>NC_135314.1:112463706-113687844 GCF_048772815.1 Callospermophilus lateralis
GTAACTCAATGGTATAGCACCCCTTGGTTCAATCCCCAGTACCAAATAATTAAATAAGTAAATTTGTTTCTAAAAGTAAGAGTAGCATATTCTTATACAATAAGACAAAATTTTTAAAAATTAAACAAAAATATTGATTCTTGAACATAAAAAGACAAAGAAGGATGGGGCTGGGGCTGTGACTCAGCAGTAGAGCACTTGCCTAGCATGTGGGAGGCACAGGGTTCAATCCTCATACAAATAAATAAATAAATAAATAAAGGTATTGTGTCCAACTACAACTAAAAAAAAATTTAAAAAGACAAAAAAAGATAATATTTTTGGTACATAATAATATACTTTAATAAATTTCTTAGATAAACTCTGTCTCCAATAACACCATGGGTATTTTTTCTGAAAATTATCTTTTCAATAGTGTCTTTTTATTTTTAATTTTTAAATAAAAGTTACTGAAACCACCTTCAAATTTTCATTGTAATGAATTTGAAATTATTAGCACTTTTTTATCTTTACAATTTAAATAGAAAAATAAAAAATTTTAAGATCTAGATAATCCCTGATAAGCTCACAGAAAATTCTAAGAAAAAAGAGGCTTTTTTAAAATTAATGTTTTTAAATTTGTATGTGACAACAGAAATGCATTACAATTTTTATTACACATGCAGAGCACAATTTTTCATAACTGGTTGTATACAAAGTATATTCACACCAATTTGTAAGAGTTTTAACTCTAATTTTATTTATTTATTTTGGGGGGTATTGAAATGTGTTTCCATAAGTAGTTTCTTTTGACTATCAATTTCATATCTTTGTTTGACATACATTTTTAAAAGGAAAGAAACATCAAAAATTCGCCATAACAGGCTGAGGCTGTAGCCCAGTTGGTAGAGTGCTTGCCTTGTATGCACAAGGTCCTGGGTGTGATCCCCAGCACCACACACACACACAAAAAAAAACTCCATAATATGATTCTTTAGAACTTTAAACAAATATAGATGCTGCAAAATATAGGTGTTTTGAATTTCCTTTTTATTGTTGTATAGGAATTATTATACAATTAAAAATGAGGAATGTATCAAATATTTCTTCATATAAGTCTAAATAACCCAAAGAGCAATCACAGACTTTAAATTTAAATCTTATAATCCATTTGAATTCTCACTTCTTTTTTTTTTTTTTTTTTTTTTCAGTTCTTCACTTGCTTTTATTTGGTGTGATTTCAATATCTTCTTGGTTACAAGCTTTTGTCTTCAATAATCGCAATTTGTTAAAGTTTAAGTTCTAAACTGTTGGGATACTCCATTCGTTGAACAATTTAATTAAAGATTTCCATCTGATTTTGAATAAAACACACCACAATTTCAAGAACACATTTGCAAAAAGCTTTCAGTGTCATTGTAGTACATTTGGGCTGAGTTACAAATTTGTTCTTCAAAGACTTGAATGCTTCTGCATCTAGTTAATGATGGTCAGTGAAGAATGAATTCACATTCTGCCATATCTAAGTATTTTCTCACTTCAGTATTAGTGTCACCATGAAGACTGTGTAGTTCAGTAATCTTATCTTATGTACATTTCTTTTGGTGTACATTTTCTTGTTGGTAATATTTTGTGTTTTAGTTGTTGTTTGCTTTTCTTTTTTTTTTTGGGGGGGGGGGCGGGGGAGGGTATTGAGGATTGAATCCAAAGGTGCTTATCACTGAGCCACATCCCCACCCTTTTGACTTTTTGTTTTGAAATGGGTTGTTTGCTAAGTTGCTTAGGGTCCCTTTGAGTTGCTGAGGCTGATCTCAAACTTGCTATTCTCTTGCTTCAGTCTTGCTTCAGTCTGCCACAGGCTAACAAGCTTGTGACCACACTAGGCTTATCTGCATGTATGTAAAAAAACTGTAGACTTGGACAACACAGCTTCTATTTCAGTTGTAGAACACAATTGTGCATTGTTTGTAATGCAATGGGTTCCAAGTAAATTTCTGATCCAAGGGTTTACTTTAGTAAGAGGATTGTGTTTTCCACAATGCTGCATACCACAAAAATTGGTAACCATATAAAAACTGCAAAAGCATATGATTTATTCCTCAATGTTGAACCTGTAACTGAATTCCCAAGGACATTCATAATAATTTCAGATGTTTCACTTACAACAAAATAAAACCCTAAAAGTTTTACTTTGGACAAAAACCTTTAACTCTTATTATAATAAATTGAATTTTTATTTCAATTGCTATATGACACTGATTTGAACTTGGCATTAGCATTAAGACAGCACAATGAGTTCATCAACAGGACTGCTTGTCTACTTTCTGTACACATTTTATGTACACCTAACTTGTACTTTCCAGTCCTTCCTACTTACTCGGTGACTTTGTGAATCTACAGACAGTGGCACAAACTGATATCCCAAGGGTCTTACAGCTTCAGTGTCATGCAACATTCCTTCGACCTCCACTTGAGACTGGAAGGAGCTGTCTGTCCATGCCAGCCCATGACTAAGCAACCTCATTTTAACAATGGCGGCTCTGAGCCGGGCTACTGAAGAGGACGCATTACCCAAATCACTCTGAAAAAGCTGAGAAGAGAGAAATGGGTTATTGCTGTTCTCTCTCAGGATTTACTGTATGCTAAAGTGAAGACAGCACTGTCACAAGCCACCCACTAGCTCCCGAGGTCAGAAGAGAAACTGGGAGTACAAAGTGACTGTCTACACAACCCTTTTCAGTTTGTTTTAATGCAACTGATAATAAACACACTCCATTTAAAAAGGAAGTATCTGGGCAAATACTGAACACCAAAAGGATGCTGGGAATGGAGGTATAACCTGGGGCTCTTCAGAGAACACCAGCATGTATACCACTCTGGCCCCATCCACTTTTCCTGGATTTTCCTTGGATTTAGCTAACTGATGTTGTAAGTTTCCCAAATATCTTTAAAAGGATACTCTTCTGTCCTTATTATTAAAATAAAACAATTCGAGTTTTATTGACTTTGAGTTTATTTAACTTCTAATGTAGGATTTTTAGGAAAGCATTATTACAGAAGTTATGCTTGGCCTTACATTAATTAAAAAAAAAAAAAAAAGGAAAAGAAAAATCCAGGCTTCTTTTCAGCTTGCAGGCCTTGTTCAAGGGGCTTCCAACTAGATCAGGACATCTCCCTTGCTTTCTCTCAATTGCAGCCCATGTTTATTTCCTTTATAACACTTAATGCTATTTGTTGCAATTATTTGATTTATTTGTTGGCTCATTTATCTGATTGCAGGTTCCTCCCAAAAGAATGTAAGACCAATGAAAGAAGTGCTTTATCTGCCCTTTCTACCTTCATATCCCCAGAACTGAGGAAAGTATCTGTCACTAAGCACCCAATAAATATCTAGTGAATGAATAACAAGCATCAATTAATATTATTTAAGGTGCAAGATATACATTGAAGAACTTATGAACAGGTGGGCCAAGTTTGATATCTATGGATTATAATAGCATACTTTCTAAAAATAAGTATTATTCTGATAATGATTTCCATTATACTTTAGCAAGTTAGCACCTCTCTGCTACTACAGAGGCACTACCCAGATCCTCCAAGTCTAAACATTAGAACAGGGGCCCCTGTCCTGAATGGCTCTGTGGATAGAGCACCTTTCAAGCCCTGGAGGGTGGAGGCACAAAGGGACTTGGGGGCATTTTAAAAGTTCCCTTCAGCTCTATACCTTTGTAAACCGACCTCAAATGGAACTGTAACTTTTGAACAGATGGTGGAAATGGCATTGTTAAATATAAGGGTTTGCTGTTTTCATAAGCTATCAAACCGCTGATAACTTTATCTATATTATTTGATGAACAGGCTCCATTTTCTCTCTGCATTTCTGTTCTGTAAACGTCCTGGTTTCTGGATAAATTTTCTCAAGCCTTGTAATACCTTCTGTAAAATAAAATGAACATCTCCTTGTATCTTGACATTTAAAAAGATAATCCCAAAGCTCAAGGAAAGGATTTTAAAAAGTTTCACTAGCTAGAAATGATCAATGTTTGAGGAGATAAACAAATAGGCTTAATCCAATTTAAACGTTATGTAACATACACATGTATAGCAACATCACGTGGCATTCCATTAGTATGTCCAGTTTTCATGTTTTAATGTATCAGTTAAAACTAAATTAAAATATAGCTGGGTGCAGTGGTGCATACCTATAACCCAGTGACTCAGGAGGCTGAGGCAGGAGGATCATGAGTTCAAAGCCAGCCTCAGCAATTGAGCAGGGTCCTAAGCAACTCTGTGAGACCCTGTCTCTAAATTAAATATCAAAGAGGGTTGGGGATGTGGTTCAGTGGCTAAATGTCCCTGAGTTCAATCCCCAGTATATAAAAAAATAAATATAAATAAAAAATTAAAATACAATCCCTTATCAGGGAGGGGGAGAGATGGGAATAATACTGGGAATTAAATGGAAAAAAAATTATGTTATATACATTTATGAGCATGTCGGAATGAACCCCACTATTGTATATAACTCAAATGTACTAAAAAGTATATAAAAAGATAATTCCTTTAATTTAGTCTTATGCAGAATCTTTTAGCTCTAATCAGTGCTATAATCTTGAGCAAAATAATTTGAAGAATCCTTTGAATGCATGATATTTTTTTCAGCTACCCATTGGTAACAAAGGCTTCTTTATAAAGCACTCCAGGTATGATTTTGGCTAAGGGAAGATGTTCAGTTAGAGAAAGTGGGAAGAGCAGCAATAATGTCACATGGATAAGGTGCAGCTGTTAGGAAGGAGGCCCTACCTCAAGTCACTCACAGATCAGTTTCATTACCACAGTCCTCACGTTTTCAACTCTTAACACGAATCCTGTGTGCCTCAGTAGCTCATGCTGAAGGATTCATTGAGTAAGTTATACACATATTCCATGCTCTGGCATACGATGAAGTATTAAATATCATACTGCAGATGAATATTTAATGACATGAAAAATCGTGACATATTAAGGGGAAAAACAGAAGTGAAAGTATACATACAACATAATTCCATTTCAAATTTTAAATGAAGTATATTCATGCAAAGTAAAAAAGACAGGCAAGTTATACCTTGCATTATGATCTGGAATATATTTGACTACTATTATTAGGCTGCCAGGTAATGCCAAGATAGCAAAATGAATGATTTCCTCTGAGCAGGGGATAGAATAATCTTTCTCTTTCTCTGCCTTCCGGCTTTTCTCCCTTCTTTCTTTTCTTTATACCTCTGCTTTCTAAATCAAACCTAAACACTGATTTCCTTTCATGATTAAAGAACATTTTATTTTATTATTGGGGTAAGATTCACTTAACATAAAATAAACCATTTTAACGAGAACAATTATGTTCTTTTTAATGAATTCCCAGTGTTGTATACCACATCTGTATCTAGGTCTAAAACATGTTTATCATCCCATATCCATTCATCATCAGTCTCTGTTTTCTCCTTCCCCAGCCCCTGGCAACTACTAATCTGTTTTCTATCTCTATGGATTTACCTAATCTGGTTATTTTCTATAAACAGAAATTGACAACATGTGACCTTTGTGCCTAACTTATTTTCCAAGTTCATATACAAGATGTGTTAGCAGTCCATTCCTCCATAACACTGCCTTACATATACCACAATCCATCCACTGATGGGCATTTGGGGTCTTTCCCATGTAAAACTTTTAAAAGTCATTTTGCAGCACTGAGTTTGTTAGATAACGAACCTCAAGATCAATGAAGAAAGGAGAGTAAGGTAGAAAAAAGACCAAAATTGGCAAATTTTTAAAACTTTATATTTCTTTATATTTCAAAATATACACAAACATGGAAATAGTAGGGGAGTATAAAAAAGCCCTCCTATTCATGTTTTCCTCTTCTCCAATTTCTTATCCAGAGGCTGTTGCCATATTTAAATGTATACTTTGCCTGAACAAATATACATGCATATTTGTGGGTTGTGTGTGTGTGTGTGTGTGTGTGTGTGTGTATGCACGTGTGAGTAACTTTTTTCTTTCTTTATAGAATTATTGAGACCTATTAAGCTGCAGTAGCCACAGGGGCAGGTGGCTGGCTAATGCTGCTGTCTTAATGCCCCCTCCTCAGAGTGCCCCCTCCTCAGAACCCCTCCCCCCTTCCAAATAAGCTACCTGCACTCACATCCTTGTTTCAGATCCCTTCTGAGAACCTACACTAAGATACAAACTTTATACCTTATTTTCATAATGCTCTGAAAGGTGGGTGTTACAGACAAATTTATAGGTGAGGAAACTGAGACTCAATCAAGTAACTGAGTCCAGGCAGAGAACAGCTAAGATTTACTCAGGTAAACGCGTGCTATACTTTGCTTTTTCTTCTTTCTTTCCTTCTCTCATCTCTCTTTCTTTTTTCCATATTCCTTGCTCAGAGGAGTAACCAGGGTCTAACCTGGCAGTGCAATCTCTGGGGCAGACTGCTGGTGAGCAAACCCTCATAGGGGTGGTAGGGAACAAGCCCGGGAGGGGAAAGTGTTGTCCTTCTCAGGAGTCCTGGGCTCCTGCTTGCTCACTCCTTCCTGTTTTGTCTTTTCATAATAACCTTCACAATTGTGATACCAAGGCATTTCCTTCCCTTTATTTTATTTTTTGCAGTGCTGAGGATCAAACGCAGGGCCTTGTGCATGCTAGGCAAGCACTCTACCACCCAGCCACATCCCCAGTCCTTCATAATAATTCCTTAAAGACATTAAATTTTATGAGAAAAATGAATTTTGTTTTTAAAATGTGCAAATTTTGGAAATGCCACTCAAGGTGTTATTACCAGACCCCCCTCCTTCCATACACATGTCTAATCTGTCTCCAGATAACATGCTCGCAACCCTTCCTGCTAAATCAAGTGGCTTGTGGTTTTGCAGTTCAGAATGGAGTGAAGTATGACCACCCTCAAAAGCGCACACCTGCTGATGGATGGGGACCCAAGAACACAGTACAGAGAAGCGAGCTTGGCTTCAGTGCCCTGTTCTTTCCTTCCCTCCTCCCTACCCGCCCAAGGAATACCTGCTCTGGTAGTCTTCCCTGGCAGTGAGTGAGCAGATGAGTTTATGGGGCAGGCTGTGGTGGTACTTCTACCAGGGCCTCCTGTGCCTTTCCTGCTCATCTCTGCCTCACACCCCCAGGAGGCCTTAGTTGAGCAACTCCTTAGACATTGGGCAATAGATACCATAAATAAAATTTAATTATTTCTTTTCACAATAATAATTTTCATGACTTTTATAATCTGCTCTTTTTTTTAAGAGCCCTCAGAACATTAGATGCATGCAAATATGAAGATGCTGACTCCCTCCAGAGCTCTTTCCCACGAAGAACACAGGAGGCAATATCCATAGGACAAGAGCCCAAGACACTGGGATATGAATCAACTTCCTCTTGAGTGAGCCCAAGAGTTTGGAGCAATAAACTCATCATATCATTAAAACTAAATAGATTTAAATAGCCTAAGCATATATAGTATTTCCAATTGGGTCTTTGTCATCCAATATTCCTCCATATCTCAAAAGTATTACACATATATGTTAGTAATTACATACAGAAACATGCAATGTGTATACACACACACAAATCCTCTTGACTTGTAATTGAATTATGTCCTTATAATTCCACGATAAGTTGAAAATAGTATAAAATGAAAACACATTTAATACCTATCGCCTACTGAACATCTTAGTTTATCAACATACCACACAGTGGAGTATTGGTCCTTTACCCTCACAATCCAGTGGCTGACTGGGAATTGTGACTCAATACCACCACCAGCATCAGGAGAGAGTAGCCTACCACAATTGCTAGCTGGAAAAAGATCAAAGGTATAGTCTGAGATATAGTTTCTACTGAATGTGTATTGCTTTCCTATCATTGTAAAGGCAAAAATTGCAAGTTGAAACATTGTTAAGTCTCAAGTCAGGGACCATCTGTGTGTGTGTGTGTGTGTGTGTGTGTGTGTGTGTGTGTAGTTGTCTCTTAGTACACACAGGTATTAGTTCCAGAACTCCTCAGATACAAAAATTCATAGATGCTCAAGTCCCTTATATACAATGGTGCAGTATTTGCATACAATGCACATACATCCTCTAAGTATATTTTAAATCATCTCTAGATACTTATACCATACAATACAATGTAAACAATATGTAAATAGTTATTATGTTGTATCGTTTAGGGAATAATGACAAGAAAAAAGTGTACACCTTTAGTATAGGACTGTTGTTAAAAAATGTTTTCAATTTGCAGTTGGTTGAATCCATAGATGCAGAACCTGTACCTGCAGAGGGCCAGCTGTGTGTAGGGATCTGTGTCTGTGTGTGTGTGTGTGTGTGTGTATGTATGTGTGTGTGTGTGTACATACATACCACTAAGATCCAGCATGACATATGTTCTTCATGGTTCATGTGTATATGCTATACATATCATATACATAATTGTGTGTATATATATATATATATATATATATATATATATATATATATATATAATCTTAGAAGAAACATCTGTACCTTGATAAATCCAAGAATCACAGGCATTACTATATACTAAACAATTTGGAAATTGTCTTGGATAACCTAAGAATATAATATTTGCTGATATATAGTAATCAAATGTAGGAAATTGTGCTGTGTACTGAACTATGGATAGTTCTCTATGAGGTTCTTGAATTTTAACTTTTATGGAAAAGTCAAAGGAAAACTACAGAATCATTGTGACATTGAAAAAATGTCAAAGGGAGAAGGGCCAGCTGGTAAATCATTCCAAGTCCTCAGAAGGCTTATATTCCACAGTGGGGACCCAGGATAAGCCCACTGATGGATACAATGTTTCTTGATGGTAGACTTACATTTTAAAAATTCTCCTTCATTATTTTCATGTTCCTCAGGGGAAGTCAGGCTCTGATGGAATCGCTTGTGCTGTCTAAATCCTTAAGAGCCTATTGGTCAACCAGTTTGCCAATTAACTAATTTGGAGTGGAAAAAAATAGTGCTATTAAGAAATCTGGAATATTCATGTTCTGTCAGAATTTTTTCTCACATGTGAAAACCTGCAAGGAAGTCAAACTACCATTGGTAAGTTGATGGTGTGAACAAGGTCAGAACAAAGCTTGATGGGTCAGAATCAAAGGAGATGTGGCATTACAGATAATCAGCTGAAGTTGAGATGATTTGGACACCATGTCTAGGTCCTTTTCAGAGGCTCAAATGTGCATTTTCGGTGGAATTTTAATGCACTGTGATGATGGGGCTCACATCTGCATAGAGAGTCTCACCTTTAAATAATGTTCTAAAGGTGTCTGGAAGTCCCCTTTTTACTAGAGCTTTCTGTTTTGGTCTGAATTTTGATGTTTGATTCTAAAATTTCTTTTATAGCAAAGTCCTACCAATACGTTTAAGAGAAGTCTCCCTCATGATATTTGTCTATCGGCTTTCACTTCTTTCTTTAAACACTGTTATCTACTACCTGGGCCAATGACCTTTACCTTTATATCATTTGGATCATTATGTGGCAGGGCGGATGCCCTAGAAAGGCTGGAATATTGCACTCTAATGCAACCGCGACACGTGGGTTCCATTTTGCCAGCACTTAGCACGGTAACACTCCACTGGTAAGTATGTTGGCAATGGACGGACAGGATTTCTGCTTGGTGGATCCTTTCTTGGTTACAAGGATCAAGTTAAAGAAGAATATTGAGCCAACTGAAATTTCCATATCGCCTATAGGCAAAATTTGTGAGTTTGAGGTCATGGTTCAATTTATGAGGACTGTCAGCTTTTATCAAGAAGTAGATACTGTGTTCTTCCTTTTCATCTTCATATCTTTAGCATCTATCACAGTGTTTGGTAGGAGGTAAGTGAAGGAGATAATTCTTCGTGGATTTCCCACATGTCTACAGGTCTTGGGAGTAGACACGGACTCACTTATTCTGGACTGGTTTTTAAAGAATGCTTGTATAGCAAACTGCCTTGGAAGAGTGAGAAAGTGTCTCTCCCAAGAGCAATGAGCATGCCTGGTTTTCCTCGGGTCCCTCTCAAATGCTGACACTGCTATTACTATTGCTGTGAATTAGGAAGTCCTTTCTCTCTGGCCCAGGAGTCTCATGACGTGTACCAGCTTCTGTGAAACTGTCAGGTTAGCTTAGCTTCAGACTAGGAGAAAGTCTCACTGAGATCCTCCTTCTAGAGGGTAAGTGCTCAAAATCAAAACTGAACGAACAAGATTATTGAATAGATGAATAAAAAAAAAATTTAAGGGCTGAATATTATTCCAGATAATCAACTGCTACGCAGAGAAAGACCCCAAGAACTTCTGTTTGCCAGGAATTATTTCGCAATGTATTTTTGTCAAAGTACCAGTGTGTGCTAGTCAGCCCTATGTTTATTTTAGATATCAGTGTTGACTTTAAAATGTTGGCAGCAGTATGTTTGGACTTGGCTAAACATGGGGTTGTACGATGGGAACCATTTATTTATTTAAGCATTACCTAGTCATATAGGAACTACAGGCTTTGCATAGTTTCTACTGGTTTCTGCATTAGTGCCCCTAATGGAGGATACTATTGTTTTGGTACACAGAGCTGAAATTTTATTCTCTCTTTCTAAAAATAACCAACGAATTACCTTTAGAAAGTTGTTTGCATTTGGAACCCAAAAACACTGACTTTGGTATTTATTTTTCCACTCGCTCCAGAGGTAGATGGTTTTCTCTGTTTTAGAATGCCTGACAAACCTGAGCTTGGGAACACTTAACCCAGAGGAAGTGACCCAGGCTTTCTCCATGGCAGATGGCCAAGCTGCCACCTGCTCCCCTCCTGTTCAACATGACTCCAAGATCCTGGACCAAAGGCTGGTGCCAGGCAGCTGGGGACCCAGAGAGAAAAAATGCTTTCCAAGGGTAAACAGTGATTTAAGGTCAATCACTCATAATTAGCTTAGAAATTGCATAGTGTGTCAGGAGGATAAAACATCAAGGATCAAGGAGAAAGATTTTTGCTTCTGGTCTGGCCACTTTTCCTGGGACTCTGGGCAAGGCATTCAACCTCTCTGAGTCTTGTTTTTCCCAACTATAAAATAGCAATAATGATAATGGTGATCATGATGATAACACCTTCTCTGCCTATATTATTGTTTTTAGCATTACATGGAATAGCTCAATTGTGTTACCAAGTGTGACAACCATATAGCCCTTTTCTCTATGTTTTGTTTATGAATTTAGAAGAGCCAAGACCATAAAAGTCTACATTAATGGAGCTATTGTTAGCCAAGAGTATACTCTCCATATTCTTTTTGAATTTTTACTTCCCATTTTTGAACTTAGCAAAATATCACTCTAAGGATTAAAGCAAATGTGACCTTGAATGCTGTCCATATGTGATTGAAATATTTAAATCATGACAAAACCTATTCATTTGGAGGATAACTAAATCACAGCTGCCAAAACCAAACCAGAATCAAGTCACATTGGATAAACATATATAACTTGTTATTTCTTTCTGACTTACTAGATTTTCTTAAAGGCATTAGAACTTGGGCAATTATCCTTGACCTGATTTGCACTAATTAGAAAATGAATGGTACATAGAATGGCTGCATGAGAGTTGATCTCTTTCTGCTATGAACCAGCTCCCTGAGTGGGGCAGGAAGACTTCCCAATTCCCAGAGAAAACAGATTGGTCATACCAGGAGCTGGTCTCTGTAGTAGCAAGTCACTCTCAGTATGACCGGACATTGTAAGTTTTGACATAGAATGGGAGAAGAAGAATTAACAAAACATTCATTTACTTTGTTTTTGTTGTATGGTGCAACCCTAACATTGAGACCAGTTACCATGGAAATATAGGAAAGGATATAAATATAGATCAGATAGATATGAATTTAAAGAGATATAAAAGCCCACAGAAGGAATAAGGGTTCCTTTTTTAGAATGGAGAACTTCTCATTTCCTTTTGATTTGAGCCATCATTCCTGAATGCAACGCACTTGACCTAGTATAAAATTTTAGTGAAGTGGAGGTAAGGAAAAAAGAAAGAAAAACCACCAGAGAAGCATTTTTAAAATTTCTTCAACTTTCATCTTCAGGATGGTCTGTGAATGGTTACTGCCATCTTATCCCATTGCTTTAATAAACTGTACTCACTGGTTTCATGTTCTGATGAGATAATGCTTTTTATAAAGGGCTATGGCTTGGCTATGAGATAAAGTGGTGAATGGCTTACGTAGAGATATGTTATCTCCAACGTGACTTGCTTGTAACTTGCTGTGCATAGATATCTCGATTGTTCTAGGACTGCCATATGTGTTGCATGTACTGAAGAAACAATGACTCTTGAAACCACTCAATAAATGGCACAGTGTGTTCATCATGAATTGTGATTCTACTCTAAATACACACTGCATGTTTTATTCACAGGATTCTTAAATATATTGCCTTGTTGATCAGCCATATGTGTTTTCAACATAGAATAACGTAGGCATCCCATCTTTTATCATAAAAGCCAACAAATATTTAAACAAGGAGAACTCAAAGATGTCCCCATTGGCCATCAATCTAGCTGAAAAAAAAGGTGAATGTACAGAAAAAAAAATGTTTTCTTGATTACCATCATGTTTATTGTTCTCTGCTGCATAAAGGCATCAATAATATTAGTAAAAAGATTTTAGGATTAAATAGGATTTATCTTCCAGTGAGCCTCATAGAATCTAAATTTTCTGATAATACCATTCACTTTATATCTACTTTCATTTGATTAATGTGGGTAGAGAACACCTTTGAGTTTTTTTTTCTGGACATGTAAAATTTTAAAATATTTTTTAAGGGAAAAATTCAAACATATACAAAGGCAGAAAGAATAATATGATAAAATCTCACACCTCCAGTGTTCTCCTTCAACAAATAGTAACACATAGCCAACCTCATTTTACCCATACTTCATATCATTTTATCCAAAATTACCTCTGTGTGTATTCTAATAGATATGTGTGAGTATCCAAACAATTGCCACTCACAGAAAATGGGCTTTGGTTTCAGTGTTAGAAGAGTTTGGCGGAATATAAGCAGAAGAGTAAGAATTATCCACTGAGATCTAACAATTTGCCCACAAATACTTGCAGATTTAAGTATTGGTTTCTGAACAGACGGACCATTGTATTCCCTGATCTTCTGCAATTCCAGTTGGCTGGCATCTGCAGAGGCCATTTCTCACTTCCTTTGGTAACTGTGGGTGGATGAATGGTGACTTGGGTGGTTAAGGCCAACTTGGGGAACTTTGGGCCTCTGTAGGGGCTAAAAGAGCAGGCTGGCTTCCTGTAGCCATAAAGGAGTGGGGAAAGCAGTTCTGGGATCCTCTGGCATGCAGGGGATAGTTCAAGTTTCTCTGCTCTGTGCCACTTCTAGCCCTGCCACTTCTTAGCCGTCTGTCCTTGATTTTGCCTTTTCCAGGCCCCGTGGTAAGAATGGTAGAAAGAAAAGGAAATAGAGGAGACCCAACCCTCTATAATGGATGATGGACCTTGGTAGGGTTACACATCATTTTCATAGATGTTATCATGTTCACAAATCACCCTAATGACCCTGGGTAGGGAAAATTGTGCCTCTATGGTGAGAACCCTGGGGATCAAAGATAAGGGACTTACCAAGATCAGACAAGAGGGGAAACTGGGGCCACATGGTCCCCTGGCAAGCCGTGGCTGTTTGATTCTTCTGTGCTGCCTGAGTGAAAGCACTTTTTTAAAAAATTCTGAAATATTTATAAAGGATGAAGGAAAGAGTGGGAATGAATCTGCAGTGTAAATATCTTACAGGGAAACGTGATGGTAGGCCTCCTCTCCTTTCTCATCTTCTACTCGGAATGAAGGAGTCCCTGGCCTTCTTGTGCCGGGATTGGAGTCATTAGGGTCACTGCCACATTAACAGTAGAAATGGAGTCACTGTGTTGATCTCAGACCCTGAGCAAAAAGAGGCCTGTGGGTTCTTCAATGCAGGCTGGCCATGGGTTTGGATAAAGAAACATCCCCTCCTTTTGATCTCCTGAACCTCTAGCATTTCTCTCAGTTATGAATTTAGACTCCAAATCATAGCAATCACTAGTGGTTCCCGTGAGTCTGTCACCAAGGGAGACCAAAGAGAATTTCCTGTCACATTACAATGATTGTAGATAAATGGAAAATAACCTTTACGCTTATCCCAACTTCAAAATATGGCAGTTATTAGACTTGCAGCTGGCTCTTGTTATTTAATGTTTTAATCGTGACACATTATTTTTCCACGAAGTTTTAAAAGTCATTTTGATCACTGGATTTTTACATAATTATTTTTCCATTGCAATTGTCATCTTGGGTATTTTACCTTATACATTTAAACACATTAGTCTGAGAAGGAGTATGGGTACCAGTCCATGGCCACCTGAGTCCACAGTACAAGTAAATGTTTTAAAAACTTACTGTAAAGTATTAAATTATTCACTGGGAACAAAATTTTATAAACATTTTATTTATTTATTTATTTATTTATTTATTTTTAAAAAATTTTATAATATTGGAATGTTTATTTGAAAACTATCATCTGTGTAAATTTGATCTTAGAAAACTAGAGTATGGCCACTGATGGATGTGGGTTGTTTGGGGCCTGTAGGGTTCCTGGAGCACTATTTGAAGGCCACTTATCCAGTAGGTTGGCACTTACTGTGAAAAGTTCAGGGGGTGCCATGATGCTTAAGGCTCTGGTTTTGGGTTTGAAGGAACAAAGTAGGATTGTGGCAGTCTCACTTATGAGTTGTTCAATCTATCGAAGGGCAGCAGGATTCCAGGCACTGGTGCTCTGGTCTCTCTCCAGTGTACCACCTGCCTTATTTCACCCTCTGGCCAGCAGCCATGGCCTGCCACTCATAGGGTAGAAAATTTATCTTCACCTCTAACAATCAAGTTTAATCTTTAAAGATATAGGTTACAAAGTTGAAAGCTGTGGTATCACTTTCTTTTTTTTTTTTTTTTTTTTTTGCCCTTATAAAAGGTATCATCTGGTGCATTTCTGTATCAACAAAGATCCTTCAAGTTCAGATCCTGATATAGGATCAATAATAGGTCTGTACTTGGACCCAAAGCAGGGGCCTAGGAGATGATTTACAGTGGAATCATCAAACGGACATCCTTCTCGTAGATGTCAGGGATCATTCCCATTGAGGAGCTGACCATTTGTATAGTATTCTTGCCAAACAGCTGGAACTCATAATGGATGAGTTGCTCCCAAAAGCCAGCATTGGGTCGGATGATGGGCCGGCATGACTTGGTCCATGTGTGGGCACCCATCAGGGACATGGCATGGTACTTCATGAGGTAGGCAAGGCACAAAGTGGCTGAGCGGCTCACGCCAGCGGCACAGTGTAGCAGTGTACGGCCCTGCTTCATTTCCACACTGTGGATGTGGTCAGCAATGGAGTCAAAGAAGTCATAGAGCTTGGAGATGGGTGCGTCAGCCACAGGCACCTGTGTATACTGGATATCCTCATTGATGGTATTTACCACCTCTACTGAGACATTGATGACTGAAGTGATCTGGTTGCTGGACAGCAAGAGCTTGTTGTTGGCAGCTGCACCATTGCTGATGTACAGGCTTCTGGTGATCTGGGAGAGGCCGCTGATTGAGGGCTGCCGGAACTGAACTGGGAAGGTGCACAGGGGTGCTGTCATCAAGGCGGTGGGTCAGCAGTTGGTGACACATGAGGCCTGCATTTTTCTAAGCTGTGTCCCTTAAAAGGATGTTGTGATCTTGGTGCGGTGGCACAGGTCCATAATCTCAGCAACTGGAGAGGGTGAGGCAGGAGGACTGCCAACATTTATTTTAAAGAAGAGAGAAGTTGGGACGATTCTTGAATGTCATCATCTCTTCTATTGGTATACTCGGTCTAAGGAACTCTTGACAAACAGTACAACTGCAATAAATATTCATAGAAATTATAATCCCTTTTTCTTTTGGAAAAATGACCAGAAGGCTGAAAACACACCAAATTTGGTTCATGGAACACTTTCTAAAAGGAGAGAAGATTTAAGATGGAGAATAAAGTGGAAAGGGAAGGAATACTGGCATGCAGGAGTTAGCCACTAGTGAGATTTTACCTTGAAGAGAATGTTCTGCCTCGAGTCTGAAAACAACATCTGTCTTTATGGGAAAAGCCATGCCCTGCGCCAACCCTTCTGTGTCCTCTCAACCACAGGTAATCAAATTGTGCATGAAGTAATTTTATAATTTCATTTTCAACTGGTGAGCACTAAATTATGCATTAGATCTGTACACATGAGAGAATATATTTGTTGTGGTAACATCTGCTAATATGTGCTTAGTCTCAGAAAACCATTATATCACAATTCTTAACCTGGGCACAAAAACAAAAGGGTCTAGGCATTTGACTACTGTATTCTGATTGTTCCTATATACCAGGGGACTTCAGGATTCCTACATAGGATTTGTCGAGTAAAACACTCCTAATGATTCAATCTTCCATTTTGCTTCTAGAAATCATTTTTGTCTGATGTGCTATTCGGTCTTACATATAACCACACTGGGCAGAACCTTTGAGAAAAGAGTTTGAAAACTGGCAAGGGCTCTATGCAGAATCTACCGTATGTGATTTGCACTGTTCCCCTGGTAGCTTCTATTTTTTTATGATGCTAACTTCCATGGTGGTGGAGACAACCATATTTTTTCATGTCCCCAAGTGCTTTCCCTGACTAATCCATCTCCCTGGTTTCAGTGCCCATTTATTCTCTACAACCTAATATCTACGAACTCATCTGTTCCTTGCCAAACCTTCACGTGGCCCCTCTCCTCACTCAGGGCTGACTCAGTGCTTCCCCACTGCTGAAGCCCTCTTCCTTCTCCGGGAACCAGAAACAGTTCTCACATCCCCACCCTCTGCTCAACATTGCACATCTTGAAACTGAAATGATGCCTTTGAGTTATGGACAAAAACGAGGTCCTCCAGGTTTTCTGCAGAATTTGTTGAATGAAAAGTGAATGAAGCAATCACGTAAGACAATGAGATGTGCCAGCCAACATGGAGACTGAGAAGGGTGAGGAAAGGTGTGAGGCCAGGTGGCCCCGGCCAGTCTCACGTTCAAGAGGTTGACAGGGGTTTGTGTGTGTGTGTGTGTGTGTGTGTGTGTGTTTGCATGGGGCAAATGATATAAAGGATATAACCTTTATACCCTTATATACATACTTTCAATGTAGCAAATATGAATATCACTCTGCCATTTTATAGGTATTACATTTCTATAACTTAGAAAAAATAATCCTGCATTTTCACTCATACAACGACAGAAAATTCCATGAAAGTCATATTTGGCAGACTGAGTGTTCATTCAAGGTACTCCAATACCTGGGGTGCCAGAAGTTTGGGGGGGTCCCTATCAGCTACTCCATCTGCTGTGGCTCACCAGGTTTCCAAAGCACTGGACAGATCGCATGACCCAGTCAGAACAGAGACGCCCCTCAGGGTGGCCGCTCCTCTGCCACACATGGACCCGGAGGGAAGCACTGAATCTCTCAAACACATCTGGAAGACATTTCTGCCAGCCACTTACGCACCAGGGAGCACAGACCCTTCCAGAAACCCGCAGGATTCCTGAGTCCACCCTACTCCTGGCCTGAGGAAAAGAAACTTCTTTCTCAATTAGGCAGCGTCTGTGTCTTCAGTTCCCGAGCCCTAACCTCCATGCCCCTTCTCCAGGGAACACAGTCTGGGCAACTTTTTGTTTTGAATGTCATGGGTCAGCAAAGGAGCTGGAGACACCACTTACTGCTTTCTTAATAACTCACTTTATTATGCAGTTCTTCAGAAGTACTGTGTCCCCCCTGCTCTCCATGCCCCCCTCCCCAATCTACTGGTGGCCCTGAGCTTCCCTGATGTCCAAGCCCTTGCTCACTCGGCAGCACAAGGACACAGGATCTTGGCAATTGTCCGAGGTTTCTTCATCCTGTTCAGGACTCCAAAAACAACACGTTTCTCACTCAAAAACAAGCTGGAGGTTTCTGTTGAGACTTCAAATATTTTCCCAGAGTCTGCTGTAAAAATAATAAGGTTACATCTTAATTTTAAATGATTTATCCATGTGAGTTCTTGTGGCAAGACCCTGCTATAGTTTTGTTTATTGTACAAAGAAAATCAAGTCTGCTTCTAAAAAAAAATATTTTCCAAAATATAAAACAAATGAGCATCCTGCTTCAGAATGAAATCTCAGGAAGAGTCTGCATTTGTTATATAGAAGACTCCAGACAAATATGTATAACTCCTGCCCACAATTTGTTTGGCAATTTGCATGGTTTCGATGATCATTCACGATAGTATTGTTACTTAGGTCTTAGCATTCATGTCTTCTTCCAAATATTTTATTTTGGGGTTATAAATGAACTTTCCGTTTCCAGAGATGTATTGGACAAGGGTAGTCATGGTAGCCCTCTCTGTGTTATGCTGTAACCTGAATTCATTTGGGAAAGAGTAGGAAATTCCTTAGAGGGGTTTGGGAAGAAAAAATATTTTAATGATCTAACCCCATAATATTTATATCCTCTTACAAATAGTCGTAATTAGGTCCCATTTGTAACTAACAAAACTAAAAAATCTGCCCCCCTCCTACCAGTAGGACTCCATTTTAAAATAAACATTATACACGAATGATTAATATTGAAGACCAAAAAAAAATGCTTATCTCATGAATGCTCCTGCATTCCTGAAGTGCCATCCGGAACATTCCACCAGTGCCAACTGGGTTCATGAGAACCTGTGATGAAACCCAAATAGGGACAAGACTGTGGTGTTTGCATTTGAAAGAATGAAAAATTGCCTCTGAAGGAGAAAATGCTGTGGGTGTAAATAAAGGCGGAAACCAAGGAAGCCCTGGAGAGAGTTTTCACTGGGATTCAAAGGAGCTGGCAGCAGAGATCCTTCAGGGCTCTGCTGCAGAGCCCGCTGAGGTCCAGAGAGGAGGAGGGACTGCAAGGTAGAGGTCGCTGTGGGCCACAGACTGGTCCCCTGGGCAGAGTTACAAGGAGTTTAAAGTGTTAGACTTTATCTATTTAATTTTTGAGAAAATTATGCATTCACAAGATTCAAAAGCATTAGAGGTCCTACCAGGTTTATCAGGGGAAAATCTCCTCAATATTCCGGCCTCCAGCTACTCAGTTTTCAAGCCTGGAGGCCACCGACATTCCCAGCTGCTATGTGTCCTCCAGAGCAATTTCAAGCCACCAAGCAAAGGTACATTTTATACATATGCATCCTTTCTTTCTTTCTTTCTTTCTTTTTTTTTCTTTCTGGTAGAGTCCACTCCCTAGATTGATCTGCCTTACTTTCTTGCTGCCATCTGGAGGAAGCATATAGGCTATGGATTATCCATCCCTAACTTATTCTGTGTCAAGAACCCTTTTGGCAGTAGGTGAAGCTCAGGAATTTCTTCTCACACTAATGTTTTAAAATGTTGACAATACAATCCTCAAAGAAAGTCGGCTTTGCTGGAATATAGTCATAAACATATTTGTATTTGGAAATACATGGACTTACGTATTAATGAATTAAACAACAAGGTCTATCAGTGAGCTTAATTACAACTGTAATTTGGGGGGTTCAGATGAGTATAAATGTTATTTCACAATCCTGGCAACACTTGTAATGTGACATAAAGTATCTGTGATTTTTACTGGTAACAAAGACAGCTAATGGCACTATTGGGTTTTCTGTCTGCCTCATAATTAGAGGAAGTTATAAATTTTGGCTAGAGACAAGAAACACTACTTTATATGTACAGTATTTCACTACTTTATATGTACAGTATTTCCCAAACATTCACACTTATTTGTAGGGTATATTCTTAGAAGCGCTTTTAATACCTTCATAATTAAATGCCTGTTGTTAAACTGTCAGAAATATACAGTCATTTCTGCTTTGAATGAGGGTGTGTTAGTAAGTAGTTCAACCTTAGGCAATCTGAGAAGTGAAAAAAGTCGTATTTTGGTTTAGTTTTATTTTGCACTTATCTCATACCAGCACATTTGAAAATCCCTTTTTTGTATTTAAGAACCATTTTCTTAGCCAGGCATGTTGAACATACCTGTAATCTCAGTGGCTCAGGAGGCCGAGGCAGGAGGAATTCAAGTTGGAGGCCAGCTTCAGCAACTTAGAAAGGCCCACAGCAACTAGACCCTGTCTCAAAATAAAAAATAAAAAGAGAATTTGACTATGTGGTTCAATACCCAGTACAAAAAAAAAAAAGAAAAATTAGTGCCCTTTGTTCTTTGTCCTGTTGGTTCCTGGGCAGGTTCCTGGTGTGTTGCAAACGGCAGGGGACACCAGTCCCTGAGACAGCAGTGTAAACAGCACCCCCTGGGGTTTCAGCAGATGGTCCCAGTGAAGATGTACATTGTTCTCTGTTATACTTTTCCATCAGACTTCTGTTTCTTTGAACCACCTGAGTAGATTAAAATCAAATATGGAATACAAAATTCACTTGTCTTATTTAGGTAACAATATTGTTTAAGAAAATGTCTGCAAGAATTCAGAGCAAATCATTAACTGTAGCTTTCATTGGCAAGAGAAGTAGTCTGGAAGGCTATGGAAGGAAGTTTTACTTTGATCTTTTTCAACTATGTGTTTATATGTAATCTGTGCATAGTAAATAAAATAATAAATGTACATGATAAAAATTCAATGATAGAGGGGTATAAAACAGCAGTACAAGAATCCCTTTTTTCTACCTCTTCCCAGAGTAAGAATTTTATAAAAATTACTAGGCACTTCTCCTTGAGCCTCTATTGTGGTTTGAAATACTCTTGGCCACTAGAAAGAACCAGAGTTCCTTAGAGAAATGATTGATGGCAGAGATTGTGGGAGATGAGCCTGTCACCTCTCATCTGTCATGCCAGGTGGCAAAGTTACCAAAGTCAACGGGAACATTGCGAGAGGACTCAAGAGCCAGCCTGAGAGGCTCCCACTGACCAAAGACCCAGCCACTGCAGCATCAGTAACTAATGGCTTGTACTGCATACAACTTGCAAAGTTCATAATGATCCTGAACAAAAGGAGAATTAATTGGCCATACTGGGAAGATAATGGGGAACCAACTAATTGCTTTAAAAATTGGTAAATCAACAGAAAGAATTATCTAGCATTTACCTTAACTTTCTTTTCCATATTGTCTCTGCGTCACCACATCATAAACAAAGAGAAGTTTCTCTTTATAAAAAGTAGTCTGGCTAATACAATAAGATGAAATCATAAAACGTTCTATTTTTTAACATCTAATGAATGGTCGTATCTAAGCCTTGGTCACCCATGGTGTGAGCATTATAACTGCAAGTCCTTCTGGTAAAAGAATACCACCCCAGGTAAAAGCTGTCTTGCCAAAAAGGAAAATAAGAGAGAGAGCAAAGCAAGAAGGAAACCAGAATTTAATGAAGGCTTCAGACCCAACTGTGAACCTGCAGCAAATACAAACCTGTCTGTTGGACACCACAAACTTTCAGGCTGTGGGAAAGTCTGTAGCTTTTATTTTTCCATCTTTTGTACGGGGGGGGGGGGGGGGGGGGTTGAACTCAGGGGCGCTTGACCATTGAGCCACATCCCCAGCCCTTTTTCATATTTTATGTAGAGACAGGGTCTCACTGAGTTGCTTAGCACCTCACTAATTTACTAAGCTGGCTTTGAACTCCCCATCCTCTTGCCTCAGCCCCCTGAGGTGCTGGGATTACAGGCATGCACCACTGCACCTGACTCTGCAGCTTTTTTAACAAAGGAACTCAGAGGGAGGGGAGAAGAAAGGTGGGAGAGCCTCAGAGATCTTGTCCTCATCTTGATTCAAACACACAAACCTTAGAAACAAAGCAAAATGGCTTTTGCGACATTTACAAAATTACTGGATATAAGAACACTGAAAAGGATATTTGAAGATATTAAGGCAGTATTGTTACTAATTTATAATATTTTGCAAAATATTATGGTGTTTATTATTATCATTATATATATATACATTTTTTTTTTTGATACTGGGGATTGAACTCAACCACTGAGCCACATCCCCAGCCCTATTCTGTATTTTACTTAAAAACAGGATCTCACCTAGTCGTTTAGCATTTTGTCATTGCTGAGGCTGACTTTGAATTTGTGATCCTCCTGTCTCAGTCTCACGAGCCACCTGGATTACAGGAGTCTGCCATAACGTTCAGTTGGTGGTTATGTTTTTAAAAGAGCCATTTTCTTAAAGATCCATACTGAAAAACTTACAGATGAAATACTACATCTAGAATATGTTCCAAGTGATCTGGGAGCAGTTGAGGTATTGAGGATTAGCCAGGGGTAACTCTTGGAGCTGAGGCGAGGAAGATGTTTGGGTATTTACATATAATTCTAACTTCATACATATTTTAAGAATTTGAGCAAAATCATGAAAGGTCAGTTTGTTCTGAATGAGGACATGTGGCAGCAGAGGCTATTATGATTTAGATATGAGGTGTCCCCCAAGAGCTCCTATGAATTCAGGAACATTTGAGGTGAAATGACTGGATTGTGAGAGCTGTGACCTAATCAGTCCATCCTAGTTTGGAGGATGGGGTAGCTGTAGGCAGGCGGGGCATGGTTAGAGGAGGTGGGTCACTGAGGGCATGCCATGGCAGGGTGTGTGCTCCCTGCAGCCCCTTCCTCCCTCTGTCTCTGTTTCCTGACCCACTATGCGCCAATCAGCTTTCCTCATCAAAGGCTCTTCCTCCATAATGTGCTGCCCCACCTCATGCCCAGAGCAATGGAGTCGGCCATCTGTGAATGAGACTTCTGAAACTGTGAACTCCAAATAGACTTTCTTTCCTCTAAGTTGTTCTCATTGGGTATCTTGGTCATAGTGACACAAAACCTGACTAAAACAAAGGGGTAGAGGATCACTTCGTTTGGGTGAGGTTCTGTTGCTTCATTCTTTTTTAAATATCCAAATTTTAAAATCCTTACTCCGAATGGATCAGAAATGTACCTGCCTGCATTCCACGGGAAGGAGGGGCAATGTAGTCAGGCAGCCCAGAGCTCGGAGGAGGCAGGTGGGCTGTGAAGGAGGTTCATGCTGAAGACTGGTTTCTGGGGACAGGATCGTGGGTAGAGAAGAGCTTTCAGGTTCTCAGGGAGAACCCTGGGATCACCACGTGTAAGGTCGGGGAGCCAGGGGGTGTGCTGGGCAGCAGAGGAGGAGAACTGTGAGGTAGGTGCATGGGCCAGGCCCACAGGAGCTCTGGAGCTTGGGTGGCCCTACCAGGTTGTCCCCTTTGAGGCCTGTAGGCTAGATGTATTTTCCTTTTCAGTCTTTAGAAGAGGGCTGCCCTCAGAGAGTTAGGAGACAGCCTCCAGCACCAGGAAGAGCTGGCTGTGGCCGGCTGACACTCTCAGCATCCCTGCAGCAGGTAGCCAAGGAGGACCTTTGGCTGGAAGGAGATGGGGACCGTGCCCACAGCACCCAGGATGATGACCTGCCATCGCATAACATCTAGGTTTGGCACCAGGCTTATAGGAGCTCCATTCTGGCTTTTTCTTTTCTTTTCTTTTTTTGTAGTTTAATGAAGAAAGAAGAACATAAAAAAAAAAATGAAAAACTTTTTTATGCCCCTTCTAGAATCACATAGACAGTTGACAGGGATTTGTTTCTTCAAGCTTTTCACAGTACGTCAAAGACATTCAAAAAGGTTCTTTGGGGGGCTGGGGATATGGCTCAAGCGGTAGCGCCCTCGCCTGGCATGCATGCAGCCCGGGTTCGATCCTCAGCACCACATACAAACAAAGATGTTGCGCCTGCCAAAAACTAAAAAAATAAATATTGAAAAAAAAAATTCTCTCTCTCTCTCTCAAAAAAAAAACCTCTTTTAAAAAGGTTATTTGGGGGCTGGGGTTGTTGCTCAGCGGTAGAGTACTTGCCTAGCACATGTGAGGCCCTGGGTTCGATCCTCAGCACCACATAAAAATGAATAAATAAAAGAAAATTGTGTCCAACTACAACTAAGAAATAAATATTTTAAAAAAAGTTATTGGGAGGAATTCTCAAAGGGAAATATTTCCATATGACAATGACGATCTCTGACAAATTTACTTATTTTTTAAAGGGATGCAGAGCAGGACCCCCCACCCCCACCCCCAGCCATGTCCATTCTTCAACCAGAGGCTCTGATCAACATGAGCCTCATTGAGTCAGAAGATATTTACTGAGCAGCCTCTCTAACCCTCACAGCAGCTCTGAGGTTGTCACGATTTTAACTACCACCCACAGGACAAAACTACAAGAGCTCAGGTGACTTTCCCAGGGCCTTACAACTTGTCTACAGTGGCCAGGATTTTAGTTCACACCGTTTTGCCTCCAGCCTTAGGCTGGGTCTGATGGGAGCCAGCTGCACCACAGGTGTCCATACCACAGGTGGAAGTCAAATTGACCTGGCATCCAGATATTGGTTTCTAAATACCATCCTCCAATAAGAGAAATGGAGGGTCTCTGGAGCACTGGTTGGTTTCAGGGCTGAAGCAAAGAAAATATGATTCCGGAATACTTTGTGCCAAAATTGTGTGTTCTTTTATGAGACGATCAGTCAGGGAATGCCTTAAAAGAAGACAAAAGAAAGGCACAGGAGGACAATTTTATATCCTGGCAGGTCCTAGAGACAGGAGGAAGCATGACATGCAGGGCCTGTGGCAAAGCATGGGTGATCAGGAGATAGAGGGATAGGAGTGAGGGACAGCCTCACTGCAGCCTTCATTGGTTAAAGTTTAGGGCAGGGTAAAGTTTAGGGTTGGTAGCTGAATAATTTTGGCAGGTCCTAAATTGTAGAGGTGGTCCTAATTGCCTGGTCCCTGGCCTTGGGGTGATTACAGCAGGGACATATTGCCTCCTGGGTTGCAGGCCCAACATAGGGGACAAGATCTGCCTTGGTTAGGTTGCATATTGAAGCCATGCACCTGGCTAAGCCTTCTACCTTCTCTGAAGAACAGTCGAACGTGGAAATGGACAATCTCTCCCAACCAAAAAGGTTTTTCAGATGTCCAAACACTCTGCATAATATGCAGAAAATAAAAAAAAATATATAAACAATACATCCAGAAAATAAGAAAGTGTTCTGAGGATGATGGATCCCTGCTCAAAGGACACAGGAGCAGGCTTTAAAGGGTTTCACAGGCCAAGTCTGGGACAATTTGGGTATTAGTCATGAGCTATAACTCATTGGATAAACCAGGGATGGATGAGATCATACATATTAATTAATTAATTTAAAATTTGATGAAAATGCAATGTTGACATTGCCCCAAAGTATCTCCCTATAAATACTACTTATGAAAAGAGAGTGACTTCACCCTGGAGGAGGATGGTGGATGCCACCTTAGTCAAGGGATTCATGACAACATCACCAGCAGTAAGAGATGAGCAGCTGTCAACAGGACACCATCAGACTTTCATGTACCCCCCCCCACAACAGCTGCCTCCTGAAGTTCACAAACCCCCTTCTCTGAGTGACTGTATTCTAATTAACAGAAGATGGCTAAGGTAGTGGGTTGTCACTCCAGTGATTATCTGACATCATACTGGACTCATCCTGCTAGGACTTGCTCAGGAATCTTCATCTCCTGCTGACTCTGAAGAAGAGTGAGCCTTAGGAACCCAAGGAGATAAACTCTGTCAATGCCTCATCGAGTTTCCCTTTCCCAAAGGACCTCAACATGAGGACTTGGCTCTCGTTTGTACCTCAGTCACAGAGTAGAGCACCCATACTGATCATCTCATAAAAGAACACACAACTTTTGTACAAAATATCCCAGAATCCTGCGTCCTGACCCACTGAACTGTGATGTGATAAGTGTCAGCTATTTCAAACTGCTGGCTTATTTGTGGTCAGTGACTGTGCCATGTGGAGAAGGAAAATAGGCTCTTCTGTAATACTCTTTTCCAAAGCTGCCTGTGAGTTTCAGACGTATCAAGGTGATGGCTGTAGGGAAAGACTGAGAAAATGTGCAAGAGGGAAGAAGACTGAGGACACTTAACAACTAAACACAAGAGGTTGACCTTGGAGTGGATGCTGGACCAGAGGGGGGGGGGGAAATCTCTGGGACAATTAGTGAAATTCAAGTATGAACTGTGGTTAAGACTATTTTGTTGATTTTCCTGATGTTGATCATCATACTGGTTATATAGCAAATGACAAAATAAATATGGCAAAATGCAGAGGCTCAGGAAGACAATCTCATACCCTCACAGGTCCTAGAGACAAGAGGTAGCTTGACATGCAGGGTCTGTGGCAAAGCATGGGTGGGCAGGAGACAGAGGGACAGGAGTGGGAGACAGCCTCACCATAGCCTGTAGATATGGGGAAAGGATATATGGGAGGTTTTGGTACGATTCCTGCAATTTTTCCAGTAAGCTTGAAATTATTTCAAAGGAAAACAATTATTGTTAGACTTCACCTTTAACACCTGGAAATAATTCAAAAATTCCCTCTGCCACTTTGGGAACTCCAGGGACTGGGGACCCCTGACACTTAAGATACCACCAGTGTCACATCAGTACAAAGAATGCAAATGACATGTAATCTTTTATCACATTATTTGGGTTTCGTAGCGCTGTCGGGAATTTGAAGTCAAAACTTGTGCTTCGTGACTAATTCCTACTGTTCTTCCCGTAGGAGCAATGATCCCTGGCCTGGTGCCCAGTGAAGGCTGCTCTCATGGACAAGTTGTGAGGCCAAGTTGTGGAAAAGTCACTTGAGCCAGTGTAGTTTTGTGGCCTATGGGTGGTAGTTAAATAGTGACCACCTCAGAGCTGCTGGGAGAGTTAGGGAACACTCAGGCCAGCCACACAGAGGCTGCTCAGGAAATATTGTCGACTGAATGAACCTCAGGTGGATCAGAGCCTCAGGCTGAAGAATGAAAATTGTGGGGAGGGGGAATCCTGCCCCACCTTCCCTTAAAAAAAAAAAAAAAAAAAACGAATAAAAAATGAATTTGTCAGTGATCTTCATTTTCTTATGGTAATATTTATTTCCCCTTAAGAATCGCCCCCCCCAATAATTTTTTTGAGTGTCTTTTTCTGTTCTGTGAAAAGCTTGAAGAAATAAATCCCTGCCAACTATCTGTATTTGATTCTAGAAGGGGATAGAAGGTTTTTCACTTGTTTATGTTCTTCTTTCTTCATTAAAGAAAAAAAAAAAAGCCAGAATGAAGCTCCCTAAGCCTGATGCCAAACCTAGATGTTGTGACTCTTTGGCGCTTTGACTCCTAAAATCATCAAGTCATCACTGATAACACCAGAGCCACTGAGAAGACACTCAGGGCATGAGAGGAAGAGGTCAAGAAACATGGGGTCCTGCAGTCACCCTTGTCCCCTGGAGGGCCTATGAGGGGCACTGAGGACCACAGACCTGCTCCTGCCAAAGTACCACAGAGACTCCACCCGAGCTTGTTTTTAATGACCCTTCTCACCAGTCACCCCAAATTCCTGACTTAATACTCTCAGGGACAGTCACCCTGAAGGGTCTCAACACCTCAGTTTATTTGATTGCTTTGGGAGCAAGAAATAAACAAGTTCTAAGTACCCAGGTAATTTTTATGTTGCAAATTGAACCTTCCTTCGGTCCCTTCATAACTCTTGCTCAATTTTTTCTCAGCTCTTCAAAAAGGAATTCCGAATCACTGTGAAGGCATTCTTTAAAAAAAAAATCATGTTTTAGTCATTTAAAACCGGCCAGGCTAACGGTCTAACCTGAATGTGGAATGGATTTCCCATCTGCGTTCCCATAGTAAGCAACTGTGTTTTTGTAACCTACACAATGAAGGGAGTTGTCCCCAGATGATTCAGCTACTTAGAATCTGCACTCCCTTTCTTGGGAAGAAATATGAGGCAGGGTGTTTATGTTAGACGCCAGGGTAATGCTTATTCCAAACTCAGCCCTCCGGCATCCATGCCAGGCAGAGACGGAGAACAGGAAGGGGGCGGAGGGTCAGCTGCCCACCTTGGCCAGCAGCGAAATCACAGCCCATCATAATCTGTCATGCTTTCTTGGTGTCTGTTTCTAAGACAGGCAGGCACACACACGCATGCACGCGCGCGCGCGCGCGCACACACACACACACACACACACACACCCTGAGTCTCAACTCCCCACCACTATAAGACTGTTCTTGATAAAATTCCCTCTGGCAAAATCAGCAGTAATCTAAGTTTTCTGCTCATTCAGTATCAGTGGGAAGTTTGCCATGTTGGAGTTTGACAGCCACAAAAACCAGTTTGAGAGCGGCAGGGTCCTGAGGTCTGAGCAGGGCCTGAGCTCACCACGGTGGAATGACACTTGGAGAATGACCACATTACCTGTTACTTACGCTTCATCCTGACTCTGCAGGAGAGCAGGAGTCACAGAGACGGCAGAGCAAACGTACACTTTTATATTCAGAACTTGACCACATTAAAAAACTCCACTGTCACCAGAGATCCTGGGAAAGTGATGTCTAAAGAACAGCTGTGAACCAAGCACAGTCACTTCTTGGTCTGTGGCACTGTTCACTCCCTGCTGACAGAAGCTCTGCAGGGCTGAGCTGTCAATGGCATGAAAGCAGGAGAGGGAGTGTTCTGGCCTCAGGGTAGGAGGACAGGTGGGGAAAGCCTTCACCAGTTAGACCCGGGGAGGAAATGAAAATAGGCTTTAATAATTCTCTCCTGTATTGCAGAAAATTCATTTAAAATTTTTTTTAATTGTGCACATCTCTTGTCTCTTCCAATTTGTTACAGTACAACCAAGCTTACTGACCATGAGCCATGCTTCATTCAGCTCTGACCCATTCACCAGAGTCTCATCACAAGGGTGGAACATCTTATTTGAACGATGCCAGGTTAACTTAAAATGATTTATCCTGTGAAAGTAGAACCCAAGTGGTGAATCTCAAAATCATCTCATTCAGAAGTGGCAGATAAGAGGCTCCTAATTCTGGCCAATGTTTTTCATCAGAAGCAGGTACCCTAAAGTGTCACAGGAGAGCAGGGAGCTGAAATTCCAAACCTCAGTTCTTGTGTTCCCATGAAAGAAAACTTAAAGTGGGACACCAAAAGTCGTGCAAGAGAACTTTATTATTAAAAGTGGCAGTGGAGTGGAAGTGAGGTGAGAAGGAAGTTAAACCAAAGTGAGGTTCAAGCAGAGAGCACTCATGGAGAAGGCCCACTGTCCTTCTTGAGAGTGCTTCAAATTAATTACTGCTTCATGTTTGCCCTGAGAACTGGGGAACACCTTGTGCCAGTCAGACATTCAACTCCTTCTTCACATCACATCAGACTTGGAGTTTTTGACCCTAGTTGGTCCTTTCCAGAACTGTCATGGTGGTCATGTGATTCACGGGGGCTTCATCTTCAAGTCCATCCCTGTTAATGTGGGCACTGGGGTCAGTGGCCAGTTGGAGGTTACCTTAGTGCACCTGCCCCACTAAAGAATCTCCCCCTTCTGAGCTGGCAGGAGATAGTTGGCACCTCATCTTGACTTTTACGGGTCCTGTTAAGACTTAGTCCCATAAATCCTTCTTTCTTGAGACACTCTCCCTCATTGCCTCTTTTACATTTGTTTATCCTCAAGGTTTATGTACTGATATTTCCCTAGAGGTTGTCTGCTATGAATGATTGACTCATCTGCCTTGGCAGTAACTTAAAGAAAACTTTAAGAGTAACTTCAAGAAAACCTGTGACCTCACCACGCATCTCATTGCTCACTGCTAGCTGCTACCTAACAGAAGTTGTGAAGATGAGCCAAAGGTGTGCAGAAAAGAGTGTGAATGTCTCAGTCAGGGGGACCTGTGTAAGAGGAATCCAGATCATGCACTTGCTAGGCCTGTGACCTTGGCCTGCACACTTAATCCCCATTAGCCTTGGTTTCCTCACCTGTGAACAGCACCCTTCATACAAGGGAACTGTCAATTTCAACTACAACCAGGGAATGACTGGAACATGTGTGTGAAATGCACCATCCAATTGCCTTCCTCCTACTCCCACCTCCTGCCCTTGAATGCACAGGAAGCAGTTAAGTGTTACCCAGGAACCCTGAGCAGTTGCCACCCTCCCTGCAGGAAGCTGGGACCTGGGGAGGTAAGCCAGCAGGAGGAAGGCTTCCCACTTTTCTGAAGGAGGACCTGGTTTCGCATGTGAGGGAGGGCATTTGGGAATTTGCAGCTTCTTTGGCCTCACAAAGAAAGCTACCTGATCAACCAAGCTCAAAACATACAAACAAATGAATTCATCAGTTTTAATGTTTTAGGATTTATTTTTGTTTATTTTTACCTCTGCCTTTTCTTCTTAACTTAAACCTCTCTGGACCTCGTAGCCTCATTTATAAAACTAGAAAGTTGGACCACCTATATCAGTACATCAGAATCAGTTGGTGACTGAGGATAGGGATGCTTAAAAGGTAGATTAGTTTTAGAAAGCCATAGAGGTTGTCTTTGAAACTGTCCACATCTCACATGTCAGTCTCTAGCTATTATAAAACCCAAGGAAATGATACTCAACTCAGAAACAAGAGCCTTCTCCCTCAAAGAATTGATGCATTGGTTGTCTCAGGTTCACTCTGGATGCCCTCATCTCCGCCATCTCACAGGAGTAAGTCAGTCAGTCCTTTCGAGCTGTGAGACCCAGGAAGAGAGCACCAGACCCACATCTTCAGCAGAGGTGAAAATGGAGGAGGTGAAAATGGCCAGTGAGGCCTGAGGGATTCCCTGGCTTGATCCATCATCCAAGATGGAGGCTGCAAGATGTACAACTAAAACTACCAGAGGGAACTGAGCCAATCCAGGACTGAGGGGATGAAGGTAAAGATGAACTCTGGTTTTAGTTGGGCCAAGAAGTTTATTTTGATTTGAATATACTGAACTGTGGCCTATAGCCAGGGAAAAGCCATGAGGCTGTGAGATGTCTTCAGACTGTTTCTTTCCTCTACCTTCCTTTCCTGGGCATGAATGCTCTGATTAGTTTCAAATAAAGAACAGTAACTGGCTTCACTGCCTGGCCTCATACTCATCTGTTCCTGAGAACAATGACTCAGGAACTGGCTGCAGATGGTTCCAGGACCCATAGTGACCCCACTGGTGGGCCCATCCCAGTCTTGTCAGATACAGTATGCCTCCATCAGAATCTGGGCTTGGATTGAGTCTCTTGAAACGAAATGAGCAGCCATATTCTTTTGTGTGAACTGAGAAGCAGAGTCTGCAGTACAAAGAATAAAGTATACGAATAGAAAGAGGAGGATGAGTGGGGCATTCTGGGTTTCCTGCAGAGTTGGGTTCACCTTGGCCCTGAGTCCCATCACCCCGCTTGCCTTCTCATCTTTGGGCTTCATAATGAAGGCCCTTTTGGTTTAGGTAGCTGAACTGGCTTCTGTTACTTGCAATCAAAAAGCTCTAATAAGCATGGCCTTTACCTATGAATCATAACATCTGTCATATAAATGAGCAAGAAACTTAAGAGACAGGAAATCTGGGTTCAGATCTTTCTCTTAGTATCTCACAACCACATAGAATCAGAGAGTATTAGTGTTAGATCTTAAAGGTAATCTGATTCCATTACCAACAAGTCAGATGACTTTAGGAAGGGCTTTTAATGGGCTTAACCATAAGATGGCCATAGTGATCCATGAAAAACAATGTTTGTGCTCCATGGAAGCTTCCTTCAACATAAGAACCTGTGTTTTTATGCTTGATACTATCAAAGGGAGTTTCCCCTGGAATTATTCTTGAAGCCATATTCTGTACATCAAATGAACAACAAAGATAACCGTAAGGAGTGTAGACCATCTGGGCATGGTTTTTATGTTGAAGGAAGCCTCCATGGGGCACAAACTTTGTTCAACTCTCACCCCTTCATGGATCACTATGACTGTCTTATAGTTAAGCCCACAGAGTTAAAAGCCCTTCCTAAAGTCATCTAGCTTGTTGGTAGAGGAATCAGATTACCTTTAAGATTTAACACCAATACTCTATGATTCTATGTGATTGCGAGATACTAAGAAAAAGATCTGAACCCAGATTTCCTGTCTCTTATTTAAATTTTTTGCTCATTTATATGACAGATGTTATGATTCATAGGTAAAGACCATGCTTATTAGAACTTTTTGATTGCAAGTAACAGAAGCCATTTCAGCAAACTAAACCAAAGGGGCCTTCACTATGAAGCCCAAAGATGAGAAGGCAGGAGGGGTGATGGAACTCAGAGCCAAGGGGAAACCAACTCTGCAGGAAATCCAGATTACACCTGTGATCCCCGCCACTCAGGAGACTGAGGCAGAAGGATCAAGTTCCAGGCCAGTGTGGGCAATTCGGCAAGTCCTTGACTAAAAAAAAAAAATTTTAAAGGGCTGGACATGTAGCCCAGTAGTGAAGCACTTTGCCTAGTATTCATGAGACTCTAGTTTCAATCCCCAGCACCACACGCGCACACCCACAGACACACAAAGCCTATACCAGCTGCTTCGGTGAATTATGAATAAGACTAAAATTTCCAAATTTAAATACAATAAATGTCAATTTTGCCTAACTTTTCATAAATTGTTTTAATTTTGCTTAAAAGCACATAATCTTAGAAGTGAACCTACTTGACCTTCCCTATTCATTTGAACATTTGGCAACTTTTATTGACAGCCAGCTATATACCTCACACTATGCTAACTGTCGGGTCCACAAAGAAGAAAATAGAAGATCCCTGCTCCCTGATACCTCAGAGCAGCTGGGGAGGCTGAGAATATATACTCCTACATCATGGTCTAATGGGTGTTGCCATATGAGTGTGGAATGTGAAGCACAAAATGAAGTCATGAGTGGCCAGGGGCAGGAGGCAGGCAGGGATGTGACAGAAGGCGTCCTGAAAGAAATACTGAGCTCAGCCAGAGAACAAGGCATGGTGGGACAGACCAGGACAAGAGACACAGGGCCTTCCTTCTAGTGGGAATGGATACTTAAACTTGGGGATAAGAACTCATGCCCAGTGCTCAGGGGCCAGCAGTCCTATTGCACAGTAATAAAACTGCTCCTTCCAAAAGTAGCCAGGGATAGAGGATGATTCCATGGGGGTTGAGAGAAATACAAGTGAGTTTTTCTATAATGGTAGGAACTTTAGTATTTAAAAAATTTTCAAGAAAGATAATAAAGTGATCCAACATGCACTGGAGTGATGGAATCCCAGAAAAGTAAATAAAATGCATCATAAATGAAGCTGAGACATCTTGCCTGAGAAAAAAATGTGGGTGGAAACAGTAAGTAACATTTGTTGAGTGATTGCTAATGACATGCTTCAGGTTTACACACGTTGACTCACTTCTGCATATCACAACTCTGTGAGGTAGATTCTATTATTATTCTGTCTCAGAGGGTTTCCCTCAGTAAAGTCTGCACCGTCTTCCACCTATTCTGCATTTATCACCATCTAAGACACTCTGTATTTTATTGACTTATGATTATTTTAAAGTTGTCTCTCTCCTTTCAATAGAATGGTGTGTTGATCCTCTTGTGTTACTTTACCTGAGAAAAACAACTTGGAAGAAGAAAGACTTATTTTGGTTCACAGTTTCATGGATTTAGGTACTTGGTCAGCTGAGTCCAAGGCAGAAACATTATGGCGGAAGGGCATGGTGGAAGAAAGCATCTCTCCTTGTGGTGAGAAGCGGAGAGAAACAAGAGGAGTGAGTTGTCCTATAACCGTAGGAACTCTAATATTTAACATTTTGTCATGAAAGACAGCAAAGGGATCTAACATGTACTGGAGGGGTGGAATTCAGGAAAGTAAATAAAAGGTATCATAAATGGAGCAGAGACACCTTGCTTGAGAGAAAGGATGGAAGTGGAGAGAAATAGAGGAGTGGGGGAAGGGACCAGGGACAAGATATATTCCCAAGAGCTCTCCCAGTGAACCACTTCCTCCAACCATGACCCCCTTGCCTACCTTTTCTCCTCCTCCCAGTAGTCCATTCAAATTATTAATCCATCAAGTGAATTAATCTACTGATTAAATTAGGGCCTTCACAGTCCAGTCACTTTCCCAAAGTCCCACCTCTGGACATTGCTGCATTGGGGACCAACCTTCAATACATGAGCTCTTGGGGAATATTCCAGATTCAAAAGATAACAAGTAGACATTCCTTAAAGTCAGAGATTTTTGTTTTGTCTTGTTTCGTTTTGCTTATTGCTGTATTCCCAGCACTTAGGAAATATAAAACTAATCAGAATTCAATGGTAAATAAATAAATAATAGTAACTGAGGTACACAGTGATTAAGAATTCAAGTTAAAACAAATAGCCTGGCAGTGGCAAGGCCTGGAAGCAACAGTGTGAGCAGTTACGAGGACTTTGTAATGAGATTCTGAGCTCACCGAGAGGCTCGACAGAATTGAGGGTGGAGGGAATGAGCCATCTGCCTGGTAAGAGGAGGCTTAACAACACACTGATTCCCTTGTATTATTCACTCGACAAGTCGACAATATTTACTGAGCTCCTATCATGGGGGGAAACAATAGTGGGCAAGGCAGAAGACTCTGGAACTGCATGGGAAGGGAGGGGAGACAGAAATAGAAAAGGAAGCAAATGAATACATAGAATAATTTCAGGGAATGATAAACTCTGTGATAATTACAGACCAGGGCAATGTAACTAATGGGGGCAGAGCATCATATAGGTCTTTAGGGAGAGTGTCTTTGAGAAAGTATCCCCTATCCAAAATACTTGGGACCAATCCAGTCACTTTCCCAAAGTCTCAGGGACTTTTTCAAAATTTTGGAATATTTGCATATACATAATGATATCTCTTGGGGAAGGGACTCAAGTCTAAATCCAAAATTCACTTTTATCTCCCATGTAACTTACACACATAGCTTAAGGTAATAGTATCCAATATTTTCAGTGTATTTCTGTTTTGATGCAACCTGTCATAGGAGGTCAGGTGTGGAATTTTCCACTTGTGGCATCCCTTCCAGGATCGGGATCCAGATTGGGGAATGTTTGGGATTTCAGATAAGCCAGGAGCCAAACCAGAAAAGACCTTCCTTCTTCCAGGGTGAGGTGATCCTTAGAAGGGCAGAAGCAAAGGGTGCTTCACAGAAGGACAGGAGGGTGGGTAAGGAGAAGAGACTCCTCATAATGAGTGAATTCTGTCAGCTCAAGTCTGAAAATTCCTTGCATACAACCATAAAATTGCAGTGTGTCCCCAGCACAGTTTGCATCCTCACTGCATGTGGACCGGATCTGGGCAACCATTGGAGGCAGGCACAGCCTTGGAGAAAATCTAGTACAAATAATACTTACCTGGGGTTGCCATCCCCAAACACCAGGGAACAAATGACTCACTGAGAGTGTTTTTCAGTTTTGCAGATTACTGGACCCCACCTAGAAATTCCTGTTCATTATGTTGAGGGCGGGGCCCCAAATCTGCATGTGTAGTTCTAGTGGTCCCCCAACAAGATAGGACGTACCTCGGGAAATGTGGAAGAGACTTCACTACTGTGCTTCAGGGAATCTGGGAACCCTCCCGAAATAGAATGAAAAAATATGATTGCTTGAATATATGTTCATTTCTTTCTCTGGGGAGAGGATCAATATCATTGAAGATTCTCACAAACTTGATAAAGAACCCCTTAACAAGTGGTGAGGTGCCTCTGTCTAGTTCTGCTCCTTTTTAGGAATGAGGAAACGGTCCTGGACTGTAAGTGACTCACCTAAGGCCATGAAATTGAAGAACAGCAGAGATGGGGGTCTCTTTAGAGACCCTCACTCTTTCCTCCTCTCTGCCCTGCTGACTTGAGGAATGGGGGGGGCGGGGAAGAAGGTAAGGGTTTAAGCACTTGAAGACAAAGCTGATTTATTTCCTCAGGCCAGGCTACATTGTGGTCTCACCCCTGCGAGGATGCTCCGTCCACACTGCCTCTTGGGCTCTCCCAGGCCGATCAAATTTGGTCCACATCCTGCCTCTCTAGTTTGAGGCTGAATCCTTCAGACTCTGGCCATACCCTAAGTTTCAGGATTCATCGGCTCTGCTCACCTTCTTTAAGAAATAACAACTTTCCACCTTGGCCTTTTTCATCTTTTTTTTCTATATCATCTTTCCTGTCCTGATAATAGGGCCCCTCCAGTCATGGCCATCCCTGGTCACCACCCCTACTCTGCAACTGCTCTTCAAGGGCTAAATTTATTCCATGTCCAACCCTGCCTTCTGCAAGAAACCATGGGACTCACAGCTTGTCTCTGCCTTCACGGGGGTGGTCTATGAAATCTTGTCTTGGTATCCAGTTGGGTGGATCACCTGTTCACCTCCACACCCTGGTCCATGGTTTCTGACTCTATCACTCCAGGATCTGTTAGCCTTGCCAAGTCTTTTTTCGGTTTGGTCCTTTTCCTTCCTCCCTTCTGCCGTCCCTCCCTCCTTCTTTCCTTCTCCTCTTCCTCCTTTTCTACATTTTCCTCCTCCTCTTATCCTTCCCCAGCGCTGGAGCCTTCCTTGGCCCTTCCTAACATGGTTTTGCCTGAAAGCAACACTCGGAATAAAAGTGCCTGAGCCCATTGTGTTGACAGATGCCACCTCTGTGTGGCGCAGATTTCTTCTGAATGCAGATGTCCAGGAAGACTGGGCTGTAGGATCCCTCCTGCAGAGCTCGCTGTGGACAGAGGAAAGAAGGCTACTCTGTAATTTTAAAGACATTTTGTCTTTAACAGACAAGGAAGGGAGCTCAGAGCTCAGGAAACTTGCCCCAGGTCACATATTAAATCAGCACAGAGGTAGAAGTGAGCACAGAGCCCTCCCTCCGCCTGGAGGTCGTCCAGATGGCTGGGAGGAGGAGGGTCTCAGCCTGCTGCCTTTCAGTCTCAACCCAGACAGCCACACCGTGGACACTTGGCAGTTACTGGAAAGTTCAGTTAGACTTTCCCGTGGATGCTTTATCCTGGGGACGAGTTGCACAGTGAATTCCTTGTGGAGGATTAATCATTTTCTCTGTTGCCTGTGACTGGAGCTGTTTCTCACGTCCTGCCTCTGGTTTCGCATGTCCTAAGATTTCATTTGAAGAGCAGGGCGTTCCCTCCACACTCTCCACCCCAGCGGAGAGCCTGCAATCAGGACCAATGAAAGCAAAGGACCTCATCCTCCGGTGACTAAGAACTGCCAGTATTTAAGAGGTAGCAGGAATGGGCTGGGGAGTGCTTTTGCTTTCTGTACACACGGGGGCTGTCATCTGATTTGGGGATAACCAACCGAAGACAGAGCGAAGAAGGGGGACAGAAACCTCACAGGCTCCAGCCGCCACCATGTGCTATGGCAAGTGCGCCCGATGCATTGGACATTCTCTGGTGTGGCTAGCCGTCCTCTGCATCGTAGCTAATATTTTGCTTTATTTTCCCAATGGGGAAACAAAGTATGCCTCTGATGACCACCTCAGCCGCTTCGTGTGGTTCTTTTCCGGCATCGTGGGAGGGGGCGTGCTGGTAAGTCCTTTCCAATTATCATAAGCTCAGAAATTTCTCTGTTGATCAGAAGTGTTCCTTATTTTCATGGAAAGTTTCTGTCATGCATATTTCCAAGTCTAATGACTTGTTTTGTTCATTCTTTTGAAAAACAGATTGCAAAAGGTCAGGGTAGACTTTTATTATTATTATTAATATTTCACAAATCTAAACTGAAAGTGAACTATTTTTTTGTTGTTGTTGTTAAACTCTTTTAGTCTCCAGCTAGGAATCCCATATTCAGTTAACCATGGAGTTTCTGGCCCCGGAGTGGGTGGTTGTTTAACAGTTGCTCTGGGGAGCTCGGAGGGGTTGGCTGGTTCTAAGTTTACAGTTTGGGATCCAAATTCTCTGCTGTTTATTCTTGGGCATATGTGACAGGGGAAAAATAATGAATTGAGTACATTGCTCTTTTGAAAGAATGTAAGCTTTCTCCTGAGGTGTGGTGTCTAGGAAAAAAAATCCTACTGTTAGAAGATCAGAGTCTGAAGTTAATACTGGAATGTGTTATTTTTTCCAAGGTCTGTTTTTATTGAAGTAAAAGGAATTTGCCTGCCAACCTAGGAGCTGAAAGTATTAGCTTCAGCCTCAGCATGGAAAAAATGTGGGCAAACTTGAGTTTGTTACTTCAAAATGCTGGGATTAAGAATTTTAAGAAGTTTTATGCAAGTGTTAATACCATACAGAATAATTTTTCTTAGTCAAGTAAAAGACACTAAAAGACATTATAGTAGGGCAAATCTTCTTTGAGTTTAAACATTATTATCATGCAGTCATTAATACAAATATAATTAATATGAATTAACGGGATCATAATCTGTAACATAACATTACACTCGAAGTTCCTTTTTGCTTTAAACTTCAAATATTTCAAACTCACCTTATTTAAAGAGCTTTATTGTTATGCTAAAACAGGACGTTTTGTATCTTCAAAGAAGTAGATCATATTTGTTATAGGTAGCATTCATCTGTCCCACTTACAAAATGTTTCAGTTATTCTATTAAGGATTTGTGGGTATCTACTATGTTTTACTAGGGGGGAAATGTCAGACTTTAACACAAGATTTAAGGTTCCAAAACAGTTTGTGTCTGGAACTGTTATGAACCTTTGTGGCATAAGCACACAGGTTATATTTGACCCCTCTGTTCTATAGCCTCGCTTGCTCCCCCAGCCCCAGCTGGGGAAGGAACCCAGGTCCTCAACTCATGAACACACTATGCATCAGAGCTCCACCCCAACCCCCTGAAAAGTGCTTTGATGCATCCCAGGAAAATCAGCAAAAGTCAGAGTTTGTTTCTCCTCTGACTTTTTCATTCTTTGAGATCCTCAACCTAAAGCCAGTTGACACCATCAGAAGTAAATCCATTTCACTAAAGGATGCTGGGACTGCTCCCATGAACCTGGGAGGACAGTAGTGACTTCCGTTTGCTTCCTGAGCAGATGCTCCTGCCAGCGTTCGTCTTCATCGGGCTGGAGGAGGAAGACTGCTGCGGCTGCTGTGGCCAGGAGAACTGCGGCAAGAGATGCGCGGTAGGTCCTCTGCTGGGCGGGCGCGGGGCAGGATCCGTCCGCGGGAGGCCCTGGGGCTCCCTGGCTCACAGCTTGTGTTCCTCCGTCCCTAGATGCTCTCTTCGGTCCTGGCCGCCCTCATCGGAATTGCAGGGTCCGGCTACTGCGTCATCGTGGCAGCTCTGGGCCTCGCGGAAGGACCCCTGTGTCAGGATCACCTCGGCCAGTGGAACTACACCTTTGCCAAAACCGAGGGACAGTACGTAATTGTTCTGTTCACGACAATCTGTTCTTACTTACCACACACACCAAGGGACAACCCCGTCACACTAAGTATCCATTCATCATCCACCCAGCCAGCCTTGACTGACACTGACATGGGCACAGTTCAGGCGACAGGTGTTTCTAGGGTGGAGGGCCAGTTACTGACTCGGCCACGTTCTACCTGCTTTTTAATACATTCACGGATTTTGCCCTCATAATGACCCCTTGGCGTTACTTCCACTATTAATCTTACCTTACAGATGAGAAAAATGAGGCCCAGAAAGGTGGATAACTTATCCAAGGCAACAGAGCTAGGAAGTGGTAGTCCGTATTTGAACCTGGCAGTCCCGCTGTAGGACTATGTACTCAGATAGGTCCTGTGTTATACCAGAATAATTGGCCGATTAAATGCGATACATTTTACTATTTTATAAGACAATGCTCCAGTATCCTTATATAATAGGATTGACAACTATATGAATTTAATAAAACCCAGGGCAGATCCTACACCCTCCCCCATTGGCACACAGTCACACGCATAATATCAGAACTATATATGATGTACCCTTTATTTAAAATTATGAGGCGATACTTTAAAATCAGAGTGATTTAAGAGCTCCCATTGTTTTTACATCGGCCTCTCCTTTTGATCATTTATGGAGAAAGGAAGAGAAACAGGAAACTGATGTATGTAGTAATGAATGAACCACAGATTTCTCTTGGCAGGAGTTGATCCTGAGTTGATCTCCTGATTCAACTTTTTAAAGTTAAATTTGGAAAGTATATGTCTCCCCCCTTCATGAGATCATGAACTTAGAATTAGTTATACTTCCTCTCCGAAAACAGGGAAAAGTGAACTGACCTCTCTGCATCTCGATTCCTTCATCTGTAAAATAAAACCAGTGGGGGTTGTTATGAGAATTAATGAGATAATATACACGCAATTCTCCCACAGAGGCTGGTTCCTTACAGGTGTTAGCTATTCACTTAGCTCACAATGAACACAAAACAATGGTAGCCTCTGAAGGAAAACTGGCACTCACAGGAGTTTTAAGTTTTAGTCTTCAAAATTGCCATTGATGTAATTCATCCTTGTTCAGAACATACTGAATGTACTAGTAGAAATTGATCACTCATGTCTGTGCAAACATGCAAAACTACAGCATGAAACTGTCTCTAAAAAAAAGTTATGATTTTATGCAGTTGGAATGCAGAGAGAGCTAGGAGTACCAATGGTCAAATTTATAGTTGTTTATGAGCCACTCCCATCATCTGCTCTAGCTTCTGCAAGAAACTCTTCTGCGTCACTCCTCATTTGAGCCTGTCCAGGGACTTCAATATGGGAGGAACTAACAGTCCCACACCACTGGTTTCGTTTCCCAGTAGCCAAATGAAGCCAAGGAATTTTTGATGCCGTAACCTGAAAATACAGATTTTTTTGTTCCACTGATGTAGAGAGGCAGAGATAGGACAGAATTTTGTTTTTGCATTTGTTTTAAATCAGTAAATTGAATCTCTGATTGCCTCAATGAGCTGTTTCACAGTTATGTCTTGAGTTTCAAGCTGCTTTGTTCTGCTGTGGCAGGAAGAAGTGATAAGCAAAGAATTGTACCAGACTTCTTTGTGGAGTTAAGTCAATTCTTGATTTTCCCACATGATTAAAGTCTTCATTAAGACTCCAAATATTCTGTGATGTAGCAAAGGCTGAAATTCTGGGAAGGTAATCAGAGCTGTAGGGGTTTTTTTTGTTGTTTGTTTGTTTGTTTGTTTGTTGTTTTTTTTTTGTTGTTGTTGTTGTTGTTTTTCAGACAGGAATAATATCCAGATATTAGAAAATGCCTGAAATCATTTATATAATAATATCAGTATGGGTATATATGTATATATAAAAATGAAAGAACCTCAGCACAATTTGATGACTTTTTTCACAAAGTAACTTCAGGTAGTTATTTATCACTTAGCTACTTTAAAAATGTGTTTGGTATCTACTACTAGATACTATTCTGGCAGCTGGGTATACAGAGCCAAATAGGTCCAATTCCTACCTTGCTCAGCCTTGTTGAATAGGTACATCCACAGGTGTTCTCTAGGTTAGGTGCCTTGAGAGTAACTAGTCAGTGCACTTGGCATTGAGACTGCCAGTACTTGTCTCTTCCCTTAGACACAAGGTTCTCCTAGGACAGAATCCATGATAAGTTTCCCATCATATTCCCACCTCCTGCTTGGTGTGCGACTTATACTGAGTATTTCATCGTTCTATTGTCTTGAATTTAGTGTGCTACATGTTTTTCTAAGTGTGTGGGCATAGCATCTTGAGAGTTAAGAAAAGGCTTCAAAATGGTCAGATTTAATACCTGTGTTTCCCACTGCAAATTAACTTATTTCTTAAAAGCAAAAACTAATTTTGCTTATAAGTCTCAGTTGAAAACTCTAGCATATTAAGCCTCCAAACTCTAGCTTATTAAGCCTCCAAAATTATCCAGAACTTGGATAATTCTCAGAAGAAACAAATTATATTTTAATGAAATGATCAAAATCAATATTCCAAAAAACTAATGTAAAGAAATCATATTTTCTAAATTAATATTAACTCAATATTAATATTTTACATTACTAAACTCAATAACTAAATAAATATTAACTCAACTGCCTTTTACATAGTCAGCAATTAAGCAACTTGGAAAGCTGAGTAAAAAAATATATATATTCTCTGTAATTGTACTATCTTAATATATGAAGTGTTTTCACTTTTCCACATCTGCTGTTAGTTCACATCCATACAATCTATACACATACATGAGTTTTATAGCTTTAAGCATGGCATAAATACAGTTTTGCATTTTTTGTTTCCAAATATTCATATGTCTGTTAGAGAATATAAACATCATTATAGGGTGAGGATTTCTAACCACCATTAAAAAAGTAACTCATGAGCTAACCCATTGGGGGTGGACCCATGTCAGAGTTTCCCTCTTGCCCACAGGTACCTGATGGACACCTCTACCTGGTCCCAGTGCAGGGAGCCTAGGCACATTGTGGAGTGGAATGTAACTCTCTTCTCTATCCTCTTGGCTCTTGGTGGAATTGAATTCATCTTGTGTCTCATTCAAATAATAAATGGAGTGCTTGGAGGCATCTGTGGGTATTGCTGCTCTCGCCAACAGGTAAGAACCTATGTGACTATGTCCTGGCCTGGTCCTAGTATATTCCATTCCTATGATGCACTGTTCTGTTTCATCAAAGAGAAAAGACAAACCCAAATCTGCTCAGGCTACCAGCACTTGTTCTTATTACACGTCTGTGGCAATGCACCCAAGATATTTGCTCTCAATCCCAGACTTTCGTGACCCTCATGGTCTCTGGGCCATGTTGGATTTCTGCAGTCAGCTCTATGTGCACAGGAATATGCTGCCCATGGACACAGTGCCTGCTTTAGGGTCAGATCCATTGCTCCCTTCTCTCGCTCTGCTCTGGTTGCAGAGACACAAAAGAGATGTCTGGGCTACCCTCTCTTTGCTCGCTCTCATGTTCCCAACTGGTACACATGAGGAAGAGGCCACATTCATTACTCAACCCACTTTTCAGATGAAACTCTGATTCAGAGATTAAGTAATATGTCTAAGATGACCTAGTCAGGAAGTAACAGGCTTCAAACCCTTGGTCATCTTGAACCACAACTCTTGCTCTTAACTGGGTACTATGCTCACTGTCCTGTTGGATTTTATACCATTCCTTCCTAACAAGGAGTCACAAAAGTACATAAGCAGCTAAGTACTAGCAGCCTTTGAATAGCAGCTATAAAAAACCTTTCATCATGAAAGAAAACCAGGAAGCACTTGTTTCCTGGGGATATGATATAGGAGAGAAATATGCATTTCTTTGAAGCAGGGGAAAGTTCTTGTTTCTATATTCTCCTGAAAAATATATACTATTGAATTTATAAAAGTCAAGCTTTGGTCTGATTTTGGGGAGAGTTTCTTTTAGGTCCTAGTTTGTGAAATGGGATTCTGGTTAAACTGACCCTTATTTCATTTATATATTCCAAACCATTCTCTTCTATTTCCAGTTCGCTTAACTTTCTTTTAAAATAAGACAAAAACCTAATTAAAACTGAAAGTTCATTGCAACCATGAAAACCTTGGTTGTAAATAAATGGAAACTTTCTATAATTTTTGAAGTTAAAATAAAAATCTAGTTTTCCTTATCAGGCAAGCACAGTGGGACTAATAATTTCTTTGAGATCCTGCCAAATTTCCAGGAAAACAACTGAGTGGGAACCCTTTGGGTGTGGGCTGTGTTCAGGACACAACATCGGGGGCTGCAGAAAAGAATCCTCTTGACTTCTGATGGACCTTTCTTTAGCCTCGAATTTCACAAGGAAGCAGAGTTTAAAGTCTGTGAATCCTGGCACTGAGGACAGGCATAAGAAGTCAGTTGGTGGTTGTTTTGGCAGGAGGTGACATTTTCCCTAACTTAGGCAAAGACACTGGGTTTCCATCCTGCACTGTAGGAGTGGCTTCTCCCCAGACACTGCACAAGATCCCTTAGCTTGTAATTAGATTGTAATTAGACAAAAATACTTTCAAAGCACAGGGCTTTCATGTAGAACAGTGGGTTTGCTAACTTGGTAGCATTTAATTTGAAAGGCCACCTGTTGGAATAACTTTCAGTTTACAGTTGCAGCTAGCAGCTATGAGCAGCTCGGAGTGCTTGAAGAATCTGATAGCAATGCCTACAGGATGGGGTGCTCTGCTGTAGCGAGCCGATAGTGAAACCACATCCTTAGCACTTATGGTTAGCGTTGCTAAACTGCCAGGCCAGGAAACTGATAGCCAGGAGCTTCAGGCATGAAACTCCTAACTTAGAAAACTACCCACACTGAGTTTTCAGTGGGAGACACCCATGACGTTATCTCCTAAATCCTTAAAAGGAGAGCCCCACACAAACACACCGTGGGCCCATGGTTTCCATGAGCACTTTCTGCAGCTTTCCTGGGGAAGACAATGGGGCCTGTTTGTTTAGGAAACTTGTCATGGGCATTGTCTACACCCTAGCAGTGGTTAGCTGAAGCTCCCCTGAAGTTGAGATTATTGTATTGTGTTTGCTCAAACAGGAATGTAAAGGAGAGAATCGCCATTGTTCGTGTGCCCTGATCATAAACTAATACATCTTTCATTTTCTTTACAGCGATATGACTGCTGAAAGAACCACCCAGACAAACCACAGGCTTCCTCTATTTCATTGTAATTTATATATTTTACTTGTATTATTGTAAAACTTTGTACTAGTGTATCATACTCTGCATATTCTACTTTTATAAAGGTGTATAAAAACTGGCATCTTCACATGATGTCAGTGTTTGAACTTAAACTTTTTTTTTTTTTTTAATACGAAAACGAACTATGCTCTGGAGGTAACTTACAGACTGAGTGATAGTCCTCAGCGTATCTGAGGTTAAATCTGTAACGTTTAGGATAAAAGCACATTACATTTGCTTGTGTGTGTATGTATGTGTGTGTGTGTGTGTGTGTGTGTGTGTGTGTTTAACTGAAAGATGTCTAGATTTTTTTTTTAAGATGAAGAAGAAACCCAGCAACCTGAAAAGATATATATATATATTTTTTTTTTTTTTTTCACTGTTTATATGGTGTTTCCCATGGCTATGCCCAAATCTCTACTAAGAGGCCTTTTGAACTGCTTCCTGTTCTGAGGGAGACCAGTACTTGCTGGATCATGAGAGTCCATTGAGAATGCTTTGACCCAAATGAATAAGCCAAACCACGTGGCTCTGCTGGTTCTGTGAGCACCACAGATCCGAAGCTTTTCTGACACGTGAAAAGCTTCTGTCCTTTAAAGACAAGTACTGAGGATTCAGTGTTTAAAGAGTTTCTGGCCTGGGTAATCAGACAAGAAGAAAGATGGGAAACGGAAAAGCAGTTGACCCACATCATGGGGAGATGGGAGAGAGGAGCTCAGACTGAGAGCCACAGGAAATACTCCCCAAATGCAATGTCCCTGATGAAATAAAGTATTTGCTACCATTTTGTTGTTGTTGCTTTGTTTTGTGGCCCTTAAAGTTCCTCCTTTTTTCTTTCTGGTTTTTGTTCCTGTTACAGGGCTGAGGCCTTCCCCCTCCCCCGTCAAGCCCCAATTCTTGAGATCAAGTCAGAGAGATTTCCGACATGTCACTCAGAGTAATGGGCATAAGTTTATTAGAAGATCTAGGAGAAGACTAGGGGGCCACTCTCAAGGAAGAGAGTGGGTCCTCTCAGAGAGGAGAGGGACAGCATGCCTCACCCGCATTCCAGTTTTATTGGGGATCCCAGAGAAGTTTCTGGAGTCCTATCCAGGTCACCTCATGTCTTCTGATGGCAGCAGGATGACATCTGACTTTCAAATCTCTATTGCCATGACAACTCTAGGTCCCTGGGTCCTCTGCTGACAGATTCTAAATGGATTCTACCAAAAAGCCTTACAGATTTTTTTTTTTTTTGGTTAGGAGGAATTATCCTTCTCTCCCTGAGTTCTAGGATCTGGTCTATGAAAAGAGTCACAAAAGGCTTCCCCTTTAGAGTAATTTGGGTTCCTCTTTTTAACACTATCTCAGGCCTGCATTTCTCCTGCAGTTAGCAGGTGGTTTGCTGAGGAATGTGACATATCCCGTTCACTTAAGCCAGGCAAAGCTGCAGGTAAATTGCTTCTTGGAAAAGAAAGCATGTGGGGGTCAGCACAGTGGGCCCAGTTTATAGAATGATTCCTTTAGCCCTTGTGTCCCACCACTCGCGTCTGTCTACTACTAGTTCCCAGTCTGCAGGTTGCATGACCCCTGTTGCTGAGGGCATCCTGCTCTCTGGTTTCCCAATGTCACTTTCTTTTCCTCAACCCCTCTTCTGTTTTCCTCTACTACCTGTAAATTGTCATCTCTGTTCCATCCCTTGGGGTCACCACCCTGGTGATATGACTTTCTTCTCTCCAAGATGCTACAGACATCAGACTCCTGGGGAGGGCAACACACACTTTCTTTCTTTCCGTACAGAGTTAGTTTTTCTGAATTGTCAGGAACCCCTGGCCATCTACAGGAATGGTGTGCTTTTGGTGTCCATTGCCCTGGGCAGCAGAAAGCAGGTTAATAGAGAGCTTCTATGGCTATTAAACAGCTGGCTCTTCGTGCCAGTGACATGCCCCAGGTGGCCTCTAAAAGAGGCTGCTAACTTGGTTGTGCTGTGTCCCTCTGTCAATCTGGTGAAGGATACAAACTTTCCCTAAAAAAAAAAAAAAAAAAAAAAAGTTTATAAATATATAAGCTACATAGGATTACAAAGCAAACCAACATATTAGGATATTCTATCCAAATGTTCTTTCATGATTATACTGTAGTGGTCCTGACAGCTCTATCACTTCACCTTTGTAGACAGAGTATGTTATAGCAGCAGCTAATGAATCCATCTAAGAACATACTGTGCTTTTGAAATGCAATTGCAAGTAAAAAGATATTTTGAAATTCCAGCAGCAACTTAAATGTGATATGAAAACATAAATTTCTTTTCAAGAAGACATAAAACACAACCATAAATTTTATCCTATAGATCAAAGCGCAATCAGTATTGCTGATGCTACTTTAGTTTGTTGCATAAAAATCATGATTAAAGGAAATACCCAAATCTGGTTAGCTATTAGAAAAAAAATCAGTAACATCCTTTCTTTTTCTATTCATGTTCTATTCCTTGCCCTCAGAAAGATGTCTGTGGGTAGGTTTTTAGGGAGCTCTATTTTGAAAGAGAGAATCCTAAAAGAAAGAAAAAGGGCATAGCAATCAGTTTTAGAGACCATTTTTACCTAAATTTATCCTTAAAGGAAATAGAAATAATAATTATTAATCATTGTGGTAATAATCACAATTCTTATTGAATTCCTTCAATGGGCCAGTTATTGTAATTAGTTTTTACACATTTTATTTCACTAAAATCTCTCTTTGCTCTCTTTTACAGAGCAAAAATATTGCCGACACAAAATACTGATACTAAATACTCTGTCAAGGTTAAGTTATCTGCCCAAGACCTCATGTTTAGCAAACAGAATCTGTGGTTTGTATCCAGGTCAGTCTAACCTGTAGACCTGTGCCCTTCCCACCCTCCCCTCTGCCTCCTCCCTCTGCAACACCACTCCCCCTCTGCCCCATGAGCAGGAGTCTTCTCATGGTCCAACACTAAAACTCAGATGCTCCACCCAACTACTGGGGGCTGTGACAGACCCCTGGGACTCTCTATCACCCTATCCCAGAGCATGTGACTCAGAGTTTCCACTTGTCTGTAAATTCTTTAATAGACATTGAATTGCCCAGAGGAAAGAGCTTGCACACATTACCATGTAGCCTTGTAAAGTTCTGTTTATAGCCTTATGTCCTGGTCTGAAATATTCTAGATCTCTCAGTTTGGCTGGAAACTCCCTCCGGAATTGTTCTGAAACAGCTCACTCTTACTCAGCAACATAAAATCAATACAAATTACTGTAGAATCTGAATCATTTCAGTAGCACTCTTGGCCTCTGAATGTCTATTCACCATAGTTACAATTCACAGATAACAACCAGCAAGAAAGAAATCTCTTGAAATCTAAGAAAACCAATGGAACATTACCTTCATTGCCATTTGAATTTCTTCTATGTGTGTGAGATCTCCTGGATTCTGTTTCCTCTGATTATATTTACTCACGGTGGGAACAGGTGTGGAATTTGGTGTAACTTTTCAGAACAGCAATTTGGTGCTGTGTATCAACAGTCTACAAAGTCTATACCTCAGTTTTAGCCAGGTTTTTTTTTTTTTATTTTAGAAGTTTAAGAGAATAATCAAGGATGATCCCAGTAGTTCAGCTTCCAGCAATAATTATGGGCTGTATTGTTTATGTCTGACAGCAAGGAATTGCTTTGATAGAAAGTAGTCAGTACAATAAAATGATAAAGGTAAATAATGAATTAAGGTAAATAATGTTGACCATACCATCCATGAAAGAGAAGGCTTTTCAACAGAGAAAAGATGGGCTTCTGTCTATACAGCTTTGTACGTACATACTTGATATGTATGAAAAAGTAATTTGAACAGATTCTAGGTGACCTTTTTCTTAATCCTTACCTGTATTTTCTGAAGTTTACATAATAAAGGCATAGTACTTTTGGAAAGAAAACAAAAATGAGAAAATATTCAGGCCCCAAATTGTTCAGGAAGCAGTCCACCATCTTTAAAGAGACTCCCAGGTGTGTGAGGAGCCATTGTTCTCCTCTCAGACAAAAGATTCATTCTGCCCAGACACTGGAGGGTCACACCTGCAATGGGGTGGAGGGATGGGCTGGTAAAGCCGGTGTCCCGCAGGCTGACACCATTGCAAGGGCCACACTTTTATTTGGGTTTGGGTGAGGTGAGTGTGTGACTTCTACTCAGAGCTTTACCTTGTGTGCTGGCCTTTTATCAGGGCTTTTGGTAGCAAAGCCTGAATCTTCCTGGTTGTCCTATTCTGAGGTAAGAGGAGGGTTAAAGCAAAAATAAAGGACGTGGTCCAACTTCTTTAGGGAAATGACCCCAACGTGCCTTCACAAGGAGAGAAACTGCCATCCACACTAAGCTGGTACAAATTACTCCTTCTCTTTTAACATTAAATTTTTGGTGTGCGTGAGTTTGGGTTGGTTTAGATACTTATTTGAATTACTGCAGTTAAAGAAGACTGCTAGGTTTTTCTGGAGCTCAAGTTTAGGTTTACTTCCCTGAAATCAGTCTCTCTCATCTTCTCTGCCCCACCCCCTTTACACACACACACACATACACACACACACATTTTTCTAGTATTCAGCAACTAAAAAGAGCAAATGACTGCTACATGAGACAATTTGGATGAAGTTTTACAAATTATGAGAACCCAAACCACTTCTCCACACCATCCCTATGATCTGTGAGGACAGTTCGGGTTTAACCTCATCTACCACAGCTAAATCCTTATAATAGAGAGGTGGCTCCCTTTGAGAGCACATTTCTCACAGCGTTTTTATACGGGAGCAATGCTCGATTCCCCATGTAAGGTGTCTGCATTCGTCTGCATTCGCCAGGTGCCTCCTGCCGCTGGAAGCCTCTAGGGAACTTTCCACTTGCTCTGATTCTCACCACACCCCTCTCTGTAAAGTGTGTTCAGGTACCTTGCTTCTGGTGCAGGGCTCAGGGCCAATTGCAATGGCCCCTCCTCTCTCAGACAGCACACCATGCAAAACCATAGTGGGCGGGGATCTCCCACATAGCCAACTCCACTCCACCTGAGGCAGTCATAACTAAAGCAGGATCCTCAAGCCAAAACAGCTCTCTAATAATTGCTGGAATATTTTACCCTTCCTAATAAATTACCTTTTTGCATGCCATAAATGCACATAAAAATATACAGCTTGGTAAATTTTTATATATGCTTACACCACATAATAACCACTATCCAGATCAGGATTTGGGATAGTTCCAGGCCCTTGGCCACACCCTCATGTCTTTCCCAGGTAATATACAACCCACACACCACGACACACCCACACCAACCATAACTCTGCTTTCTATCTCCATAGATGTGGTCTTGAATTTTACATAAATTTATGCATAAATCAGGTTCTTTTCTGTGTCTGTTTTTTTAAGGGGTTCAAGACTCTTGAGCTATAAACTGTGATGTGTTCTACTGAAGAGAAGATGGCTCTTTCAGGAAGTTCCGATAGTGAATAATGAAGTTATTCACCTGGGCAAGAGTCTCCTAGAATAGGAAAACTGTGCTAACAAAGAGTATGGACTGAGAAAATCATTTCATGTAGCTGAGGAGCAGTTTCTGGTTTTGGTCTTTAGTGCCTAGGTTGTGTGTGTGTGTGTGTGTGTGTGTGTGTGTGTGTGTGTGTATGTGTATGCACGCATGTGACTAGGGGCAACAGATGGTTTTGGTTCTCTGGGAGGTTTATCCATGTTGTCTCGTGTTCTGTTAATGGACACTTGGGTCACTTCCAGTTTGGGGATCTTAGGGAGTGTGCTTCTATGATATTCCACCCATATCTTCTGGTGCAAATGGTATTTGTTTTTGCCTTGACAAGTATGAAGCTGTCAATGGTGCTTCTTCTGTGTTGCTGTAGTTAGCCTCCCAGGGGTCCCAGAATGCTCCCCAGGCTCATAACTCTAGGCTTGGCTCATCTCTATCCACTGGAGGGGCTAGCGACCCGTCAACTGAGTTTTACAAATCCTCAAAACTGTGCTGCGGACACCGCTGTTGAAGGAGACCTAAGCCCTGTGAAAAAAGAGATCTTGACCACGTGGCTCACTATTTCATGCCCAGCTTCTAAAACAGCGACCAGAATTCAGTAGGTACTCAGTGATCGATGGTCACCAAAGTGTGGCCTGCGGGCCAACGTTCACTCATCAACTGCCTGTTTTATTGATGAAGCAACACGGACACATCAGCTCCTTACCTGTCACCTGTCTTCCTTCTCTGCCACACTGGTAGCGTTAGGTAGTTGTAACAGAGCCTAAAATATTTATTCCCTGGCCCTTTACAGAAAATGTTTGTCTATTGGCCATTTGCCTAGCTAAAAATGGGTGCTTCTAGTACAATGGAGGAGGAGAAAAATAAGGAGTTTTGTTAGTTTAAAACTGGGGAAATTTTCATATATACATATATATGTGTTCGCATATGTGTGTGGGAGGGCTGTATTTTTTTTTTTCAATAGAGGGAGGAGACATGAATCTGACTTGCCTTCCATCCAGCTAGAAGAACAGATATTAAGGCTGTATTGGTTTCTTAGGGCTACAATAACAAAGCTCCACAGGTTAGATTAGGACAACAGAAATGTATTATCTCATGCTAGAAAGAGGCTAGAAACCCCAAATCACGGTGTGGCAGGTCTGTGCTCCCAGGAGGGATCTGCGGAGGCCCTTCTCCTGGCCTCTAGAGACTTCAGATATCTCTTGCCTGCAGGTTCCTTTTCACGTTGTCTCCCTTCTGTGCAGGTCTGTCTCTGTATGCAAATTTGGCCACCAGTCCTATTGGATTAGGATGCACCCTAGTGATTCCATTTTAACTTGATTACTTCTGTAAAGGCCATATTTCTGAGGTACTAGGTGTTATGAATTCAACCTGGTTTTTGTTGGTTGGTTGGTTTTGTTTGTTTGTTTGTTTGCTTTTGTTTTTGAAGGGAACACAATTTAACCCTTTACAGAGGAAGACATAGCCGTTTCCGTCAAAGACCTCATCAGATATAAGACCTGAAAGATGCCCTTGAAAAAGTCTGGGAAATTGTGCAGAGTGTGCAAATCTTTCTGAAGATTCACCCCAATTAACATTTCACTCATTCTGAAAAGCATCGCTGTCAAAACCTGTTTTACCTAAGACTTGCAAGTTATTGGACCAGCAGACCCTAGGACTGCATCTCTGGAAAGAGGGTGAGAGGAGAGAAGATGGAAACAGAAGCACAGAGCTGAGGACATAATAGTCTCTCATTAAATGACAATAGGTGGGTGGGTTCAGAGGTGTCCTTGGATGACAACCAGAGTTTAGCAGGGAAGTAGAAAATTCCTCACAGAGTTGGCGACTGCCTTCTGCTCCCCAGTCGGTCTGCAGTGTTTCCTTCCATTTTGCTCCAGTTCTCCAGGGGAACAGATGTGCCCTTTAAACAATCATGCTCCCTAAGTTTGGCATGATTGGAGGAAATCCTGACTCCATTGTTGCAGTTTTGGGGGAAAAAATTTCTACTGTAGCTGACTTGGTCTCCAAGAAAGACTTATCTGAATAGGAGAGACGACAGAATTTCAGAACTGTAAGTAACATCTCTAGCAATTAGAGAAATGCAAATCAAAACTCCTCTAAGATTTCACCTCACTCCTGTCAGAATGGCAATCATCAAGAATACAGGCAACAATAAATGTTGGCAAGGATGTGCAGGAAAAGGTACACTCATACAGTGCTGGTGGGACTGCAAATTGGGGCAACCACTATGGAAAGCAGTAAGGAGATTCCTCAGAAAATTGGGAATAGAACCACCATCTGATCCAGCTATCCCACTCCTTGGTTAATAACCAAAGGACTTAAAATCAGTATACTATACTGAAGCAGCCACATCAATGTTTATAGCAGCTCAATTCACAATAGCTAGACTATGGAACCAAACTAGATATCCCTCAATAGATGAATGGATAAAGAAAATGTGACATATATTCCTCAAGGGAATATTACTCAGCTTTAAAGAAGAGTGAAACTATGGCATTTGGCAATAAATGGTTGGAGTGGGAGAGTATTATGCTAAGCAAAAAAAAAAAAAAATACCAATCACACAAAATCAAAGGCCGAATGTTTTCTCTAATATGTGGATACTAATTCATAATAAGGTGGGGGTGCACCAGAGAAGAATAGAGTTACCTTAGATTAGGTAGATGGAAGTGATGGGAGGGGAGGGGAGGAGTTGTGGGGATAGCAAAGATAGTATATATGTGACTGCATGATCAATATGATTCTGTAACGTGTACACTCAGAAAAAATGAGAAATTATATCCCATCTATGTATATCAAAGTGCATAAATGCATTCTATTGTCGTGTACAACTAATTAAAACAAATTTTAAAATTTTTTAAAAAGACCTCTCATTCCCCCATACTTTAGAGTCAAGACAATTCTCCCACCCAGTCATATTTCTGAGTCCCAATGTGCCTATATGGTGTACTTGTGAGAAGCAGGGGCAATGGTATATGCCACCTACAAATTCCTGCAAGTTTGAAAAGTAACTTCCATGTACATTGTCCACACATCCTCTGTGTGTGGCATTGAAGGGTGGGGGCCAGAACATGGGATGGACGTGGGGCAGACAAGGTTGAATGTTGAAAGAGTCGAATGACATGACAAGTTAGTCAACAGTTTCTGCAAATGTAAACAAAGTGACTCAATCTTCAGTGTCTCTGGCCATAAGGTCAATGTGCCCTGTGAGTCAGGTCATCTGGAGTGCTTGGGAGCTCCTTTGGCCCAGGGAGGTAGCACACTGGAGGCAATGATGGGTATCAACTCGCATAAGAAGACAAGTATCCGTGTCCTTCAGTCAGACCTCCTCACGCATCTGAAAACATTAAGGTTAGTGGTTATGGGATGAGTCAGGTGGCAGAATGGGCTCAAGATTAGGGAGAAAGAGTGGGGAGGACCATGGAGGGTCCCTGAACCCGCCCTGGACATCACTTTTTCATAGCTCCAATCTTCCTCCCTCCCATCAACATTCAGAAACAGTTCTGAAGGTAGAGCAAGCTAAACGGTCCCCAAGACCCGAAGTAGGTGGCTCTCTCCTTCTGCCTTATTGAAGACTCCTCTGTTGTTCATTGGAAATTAATTCTCCTTTAGTGTAACAAGGAATTAGATGACAACTGAATTCATACTTGGTAAGCACATTGAAGAGGCTGGGGAACCTGAAGGAACAGCTGAAGGAACACAGAGAAGACTCTGAGACTCAGGAGCTCTGGGTCTGAGTCATGGGCAAGATCTTGGGCAAGTTCTATTTTCTCTCTGAGCCTCAGTTTCCTAGTCTGTAACATGAAGATGATAATATTGCCCTGGCTGCTTGCCAGGGTTAAATGAGACTCCCATGAAATTTGGCTATAACTCTAAAGTCTTCAGATATTACTATTTTGGCCATGAAGGAAAAAAAACAACCAGAGTTAGAGTTTGATTATATTATAGCTCTCCTCCTCCTAACCCAACTCGTGCAATCTGGGATTCCTCCCCTTCCACTTAATTCAGGTAAAACTGACAAATAAAAATTGTATATATTTAAGATGTTCAAAGGGATAATTTGATGAATGTTTCCATTGTGAATTGAGTACAACAATCAAGTTAATTAACATACCCATTAGCACACATGGTTACCGTGTTGTGTGTGTATGTGTTTGTGCATGTGTATGTGGGGTGGGGGAACTTAAGATCTACTCTTTTAGCAAACTTTTAGTTATATAGATATATGTGTGTGTGTGTGTGTGTGTGTGTGTGTGTATGTGCGTGTGTGTATATATATATAATGTTATATATGATATGATATACATAACTATAGTCACCATTAGATTCTCAGAATTTATTTATCTTGTGATAGTAGGGGCAAATGTGACTCCATTTTGGTTTATGACTTCATCCTGTAAAACAACCATGCCAAGTAGAAGAGTCATGACTGGAGCAAGATGTTCTTTTCCTTTTGCTATAGAAACCTTTAAGAACACAAAACTACCTAATGGGGTATTGTTTCTGTAACTAGGGTCATGGAGCTCTGTTTCTGTAAATGGGGTGACTGGGCTAACTGTGATTGGTTAGGCTTCCCTCCGCTTGACTGACTGTCCCGCTTCTGTAACCTGGCTTTCTTGCATTGGCTACACCCCCTGAACATCCCTTTTGCGGTTTTCAGGCTTATAAGGAGCACCCTGCAATTGTTCGGGGCTGATCAGGGGAACAGCTTTATGTTCTGGTCAGCTGCCACCTGCGTGCTTCAATAAAGGCTTGATTCGGTTATATGTGGTCTAGAAGTCAGTTTATGAAAACCTGGGACGAAGCTTTAACTATAACAATCTAATAGCTGAGTTTGTATCCTTGGACCAACTGCTTCCAATTTTCCCCACCATCTCACTCCTAGAAACCCACATTCTAGTTTCTGCTTCTACAAATTCAGTGCTTTTATCTTTAAGTTTTAAATATTTCTTTACTACATTTATTCTTTTTGTATATTTTTTTTGAGACAAGTTCTCACTAGGTTGCCCAGGCTGATCTTGAACTCCTGTGCTCAAGCAATCCTCCTGCCTCTGTCTCCCAAGTAGCCGGGACCACAGGCACACAAGACTTCACCTGGCTTGGAATTAAACTATTTTAGATTCCACACGCAAGTGAGATCATACTGTATGTTTTCTTTCTTTGTTTGACTTATGTATTTTAGCATGATGTCCTTCAGATTCATCCATATCATTACAAATGGCAGGATCTTCTTCTTTTTATGGCTAAGATTCCATTGTTTGTGTGTGTGTGTGTGTGTGTGTGTGTGCATGTGTGTGAGACATTGTCTTTATCCTTTCATCCATCAGTGGACACTTAGGTTGTTTCCATACCCATAGCAAAGCTGATTTAAAAATGGGCAAAGAGCCTGAATAGTCATTTTCCCAAAGGAGATATACAAATGGCACAAGAGTAGAGGAAGGTGCTCACATCACTAACCATCAGGGAAATGCAAATTGGAAGCACAATGAGAATCACCTCACCCCAATAAGAATGATGATTATCAAAAAAAAAAAAAAAAAAAAAAACAAGAGATAGTAAGTGCTGCCAAGGGCGTAAGGAAAAGAAAGCCCATATACACTGCCAGAGGGGATGTAAATTGGTGTAGCCATTATGGAAAATAGTGCGGAGGTTCCTCAAAAAATTAAAAGTAGAACCATCACATGATCCAACATCCTGTTTATGGGTATTTACTCAAAGGAAATGAAATCTCAAAGAGGTGTCTGCATCTCTATGCTCACTGCAGCACTGTTCCCAATAACTATCTCTTCCACATCTTTGGATAAATTCATTCCTAAGTATTTTGTGCTTTTTGATGCTCTAATACATGGAATGATCCTTTTCTTTTTCCAATAATTTGTGGTTAGAAATGCAACTGATTTTTATATGTTGATTTGCGTCTTGGAACTTTACTGACTCTGTGTATTAGTTCTAATAATTTTATGGTGGAGTATTTGGGTTTGTACGTAAGTTCTCATCATCTGCAAAGGGGATTTACCTTCTTCCTTCCCTGCTTGTGTGCCTTCTATTTCTTATTTTTGCCTAAATGCACCAACTAGGATTTCCAGCACTTTGTTGAATGGAAATGACATGAATGAGCAGCCTTGTCTTATTTCTGGTTTTAGAGAAGAAGTTCATCATTGAGTATGTAAACTTGTCATATATGACTTTTATCATCTTGAAATACCTTCTCTATATGATCTGTGGAGAGTTTTTAATTCAATGAAAGAACATTGAATTTTGTCAAATGCTTCTTCTCCCTCTATTGAGGTCATCTCAAGGTTTTTATCTTTTCATTCTGTTAACATGGTGTATTACATTTGCTGATTGGCATATGTTGAATCATACTTGTAATCCAGGTATAAATCCCACTTAATCAGGATGTATGATCCTTCTCATGTGCTGTTATTTGGTCGAGGATTTTTGCATTTATTTTGGGGGGAGATTTGATTTATAATATTTTTTTATTTTCAATGTCTATATCTGGCTTTAGTATGAAATACCACCAAACTCATTTATTATATATTTCTTCTTCTTAAAATTTTTGGAAGAGTTTGAGGAGTATTGACATGAGTTCTTTAAATGCTTGGTAGACTTCATCTGTGAAGCCATCAGGTTCTGGGTTTTTCTTTGAGGAGGGTTTTTAATTATTGATTCAATCTACTTACTCATTAATGCTCTGTTTAGATTTTCTATTTTTTTTTCCTTTCTTGCCTATTCATTCATTCATTTATTTATTTGCAGAACTGGATATCAAACCCAATGGCCCTGCACTTTCTAGACAAGTGCCGTACCACTGAGCTTTTTAGTTTTTGTTTTGAGACAAGGTTTTGCTAAGTTGCCCAGACTGGCCTCCAACTTGTGATCCTCCTTCCTCAGTCTCCCAATTAGCTGGGATTACAGGGGTGCACCACTGCACCCAGCTAGATTTTCTATTTCTTCAAGATTTAATCTTGGTAAGTTGTGTGTTTCTAGAAAATGATCTGTTTTTTTTTTCTAGATTACTCAACTTTTTGGTATTCATAATCATTTCTTATAATTATTTATGTTTCTGTAGTATCATTTGTAATGTCATAATTTCTCCTCCTTCATTTATCCTTTTTTTTTCCTCTCTCTTTTCATGGTTAGTCTAGTTAAAGCTTTATCAATTGTAATTTTTTTTTTCAAAAATCAACTCTTAGTTTCATAGATCTTTTCAATTGTATTTTTAGTTTTCTTATTTGTTTCTGTTCTAACCTTTATTTCCTTCCTTCTGCAATTTTGGGCTTGGTTTGTTGTTTTTTTGTTTCCTTGAGTGTAAAGTTAGATTTATCTTAAAATTTTTTTCTTCATATTGGCCTTTCTTAATATCGCCCTTAGAACTGCTTTTACTGCATTCTCTAGTTCTTGGAATACACTGCATTTCCACTTTTTGTCCTAGGATTTAAAAAAAAAATTCCCTTTTGGTTTATTCAGAAGTGTGCTATTTAATTTCCACATATTTGCAAGTTTTCCAGTAGACAGTGGGAGAGGCTGTGTATGTGGGGACAGGAAGTGTATGTGAACTGAACTCTCTGTGCTTTCTTTTCAATTTTATTGTAAGCCTAAAAATGTTCTAAAAAATAAAGTTTCTATTTAGAAACCCACCCTGTAGCTTTCAAAATTCCCAATGCCAAAGTTGGCACAGTGTCACGTATTGTAGTTAAAGTTGCTTGGGAGGCCTAGGCAGGAGGACTGTTTGAACCAGTTTGAGACCAGGCTGGGCAACACAGCAAGACTCTATCAGAGAAAAAAAAATTGCAATGCCTTGACTATGCCTAAGATCAATTAAATCAAATCAGGATATATGGGGTGTGAACTAGATATCAGTCAGCTTAATATACACTTAACATATCCCCATGAAATCCCAATTACAGTCAAGGCTGAGAACTACAGCCCTAGACAGCCATGGATCTCAATTAGAGTTAATGTAGAATTACCAATTAAATTGCAATTAGAGTTAGAGTAGAATTGCCAATGAAAATCACCTGGTCGTTTTCAAAACTATGTAGATGGCCAGGCCCCATTCACTGAAATTCTGATCCAGTTTTTCTGCTCTCTAGCAGTGTTTTTTTTTAATTTATTTATTTTTTGTTTATATATGATAGCTGAGTGCATTACAGTTCTTATTACACATATAGAGCACAATTTTTCATATTTCTGGTTGTATACAAAGTATATTCACACCAATTCGTGTCTTCATACATGTACTTTGAATAATAATGACCATCACATTCCACCATCATTTCTAACCCCATGCCCCCTCCCTTCCCCTCCAATCCCTCTGCTCTATCTAGAGTTCTTCTATTCCTCCCATGCTCCCTCTCCCTATCCCACTATGAATCAGCCTCCTTATATTAGAGAAAACATTCAGCATTTGGTTTTTTGGGATTGGCTAACCTCGCTTAGCATTATCTTCTCTAACTCCATCCATTTACCTGAAAATGCCATGATTTTATTCTCTTTTATTGCTGAGTAATATTCCATTTTGTATATATGCCACATTTTTTTATCCATTCATCTATTGAAGGGCATCTAGGTTGGCTCCACAGATTGGCTATTGTGAATTGTGTTGCTATAAACATTGATGTGGCTGTATCCCTGTAATATGCTGTTTTTAAGTCCTTTGGGTATAGACCGAGGAGTGGGATAGCTGGGTCAAATGGTGGTTCCATTCCCAATTTTCCAAGAAATCTCTATACTCCTTTCCATACTGGCTTCACCAATTTGCAGTCCCACCAGCAGTGTATGAGTGTGCCTTTTCCCCTACATCCTCACCAACTCTTCTGATAATTCAGACACACCGCCCTCACTGAGAAGTGCTGATCTCAGGAAGGGTAACTTCCTATGGTGGGTACTTCTAATCCTGCAGTCCTGCACCCAAGGGAAATATCACTCCTCACTCCCAGAACTCCTCTCCAGGGAGCCTGGACATGGCCTTGGGATACTTCTCTCCTCCACCTGCCCAGACAGGCATCAGTAATTGATCAGAGATGCCTATGGAATTCCCCTGGGCACCTCTGCTTTGCAGATCCACTCACTCCCAGAGCCATTGATGCCTTGGTCGCACCTGACTCCGAGCTTCCTGGCTCCACCTCCATGACATGGAAGGTCTGATGTTGTCACAGACCAACTCTGTGACAGCTGCTCAGGCTTCAGGACAATGCTGTATGTTCATACTGTGTGTACAATCTTTAGATCTCAAGGACTTTCTGCAAACATTAACTCATTTGTTTGAAAATGGCTGGTGTTATGAGGACTAATGAGATGATATTTACAAAACACTCAGTGTTCCCAGATGAAAGACAGTATGTTATTCATGGAAAAGGCACCTTTAGAGGCCTCTGAAAATTCTCAGAGGACTCGGCTGCCTTCTTTGCTGTCACAGTCCTCTAGGGACTGGGCCAGGTCCCACCACCGCTCCTCACCGAAGGCCCGAGGCTCTGGTGAAAGTGGGCAGGTGGGACTCAGCCTTTGCCTTGGTCTTGTTTCATTACCTTGAAGTCGGCTTTCCTACTATCTTTCAGCTTCTCTTCTCTCATTCGTCTGGTGGGAGCGACACGGTCCAGCCCAGAGCAGACCCGGTGACTGTCAGCTAAGCAGAGACTGAGAGCCTAGGGCATGCGAAGTAAATCAGCACGGAAGAAGGGGGAAATGTAGAACCCAGTGCTGGTGATGAATCCAGAAGGCGGCCTCCTTTCACCAAAGTGAGAATTCCTAGAATTTCTGTCTTCAAACAACTTCCTGTTTGTATTTATAGTTAAGTCCAAGATATATGTGGAGTCCAGTTGCAGTCAGAAAGTTGAATCTGGCCATCTGGACACGAGTCCTCTCTAGGCAAAACAAGCCCCAGACGTCTTCGGAATCCACACCAAGGGGAAGAATGGCCCTGAAGAAGAAAACTTCAATTCCTCAGCACAGAAGACCCTGTAACAAAATGCAGAGGTACTTCTCATCTCTCCTAAGATGCGTGTTATTGTTGCCCTGATCTGCCCCTGGCTGGGTCAAGTTCACTCCCTTCCCAGGGAACATGGCATTAGACCAGACAACATTTACACAGAGGATGGTGAAAACATAGGCAGGGCCTGGGTAGGGAACATAGAAGGATAAAACACTCCAATGTATTTATTGGATGTATTTACAATCTCAAAAATACTATATTACAGATCTATAACTTCACTGAAAAGTAAAAATGATAGAATGAAAAGATATTCGGCATTATTTTATCTTAGCCTTCCATGAGACAAGAACTTATAACTCTTCACTTTTTAGTGGGAGAGGTGCTAAGTCACTTTTCCTCATAGGCAAGTATAGAAAAAGCCTTCATGGACCAGTGTGTGAAGTTTTTTCTTAAGAGGATACAAATCAATCAAACCAGAGAATACAGGGACAAAAGGTGGGTCCTAAATTGTCTAGGGGGAGGCGGTGTTAAGAAGACCCTTGGTGTTTTGAGAGCTGGGGAGTGGATATGGAAACACTGCTACCAGTCCTTGGTCATCACTGGAATGAGGATGGGAGGGAATTCTGTAAATAGAAGAATCCATTGCCACCCAGAGCTTCTGGGGCCAGTTTCAGGTGCGCAGAGACTGAAAGAGCTGGGTTGAAAGAGCTGCCATGTTGGAGCCCCTGACAGAGCTGAGAGGGAAGCCCCTGTCTGTCATGAAGGACCCCTTGACTCCAGGCTGCTCAGAGCAGAGGTTTTTACCATGAACCAACATGTCCTCAACAGCGACACCGTGTGGCCTAGAGAAGTAAAGACAGAGCTGGACCAGTCATAAATTCTAAAATAAATGTTAAAGATCAACTTTATTTCTGAAAATTTGCAACAACATAATATCATCTTTTGCAGGCTCGTGGGAGGTTCGGAGAACTACTCCCGGCCACTGACCCTGAGTTTGGCTTCATTTCCTCCTTCACTGCCTGGGATGCCAACTTGTTTTCTGAAAAGAAGAAAAGGAAGAGGAAGGACCCAAGTTTTGAATTTCAAACAGGACTACCCTATGGTCCTAACATTTTTCTCTAAATTTCAGCTCAAATGTCTACAATTTTTTATGGAACTGTTTAATTGTTTTAGGATCTCCTGGGAAAGTTTGTCCTACCACTCACTGGGGAGGTCTAGTTGTTGAAATGTTTTTTTCCTAGGTGAACAATACAGAATCCATTTCTGGAAGCACTTATTAATACATCAGAGTAACACCGTGTAAATTAGTAGCTCTTTTGGCTTAGAGTGAGCTCCACTGATGTCAGGCATTTTTCTGGGTGTGGAAGGTACTGTGTAGACAGCAGAGCCAGCTTCTCTACTCAGGAGGCTCCTTGAACAGAAAGAAAACCACAGGATGCTTTTAAAAGCAGAGAGGAGGAAGACCTGGGCCAATGTCTGTTGCCACCCCTGAGTCTGAGAGGCATGAAAGCACAGTTACCAACAACCAAACATGAAACCAGCCCAAGAAATCAGCAACTCACTGAGAAGGCAGTTTGCTCAGGAATTTGGTGTCAGGTGTTAGAGTCAAGGCCACTTGGTTTTGAATCCCAGTTCCGTTATGTATCTGTGTGTGATCTTGGGCATCACTCTGGTATCTTGGCTTCCTTACCTGCAAGTTGGAAAGAATATCTATCCTAAGGGAGGTTTAAGTTAGAAAACGCTGGCAAAGTACAGTGCTGGGAAGAAATCTTTGTAAGTTGAATTTTATTGTAACAATTATAATGAGCCCAAAATTTGTAGATCAATCGGACCTCGATGCATTTTTGTTATTTTTCAAATCAGGAGTTGGCCCCTTTAATAAAAAACTATGGGCTTCGAACAGATGAAATTTGTGGTACGGCTCTAATTCTCTGGATCTTAACCCTGGCTGCCTGTTTGACTCAGCTGCCTAGATTTAAAATGCTGAATCCAGGGGGTGAGGAGTAGCTCAGAGGTAGAGTGCTTGCCTAGCAAGTGCAAGGCCCTGGAGTGTACCTCAAGCGTCAGGATTTTTAATCAGGAACTAGTGTGCAGCCGGGGTTGGGACTCGCCAACTATGGAGGGTGGGCAGAAGTGTGCTTGGACCACAGGGAACTGAAGAAGTCACTGATAAAGACTTTTCCCCTCCTACACCTACATGAGCTAGAAGTTTCTTAGAAACTACCACTGAGAGAAGGGCGTCACCTCCACCAACCAGTGCTAAAAATCATAATTCCAGCCCCCCGAGATACCCCTGGTCCATTTCAGTACCAGTCCTGTTCCTTGGCCAACAACTGTGAGGTCCCTGGAGAGCTGGAGTGAGAGTAAACTGCAGAGCCCACTGAGCCCTCATCCTCCAAGAGGCTGTGGGCAAGTCGGCTGCCTCTTCATCTGGGCTTTGTTGCGTGTGTCCTTGGAGATGAGAAGGAACTTCCTGTGTATCTGCAGGGTTGTTCCTTCAGTGAGGTTGTGTTGGCAAAGCACTTTGTAGACCATAACGTACCGACGGAACCAAATGCCCAGTGGAGAAGAGACGCGATGCTTTTGAATCTGTAGAAACTGCTGTTTTTGTGAATTACAGTTTCTGCTGACTGATGTTAATTTTTCCACCGCCTTATTGCCAAACCACGATGACTCAGATGTATAAACCCTATCACATTCTTAAAACAACTTGGAATACAAGTTATCGCAAAAACAGTACTGCAGTCCCCTATTATCTGTCCTAATCAATGACGCTCATGACAAGCCCTAGGAAAGTACCCATCTAGGGCTGGGCCTGCGGGGCACAATGACTCCTCCGTTGTGGAAAAATAAGTGCTGTAATGAGTTTTCTTTAATTAATTTATTTATTTGTTCTAATTTGTTAGACATGACAGCAGATACATTTTGATTCATAGGACACAAATGGGGTACAATTTTTCATGTCTCTGGTGGCACACAAAGTAGAGTCACACCATTCATGTCTTCATACATGTACCTAGGGTAATGATGTCCATCTCATTCCACCCTCTTCCCATCCCCCGCCCCCTCCTTTCTCCTCCCTCCCCTTTGCCCTGTTGTAATGAGTTTTTATTGAATCAATAAAAAGCACAAGGGTCCATGCAATTTTATTGAGAAAGAGGAAAAGTTGCCAGGATTTAAATTAAGAGTTCTGGTTAGTGATGTAAAGGGGTTGGCCACTATTTTAAGCAGAAGTATGCCCTTCTGCATCATGGTGATTTTAGGGAATGCTTTCCTGCTCTGATCTGGACTGGTGTGATGTCACTGAGTGAGATATAGAGCTGTGCACTGTGAACATGGCGGGGAAACTAGGATTCCAACACAATGACAGAGACTTTCGACATGAGGCCAGGAGGCCACTCAGGGAGAAGGGCTTACACATGATTCCAGCTGCTTCCTGGGAGGGTGAACTTTCGTGACCCTGTGACTGCTGCCGCTGGAACAGACACTCTGTGCCCAGAGACTCGAGATGCACGCAAGAGGTCATCAGACTCATGTTTATGGGTGTTTTTTTTTTTTACTAATATACATTCTCTTCTCTGCCTTCTCACGGTCACATAACTCCTGGCAGATTGCACTGTTCCTTCTCCGTTCAATACACATTTCTCCCAAGGAAGCTTTACTGTTCTGTGCAGCTAACCTAACATGCACCCGCGTCTTCTGCATTCTCGGGGACCCTGATTCAGAGCTATCTGAACCCGTTTCCAGCACTGCAATTCCCAAGAGCTCAGATAGAGCCCTTTTGCTATGAGTTTCTGAGTTTTAACTGAATGATGGGTAGTATGTCGTGCTGGGAACAGCTCAAGGCACCTGTGGAGCATGCAGTGGGGTACCACGAACAAGCAGGCAGGCTGATCTCTTCATCTCCCATGGCAGAAGAAGGCTTGGAAAGGGCCAGTGCATTCCATGAAAGGTGTGTTGAGAGGCAGCCCCATGCCCAAACCCCAACCAGAATCGCATGGCCGAGTGTGGGTCCTAGCTAATTCAATCCAGGCCTGTGACTTCAGCCAATCGATTTAATCTCTCTGTGCTTCAGTTTCCCTTCCCATCAAATGGGGTAATAATAGTACCTACTTCACGAAGTTCATGTGAGGCCTAAATGAGTTCATATCAGTAGGATGCTTAAGACAGAAGCTGGAACATAGTAATACCATGTCAATGCTAAATAAATTAAACTTTCTAACTCAGCACTCATTATGTCACCTTTAATTTACTCCAAGATGCATGAGAAAGACCAGACTCGGGGAGGTCAAGTTAACTTTCACATACGTCTTAGTGGTGAGACCTTGACACTGAAATACCGAATTTAAGAGTACATACTCCAGGGGGCTGAGAACAGAACTTCAAATATTGTCATGTGTGCAGGAAGGGCCCAGGAAGTAAATTAATTGGTTTATTAAGAAGAAGAAAAAATGGTGACAACAGAAAAAACAACTTATAAAATAATATAGCTGCATAGTGTCGTTTACCTGAAAATACATTCATTCATTGAACAAATGTTAGGAACCTGTTACATAGCAAGCCTGGCCAGAGACTCTGGATTCACTTCTTTCTGAAGTAGATGTGAAGCACTCAAAATGAGGCTCCAAAATGAGACTTGAAGAACAGATGTTCCTCAAAGAGCAACAAGGACAGGGTGGGACATGCTCTGCTATTTGGGCAGTTGAAAGGAACTGGTGGGGGCTGGGGGCATGAACAGTAGTAGGACAATTCTCCATCAGGCTCCTGACCTGGACCTGGTGACCCTTGTAGTTGTCTCCCTTTGGAGACAACTTTCCCCCCACTAGAATCTTTCCTATCTTACAATAGTTTGAAGAGTGTCCCCCAAATTGACATCTAACTAGAACCTCTGAATGTGAGCTTACTGAACAGGATCTTCCCAGATATGCATAGCTAAGATGATTAGTTTGATGGATGAGAGTGGGCCCTATTATGGGTTGTGTCTAGAATGTCCCCCAAAGACTACTGTGTTGAAGGATTGGTCCCGAAAACAGCAATGTCCAGAGGTGGGGCCTTGGGGAAATGGCTGGATCGTGAGGGAGGGCTCTGACCTCATCAGTGGATTAATCCACTGAGGGATTAAGAATCTGATGGCATTTTGGGGAAGAGGTGGAAACTACAAAGAGGTGGAGCCTCGCTGGAGGAAGACCTCTGGGGCAGTGTCTTGAAGAGTGTGTCTTGTCCCCAGCCCCTTCCTCTCACTCTCCATCTCTCTCCATCCCTCTCTCCTTTCTGGCTGCCAAGAGCTGAGCAGTGTCCCTTCTCCAATGTCCTTCCGCCATGATCTTCTGCCTCACCTCAGGTTCAAGGCAATAGAGCCAGATGGCCATGGACTGGGACCTCTAAAACTGAGTCCAAATAAATCTTTTCTCCAAAGTTGATTTTCCCAAGGTATTTTGTCACAGTGACAAAAAGCTGCCAAACACAGGCCCTAAATTCAATGAATGGTGTTCTTATAAGAAGACCATGTGAATATGCAAATTGACAAATGCTCTACATCACAGAAACAAAATCAAGGATAAAAGTCACATGATCATCTCAACAGATGCAGAAAAAGCCTTTGATAAAAAATCACAGGCCTTCATGGAAAAAAAAACTCTGAATAAATGAGGTATTGAAGGATTGTATCTCAACATAACAAAGGCTCTATACTAGAAACCCATAACCAATATCATACTAAATGCGGGGGAAACTGATAACAACTTCTATAAAGACAAGAGTGTCCCCTCTTACCACTCTTATTCTGTGTAATACTGAGAACTTTAGCCAAAACAATCAGATAAGGGACGGAAATTAAAAAGGATATGACTAGGCAAGAAGGAAGTCTAATTATCTCTGTTTGCAGACACCATGATTCTGTGCCTAGAAATCCCTAAAAATTCCACCAAAAATCTTTAAGAACTGATAAGCAAATTTAGAAAAGTAGCAGGAAACAAAATTAACATATGAAAATTGGTAGGTTTCCTAAACACCAATCATGAAGTCAGAGAAAGAGAAATCGGAAAAGCCATCCCATTCCCAGTAGCCTCAAAAGAAAATTGGATACCTCAGAATAAACCTAACCAATGAAGTGGAGGACTTATACATTGAAAATTTTAATATCCTGGAGGAAGAACTGAAGAAGACACTGTAAGGTGGAAAAGCTTTCTCTGTTCCTGGATTGGGAGAGTTAACATAGTTAAGATGGCCATCCTGCTGACAGTGACCTACAGATTCAATGCAGTCCCCATCAAAATACCAATGACATTCTTTACAGAACTAAAAAACAATTCCACAATTCATATGGAAGCACAAAAGACCCTGAAGAGCCAAAGCAATCCTGAACAAAAAGAATAATGCAGGAGGCATCAAAATACTTGACTTCCAAATATCCTGTAGAGCCACTGTAACAACATACCATGGTATTGGCATAAAATAGAATGAAGAACAATAGAATAGAATAGGAGACCCAAGAATAAACCCATTCATTGAAAGCCACTGGATTCTCAACAAAGGAACCAAAAAATTTTGTTGGAGAAAAAATAGCCTCTTTAACAAATGGTGCTGGGAAAACTGGACATCCATCTATAGAAGATTGAAATTGGACCTTTATCTCTCACCCTATACAAAAGTCAACTCAAAATGGATGAAAGAACTTACTATAAGACCTGAAGCTGAAACTACTAGAGGAAAACATGGGGAAACCCTTCAAGACATTGGTGTTGTTCATGATTTTGTGAGTAGGACTCCAACTGCTTAGGAAATAATAACAGGAGATAACAAATGAGGTTATAGTAAACTAAAAAGCTTCTGCATAGCAATCTGCAGAATAAAGAGACAGTCTACAGAATGGAAGGAAATCTTTCCTGCCATTCATCTGACAGAGGATTAATATCCAGAATATATACAGAACTTGAAAAAAATAACCCCAAACTAATCCAATCAAACATGGGCAAAATGACCTGAACAAACACTTTTCAAAAGAAGTAGTTCAAATGGCCGATAAATGCATGAAAAAAAAAAAATGTTCAACATCTTTAACCATCAGGGAAATGCAAATCAAAACCATTGAGTTTTCATCTCACCTCAGTCAGTATGCCTCTTATCAAGAAAATAAAAAAATAACAAATGCTCGTGAAGATGTGGAGAAAAAGGTACTCTCATACACTGTTGGTGGGAATGCAACTTAGGGCAACCACTGTGTGAAACAGTATGAAGTTTCCTCAAAAAGCTAAAAATAGAATGATTCAGCTACACTTCTCCTGGGTTTGTCCTCAGAGGAATCTGTGGATATACTATAGAGGTACCTACATAGCACATTCATCATGACACTACTCACAATAGCCAAGTTATGGAAGCAGGCTATATGCCCATCAGTAGATGAATGGTTCAAGAAAATGAGGTCTATACACATAATGGAGTATTGCTATGGTTTGAATATGAGGTGTCCCTGAAAACTCATATGTGAAACAATGCAAGAGAGTTCAGAGAGGAAAGGATTGGGTTGTAGGAACTTTAACCCAATTAGTGAATTAATCACCTGATGGAATTAATTGAGTGGTGATTGAAGGCAGGTACGGTGTGGCTAGAGGATGTGGGCCATTGTGGGTGTACCTTTGAGGTGTATATTTGTATCTGGAAAGTGGAGTCAGTCAGTCTCTCTCTCTCTCTCTCTCTCTCTCTCTCTCTCTCTCTCTCTCTCCCTCTCTCTCCTTCCTGATTATCATGTGAGCTGCTTCCCTCTGCCACACTCTTCCACCATGATGGAGATGGCTATATATGGACTTCTGAAACCATGAGCCCTAAATAAACTTTTCCTCCTCTGTGATTGTTCTGGTCAGATCTTTTAGTCACAGGAGCCAAAAAGCTGACTAAAACAAGTATTATTCAGGCATAAAGAAAAATGACATTATGTTATTTGATGATAAATGGATGGAACTACAGGTCATGATGTTAAGCAAAAAGAGCCAAAATAAGACTCATAACATGTATTTTCTCTCATCTCTAGGATCTAAAAGATGACATGAAAGCAGAAGGGGAATTTTTAGGGTAGGGCAAGGAGAAGAAGAGGAGGTGGGAGGGATGGTAAGAGTGGTTAGAGGGCGGATGGATATAATCCATGCATGCACTGAGATGTCACAATGATACCCATTCATTTTGTGCAATCAGCATGTGCTAAGAACTCAATTTTTTTAAAAGCAGACCAAGTGAAGACACAGAGATGAAGGTCATGTGATAATCCAAGTAGGGGAGGGAGGGATGCGCTCCAACCAAGGAATGCTGAGGATTGCTGGCAGCCACCCAGGCCAGGAGATGGGCACAGAAGAGAGCCCCTTTCAGGACCTCCACAAGAACCAAGCCACCAGCCTCATTGTATTTGGGCCTTTCATCTCCTAAACTGTGAGACAATAAATCATTGCTGTTTTGAGCCACCTACTTTGTGCTCTTTCTTACAGCAGCTATAAGAAACCAATACATATCCTGTGGACTGTTCTAATCCTGTATGGTTTCCTCCTCCAGGTCACACTCTGGTGCTGATCCTTTCGTACATTCTGTCCCTGGCACCTTTTAACAGACAGCCTCCTTCCACCCAGGGCATCTAGGAAAGAATTCCAGGAATTAGCCGGCACAATTTCCCACCCTTTCAGTCTCCACATTCAATTAGTCACCAGGTCCCAAGGACACTGCACTCTATAAAATTACTCTCAAGAGGAATGGAGAAGCAGTACTTGCATAGGATTTAAAACTATGTAGCAGGAGTAGACAGACAAGTGGAAGAGGTGAGACACTTCAAGTGTGTAAGTGTTGAAGAAAAATAAAAGTGGAGGCTGCCATTAGATGTATCTCAAGGGCAAGTGCCCATAACCATATAACCCCAACTAGGTCATCCTGATTTTCCTCCAACACTAATCTCTGCACAAGACATGAGCTTTATGTCCTCATCATTGTGATTCTGTGAAATTAGACCAACCAGCAATAGGTAAATCAGGTTACAGGGCTCTACTCCCTAAAAAAGAGTGCTAGTGTATAACTGCTGATCTCACGTCCCCCTTCACGCTGCATACACCACCTCGGCTTCTCTGTTCCAAGTCTCCTGGTTGGCGAACCATTCTTCTGCATGCACAATAAATTCTTTAAATTTGTCTAACTCAATCTGATTTTATTTTTGACATACGGAAGTTTAAAGGTCACTAGGGGGGCTGGGGATTGGCTCAAGCGGTAGCGTGCTTGCCTGGCATGCGTGCGGCCCGGTTCGATCCTCAGCACCACGTACAAACAAAGATGTTGTATCCGCCAAGTACTAAAAAAAATAAATAAATGTTAAAAAATTCTCTCTCTCTCTCACTCTTTCTTTAAAAAAAAAAAAAGGTCACTAGGAAAATATTAATTTTAACAAAATGGTCTAGCCATTTCGAAAAAAGATATCAGATGGCTATATGATACCATATTCCAGATCAAATTCCAAGTGAATAAGCAGTCTAAATGTAAAAATAAGGAAGGCATAAAAGTACTAAAAGAAAATACAAATGAATTCTTTGTAACTGGGTTTAACAAGAATTTTTTAAAGTTATAAAGAAGGCTCCTAAAGCAATAATAGAAAATCCTGATAAATTTGACGACATAAAGATAAAGGCATTTTTTGGCAAGGCCTACAATGTCCTAAGTAAAGACAAAAGACCAATGAAAACTAATAGAAAATATTTGCAACTTATACTGTGGACAAAAAACAGATTACTTTAATATATAAAGAGTCCCTAAAAATAAAAGAAAAAAGAATAAAATTTAAAAAAAAAATCTACATGATGGAGGACAAAAGACACAATCATAAACAGATTACTGAAAGAGATTCACAGGGCGCCCTTAGTCATGTAAAACAGCATTCAACATTACTCACAGTAAGAGCAATGCTAGTTAAAACCACACAGAGATATTCATGTCTCACCTACCAGACTGGCAATAATTCAAAAGCTTGATGACACCCTCTTGGCAAGGCTGTTGGAGAAACATGAACTGACAAACACACCTATGGAAATGCAAAACGGTACAACCCCTGGTGGAGAGAATTAGGCAATAGCCGACTATTATGATCACGTTTTTTACCTTTTGGCCCAGAAAAAACACTTCTAGGAAATTATATTGAAGGTATAACTCCACAAATAAAAAAAAGGGGGGGATTACCTGTACAAAGACTTTCACTATGTTATTATCATAGGTAAAATATCAGAAATAATACCAACAACCACTAATGAATCAAATGGCAGTGTCGCAAAACGATGGAGACCATGCAGACATAAAAAATCAACGGAAGAAAGACGGATAAAAACTGATGCTGAGCGATTCCCAGGCTGTAGAACAAAGCAAAAATTTAACAAGACACATATATGGCACATTGTGTGAAAAATAAAGGAAATTTTTTAAAGTGTGTAGATAAACATATACACGTAGTCTGGGGATGTGGCTCAAGCGGTAGCGTGCTCGCCTGGCATGCGCAGGGCACTGGGTTCGATCCTCAGCACCACGTAAAATAAAATAAAGATGTTGTGTCCACCGAAAACTAAATAATAAATGTTAAAAAATTCTCTCTCTCTTAAAAAAAAATATATATATACACGTTACATATATGTATACATGTAATTTGCTTATTTTTCCAAAAAAGGAAAAGAAAGTAACAAAGAAGATAAAACCAAGACTAATGGAAATGCCTACTTATGGAGGAGGGTAGGAACAGAGTGAAAATAAAGGACAGGATCAACAAGTCTTCACATCTATCTTTGTATTTGCTTTGACTTTTGGACCAAATGACTCATTAGAAATATGTCATAAAATATCTTTAAAAGTAAAATTTAAAATTGAGTATAAAAGGAAATGAACAAGTGTAGCGCATTATGACAAGATTTTTTTTCAGCCCTTTTATCCTTGGATCATAGTCACCAAGAACTGTGTGCAAAAGTGACTGAGTTGCACGTTTGCTGTTGGTGTTTTGGGTGCTACAGATCAAACCCAGAGCTCCTCACAAGCAAGGCACACGCGATACCCCTAAGCTCCATCCCCAGCCCTTGGACAACTCTTCTGTACCCAACACAGAACCAGACTGCATGTCATTAGTGTCCTTATATTCTAAGGAGAAAAGAGATCACCAAAAATCTAAACTTCTTAGATTTATGATTAGCAGTAATATCAGTATTATTATTTCAAGGCTGCTTTATGTATACCATAAAGAATAAAAGCAAACATGCTAATACCATCAGGACCCTAGCTTTTCTGTATGGTCTTATAAAAGGATGCTCCTGGTCTTTGCAGATACCTATTGATGTGTTCCGGTGAAGTTCGATGCTATCTGCATTTGAGGCACAGGTTCATGCTCTCTCCCCTGCACCTCTGCCAGGGAATGTCACAGCAAGAAGACCCTCATAAGACACCAAAAAGATGCCAACACTGTACCTCCGGACTTCCCAGCCTCCAAAACCATAAGCCAAATTAATTTATTTTCTTTATAAATGACCTTGTCTGTACTATTCTGTTATAGCAACACGAAGTGGACTTACATTCATAAAGGAAATTTCCCAACGTCCTTCCCTCAAATCAAACAACACAGAGATTTACAGAGGAAAACCTCATCAACCAGTTGTTCTCCCTGGATATGATTATTATTAGCCGAGGCATGTATGAATTTATTCCCTTTGGGGGCCAGATCCGCCCTCCAAATCTCTGCTTGTGACAAGAGTCCTCTTGCCTTTTTTCAGCGGACACAATGTTGATCTTTGCCAGTAGAGGGCAGTAGAGGGAGAATGGAGGAGCTAGAGAATGCTCTTCTGGTGATCTGTCTCTCCTGCTTCTGGGCTGCTGTGGGGTGGGGGTGGGGGGACTGAAGTCGGAGTTCACCCTAGTCTGGGGTGCCCTGACTGGTTCCCCTGCAGCAGATCCAGGGCAGACCCCAGGAAGCTCCCTGGCAGTTCACCAGCCCTCCAGTGAGGGCCCAGCGGCACCTCCCAAGTCAGCACCTCCTAGGAAATGCTTTCGTGCCCTCAGCCGCAGCCTGCTGGGTGCCCAGTGATGGGGTTTCTGGCCTGTGACTCCCAGATTGCCAGCTGATCAGCACTGACCTGGGACAACCCAGAAAAATCCTCCACCACCTGGGAGGCTGTGCTCTTTCCATGAGGTCTGCATCCAGCCCTGGGGAGCACCCCTTCCCGGGCCACTCCTTCCTTGGAAGGTGACATTTCTTATAAGATATGCTGATACAGGGGCATTTTCAGCCCTAGGGGACTCTTCAGAGTCCTTTTATTCCTCTTCAGAAATTTCCATTTCTGGAAATATACAAATAGTCATTCTTTATACTAACCCTTCTCTATTCCAATCAATGTATGACTTCTGATCAGTAAAATAGCTTCTTGTCATAGTCCTCCAGGAACCCTATGCCTATGTAAGTATAAGTGCAGACAGTCACTTGATTTGCTTTATATATTCTAAACAGGGTTTTTAAAAAATTCAGCCATCACTGCGTAATCAGCATGTGTAGATATCTCATTTTTAGTATCATCATAGTATTCCATTATACAGACTATGCCACAATCTATTTAACCAGTTTCTTATTCATGGAAAGGTTGATATCCAGTCTTTTCTCATCAAATGCTACGGTTATGTTTTTTTGTTTGATAGATCTGTATGACCCTGTATAAGCATATCTTATAAAAAAATGTCACGTCCTAGAAAAAATAAATTCTGCTCTCTTAAATTCTTTCTAAATGAGGAATTCTTTTAAATTGTAGATGAACACAATACCTTTATTTTATTTATTTATTTTTTTTATGTGGTGCTGGGGATTGAACCCAGTGCCTCATACATGCTAGGCAAGCACTCTGCCACTGAGCCACACCCCAGCTCCAGGTATTCTTAATTAAAATAAAAAATAGTGTGTAGTATTTTTTCTAAATTAGAATTTTTTAAAAAAAATTTTGCATATATTTTAATTGCTTAAGGAACATATAAAAATACTGGATAAAGTATTTCTACCTCCCCTGAAAGTTCTAGGCACCCCTTGGTTTTCAACTCCCCACAGCCAACCCCAGCTCCTACTTGGAATTCCCAAGGTGAAAATATCCTTCATATTTTGGACAACATCACCATTCACGCAAGTAAGTGGCTACCTAGGCACCTTCTTCAATGATCTTTTCTGAGAAATTTTCCAAATTCTTGAAAGTTAAAAAAAATTGGTACAATGGACCCCCAAATTCAAATTAAGCAATGATTAATATTTTGGGACCTTTGCTTTATTTATGGATCTATCATTATTCTATTCCTCCTCCTTATTTTGCTAAGAATATGGTATATGTGTCTCCTAAATTTTAAAACAACCTTCTTCATAGCACCATTGTTAGACCCCAATTCACAATGTCCTTCTACCACTTTCAAGTTTCATATCCTACATTTCATCCACCATGGCACATTTCACTTGGATCGAGTACCAGGTTGCCCTGCCACAAGCATCTTAATTTGAAGGTTCAGTTCTATTCCAACCTTGCAAGAAATCCCCCCTGACCCCCAGCTTCCCTTCTAGAAGCCAAGGTTAAATCCGTTGGAGGCTCAACATTTTGTATTGCAAATCTGCTGCTAAACACATTGGCGTCCTCGACTCAACTCTGGGCATCCTGAGGCCAAGGAGTGGTGTTCTTTCCCTTGGTTGTCGATGCCCAACATGGATCTTCAGAATAAAGACCCAAATCAGCTTCTCATGCTCTCACTGTGAGAAGCTCAAAGAACTCAATAGACTTTGACTTCTGGGGAGGGCATGAGAGTGATCCAGGTGGATGTGCCCCCGGCAGATGGCTGCTGGGGAGCTTTGGATAGGAATTGCTTACGCATTTCCTCCTCTCCGTGGGCAAAAAGCTCCATGTTCCCCATTAGCTGGAGATCAACCCAGAGCCTGAGCGTTTGGGCCAGATAATTCTAGAGAAGAATCACAAACACAAAACTCAGGAAGGCTTTGTCCAAAGGGCCCACATGTGTTTACACAGCTGTTCTCCTGCTGTTTTTTCTAATGTGTTTTTAAGCAAATATTTACTCCCAGTGGGTCTCTAACCTGGACCCTGACCAGGACTGTGTGCCCTTAGACGACGTAGGAAATCACCATTCATTTATTTTGAACTCTCAGGATGAGATTACTCCCAAATAGTCACCTTCTCTGCTGTTTAGTCTTTGTGGCAAACTTTTCTTGTCCATACATTGATTTCAGATGCTTCTTCCAATCCCCCCTTCCCATCACCTGTGGGACAAATTCCAGGATCACACATCAACTCTGACTCTGAGGTGACTCAGACGTTGTGCGCCAAGACTATTTTAGGTGGAGTGTTTCCTCCTGAGTCACCCAGCCCAGGAGCAGGCATCCTGCGGATTTCCTCAGCTCCGCTGTGGAGAACAGGAAGCCAAGGCCAGAAGCAGCCAATGAGCACAGCCTCCCGCCGGTGACCGTTCCCTGTTGCTGGGGATCAGCAAGAAAGTCCTGATTTAGTAAGAAATTCCTTGGCAAAAAAATCGGGAGCTTACGGGAGGCAAATAGCTTCAAAAGGATGTCATTTATGATCAGACGGATTCTTTCCGAGGCAAGTTAAAAACGTTTTCTTAGAAATAAAATGGAGTACCTTTCTTAGTTCTCTGGGGAGATTTCATTAGATATTTTCACTGATGGGATAACCAAAGACAAGGAACTTGTTCCAATTTCCTTTTTCATAATCTTATCAAATTTTCCAGCCAGTTATGCATTCTTTGTTCATTCTTGTTGCTCTTTCTGGACAGTCTCCCAAATGACAACTGGTCATTTGTGTCCCCTCAAGTTTTCATAACTACCGGTGCACTGAAACCATCATTAGAGACACTATTTGGGGAGTGACCGAGACTGGGAAACACTGGCCAGGCACGACACCCTTCCCTGACCCCGTTTCCATCACAGACATCACTAATCTATCTAGGTAATCTCTCTGGCCTGCATGTCCCTCCCCCTGAAGTCTTCGTCCCTTCCAAACAGTGCCACAGGCAGCCACTACTAAGAAGTCGCTCCGCACTTGAAAACTGATTGTAATGGAGAAGAAGGATCCATACGCAGAAATATATTAAGCAAGGAAGGACGTGATGGAAGAGTTCAAGTTGTATGAAGGTCTGGGGCTTCATTTCTAGCTCTTGAGTATGTTTTTAAAACTTTCCTTGGATCCATGTTTTTGTGTTCAAGTAAGATGGGGCTAACCATGTCTTCCACCTCAGTGTCACCGTAAGAATTTCTCAGGGGAGGATTTTTGTTTGTTTTTAATACTTGCAAAAGCTTCTGGCTCGCTGCCTCACTTAGACGATTCTCAAGAGACGTCGGCCACGATTATTTTGAGGAAGGCCCTGACTGAGAGTGACAGCTGTCCTCACCGACATGGACAGTTCCCACAAGCCATGGCCTTTCGCGCAAAGGTGGGAAAACCTCGAAGACTCCAGTCTCCATAAGCATCGAGAAATGTGTTCTTACTCTTCTCCAAAGTACCCAGTGTTGGCAGTCAGCACCTCGAAAGAAACCTCACCTGACTGAACCTTCTTTAGACCCTTGCAAACTGGTCTGTACAACCCAGCAGCTCCTGGGATCTTGGTAGCCAGTGGCCCTCTTCTGTGATGGTCCGGTTCTCTCCTTTCTCGCTCCTTCCTTCAGTGCTGGTTAGAGGCTCCGTGAGAGCAGGATTCCAGGTGGGGAATTTGGAGGGAACATGCTCCAGTCCGTGTCAGCCCTCTAGGTCCTCGTTTTCGCCAATTCCTGAAATGACTCTAGAGCCTCAAATTCAGCCTCCCGCTCTCAGTCTTCCTAGAGCCCACTCTTGCTCTGTCACCCCAAACCAACAGCCCTCCTGTTGCACTGGGATACACAATTTAAAAATGCTGCTGCTCTTTTCCTGCTCCTCCCACTCTCTCACAGTGTTCCCAGCCCATCACTAGAACCGCTCTTTACGTCTATTCCTGATCCTCTGCCCCTCTCTGTCCACGTGGTTCTTGCCTAGCAAGTTTCAAGTCCTGGTTGAGTCCAGCTCTCTTCCCACTCTGCCTATGCCTTGCAGCCGGAGCTCCCTGGGAAGAGTGTCCAAGCTGCCTGGCTTCACCCTCAATCCATGGTCACGAACTGGAGCGCCTGCCCCACTGCCCTAGACCACTCATGGCCCTCCTTTCTAAGCCAACTGTCTGAAATTCTCTCTCTAAGCTTTCAACATCCTTCCTGTTCTGGTTGGCATATGATGTGTCCCCTAGAAGCTCATGGTTGAGAGGATGCGAGCATTTTCAGAGAGAAAGTGATTTGATCATGAGGGGTATAACCTAATCTGTGGATTAATCCACTTATGTGGATTAACTGCAGGCAGGTAGGATGTAGCTGGAGGAGGTCCCCGGGCCAGGCCTTTGGATTTCATATTTTATCTTTGGTGAGTGGAGCTCTCTCTGTGGCCATGTCCTGAGCTGCTCTCCTCCACCACGCCCTTCCACCAGATGTTCTGCCTCACCTCAGGCCCGGAGCCACGGAGTCACGAACCTGGCAATGAACCTCTGATACAACGAGCCAAATAAAGTTATCTCCTCTACGTGACTTTTGTCAGGTCTTTGGGTCTCAGCTAGTACACGGCCCATCCTCGTCTCAGCTGATGAGCTGGTTCACTGAGGAAGCAGAAGTCATCAGAGTTTCCCACTCATGGCCTCCAGGCCCCCATGCTCTGTCTTCTTTTCTGTTGCCAGGAGTGACCGGCTCCTGCTGCCACCTAAGCCCTGCTCCCCGCCTTTTTCAGACTCAAGGACACACCCTAGCACTCCTCTTCCTCTCCTCACTCCCACCTGAATGTCTTCCTTGACTCCCACGTTCCCTCTGGCGATGGCTCCATTGTTCTGTGTTACCTCCCCTCGCCAATTCCTCGGCTCCATTCTCTCACAACCCCACACCAGCTGAGTCTCTTCTCTCCATCATGAAAGCTCCTCTTACCAAGACCACCACTGACTCCGCAGGGCTCAGTCCCTGACACCACTGGTCTGACTGGCAGCAGTTAACTCAGAGGGTCCACTCCCTTTTCTAAGAACCTCAACTTCCAGGATGGGCTCCTGGTGTTTCTTGTAACTCACTGGTCACTTTTCAGGCTCTTTGCTGGCTTCCTCTTGTGTCCCCAAGCTCAGCTCTGGACTTTCCAGGAGTGGGTCCTTAGTCGTGTTTCCTGTCAACACATACCATTCACACCCCTGGAGACTGTCCTGGGTACACTTCATCCCAGGCTTCTTCTATGAACTTCATCCTTTTCCCTGAACTTCATCTTCTTCCCTGAACTTGTTTTTGTATATCCAACTGCCTATCAGACATCTGCACTGGATTTTCACAGGTGTCTGAACACTTTGCATGTTTGAAATAGAGCACGCCATCTTCCCTTCTCAACCTTCTCACTGTGGCCATGTCCTGAGCTGCTCTCCTCCACCATGCCCTTCCACCAGATGTTCTGCCTCACCTCAGGCCCTGAGCCATGGAGTCACGAACCTGGCAATGAACATCTTCCCTTCTCAACCTACTATGGCTCTTTTGCTCATTTCTGTTCATTACAGCCTCATGGCTCCCGCTGCTCAGGCCCCAACCAGGTAGTCGTCTTTGACACCTGTCTTTCTCTTACCCCACATACATCCTGTCAGCTCTACCTTTGAAGTCCAGCCTGTCCTCAGCAGCTCTGCTGCTGGGTTCATGGTATGCCACCTTCAGCTCCTGCCTGGATGGTTGAGACACAGTCAGAACTCATCTCCTATATCATCTGTTCACAGTCCTTCAGCCAGAGTGAGTCTGTTAACACCAAGTCATTGTTCTGCTCAGAAGTCATCTTTTATATTTAACTCCTCTTATCTCCCTCTCTTGGCTCTAGCCCCAGTGATCTCATTGCTGTGGCTTACTTCGACCTCCAGGTCTCCTAACACTTCCTGTTCTTACCATCTGGAATGTTTTCCCCCTAGTTCTCTGAACAGCTCCCACCCTCTACCTCCTTCAGATCTTTGCTCAAATGTCACATTGTCATTAAGGTCTTCCCTGATCACCATGTTTGAAATTATATCCCTATCTTTATTCTCTGGTGCCTTGAGTTCCCTTTCTTGATTTATTTGAGCCACACTTATCGCCACCTAAGGTGTTCCATTGAGTGTCCACTCCACAGAGGCCGAGATTGGGACTCTTATTCACAGATCTTTTCTCTGCTCTTAGAACAGTACCTGGCAGATGGTAGGTGCTCAATTAATATTCAATCGAAAGTGATGCTTTTCTTTCCAATCATTGCAAGAGCGCCCATAAATGTGACTTTAGGCTGCTTCTATGTCTTTGGGAGGGAGATCTATTGTCCAGAACTGTGATGCACTTGGATCAAAAATGCTAGAGAAAACACACACACACACACACACACACACACAGAGGCATACACACACACACGCACATAAGGGGGTGCTAAGAACTCTCTGGCCATCATAGTGCAAGACCACTGGTTTCTACTTTTGTTTCCTTTCAATCCAGAAATGCTTCCACATATCTCAATTTTCCAAAAAAGTAAAATAAAGCTTTTTTATAATCATTTAATCTGAAAATGATTCTCATAAAAATAAATTTTTGTTTTCCCAAATTAAAAGCATATATGTTGTAGTGTATTAACAGTTTCAGGAAGACTATAAAGAGGACTATAATGGGGTCTGGATTTAGGACCATGATTCAGAACTCCATGAGTATACAGAAGAGTAAATAAGCAAACTTTCTTCTAATCTCTGTACTATTTTGATAATTATATTCCTTTAATAACTCTTTGTTTTATTAATGATGGCCCCTAGACTGGAAATGTAGCCTTGTGATAAAGCACAAGCCTAGCAAGTGTGTTCAATCCCCAGCAGTAAAAAAATAAAAAATAAAAGATGATTACTAATGGCTCCCATTGATAGCTGTCTGTCTGTCTGTCTATATGTGCAGCTGGAACTGTTTTGTGCACATAATCATGTTTAAACATCTTCACATTATCTTTCTGGGCAAGGTACTATTTTTTAAATCCCCATTTCACAGCTGAGAAGTTCAGATTTAGGAGAAGTCAAGCCGATCCAGCAGAAAGGGGAGGAACTGGTCCAGCAATTGTTGGATTTGCATCCACCTCTGTCCACTTGGTCTTTAACCTGCTGCAGTAATTTCTTCTCACGTCATCATAATTAGAGGGCATCCATGGCTCTTTACATTTAAGGCAGTCATTTGGAAGAGAGAATTCCTGATCTTCATTAAAAGGTCACAGATATCCTAAACCACCTTCATTCATCTCCTTTTTCTTAACAGTAGGAAATGTATGCATTTGTGCCTGCTGTGACTTTTTCAGAGAGGCAGAGGTGATGGACGGGCGCTTTGGGAGGAAGACGGTGCTGAACTTGGACAGTCAAGTCATCAGTTGGGACACTGGCTTTCCCCATCCCCTGTCCCTTAGTCCCCTTGCACCCCTCTCAGTATTAAAGACCCCTAATAATAGCTACAGAAAATCATCAAGAGCCTTGGTGAAAGGGAGAGAGATGAAAAGGGATGAAGAGGCCACGCTCTAACCCAAGCCTCCTGGGTGGTTTCTCTTGAACCCTGTCTCCACTGCTGGATGACATTTGCCAGACTCAATTCCAGCTGCCTCCCCCAACTTCCTTCTCCAGACTTGCTCAGGGTTAAGTCTGCAGTGCTCTAATCCGGGGGAAAATGACTTATTCTCCAAAGCAGTGTCAAACAGCACATTCCTCTGGCACAGGATGAAGACCAGCTCAGCTCCTCAGCCCTTGATCATTGTCTATTGTTCTCCAAATAGTAAACCAGTACTCACTCGGATTGTTCTGGGCTGCAGTTGTACTCCAAGCCCTGGCTCCTCATGAATCTGAAGTGAAGGGCTCTGACCCAGAAAGTGGCAGGTAATTTAAAAGAAAAAAGAAAGAAGGAAAGAAAAAGAAAAAGACAGACAGGAAAAAGGACCACCTGCGTATGCAATTCTCTCTTGGACTCTGCGAGCTGTAAGCAGGCCACAATGGGGTCTCGGAAGTGCGGGGGCTGCCTGAGCTGCCTGCTAATTCCACTTGCACTTTGGAGCATCATTGTGAACATATTACTGTATTTCCCCAACGGGCAGGTCTCCTACGCAGCCAGCAATAAGCTTACCAACTACGTGTGGTATTTTGAAGGAATCTGTTTCTCGGGTGTCATGGTAAGTGTGATTTTGGAGACTTGATATTGCAGAATGGGGATCCGTTAGTAAGCGTGGCCTTGTACACAGTCAAAGTGATGAAAAGCGTTCTACGAATCTTGACTTTCAGATTTGGAAGGTGGGAGGGGATGGAGGGGCTATTAGTCCTTTAAGATTTGGGGCATAGCTTTGTTTTGGATAAACTATTTAGCAATGTGGCTTTAGCAATACAGAAAACTAGTCCAAGTAAAGTTTTTGGGACACTGGCCTATAAAAATATTAGGCTGAAAAAATTCATGAACCCAGTATATCAATTTAAGCTACTTAATTTCCAGTGGCATTACTCTTTTCTAGAATGGATTTTCTGTCTGCATGCAGGATTTCTTTAGCCTGGGGGTAGGGGTACTAAAACAGCATGGAAAAATCAGAGACTTGGAGATTCACACAAACTTTCTTTCAAATCTAGGCTCTGTCATTTGTGTCAGGAGACCTTTGGCTAGATACTTAAAGCCTCCGTGTCCACATTTTCAAAATGTGAATAATGATGTTTACTTCCCAGGGTGATTGTAGGGATTAAATAAAATCAGATAAGGTGCCCTGGACAGAGACTGACATGTAGTACGTAGCCAGTGACTGTCATAATTATAAATATTTATTTAAAAATGGGCCACAGTATCAGTAAGGAGTCCAAATTACCTCTCCAATGATGGAGGATGTTCTTAAATAGGAACTCAAAATTATCACTGGAAAGAACCCGTGAATGTTTTCCTGATGGCTTTGTGTTCTTCAAAAATAAATGAGTTGATAGTATTTCATGTTGGCAACTCAGAGGAAAAGACGCTCTTCCTGGTGGTCCCATTCCTGAAAACAATACATTGTGCACTGTAATCTCCTGAGACTTCCAATAATGTGGAAGAAAAGGCATTATATCTATCTGCATTTGGGGGAATTTACTTATTACAACATTTGAATTGTTGGAAAGCAGTTTTCATTTACTTTTGATTTCATTTTGGTTTTGCATATTAAAATGGTAGATTTTTAAGTATTAATACCCAATGCTATGGATGTTGCCATATAATGGGTACACAACTAATGTCAGTGGCACTGTCAATAAACGCAAATCCTTTGGAGAAGAGTTTGGTGCAAAACATCAAGGTCCATGAAAATGCTGTTGTCTCTCAATTTGATAATCCTAAATCTCATCATTCATTCTGAGGAAATAATCCAAAATAAGGAAAGAGTTATATGAACCATGGTTGCTATAGCATTATTTTAAAAAGCATTTAGCAGAAAAGTGTCTAAATAAATTATGGTACACTCCCTTCATACAGTGATAAAGATTGTAATTATGAAAATATAACCACATCGAAAATGTACATTATTTTATGTTAAGTGAACAAAGTTAGATACATTTGTTATTACAACTACAGAAAACACATGGAAATGAGAAAACTCTGGAAATAAATAGATGGAAACATGAAGATGGGTGGAATTGTGGGTAATTTTTCTCCATTGCTTGTGAGTCCTCCACGGTGTGGTAATGTTCTAAAACAAAATAAAGGCAGCCTCTCTTTCAACAGTCAACAGCTAAGCAACAGGACTCTAGGGTCTAAGGCTAATTATGACTACCAATACTATAAGATGCAGGTTACTGTTACTTCAGGTTTATGTTACTATTGTTTCCCTCAATAAGTATCTGTAATGAATGGAAAATACACATAAATAAGATTAAACCAGAATCTATAAGAATCTGTAATAATGAACGTTGTTGGAAGGAGAAAAAATATAGGACTCCTTGACTTGTATTCCAGGTAAGATTTAAAACTGGAAGAAGAACCCATTTTTTTATTTTTCATTTTCTAAGGATTACTGCAAAATATTATTGTAATGTCATGATGTCCTGCAGTTCTGATTCCTTGTTAAAAGAAGGTTGAGAAATATAGATAAACAGTTAAAGGGACAGACAAAGAAAGGAAAGCTGAAGGTGTTGGACACTGGAGGTGTTGCCAATGGTAGAGTGACAGTGACCTCCCCCTTAGGATTTAGTGCTCAACAGTGAGAGCAAAGGATAGGTGGGGAATTTCCCATAAGCTCTGGTTCTTACCTCTCCTAGCCAGAAATTCAGAGTAACGAAATCTACGTTCTTTTCACAGCTTGAGTCCTTTGCCTAAGATACCAAGAAAAGAAGTAGAAAACATTGAATTATCTCAGCTCGTTGGCCTAAAACAGACAAAACACACTGGAAATTTTTGATTGCATGGGAAACTGAGCTTACTTTAAAGAGATAAAGTTTCAGACTAACCCTTCTTCTCACCTCCATTCCCAAGGGCAGTAAGTGGAGAGAGTGGCAGGCTGCAAACTCTGGTGAAGGATTTTCCTTCATCCTCCACAACTGAGGCAGAGAAAATGCAGGTTTGCTGCCCAAAGTGGGGTGCTTCACAGCTGTACCATCTGGTCCTCCTTATCCATTAGCTTTGACTATTGCAAACCTTGAGAGAAATAGCCAATATTGATCAATCACTATGAATCCAGCACTGAACTCTAAGTGCTACATAGTGCCTGAAAACAACTCAGCGGGGTAAGTTCTGAACCCTACATTTTAGAGAATGACTCTCAAGTTCACACAACTAGAAAGCAGCAGAGCTGGGATTTGAACCCAAGTCCACCTGACTCCAGACTCAGTGCTTTGAATCCCGGTCCTCTGCTCAGAACCATGAGTGTCAATGAGTCTCCATTTCTGACATTTTCTCCTCCTCCCACAGATGCTGATGGTAGCTGTGGTTCTTCTTGTCCTGGACAATGAGAGCTGCTGTAAGTGTTGCCAGAGTGAAAATTGCACCAAAAAATACATGGTAAGAGCAGCAGCTCAGGGGATGGGGGAGTGGGTTCCAGCCTCTTTCCTGTCAATCCGTAGCATGAAAATACTGACGTCATCTCACACTCTTGGTCCTTAGCTCAGACTGAGAGTACTTGAGATATCTTCCACTTTGCTTACCTATTTCCTCTGCCTTTGTTCTGATGGTACTTTTCTAGAATCCCAGAATTGAAAGGCACATGCAATTAGGAAAGAGCACTATTTTCCTCACTGGGTTTCCAAGAGTCTATTTTTATTCCATGCAAACTTCATTAAGGACCAAGTTACATATCATAAATGGCATCCATTGAAAGTGCAGCATTCTATGAGTTTGGGCTGTTGGATGTACCGTGAAGCTATTGCAATAATAACATATGGAACATTTCCATTACCCAGCCCCAAAAGTAACCTTTGATCTACTCTGTCATTATAGATTGGTTAGTATCTTATATAAAATGAATCTTATAGTATTTTTCTTTTTATATGATTTCCCTTATTGACTTAATGACTTATAGATTCATCCATGTTGCTGGGTTTAAAACTTTAAAAATAATTAAAATAGAATCAGAGAGAATAGTTCCATCCAGTCTCCTAAGCCCAAGCTCATCAGGCACACCTGGGCTCTGGCTTCCCCACCATCTCCTCTTCCTCTCCTTCCTAAAATCATATTTACAGACAATTTCTAGTTCTTTCACATTTGCCCAGTGGGTAATTGTTGTGGCTGCTGTCTTACAGAGGAGGCACCTGTGGGTTCAAGTGAACTTGGTGTTGATTGACTAGGAGGAGCCTGATCAGACTCTCCTGGGCACTCTGCAGCAGGGGCTCCCATTGTGACCTCCCGGAACATGCAAAAAACCTAGTACCTGAATTCCACCCCCGCCCCATCCCAGGTCTCTCATTTAGTTGGTTTGAGATACAACATAGGCGTGATTTCTTTAAAAATCTCCCCAGCAGATTTGGATTTATAGCCAAGATGGTTTGGCCAAATTTCTTGGCCTTTGGAAAATTAATTACTTAATTTAGCACTATGTTCCTGAGGGGTGTGTGTGTGTGTGTGTGTGTGTTCTCAACCAATACACTCAGACATCTCTGTCCCATAGCTACTTATATTACAGTTACAGAAGAGCTTTCAAAATTGTTTGGGTGAAACAATAGATTGAGGTAAACGCATAAGCCATGCTAGTCAAGGAAATTCTAGGAAACAAATGTATGTATCATTAAGTATAGAACCAAAAGCAACATGTCCAATTTATGTTGACTTCCAATTAGCATCTCCAGCACAAAAGACTGCTAGGAATAGTCTGATGTTATAGCCAGTGACATAATTTTGAACAAAGGATTGCAACTTGGCATCATTTTTATTCCTAAGGTTGCAGGTGTGTCCTCCGCCTTCTGGTCTCTGCTTCTAGATTTATCTGCATGTCACTGCCTTCCTGTCTTCCTCTCCCCTTCCAATCAACATTTCTGAAATAAGTTAGTTTTTCTCCCAAGCCAAACTATACTTCTTGGCATTCTTGTTTCTGTCCTCTTTTCACCCAAATTTCAACTCTATTTTTTTTTTAAATAATTCCATCTCCTGTCTCGTTTCTCCCTAATGTGTTTTTCCTCCAGTGACTGTCTATCACCTCGACTCCAAGTCATCCCCAGCAGGGCCCTCACCTGTGGGCTCTTCACTTCCAGCTCTGTGCCACTGCTGCCAGAGTATGCCTCCAGAAGCACATTGGGTCACGTCATTTCCTTGCTCAAAAATCAGTTCCAAGATTTGTTGGGAAAACAGCCTATTCAAGGTCTGGGGCTGGCTAAGTTCCAAATGAACCTGGGGCACCAGGAAGCAAGGAATTGTTCAAGAATGATAGGAGTAGGCCAAGGAGTTGACCCAAAGGGGATTGCTGGGGCCAAATTTGGACCATCTGGGCATCTGAGAAAGTAGTAGCAGCTATGGATTATTGCACATTGGATTATAAAATCAATGAGTCCACAATAATATTGAAAGAGAGAAGCAGAGGAGAGAGAAATGGGAAATGGAAGTCCTTCTGGGTAAGAAAGGGTCACCTAAAATTCAGAGAAACGATAGAATCAATAAAGCAGTTCATTGCAATACCCTGTGTGTTCACTGGTGACCATTGAGGTCATCAGTGGATGCCAGGTCTGTCACTTGAAATGTTAGGAAACAGACTTTGACCCTGTCTCAAAGGGCTCCCTCACCAGTTATTCACTAATTTCAAAATGGAAAATGTACCTATAGGGGAGAGGTCCAAGGGGCACCTTTAGTCAAGGAAACATGCTCAGCTTCAGAGCAGGAGAGGCTCACAGTTCACCTCACCACTCCCGTGTTCCTGCCTAGACATCTGCACCCAAACGTGAAGAAACAGGCAGGAAATCCCAGAATATGGGACATTCACAAGATGACTGGTAGAATTCTTCAAAAAATCTGATACTATGAGAAACAAAGTCAGACTAGTGTAGAGAGACATAACCTTGCACATAAACCTTCATTGGATCCATTAAAAAGAGTTACAAAATAATGGAAGGCTTTTAACCTTAGGAAAGATGATGCTGTGTATTTAGGGGTGAAAGATCATAACGTCTGCAGACCCACTTTCAAATGGTTCAACAAAACAATAGTGTGTGTGGGTACGAACATATGTGTACACACATGTGCAGAGACACATGCACACAGAGCAAGGGCACAGCATGGGAAGATGTTTGTGATGGGTGGATTTAGATAAAGAGTCCACAGGGCTTTGTGGTTTTATGTTTTCAACTTTTGCTGTGGATGTAAACATTTTTTAATAAAATGTTGGAGCAGGGCATGCCCCTGCCAAGGATGAAGAGGTCCAGACTCCTTGATCTGGTATGCAAGCAATCTCTAGCCTAGATCCATGCTGCTTCCCAAGTTCCTTGAGGGTTGAATAGCGTCTATGGTGCCTGTCTCCCCAACATTAACCTCAGGTCCATCTGGTCTTCAGAGCTGCTCCCTCGAGCCTCTGAATGAGCCCTTCTCAGGTCAGAGCAGCCTGCCCACTCTCTCACATCTGCCTGTGCCGTTGCTCCTGCTCCCCACACAGAGAAGCCCTTCCGGTCCTTGCCATTCTGGGTGAACTTGAACATGAACACCTAGCAAACACCTCTAACCCCCGTTACATTCTTACATGTGAAGATTTTTAAATCTTCACAAAGGAAACAGAAGTCAGACCTTATTCTTAGAGAAGCTGCCCTACCTAGAAAATAACAGGTCCAACAAATAGCTACAGGCTGATAGATCACGCCCCTTCACGATTCTATAAAAGGTCATCATTATTTTGATGACAAACTTTCAGAAAAATCAAAGAAATTTGGAAATGCAAATTTGGAAATGCATTTTATGATCAGACAGGTTTGGATCAAATTTTTCCATTTTTAAAAAAAAATTGTTGTTGTAGATAGAGCGAATGTCTTTAATTTTATTTGTTTATTTTCATGTGGGGCTGAGGATCAAACCCAGAGCCTCACACATGAGAGGCAAGTGCTCTGCCGCTGAGCTACCACCCCAGTTCCAAATTTTCCCATTTTTATATGGCATTTGGAATTACTTGGGCTACCTTGTGTTCAGACAAGCAGGGGCGGGTCCCAAGGAGTACTGTGAATAAAGGACCTCCTTGTTTTGCTCATTCTCTAACCTTCTTCTGTATCTTATTTAGACCATGTTGTCGATTATCTTTTCTGCTCTGGGAATTGCTTTCTCTGGATACAGCCTGGTCATATCTGCTCTGGGTCTCCTCCAGGGCCCATACTGCCGCACCCTCGATGGCTGGGAATATGCCTTCGAAGACACCGCAGGACGGTAAGGACTCATTCCCCAAACCAAGGAGCTCAGAAAATCAGAAACTCTGTCCTCATGCTCAGTTCCATCGTCCACGATTTCCCTGGGGTTCCACATGGACACACACCTTTGGTTATCTTCTCTGGTTTCTGAATGTGATATGTACTCAATATTTTGAGGCAAGCCATCATTGAAAGTTACGTTTTTCCCATAGTTCAGATTAAAACCTCGTGATTATCTGGCAACTAATGGAGCTGGGATCTGTTGGGTTTCAGTGACTCAGTCTTCTTTTGTAAGCCAGTTTGGACATGGTCTGCTGCAGTGGCAGGATAGGAATCGTGGTGCCCTTGGAGAGTGCCACTCTGAGCTATAGCAGCAGGGGACATGGAGATAGAACCACACAGGACAAGCAGAGAGGTGCAGTCAGATCCAGGATCACGACTCGGGGCAGGAGGCTGTGGAGGCAGCCAGCAGCTTCCCCCGCTGGTGATGAAGAAAGATCCAGAGAGATGCTCTTGCTCAGAAGGCTGGTGGCTTGAGCACCCCCACCCTGTATCTCAGAATGCCTGCACTGGCCTTGCGCTGGCCTTGCTCAGCTACCTGCAGACATAGCTCAGGAGGAAGCAGAGCCCAGAAAGGGATGCAGGAGAAGCCCAGTGCATCTCCTTGTCTTTATCCTGTGCTCAGCATAGAATGGAATACAGTGGGGAGCATCTATCGCTCCCTGGGAAGGCTGCATTTTCTTCCCCAGGCCCTACGACTGGCTCCACTGTCTGTTCCAGGGCTTTGTCTATGTGAGGTCTCACATGCAACCTGGGCCTGCACGGCACTGCTGACCTCTTTTAGTAGATAGGGCTCTCCTCAGGTCAGGAGAACACAGACAATAACCTCAGGCCTTCTAGTGCATTGGAGGTGACACTCCTGTGGTACCGAAGGGGCTCAGGAAAGAAGATCTCAACATAGAAATTCCCAAGTGGACAAAGACCTTTTTTATACCAACTTTTTCCTACCCCCAAACCAAAGCCACTTTCCCTTTCACAAGTCTCTCCGTCACTTTGTTCAGCTACCTTGAATGTTTGTCTTCACCTGCCTCTGACTACATAAAAGTGTTTGGAGATGAAAAAATTGTTTGCAGACCATGCAGGAAAGCTAAGTCTCTGGTCTCCTAGAGAAGTTTCCAAGGTTTGGCAAATGCAGGGTAGAGAAAGGATTAATATCAAAATGATGAATATTAGTATTTCATTTATGCAGCAAATACTTATTGAGCATCCATTATGTTTAGAACTTGGGCTGAGTGTTAGAGAATCACAGCTTAATTACAGAGGTTCCTTCCCTTCTAGAATTTACAGAACTGACAGAAGGGTCTACTGAGATGGAAGCCTTAAGGTAAAGTTTGCCCTTGAAGCACAGGTCTTTGATGCTTATAGGTTTGGACTTAAGTCTCCAAACCCCTCTTTCTATGCTGTATGATATTAGACAAATATATGGCTGTCTCTGAGCCTCTGTAAGTTGGGGAAAATAATCATATCTACCTTACAGAGCTGAGAATTATAAAGGATGTGATACACAAATAAGATGTAATAAATGTTCATGGTATGCCAGGTTTTATTTATTTTTTTATTTTTATTTTTTGGGGGGTGTACTAGGATTGAACTCAGGGGCACCTGACCACTGAGTCACATTCCCAGCCCTATTTTGTATTTCATTTAGAGATAGGATCTCACGGAGTTGCTTAGCACCTTTCTTTTACTGAGGCTGGCTTTGAACTAATGATCCTCCTGCCTCAGCCTCCTGAGCTGCTGGTATTACAGGCATGCACCACCGTGCCCAGCTGCAAGTTTTATTGCAGACTGCAGACTCTTTTATGTCCCTTGAATTCCCCATCCTCCAGCTGGCTAGCAGTTCCAGCCACTATAAAATGACTAGTGAGGATCCTGAATCAGTTTTCAATCAACAAACATTTGTTGATCTGTACATGATACTGGCAACTGCCTTAGGTCTAGACCTGGCTGTTCAGAGAACCAGTGCCCTTAGATGGCAGTCTGGTTAGGAAATGGAAGCAGATTCAGACACAGACGCAGACATAGATTTATAGAATGAACATCTAGGTGGAGTTCCCACACCTAAAGACAATTCTGAGACAGCTTCTCTATTTCTCCCCACCCTGCTGCTGCAATTTATAAGAGGAATAAACCTTACCATAGTCTGGGTGAGAGAGACCCTCTTCTGACTGGTTTTTAAGTGCTGAATGATCTGTGCACAACGTGTGAGGGGAAGAGTCTAGAGAAGGGATCAGGAGGGACCCGCCTCCCTCATGGCTGGCTGAGACGGAGCTGGGCTGTGACAGGGAATGGGATGGGTCAAGGGCAAGGGTTGCATAAAATCACATCTGTATTATGCCTTACAGGTTCCAAAACATTTCTACACATGTCTCACCAAATATTCACAATCATGGGCTATTTTTTTTTTAAAGATAGAGAGAAGAGGGAGAGAGAGAGAATCTTTTAATATCTATTTTTCAGTTTTCGGTGGACACGACATCTTTATTTTATTTTTATGTGGTGTTGAGGATCGAACCCAGCACCCCGCACATGCCAAGCAAGCGTGTTACCGCTTGAGCCACATCCCCAGCCCCAATCATGGGCTATTTTAACCCATCATCCAGATAAGACTCTGGTGGTCAGAGGGGTAAAGTCCCTTCCCAGGGCCCTGCAACCCCAGGTGCCGACTCTTTATGGCTGGGGATGGGGACCCTTAGCAATATCGAGAAATTCTCAGAGTGTTTCTGAGTTTCCAGAGCATTAGAGAGAAGGAAATAAAGGAAGAGGAAAGAGCTCAGAGGAAGGAGTAGGAGAGGAATGGAGGACAGAGAAAGAAAAACAGGAACGGTCAAGGTGGGGTGCGTGGTCACCAGAGTAGGAATCCATCCCTGCGCACCCTGACCCCGGTGCCCACAACCTCAAGGCCAGAACATGGGCTGCTGGCTGCAGCTCCTAGAAAAGCCACCCTGCCAAGCACTTTGCCCCTGTGAATGTGACAATTGTTTCTGTCGGGGCAGCTTTTGGGGAGCCCAGTTCTCCATTTCAGTGTTGCTGAACACATGTCATCTGACCACTAGAAGTGCCCACAACCATGAGAGAGCCAGGGTGAGCCTGCCAACCAGGTTGGTCCAGAGTAGCTTCTGGTTTGTCCTGGGAGTGGTTTGATCTCACATCCCTGTGCTAAACTGGATGGATTGAAATGTGGGCTGTTGTGTTCCCATCCCATAATCTGAGTCTCCTTCAGCTGGGACAGCAATGTTGCAAAAGAGGTTCTTTATGGGGATCAGAGCTGAGCACAGCAGCATCACCCTCGAGGGACTTAGAACTGGAACTCGGTTCCTCCAGACCTGCCCCAGCCAGCGCGGTAGAGTGGAGCCTGCATGCTGGGTACTCACGGGCCTTCCTATCATCCCGATGCTGGTTCACGTGGTTGCCTTTATTGAAAGGGCTTGGACAGTGTCAAGGAATTTCTAGCGCAACTTGTATCCTTTTGCCATAAATGTGATTTTATGTCCAGAACAAGTCTCCATCCCTGACCGACTTCTCAACTCCCCTTCTTGGAATCTGCAACCTTCTGCTGCCTTCTGCTGTGGTTGACCTGTCTGGGGTTTGTCTTGCCTCCTGATCAACTGAGAGTGCCTCCCAGGCAATCACCATGTTTAAACTAAGGGTCTAACTCAGTGGCTAAGCATACAGTGTTCAATAGATGCACCTGAATGACTTTTCAAATATATTAATTCATATTACTGTTTAATATTACTACATACTAATATGATGTTAGGTTTGTTACATTTTAATAATAAAGTATTAACTTCCCAAACATATGAGTGGCTGTAGTTTCAGCCTTGGGTACAATGTGAGCCCAGACCCAAGTTCCAATTGGCCACTCCCTCCTCTCTCTCAGTTTTCTGACAGATTCCAGCATGTGGAGCCAATGTCTGGAGCCCACGCACGTGGTGGAGTGGAACGTGATTTTGTTTTCCATCCTCATAGCCCTCAGTGGACTTCAGGTGATCGTCTGCCTCGTCAGAATCTCCATTCAGCTTTCCAAGATCCTGTGCGGCACCTACTCCGTCATCATCCAGGTAGTGCTGGCCGCCAGCCTTTTCCCCTTTATCCTGGGGGAAAGTCTCTACAACCACATCATTTACCCCCATTTCTACTGCCCTTGTTTTTCTCTCAAACTCTAAAATCTCAATTTTTTTTTCTGTTGTCCCAATGCATCTGTTGACTGGCCTCAGTGAAATGAATTAAGTCAACATCTGTCAAATCGATGCACTATATAGTATGGTAAAAATAGCCTAAGAGTTTTGAATGAGTGCATTTCATTTCTCTATGTAGAGATAACCAAAAGCATGACGATATTTTACTGTTATTAAGAATTGTCATGCTCATGAGATGATGGAAGGCTCAGGACTTTATCTCACTATTGTTACCTTCAAGTAATAAAACTTCTTTATACTGAGGACACTAACAAGTGGTTTGAGAAGAGGGGAAATGTCTCATCCTATTGAAACTAATCAACTTCATCTGCTAAAATACTGATGATTTACTTATGGTTGCAACTGCTAAACCTATTCAACAAGTCAAGAGTGAAGAGAAATCTTGAACAAGGAATCTCACATTTTAATAACATATAATGTCAACATCTCTCTGAGCAGTTTTAAATAGATATTTTCCTATCCTAACATTTTTTTTGCAATGGGGGTGGGGGCTACCATGGATTAAACTGAGGGGCACTCTACCACTGAGCCACATCCCCAGCCCTATTTTGTATTTTATTTAGAGACAGGATCTCACCGAGTTGCTTAGCATTTCGCTTTTGCTGAGGCTGGCTTTGAACTCACGATCCTCCTGCCTCAGCCTCCTGAGATGCTGAGATTACAAACATCCATGCCCACCTCCATGCCCACCACCATGCCCACATCCTATCACGTTTTGAATATGCTAAATGTTTAACTTGCTACCTGGATGATGGATTATTAATCAAGACAATTTTATAACTTGACTCACTTTGGTTTATTTATTTACTTATTTTTCTTTTTCCATAGCCTGGAATCATCTGAATATGGACAAGAGTGTTTCTATTGTCAAGATACAGCTGTCAACCTAAGCCTCAGGCCAACTGAGTACCTTGAGGGCGACACTGGATGAGGGCATTTCCTGATTTGGTGTTCATGGTGCCCATTTGTGAAATTTACAGTCCTCACTGGAAGTGCCAATCGGGCCATCTTTTCATTGAGAATTTTTTTCAAACTAATGTGTCAGGAACTTCACAAGTATGTGTAGTTATACCCTTCAATCAAATAAGTCCATTTACAAGAATCTGTACTATGAAAACAAGTAAGAATATAAGAGAAAATTCTATGCAAATATGTATTGCAACATGGTCTAATATTCAGGAAAATTAGAAATCCCCAAAAAATCTAACTTTGGGGGAAGAATTAAGGCGTGGTACATTAAATGTAAAGTTATTTGCTAATTATGAGTGATGTTTTAGAAGTTAGGAATAATGCTACATAAAAAAGCAGGTTATAAATTTCTGTTTACAGCACTAGCATAACTATTTAAAACAAACCACCAAATAATCAAAGTTTAGGATAAAAACTAAATCTAGTAAAAAACAACAAAATATCAATTGTGATTGATTTGGGTCTTCCTATTTTTCTATACTTTTAAAGTTTTGTTTATTAAGTATGTTTTACTATAAATAGTTTTTAAAAACTCATATTTTTACTATTAAAATTTTCTATTTTTTCAACCCTTAAAAGTACATGCTTTGTTCAAGTGTTTCCAAACAATTAGTATTTATAAAAATCATGGAATAGCACTTCAACTTTCAATGAGGAAAAGAGTGACCTAGATAACCCAAGAAGTTTTATATAAATGCATAGAATCTGATTCTTGATCTTCTCTCACTCCTGGTGGGTGAGGATGCTGGACTAGAATAGTAGCTATGAACTAAATGAGCAGCTGGGGACCTTCCCACTGGGCAATGGAGAATCTATGGATCAGTAGATGCCTGTGTCCTGGGAATTACCACTGACCTGTGTTGCTAAAGTCAAAAGCATTGAAGGTAGAACATTTACAAACCTTCCATCTGCACACACCATGACACCCCTGAGGAGTGCAGCCACATCTTATATTTTCCCATCAAGTGTGGAGCCTAGCACACAGTGGGCCTACAGGCCCTCCATGTCAACATGCACGCCAGGCCCTTCTTCCTGTGTCTCTCTGCTGGGCACCGTCTCCACCACAGAACTGCTGGGCTTCAGTGTGGGAAGCCGTTCTCGCACGTGATTTGAGCTACCTCCCTGGCTGGGTGTGAGGCGCTTAGACAAGCTGTATCAGAGCTTTTCCCACCCTTCCCCAGGTGCGAGGGCTTGTCCATGTCCCCCACTGACCTGAAAACCAATCACTGACCCTGACCTTGGAATGCTGCCCCCCTCAACCTTCATTGGATGGAATTTTCCCCTGAATTTTTTGTTCCCCAATAAAAGCTAACTCCCTGGTGTGTTTCTCTCTCTCTCTTGCTGGCCTCTTGTGTAAACCTGGCTACCACATCAGGTGGCTAGAGGCAGGAGCTGGGAAGAGCCATCTCTGAGCTGGGCAAAAAAGGTAAATTGAGAGTCATGTTTCTTTAATTTGAACTCACTAGTTAATTTCTGTTTCGAACCTCTAGTATGAAGCTAGCGTGCTGGTCGCGTGGCTGAGTTCAGCACTCTGCCAATCCCTATTGCTATCCTCCATGCACACAGTCAACACCTGCTCTGAGACACACACACACACACACACACACACACACACACACACACAAACTTGCATACTTTTCTCAGAAAAGAGTATTTGGTACACGAATGTGAATTACAAGTGATCTATGGCAGAGTGAGGAAAGATGTATTTTGGAGTCAGATTACTCAGGTTGAAGTCTGGGCTGTGCCTTATTAGCTGTGGGGCTTTGTAAGTTTACTTAGCCTCTCTTAAATCAGAACCTAGGTCCACTTGGAGCCCAAGATCTGGGATGCCGAGACTTGGAAGTATTACAAAAGCAACCAAAGAAAAGGGCGGAGGAAGGAAATAGGGCCACAGAGATGACATGACATCCGAATGTGGGAGAGAAAGGAGGAGAAGGTAAGAGGCAGGCAGTACTAGGTTAGACTCCCAAATCCAGAGTACAAGGAAGACCATTAAAACAAAAAGCTCAGCTTTCCTTATGTCACCAGCTAAGACCATGAGCTTAGTGGCCGGGTCCTCAGGTTCCTGGAAGCCCTCCCTGTGACCTGTGCACTTCCATCCCTGGGAAGCTGGGGGAGGGTGGAGGGGGGGGTATTAAAGGTCATGTTAGGAAAGACACTGGCCAGTGCTTCCTGCTGTAGGAGGATGGTGTCAAGGTCAGTCCTGGAGGAGCTGCGGCATCTGTCAGGAGTGGAGATGCACCAGGGTAGCTGGGCAGGCCGGCAGGACACATAGAACCGGACACGGAAACTTTTTACTCAGAAAGAGCGTTGGATTTGGTGCCAGGCCACTTGGATCAGAAATAACACAGTGCCTGGTCCAAAGAACTTAACCAAATCAAACAAAATTCTTTTTAAGGATTGAGATAAAAACGCATACACATACATCCCTGTAATTTCACGCCTGCCTAAAATGACACTGAATTTATAATACTTTTGTTTGTTTGTTTGTTTGTTTGTTTTGTACAAGGGATTGAACCCAGGGGTGCTTAACTGCTGAGGCACATCTCCAGTCCTTTTTATGTTTTATTTAGAGACAGAGTCTCACTAAGTTGCTTAGGACCCTGTGAAATTGCAGAGGCTGGCTTTGAACTCAGGATCCTCCTGTCTCAGCCTCCTGAGCCACTGGGATTCTAGGCGTGCACCACCATGCCCAGCCTAATCCAGTTTTTCTAAAGACACAAGACCACAAATGTGGAGAGGCGAGGGGGAAAGATAACCACAATAAAATTGTAGAAGCTGAGAGGTATCTGAGTAACCAACCGGAGAATCACGGCAAGCAAGCTCGGGCTGTCCACGGAACACTGAGAACCAACCTGGTTTGTATGTTAGGAACCTCAAAAGGAGACCAGAGATGATACCAGTGTTGAGAATAAAGCAGGATCCGGGTCCCCATTGCCCTTGTGTTGAAGATTGAACACCCAAGAAATGCCAAGGCAATCTCAGAAAAGAAGTTTTATTTAAAGGATAGAACAGATACAGATTTTACCCAGGGCAAGGGGATCCAGAGCTGGTTTTATTTCATTTCAGATTTCCTTTTTCCTCATGCGCCCTCCTCCTCTTATCTTGCCTATGTGACTAGTGACCAAAAACCCAGAGAGGAGCTGCTCAGAAGGGTAGGGAACCGTGGGGGAGGTGGGGCAGGGAGGCACTCATTAACAATCCCTTGCTGTAAGGAACAACTCCATGGAGGCAGGTCACCTTGGCAACAGGTTGGAGGAGGGGAAAGTGCTCTGGAGGTATCAGCATTTTATTTCCTTTTGAACTCCATCTTCCTGGCCCAATTATTCATTGCCTACACTGTCCTTTTGCCCCGATCTTAAAAGGACTCCCAAATGGACCACTGGACCAAGAAGGATTTTGTGAGCCCCATTTCTCTTCTCTCTATGCCACTAGGAAGTGGCAGGTGTCTGAAATTTTATTCTCTGGAAAAGTAAAAACAGAGGGTCCCAGAGTTGGAGAAAACTAGTCACAGTTACTGCACCCAGAGAACAAATGACTGCATGGCCCCAAATACTAGATGCTGGGACACTCCTCCCTGTGAGCCCTCTTATCCCACACAGATCTCGGAAAGTTGGTGGCCATCCAGCCTATCACTTCCCCACAGAGACTCTCTAGGGAGTCTGGCCAGGAGGAAAAACTCACTGGCTGTGTTAGGCAGAATAACACCCCCACCCACCACTGCCCCAATGTCATGTCCTAATCTCTGGAACCCGCAAGTATGTTACCTAGAAAAGCGCTTAGCAGAAGTGATTAAGTTGAGGAGCTTTGAGATGGCCCTGCTGGGTTGCCAGGTAAGCCCCACACATCACCAGCATCCTCAGAAAGGGACAAGAGTGTTAGGCACAGAGAGAGATGATGCAAGAACCCAGAGAGGAGAAAGTCGCTCCCTTGCTGGCTTTGGACATGGGGTAAGGGGAACAAACCAAGGAACACGGTGGACACCAGAACCTGGAAGGACGAGGAGCAGCTTCTCCGTGGAAGGAGCCCTGGCCAGCCAGCACTTTCAGGCCTGGGAAGCTGACTTTGGATGTAAGATAATTTGTGCTGTGTTTTGTCTCTAAGTTTGTGGGGTTTGTCGTAGCGCAATAAGAAGCTAATATTCTCATGTTTTAAATAAGCAAATACTTGATAGGAGATTTAAAAAAATAAAGTCAAGGACTCCCTCAGAAACCAGAGCAAAAAGAATAAGAAATCTTTAAAACTGGACCAAAAGTCAAAGAAAATTAGAGAACTAGCCAAATAGTCCAACGTCGAATACCAGAAATTTCTAGAGGGAGCAGAGAATCGGAGGGCACAATCATTGCTTTAAAATCCTGGCATAGTGTAGCTAATAAAAATAAATTAAAATAAAAAATATTAATTAATTAATTGATTAATTAATTAAAATCCTGGCATAAAAGAGAATATTCTACAGGCTTCCAGGAACAAAAAGAATAGGTCACCCAGAAAGTAGAGGGACTCACTTAGCTTCAGACTTCTGATGGGCTAAACTGGACCGACCAGGGAGCGGCACCTTCAGAATTCTGAAGGAAATTGTTTTCCTGATGCTTGACATTTTCCAATGAGCAAGTTTCCCAAAAAAATCCCCTTTACCAAGAAGCCACTGGAGAATGCACTCCTTCAGAATGAGATAATTTGTCTTCCTCCAAAAAGAGGGAGAAATGGGATTCAGGAAAGAGGAGGTAGGTGAGGGAATCCCTGGGAGAAGGAAAGGGTGTCCCAGGACAGCAGCTGTTCACCAGGCCAAGAGTCCACTGGAGGGAGCCTGTGACTTAGAGACTGACAGGCCAAGCACAGTCACCACCTTTAGACTTCCAGACAATACACCTGGGCGAGGTTCTTATCTTCCGTGGCTGGACTTAAGCATCCTGATGTTGCTCCCGCCTTCCCCTCCACTTCCCCCTGTTGGGTCAGCTGAGGACACCCCTTCCACACCACAGCAGGGCTTCCTCCCTGGGAGCTTAGAAGCAAGAGGGACAGAGTGGCTGTGTCTGCCTGAGCATCCTTGCCAGAGGCCCACTGCCTGGCCACACCCAGGCTTGCCAGTTGCCTGACTGCTGTGCCCTGGGTTTAGCCTGAGAAAGACTCTTGAACCTCAGGGCTGATGCAGTCTGACCTCGAGGCAGCTCCCTCATCTTCTCCCAGGAAGCCTCTTCCCACCTTGGCAGAGCTGCCTTTTCTCACTTGGATGGCCTTACGCTTGCTGTTCTTGTTTTTTTCAAAAGTCAATAATATATTGCTTAGGGTGAGAAACACGAGGTAGAATGGGAGGGGGCGGAATCAGGCCGTGGGAGCTGCGTAAGCTTCTCTGGAATGGGAGCTGCAGTCTCCTCTGCAGACCCCAGACACACAACCCTAAAGAATGGACACCTTGGGCTGTCTTGATCTCTGGGCCCCTGATGAAGCCATTCCTGAAGGATCTAGGGAAAAGGGACCCTAGAAATGAAGAGCCTAGGACATGAGTGGGACCCAGGAGCTTCCACATCAGGGAAGGATGAGGCTGGCCAAGTCCTGCAGTCTGGGAAGCCATGGTTCTGCAGGTGGGAATCTCCATTAAGAGCAGATACTTCCCCTCAGGGAGAGGTCTCTTAGCTCTTCTGAGCTGGAAGTGAACCTCTTGTTGCTCTTGACTATGAGAAAGCAAGTCTCTTTGCTCTGACTTTGAGCCCTACTACTTTGGCAGAGAGGTGGTTAGAACCAACCCTAAGAGTAGAGGAGATGAGATTGAAGGGGAGTGTTTACAAGAATTCTGGAAGCAGTTCCTGTCTTGAGTCAGACTATAATAGCAGAAAACCACTAAGGACAAGTCCCTGTGGACCTGAAGACATAAGAAGACAGCAAGGGGCAGAATGAGGCTCACTCAAAGAATTCAGGGGCCAGGTATCATTAAACTCCATTAATTATAGGTTATTGGAGCTCAGGGACCAGAAATAGAGATTGCTCCTGTAATTAGTTCATTTTCTGTTGCTATGACAGAATATGGGGAGCTGGGTACTTTATAAAGAAAAGGGGCTTATTTAAATAGCTCACAGGTTTGGAAGCTGCAAGTCCAAGATCAGGTAGCCCCATTGCTTTAGCCTCTGGTAAAGGCCCTTTGGCAACAAAGCAGATGGCATCAAGGCAGGAACATATGAGAGCAGGACATCACACCAAGAGGCAGGAAGCCAGAGGCATTCAGGGCTGAGGCTTGGTCTTTATAACAATCCATCTATATTAACCTCCTCTGAGAGCATAGCCCTAATGACCTAATCACCTTTCATGAGATCCCAGCTCTTAAAGGTCCTACCACGATATCATCCCACTGGGACCTATCTTCAAGGGCCTGAACTCTTGGGGAACACTCTCAAACCATATGGAAACCATAGCAGACTCTTCATGTTAAGCGGAGTTCTGGGTGAGTCATTCTAAATCATTTTTTAAAAGTGTCTTTGGGGAATAAGATGCTCATTTGATCTCAAGCTTCATCTTTGAGAATGACTTCTCAATCACAAAGGTAAATGTTACCTTTGCAATGGAGAGATCTAGTAGACACCACCTTTCCCAAGAGACCAAGTTGAGCATAGCAGACCCTTGGATCCTCCTCCAATCTCCCTTGTTCCGCCACACAGGGCCTCTCTAGACTGTTCTAGAATAGGCAGACAACTTCTGCATCTCTGTTCCTGAAGAAACTCTCTGGAGATGGGAGCATGTGGTTCGACCAGTGAGTGTTGTTGGATAAATCCCATGACTTCCGTGCCTCTGGGTGATGTAGGACAGATGAAGCTGGACACCGAAGGAATCAGCAAGAAGCAGGTTTATTGGCTACAGTGATTCAGAGTGAGGCCCGTGTGCAAGAAAAGTCCTCTGGACCCCGAGTCTGGAAATTCTTGGAACTTCATACTCAGTTGGGGGTGGGGAGTGGGGGCTTGGAGGTTTACATATTTGTAGGAATCTACATAAAATTTTAATTCACAGAAAGTGTTTTTCGTCCCTTTTTTTTTTTTTTTTAGATTAGACAGGTTTTATCACAGAAGCAGAAGTAACATCATCAAGTCTTCAGCCAAACTTAGCTTTGCAAGACAGAACAACTTTGTCCTCACAAAAAAATATGAAGTCCTAACCCGTATGGAATTTTTTTTAACAGAGATTTTTGCTGCAATTCTGTTAATAAGAACAATTGTGGGCTGAGGATATAGTTCAGTTGGTAGAGTGCTTGCCTCACATGCACAAGGCCCTGGGTTCAATCTCTAGCACCACAAAAGAGAGAAAAAAAAAAAAGAACAATTGTGGTGAGGGTCTCTAGAGAAGCTTAATTGAGATTTTTAGTGGAGGAGGGGGTGTCATAACAATTCCCCCCTTTAATATTGTGCTCCACAATTTAATTTTTTAAATTAAAGAGCATCATTATCACCTTCTTGCCTTAAAGTCTTATATAATGTCAAAATCTTATTTGTTGTCCTTCTTTCAATAGCTGCTTCCATAGTAGACCTAATAGTTTTAATGCACAGAGGAGCCAAACATGGGAGCAATAAACAAGTTAATAGCAGAAGACCTACTATACCAATTAAGCTTTTAAATCCACCAAGAGTTGAAAACCATCCTCCAAACAGTGAGCTTGGATCCCAAGCTTTAATACCCTTCCAGGTTTGAACTGGCACATGTGCTAGTTTTCTTATGTTGCTGGCTATGTCTTTGACTGCCTGTCCATTGTCATCTATTTGGATGCAACAGTCTGAGCTGTTGAACTTTCCACACACTCCCCCTTCCTCAGCCAGTAGGTAATCTAATGCCAAGCGGTTTTGATAGATAGCTGCTCTCATCTGTGTTTGTTGTGTGGCTAGGAGGTCAAAGGCTGTGGCAGTCTGATTAGTAATAATTTCTAGTACAGCTTGTAGGCGAATGATCCTGTTTAGCATGTAAATAGGAGTTCTATAGCCCCAACTGCCATCCTGTGCCCAGGTAGCGGGACCATAAGTGGCAATAATTCTCTGAGGTGGCCAGTCATCCTCATCCCAAGTTTGTTGACCTCCTAGATCAAGTCCTTTCCCAATGGACCTCTTTTTCCTTGGCCCTAGGTCCTCATACAAGGGGATCCCTAGGTCTTTTCCAGTTGTATTTGGCAATAGGAAAAATCCAGGTTTAATAGTACCAATAGTGCAGGTTCCCCTCCAGTTTGTTGGGAGGTGGGTATAGGCCTTTTTTCCACAGATCCAAAATAGTCCATCAGGTGCTTTCCAATTAGAGGAGGCTGGATTGCTCCAGAATTTGTGGATCTCCGGGATGCTCCGAAAAGAACTGATTTGGTTAGTGTCTGAACTGGTACAGTTAAAAAGAACTCTTTTCTTTAAGGGCTTTTTGCATATAAGACCCCTAATCCCCAGCCAATGTGGTTTATCTGCCCAAAACCAAGTAGGTTTTTTAGGCCACCAGGTGGCATTCCAGAACAATATTCTGTTACACGGGGTTTCACCTACCCACTGGGTGTGTTGAGGTCCAAACCTTCCAATACATTCCTTACCAAGTACTTCTGAAGTGAGGACCCAGCCCTGGGGCCTTTCAATTTTTAGTTCCACATGAGTCTTATTCCACAGTAGTAAGGAGTAAGCATCTAGACTTGTTCCGGTCCAGGGCCATTCTTCACTCATCAGGGCCCCTCCACACACCCAACAGTTTTTAACCCCAAGGCTTTTAGCTATTCTTTCTGCTAGGTCCAGAAAGAGATTTTTCCCCAAAGAAGGAAGGTTGAGATTTGGACTTAATCCCCCATATAGTTTAGCAGCAGGGCTAGGACTTACGGTGGGTCTTAGAGCAATCGAACTTGAATCACTTTTTATAAAGTTTTCCCATGTCAGAGGCTGAGGATCCAGCGGCCAGCAATACCAAATTCCACTGGTAGGGGGGAAATTCCCTGGGCAAATTATATCCCCCTTATATTGGGATTCAATCCAAGCCATGTAGACTCTTTTTCTTTCCCAGAGACAAACAGTCATCCTCTTATAGCATCTTTCTGGTGGGGCAGATCCTAAATATATAGTTTGAATCACCCCTTCATTATAATAGATTGATTTGACACATGGTTCACATGATTTCCACTCTTGGGGCAGGAGTGGGGTAGAGCTTCCTAAGATTATCAAAGGAAACCAAACTAAATGGTAGGCCAACATTTTGGTTAGGATAGGCCAAACAGTGTAAGTTAACAAAGCCAAACTAAAGAACACCAAATAAACCCGAGTAAACCTATAAAGCAAGGTAAAAAAGGACAAATGAAATTTTGTTACCAAGAGTCCAGTCAGTAGGAGTCACTGTTATCGAACCTGTAGCAAAAACCAAGCAGAGAACTATATATAGGGATAGAAGTAAGGGGTGTCAATGCATTTCAGAATAAGAACGATCTTGGCGGCTGAAAGAGTCTATTTGTCCTGATGGTAAGTCTATCTTCCGCTGTGTGTTGATCAGCCAGCCTCTGAGTGGCCAAAGCAGGGCTGTGGTCTTCTCGAGCTTCGACCGTGCGCAGTCTAGTCAGCTTGCGGAGTGACTAGAACAGGGCTGTTGTCCTTCTGATCCTCAAGCTTCTCCAGAGCTTCCTTCCTCTGGATGGTCAGCTTCAGGGATGCAGCAGGGTCTGGAGAGCACCTCAGTCCACAGCTGCGGGCTTGAGCCTGGTGTTATGAATCCAGGGACCAACTTGTAACTTTTCCTGCAGTTGGGGTGGATAAAATAACAGTGAAATGACCCTTCCAAAGAGGTTTCAGGGGCTGAGCGTTTCATTCTTTGATTCAGACACCAAATCTCCAGGCTTGAAGGAGTATGCATCTGTGGTCAAACTTACTAGCAATCTTCCCCTGATTCATTGGTTGAGAGTCTGTAAGGTTTTCCCTAAAGCCAGAAGCTGTTGTCTCAATGATAATTCTCCTATGTCTCTTAAGTCTCCCTATAATGTGGTGTGGGGGGCCTCCCCCACATTATCTCATAAGGAGAGAATCCAGTCCTCCTAGTGGGAGTGGATCTCATTCTTAACAGTGCAATAGGGAGGCATTCATCCCAATGCAGGTGAGTCTTCTGACACAGTTTACCCAGTTGAGCCTTTAAAGTCCAATTTATCTTTTCAACTTTACCAGAACTCTGTGACCTATGGCCAGTATGTGGCTTCCATCTGATATGTTTTTTAATTAATTGGTAGACTTTTATTTTATATATTTCTATGTGGTGCTGAGAATTGAACTCAGTGCCTCACACATACCAAGTTAAGTGCACGACTGCTGAGCCACGACCCAATCGCCATCTGATATTTAGACTCTTGGCCAATAATTGTATCACCTCTGCCACGAAATCTGGCCCATTGTCTGAGCCAATGGTTATTGGGATGCCAAATCTGGGAAAAAATTTCCCAGAGGAACATCCTGGCCACCTCTCTAGCCTTCTCTGTGCAGGTTGGAAAGGCTTCAACCCAGCCAGAGTAAGCTCCGCAAAAACCAGTTCAGTGAAGTCTACTTCCGGGTCCTCAAAAGGTGATCCTCCTGTAGTTTGGGATTTCTGGTGGAAGCCTTGGCCCCTGGAAAGGGATTGTTGTGGGCACAAATCTCACATTGTTCACAGATCACCCAGGAGATGCTTACAAAAATCTCTACCATCTGCCTGGGAGATATCTTCCTTTTTCACTCTTAAACCAATTACTTCCATGTTAGGAGTACTTGGGTTTCCATTTTCTTCGAGGGTCAGACAGAAGAAATGGCATTTAAGCCTGAGACTAGATTTCCTTCCTGTTTCCTGCAGGCAGCTAAGCTGGCCTTTCTGTCTGCTCTTTGGTTGCCCTGAGCAACCATGGTGTTTCCCCTTTGGTGGTCTGGCACTTATAACTGCACATTTCTGAGTGCCCGTACTGTACCTAGACGATTAGGAATTTCCTGTCTATATTTTGGGCCTTTTCCTCCTGAGTTAATTAGCCCCTTCTCTTTATATAAGGCCCCATGAACTTTAAGGGGGGCGGGGTGAAAGCATACTTTCAGTCTGTGTATATATTTTCAGAGATTCCTGCTGCCAATTGGAGTGCTCAGGTCAGAGCAATATGTTCTGCCTCGACAATGGAGTCCAGAGTGACCACTGCATATCTAGCAAGACATATCCCATCCTTTATGAAACTGCTTTCATTTGTGAAGTACTCTGTCTGCATCAGAGTCCTTGAGGGGGTGATCTGCCAGGTCTGGTCTGCTGGAGGCCGATTGCACTGACATCAATACAGCTGGGATCAGGTTGTTCAGTTCCACAGGCAGCAGAGTTGCTAGGACTAGAGTTGGGACAACTTCACCACGGATATATAGATTTTCGCATAGCATGCCCTGGTATTTGACCATCCTCTCACTAGTCAGCCAATATTATCCTTTATAATCTAACAATGCCAGAACTGAATGAGGAACTCTGACAATCAATTCTTGTCCCATAGCCAGTTTATCAGCTTCCAACATCAGAAGGGCTCTGGCTGCAAAGGCCCATAAACAAGATGGCCAACCTTGGGCTACAGAGTCCAGCTGTTTAGAAAGATATTCCACTGGACCATGCCACGTCCCTGGTATTTGAGTCAGGACTCCTACAGCTATTCCAGACTGCTCATGGACATACAAGAGAAGGGCTTTGGGAGGTCAGGGAGCCCTAGTCCAGGTGCACTGGGGAGTGCTTGTTTAATATCCTCAAAGGCCTTTTGTTGCTCTGGCCCCCACATCAGAGGCTCCCATTCTCCCCTCTTTGTGGCTTCAGAGAGGGATTTTGCCATAAATAAAAAGTTGGGGATCCATATGTGACAGAATCCAGCAGTACTAAGAACTCTCTGATTTGACAGCAGGTGGAAGGGACCAGAATTGAGCAGATCGCCTGTTTCCTCTTGGGGCCCAGTTGCCATTGACCCTGAGTCACATAGAAACCAAGGTACTTGACTTTTTCTTCACAGATCTGGGCTTCCTTCTTTGAAACTTTATATCCAGGCTTATACAGGAGAGTGAGAAGCAGTTGTGTCCCTTTCATGTAGTCCCCTCTGGTTGTTCTGGGTAGCAACGGATCATGTATACCCACATTGCTTCTCAGGAAAGTCAGAGGCCAGCGCTATCCCAAAGATGGCAGGTGAGTTTTTGAAAACTTGTCATAGCCTATTCCAGGTCCACTAGCCTCTGTTCCCATTTGGCGTCTTCCCATTGGAAGGCAAAGGGTGGTGACTCTGTGGTGCCAGTTGAATGCAAAGAAGGCATCTTTAAGGTCCAGGCATGTGAAATCGGTTGCTTCAGCTAGGGAAGACTTAGGAGAGTTTGTGGATTGGGGACCACAGGATATAAGATGACTGTGGCTTGATTTGCTGCATATAAATCTTGGACTGGCCAGTAATCATCAGTTCCTGGTTTCTGGACAGGCACAAAAGGTTGATTGGCTGGTGATTGGCAAGGCCTGAGAATTCCAACTTGTGCCTTATGAGGAATATGGTAGTATCTCAGGGGTACCAGTATGGCTCCTGGTTTTAAATTCACCACCACTGGGGGAATGTTCTGGGCTAGTCCAGGTGGATTGTCCTCTGCCCATACTCCCAGTGCTTGGCAAGGGAACTCTGGTCCATCTTATGGTGTCTGTACAAGGTTGAGGAGGCACCACTCTTCTTCCTAGGGAATTGTGAGGGTTAAAATTCTTGCTCAGGTGTTCCCAATGGTTAGGCTGCCTGGCCTTTTGCATCAAAAATTATCTGGGCTCAGAGGTTTCCTAGCAGGTCTCAACCCATCAGTGGCACCGGGTACAGGAACTCATGGACCACTTCGTGACCTGCTAAATTGCAACACTGAGACAACAGGAAAGGATGACAAGCTTTGTTGCCCAGGGCTCCCACAACTGTGGTCTGCTTCTTTGAAAGTAGGCCCACAGGTTGGGTCACCACAGAATGGAGGGCCTCACTCTCCATAGAGATGCCCCCTATAAGCATTCAGACCCCAGAGGGATGGAGCCCAGGCAGTCCTAGCCCTCATCATAATTTTCCACGGCTGCCAGGCCCACAAAATTTTTCCTCGGGTGTATCATGGGGTGTCTGCGGTATTGAGCATCACGGGGGAAGGATTTAGGCCTGGTATTACCCTTGAATGGCTTTGCCGCTCATCCTGGTAAGGAGTAGTAGCAACCAGTTGTCTCCCTTCAGGTGGGGCATTCATTTTCCCAGTGGCTCTCTAGATGGCAGCAGGCACACTGGTTTAGTCTCAGCCTATTCCCCTGGTGAGGTGGTCCCTCCATCCAGACCTTCCTGCCACCCTGCATCTGGCCCCAGTTTTGATATTTGTTTTGGCTTTGTCCTGGTGGAACCCCCCACACACACCCGCTTGGGTGGCTCTCAGGTTTGCAGTAAGGGCAGGTGCAAGGAGAGACCCATCCTCTTCTTCATCTTTTGGTCTGCTTCTTGCTGGGCCTCTTGGTCTTGGTTGACAAACACTGTGGTGGCCACTTCAGCCAGCTCACTGGCATTCTTCCCAGAAAAACCCTCTAGTTTTTGTAGTTTTCAGCAAATGTCACCCTGAACCTGTCCCACAAAGGCAGCCTTGATTATCTGTTGATGTCTGGTGCCTCGGGATCAAAGGGAGTGAAGAGTTGGAAGGCCTCACATGGAACTGCTTGGATCACCCATCTATGCTCCTCCATATTGAATAAGTAGAAGGAGGGGGTAGCGGTCAACCCAGGTAGGCTGATGGGTTTGGACAATGGATTGCACAGATCAATCATGGCCTGGGGCTTCTCTGTGTAGGAGCGAGTATGATTTTTCCAATTCAAGAGATCAGTGATGATGAAAGGCTGATACACAAAAATGCATTGTCCTCCGCAGACCTTTCCCTCCTGGTCAACATTGGCAGGTCCTCTTGTGTCTCGTAGGAGCATCTGGAGAGCTCTCAACTGGGTCGTGACTCTGGTCTTGGGACAGGTTCCCATCTTGGTCTTGGGGGGCAGAGGAGGAATCTTTGGCCTGGGGGAAGCCTCTGGCCCTACGGACATCAAGGAGGAAGGAGTAGCCTGTGTCAAAAGGCCATCATCTGCTGTCTTTGGGGACACAGGGTCTGAGGGGCCAGCCTGTTGTCTTGGTGGTCCTGGCAAGGTCCCGTAGTGTGGCATGTAAGTTGGTGGGTTCTCTTCTGGCTCACTGGGCAAAACTGGTTCCTTTTCTTTGTCAGGTATTCTCTGCTTAGTTGCATTTTTGGGAGGTCTTACAGACCACTAGAGTTCAAGCTAACATCAACCTGGACTGTCCATCTAGACAGACTCTCAACCAAGGGGGCTGTTTCTGTACTATCTCGTGGGAGCAATCAATGTAAGGGAGCTAGTCTGGGGGTTCCAACGACTATTTAAAAGATCTCAGCATTGATAGGCTTATCTAAAGATCCTCTGGTGGCCAGCCCACACCTAAGGTGGGTCATTCTAATTCACAGAGAGTATACGACCTTTGCGGAGTGAGTTTCATTCCACAGTCTCCGTTAAAACCTTTCTTAAGGTTTCTCAACATACATTCCAAGGGGTTTAAGGGACTCCATTTCCTTTGTGTGCCTCCCATGTTCCACCCTGCATGGAGTCTCACAATTAGGACAAGACTCGCTCTGGCCCTCTCAGGCCATTCCCTTCCCAGGGACCTAAGGTCCTCTCAGCCTTGAGGGTTGGCATCAACCCCCAACCTGGAGCTTTCACCTGGACGTTGATTGGTAGAGTCCACCACAGACTGTACATGGCACCACAGAACCACAGATTGGGATTCCACACTCGCTTGGCCCTCGGGTCAGGTTGGAACCCTTCCTTCATCTGTCTCTTCACACGTTTCACACACCTTCACACAGACGTGGTCAGAGCAAAATTTCTATACTGCCCAAATCCCCAAAATTCCAAAACCAAAGAAGGAGTCATGGTTTCCCCTCTGCAGGCTGACTCCAAACAGAGACTACTCGGGCGACTCCCTGGGTCCTTTTCTGCTCTAACTCCTTTTGGTAGTTACTCAGGACCCTCAGAGGGTGATCCAGCCTCTCTTCCACCTGCTTAGGCCTCTATGGGGAAGTCAAGTGGGCTACCACTAATGGACCTGGGTCTTACCTGTTCAGTCTGGCAGTGCTCCAAGTTCCCTAGTCTTGCTTCCGGTTCCTCCTGGGCTCCCTTGTGCTGGGGCAGCCACTCCAGGGCACTGGGTAAGTCACTTCACCTACAGGCAAAGAGTCACCTGTGAAGCACCAAAGAGAAGTGTTGTCCTCTACTGTCCCAGAAAAGCCAGACCCCTAGACCAAAAAGACAGAAAAGCCATCTTCACCTCCACCATCCCATCTGGGTCACCAAATAATGTAGGACAGATAATGCTGGGCACCCAAGGAATTAGCAGGAAGCAGATTTGTTGGCTGCAGTGGTCCAGAGGATTTTATTCAGTATGAGCCTCAATTCTTCTGGTGTCCAGCCTCATCTGTCCTACATCATCAGCAAGGTCACTCTGACGGTGGTGTGGCTCAGTTGCTCAGAGTCCCCAGCTGGGCTGGCCCCACGTGCTCATAGCAGTCACCCCTTCTCAAGTGGACTTTTCCACTTCCTGCCCCGCTTCCTCACTCCCACGTGCTTCCTGAGATCATGTCCCAAATAAACCACTTGAACTAAACTCTTTGTCTCAGGGTCTGCTTTTTGGGAGGAAAAAAAAAGACTCCTAACATCACCAGCACAGGTGTGTGTGGAGAGCATGTGCTTCCAGATGCCCTGCAGTGGACACCCAATATTTATATAGTTTTCTTGCCAAAGAAGGTCTAGCCTGAGGCTGGACAGATCCACATGGTGTAACATTCCACAAAACACTTGGTCTGTGCTCTTCAAAATGCAAATGCAATAGAGATCAAAAATGGTGGAGAAACTGTTCTAAAAGAAAGGAGTGAAAGAAACGTGGCAAACCTATGTAAGCACCTTCTCTGACTGGACCCCAGATCAGAGCAGAGAAGAAAAACATCCATAAAGGACAACATTGAGATAATTGCTGAAATTTGATTATGGACTATAAATTACACAAATTTTTAGTGTTGGTGTTGAGTTTCTTTGTTGCGATAATGACATCATGGTCACATATGAGAACGTCCTTATTCTTAGGAGATGCATGCTGAAGCATCAGGAGGGACATATTTACAATTTACTTCTAAATGACTCAGAGGAAAAAGTAAATATGTAGAGACAAAGAAAATGCAGCAAAATTATTGGTAAACAGAGCTAGGGGATATAAGTATTCATAGTATTAATTTTCTGCAAGTTTTTTTTTGTTGTTTTTTTTTTTTTTTTTTTTTTGTATTTTGAACTTTCAGCTAAAATGTCAGATGGAGCCAAGGAAGAATCTTTAAAATATAAAAATGCATAGACTATTTACAAATCAAGAGACTTGGCAATGTGGCTTTGAAAATTGCTTTCATACATGGCTCAAACAGCTCTATGGAGTAACTTTTTTTCCCTTAGTGCCGGGGTGGTTGAGATGGAACCCGGGGCCTCACTCTCCCACTGAGCCACATCCCCAGCTCTGAAGTGACATGTCTAAGTATATCCCATTGAAAGAGCACTTTCAAGAAGAAGAGGAAAATATGTTTTTCAAATGAACTGCACATAATAAAGAATTGATTCATTAACCTCTAAGGCCAATGTCCAGCTGGCTTGTACAGTCCTTGAAAGGACTATTTCTGGATCACTAAGCCTATGCTGAATTTTCTTTAATTAAAGATTCCTTAAAAAAAAAAAAAAAAAAAAAAAGCTTCAATGTTTAAGATAAGATTTCTGAAACTAAACTAAACTTTTTTTTTTTTTTAGTTGTTAGAGTTGAATTGCATTGTCTTCTACCCTTTTCTTATAATTTAAATGGATGAGAATCTGATTTTTGTTTGAAGGGCCTCTCAGGATATCAGTCCTCATTCAAACAAGTCTTTCCAGGTTCCACAAACATCTTTATTTACTGTGTCCATATGTTCCTAACTCTCAAGGTGTAAAGAAAATGCCTATTTAATGTTACCAAAAGTGAGGAAGTCCTCAAATTACTCAAAGTTTTGGCAAATAAAGATGTGGCTACACCAGTAAACATTTGAAGAAAAGAAAGTAAAGCAGACTGTTGGTGATTATGTATGTCAAGAAGATAATCTGGGAAAAGTTTAGGCAAAATATCTAAAGTTTAGGCAAGATGACCTTATTTATGAAGGTGCTGTAAAAAATCAAAAGGCCTTCATGTTTTCATATCGTATTCTCCTAAAGCTTTGTCCACAGGGGGGAAAAATTGTAGCTTTCAAATTCAAATGACAGTTGATTAATTCTTGGTTCATTCTAAGAATTGGTGCAGACTCACAGCCTAATCAAAATCATGTTAAATATGAGATGGAACCATGCAGATTTGTCATTTTTATAAGTCAAAAAGTAAAGTTTAAACTAATATAAGCTTATTTTCTTAACTGATTTTACTTCTGATAATAAAGTCCCAATAAAATATTTTACTTTGCTTCTGATTTCAAGTGGAGTCACTTGAAGTGACTATTTTCCAATATTTGTATCCCTGGTTATTTTACCTTTGTTGGCATTTGGAGGGCCAAAGAGGAAAAGCCATCAATTACTACAGCATGCTGTCGGTGGAGAAGAGTTATTTCAGGTCCAAACGATGAATTGATGAATTGCAAATTAAGTTTTGCAGTTCACCTACTTTTTTTTTTTTTTTTTAAGCTGCGTGTGCTGAGAGCTGCGACCATGACATAGGATGAACGTTTAAGGGGCAGCAGAATAAGCCCTGCAGGTAAATGTAGATGTCCCTAGTCATCTCCCTGGGAGGTCACACAGACATTTTAGCTGTGGGATCATAGCTTCTAACCATTGCTGGGTCTCCTCTGGATTTTCCCTGAAATTCTGGGGCAATAATTCTTTCTACTTTCTTCCAAGATGGCCAGTGTTCATGCACTGAATATGGGGTTGGTTTAGAAATCCACATGTCAACAAGCTGGGAAATAAGAAGGTCCTGGCAAGAAGAAGGTTTGCCTGTCCATACTTACTTGTGACTGTTCTGAGTTGTGCAGGCCCTCTGTGCTCATTATACCACCTTTTCAATAAGTAAACCTCATTCCTTCTTTAGCAATTGCAGAAGAGTGGGCACAGAGAAACCCTCCAACATCCACTGAATGTCAAACATGTGTTGAATACATGAATCAAGACCTGACTCTCTAGAACTGTCACCTGCAAGTACAGTGACAGTTAGAAATGCCTCGTGATTGGGGGACAAAGAAGACAATTTTTTTTTCTGGCACTTTTCTTCATTAAGCCTGACACCTTATTTCACTCCAATAATCTTTGCTAGTTGGATATCACTGACCTATACCAGCCTCCACACCCTGAAACCTCTCTCCAGGAGTCCTGACCTAGCCTAAGAGTGGGACTTGGGCTGTGCCTAGTTTTGATTTATGTGTCTGTTTAAAACAGTTCTGTTTTCTTTGAAGAATGTTGATGTATAAAATCTCTATGTTCCTGTCCTTGAGGATACAAGAAGAGCCTTGGTGGATGACATTTGTCAGTAGTTTATCATCATGCCCCCAAATATGGTCTTCTTGTACACTGTTGTGTCATTTGTTTACAAAAACAGGGATTGTGTCCACAGAACCAAAAGTTCCATGCTTTATGGAGTCATTATCTGGACATTTTGTCTGCTGTGCCTCAGAGCACATACAACTGTGATGCAGAGGGATGCCATTTTGTGAGCCCAAAATAGAACTTTTAAAAAATCTGGCACAAGTTGCAATTAAAAAAAAAAATGTCTGTAATGGAGAAAGGATAAAGTTCCTTTTCCAGCGACAGTTAAAAGAATTTTATAGTAAATTAGAAGATACACAGCAACATTGGGGGCGGGGGTCCTGAGAATTCGGGACCCTTGGTGAGGAAGGGAGAAATGGTGACATAAAACAGGTGGTCAAAGTAGACCTCACTGAGAAGGGGACATTTCAGTTAAGACTTGGAAGAGGGGAAGAAGGAGGCCACTAATAGGTCAGAGGGAAGAGCATTCCAGGTGAGGCAAAGTGCATGTACCAGGGCCAGCATGGCTGTTTTATTCAAGGGACAGCCAGGAGCCATGCCTGGCTGGAGCCCAGTGGGTGACATAGAGAAGATTCAGAGGTGCAAGAAGAAGCATAAAGATGAGATATCAGGGTGCTTCAAAAGCCCATGGAGAGGACGCCATGTTTTTACTGTGTGAAATATGGACCCATTGCCAGTCTTTAAACAGCACAGTGACTTGATCAGAGTGATATTTTCAAAGGGTCACTCGGGGTGCTGTGAAAAGAATAAATCAAAAAGAGGTAGAAACAGGGACACTCGGAGGCCATGCAGTAGTGCAGGGAAGCACCCAGGTGGCTTGCACGGGGCAGAACTGGGGGAGGTTGAGGTCATGGCTAGGTGTGGATGCACTCTGAACAGGTACCAGGTTGGGTATCAAGTATGAAAAAGGGAGGGGCTGAGATTTTTTTGGCTTGAATGACCACAAGGCTAGAGTTGCCAGGAACTGAAAGGAGGAAGGGGGTGCCTAAATGGGTGAGGGGGTGATCAAGGTCGGTTCATCACCTAAGAGGTCAAGCATGTTCTGCCCTCTGGCTTCTTTCCAGGTTTTCAGATTTCTGCAATTGGAACAGAACATGCCCAGGTGCAGTTTGGGAGGTTTTATCTTTTGTTTGTTTGCTGCTGACTCTGCCATTCAGAGTTATCTGAGCCTCCTGGATCTGTAGTCCGAAGTCTATGTTTCAGAAAGTTATGGTTATTATTATTCCAAATATTTATTTTAGTTCATTTATTTTTTTCCTCCTTCTGGTAGTCCAGTTTCATGAAATATTGTGCTCTATACATGTAATAAGAATTGGGATGCATTCTGTTGTCGTTTATTTTTTTAAGAAATCAATTTATAAAAACAATTCCATGTATGCTACACTTTGTTTCATTGTTCTGTTTTGCTTGTTTCTCTTTGAATTGCAGTTTGGGAAATTTCTATGCACCTGTCTTCCAGTTCACTGATCCTTTATGTCCAGTTTATTGATTGCATTATAATCATTCTTCATTTCTGTTTCAGTGTTGTTGTTGTTTATTTCTAACATTTCCTTTGATCCTATTTTAGAATGTCCTCTCCGCTTAGATTGCTCCATCTTGTTGGTTGTCTTGTTTTCCCAAGAGAGCCCTGAATGTACTAATCTGAGTTATTTAGAATTTCCTGTCTGGTAATTCCAACATCTGTGTCATATCTAGGTCTGATTCTTGGTTTGTCTTTTCAGACTTTTCTTTCTTGCCTTTTGGCATGACTTGTATGTTTTGTTTGTTTGCTTGTTTGTTTAAGGCTAAAATATTGCACTGGGTAAAATCAAGAACTGAGGTAAATAGACCTTAAATGTGAAGATGTATGATAATCTGGCTAGAATTGGAGGTTTGTTTAATTCTTGCTCTAGCTACAGGGCCTAAGACTTCAAAGTCCTCCTTGTCCTTACTTAACACACTGTGAATTCACTTAGTAAGTAAATCAATTAAAATTCTGACTTAGGTGTGTACAGTAACGGTAACGAATTGCTGAGTCTCTGAAAATCACAGCAGCTGAGCTTGGGTCAATCACAGGAGACTGGCTGTTCACATCATATTCAAGTAAGGCACAGGCCAAGTAGCCACCAATCACGCTGCCTCTGTATCTCACTTCCATGTTCTGCACCTGGTTTCCATTTTCTGGGCATAAATACTGCCGGGCCATACTGCAGACCAGAATTTCTCTGAATACGTTCTGGTTCTAAGGCTGCTTGACAAAGAAATGATTCTTTGCTCAATGGAACTCTGCTGATTTAATCTGTGTAATGCTCTAAATCATGGTTTTCTGTGGTGGGCAGCTTCTGGGGATGGAACCCAGGGCCCTATGTATACTAGGCAAGCACTCTACCACTGAGCTCTACCCCAACCCAGACTAAACTTTCATTTTGAACAGATATTGTTTGTGTTTCTCACGTGCATTCAGATCAATGCTGGAGAGCTATTGCTTTAGAGTTGACCTGTCCTGGTCACAGAGTGGTGTGGTCAGATGTTGACATTCTGGGAAACTGTTTACGTGCAAGAGGAGAAGGCTGAGCCAGCTCCTAGTGTTCCAGGCCTGGCTATCTGGGCTGTTCTTTTCTTTCTCATTGATCCTCAATCTCTTACCTCCATTCCCTTCTGCACCTTGTTCTACCCCACATTGTGAAAGACTGACATTATATAACCTCAGCCTGTGAAGGACACCTGGCACCAGCCCAATTGGACCTATTATCTATCCCCACCAACCAGCAGCTCCTAAGCTCTTCTGGTCTGGTTGATGGTTTCCACAGAGTAACCCAGACTACGAGACAAGTTCATGGTAAGAACATCTGCTAGCCTTTAAGGACAGTGTTTAAATTCTATCCATGAGACTTAGTTGCTCTGGCAAGTTGTTTAAAATCTCATGTTCTTGGAGACTGTCATGCTAAGTGAAATAAGCCAATCCCAAAAAATCAAAGGTCAAATGTTCCCTCTGTTAGTGAAAAACCAGCCTCTACTTCAGAGCAAAGCCTGTCCAAGGAAGGGACATCACCTTTGTCCTTGGAAAGACCCACAGAGCACTCCTGCTAAGTTGTTTATCTGCAAATAACAGGAGAGATCTGCTGCTCCAGGTGTCCCTGACTCAGTCAGGCTAGGTGGGAATCCATAGCAACCCTCTAGCAGCCACCAATCAGTATGAGACAGGGAAATACCTGGGATGCCAGATGACCCTCCTAGTAGTTTATGGTGGTTGATAATATGTTGGGAAACCATGTAGTTCAGCATGTACACCCCTCATGGCTTAAACCAATCAGTTCAAATGAATACCCCTTTTGTCCTGACCAATCACCCCTACCCAACTTGTTCCCGCCAGTGAATGTGCTAATCATGTTTTAGAGTTGTTATTTGATTTTCCCACGGTGTGTGATGATTTGCTAAGAGATGCTATGATGTATGTGAAGTCCCTGCCCTCTCCAAAGAATGTATAAAACTGCTGCAAACCCTGGGCTCGGGGCCTCTCAGCGTCACCGGTTGCTGTGTGTGCGCGCGGAGGACCGAGCTAGATAACACCTCTTTGCTGCTTACATCGATCTTGGTCTCTGGTGGTCTTTGGGGGTCCCGAATTCGAGCATAACATTAGGTAGACACTAACACACAATAAGGGGGCAGAATAGAAGCTCTTTAGATTAGGCAAAGGGGAATGAAGGGAATATGAAAGGAATATGAAAGACAGTAAAATAAACTGAACATAACTTTCCCATATTCATATATGAACACATGATCAGAAAACTCCACATCATATACAACCACAAGAATGGGAAGTTACACTCCACGTGTGTATGATACGTCCAAATACATTCTACAGTCATGTATAACTAAAAAGAACAAATAAAAAATATGTAATTGAAAAAAAGTTCCATATTCTGGTTTCCTCATTTACAAAAAACACTAAGACTTCCCTTTCAGGTCACTGACACCATTGGAGATAATGTTTAGGAAGTGGTTAATGAAGAGCAGAATTTCAACAAATGATGGTTGTTAGTAGAAGTAATGGAAAGAACAGAAGCAGATGTAGCAGTTACTAAAATCTGCCACATTGTCCTTAAACTCCCCACCTTGCCTCCAAGTCATTTGTATCCCTTTTTTGTTTGTTTGTTTGTTTGTTTTGCCTTGTTGGAAGATACAATTTCCACCCTAAACTTTTGTGCAAAAGTTAGCATTTTTGTTAATGTAGAAGTAGACATGTTTAAACGATGAGGGCCAATTAATAAGGTCGTGCAGAAGGAATGTTTGACTTGGAACCCAATAATTCACACTCCATTCCTGGCACCATGACTTGGAATGTGTATGTTGCAAGTTCCTTGACCTCTGAGCTTCTGCTGTCTCATCTATAAAGCAGCTCTAAGGCGGGTGTGGGGTCTCAGGGACAGAATGTTGGAAAAATTACATGGGGTCATATGTTTCATATTTTATAAAGCTTTTCACAGATACAAGATGCTATTATCATTAGGCCTTTATGCACAATTTCATGTGCTGTATTTGTTAAAACTTATTTACAGTCCTGGAATGGAAAACCAGGAAGGAATTGAAAATTTTCCTCCAAGGTGTTCACATATTCTGGTCAAATTCAACAAAGCTAATCTAAGCTAGTAGAGTTATGTTCTTAGTTACAAACCAAGAAAGGTGACCAGCTTTAAATACTTCCATATCAAAAGGCTGGCAGGGCTGGGAGTAGCTCAGTGGCAGAACATTTGCATGAGGCCCTGAGTTCAATCGTGAACCTCGCAAAAGATTGATCTATGGAAGGCTACATGGTAAAAGAGGAACAGGTCTGCAAAAATTATTTCCATGTTCACAAACCGTAAAGTATGACATTACTTAAGAGAATGTGCTCTTCCTCCTCCCCCAAGAATAAAAAAATAGAAACCAGTTTTCCTAGTCACCTGTTGAAAAGAAAACAATATTTGTCAACACCATTTTTGTTATCTGGGGAGAGGGAACTTTCTCTGCCCACTCACTGTGTGTCAGACTGGAAGCTGGCTCCTCACAGGAGCCTTGAACTTTAATTGCGATGACCCATGTGCTACAGATAAGGGGACTCGGGCTGGGAACGATTATGCAACTCACTCCAAGTCACACAGCTAGTAAAGGCAGGGCTGAGCTGGAGATGGAGCTCTTGGATCTGAGGACCCTAGACGTACTTGCTCTGGTCGAGGTGCCAACTGTGAAAAAACTATGGCAGCTGAGGGGACCCTCGATCACACATCCCAGAGAAGAATTAATACTCCTGTGAATATGAGCTGAAAGTCACAGGATCTCGGGATGCAGGGGCGTTTCAAAGCCCGATAAAGGAATTCCAGCCCTTGGATGACATGGGTGGGTCCTTCTGCCGCTGTTGGTCCAGATCACTGGGTCCTGGGGGATGCAAAGGTCCTTCCACATACAGAACAGAGTCTGTGGGCCTGTAGCTTCCAGCTTCCGGCCCAACTGCATCTCCTCTCAAGGTAGTCCATCTCCAATCCCTTCCTCTTATGACACACCCCACCTTTTCCACTGTTTCCCTAAGGGGCCCAGGTGAATCCCTTTTATGGATCATTTATCCACTTGCCAATGTGCTTCTGGGCCTACTTCTCTGAAGGACCCAACATCTGCTAGTCTGTCAAAGCAAGATCTGTTGGGTGTTGACCCAGCTTCCTGTGAAAACTCATAACATGCAGAGTTTTGTGATATGACAGCTAGGACTTTGAACCTGTATAGTGACTGTGGCTTATAAGGAAGAATTGGAGGCTTTTTTTTTTTTTTTTTTAGTGCACAAAGGAAAAATGCAAACACCTTGTTGGTTTTTAAAAATCAAATAAGAGGTAAATGCATTCTTATAAAAATTAAAAGTATGATAATCTCTCTTCCTCTCAAAATGGTATTTCGTTTGCTGTGCTTAGGGGTCATTTTCTTAAGCATATAAAGAAATCTCTATGTACATGGAGGAAAAACATACTTTAAATTTGTGTATTTAAAAAAAATAAACTATAGCTATTCATATTGGGGAAAACCACGCTATTAAAATGAAAGTAGGTTTCTAGTACTAACCTAGAAAGGTATCTTTATTAATGATAACCTTAGCCAAGACACTCTTCTAGGGCTAGGGTTCTGGCTCAGCGGTAGAGTGCTTGCCTAGCACGTGCGTGGCCCTGGGTTCGATCCTCAGCACTACATAAAAATAAGTAAATAAAATAAAGATATTGTAGCCCATCTACAACTAAAAAATCAATATATTTTTTTTAAAAGACACTCTTCCATCACAAAGGCCGTCTTAATTTCCGCCACATATGTAGATGAAGATAGATGATGAGCTCGATGGAGCCCTGATGCATGTGAAGAACATGTGCACTGTTTTAAAAGGCACTGGGTTTTCCAGCTTTTATTAGTCTTCAGGTTGGGAAGAAGATAGGCCCTAGGACACAGGCATGAAGAAAATCCGAGAAACCACACCCCTTCAGATAAACAAAGCCTTGTTCAGATCTGTTAACACCTTGACACTGAGAAAGTCACTGTCAGAAGTCAAACTTGGTCATTGTTCCTCATTGACCTAATGCGGCTAGTGAAGAACTTCTCATGATGGACCACTTCGTTTAGCATAACGTGGAAGGGAATAGAGATACTGATCTAAATCAGAAGCTGCTCTTTCCTGCCATCCTTTCCACGCTGGCCCTCCTGACACTTGATGCCACCGATCGCTAATTCTGTGTTCAGCATCAGTCCTGTTCCCATCGTATGAAACAACCTGGTGGAGAACAACGGCTCTTCTTCTGACGTGAGTGCACTGATCTTCTTGCCTTTTCTCTTTGGACAATTAGGAGGGAGAAATCCAGAGGTTATGACTGGGATTCTGATTTAGCAAAGACTGGGGACAAAATGCCCCAACGATACTAATAAACCCATCAATCCACTTAACTGTGTGAACAGTCCCAAGTCACGGAGGCCAATCTAAAGCTTGAGAGCTAAAAGTGACCCCAACAAGGGGGCTAGCAATCCACCTGCAGTCAGTCCAAATAATTCAGTATGTCTAGTCCCAGGCCTAGATTGGGGTAAATGCACTCTCGCTTCCTATGTCTTTAATATTTATACCCACGATGGTCCCTTCTCAGCCTCTCATCTTGAAGGAGTGACATCCCTCTGCAGTTCCTAAGAAAGAAAGTCCACGTTTCCCTCACTTACTGAAGGTGTCAAGTTTTTTTGTAGGAGACACTGGCAGGGGAATGTTCAGTCAGCAGGAACCCTGTTCTGTCCCCACCTCTCCTGTTTCCTGATAGAGGAAGCTCACCTCTTGGAAGATACCAGTGTCAAAAGAAATCACCACCTTCCAGAGTCTTTTCTCCTACGCGGCTAGAGTCATGGTGCTGGGAAGAGGCAGAGACAAGAGCTCCACAACAGGGTTTGTGAGGTTTCAGGAGACAATGGAAAGCTAGGGAAAGGGAGCTTGGACCCGTCTGTGTGGAACTCAGGTATTTTGTCCCCGTGTTTGGAGTGTGTTTTTATAAAGGTCCAGCATAATGTGTGGACGATTTAGAACTCGATTCCAACTTGATAAGAATAGCAACCAAGGATGACGCTTCTCCCAAGAGGGGTGAAGAAAATACGGGGCAATGAAAATGGCATATCCATCCACTGCCCATCACAGTTATTTCCATGTGACGTGACCTTCTTGAGTGATTGCTGTCCCTTAAGACATTATATATTCTAGACTTGTAAGGGGATAAATGCTATCAAGGGTTTTCAGCTCTTCGTAGTCAAAGGTTTTTTGTTTTTGTTTTTTTTTTTTACCCAACACTCAAGTCTTCCACTGAGGTTTGAAGAGCATGAGGAAGAAAATGGAAACTGACCCTGAATTAACTCTCTGGACTGAGACAGACACAGAGGACACTGCATTGAGCTGCAGACAGCTGTAGATGGGCAGCTGAGCAGGGAGAAAATGCAGAAGTCGGTCAGGCATCTTCATGTTCAATGTGAAGCAGGAGGGTCCCAAAGTATGGATAGAAAATGGTAGGTTGTTCATACCTCAAAGCTTTTGTGAAATAAAGAAATTTTATCTAGGATAAGGAGAATTCTACCCAGAAAGAAGAAAGAAAAGAGAGAAAGTCAGTGAACACTAGAGCTAATGCAAAATGCCAAGGCCCGCCTTCAGACCTCTGAGGCCATGTGGAGGTGACCTGGGTGCCCCTTGATGCTGTGTCCTGAGTCTGAGGGGCAAAGAAGAAAATATGGAGTTTGGTTCAGGGTCCGGAGGCCACCTCTGGGACTGAAATCTAGACACATAGTAGGTGTACAAAAAATATTGGTTGAATCCATCAGTAAAGGTGGTGATTGTCTGTTAGTATACTACCTGTCTCATTACAATGTAATCTAGAAATTGTGCCCCAGCTGAAATGCAGGTGGAAGTCAGCTGAGGGGGATTTAGGGAGACAAGAGGTGGGGAAGAGGTGAAGAGAAATTCATTTTGTCCTAAAATATAAATTAATACCCACTCATGGCTTAATTCAACATGTCATGTCACATTCAACAGAGCGTGTCCACTGGTTTCCCAAACCACAGTGCCCGGGGTTTCCTAGGTCCTCTGCCCTGATATCCAGCAGGACTGCAAAGAGAAGATGACTCTCTGGAGCCAAGGAAGCAGTTCACCTGCAAGTGGCATGAGGAAGAAAACCAGAAACCCAGGGGCCTGGCTCTAGTGACAGGAACAAGGTGACCAGTACTTACTGCTTGGCCCTGGTGACAGGAACCATGTGACTAGTACTTACGGCTTCTGTGTTGACACTGTGAAAGATGTTGCCATGGGACTTAATGGACCACCCTTACTTGTAAAAGAGGAAACATTTAAAAAATCCCATTGCAGCCATAGAGTCAAGCACACCCTCCCCCACTCTCCCGGGGGATTTTGCTCTAATTGCTGTCTTGCCCTTGATTCTTCTCTAGTGGAGAATGGACCTCCCCTCTGAGACTCAGCCCTACAGAGCAATCCCAAATCCCACCTTCAGTGCAGTCATTAATGTAGATTGGCCACTAGGTGGCAGTCAAGCCCAGGAAACTTCACCTTAGTCACCCTCTGGCAAAATCTGCCTCCTTGGACTCCTTGCAGACATTGCTGCGAGGAGATAGGAAAGTGAGAGGGGCTATGGTGATTTCCCTGCATTGCATCCATACAGGTGCAAGATTTTACTTTTAAATTTATGCCTTCAGGTGGATCCTATTTAGCCATTTCCCTTAGTTCCCTTTGTTGGTTTAGTTGACCTTACGGTTTTCAGTTTTCTTTCAGAATGTACCAACTAGTTGACATGAAGTTCTTCCAGTAAGTCCTTCTCACTTCCTGTTTTATAGCAAGTAAAACTGGATGCACACACTTGTTTTCTGAAGTCTGATATTGATTAAAAGTAGGTAATAACCACACAAGAAACACAAGTGGGTGTTTTTTGTTGTTTTTTTTCTCAGTGCGGGGGATTAAACCCACAGCCTTATGTATGCTAGGTACTATGGTTTAGATGTGAGGTGTCCCCCAAAAGCTCATGTGTGAGGCAGTGCAAGAAAGTTCAGAGGTGAAATGATTGGATTCAGAGAGCCTTACCCTAATTGTTGCATTAATTCCCTGAGAGGTGATTAATGAAGGGTAACTAAAGGCAGGTGGGATGTGGCTCAAGGAGGTGGGTCATTGGGGGTATGCCCTTAAAGTTTATATTTTGTCCCTAGTGAGCAGAACTCTCTCTGCTTCCTGGTGTGGATTTCCTGAGCTGCTTTCCTCAGCCACACACGTCAACCATGATGTTCTGCCTCACCTCGTGTCCCAAGGAATGGAGCTGGCTGTCCATGGACTGAGATCTCTGAAATGGTGAGCCCCAAATAAACTTTTCCTCCTCTAAAGTTGTTTTTGTCAGGTCTTTCAGTCACTGTAGGAAAAAAAAAAAACCTGACTAAAATACTAGGCAAGTGCTCTACAAATGGGTTTTTTTTTAAGTGATAAAATATTTAATAAAACAGGGTAGATAGTAAAATGATCAGGAAGTCAGGGTGATGGTCCCCAGTTAATTCAGGCTTTTTTTCAAACACAAAGGCCACTCCATGAAAATAGTCGGAAACATTCCAAACCTTCCAGCCAAGCCTTTGAGCTGGAACAGAGAGAAACGGAAACAAGAGTGGACCCAACCAGAGGTAACTGGAAAGTTCAAATTCAGGGGCTAAAAGGGCATAGCCAATTGGAAGTCACAGGCAGAACCAATAACCTTGATACTTTTCCAATAACTGTTTAGCATATATTTTGACCAGTAGTGTTGGCACTTTTCCAATACCAGATTAGCGTAGATATTAATCAATGACCCCACTCCATAGCTGTATAAACATTAGACTAGTATGCTTAAGTGGCAACCTCTTTGGGGGTCCCCTCTTGCCCTGTGGGAGTTCTTTTTTCTTCTCACTGGAATAAAACCTACTTTTTAAGCTTTCCCTTCTTTGTTGATTTCATTCTTCAAATTTATGGGAAGGCACTGGCAGGCAGCTAGGGTCTGCTGCATACTACAGCATCTGAGACCAGAAATCCGGTTTCGCTGTTATGGGAAGACCAAAGACATAACTAACCAAATATTTTATGGAAATGTGTTTTTAATCCAACATAGAATGTTGGTTTTTTTTTTTTTTTTTTTTAAAAAAAAAGATGTTTTCATAGTCTCAGTCATTTTTATCCTTGCTCTCTTTTTTTTCATAAACTTAGTTTTTCTCCCTATCTTTCTACTTCTCTAATCTTCCTCCTCTTATCTCTAAACCTTTGTGCTCCCTCACTTCAAATCATGAATGATCTTTTTTTCAAGACATACAAATCAAATGTTACAGACTAAGTGTGAGAACAATGCTGACGGTGCTGATTATACAGGAGGAAATGCTTAGAGTTGTTACCACTTGGTCGTGGTTAATCATGCTTAATCAGCTAACATGCATTTATTTTCAACAATAAATGGATATGTTTGTGGAAACCAGCCCAATCCACAAGTTGTGCAGAAGACAGGCACAAGTGGTTTTTTTTGTTTGTTTGTTTTGTTTTGTTTTGTTTTTGGCATGGATGGTGCATCTGACACCTCATCTGTCTACAGAGAAAACTCTGATCTCTCAAAGTCATAGAGAGGACCCCATGCCATCTTTCCTACTTCTTGGAAAGATGTCTTCATGGTGGCCAAAGGTCCCCAAAAGTGGATGCTGAGATGTCAGATAAATGGTAAGGATTTGGTACTTTTTAAAAAAATATTTTTTAAATTGTCAATGGACCTTTATTTTGTTTATTAATTTATTTATATGTGGTGCTGAGAATCAAACCCAGTGCCTCACACGTGCTAGGCAAGCGCTCTACCACTGAGCCAGAGAGAGCCCCAGCTCAGGATTTGTTACTTTTGCATAGTATGGGACCAGAGAATTTATAAAGTTACAACTCCTTACAAATGTCTCATCTTAAAATGAAGAAACTGATGTCCAAGAGGTGACCCCATTTCTTTTGAAACAGAGATGAAGACAGGGCTGGACATTTCACCCTACATGAACTCTGTTCGTTGTTAGAATTTTGTTGTTGTTGTTGCAAAAAAAAAAAAAAAGGTAAAAAAGAAACAAAACCTAGCTGGTGAGTCTCACAAGAACCCTATATAGTGTCAGATAGAGCAGATATCATTACAGGTATGGTGTGTTTGTTTGTTGTTTTCCTAATGGAAGAAACAGGTTTCAAGAGATTAAAACACTTGTCCAAACTCAATGAGAAGCAGAGCTGGGCATTTTGCAGGACCCATTAATTCTCATCCAGCATTCATCAAACCTCCTTATTTTAGTTTATTTCTTTCTCCAATGACATTCACCGTTTATTGATAGGATGATCAGTTATTTATCTTTATGAGTTTTAAAGACTACCAAACTCTATATATGATTGTGTAAATGTTTTGTTTTACTTTTTATAAGAAAATATAATTGCCATTGGAACCGAAGAATGTAACTTTCTTTTTTGGGGTACAAAAATGGAGATTACTTCTCTGATCAAAAACTTTCCTCACGTAAATCCAAAACATTTGTTAGTATTTGTCAGGATTTCCTATCTTCTGTCTCTCTCCCTGGGCTGTGGGAAAGAGAGTTGCTGCTACTATAAATAAAAGACTAAATTTAACAATAAATGGGTTGTCACTTAGAGAGGAACCCTGGCTCTGTGCTGATCTTCACACTAGACCCTTCGCTTGCAGATGGCGCCCTCGGGCCAGGTCTGCCCACCTCCCCTACAGGAAGATGAAGGCTATCCCTGGACACAGGCAAAAAAGCAGGACAAGGCTCCCTGGCTGGTGGAATCCAGAACTTCTTTCATGTTTCCTCTCTTTCTGTGTCCCTCTATAGTTTTTGTTGTGTTTTATAATTACTTCCAGTCTTTTGGGCTTTGTCCTAATTACAAGTCTGTGTAAGTTGACCTTTGCTGGGAAACAGGGGAGGGAAGGAGCAGGGAGAGAGTCAGAGAAAGAGGGAAGGAAGGAGTGGGAAAAAGGAGAGAATGGGGGAAAGCCACAGCCTGAGAGGTGGGAGGGACCAGTTCATAATGGCTCAAGGGTGCTGATGGTTAAATAATCCAGCTGGTATCTCTTGCATCTATAAACTGATCACTGAGGAAGGGTTACACAACAAAAATTAGTGCATAAATCAGATTTTTGAGGGTTTGCTTTGGAGAGCTGCCTTAGTCCAACCCCACCACACCACTGTCCCAGTTTGCCCCCCGAAAATGACCACTGGCGTCATTTGCTGTGAACACTTGCAAATATGCTTACTATGTACTTTCACATAGTATATATGAACAATGGGAAACGAAAAATACACGGCTATTTTGGGTTTTGTTTTATAAAAGCAGATCACCCTGTATATGATATGTTTGACTTGCTTTCATCATACTGAAGTCTCCAAGTCTTTTTCTATGATATTCCATATATATATATGGAATGTTTTCCTAATGGAAGACTTTCCTAATATAACTTTGGGAAGCCACTCTGAATGACCCATGCCTTCCTGTCGAAGCAAGAGGCTCTGACCAACCACTACATTTCATGGTGACTTGGGCATTGTCCCAGCCCAGGAAGTAGAAGGTATGTCTTCAGGTATAGGCGTGTCACCCATGGGGTTGAGCCACTTACCTATTCTTTTGGAATACTACCCCTTTGTCCTGTTTGGATAGAATGTTCCATGGAAGCTCCCTTTGTGTGTCCCCTTCTCTTGTTCTGCCTTTGGGCATGACCTTCCTAAATGTCAGTCAAACTGTTGATTGTAGACATCACAAGGCTAGATTCAACTCCTGGAAACCTGACCCCTTGCCTCATTTGAATAGCTTCTCCTCAATAAAAGGGTTCAGCACGGGCTTGTTCTCTCTCTTTCCATGAACCCCTAAGGTCAGAGGAGCCATCACAGGACCCAAAGAAAAAGGTATCTCTGTCTCTTGTGTGATTATTTCATGCAGCCCAGGTCACCTGGAGTGACCCTGAGTGTTTTAGTCGTGAGAAACGTGACACCTAACCCATTCCTTCTAATGGTTGCATAGTTTTCCATGTTTTGGATATAACCTAGTTTTTTAAACCATTTTCCTACTGACAAACATTTAAAAATTTTTAAATTTAATTATTAGCACACATCTCTTTTACAAATTCATGAGTTTTATTGTGATATTTCCACTTGTGCCTATAATAGAAAAAAGTGAGAATGACATTTCTCCTCTTCATATTTCAGCTTCTCTGCAAATAGTAGTTTCAAAACAGTATTGTGACCACTTACCTGGAGAGAAATATCAAAGCTAAGTTCCTTTTCATTTTTATTTCAAAAGAAAATTTGAAGAAAAATAATTAGGTAGATACACACAGACAATTATATATGACAAAAGAATGAAAGGGTCTCTATGGAAAGTATTGGTGATGGGAATATTTAGATGATAGGATTATGGAAATTTTAATTTTCTTCGTTGTATTTTCACAATTTTTTATAATGAACATATATTATTTTGCAATCAAAAATAAATTACAAGTATTTTTAAGCAGGTGATTATAGATTTTTACTTTCTGTTCTCATATTCACCAGAAATACAGAGGTTCTTCATGTATCTGCTTTCCCTGTACAAAAAAAGTAGAACACAGCTCAACAAGAATTAGAAGAATTTACAAAAAAAAAAAAAAAAAAAACTAGTTTATTGTGAATACACAGATGCTTCCTTCCAAATACAGATAGCAAGAGAATTCCTTGAAACCCTTGGTAAGATTATATGTATTTTACACAATCAAAATAGTATTTATCAACTCACAGTTTAGGGAACATGTGCTATAATCTCATAGCATCATGAAAAGAATACATTGATCCACAGGATGATTTTAATTCTATTCTTTCATAAAAATACAATGAGATTAATGTCTTCATATGATCCAAACTGACTTTATAGGACCCAAGTCATCTAGACCTCTTGCAAGTGGACCCTGTTCTGGTTCAACGCATTATCCTTGTAACTTCTCAAAAGAACCTTAGCCAAGTGGCACCTCCTGAAAATTACTTTTATGAAAACTTCTAACTACCAATCATTGGTTTCTAAGCCCTGTTATTATGGCAGAGTGGGACAGACCATTGAGGTGGGGGGGGAGTCACTTTTTTTTTTTTTTTTCCAGTACTGGGAATTGAACCCAGGGATGCTTTACTTACCATTGAACCACATTAGTCCTTTTCGTTTTGTGTGTGTGTGTGTGTGTGTGTGTGTGTGTGTGTGTGTGTGTGTGTTTGGACAGGGTCTCACTAAGTAGATCAGGCTGGCCTCGAATTTGAGGTCCTCCTGCCTCAGCCTCTCAAGCAGCTGGGATTACAGGCGTGGGCCACTACTCTGGGCTCCATCAAGGTCACTTTTCTAACAATGCTTCTCTGCCACTCAGCACTCAGCCCCAGGGACTGCAGTACCAGAGGAATGAGGGTTCCTTCTACAAAACACCTGGAGGACAAGAGGAGAGCTCTAGGGAGGTTCCCAGGAGGTAGGAAAATAAAACTTCTAAACTTACATTGTAACAGTTCTGTGTGCTTGTGTGGAAATTACTCCTTCAGCCCCCAGTTTAACTCTCTCCCAAGATGCTCAGAAGGAGAACAGCACAGCACCTGGCCCCAGAGACCTCAGTGGAGACCAGGATATCCACATTTCTAGGTTCATTTTATAATTTCCTACTGGATACACTGGCACCCTCCTTCCAACAGTGTTAATCCTGGCTCATTTGTGTAACATGGAGAGTTCCAAAAGATGCAGGTCCTGCCTCCACAGGTCCCAACTGCTGCCCTGGTTCGTCTCCTACTCCATCAATGGAACAGGAGACAGCAGCAGTGGCCCTGTAGGGCCTCTCCTTGAAATAAGTCTGGAGAGGCTGGCTAACAGGCACATCATGAGGCTTGTGTCCAGGTATGCCTTGGTGACAGGTCAGGCAGGACTGCAAAGGAATGTCCATGTCCTGGGGCCCCCCGGGGATCATCTGCTTCAACTTCTGTGGGCTGGTGTCTCCCAGTTCCATCTTTCCTCCACTCCAGACCTACAGGCCTATAAACACCCACCCTGGCAGGTCTCGCAGGCATCTCGAAATCATTTCAACACTAATCTTCAGAAGCCACTTACCATCTCTCCCTTCCGAGTCACTTCTTTTCCTCTCTCTCTCTTCCTTAACGACACCACCAAACCTGGGCCTTCCAGGAACAACTCCTTTTTTTTTTTTTTTCTCATCTTCATATTAATCATCAAGTCTTACACCAGAGATTATTTTAGGCACCATCGCCTGAGTTCCTTTATCTCACTCCTCCTGTTCTCACTCTAGTCATGCTTCAATCTAGCTCTGCCCCCCTCCCTGACAAATCTGGTTATGACACTCCCCAAACTAAAAGTCACCCACAGTCCTTGGCTCAGAAGCCAACACCTTAGATCTGCCAGTCCCCCCAGATCCAGAATTAGCTTCTCCTAGCTGGCTAATGCTCATTGGCAGATGCTGCCCTTCATGATTGGCCTGGAAGCCCCCAAGTAAAGAAAACTGATTTCACATCTTTCTTTGATTTTTTTTCTCCTCTTCTTTCCATCTGCAATGGTTTTTCTCACTATCTACCTGCCCAAAGGGGAGACATTTTAATACTCAGCCCCGAGGGTACATTCCTTGAAACAATACTCCCTAACTATAAAGTTAGTTAAAACTCCTGAAGGTTACATAGTTTCTTCGGAACATTTTTTTGTTAGAGCATTTACCCAGGCAATTATTTTTATGGTCCTAACTTTCCCACTAAGCTGTAAGTTCCTTGAAAGCATACACAAGGTTTTATTAATTTTTTTGTAAAAACCAAAACCCCTCTTTGACATGTAGTAGGTGCTCGATAGATGCTTAAATGGATGTTTCCCTTTGTTTTCACTTGCAAGTGAACGAATACCCAAATTCTCTTCTGCATTTATATTAAAAAATTAATAGGTAATAAAGTCTCATAAATCTACAAATATATGTATAATTGAATATATGTTTCATTCAAAACTTTGAATATATTTATATTCATCTGAATAATAAAAAGTCATATGAATAGTCTCATTCTTACAGTGCATATGATTTCTATATTTTATCTAAAAATATGGATTATATATGTTTAATGTATTCATAAGCCTTAGGAATGGAAAACTACTTTAACTTACTTTCCACAGAGCATCCTATGTAAAAAGCTAGTATAACCATCTGTGATTATATGGCTTAGCTTTATGAAATTCAGATGTAGGGGTCCCTACTGTCAGAGCTGCATATAAAAAAGCAATTTCTCCCAACTTGTTAGTTTGAGGCAGCCAATCACCAGGATCTCTGCCTCTCTGTAAAATGTATAGGGAAAGCACTGGATGCAGCTCCTTGATGGGAAATCCTGGATGGGGATCAGCCCTTTGAGTGGATTTTGAATATTGATTATGTATACTTCACATCTATTTCTTTTACTATTCCCACCTGATAGGAGTAGACTAAGAGTCATACCTGCTGTCACCATGTTGGAGAAATAAGAACATTATCTCTTGGATGAAAATATCAGAACCTCGAACACAGAGCCAGAAAATGTGGATAAAGAGGGTCCCATCCTACAAGACTCTAACAAAAAGTACCATAAGGAGAAACTGGGCATCCAGATAAATTCATTAAGCACTTATCAAATTTCATTTTGTCGGGCTGGGGATGCGGCTCAAGCGGTAGCGCGCTCACCTGGCATGCGTGTGGCCCGGGTTCGATCCTCAGTACCACAAACAAACAAAGATGTTGTGTCCGCCAAATACTAAAAAAAAATAAATATTAAAAAAAATTTCATTTTGTCTAAAGAATTCCAGATTAAGAGAGATTTCCCTACAATGATTGGCTAACAAGTTTCATGCTTCCTTTAAATATAATTTCCCAGTAGAAATATTGTCTACTAAGGTAATTATCTTGAACTTAATTTGTCAAATATTTGCAAATATTTCTTGGTACAATACATCATTTGATGTATCGCTGAATGGGAAATAGAAGAGTCTCATATTTCTTCATTGCCAGATGAAGTGGAGTGGGTGTTGTTGAGCTGGCAGGGTGGGAGAGTGGGTTGTTGCTTGTTGGTTTTTGTAGACTCTAGAAGGTAGGAAAAAAAACATTGGTCTAAATCTGGTCTAGAATCTGGACAACAGCGCCCTTTATGAGCTGAAGGACAGAAGACAACTGCTTCTCTGGTTTCCTCATCTCTGAGAGATGAGACTGACTTGGAGGATCTGGTGAGAGAATCACCCAGTTCAGCCATCGAAAATTCTACTGTGTCACTGGAATCTTTGTGAAGTGACTAAATACGAGGAAAGTTGTGAACAACTTTATGAGACAAAATTTTAAAAAAAAAAACAACTTTGAACAGTTCATTTCAAATCATGAATGGTATCACAATTAGTGTTGTGTGGAGTTTCAAAGGTAACAAGTACCAGTAAATTAAATCTTTTCTTTGTCACAAATGTCTTGCAATCATACTTGGGTAAAAAATGTAAGGAAATCAGCCTGGACTACGCACATGCTTAGGAGACAATGTTTCATGGCTGGTCTTTAATATGGGGTTGGAGGTAGATTTACATGGGCTGCAATGTTCAGGAAATACCCCACTTCCTTAGGAGTGGAAGGGACTTGTGCTGTGTTTCCTTATGCCTCTGAGATATCTTCTATGATACCTGACTTTACAGGTGAGCTGCAGATCCTCTTCTCCAACCTGAGACACTTCCAGAGTACGCAAAAGCACAGCCTTCGGGCACCAGACGTCCTGTTTGTACAACACAGGATAAGAAAACAGAACCAGTACAATGAGTGCTCAGGAGAGCTTTGCCCTGATCCATTTACCTGGAAGGAGCCTTAGTATCCACCACTCTGGACTCCAACCCCCTCCAGGCCCTAGATCAACCCACCCTCTTCAAAAGCAGTTGAGATGCTTGAAGCCTTTTACTTTGTTTTACTCTGGCACTTCCTGCTTTTTTCTTCTGTCTGTCTCTGAGGCCTCCTTCCTCTTTCTACCTTTCCCATCATCTTCCTCTGTGGGGAACTCTCCACCTCTTTCCTAAGAATCTTGGCTCTCTAGGTACTTGTTTTAGCCTCAGTGAGGTAGTTCCTTGCTGGCAACAGTTTTTAGAAAAGGTACCCCTATCAGAGAACTGCCTGGAGATCAGAGGGGACCCGTCTCCCTTCTGACTTAAGTCTGCTCATTTGTAAAAGACACCTTGCAAATAGTTCGTCCTACACAGGAAGGAAGAGGCAATGTCCCCAATGACATGGATGGAATGCACTGAAGTACCTGGTGTGTGTTAGACTTTCAAAAATCATCAGTTTTGTCTTTATCCCTGCAGTTCCATCCCCACACACCCCCCCCCAAAACAAAATTTGTCTGTTTTGGTCAAAAATTACTGACACCAATCAAATACTGGCTGTTCAATGAGCTCACTATTCTATGAGTCCCATAAATTGGTATCTCTTTTCCATGTCCTGTGCAGGCAATGAAATTTGGAGTTCCTCTGCGTGTAACAGGTGGCTGAGAAATAAAGCTAAGAAAGAGAAAATGGGGAAGAAACCACAGGACACAGAAAGTAATTTTAGAAAACAGAGATGGGATGGCTCTTTGACGTTAGGGGTAGAGCTTCCACACTGGTAAGAGAGCGAGAGCCCGTGTTTGCTTTATTTATATGGGGGAAACATCAAAGATTTTCCATAGAATGTTCTTTTGCCAAATAAGGTAGGAAGTGTGCTGTCCAGTTTCCAGTGGATCACCCCCCCCCCATTCGAGAGTGGTCTCCCTAGCTGAGCAAAGACAGAGGATTGCATTGCTCAATCCACTGAGTGGAAAGACCACAAAATAGTTTGCAATGCCAAATCTAAATCTTCCTGGTCAAGGCTGAGTGAACATGCTCAAATAATTTACGGGTGGCTTCCCACAGGTATCTTGACACTTTGTGAAATAGATGATACACTTGACTTCACTTTGTCCATTTCAAATTTTAAAAATTTATTTCCTAATAGACAGACATGTGATGGAGAGCACTTAGAGTGGAAAAAAGACCCTTCTCCAGAGGCCTCTCTTGGAGGAGGATGGAGTTGAGTGGGTGTAGCCACGCAGGTGGGGCTTTACCTTGGGCTTCAGTGGCTGGCAGGCAGCTCTGACCAGGGACCCCAAACAGAAGAGATGCCAGCTTGTCTTGTTTGGCTGGGATGAGCTAGAGGCTGATAAGTTTCTGCTGGCCAGGAGCGTGGTTCCAAAAAATGTTTATGTCTTACAGGAGACCCCAGCTGCCACCATCAGGGGTCCTGGTCAACTTGTCCTGGGGATGACTGCATGACTCTTGAGATGACTGCTGTCATCCTGTGTAGACACCTGACCTTGTGGCTCAATCTGCACCTTACAATAGGGACGAAGGCCTTTGAGTGCTTGGGCTATGCAGTTACTAGAAAGGAAAGAAGCCCACTGGGAAGACAGAATTGTCATGGGACGGTGGAGTTGGAAAACAGATCTGGCTTTCAGGGTTCTTATTTCAGTAAATATAGCAGTTTGAGGAGAGATTTTTCTGTTGATTTCATCTCAAAACCAGAAATTTTAGAGCCAATGGTAGGAAAAAAAAAATTTAAGACAGATTTCATTCCTGCAGTTCTTGTCCAAGATGAAGGAGAGAAAGATGGGAAAATGAGGAGATATTTTCAAGAGAAAAATTTCACCCTCCATCAATAAAAAGGCTTCCCAACTGCTGAATGTTCCACAAGGGTAAAGGGGCAGGAGAATAATGATATTGGTTATCAAAGAAAATGACAGTTCCATTCCTAAACAGTGTAGTTTTCCAGACGTTAGCTCATGGTCACTAAAGTACATTTTCTACAGAAGGAGGATATAAGAATTCTAGCCGATTTAAATTTTTTCAGGGGAAAATCATGTTTTATAGAGCGAGGAGCAGCTTGTTGGCGTGTTTTTGGTTTTTTTAAAAATCTGACCATGTGTTAAGTCAAAGGATAAGTCAACTGTGTAAATACTTCAAAGTGCTGATGGTTCAATAATGTAAAGTCAACCCCAATTACTAACACAGTTTCCTTTTTATATTTCCCCTAGATCTGTCAATGTTTCTCAATCCTGATCAAATGCTCTGAATTGTGTTCCAAATTAAAGCCGGGGGTCCATATTCTATTCCTGCTCAAGGAGTGAAACCGAATCATTCCATTGTTGTTCCAGCTCAACCAGTTTAACTACTTTAGGAGAAAGAACACCCCCAAGGCTTTTGTACAGAAAAGCGGGGGCTGATGTTCTTCCTGAAATACATGCAAGTTCCAGAGGAGAGGGAGCTGCTGAGAACTACTAAGAAGGGCCTGAACAGTTGTAAGGGGGGGTTCCTTTGGCAAGATGAGCTTGCTTTCCATGTTGGGGTGCCCTGGGTAGAACTATGGGGGCAGTATTTGGTCTTCAGGCTCACCCCTCCCACCAGTGTATACATTTTCTCCTCTGGGGCCACCCTGTCCTCCCCTCTATACCTGTCCAGATGCATGGCATTCTGAGACTCTTTATTATGTCCAAATCAGATGCTGATGTGGGAGTGAGGACATGATGCAGAAGGCAAGGGAGGCCGGGCAGTAGAGTGCCAAGCAGATAAGAGGAAGGACAGGAGTGATCACCCATGTGATCACTGCTGGGGTTGTAAGGGTCCCGCGAATGTCGGAGGAAGAAACCATCAAGAGACTGACTCATCCAATCAGCAGAAGGGGGCTTATTGAGGATCCAATCCAGCACGCTGGGGCTCCATGCTCACTCAAGAGGGGAGAGCAGCCCAGAGCCCAGAGCCGAGGTTAAGCAGTGCTTAAGTACACTTTTTGAGGAGGGCGGGGGCTTTGCATACATCAGAACAAATCATCATGAGGCGCGGGAAAATTGAACAACAACTCTGAGACATGATTAGCACATTCATTGGCGGGAACAGGTTGGGTGGGGGTGATTGGTCATTCCTACAGCGGGGTACACATTCAAACTGATTGGTCTGGGCCCTGAATTGTGTCCGTGCTGGACTGCACAATTTCTGGGAGGGGGTTGTTTTTAGCTTCTACATGAATTGCAGGTTCCAGGAAAACAGAACTTAATTTCACTTCAGTAAATTGCAACTTAACAGAACTTTAAAAACTTCACAGAACTTGAAACAAATCTTAATCTTATCCTTTACATTTTAACTTAGGCTTTGTAGTTTAAAAACTTTACCCTTTCAGGGTCTCACTGCCCTGCAGCATGCTCAGCCCCAGAGAGGGTGATACTGGTTATTAAAACACCCAGGAAGCAGACTCCGAAATGAAGATGAGCAAGCACATAGTCCCCTTGGAATCAATGACTAAGTAGAACTGGGCAGGGGTGACATTGAGCACTGACATAGCCTCAGCTGAGGTCACAGCAGCCCTAGGAAGGTTCTGAAGGTGGAGTAACCCTCAGCTGTGCTGAGCAGGCGTGAGAGCCAGGCCTTTGGATCCTGCGGCGGTCACTGGTCGCAGGCTTAGGTAAAGTGTGTCTTCAGCCGAGGCTGTCTCTGGAGGTGGCTGAGCCCCCTGCTACAGCAAGTCCTCCATTCCTGAGGGACCTCTGGGCAGCTGCCCACCAGAGCAAGTTTTCCTGGGAATAAAGAGGATCAAAGAAAGAGGCAGATTCAGAAAGCAAAGATTTGTGAAGCAGAGGAGTAAGAGGTAGACTTTGAGGGTGAGTGAAATATTTCCTTTTATTTTTAAAAACAGACAATTCAACAGGAATGACCCTTCGGGGGAGTGTGAGAGTTAGCATTCTGCTCTGATTAGCCAGGAATGTCTTATACCCATTCCAGACACTTCCAAGTGCCTGCTGTGTGCCGGGCCTGTGTGTGCCTGAAGGTGAAGGCTGGCTCCACGTCTGTTGTTGAAGATTTGAAAGGAGAAGGCTAGGTCCAGGGCTGGGCAGGGGAGGAAGAAGACCCTGTCAACTTAAGACCACTAACTGAAGCCTCCAGAAAGGGTGGATGCAGGATCAAAGGGCAGTCCCCGAAGACCTTGACTGCAATAGTACAGAGTAGAAGCTTAGCAGGGCTGGTGCTCATAGCTGGAGGGCAGGGAGGAAGCCCGTGTGGGCCACAGACTGGAGGGTTCAGAGGTGGGATTCAGGCTTTGTCACATCTCAAATCCTAAGTTATTTTTACTAAAATATCACTGGACAAATAAGTTAGATATTTAACGACTGACATTTTTCATTGGCTGATATACCAGATTTAATCCAGCAACTCTGGAAACCTAACAGCCCAGTGACACCTGGTAGCCCCAGGCAAACGTCAAAGACTTCAGAGACAGCAAATCACGTAGGCTCTAGATGTCCATTCTATGTGTCCAGGAAATAGGAGCTCAGACAATGTAAACAAATGGACGGAGATCACAAAGCTGGAATTAAAAGTTGACCTGACACTTCCTTAGTTTCAGTGTTTCCTCTTCCTCCAATGCTCGACAAAGACACCTATGAAGGGTTCTATTGAAACCTGTTTTATTTGCCTACTTTTAGGAGAAATTCAAATATATACTTGGCAGGTCCTAATAGAGCTACTACTAGTCCTGGTTCCCAGGACTTTAAGTGCCCTAGCTTTACCATTCGATTGTAGTCAAGGTTAAGGTAAACTTCAATCCAGTCACAGTTTTCTACACCTCCTCCTAGACATTATAATGGAAAGAGAGGGAGTTGTTATCATTCTTTTTTAAAAATATCTTAGTTTTATGTAAACTTTCTTTCAGTAACATGAATACAATTCACTTTTTGAAGAGAGAGAGAGAGAGAAGAGAGAGAGAGATAAATTTTAATATTTATTTTTCAGTTTTCAGTGGACACAACATCTTTATTTTATGTGGTGCTGAGGATCGAACCCAGTGCCCCGCACATGCCAGGCAAGTGCGCTACCGCTTGAGCCACATCCCCAGCCCACAACTCACTTTTAAACCTTGCATTTTCAAGAGTTAGGAAATTATTATATGATGATTATTTAGATGGTGATATTTTCCAAAATGTCCCTGTGAGTGGGAAATACGAATCTGATTACATAATAACACCCTACACTTTGTTCCATTGAAAAGAATCTGGGTTAGGAAAACAAACCATGGAGTTTAAACATTCTATCTATAATTAACAAGAAATCAATATACCTTTTTTTTTTTTTTAAGTTTTTGACTCTGGAGTTCAAGTTTATTTCCATTAAAAAAAAATAGTTCTCTCTTTGAATTCTTACTTGTCTTGGCCCACCATCTGCCAGGAACAAGAATCTACACAAAGATTTAACCCAAAACCAAATGAAGATAAATACAGATTCCCAACTGAAGGATGCAGCAGGACAAAGGTCTAACTGTGAAGAGAGAGAGTCCTTTAGATGTCCCCGCCATCCTGCTCCAATATTAGGGGAGTCTAATTAAAACTGAGTTCTGTTTTTAATTAAAAGTTAGGAATCAGAGCTAAGTCCAACAGGAAATGTGTCTAACGGCCTTCCGGGAGATCACTGTTCTCTAGGGACTCCACCTCTGATGATGGGTCTTTAGTCGGGGGTTGAGTGCTTCATACTGTGCCTTCCTCTCACCAGAACTAAAACTCGATTCTATTCTTTTTTGTTATCTGGCAGATATTTTTAGCTGAAACCACAGTGCAACATCAGCTTTCTCCTTCAGGTTCTGACACTGTGACTGGTAGGCCCTTGGGTCATCTGTCACAAAAATCACCAAAGCCAGCAAAGTTTGCCAAGTTCTCACTTCATGACTTTAAATAAAAACAAATCCTGGAACTTGGAAGAAAGCATCAATACCTGTTTTCCGGAACCATAACAGACAGGAAGGATGATGACTGTGACCTTGGCAACAGATTACACAGTGACTCACCCACTGGAACCCACAGATTGCTCCTCCCCAGTGACACAGATCAGGTCCCCCTCACCAAGCTGGGCACAGTTAATGGCTGCTCAGAGGGGGGCCTGGACCTCAGGCAAGGGGCCACAGAGGTCTGACTTTGAACAGTTAAATGGGGACACCCATTCCTAATATTCTCAGATTTTTGTGTTAATTTTAAATATATATGTATGTAAGTATTCCCCAACTTAAGTCCCTGTAGTTGTAAAATGGTGAAGTTTAACCTCATTATGTCAATACAGTCAGTGCTTCATTTCCTCAGGCAAGAAAAACTCCAGACTTAGACTGATCCAGGAATAGATGGTCTGGTCATGTTTAAAAGCTTCTTTGAGCTAGATTTAAAATCCTCATATCCTCTGAAAACATCCATGATACTTCGGGGGTGATGATTTTTTAGAAACACCTTATTTTTTTTTTTAAGAGAGAGAGAGAGAAAATCTTAATATTTATTTTGTTAGTTTTCGGCGGACACAACATCTTTGTTTGTATGTGGTGCTGAGAATCGAACCCGGGCCGCATGCATGCCAGGCAAGCACGCTACCGCTTGAGTCACACCCCCAGCCCAGAAACACCTTATTTTAAATCCTTGAATATGATAACCTGTATCTCTCTCTCAGCATTAACAGAAGAATGTTTGGAGATAATGAAGGGCTATCATTGCATATGGGAGATGGAGTGGATGGGATCTGATTGGTGTGGGTGGTGAACCTGACCTGCACATAATTTTTTTTTTCCACAACCAGAGCTTTGATACGCGTGAGAGTCCTCAGCAACCCCAATCATTCAATTATTGTGGTGTCTTTTCAGGCCAGTTACTGGGGGAGCAAGATAACGGAACTGGAAAGGGAAAATCACTCTAGAAGTTCAACATGCCCAATCCACACTCCCAGGCAATAGCTATACACCTAGCTCTTGATTTCCCATGGATGTTTGATAAATGTGGGGGGAAGAACAAAGTGCCTTTCCACTCTGATCTTACTCAACAGCTAAATAACATGTTTATCATTGTCTCTAGCTTTGCTTTTCTTTTTAAAAAAAAAATTTCAAACCCTCTGTAACATACAAGAAAAATACACCAAACACGAATACACCTTTTGCCACATTTGCTTTCTCTCCTATTTATTTCATTTGAACCCAGTTAAAAGTAAATTGCAAATATCGTGACTCTTCTAAATATTAAAGCATCCTAAGAACAAGGACAATCCCCATGCCAACCACAATAACAATATAACACCCCCCACATTAAACTTACTTCAGTCATACGGACTAAACGTGCAATCCGTTCAAAGATCCCCAGCTGTCCCAAATCTACACTTTATAGCAATGTTTGTTCTTAATCCAGGATCCAATAAAGATTCACGATAGCATTTCATGGCCCGTTTCACATCTTTTCTAAAATCACAAGGGGCCCCCTGCCATACTTTTTCTTGTTCTTTTGTAAAATTTCTATTTTGAAGGATTCAGGCTAGTAGATCTGTAGGATGTTCCATACTCAACCTTGGATGGATAATTCTGTTATGGTTGGATCCATGTCAGATTTGGCAAGAACACTGCCTGGGACATGTACTTTCCATCTGCACATCTAGAGGCGAGTGATGGCCATAGTGAGGCTGAGTCTGCCACCTTGATGAAGGTGATGGGTGATTCTCTGTATTTCTTCCTCCCCTGGAATCAACCAATGATCCGTGATATGCATTTATTTACTTATTCTCCAACAGTTTTTGTCGTTTTACAAAGCAGCCATTGCTGATGCTTGCCTGATTCAATTTTTATCATGGCATTATAAAATGATGACTTTCTATCATTTCTCAGTAGTTATCATCAATACAGCCACAGTGGGATAGGCATCAGCTGGTTTTGTAGTCACTTTCTCTATTTTTTGTACTTCTGATCTTTTTACGTCTGAACTGCTTCCCCTCCCCGCAACAGTCTCATTGCCTTCCACTTGCTCTTATGAGCACTTTGACGTATCATTTCTCTAATTGATTATAAGTATTCAAAATTTTAGCCAGATGCAGAGACACACACCTGTAAGCCCAGCAACTTGAGAGGCTAGGGTGTGGGGATGGGGAGTGTTTCAAGTTCAAAGTCAGCCTGGGGAACTCATCGAAGCTGTGTTTCAAAATAAAAAATAAGAAAGGGCTGGGGATGTACCTTAGCCGTTAAGTGCCCCTGGGTTGAATCCCCAGTATCCTCCTCCAAAATTTTTTCTTCTAGTCTTAGTTTCCAAGTTAGTGTTGTTCATTTACTTATGAAACTTTTTTTAACCTATCATCTTAATTCTTTATATAAATAGTGTTTCATTTAGAACCAATTATGTTCTTTGCACTTGACACCTCGGCTACTTAACTCAACCACTAAATTACTGCAATCCATGTCTTCCACACTGATAAAGTTGCACATAAATCATTCCTGAGCTCTAGATGTATTATGTTCACAGTTCCTGCCTGCACAGTGTCCATTGTAAAAATAAATTAAATCAGCACACCTGACTTGATTTGCACAAAGCCTCATTGGTGTACTGCTTACTTTACCACCCTTTAATGAGCAAATTTGTTCCTCTTAAACTTAACATTCTGGCATATAAAAAAGAAAGTCTTTTTTGTGGGAAATTTTATATAATAAAGTAGACTGAATAGTAAGACAAAAATCTCACTGCACATAAGCCAGCTTCAACCACCACAGTCCTTCCACGCTTATTTCTATACTCCACACATTTTAAAGCAAAAGCCTAGATATTAGGATTATTCTTAATGTAATATTAAAGACTTTAAAAATTGAGAGAAAAAAAGAATCAGGTTAAAATCAGGTTTTAAATGTCATAGCATATTTGACATTCTCATCTCAGCAAATCCCCTCATATGCCTAGAACTTGCAGGGGAATAAAATGAAAGGTTAGCAAGATAAAGAATTTTCCTACAAAAAAGATGGTATGAGTTGAATTTAGATGCTGTTTTTCACTATTAATTGCTTCACAAAACAATATCCCCTAAAAGTAAAAAAAAAAAAAGATCTTATTTATGCCACAGAGCCTGTTTTCACCATTTCTAGCTCAAAAGTCACTTAGTCTCAACCCACTACAGGTGAGCTCACCTAGGATCCCACTTTGAGGCTGAATTTCATTACTTCAGAAAGATGTGGCCTCTCAGTTTTACTCCCCACAACTCTAGGGGCGGGGTTGGGGGTTGTGGGCATAGCAGAGTGGCCCCTTGAGGTTTTTTTAAAAACACTTATTTTTTAGTTGTAGGTGAACAAAATACCTTTATTTTATTTTTATGTGGTGCTGCAGATCGAACCTAGTGCCTATCATTAGGCGAACGCTCTACCTCTGAGCCCCAGCCCCAGCCCACCCATTGAGGTTATTAACCTGGTTCTGAGACAAGCCAGCCAGCCAGGGTTTGTCCCCTAAAGCAACAGTCTCCCTGGGGCCCAGGGCTCCAGATGCTTACTGCATATTTACTAGTGTCTTAGAAATATTTGTGTTATGGTTTGGATGTGAGGTGTCCTCCAAAGGTTTACTTGTGAGGAAATATAAGAGGGTTCAGAGGAAAAATGGTTGGTGTGTGAGAACCTTAACCCAATCAGTGAATCAATCACCTGATGGGATTAATTGGTGGCTGAAGGCTAGTAAGGTGTGGCTGGAGGAGGTGGGCATTGGGGGTGTGGCTTTGGGGTATACACTGTATCTAGAGTATAATCTATCTCTCTCTCTCTCTCTCTCTCTCTCTCTCTCTCTCTCTCTCTCTCTCTCTCTCTCCTTCCTGATCATAATGTAAGCTGTTTCCCTCCACCCATACTGTTCTGTTCTGCCACGATGTTCTGCCTCCCCTTGAGGCCAGAAGAATGGAGCCTGCTGTCTATGGACTGAGACCTCTGAAACTGTGAGCCTTCAAATAAACTTTTCCTCCTCTAAAGTTGTTCTGGTTGAGTCTTTTAGTCACAGCAGTGAAAAAGCTGACTAAAACACTTTGTCAATCAAAGTAACAACTGGAAAGAGATAATCCAAAGAATAATGATATTTTTTTGAGACTTAGCAAAGCATTGTGACATAGTAATCCAGGAACCTGTTCAAAGAGGATGAGGTAAGGGGAAGTTTTCAAAGGCAACAATGAGAACAATAAAATGTTTTGATACACGAATCCTTGGTCACAAGGATTCAGAGCAAGGATGAGTCCATCTGAGATTAAGCACAATTGAGTCCATCTGAGATTAAGCACAGTTGCTGGGCAAATGATCTTGTGAATATATTTTTTTGTATGGTTGTGGTTCTGGCAGAGTCTTTGTGATTGTTACTACTAGGCAACCATGTGTGAGAATGCTTCCTTTATAACTTTCTGGTTTTATTTATTTTGTTAGGGTGAACACAAGTGACTCCATTTTGATTGTGGCGACTTTTATATTGCCAATTCATTGTTAAAATGTTTCATTTCGTTCTCAATATTTTCTGACATCATAGAAATGCATCCTACACGACATGTTATTTTCACCTTTGATGCAAAAAAAAAAAATCAATCTTCCTGACTACCAGTGGCGTGGGCTCCCACTTTACATCTGGAATAAATAACTCAGGCCTCCTCTTGCCTGCTGCCCACTGCCTCCGGGGAGTCTTGAGAGCCCAGATGTCTTCTAGTGGCCCAGTTCTAATTTCTGGCATCTGCTTTCCCCCCTTGTCTTTCACCTCCTCTTTCATCTCTCTGTGCAGTTTCAGAAATGGAATACACCTCATTTCCTTGGGTACTCTTTAGCAACCACAAAATCAAGGTCATTGTGGGTCATAGACTTTTAATGAAAGTTGGAGCGGGGCCAGGAAATAAATAAGGATTTTTTTTTCTCAATACAATGTTTTGAAAGCATTAATTAATCATTTGACATTGGATGCCCTTGTCCTCAATAACCATGCATCCCTGAGAGCTCCTGGCTCCCCTACTTTTCACTCCAACTCCAGGACTTGTTTCTCCACATTTCTTCACTCCAGACTGATCCATCATCTCCTCTTTCCTCGAATTATTCTGGACTCCATTTGAGCTGCAGTCCTCAAACCTGCCTCCTTACTCACTCCCAACCAGCAAATGTCTCCTGTGTGAGTCAGTTTTACATCACTGGGACTAAAATACCTGACAAGAACAGCTTAGAGGAGGAAAAGTTTATTTGGGCTCACAGATTTAGAGGATTCTGTCTGTGTTGGCTGGTTCCATGGCTCTGGGCCAGAGGTGAGGCAGAACATCATGGCAGAAGGGTGTGGTGGAGAAAAGCTGTGCAGCTCGGGGCAGCTGAAAAGCAGAGAAAGAGAGAGTGAGGAGCCGGGGAGAAGACAAACCCCTCCAGGGCATGTCCCCAGGCACCTACTTTCTCCATCTAAGTCCTACCTCCCAATAGTCCCTCCAGGGTTACGGGTTTGATGGAGCCACTAGACTAACCTAGGTATGAACTTGGAGCCTCAAGATCCAATCTAACCTCTAGGCCTCACCTCAGAATCTTTCTACATTGTGGACCATGCTGTCAACACATGAGCTTTGAAGGAATCCAAACATAACACCCCTCATTTTTATTTTACAGAACAAATTTTCTGCCTCTTACTTGCCTCCTAATTCTTCAGGTCAGGCCCCCCTTCATCTCTCAAAGTCAAAGTAATTTAGAAATTGTTTCCTAAATACTGGGTTTCCTCTGTAGGGGAGAAATTAGCTATCCAGTGTACTCATCCGTCCGTCCCAACCCCTGAGAGGGTGGACATGGCCGCAGGTGCCTGGGGAGCCAGCTCGGCAGCCCCTTCCCCTTCCTCTGCTCTTCTTTTTCTGGTAACCATGGTTTTCCTAATTAGCTGAATTTTGAGAAATGACATCATCAGTACCTCTAGTTGGAAATATTTCAGTTAGAACCTGAGGGATCTATGAGACTGGATGGTTCTCTGAAATCCAGAGCACTCCACTAGACAGAGTGCAGCAGAACTGACCACAGAGCGAGAGGTTTTCTGTGTGTCTAACCCAAGAATGTTGTGAGACTTACTTCACCTCAACTGTAAACCCTCAACTGTACTCAGAGTGGAGAAAATTACAGCCCTAAGGATTGGATCTTTACAACAATGCCTCATGTTTTCAAATTGTCACCTAGAAAAATATATTAGAGTCAGGCAGTCAGATGGCAAGACATGTGAATGACTGAGATCTATAAGCCATTGATAGTGTTCTGTCTCCTTATCAGGATCCAGGACTTATCTATCTGATCCTATAGTCTTCCTCCTGGGGTCTATGACTCCATAAAAAATATACCTAAAAGATGTCAGAACTTGTATCTGATAAAAGATGCTCTGAGTTAAAGGTAATTTCCAGATTTACATGATACATTCATGGAAAAGGAAATATTCATGTCTTTGGAACATAGAAAAATATCCAAACTTGCTAATAAATCATTTAAAATCACATTTAAACAACAAGATACCTCATCAAAGTATCTTAGGCAAATTTTTCTTTTTTAATGATAGTAACAATACTTTAGGCCAATTTTTCTTTAAGTAATGATAGTAATAATAACAGTGTGGTAAGACAGATGCATTGCATAGGCTTTGATGAATTAAAAACTGGTTTGATGGCTCTTGAAAGAACCTAAATAATGATCCTAAGAGTTTAATCAAGTAACTGCACCTGGCAGTTGATTTCAGAAAAATTATTAACTATGCAGAGAAGATTTATCACCATGTTATCTGATGCTAGTGGAAAACCGAAAACAAGCAAATGATCTATAAATGTTGCTATTTTTTCATCTTAAGTGTCATTCAACTTTTAAAATCATACCTTAAAGATGTTAATAGGTAAACACTTATAATAACATATTGAATGATAATAAAACATTCTATAAAATAGAATATAAAATATTGTCTAAATTACATGTATATACACATGTATTTATATGAGAAAGAGATTAATTTACTGAAATATTGACAGAGACTTTCAGTGGTGAAATTATAAGTGAGGTCTATTTATTTATTTGGTGTTCGTTTTTTGGTGCTGGGGATGGAACCCAAAGCTTTGCAAAGGCTATGCACCTATTCTACCCAGATGTATATACCCTCAGCTCTTGTTCATTTTATTCTATGATTTTCTATTTCTTCCAAGGTTTCTGTAAAGTTTAACTACTTCCAGAATCTGGAAAACTACTTGACGTAGACACCATGCCCCATTTAAAGTGAGCCAGACAGCTCTCTGTTCCATGGCTGTTTCTTCATGGGGCTAGGCCAATGGAGAGAAGTAACAGCATCAGGGAAGGAGTGTTGTGAGCATGGTCCTCAGGTTGCTGTCTGAATATAAGGACACTTTCCTCACAAAAAAAAAAAAAAAAAAAAAAAAAAATATATATATATATATATATATATATATATATAGAGAGAGAGAGAGAGAGAGAGAGAGAGAGAGAGGAGAGATTACCAAAACATAACTTTGACCTACAACATCCTATTAATACCAATAATAATATAATTACCCATACAATGATAATTATTATACCTATTCTTATGGCTGTCACCTGCATCCTTAGAGAAGAGGTATTCTGTACAAGAAATAAATCACCCATTTTTAACATTGCTTCTTTGGGAATCTAGATCCTGCATTTCAGATAATATGAAGCCTTGCATGGCTGGGTCCACAAGTCTTCCGTCACTGTGGGAGGGTGGCAGGAATGTTGCTGTTAATAAATGAAGTTTAGTGGCCACAGTGGTGATAATCATGTTAAGGGTGTTCTTTATTTTTCCCCCAGGGGTACGGGGGATTAAACCCAGGGCCCTGCACAGGTCAGTCAAGAACTCCGCCCCTGAGCTCCATCCCAGCCCCCAAGGATGCTCTTAAGACTTATATAAATATTGCACTTATTCCTTGATGTATGCAGTAATTCTAGTTTAGTGTTGTAATGTGGAACCGTGCACTATTTTGTAATGTCAAGTAAACTTTGGAAGCTTTCTTCTCTGCGGCATGAATGTCTCCTGACAGGAACAGTGAGAGGTCCAGGAGCAGAGGCAAAGCCACAGAGAAGGAAAACTCCAGGGACCAAGGGGCCTGGGAGCCAGTTAAAAATTTCATGCTGAGGTACCAGGAGAATTTTTCTAGTTCCGTGTGTGAGCTATGGCCTGTCTGTAAACTGACCCTGCAGAGATATCCATACTGTTTGCAGTGATTCAGCAAGACTTCTAGCAAATGGCAGTTGGGAAGGTGAAGGGGCAGAGAGCAAGTGCAAATTGAAGTCTTGCTCAATTAGGTGGAAAAACCCCACCAACAAGAGTACATGATCCAAGAAAACCCTGCAGTGCAACACCAGTAAACATTTAAATTACGGCATATTGTCACCCACATGAGCAAGCATTTGAAACTGTCTTTAAAATGCAAATCCATATGCCCCTAAATTTGAATTTTATAAAAGACCAAAAGCCTAAGTCATGCCCATCCTCCTTGACTTAAATCATTTTGATTTATTTTCCAACACAAGCAATCAGTTGTGTTAAGTAACTTAAACCTAGTTGCTTTAAGTAAACTGTCAAAATGAAGGTTTCAAATTTGCCAAATGACAGATGAAATCCTGCTGGTATTCAGAGAGACTGGGAAGCCCAGCCTCAGGGGCCTGGAGCCACCTGCTGATGGCCTCAGAGCCACAATGTCTCTGGGTCAGGTGAGTCTGAGCATGAATTCCAACTGCTCCATTCACTAACTGTGGGATCTTGGCAAGGTATAAAACGTCTCTTGTCCATAGTTTCCTCATCTGTAAAATAAAGACAATAATAATATTTGAACGTCCTGTGGTCCACTTTCAGAATACAGTATTTATCCTTAAATATAAAATAATTCGGGATGTACACAGCAGGAGGGCAGAGCAGAATGGGAAGTTGCAAACAATTAATACCAGGGAGAGAAAAATTCATAGCCCCCTGACAAACAGGAAGTGAGACAGAAGTGGCCCACCTGACCAATTGCCTACGTGCTTCCATCCAAGGGGACTTTCCTGACACCAGAGAACAAAGGCAGGTGGAGACAACTAAAGCCACATTTCTTTAAATAAAGAAGATAGCAAAACCTAGGCCATGTTGGGAGACTATGCATCTCATAGTACTCCACCAGCGAGGAACCCAGGGGAGGGACCCTGTACTCTAAGGATAAAATGTCAATTGTAACCCCTCTGAGTGCTTTTGCTCACCCAAACACCCAGTCTTGCAAGACCATCAGAAAAACGATAATTCTAATATGAAGTATGTATAAATTATGTTTTTCATTTTCTATAGTGTATGGTGCTTTAATATCTTGGGGAACAATCTTTCTGTCCAAGAAGAGCCTGCCCCTCCCAGAGCTAATGAGTTCCTAGAGATAATAAAGAAATGATTGGGCTGGGGATGTGGCTCAAGCGGTAGCGCGCTCGCCTGGCATGCGTGCGGCCCGGGTTCGATCCTCAGCACCACATACAAAGAAAGATGTTGTGTCCGCCGATAACTAAATAATAAAATTCCCTCTCGATCTCTCTCTCTCTCTCTCTCTCTCTCTCTCTCTCTCTCTCTCTCTCTCTCTTTAAAAATAAAAATTAAAAAATAAAGAAATGATTGGTGAGCTAGTCTCTCATCCATTCCATTGTACCTTTCATCTGTTCTTTGGGTTTGGAGAGGTGAGTTTCTCAGGATACCTATTTATAATATTTTGTAGGCAGAACAAAGATCCCTCCCCCCACAAAGATGTCCACATCATTATCCCAGAAACTATGTTTCCTCACATGGCAAAGGGGAATTAAGGTTCCAGGTGGAATTAAATTTGCTAATCAACTGACCTTTAAATAGGTTGGTTACCCTGGATTGCTCAATGGGATCACAAGTGTTCTGGAAATGTAGAAGGAGGCAAAGAAAAGCTCAGAATGGCACAAAGGACAAAGGACTCCACTTGCCATTGTTGCTTGGAAGATGGTGGAGGATCATAAGCCAAGGATCTTGGGTGGGCTGCAGAAGTTGGAATAGGCAAGGAAATGGATTACCTCTCAGAGCCTCCCAAAAGAAATTCAGCCCCATAACATCTTGATTTTCGCCCAGTGAGATGTTTTTCAAATTTCTGATGCCTAGAACTGGTAAGATAAATTTGTGTTGTTTTAAGCTACTATTTGTGGTAACATGTTATAGCTGCAATAGAAAACTAATACTTCTACCTAATAGTTGTGAAGAAATTCTTGGCACTGAACCCAGCACATCATAATCATCTAATAACATGGTAATGATTGTTATTGTTACAGTTAACATTTACTTCTCCCTTCAATTATTATTATTATTTTCAGTGCTAAGTATTGAACCCTCAGGTATGCTAGGAAAATACTGTATCACTCATAGCCCTTTTAAAATATTTATTTTGAGACAGGGTCTTGCTAAATTGCTGAGTCTGACTTCAAACTTGGGATCCTCCTCTCCTGTCTAGGCCTCCCAGTTGGTGGGATTACTGGCATGTGCCACCACACCAGGCAAAATATTTGATAAACTGTATGTCAAAGACTATCCTGAGTGCTGAGGACTCAATACAAAACAGGAACAACCATTGTCCCAATCTAATTGAGGAGAGAGTCATGAACGTAAATAATTCTAATATGAAGTATGTATAAATGATGTTTTTCATTTTCTATAGTTTATGGTGCTTTAATATCTTGAGGGCAATCTTTCTGTCCAGGAAGAGATGCTCTTCCCAGAGCTAGTGAGTTCCTAGAGATAATAGAAATGGTTGGTGAGCCAGTCTCTTATCCATTCCAGCTACCTTCTTTATCTAATTCTCATGCACCGATCCATGACTTCCTCTATCAGTACAGGGCCAAGCATTAGACAACTAGGGACAGCAATTATGCCCTAAACCCACTGAGATTATTCAGATTAGCCTAAGGAGTTGACCCCGCTGTCCCTTGCCTTTTGCATGAAAACCCCAATCGAGGCTGCTCCCTGACCAACCCCAGTGCTTCACCATGGATCCCTATGTGGCATGCAACCCTCTTGCTTCTAGAGGAACTATAGGTAGCAATAAGCATTTCTTTCAAGGGCGTTGGCCTGTGTTGTCACTCAGTCACTTTTTACAAAGGAAGACCTGGAACAAATCAAATTGTTAAGAGCTATGGGGAGTATGTTACCCTAAGGTAGAATAGACACAGAGGAAAATGGGGTCAGGGATGTCAAGAGAGGAGAATGCTTCAGAAAAGTCAGCCACTGAACTTTAATCTTTTTTTTTTTTTTTTTTTCACCAACAGCCCTGTGCAGTTTTATTAACCATTCAAGTACAGTAGCATCTGGTAAGATTGGGACAGAATTGGGATTGAAAAGTGAACAGACATTCAGCATCTAACAATTTGAAAGAAGCCACTACATACTCTTCACAAACATGTTTTCACAGAGCCAATATAGACCTAGCCATTAACCCAGTACACCAAGTGCACTGAAGTAGAAAAGATGCAACAATAAAAATGGCTACATTAAAAAGACCAACACTTTAGAAAAAGATTAAAACACTTTTAGTTTCTCCCCCTTTATCCCCTAAAACAACATCTTATAGTCTGGATCTACCTCTACAGTCCTACATTAGCTTCTAGAATATTTGTCAAGAGGGAAAAAATAAAATGACACTGGACAGTACAGTCTTTGGATATTTAGGAAGGGGAAGGGGAGAAAGTCAGTTCTCAGAACAAATTAGTTAGCTTCAGTTTCATCAGCAGGGTCTTTGGATTCTTTGTTCTTCTGCACTTCTTCGATGTGCTTATCCTTCTCTCGCAAACGCTCCAGTTTGGCAGCCATTTGTGCCTCTCGGTTCTCTTTGTTAGCTTCCATTTTGTGGGTCAGTTTCTCTTCCGCCATTTTACTGAAGTGGTTGTTTTCTTCTATTGCTTTCTGAAGCACTTCTTTCTCATGCTCTCATTTCCCAGCAAGCTGCTTCAAGACCTCAGCTTCATGAGACTTGCATCTTTCTTCTGCAGCTCCTAATTTCTTCTGAATTTCCTCCAGGGAAAGAAAGATCCTTCTTCTTTGGAGGGGAAAGGGGGAAATCTGGGACCGATTCTTTTGACCCAGGGCTGAGAATCAGCTCAAAAGCCTGGCCTGAGGCAGGCTTCTCTAGTTCTTTCACCAGAATATCAGAAGAAGCCATGGTGAATAGAAGACAAGAGACTGGCAGTGTGTTCTACACAATCCACTGGTAAGGAAAGCCCTGCTCTGTCCAAGCCGCCTGACCACACTTTCTTTAATCCTTTTAAAAATAATTCCATCATTGTGGTTCTGTTTTGTTCCTGAGTCACGTGCTTTTGTTTCTGCCTCATTCAATTAGTGAGAGAATAAGAATAAAGGGTGGATGAAAGCCTTATGCTGTGTTTTAAAAAGCCGCTTTCCCGTGTTCCTGCAGACCTTGATATCATCAGGTTTCAGCACATTAGAGTCAGGGCTTTTCCTGCTTGTGACCGCTTTCCATGCCAGGATCTGCTGAGCAGGACCATGACCCACTGGTGGGTCATGGAGTGACCAAAGTCCTGCCTAGAACTCATTGCCTATGTATCAGTGAACTGGCAGACACGGGGGAAGAGGGTCTGCCATGCTCATGCTGTGCCAGGGCAGGTCAGCAGGTGTGCTCCTTATCAGGTCCTGTACATAACCGCACACCCCAGTAAAATTACAGAGTTACACAATTTCCTGTAAAAAAGAAAACAGAATAGTGGTCAGCCTGGCCACGAATAGAATGACCTGCTGTTTTAAATTAGTCTCTGACGGTCAGAGTGAATGACAGCCCGGAGTGGAGACTCACTTCTTAGAAATTCCTCTGGCACAGAGCAGAGGTCAGGAGCCAATTCTCATGGACCCACAAGAACAACCAGGGGTAGAAGCAGGAGTGGGGGAGGTGAGGAGGGGCTCCATCCTGCCAGACAGGAATCAACGGAAGCCAAATGCAGTCTCAGAAAATCGCAATGGCTAAGTACAGATAAGACTCACCCACTCCAGAATTCTTTAAGGAAACAACAACAAAAAAGGAACCAGGAAACCATTAAAACTTGTGCTATGTCACTCTACTTGGATGATCAAACAGCTAACTTGTTTATAACAACCTACACAGTCTACCGGGATCCTGGGGTTTCTAGAAAACTTTGGCAGCCCAGTCAGGAGGACATGCTGCTTGGCAGCCAACATGTCATTGTCCTTGCCGAGTTTCTGCTGGTGTCCCCAATCCTACTTTCCTTGACTTACCCAAGTCAATATCATTGCCATGTAGCTCTGAGTACAGAAAATTCTCAAGGGCAACATTATCCAAAGTCCATTATCCAAAGTACCAACTCCAGAGTTATAGTTATGGAGATGGTGACGTTCAACGACTCTGCCAACCACTGGTCCCTTAAAACGCTTCTCCTTCTTATTTCAACATCCGTAGGTCTAGAGAACTTGCCCACTTCCTGCCACATAGCAGCCACATGCCTTTAATGGGAAGATAATCACCACAAAACAGAACGGAAATATGGACCTCGTGACCTTCCTCCATTGAGCCATAGAAAGCTCACGGGGACCAGCCCGGGGGGTCACTGTTTAGCCATTTCACATCACCTCCACTACGAGCCCTACCATGAGTGCACTTTCCAGGGCCCCCAGCAACCATTCAAGGTGGTTTGTCAGATGGTTGGTTGGTAGAATTTGCTGGAAGAGGGACTTCAGAGTTGGCTGCCCTACTCTGACTGCCATCATTCCACGCCCAGCACTGGTGCTGAGTTTGAGCACAGAGTAGAGATTGAAAAGGAAATGACCAGGACATCTGCTGGCTCACACAGTGGCTTAGTGCCAGATAGAAATATGCCCCTTCTCCAGAAAATGAAATGCTAAAGGACGCCCATTCATGTGGCCATCTGGGGCAAAGAGCCCTCTAGGTCCTGTTTTATAAAAGAAGCAGCCCCTGCAAGGCACAGGGCTTGGCCCGTGGAATCTGGGCAGGATCTCAGCCCCACTCCAGTTCTCTGGGTGGACTGGAGGGCACAGGGATCAAAGCAGCTCTGGAAGGAGTCTTGGGGCATCCTGAGCGCTGCGACTCTGCCCTCTGTATCAGGCCACTTAATTGAGATGATTACCAGTCAGGGCTGAGATGTAGCTCCATGGTAGAGCACTTGCCCAGCATGTGCAAGGTCTGGGTTCTGTTCCCAGACACACACACACACACACACACACACACACACACACACGCATGCACACAACTGTTAACCAGCTGGTGGGAAGAATTCCTCTATCATGTGCTTTATCATGGTTCATTTAAATTAATCTCTACAACAACCCTCTGAGGCAGATATTTAACAGGAAATTGGACCCCAGGTTAAGAATCTTGCCTGAGGTTGCTTGATAGCATCAGATTTTGATCTTCATCCTGCTGTTTTCCCGCACTCATTATTATTCGCTTTTCCTGATTTGTTTTTCGGCATAGCACTTACCACCAATGTTGTGTATTTCATTTCTCATTTGTATATTGGCAGCTTTTCCTGAGGGGGAAGTAAGCTTTGCAAGGGGAGTGTTTTATTCGCTGCTGTATCCTCTGGGCTTAGATAGAAGCCAGGCGCACAGTAGGGCTCATTCATTAGCATTGGACGGATTGTTCAAATGCCAGTTATTTCCTACCACGCCAGCTTATCTCAATCAACGGTCTTTGGTAAATACTCAGTAATGTTTTAAGGTGTCCTAGAGAAAAAAAAAAAAAATTAGACTAACAAGTGATGTCCACTGCTATCAAGATTTTCTTCAATCTAAAAAAAGCCACATTTATACATTTAGATAAGTTTCATGAGTGAAAACAAGATTCCAAGAAAAGTCTTCCAGCCTAAAATTCATGTCCATTTGAAGGAGAGAAATCGCAGGCTAATAAGCTAGGTTATGACTACCTACTAAGATGATTCTTTGACTTTGAAGGCAGGTTTATTTATGGCATATTTCTTTGTTTTGTTTTATTTATTTATTTATTTTTTTTTGACAGGGTCTCACTAGATTTCCAGGCTCTTCTTAAACTCCTGGGCTCAAGTAATCCTCCTGCCTCAGTCTCCACCCAAAAAGCTGAGACTTTAGGCATGTAACATGGCACCTGTCTTATAGCTGCTTTCTTTGATTCAAACAAAATTATCCATCCCTGCTTTGCTCTGCTAATAATTTTCATATAGTATTACAGAATAACCAGGCACATTTTCTATGCAGAAGTGTCCAGAGCTTACAGAGATTGCAAATTCTACAAAATGAATTTCTTCTTGCTGGCTACTAAAATGGGGCATATTAAATACCATTTTCCTACCCTTTAAGTTACAACAAAGTTTTTATGGGAGTTAGCAGCCTGGAGTTTCAGAAATAGTTAAGTGCTGCATGTTTTGACTCTTTTACATAATCTTTCTCCTGGTTTATTAAGAGCTCGCCGTATGCAGGGCACTGTACCCTGGCATATTGTTGGAGGAACAAAGAGAGCATTTAGAGATGTTTTCTGGCCTCCTGGAATTTACAGGATGAATGGAAGAAGACATAGAGTTATGCATACTCCCGACAATAACCGTTGACTTTTTATTTGTAGACAGAGAAGCTTGGCAACTGAGACCTTTTTTTTCCCCCGCTAGATTTACGAGAACCAAACTGAATTGGAAAATGTTATTTGCTTTAACAAAACAATTTACTCTTGTGCAACATCAAATTGTGTCAATCAAGCAAATAAAGGAAGAAAGCCTTATTTATAAAATAGCCTGCTTCTGATTCACTTGATTGCTTCTCAGGTTCCAACAGGGCGACAAAATGAAGCTTTTGGTGCTTGGTGTTTTTCTGTTTTTATGTAGTTCCCCAGCCTGGACAAAAGATAAGCACTATTACCTTGGAATTATTGAAACAACTTGGAACTATAACTCCGACCGTGGGGAAAAGAAACTTGTTTCAGTTGACACGTAAGTCACTGTTTTTATTGCTTATGGGCCAAAATTGTAACTTAGAAATTTTAAAAAATAAGCCATTAAGAGGTAATATTTCTTTAATGTGTCCACTGCAAAATGTGAACTTGAAACTGGAGACATTTTAATCGGTCTCCTCTCCATCTCTGGCTGTTTTACATCGGGAGAACTGCCCTGCTGCCTCTCCAGGTCCTGGTGAACTTGACAGCCTCCTATTTATTGACTCCTCTGGTTTATACACCTCCCATCAGCATTCTCTCTTTTTGTCTGTTGATACAAAATTCTTTAAATAATGTCTGCATAAAATGCTATGTTCATGGGGGAGGCAGGAGAGGAGAGAAAGGGGAGTACTGGGGATGGAAATTGACCACATTATGATGTTATATTGCATGCATGCACAGATAACTAACAACCAATAAAATGCACCAATTGAAAAGAATAAAAACTCTTTAACAACAACAACAAAAAAAAACCTCTAAATGGAAAAAAAAGTTTATAACACCATTTACTGATTATCAATAGTAAAGATGCCACATTTTTTAATCTTTCAGAACATCACTTACAGAAATAAAATACAGTTTTAACAAACATGATTCTACCTAATACTGGTTGGGTAATTATGCACAGTGAATGAATGGGGATAATCAGAGTCCATATCTGCAAAAAGGGATAAAAACCTACTTCTCAGGACACATGTCCAGCTCTTGGTGGAGAGCTCGGCATGGTGTACACATACAAAAACATATCTGATACTCAATGTTTTCCTGTCTCATTCGAAAGCCCCTTTATTTTAAACAATATTTACTATACAGAAAATAAGAAAGTAGAGTTCTCCTTGAAGTGTTTTATATGGAAGTTTCTCTCTATTGAGTTCATCTATTTTAATAATGTTAATTAAACATTTACCACCAAATGGAAATTTGTCATTTAAAACCAATATTCCCTACATTAACAAATGTATTTTAATGGTGATAAAATACAATGAGTCCAATAACCAGCAGCTGCTAAGATTGTACCTTTACAAAATAGCTAAATAATTATGCCAAATTTTGTTAACTTGACTCTTAATGATGGGTATATTCTATTCTGATTAATTGCATATATGGTTGAAATTGTTCACAGTAAAAAATAAATGCAAATCTAACACTAACATCCAATTGCTTTATTAATTTAGTACTTTATTAATTTAGTACTATGTGATTAGGATCACAGTAATAAAGACAACTAGTACATCTTACAATTATTAGTTTTTTAAAAAAATATGTTTTGAGATAGTATTCTTTTCTTAGGAGTATATTTTTACAGCTTAACTAGAAACGTTACTTTGTATGGATTCAGTATTTTCCTGAATAAAAGAATTAAATTACATGTGGTTTTTATTTCCAAGGAAAAGAGGTATCACTCAGTGGTGGAGCACTGGCCTGGTGTGAGCAAAGCCCTGGGTCTGATCCCCAGTACCTAAATAAATAAAGACATAAATTAAAATTTTTTTTCAAAAATAGAAGTACTGTCCTACTCCATGGTTTATTCACCCCTGCCATGGTTCATGAACAAAAATCAGATCAGTTCATCAGGCATGAACTAAGGGCAAGGTTAGGCTCTGGCCATGCTCCAATAAAGAAGTCTTTAGTTCCAAAATTGGGAAACAGGAGAGTGAAGGAAGTTGGTAAGGATTTGGGCGGGTAGGGGGTGGTTCTTTTGTTTTTAAATACTCTCATGGCCTGTCTGTTCCTGGGAGGCTATAAAATGCATAAGTCTTGTTTATCCTGTTGTTCTTTGATAGGCACACTTATGGATGCTTAAAAAAGAAAGTGATCCATCTTCCAGATAAGTTCAATCCTCTTTTTATCAATGTTCCATAACCTCCTGAGGCTTCAACAACAGCCTAGGGTTGTGTGAACTCTTGAAGAGACTGGCCACACCATCTGATTTTGTTTCTCTCATACATCTGAACAGCGGATCAGCGCATCAGCATTTTGCCAGTTGCATGTTAAACGTCTTGTGTAGATGAATGTAGCAGTGACCTCATGCTGCCTTTGTTGAGCTAGAGTCGAAGCAAGTCCAGCCCAGTCAGTGAAAGATGAGATGGTATCACCAGACAAAAGTGGCTTTCCTTCTCATGTGATGGTCAAAAAGAAGGGGAAATAAACAGGGGAAGCAGAAGGGGAGAGAACGCAAGACGTGCATTGGGTTGAGATCTGGATTTCAGTGTGATGTTGACCTTGAATGTACGTGGAGACAGCAGGATTCCCTCTGCTATGGTCGTGGGTACCTAAAACATTGGAGTCACTGAATAAATTATTTTATGAATCTATTACAAATAAATGAATGAAAGGCATATAGGAAGTAGGAGAAATTAGAAGCTTTGTTGTAACTTTCCCTTGCACCTTGCAGGGACATATTCATGCTGTAGAATAAACCAGGCAATGGATATGATAGGAAAGTTCAGCATAGGGGTGGATTATACATAGATTAGTAAAGTTCAAAACAAGTGGATATTTAAAGAGAAAAATGTATGGTTGTCTTTGTTTTGCTTGATTGGTCAGGAAAATAGAGTTTACCTCTCGGGATGAAAGCCAGTGTTATTTACTTCTAATAGGGGACAGTTGAAAGGGATTTCCTTGTATTGTAGTCCATGCTCCCATTTACTTGGATCAGGCCTTATCTGTCCCTTAAAGAAACCTATAAGTTGTAGTTTCTGATTCTAAATTACTAATATTTAAATAAGAATAAAAGACATACTCATATAAACAATTAAATATAAGAGTGTGTTCTGGTTTCATAGTAGGTGTTAGTTCAATATTTATTAAATTAGTTGACTCTATAATAGTAAAAAATAATAATACTGGTATCTTCAGGTTATTTTGGTTTTCTGGTGACCTCTAAGAAGCTGGAATTAAGAGAAAAATTCTTTAAGCCCAAGAACAGCCACCACAAAACCTTTTTAAGCTTGACTTTGTAGGCTCCGACTTAGGCTTGGTGACTTTTCTCAACATATGGTTTTTACAAACTTTGATATCTAGTTTTTTGGTCATTGTCAGTTTGAAAAGCCAATGATATGGTGAAGATGTCAATATAAACAGACTAAGAAAAACAATAGCTCAAAATTTGAACAAAGAAATAGACAAAAACTAAAACTATATCCCTTCCATGGTGTAATTATAATTATTACAATAATGTTGAGTGATTAGAATGCAAAAGTGTTCAACAATATTCATATTTACTATGATTATCAGAAAAAAAAAAAGGTGACCTACCCCAGTAGAACCCTTGTTTAAGAAAACAGGGAAGTAAGCAAAATATTTTTAGAGAGAAAACTTGAAGTGAAGGAATTTATTTTACTCCTATTAAAAGATAAACACATTAAAACGTTTTCAAGTTTATCTGAGCATTCAGCATTCATGAATACGGCCACATCATATAGCCAAACAGTTTACTGGGGCATGAGGTGCAGGAAAGGATACTTTTATGAGGTGTTTTTGGAAGTCAATTAAGAGAATTGTTTGATGAACTGAAGAGGAAGGGTCCTGCTTAGAGGTTAGTTGGCAGTTTCTGGTTGGTTAGACTTAAGTTTTAATTTTAATTTTTTGGTTCCAAGAATTGAACCCAGGAGCACTCAACCACTGAGCCACATCCCCAGCCCTTTCTTGTATTTTATTTAGAGACAGAGTCTCACTGAGTTTCTTAGGGCCTTGCTAAGCTGCTGAGGCCAGTTGACTTAAGTTTTATAGTACTGTTCACATTAAATTGATTTTTGGTTTGCTTGTAGGAACCCAAGGTACTGGAGCCATCTCTGCCTCATGGCCTCCCAATTATGTTAATGCCCTTTCAAAAATAATGTAAAGTTTTTAAAAATGATACTTAAGAAGGTACAATTTTTAGCTACAATTTTTAGCTAAAATTTTCTGAAAATTTCACTTACAATGACTCATTCTCTGAGGTTGCCAAGTGCCCAAATAGTCACAGCTAGTGTGCTGCAGACACTTCAGACAAGACAGCCTGTGTGAAGGAGATAATTAAATTATAACACTTCGTACTTTTCAAGCTAACAACCTATTACCACAGTTTCCACTGGCCCCAAGAATGGAGCCAAAGCAAGGTTGGCCATTAGGTGCTGTGTTCGCGCTGTGCTGGGGAAGCAAGGCCAGTCAGGACCCATAACTCAGGGGAACTTGTTGAGTCTCTGCCAACTTCCTGTTTTCCTTAGGATTCCCGTCTGTGGTAGCCAGAGTTTCTAAAATGGCCTCCCAAAGACCTTTAAAACACTAAATCTCCAGAACCTGTGAAGAAGATGAGCTGCCCCCCACCCCCAGGATTTCTGTGGCAGCCAATCTCAGGGAGACTGCCAGGGAGGCCTCATCTAGAAGGGGAGTCCTCTAGAGGCAGAAGAGAGAGTGGAGAGATCAGAGACTGGGGGATTCCACACACTGCTGCCGACTGAGGTGGGAGGGCCACTTGAGAGGCATACGGGTGGGGTCGCCTTCGGGAACTGGGAGAGGTCCCAGCTGACAGCCACAAGCCCACAGGGATTTCAGTCCTCCAACCCCAACGTCAACAACCTTCGTAATTTAGAAAGTGGGTTTTTCCACAAGGGCTTGGACAACTACTCAGTCAGACAAGCCCTCGATTTCAGCCTTGGGGTGCCCTGAACAGAGAAAGACAGCCATGGGGTGCCAGACTCTGCCTCAGAACTGGGAGGTTACGAACAGGCGTTACTCCATACTGCTGGGTGAGTACGTTATGGAGCAATAAAAATCTAACATATTGGGTCTCAAATAATGAAATCCAAAATCCAAAAGCTTTTTACCTGTAATACCCAAGTTTTAGCAACAATGTCTAAATGTAAACCAAGATCACTCAAGTGAATTCTGATTCATGAGAAGAAGAGCATGATTATTATCTTACTAAAGACACACACACACACACACACACACACACACACACACACAAATCCCTTGCCACTAAAAACTCTCTTCTGGGCCTGAGTCTACTTATACAGTTGGCTTAAAACTAGGAAATGTGATAACTAGGAGGGAAGCGTATCCACTGTAGTGAGTCTAAAGGAGAATTTGGCCACTGTCAACAGGAAGAATCACAATTAAATGTGAATTTTTTGTTTGGTTCAAGGATTAACTATAATAAATTCTTGTGTCTGAATATTGGATGGCAAACTTCCTGCCAACTTCCAGTAACTGACCCTTTGTCCCCAAGCTGTGCTCTTGAAATTAAATAGACATCCCCTAATGACCACTGAATATTCTTTTGGAGATAGATCATGAGCAAATAGACCCTCCCCCAAAGTACCACACAAGGTGAAATATTTCCCAATTTGTGAAGGGGAACTTTCCCAATCAAAAGGCAAGATGGGAAAAACAGTTTGATAAAAAGAAACCAAAATACTAAAAACTCTGGCTCTATTATAGCTTCAGATCAATTTTAAAAGTAATTTTCTCATAAACATCCCCAAAAAACTCAGTGTAGAAAAAAAAATGAATCACAAATCTTGGACAATGAGCCTTCTATTTGGGAGAAATGATTAATACAGAAAAATACAATGAAAGCATTTTAACAAAGACCACTATAGCTAATTGAAATGGGATGTGATGTATACCTGAGTGCTTTTGAGTCACATTCAGAAAATATAAAAACACACTTAAGATTGGAAGGACTATTTTTAAACTTTGTTCTATGAAGAATGTGCTATCAACAAGGGGTAGTGGAGCACAGATTAGAATCTCCATTAAATATCATCATACTATGTCTCAGAAATAGGATGGTGTCCAGATGTTGAAGAAAGTTTATCCTGGGATTTAGACAAGCCTGTGTGAGATGGGTCTGCCCAGAGCTTTTCTGGCAGGACCAGAAAGGAGACTTTGAAGCTGCATCTGTGTGTGTGTGCCTGACCCAAATTGTCCTGGTCAGACCCCTCTCAGCAGAATGAGCAGATGAACCTCTGTTTCTAATCTCAGGGCTCGCAGTGCCTCACCGTGCTGCCTCCTGTCCAAACTCCTCCTGGGTTTGGGGGAGAGTCCACACCTGTACTCTGCTCTTTTTCCACGTATTTCCACGTCCTGAAGTATTTCTGAACCATCCCCAGTTAGTTTTCTGTTTTGCTCTAAAAGACTGGGAAACTGCAGCAAACAACCCGAAGGTAAAAACAAATAGGGGAAAAGTGGCATATAAAAAATGTCACTTTATTCTTCTAGCTTCTGCCTTGGTCTTCCCCCCAGGGTGGGTTTGGAGGAACCGGGAAACCATCTCAGTCATTTCTTCAGGGAACAATTCTGCCTCCTTTAGAGATCCTGGGGTTTATGCAATCCAGGAAAGTGGAGGTTCCAGGTGTGTTGGTGACTATGAGGTGCTCCTAGCAGGAGCTCCCGGCCACCAGAAGAAGATGGCTTTATTATTACCAATGCCTGCTACCTTTGCCCACATTCAACCACCAGGACCATCGGCACGTCCCCATGCTCCCTGACCACAGCACTCAGGCCTAATCTGTGCAATTGCCACCAACAGAGGTCTGGCCACTACCTGGGTATGGCCTGGAAACAGAACTTTGCACCCCTAGGTCTCAAGGTATCAGGGAATCCCATCTCCACTGGGACTGGTCTGCTCTCTTCCCCTCGATCTCAGAAGCTCTGCTGCCCAGGTTTCCCCTGAACCTAGCACAACCCGCCTGTTCCAGAACCCACCAGGATGTCAGCTAAGAAGGGCAACTGCCTGAGCCCCAGGCCCACAGAATCAGAACCACGAAGCTAGGCCCCAAGGAGTTTGCACTCCACCGAAATGCCTTATCAATGTCCATACACAGAAAACTTGAGAAACATTGAGCCAGAGCCCTAGGCTTTTGGGTAACAAAATCTTTAAATTCTGCAGCAATGGAATTCCAGAGCTCCTGGACAAAACCTAGTTTTTGTTGAAGAAGGGAAGGAAAAAAATCACAGCTTACTCCCTCCGATGAGTTTGCAGCTGAAGATGCATGACAAAGTGTATTCCTCAGTCAGGTGATTCAGGCCCACAAGTATTAGTGGAAAATGTAACAGGTCAAGGATCACTGAGATGAAGGAGGCAAGACACACACATGCACACTCACACACACAAATACAAACTCAAGATCATCAGCCCAAGTGTGAGCAGGTTTTGTTCAAATGGAAGACAGCTGTGTTGTAGAGGGGCCGTTCAAAGTCCAGACTTCCATGTCCACATGGCATTGCCCACAGATGGGTCCCTCAGAGCCATCTAGAACCTTCAGTTAAGGCCAATAACGTAAAAAATCAGCTTAAGTTTGAGACTTCTATTTCTCCCCCCCCCCCCGACCCCGATACTATTTAATATGCTGATAGATATAGGAAAGACTTAAGCAGCTATTAATCAGCACTAATCAGAATATAAACATTCAATGGTTAGGTATCTGCAGTAATAAGGGTTTAAAAAAAACACAAAGCTAATTCAAATCCAAAGGTGATTTTAAAACCCATACATATTGCGAGCTTAATCTCTGGCCATGATTTAAGGGTGCTAAAAGAAATAAAAATGAGAGAATTAATAAAGTTTCACTAATTTTAGATATATACTTACAAACTTTGAAGTCTCAAATATCCAGGTTGATTGCTTATAAACTCTAGTTGATTTTTTTCCTATAGCTGAGAAGCATCATATTGAAAAGTCCCTTCGTTATATGCTAAATTTTAATATTTCACTTTAATTTTGTATTCAATTCCATAAAACCTCTGTTTTTATAGGAACATATTTTTGTGAGGCCTTCAAATGGCACATCGGTCACCTGATGTGAAACACCTCACATAATTAAAGCAGGATTAACTGCCAGCCCTCTGCTTTTGTACAATGGGCAAATATTTAATGCCATGTGGTTATATTGTTTCTCTTTCATTATTTGCTATTCCCAGAAAATCTGGCATCTGATGGAGTTGTCTTCTTTTTCTTTGCAGAGAGCATTTCAATTTCTATCTTCAAAACGGCCCAGACAGAATTGGAAGAACATACAAAAAAGCCCTTTATAATCAGTACACAGACGGGACCTTTAAGACAACCGTAGAAAAGCCAGCCTGGCTCGGGTTTTTAGGCCCTATCATCAAAGCTGAAGTTGGAGATAAAGTTTATGTTCACTTAAAAAACTTTGCCTCTAGGCCTTACACTTTCCATGCACATGGATTAACTTACTATAAGGAGCACGAAGGTAAGTTCAACTCACATGGTACCTGGGATTTCCTTTCCTTTGTTTTTTAGTACAAAAACTCCTAAAATGTGGACTCCCCTCCTGGATGAGACCTGTAACTGTGTCATTTAGATCTGAACTATTTTAATAGGAGGTTAATTTGGGCTCATCATAAGGATGTGTGTTTCTCCTGGTTATGTGAGTTGGGTAAGTGAGTGTTCTGGATTTCTGGGTAGACTCTGATACTGAGAGTCCCTGAGCCTCCAGCCAGGGCCCAGTTCCCTTCCAGCCAGTCAGAGAGAAATTGACCATGTACCTTAATGGCAATTATCAAGAATACAAATAACAATAAGTGTTGGTGAGGATGTAGGGGAAAAGGCACACTCATTCATTGCTGGTGGGACTGCAAATTGGGGCAATCACTCTGGAAAGCAGAATGGAGATTCCTCAGAAAACCTGGAATGGAACCACCATTTGACTCAGTTATCCCACTCCTTGGTGTATATCCAAAGAACTTAAAATCATCATACTACAGGAACATAGTCACTTCAATGCTAATAGCAGCTCAATTCGCAATAGCTAAGCTATGGAACCAACCTAGGTGCTCTTCAAGAGATGAATGGGTAAAGAAAATGTGGTGTATATATACACAATGGAATATTACTCAGCCATAAGAAGAATGAAATTATGGCCTTTGCCAGTAAATGAATGAAACTGGAGATTATCTGCTAATTGAAATAAGCATGTTCAGGTGCCTGGAGGGAAGAACAGAAGTCCATTGGATTAGACAAAGGGGAATGAAGGGAAGGGAGAGAAGATGGGATAGGAAAGACAGTAAGTATAATGAATCGGACATAACTTTTCTATGCTCATATGTGAATACATGACCAGTGTAACTTCACATCATCTTTAACCAGGAGAATGGAAAGTTATACTCCATGTATGTATACTACGTCAAAATGTACCCTATTGTCATGAGTATCTAAAAAGAACAATTTTAGGTTGTGGCTCAGTGGCAGAGCACTCACCTAGCATGTGTGGGGCCCTGGGTTCAATCCTCAGAACCACATAAAAATAAAATAAAGGTATTGTGTCCAACTACAACTCAAAAATAAAATAAAAGAATTTTTTTAAAGAACAATTTTAATAAATAAATAAATAAATAAATAAAAATTTTAAAAAGAACTTTTAAAAGCCTAGAAGAGATGGAAATCCAAAGGGAAGAGAAAGAAGTGAGGGTGTAGACTGCCTTTACTCTGACATCCCTACCCAGGATCACATATGGCTGCCATTCTAACTCTGGATGTACTCCACCCCATTGAAGATGGCATGAGCAGTCTCATAGTATCAACCAAACAGTACCCATGGCTGGGTGACCTGGAGTCACCTCTGCAACACCATTAGCAGAAAAGCATTGAATGTAGCACTTGGCAGCTTTTAGGGTGGGGTGTGAAGAACATAGTGAGGTTTTAGTCCTGTGGTCTCATTCTTAGCACAGGTTGAGGATCTCTTTATTCCAAATGCTTGGGGCCAGGTTGTTTTGAATTTGGGTTTTTTCATACACATAATGAGATATCTTAGGGATGGGACCCAAGTCTAAACACGAAATTCATTTATGTTTCACATATACTTTATACACATAGCCTAAAGATAATTTAGCATTTTTCAATAGTTTTGTGCATGAAATGAAGTTGCAAGGTGTGGAATTTTCTTCTTGTCGCATCAAGTTAGTCCTCAAAAATTTTTCAGATTTTGGAGCATTTTGCATTAGGACTGTTCAACTTGTACTTGATGACATGAAAAGAGGTAGTATTTTGTTATGGTCAAGGCAAAGGCTTTGAGATGAATAGACCGAGATTAGTCCCAGGTTTGCCTCTTAGTGTCCAAGTGGTTTTTGGCAAGTTTAAATGGTTTGTGCTTCAGTTTCCTTGTCTATTAAATAGAGCTAATCAGAGTTCATAGTAACAGCTGAATAAACATCAGCTATTATGATAAACAAAAGCGGAGGTCAAGCTACAGTTCAATGACATTATAAGGATCAAGTCTGGAAAAAAATTAGATGAGTTCTGATTATTGGCTTTTTGTTGTTGTTTGTTTGTTTGTTTGCTTTTTGGTACTGGTATTGAACCCATTGGTGCTTAACCATTGATCCATATCCCAAGCCCTTTTTTTATATTTTATTTAGAGACAGGGCCTAGCTAAATTGCTGAGTCTGGCTTTGAACTCACGATCCTCTGTCTACTTCAGGCTCCTGAACCACTGAGATTACAGGTGTGCCCCACCATGCCTGGCTCATCTTTTTTTTCTAAAGAGACAGCATGTTAGGAAATGAGCTTTTATTTTTAAAGTGTAATAATGGTGTTGTGGTTTTGTTAAACAAAATGTAAGTTTTTATCATTTAGAGATAGCTACTCAGATATTTATAAATGAAATATGATGCCTGGAATGTCTTTTAAAAGAATTCAACATTGCTGGGGATAAGAGTGGGTAGGTTACAGATGAAACAAGACTAGCTTTGAGTTTATCATTGCTGGCACTGGGTTGGTAGGTATGTTAGAGACTCATTGACTTTTGGAGTTACCCGGAGATTCATCTTACCTTCTGCATGCTTAAAATGTTCCAAAATTAAGTGTAAAACATTTTGGGGAAAGTTTCATAGTTACTTCACAGACAATAATCTGATGTCGTGTCACAAGTTTCAAATGGTAGGAGAGGGTAGTCATTTTGCTCAAACCTTCATACTGTGACCCCAAAGTAAAAGTTGTCCTTTAAATTATAAAGTAAAAGTCACATTCCTCCTTACATATCTATTATGGCCCCTTAAAGACTTAGTCAAGTATAAAAAAAATAACAACAATTCCTGTGAAGCTTCTAGACCCCCTAGCCATTAGCCTCTCATTTTTTCAGGGTTCAAATAGGACACCACTGTATCCCCAAGGGCACTTATGAGATGCTGAATGTTTACTGAAGGAATTAATGGCCGATTTGTATACCCGTGGTGAAGTTCAAACACATTCCCTCCAACTCCAATGATGCTTCTTCCTAGGGGCCATCTACCCTGATAACACCACCAACCTTCAAAGAACAGATGACAGAGTGCTTCCAGGAGAGACCTACACATACATGGTGCTTGCCACGGAGGACCACAGCCCTGGGGAGGGTGACAGCAACTGTGTGACGCGGATCTACCATTCCCACATCGATGCTCCGAAAGACATTGCCTCGGGGCTCATCGGACCTTTAATAGTCTGTAAAAAAGGTACCTTGCTCTTGACTGGCCAAAGACAGGGATGTGGTTTATTTTTAAACATCCATCAAGTCTCCTTCATTGAGGCTGAAGAGGTGAGGGAGGGGGTGAGCCTAGAACAGGGGAAGGAGAGGAGATGAAGGGGTAGCAAGGGCAAGGGGAAAGCCTGAAAAGCAGGGCTCCTGGGGGTAGGTCTGCTCTAACTCCAGCAGGGGTGTCCTGCAGAGATGCATGACTTAACCACGTGTGACCACCCCCCTCCAGTGGCAATCTATGGTGACAAATCTGTAATCATCTGCATTATGCTGGTAAATACAGCCTCATGGTATCTATTTGTAATACGGTGAAAAGGGCACCTGAGCACAAGAGCTCAGATTCCATGCTTGGCAATCATTAGGCACTGGCAAAGTCTCGCCATGTGGCTCTGTGCACCGGGAGATGGAGAGGCAATGCTGAGTGCCACCTTCCCATTTGCCAAAAAGCACAGGGACATGGCCAGTGGATGTGCAGATACACCAGTGACCCCAAAAGCAGGATACCAAACCCCAAAGGCAGGATACCAAACCCCAAAGGCAGGATACCATTTCCATGCCTACAGAATACAAGTGACTGGTCCAGATAAGGGGCTTATTAGGAAAATGAATATTACACTTTAAAAAAAAAACTATAAATTACCTGAAAACACAAGTCAAAACCCATGCTAAAATTTTAGATCTACTGAAGCAGAAATTTTCACTTCAGATTCTCTAGATAAGGAGAAAGAGAAGAACATCGATCAAGAATTTGTGGTGATGTTTTCTGTGGTGGATGAAAACCTGAGCTGGTACCTAGAAGACAACATTAAAGCTTACTGCTCGGAGCCAGACCGAGTGGACAGAGACAATGAGGAATTCCAGGAGAGCAACAGGATGTACTGTAAGCACTGGATGCTCCACTTGACTTTGCTTCCTGTGAGCAATCAATTCTGCTAGGTCGATTCCCTTGCATAAGCAATGCATTCTAATCTGTGGCCTTGATCACAAAGTGTACTGGACATGTGACTTGGCCTCCATCTAAACAGGTCAAAATTAAAACCCTAAACCAGCTAAGCTAGATAACTGTCCACAAATCAATAAGGGCAAAATTAGAGTTAATGCATGTGTACATTACATTTATATATTTATTCAGCCTCCAAGCCCATTCTAGAAATTATTTGAGGTGGCCAATTGATTATTAAACCAAATGCTTAAAAATTATACTTTTAAAGTACCTAACGGTAATTAAGAAGACAGTTTAAATCTCTAGTTCCAAAAATTATCCTTTTAAATGCTACCTCGCCCCCACCAGGGCCCTCTCTACATCATTCCAACTGTATTTTAGTTCACTTTCCATCTTCTAGAAATGCCTTTTTTTTTTTTTACAACTTACTCTTTTTCTTAATCCTCAGACACAAAATAATGAATTTAGAAAGATAATCTCTCCCTCAGAACTTGCATGAGAAATCAAATACCTTAACACTAACTAGGCCAGTAAGAATAGATTTTGTGTGTGTGTGTTTAGCTTCTTCAAAATAATCTTTGCTCAGAAACAAAGAAAACAACTCCCAAAGTAGAAAAATAAACTAATTACATACATGTCCTTAGTTTCCAGTTTTTGCTTATAAAATACTGGAGCTGATTTTGCTTATAAAAACTGGAGCAGTTTTTGCTTATTAAAAAAAGGGGCTGACTGGAGGGTCCCCTTTCCATACTTTGATCTTGCCTACACTATGTGCTAACAGAAATAGATATTAGAAAAAGATGCTCAAACTTCCAGTCTGTATAGGTTTGATGAATTGACAATCATCTGGTGAATTGACGATCCCTCCCAGCACTGATTTCTACCTAGGAAATTTCCAAAATGACCCAGTTTGAACAATGACCCATACAGGTCTCAGGTCACACAACTTGTAACTTTTATATCTTCGGGGACATGGTCCTTGGTCCTGGCTCTCCTTCCTCTGCATTCTTCTTTTCCTCTTTCATATCTCTTTCAAATTTGCCTTGTAATCTTAAAAAAATAATGTTAAAGCTTTTCTTATTTTCTTATTATAAAATAAATTTATAGTAGAAAATTAGAAAAATTCTGGTAAGCAAAAAAAAAAAAAAACAAAAAACAAAACTTTAAATCATCCACACTACCCCTACCAACATGACCAATAATCAATTGACTACTAAATAACCTTCAATCTTTTTTCTGTATGTGTGCAGGTATTATATATATGTATGTGTCTATGAACACATCTTCATTTACAAACACACATCATACTTACAACCAGGGTGTATAGTTGATGGCGAAGAGAGCAAATAGGTTTTATCTTCAGTGAATTCAGTCTGAATTCAGGTCCAAAATGGAAGAGCTCTGCCATCAACTAGCCATGTGTGACATGGAAATGGGAGGGAGGAACAGCTGCTCCTGAGCTGGTATTTTCTATCCTGAGCTGATTCTTTTTCTGTGGAGGTAACATATTACTACCACAGGCACCCTTGGGCATCAGTCACAGACTCTGCTCTCCGACTTGCAGCTGTAAATGGATACACTTTTGGAAGTCTGCCAGGACTCTCCATGTGTGCAGAAGACAGAGTAAAATGGTACCTTTTTGGTATGGGTAATGAAATCGATGTGCATGCGGCTTACTTCCATGGGCAAGCACTGACCAACAAGAACTACCGTGTGGACACAATCCATCTCTTCCCTGCTACGCTGTTTGATGCTTTTATGGTGGCCCAGAACCCTGGAGAATGGATGCTGAGCTGCCAGAACCTAAACCATCTGAAAGGTAGGACACCCTTGCCTGAACTTGGCTGTCAGCTGATAAGAGTTATATATCTTGGGCTGAGATTTGTGGCTCAGTGATATAGCACTTGCCTAGCACGTGGGAGGCCCTGGGTTTGATCCTCAGCACCACATAAAGATAAATAAATAAAACAAAGGTATTGTGTCCATCTACAACTAAAAAAAATATTTAAAAAAAAATTATGTCTCAGTTGCTACACTAACAGGGTGATCATGCGGAATTAAAATCTAACTGCAAAATGTCCTTGGAATAATCTGAGGTTTGAACTGGTATCCTAGTTTTATCCCATAATGATATGTATCATGGTGTAATAAAACAAACTGAAAGCCTGGTATGTTTATAAAGTAATGAGGTCTGAAAAGATAATAAGTCCTGGAAAAGGATAATTGGTCCTGCCTTGAAAGCCTAATATTGCATACAGTTTTTCAGTTTTGTAAAACATACAATATTGGAAAAACCAGATCCATATATTATGCTGATAACCAGCCTGGTTTTTGGCTTGTCAAGTGTAACCAGCTTTGTTCCTTATTTTTGACTACCTATTCCTTGCCTTAACTTGATAAATTCCTTCTCTGTGTCCTTAATAGAAGGCAATAAAAATATTCCCTATCTTTGAAAACTATTTGTGAGATTGATCTCCCAAGGAAATGAGGCATAACCTGGGTTCCCTTGTTACCCAGAACTCCAGACGCAACTGCTTGTAGCAAACATGCCTGATTCTCAGGAGGCCCAGCAGGTGAGGAGCTATTTTATGAGAACAATAGTCTGTGCTCATTCTTGTCCTCCTTCTCCTGCCTCTATCCCATTACATATGTCAGAGTCCCTCTTCCTTGCTTATCTATGGATTTGTCCTTTTTCCTTCCTCAAAAGAACTCCCCAGTGCCTTCCTACAGAAATTGGTACCACATTTTGGAAACACATGTGTTTAATGTCTCTAAGCTGTATGTGCATAAAAAGTCGGATGTCTTTTTAAAAGCTTGGATTCTAAATGAAACTCGCAGCAGCATCTGCAGGGGAATAGGAGAGAGATACTTTGGATCCATTAATGAAGCCTCTTTGCTGTCCTCCCAGCCGGTTTGCAGGCATTTTTCCAGGTTCGTAACTGTAGGGAGCCCTCCTCCGAAGACAACATCCGGGGGAAACACGTGAGACACTACTACATTGCTGCTGAGGAAATCATCTGGAATTACGCTCCCTCCGGTATAGATATCTTCACCAAAGAAAATTTAACAGCTCCTGAAAGGTAATCCCCCAAAAATTATTATTTCAAAACTTGCTCCATCCAAAAATTTTTTTAAATCATAAAGAACTGATTCAGCAAATTAAAAATTTAATCAGTATTGATACCAAATAGCTAGACTACTATTTATGCTGCTTGTTATAAGAGTCTGTGTTTGACAATGGACATTTGAGTCTATCCAAAAAAAATGGGTTCAAATGTTATGAAATGCTCAACAAAGTCCTAAGAAAACACTGAGTGCATTTAGAGACATGGATTAATTTTCTTTGCATTTTTGAAAACAGTCTAGCAGCTCTGAATATGTCAACAATATTGTACAACATTAGACATAGACAGCACTACTGCCTATGCCCAGAACTTTCTTATCATCCCAAACGGAAATTCTGTATTCATTAAAACCCCCCATTCCATCTTTGCCATGAACCCTGACAACCTCTATTCCACTTTTTATACTTATGACTTTGTCTCTTCTAGGTGACTCATATAAGTGGAATCATACCACATTTCTCCTTTTGTGTCAGGTTTATTTCACTTAGTGTAATGTTTTCAAGATCTAGCCAATGTATCAGAATTTCATTCCTCTTTAAGATGCAACCATATTTCCATTGTGTGTGTACACTGTATTTTGTTTGTTTATTCATTAGTTAAAGGACATTGGGGTAGTTTCCACGTTTTGGCTCTTGTGACTAATGCAGCAGTGAAATTGGTGTGCAAATACCTGTTCCACTTCCCGCTTTCTGTTCTTTTGGGTAGCCACCCAGGAGTGTGACTTCTGGACAGCATGGTAGTTCTGTGTTTAATTTTTGAGGATCCATCCAGATGTTTCTCACAGTGGCTGCACCATTTTATAGGCCTAAAAGATGCATACAAGGGTCCCAGTTTTTCCACATCCTCACCAATGCTTGCTGTTTTCTTCTTCTTTTAGTAGTAGCCTCTTGTGTGTGAGGAGGTATAGTGGTTTTGATGAGGTGATGGTTGGAGAATGCCATGAGATTATGCTTCTCTCTTGCTTCAGGGCTCTGTTCAGGCATCAGTGCCTCAGAAAAGCCCTATCTGCCATTCATCTTACAAATCACACAGCAAGTTGGTACCTGGGCCTGCTGGCTCCACTCATGTCTGTGGCTCCTGAAGACTTAAGTCTCAGGCTCCCCTGATTTCCATATGTGGAGACTCCCACAGCTTCATCTCCAACCCAGAAGGGTCTTCCACTTGGAGGAGGCCCGTCCAACTCTGCACGTCTAAACCTGAATTCATTGTTTCCTGCATAGAACTATTTCCTCCTCTCTCAGCGAATGACATTGCCAACTACCTGTGAATCCATCTGTCCACATGCTGGAGTCCAAAGCCTGAGTGCCATCCTTGTTTCCCTTGCTCCACCACCAATTCCTCCTCCTCCTCCCCCATCAAGCATTACCTTGGGGTATCCTAAAGATCTCGGTCTAATCCTCTCCTCCTCTTTGCCAATGTCTCTGAAGTCAACACCACCTTCCACTGAAAGCAACCCACTGACTGGCCTCCCTCTTGCAGTCTGGAATGTTCCCAGGCAGCTGTCTGCAAGGGTCCTCCTATAAAACTAAGCACCCATGCTTAAGTCCTGCAGCATTGCCCTTAACTAGGTCCTCTTACCCAGCCCCCATCTCTCCAAGCCTCATTCTTTACTCCTCGCCATGCCCCACATGTTTCGCTTCTGCTGTGTTCCCTAGACCATCCCTGTTCCCTGAGCCTCCCTACAGGCTGTTCTTCTTCATAATCACCTGCCGTTCCCAGTGACTCAGAGGCTGAGGCAGGAGGATCCCAAGTTTGAGACCAGCCTGGGCAACTTAGTGAGATCCTGTCTCTAAACAAGAAAATAAAAAGGACTGGGGATGTGGCTCAGTGATAGAGAACCCATTCAATCCCTAGTTCCAAAAAAAAAATAAAAAAAAAAATCACCTGCCCCATTCATCAGACCACACACATTTCATCTTGGTATCACTACTTCTCCTTTAGATATTTTAAAGAATCACTTCCCTGGGAGAGCCGAGCAACCTAGGCCCCTCTGCATCATGTCCCTAGCAAGAATGACTCCATGACACCCTGTGCTCATTGCATTTATTGTATCGAGATTGCTTCATAGTCACTCCTCTGACAAATGTCAGGTCCCTGTGGACAGGCATATCAGCCTGCATACTATGCATATCATTAGCATATCACAGGGGTCCTGGGCAGAGCAGATATTCAACACATTTGCAAATGAAAGAAGAGATGAATGGGGTGCCTTTGTGCTAATCAGATGCCCTTCTGGAGTTTAATTTCTTCATTTGTAAATGTGGAGGACGATTCCCACTTAGTGGCCTGTGGATTTCAGCAAATGAAAGAAAGTTTCCATCAGTTGGCTGGTGCAACTCTAAGACAAACTGCAGCTACTGTGTTTTCAAACACTTCATAACTAAGTACAAAGATTCTGTTGTAGAACAAATCATTAACTGTCAAGGGTGGACAAGGACCCTCCTGAACTTTTCATTTCAGGTGATGTTTATCTTGAGGCAGTGAACAGGATTTTTTTCCTATATGGGCCTTATGTGAATACACACCTTCTGTTTTACTTCAACACCAGCATCAGACCTTTTTTCTTTTGACAGTGACTCAAGGGTATTTTTTGAACAAGGTTCTACAAGAATTGGTGGCTCTTATAAAAAACTGGTTTACCGTGAGTACACAGATGTGACCTTCACAAAGCAAAAGGAAAGAGGCCCAGAGGAGGAACATCTTGGCATCCTGGGTGAGTCTGCAGAAAATATGCATGGCTGGGGATACCCACCCCCAACCCAAGAAAGAACAGACTTCCATGTGAAAACTGGGCACCCAGAGAGTCAAACTCCAATAAAATGCATCAACTAATGAGAAGGCCGGGCGTGACCCCAAGCCCTCTGCAGGTGTCCCCAGGACAGCCTCCAGATGTGCATAGTGGAAGATCAGAGTGTGGATTCAGATGTCCTTCTTCTTCATCTGTTAGCTGCAGGGATTTTGGGAATGACTTAACACTCTGTGCCTGCTTGACTCCGCAATATGGGAACAATAATAGTGCTTACCTCATGAAATCGTAGTGAGGATTAAATGAGCTCTTACATGTAAATACTCAGAACTGCAGATAGAAAGCTCTCAAAGATCAGTTTGGCCATTACGCAAAGTATCTATGTACTATAGAACTATGTTTTTATTCCATAATTGGTAATAATATTAATTTTAGTGATAGAAAATCTGAAAGTGTCATCCTTTGTAACCAAGCTAATAAGCTGCTTTGGGTGGTCATGGTTTATAGAACCCACTGACTCTTGGGACAAATGACACACATTTAGCCAGCAGAAGACTAGACTGAGGAGTATATAGTTACTTCAAATAAGTTTTTGTAGATATGTAGACACTCAGTACAATTTTTCATGGATGTTGAAAGTCTATTATTAACTTGGGCAAAAATGATAACAAATTTCATTACCCTGAAGTTGGATCAAAAAGTCCTTCTTACCTCTTCCTAATCTCACCATGTCAGATTGGCCATGAACTTTTTTAAAAAACCCAACTTTTCAGTTTGCCACAAATAAGCATGTTGCTTCCAGTGGTACTCGCTAGAGGACACAGCCGAAGAAAATAATGCTTATACATTTTGCACATTATATAGCAATGAAGCCCAATAATTCTCCCTTTGTTCCTAGGTCCCATCATTTGGGCAGAAGTGGGAGACACCATCAAAGTCACCTTCTATAACAAAGGACCATATCCCCTCAGTATTGAGCCAACTGGGGTGAGATTCAGCAAGGAGAATGAGGGCATGTTCTATGCGCAACATTACAATCCCCCGACGGAAAGTGAGTATGGCCCCCTTCAACCAATCATCAGCAATGTAAAGTTTTACAAGACGTCCAGATGCTCATTTTAGAATATTGGAAAAATATATGAAGGTATAACCAAAAATATGCGTTATCCACAGTTCTATAGACAAGTACTATTACATTTTATACAATTCCTCCACTTTCTTCTATGCACTATAATATATATTTTAAATATGATCATGATAGTATATACATATACTTATCATAATAGTTTTTCACCTAGAGTTTGTTCTGTTAGCATTATAAGTATTTATACATATAATTTTAATGATGCAAAATATACCAGAATATGGATATCTTTGAGCTTTTCACTTTTCAAGGGTGACCAATGAAGACTGGTGATTTTGCCACCACTTGCAATGTGACCCTGGGCTGGTTTATTCAGCCTCTCTGCCCTCAGTTTCCTGAAGTGTAAATTGGGGAGGTTTGAACAGTTCCACAATTGCTTTCAGTTTTAAGCTTCTTGAGTAAGTCACTCTAACCTGCTGATCTGACACAGGAGCCCTAGTAGGATTCCATTCTCACTCACCACAAGGAACCTGGAAGTAGGTTATCCTAAACTCAATTCATCATGTGACAGTAAGAAGAACACTGAATTTCCTGCTGTGGCCTCCTCACAGGTCCACCTCCTCATCCAGCCTCCCATGTGGCACCTAAGGAAACCTTTACATATGAATGGACTGTCCCCCAGGAAGTGGGACCCACTTATGCAGATCCCGTGTGCCTGTCTAGGATGTATTATTCTGCTGTGGATCCCACGAAAGATATATTCACTGGGCTTATCGGGCCAATGAAAATATGCAAGAAAGGAAGTTTACATGCAAATGGGAGACAGGTAGGTCTAGTCAGAGGAAATGAAAATGATGTGTCAATCTCTGAATTATCATTATTATAAGGGAAATTCTGAATTTTGAGACAGTGAAGATTTTACATATAACTTTTATTCTCAATTTTTCTTAGCCTTATAAGATGTGTATTATGCAGAGATTTTCTGCTAACACAATTGTTAGAAGATGGGTTGGGGATGTGATTGTCCATAGGATCCCTGGTCTTTTATGATAAAAATAGACTTTTAACATGAACATTTTAAAAACCACCTACTAATGATAATGGTGTTGAGAATGAAACCCAGGGTCCCACTCATGCCAGATAAGTGTTCTACCAATGAGCCACATCCTAGTCCTATGTCTAGATTTTTCTGTGGTGTTTTATAATACGTTTTTATTTCCCTTCTTAATTGCTATAAATCAGTGACTTGATTTAAAGGTTTGATCAAATACAGAGGTTTTTTTTTTTTTCTTTTAAGGTTACTATACCATGTGGGCTTGTGGTCCTACAAGAATACTTCTATCAGAGAAAGTATAATGTATAGTAGGCCCTCAATAGGAAATGTTATCAGTCATCAATGATCTTTTCCTAGATCATAAACTAATCAGAAGTTGTCGTTATCATCATCATCATCATCATCATCATCATCATCATCATTATCATCTTTTTGAATTCTACTCTTTTTTCTTTTTTATCTGGCATTCTCCTAAAAGTGGAAAGTTCCTGTAATTAGTTATTTGGTTATCTCAAGGGACATGTTCTATATGAAGGAGAAGACAAAAATTTGATCCTTCCCCTGTTTTTTTAAATTTTCAAATTTGAAATAATTTAAGCTTCAATAATGTCTTTTTAAGTCAAATTATGTATTGTCATATTTGGGGAAGGTTTTACCCATTCTAATAGGAGATAAATAGTTATCCTTTATTCTATTTATTTCTAGTTTATTGAGAATGTATTTATATTTATAAAAAAAAGACAAATTACTTGAACTTCTCAAAAAAAAAAAAAAAAAATCCTGTGCTAGGCACAGAAAATTCAGTGGTAAATCAGACATCTAAGCTGGTTTATAGCTGTAATAGATTTACAGTTTAGAGTTATGTGGGGGGATGGCAACAAGAAGAGAGGAGATAAGCAAACACAGAAAAAATGAAAATAAATAACTTCAGGGAGTGACAAGTACTTTGGAAACCAAAATAGAGTAATGGGACAGTGAACCAAACCTTGAGAAGATGGAGATGACATCTAAGGAGCTAAACTTCAGGCAAACAAACTCACAGCAGTCTGGGGGGGACACAAAGGGATCAGCTGGGTAGGAACACTCCATGTTACAAAAATTTCATTTCAGATGATATTTTTTAAATGGAGTATTATAGAAATTCTGTCTCTGAAATTAAAAAATGTTACCAGGACATTTTTAGGTGCAGTTACTATTTCATCTTATTTCCAGTGAAGCTTTTGAATCTGAAGACTCTGTGGTTTTTTCTCTTTAGTCTGGTGGACATTCCTGATACTATATCTGATGATTGTGTCTCCCCCTTTTTCAACTCCTGTCTTTCTAAAATTATTGCTGATTCTCATCTTCTTTTCTTTTCTTCTGATGTATGGGCACTTTCTTCAGATCACCTTCCTTAACTCAGTTCTCCATAGGATCTAACCTTCAGATCTCTGCCTTCCGTGGGTTTTACACTTGGATAATTGTGTTCTTCATATCAAGAGGAATCTTAAGGGAAAGACATGCAACCCTCTCTAACGTTTGCTCTCCTTTGCCATCTTCTAATTTTTTTTTTTTTTTTTTTTGGCCCAGGGGCAGGAGAGGGAGTAAGAATATTTGCCCAGCTGGTTGGACACTGTGAATCCCTGTTCCAATTCATTGGCAGATTATTTAATCACTCAGGATGATCTATCTTTCAATCTGTTGCTTCCACCTGCTCTGCCTTCAGGAATTCTGAAGTTCTCATAAATGTGCATGCATCTTCCCTGACTTCCATCACCCACACGTATCCACCCCCCAATTTTAGTAATTTTTTTTTGGAGTGTGGTTTCAATTGATGGGAGGCACGTGGGTAGGAAGGGAGGTGAGAATCTGAAGTTTTAGCTGCAGAGAGAAACTCAGATTACCATACTGAACCACAACCCCATTCAACAGACACCAAGGTAAACTCTGGTGGCCGACTGGAATTTCACCAGCTCTAGTTCCCAAAGAGGAGCAGACATGTCTGTTCTTGCTTTAGCCTGTCTGCATGCACAGCCGTATGTCTGCTGCTTTATTCATTCTGCCTTCAAAACTCATTGTTCTTCTGATTTGCAGAAAGATGTAGACAAGGAGTTCTATCTGTTTCCCACCGTATTTGATGAGAATGAGAGTTTGCTCCTGGATGATAATATTAGAATGTTTACAACTGCACCTGATCAGGTGGATAAAGAAGATGCAGACTTCCAGGAATCCAATAAGATGCACTGTGAGTACCACATCCCCACCAAGTTCTTGGGTTATTTCAGTGTTGAATACATAAGACTTTTAATTAAACCAAAATGTGGACAGTTTTGCTCATTAATATTCAACAAATGATTCAACAGTGCTCTGAGGGAAATATCATTGGTTATTTAATATTTCAGTCAATTATCCATCATTTCACTTAAACTCAGAATATAAGACATACAAGATATGCCTAGTAGATGAATAGTCCTGAAAGGGGGTCCCTATCAGCAGCCTCCACATTGCCTAGGGACATGAAAGGCAAATCCTTAAGCCCAATCCCTACCCAGTAAATAGAAATTTGGTGTGTTAACTCCCAGAAATCACAACCCTCCAGGTCATTCTGATGTAGGCTCAAGTTTGAGAACTACGGGTTAGATACTTTTCTCATCCATGCCTCAGTAACAACAGGCTCATTTTATTATTCAATGTAAAAAGATATGACCTTTGCCCTATGATCTCATGATTCTCACCTTGACTGAACATCACCTCCGGGATCCCCTGGGAGCTTTAAAAACTACCAATGCCCAGAATAATTTTCATTTAATGGAAGTCTAGATTTGAAGATATAATGCAGTGTGTGTGTGTGCGTGTGCGTGTGTGTGTGTGTGTGTGTGTGTGTGTGTGTAATTTCTTCTTTTTCTTTTTCTCTTGGTGTAATCCTAAAATCTGATGATTATGGTTAGAGACGGTGAGCGGTGAGCTAATGTTCAAAAAGCCCACACCACTAATTTAGAACAGTAAAAACTATTGTAGCTCATAGAGGGAAAAAAAAGTTAAGTTTTGGTTAGTTTGTTTACAGCTAGACTGGTTCTGGTCACACCACTTACAATCTATGAAATATTTTAGTGATTCTGCATTTTTGCATTTTCAAGTATCAAAAATATTATCTATTGAAAATCATAGAAAAAAATTCCTTGCATAGACTCTTCCCTGACATTCAAGATGAGAATTTTCATCTAAGACAAAAATATTCCCAGTGTATGATGTCCAAGAAGAGCAGTATTTATTCATAGGTTTAGGAACTCACCAAAATGACCACAGAGAGAAGAAAGAATGGCAGCGGAAACCCACTGTTCTAGCAGGAAGAGCAATGAGATCCCCAGAGTGCCAGGGACACAGCACAGAACTCCAAGGCCTTCGGTTCTGCTCCTCTAGTCAGGGCTGCTCTGGAAGTGCTGGGGATGACACAGACACTCCAGATACATAAAGAACAGACAGGCTTGAATGGGGCTTTTAAAATTAAAAAAAAAACAACACATAGCTGGGTTTGGAAAGTCAGAGACTGTCATAAAATAAATTGCTCTCAATAGGATATTTCCCAACTTTTACAGCAATTAATGGATTCATGTATGGGAATCTGCCTGGTCTCAATATGTGCCTAGGAGACTCTGTTGTGTGGTACGTATTCAGTGCTGGAAATGAGGCCGACGTACACGGGATCTACTTTTCAGGAAACACATTTCTGTCAAAAGGAGAAAGAAGAGACACAGCCAATCTCTTCCCACAAACGAGTCTGACACTTCTCATGCAGCCTGACTCGGCAGGTTCGTGTGCCTAGAGCCAAGATAAGACTCTGCTGGGCTGATTCGTGTAGCCAAACATGTTGGCTGGTAAAGTCACCCTGGCTCAAGTCTCCCAAAGGTCCTTCCTTCCTTGAAAGGGTGTGTAAGGAATACATAGACCTGCATATTCCCTATTTACTGGGCATAAAAGGGGATACCAGAGGAAGAAGAGAGGGGGCTCTGGTTTCCTCTGATTCCACACAGAAGAGTCCTCAGGCAATTCCCTTTTTAATTCAGGTCCTCTTGAAGGTAGCTGGGGAGGCAGAGCAGCAGGGTGGCCCCCACAGAGCTCCAACGCTGAGCTTTCCATAGGGTCTCTGCAGCCTGGATACACTGCTTGCCCTGTTCTCCGCTAGAACTGCAGCCATGCAAATTCAGACCAGCCTTGCTCTGAATGAGCCAACCAAACTGAAACAACCCGGAAAGAATTTTAATCAAGATATGAAAATATGCTAATTTATTTCAGGATTTATTTGGTTCATTTTGTGCCACTAAAACTTAAAACAGAGGCAGTGACCCCCTTTTTATTCTTTTGACAAATGGAAGTACATTGGACAATGAAAAAAAAAAAAGAGAGATAAAGTATCTCATGGAGCTGAAATTCTATTCCAGGGAGACAGACACTAAGCAATCCTAAGAATACATCCACGTCAAGTGGTTATAAGTACAGGCAGAAGACTAGGGCAAGGAGGGGATGGCGACCTGTGGAGCAGGGACCAAGACTCCCTCAGGAGGTGACAATTAAGGAGAGACCTGAATAATGTGAGCGTGTGCACCATGTAGATATCTGGGGAGAAGGTTCCAGGCAGGGGACGTGGCCAGTGCAAGGGTATCCGGATGGGCACATGCCAACCTCTTCTAAGAACAGCTAAGGGGCCTGCAATAGAGTAAACAGCAGGTGAGGCCATCAGAAGTGGGGATCAGATCCTCTAATCGGGTCACAAGAAGGGCTTTGGCATGGATTTGGAGTAAGGTAGGGAGCCACCTTTTCCTCTCTCCCACTCCAGGGACCTTTGACGTCGAGTGCCTTACAACCGACCACTACACAGGTGGCATGAAGCAGAAATACACTGTGAGCAGCTGCACGCAGCAGCCCGAGGATCTCACCGGCTACCTGAATGAAAGAACCTACTACGTGGCAGCCCTGGAGGTGGAATGGGATTATTCGCCACACAGGGCATGGGAGAAGGAGCTGCATCACTTACAAGAGCTAAAGTAACCCGCCAGGCTTTCATTTCCACTTTGTGATTTTAGGTTTCCTACCAGAGGAGAATGATACCAGCTTTTAGAATCAGAAGCCCTTGGGTTCAGCAATACCAACCCAAACAACAAAAGCCTCCTAAGAACCTGTCCTCATCTATTGCTGCTTAATTTTCTCATGAGGAAAACTTCCATTATCTTGTTACTTATTTTCAAACTAAACCAAAATTAGGGGCCAAATTCAGAGCTCACTGTTAGCTTTATTTACCAACTATTGGCTGCTTGTTTTTCTTTCCAAATTTCACTTTTAGCCCATTTTGTATTCCTAAAACTGTTAGGTATGCAAGAGTATTTTAAATGTCTGACGGCAGTCTAGGAACTCTTTCCTCCCAAGAACTTATAGGAAAATATGGTTCAAAATCATTAGCGATGTGTGCTGTATGGAAAAAAAAAGAATAAATTTAGTGTGCATAATGAAGTGAAAGATGACTACCAGAGCTTCCAACACCCGTTCCAAGCAGCATCACCTGGCACCCCTAGTAAGCACTGTGCTCTCCTCTATATCAAGTACATCTTGCACCGTCTGGATGATCTGGTCTGAGGACTGGGCTCTGCGTGGATGAGCAGATCCAGGGTGCACAGCACAGAGGAGAGCCGTGGTGGGCAGTGCGGGGTGGTCATTTGACTGTGATGGCAACTGTGGTTTTCAGTGGAGTAAAAGGTTATTTTAGTGACTGGGATTAAATTGTTAAAAAGCTATGCAAGCCAGGTGTGGTGGCACATGCCTGTAATCCCAGCAGTTTGGGAGGCTGGCGCAGGAGGATTACAAGTTCAAGGCTAGCCTCAGCAACTTAGTGAGGTCCTAAGCAACACAAAAAGACTCTGCCTCTAAATAAAATATATTTTAAAACACAGGGGTGCTGGGGATGTGGCTCAGTGGATAAGCAATCCTGGGTTCAATTTCTAGTACCAAAAAACAAAAAGACTATACAGGAGTCATGAGGTGGCCATGAAAATTTTAGGAATAGGGAATGATTGGGAAAAGGTGCCATTGCAGCTTCTAGCATCCAAAAGTACTGCAGTAGCCTGAGATCCCATCACGGACCGAATCTGGACTCATACAGCTTTAGGCGGCACGGAAACCTAGGGATGATCTGTTGAATTCCTCATTTTAGGAGCAAAGAAACCGTGGCTCCAACAGGTCATGATGAGATGGAGGTAATGTAGCCAGTGGCAAAGTGAGGTCCAGGATCAGGGACGCCACCCAGATGGCGAGGTGTGCTGTCTGCCACATGCATCTAGCTTTAAAGCCTTGGTTTTTGTTGTTGTTGTTGTTGTTGTTGTTGTTTTGTTTGTTTGTTTTTTTACTGGGGTGGGAAATGACTAAAAACTGCCACATTACTTCAATAAAACTATACTTTTACTCAAAATTTAAAATTTAAATACAACTTCCATTTTCATTAAAACAAATACTAACCTGTTTTTTGTTTGTTTGTTTGTTTGTTTGTTTTTTTAGTGTTTCCAATGCATTTCTAGATAAGGGGGAATTTTACATAGGCTCAAAGTACAAGAAAGCTGTGTACCGGCAATACACCGACAGCACCTTCCGAGTCCCAGTGGGGAGAAAACCTGAGGAAGAGCACCTAGGGATTCTAGGTAGGTTCACGCACCTCCTGTCAGAGGGGCAGCAAGCCATGTCCCTGGGTTCTATTTTCCTTTCATATATCACAGTTATTCAGATCAAAATAAAAAGTTATTCAGTAAAAGAGAAGCCTATGCTTATTGAAGAGTATGGATAATAAAATATTACTCATTTCTGTCAGAAATAATGCATTATTGCTTATACTGGTGAACTTTTATGTATTTGGTATTTAACAAGTAGATTAATGCAGTTTGGGTGGAGTTCCTAAGAAGCTGTTTCCTAATGAAATTCCTACCCAAATTCTCCCTTTTATCTTCTCTCTCTCTCTCTCTCTCTCTCTCTCTCTCTCTCTCTCTCTCTCTCTCTCTCTCTCCCTCTCTCTCACCGAGCCATTTAATTTTTAAATTAAGATGTAAATGGTTAATTACAAGAACACCCCCACACACGGGAAAGCGAGTGTTACCATGCACAGGCAATAGAGAAGTTGCCCTGGACTGGTCAGGAGCCACCTGAAGACAAAATGCCTGACTTGACCACACCAGGCTTGGAAATGATCTGAAAACCACCTGACACCTCCACCCCGCTCTCTCCCCAACATCAGAGTTTCCCTGGGGCTTGGTTATCCTCATCCCCTTGATGTCAGATGGCAGAAATTCTACCAGACAGGAAATGGTTGGGATTGGCTGGGGGGCAGGATGGGGAGGAGTAGCCCATCCTCTCAAATAAGAACTGTCCTAAATTCACACTCAAGAAGACCCCTGGGGGGACCAGCTCCCCAAGATTGGGCACTACCCCTAGAACTCTGGGTAAGAGATTTACCATGGTCTCCAGAGGATCGTGAGTTTTGCAGGATGACCCCTGGTCATCAGCTCCCCTGATGAGGCACTACCCCTGGAACTCTAGGTAAGAGTTTTACTGTGGTCTCCATCTTTCCTGGAAGCCATTGCTGGTATTTTTACCCCAGAGCCTCTGGTATAGGTGTAAATCTATGCTGGTACTAGAGATCAGAGACCGCCTCACACTGGGAAAGTCACCTGGTCTGGCAGGTGAATAAGTCACTCTTCCTTTCCCTCTCACCAGGTCCACAGCTTCATGCAGATGTTGGAGACAAAGTCAAGATCGTCTTTAAAAACATGGCAACAAGACCCTACTCCATCCATGCCCACGGGGTGAAAACGGAGAGTCCCATGGTGACTCCGACACTGCCAGGTATTCACAGGGAGGAGCACCTTAGGGACACAGCAGCCTCTCCATGGATGGCTACTGTCACACAGGCATTTCTTCCAAACGAGTGTGACCTGAGGAAGTGAAGCAGGAGGTGGGGGCTCAGAGGGGACACGAGGAGTGTGTCTGCGCGTGCACCGGTGTCCAAGCATGTGCTCCTACCAGGGCAAAGGAGCCAACAGGGAAGCAGGAAGGGGCTGCAGAGCTGCAGATCCTCCAGGGGAGTCCCAGATGATCCCCCAAGCTCAGCTAGGGCATGCCTCAGGTGGCACTGACCCCACTACGTGTGGCCGAGGAGTGTGGGCCTATCTCCAGACAGGGTCAGCAGGGCCAGAGGCTGCCGCTTGGCATTTTAACTGCCCCCTGTATCTAGTCCAGTACCCAGCATGACCTAGCTCAGAAGATGTTTTCTTCCATTATTTGTCAAATTGGCTTCTAGGAAAAGGCCATTTTTTTTTTTTTTTTTTTTTTTTTGGTCATTTGGGAGTGCTCAAATACACCAAACGAGAAAAGGAATAATTGCTCTGCAGAGTTGCTCTTGCAAATTTAGTGGGGACAGAAATTAAAAAACCCTGCCCTGGTGGTCCTCCTGCTCTTCCCCGGAAGGCGAGCAGATCGGAGGGAGCTAAGTGGGGAGCAGCAAGCACTGCTGTGGAAGGCCCAGCAGGGTGAGGAGTCCCGGGGGCTGTTCTAGGGCCGTCAGGAGGGCTTCTTTGAGGAGGTGACATTGAAGGGGACATCTAAATGGCACGAGGCAATGGTGCCCAGGTAGTTGTAGGGAAGACCCAAGGCCCCCGAGATGGGAGATGGGAGTGGGCCTGGCCTGTCTGAGAACAGCAAGCAGCCCAGAGGTGAGAGCCGAGCAAGCAAGGGACAGAATGTGAAGCAGGGACATCGGGGCGGGATGGAGGAAGGAGGGCCAGGAGGCCGCGACTAAGACGGAGAGTCTATATTCTAAACACCTGTGCGAGGATCTGAGCAGAAGAAGGATGACTGACACCTTTTAGGGGGCATTCTGGCTGATAGGTGGGCAGGTGACTCTTGGGGCAAAGGCAGCATCAGGGACCAGTTAGAGAACTTGTTTGATAATCTGGATAAAAATTCTACCAAATCATCGTGATTTGGAACAGAGGAGAGCAGCTGAAAGGGTAAGAAGTTGACATTCTATTGATTTTTAAGGTGCTGCTAAAGTGGCCAAAAGGGGGGCAAGAGGGAGTGTGGGGGAGAGAAAAGCCAGGAAGGACTCAAGTTCTGAGCATCATCCACAGGCAGGAGAGGGCCGTGGAAGGAGGAAGGGCCAGGGAGAAGGAAATGCTACTGTGCAGCTAGTTGCAATAAGTAAAAGCAGAAGCGACAGTAAGGTGTTCAGGTGGTGAATCGACACTTTATATTTACAAGAAAATTTTCGACATAAGAATAGTTAAAGAACAAGAAAAAGTCTTCCACATCCCTCAAGACCATGCTCAGGTGTAGCCTGCTCGCCTAGTAAAGGTCTGCAGGACTCTGGCAGGTTAGAGTCAATGGCATTTTTAAATATGCGAGTAAAGAGCACAGTCCGGATTGGTAGAGGGCACGGGGAAGTTCAGGTCTAGGAGCAGTGACACAGGAAGCCCTGAGGTGACTGGAAATGGAGATGGGACTGAAGAAGAGCCTGGGGCCTGTGGGAAGAGGGTAAGGGTTTGGCAAGGTAGGAGGATCTTCAGGGTGTCCAGGACCAGAATGTGGTTATGCCCTGCATGAGACAGGAGTGGCAGAGGAGCCTTCGATGAGACAAATAAGACAGGAGGCCAGCAGGACTTTGACAAGTTGGAGGCACAGGAGTAGCAGGGCTGATCCTGAATCCTGGGCTCAGTGAGGAAGTGGTGGGAGGAAGGGGAGAGGAGGGCTGCACAGAGCCAAGGGAGTCGAGTAGGACAGTCACACATAGACATGACCCCAGGGACAGGGCTGCCCCTGCAGGACAGCCATTTGGCATCTGAGGGAAACATTTCAAGCTAAGAGGAGTTTGCAAAGCTTCTTCAAATGAGGATACTGGAACAGCCCCTCCTGTCTGAATGACAGCAAGTGTATCATCAACAGTTAGTTCCTAGTTGACACACACAAATGACATGAAATATATCTAACAGTCAATCTTAAAACTAAATGCCTGCAAGGAGTTTTTGAGTAGTTGTATTTTTAAAAACTAATTACATTAGTTTTTAAACTGACATTCCAGTTCCTGGGTTACTACTATCAAGGCTTAACTCCTGATTAATTTAGGTGAAACTCGCACTTACATATGGAAAATCCCAGAAAGATCTGGAGCTGGCACAGAGGATTCGCCCTGTATCCCATGGGTTTACTACTCCACTGTGGATCAAGTTAAGGTAAATGTTAAGTCATTTGGTGTTTTGTGACAACCCCCCCAAATAGACACACAGTTGAAGGAAGGTGAGTGTTTTCCTGTGCTCAAGTTCTATGTTAAACAGGAAAATAAGTATTCAATCTATATTAGTTTGGTTTATTTGTTTGTAAAGATAGTTATAGGTAGCCTAGTATTGCCGATTATGGAGAATACTTATAGAAATTAAGTTATCGATCAATGTTGTATTTTATTTCTCTTTTGGCTTGAAAATACGTTGAACTCAAAGAGCTGGTACATGGTTTCAGCACTCTTTCCAACCAGATAATATAAAAGCTGATCTCAGCAGTCATTCACAGAGTAACTGAAAGTGCTGTTTGATGAAACATTTCAACATCTGCTCAAATATTTATTTTGTAGAAATAAATCTCTAGTCCAAATCTTTTCTGAGTTTTGGTGCTGCATACTGGGCGCCTCCCCCAGGGCCTTCACACTCAGCCACTCTAACATGAATGCTGGGTCCTTGGCCTCCTTCTGCATGTTCCATTGTACCACCAGCAGCACAGGCACCCAGGCCACAGATTTGGTACAGAGGTGCTGACTTACCCAGCACCTGCCTCTCCCTGGCTCACCCAGACCATTCACCCTCCCATCCCCACCTAGAGCTCAATCCATTCCTTCTCTCCATCCCCATAGCTCAGGTTCTTGAAACTTATCTCAACTACACCATGTCCTTCCAGCGTCCAATCTCTTCCCCTCCAAGTCTTCCTTCACTTCACCCAAATGACTTAGAACAAATTTGCTGCCATTTTCTGTCTAGTTTTTCAGTGGTTTCCAATGATGCACAAGACAGAATCTTAAGTTCTCTACCGTGATTCAGCCCAAAGACCTATCCTGCCATTTCAGACGCCCAGCCCAATCCAACTGCTCACTGACGTGGCGTTGGTGGTCTCCCTCCCTGTGTGCATCATTCTTCACTGCAGCTGAGACTACTCCCATGTCTACTCTATTTCTTCCATTTCTGTTTCCTTTATTAGAATGAGTTCCTAGAGGGCAGGAGCTTTGCCCACTCTTCCATGGATTTATAGTGAGTGGCCTAAAGTGTGGCTCATATTCATGAGTTCATGGGCCCATGGTGTAAACAAGCCCACACTGTTCATTTAGGATTCTTTTAAATCACTGAGCATTAGCTGAGCCAATTTTTGGCCTCTATGCACATCTCTACTTCCATACCACTCACATAACCACCCTGCTGCTCACCACTGTTCCTCTACCACGCGGCCAGCGCAATGGTTTCATTAATGAGGTTCTTGGCATAAAAGTTAGCTAGTGAGATCGAAATAAACACTCAGTTACCTTTTTCTATGACCAGGTCCGAGACGGCTCCCCTCTCTGGTTCCCTCCTCTAACCACCCGGCAGGGCAGCAAGGATTACTCAGGGCTAGCAGGAGAGAGAGAGAGCGAGCACGCCAGGGAGTAGCCTTTTATTGGGGAGTAAGAAATTCAGGGGATAATTCCATCCAATGAAGGTTGAAGGGGGGCCGCACTCCAAGGTCAGGGTCAGTGATTGGGCCTCCGGGGTCAGTGGTCAGTTACACCCCCACACGGACAGGTTCTCTCATCAGGAGAGGGCCGGGAAAGCTCCGACACAGCCAGAGCGCCTCAGACCCTAACCGGGAGTCACCCAGTCACGTGTGAGAATGGCTTCCGACATATTCCCCCTTTCTTTTCGCAAAAATGAGGCGGCGGTTCACTCTCTGGAGTTTCTGCATTCTTGTTCTGAAGACTCGCCATCCTACAATTACAACGCAATAAAGAATTAGCAGCAAAGAGAATAATCCAATAATGTACCAGGCCGAGTGTTTGAGAATATTTCCAGGGTTGAATCCATTTAACTCCTTCAATATTTGGTTAGCCAAGGAAGAAGGATCTGAAAAATCAGCTCTATTATTTTGAATGTCTTGGATATGGTGATGAAGTTCCAGAATATCCAAGCTATTATTACTATTTTGCCAAATACCTAACAAATGGTTTTTAACCTTCTCCCAATCCCAGAGAGAAGCATTGTACTTGGCAGCTGTAACACACATATACTTATAATTAGCATGGCATTTAAGCCTTTCTTTAAATTTTAAGGCTGAAAGTTCATTACCTATGTCAATAACAGTTGCCTCTAAGGCGTTTAATTTAGTTTCAATCTTTTCATCAATATTTACTTGATTACGCAGAGCCTTGGAAGTATTTTGAGCTAAATTATTAAGAAATTTTGCATGCTGAATATTCTGAGACAATGTCAGAGACGCAGAGACAGTTGATGCAATAAAAGAGACTAGTGCCAAAACACCAACAATTATAACTCCAATAGCACGTTTAGGTCTTGCCAGCTGGGCATGAATTTGCTGTAAGACTTGTAAACCAGCATCAGCATACCATGGCTCTGAAATATTAGCAGGTAATAAAACAAAAGAGGGCTGATGAAGTATCAGCACTCCTTTTCCTCCATTATACCTAGTAATACAATTGGTTAGGTTACATTTTTTACAAGTAACAATATATCTGTCATCTATCCATTTAACTTTTACATTTCCAATAATTAAAACATAAGGAGATTGGACACAAGCTCGTAAGCCATAGCAAGATCCCTCTTTACAGTTCTTGCCAATAAATCTTGGTAAGGGTCTGTCTGTAAAATGTAAGAATTCTGAGGCAGCAATTAAACGCCAAATATCTTTTTGAACACCACCTTCACTATAAGTCAAAATATTACTAACAAATCCTGCAGGTGTCATAGCAGAATTTCTTCGTAATTGTCTCTTATCAATTTTTGGAGACCAGTCTAAAATATACCCACTATCTTTAGACACCTTATGTTGTACAGGAAAGGGATTTATACAATCCATCCATTTAGGAAAGGTGCCAATCTCAATTGTAGAACTATTTGGACAGTGGTGTATCTGTGGAGGTTTTGCAGAAATGACTGGCTTATTATGGGAAAGTCCCATCTTAATTACTGATCTAGTATTAGGTTTTAAATCTCCATAAATAGAATTATTTGTCAGTCTAGGTCTACCAATCGCTGTCTTTTCTTCGAATGATACTTTCAGACAGCCAGCATGTTTATCGTGGGACCAACACAAGGGTAATTGGGCACTATAGCCAGAATAATTAAATCTAGTCACATGATTGGGAGTAATATGAGTATCTGTAAATCCTCCCATCAAGAATGAGTCATTAGTAAATACTGGAATAGATTCTCCACTCCACACAGCTGGGTGTACCAGGGGTGGATCTGGGAAATATGTCCAGTAAGTGTCTACTTGATCCCCCTTTACCTGACAGCCCAGTAGGGCAATTACTGTTGTTACCATCATCATTGGGGTCCTGTTTTTTCCTAGGTCTCGAAGTATTCGGGAAGCCTGGGTTGTTAGCTTCTTCACGTCTTCCCATGAAATCAGCTTTTTGGCTGGGTCAGTCTGGTCTTTCTTCATCCTTTTCCGATATCTCCTCCTTCTGGATGGGGGCTCCTCTGGGTCGATCCTCAGTCGCTTCAATCTGGGTTCTATCTCTTCCATGTCTGATAGCACGTTCAGGCACCCAAATAGGACGAGAAGAATTTTCTGGGAAAATACAAGCATGCCCTCTGCCCCATATAATCACCGGGTCTGGGCCCTTCCACTGACCGGTCTGTAAATCTTTCCACAAAACTCTGCCTAAAGGGCCTGTTACTGAGGGAGACATTTGTCTCTCAGCAGCAGTGTGACCTTCTGCGTCACAGTTTAAAAAATTTAAAACAAACAAGGCATGATTAAGGCTATTTTGGGGAGTCATAAGCCTATCCCCCCTTTTTAATTTTTGTAATTGAAGTTTAATAGATAAATGAGCTCGTTCTACAATGGCTTGACCTTGGGGGTTATAAGGAATTCCTGTTTTATGATTAATTTTAAACTCTTGACAAAATTGTTGAAAAGAAGAGCTCACATAAGCTGGAGCATTATCTGTTTTAATCTGCATAGGGCATCCTAAAACAGAAAAAGCTGCTAGGCAATGAGAAATTACATTTTGAGAATTTTCCTTAGTACGTGCTGTGGCAAAAATAAATCTAGAATAAGTGTCCACTATGACATGCACATAACACTGCTTACCAAATTGAGGAATATGAGTTACGTCCATTTGCCAGATTTGATTTGGTTTTAATCCACGGGGATTTACCCCTGATGGCAGAGATGGAGTGTGAATAACACACTTAGGGCATTGGCTTACAATCTGACGAGCTTGTTCTCTAGTAATATTAAATTTTTTACGTAAGCTAGAAGCATTTTGATGATGCAAGGAATGGGAAGCTAGTGCACAGTCATATGAAGACATCTGTTGACAAAAAGCTATGAGTTTGTCAATTTTGTTATTACCTGAAGCTAAAGGTCCTGGAAGATTAGTATGAGCTCGTATATGTCCTATGAAACATGGATATTTCCGCATTAGCACTGCCTTTTGTAAATTATGAAATAATTTAAATAACTCTTGTGATGAAGTATACCCAATAACTGAAGTTTCAATATTTTTAGTAACTCCGACTGCATATAAGCTGTCAGAATAAATATTAATAGGCTCATTTGCAAAGTAAGTTAAGGCACAAATCAGAGCTTGAAGCTCTGCTCTTTGGGCAGAAGTATAAGAAGTTTGTATTACCTCTGTGTGAACACGACTATAAAATCCTGCTTTACCTGAACTTGATCCATCAGTGAACACTGATAAGGCTTCATCTATAGGATGGGCACGTACAATCTTTGGAAAAATAAGTGACGTTAATGATGCAAATTGTATAATTTTATCACGAGGATAGTGACTATCTATCTGGCCAGGAAAATCAGCAAAAGCTATTTGCCATGGGCTAGAAGTTTGAAAAAGCCAATTAATCTGTTGAACAGAAAATGGAATAATTATGATATCAGGTTCAGATCCAATTAATTGTAAAATCCTAGTTCAACCATTAATTATTAATTGAGCTATAGAATCATGAAAAGGAATTAATGTTTTTTGAGGGGAGTGGGATAAATAAATCCACTCAATAACTCCTAATTTTTGCCATATGGCTCCTGTTGGTGTATGTTCAGTTGGAAATATTAATAAATACACCATTTCCTTAGGATCAACTCTAGTAAGCTGTGCATTTTTAATTGCATTTTCAACTTTCCTTAAAGCTGTTTTAGCCTCTAAAGTTAGCTGACGTGGAGAGGTTGGAGAAGGATTTCCTTGTAATATCTGAAATAAAGGACTTAACTCAGAAGTAGTTAGTTTTAAGGATGGCCTCAGCCAATTAATATCTCCTAATAGCTTTTGAAAATCATTAAGGGTATGTAACTCCTTAATTCTTATCTGAAGATTTTGAGGACGGATTGTACGTCCTTGAATTATCTGACCTAGATATTGAAAAGGAGACACTTTTTGAATTTTTTGAGGAGCTATGCATAAACCCATTGCTGAAAGCGAAGTCTCTAACTGAGTAAAAATTTCTGAAAGTACCTCTGGATTAGCATGAGCCAATAATATATCATCCATAAAATGGATAATATATGCATCAGGAAAGCTACTTCTTATGGGATCTATCGCCTGGTCTACGTATTTTTGGCACAGAGTAGGACTATTACGCATTCCCTGTGGGAGTACTTTCCAGCAATATCTTTTAACAGGTTCCTTAAAATTAATTGTTGGGACAGTGAAAGCAAATCTCTCACAATCTCCAGGATGTAACCTTATAGAGAAAAAACAGTCTTTTAAATCTATTACCATCAAGCTATAATCTAAAGGAATGGCTGTGGGAGAGGGAAGTCCTGGCTGTAAGGGTCCCATAGGCTGAATTGCATGATTTATTGCCCTTAAATCCTGCAGCAATCTCCAATTTCCTGACTTTTTCTTAATAACAAAAATAGGTGTGTTCCAAGGACTAAGCGTTGGTTCTATATGACCAGCCTGAAGTTGTTCCTCTACTAACCTATGAATTATTTTAAGCTTTTCCCCTGAGATGGGCCACTGAGAAATCCATATAGGCTCCTCTGTGAGCCAGGTGATTTTTTCAGCTGTCTTAGGGATCGGGGAAGTACTCAGGGCCCCTAATAAAAATTTTGGCTTTGAGCATTTACTAATCTTTGTCGTGGAGACTGGTTTGTAAACAGATACTCTTCCTGAAGGGTCTCCTTATCATCTCCAGGAAAATATCTCTGACTAACTTCCTCAACTGATCTCATAGAGTTAGGAGTAACTAATAATAATCTAATTTTGGTTAAAATATCTCTCCCCCATAGATTAGCTGGTAAAGGTTCTGTGCTGTCACCATTTTGAAATTGGGCTTCTAAGTCACGTGGCTGAGAAGAACTCTGAGCCCCTCTAGGAATCTCTTCCAGATTTTCCTCTCCAGGAAGATCGTCTACCTCCCTTGGAGGGCTCTCTAGGACCTCGGAGGTATCTCCTCTCTGATATTGCTCTCCATAATCTTCCTGCGGAGTAGCCTGATTTTGCAAGTTTAAATTTACATTTTTAACTTTGGGCCTGGCCCCTAGCGCCTTTGTTTTTAAGTGGCTTAAAGGAAAAGGAATTAACGTAGTCTTAGGCGGATTTTCCATTTGAATAGACTTGATAGCCTGTTGAATGCCTTTTAGCAGGTCCTCAGGGGGCCACGAATTCTGGCCCATATATTCAAAAAGACAAACTTCCAAAGCCGTCCAGGTTCTCTGAATATTATCTATGCCTCCAGGTAATTCATTAGAAGGACAGACCTTTTGTAACGTTCTTCCTAATTTCTCCCAAGTAAGTAAATTTGGAGATTCTTGTTCACAAAACCAAGGACAATATTTACCTACAATCTCTAAGAATTGTAATAACTGAGCTTTCTTTATCTGTTTTCCTTTCTGATTAATTATACTGTCTAAAATAGTCAGATACATTTCCTTATCCGTAGAAGTTGAATTTCCCATTTTAATTAATTTAACGTCTCTTTCCTTCAATATCTTAAGGTACTTTTGTGACCCAAATTGTCACCACTTCCTTTTGTGACCCAAATTGTCACTACTTCCTTTATCTTTACTTTTTTCTTTATCTTTATAGCGCGCTCCCACTCAATCTAGCTAATCTAGAATGCCCCCCTCTTGGGCGCCAATTCTACCACGCGGCCAGCGCAATGGTTTCATTAATGAGGTTCTTGGCATAAAAGTTAGCTAGTGAGATCGAAATAAACACACAGACTCAGTTACCTTTTTCTATGACCAGGTCCGAGACGGCTCCCCTCTCTGGTTCCCTCCTCTAACCACCCGGCAGGGCAGCAAGGATTACTCAGGGCTAGCAGGAGAGAGAGCGAGCGAGCACGCCAGGGAGTAGCCTTTTATTGGGGAGTAAGAAATTCAGGGGATAATTCCATCCAATGAAGGTTGAAGGGGGGCCGCACTCCAAGGTCAGGGTCAGTGATTGGGCCTCCGGGGTCAGTGGTCAGTTACACCCCCACACGGACAGGTTCTCTCATCAGGAGAGGGCCGGGAAAGCTCCGACACAGCCAGAGCGCCTCAGACCCTAACCGGGAGTCACCCAGTCACGTGTGAGAATGGCTTCCGACAGTTCCAACTGAACCACTTCACTGCAAAGTCAGTAAACTGGCATCGTCACGTTAGGCCAAGTCTACTAGTTAAATGGGTCCTGCCCAAATTCCTGAGGTCAAGGGTGGTAAGACCCCAGTTTGCTGAAACCTGACCTATATTCCAGAATGACTGAAGTTTCTGCTTATCCCCAGGATCTCTACAGTGGATTGATTGGCCCACTGATCGTCTGTCGGAGACACTACCTGAAAGTATTCAATCCCATAAGGAAACTGGAATTCTCCCTTCTGTTTCTAGTATTTGATGAGAATGAATCTTGGTACTTAGATGACAACATCAAAACATACTCTGATCACCCCGAGAGAGTAAAAAAAGATGACGAAGAATTCATAGAAAGCAATAAAATGCATGGTACAGAACGATACATTATTCTAAAACAAATATCCTCATTTTCACCCTTTGCTTCTTTCAACTATAATTAGGTTGGAGACTATTCATTTATTACATTTTAGGTAAACTATTTTTTCCTCACTTTGTGAGGTAAAATTCTATTGAAGGGGACTATATTTAAAATCATTTACTAATTTTTCTCCCAATTCCAAAAATCTCATTCCCTTTTAATTAAACCCATAAGTAGGATTAAGGCTTTCTTCAGTGCAAGGTGATGAGAGAAGCATTAGTGTGGCATAAGTGACCTTAAAATATCCATTTCCTTCATTTGTAGTGAAATGCATTCTATTGTATACAAAAGACTCCCCCCGTTCATCTAATATCATATTATCTGTGAAATACCTATCGGCTTAAAATATTCTACAAGGTAACACGCATTCACATGCTTTCCCCAGCTATTAATGGGAGAATGTTCGGAAACCTGCGAGGCCTCACGATGCACGTGGGAGATGAGGTCAACTGGTACCTGATGGGGATGGGCAATGAGATAGACCTGCACACGGTGCACTTTCACGGCCACAGCTTCCATTATAAGGTAAGAGCCACTGGTGGTCTTCCTTCTTGCTCTGTTTGAATATGTCTTCACAGAGAGAAAATCTTTCCTCACATGTATCTATGAAAAATTCAAAGTTTCATCTAAGCATGGAGGCTCACACCTGTGATCTCCTCCACTCGGGAGGTGGAGGAAGGAGGATGTCAAGTTCAAGGCCGACAATTTAGCAAGACCCTGTCTCACACACACACAAAAAAACCTGACAAAAGGACTAAAAATCCAGCTCAGCAGCAGTGTGCTTGCCTAGCATGTGTGAGGCCCTGGGTTCTGAAAAAAAAAAAAAAAAAAAAAAGGAAGTTTCAAAGAGTAAAAGGTATAGAAATTTCAATTGATACCGGGTCTTTGTTAAAGTAAGTTTTCCTTGAAGTTTTTACTGAATTTTCATGGAGTTCCGCTCACACATTGCTCAGTAAGGCATTTGAGTGGAGTTGCTCTCAGGGAGGGCAGGAGTGTTCCCATAATAAGCCAGAGAGCAGAGGTCAGGACCATCCTAACTTTTGCCCTGCAGTTCAAAGTTCTGAATCTTAAAAGGCCTGGGTGAGCAAGGTCATCGGGCAGATATTAAGCAACGTCCCTCCACCGTCCCTCCACCGCAATCCTACTTCTGTTCTCAACCCAGTGCTGAAGTGCTGATTTCAGCAGGAGCCAATGGCCCTTTTATAATATTCTTTTTATTTTTTTTTATTTTTGAGTTAATGTAGAAAATGTATTAACTACTAAAAAAAGCACCTTGCAGAAAGTCCATTTATAATCTGCATTTTGTTTTACAATGATCTATTTCTAGTGGACTTTTGATTCTATCCTTGCAGAAATACACCCAACTCCTGTCTCTAGTTACATCTCTGCCTGGACTGGCCCTGGCCTGGGCGTCTCCATCAGCCTCCTTTTCTGCTTCCATTACTATCCTCCTTGCCCTAGAGTTTCATACACAGATGGTCTAGGGCAGGTTCAGGCTATAGCGAGGTTGGGGCTGCTGGGCCACAGCCTAGTTCCTCTGTATAGCTCAAGTGCTCTGACAGAGGTGGGCCAGAGTCACAGTGCAGGAGGCCACAAGCAGTCCTGAGCTGGGCCAACACCATCGCATCTTTCCTCTGCACCCACTTGATGGCCCATGGTACTGAGGGCTTACTAGAAACACACAGACCACACATCCCATGGTCCGGATTAAACACAGATGTGCAGGGACTCATTCCATTTTTCTAACATCCCCAGGTCCCCCAGTGGAAGACTGAGCCAACTCTTAACACATTATGTAATGTTTGTCATTTTTCTAATTAAGCACAGGGGCATTTATAGTTCTGATGTCTTTGACATTTTCCCTGGGACGTACCAAACCCTAGAAATGTCTCCCCAAACGCCTGGAATCTGGTTACTCCACTGCCACGTGACCGACCACATTCATGCTGGGATGGAAACCACGTATGCCGTTCTACCTAACGAAGGTAAATATGCAGCTGGAAATTCTAGAAGTCATATTTTATGATACGTAAAAGGCCTCTTTGCCTAAATACTCCCCCCAATATGAAGAATTTGTGAATTTTATTTCTGATTTCTTCCTTCTCTACCTCCAGGCAGGAATTTACATGGCTCAATTCCTGATAGCCCGCACTTGAACAGCATATAGGCTCTAAGCTGGTCCCAATCTGATGCAGTATAATTGTCCCTGAAGCTGACAAAAGGCATTCACCAAGAAGTGAACCATGATTCATGGAAGACACATTTAGAATTTAATTTCTGGGCAGAGGGTGTAGTTCAGCAGTGGAGCACCTGCTTAGCCTGCATGAGGCCCTCAGTTCAGTGCCCAGCACTGCCAAACAAAAACAAAAGCACAACTTTTAACTTCTTTCCTAAAGGAAAACACTAACTTTTTTCTAAGTAATAGATCATCCTTAAGAGAAGTCTGGAAAAAGACCCCCAAAACAACATAATTTCCAACAGCCAATCAGACAGAGCAGCATCCTCTATGCTTCCAGGGAGAGGGGAAGGCATCACTGATTGTGAAAGATGCAGGAGAAAAAGTTAAATACCCTGCTCCCCAATTCCTGCAGCAATCCCCCTACATGAGTGTATACACACACACACACACACACCCCACAGCAGGAAACGGAACAGAATTTTAATGTATATACACCAACAAAGTGTACAAAGAGTGAAATTTCTGCCTTATGGCTACAGGCTTTGGTCTTTCCTGGTTCAAAATTGGACATGGCAAATTCAACAGGGGGAAATTATGTAAAGAAAACAACTTTGTTTTCTTCTCAAAACCAAGATAAAAGTAAATATATAAATGATTGAAAATTTAAGTCACTGAAAGATTAATCCTTAGTGCAAATGGAGTTTAATTTCTGCTCCAGGATTTCATATCAACACCTTCTGCCAGGAAAGTTTCTTCTATGAAAGTTCTTTTTTTACAAAGAGTGTTTAGTAATAATACAAGAACCCGACAGAAGACAAACCAATAACTTAAACAAAGCAAAAAGTTAAAAAGGCTGAGAAAAAAAAAAAATTGTAGTCTTTAAAAAAAACGCTTGCCTGCCTGTAAACCCACTGTGATGTCATGCACCTGGAGATGGCTGTTTCCACAAAGGAGAAGTCCTTAGGGAGAGTGTTGTCTGTTCTGTCAGTTACTGTAGTCCAACTCCCCACCCTGAGCAGCACACAGGGACCTCCTGTGACAAATGTAAAAGGTACTTTTCTTACACTGTGACTTTTCCATGATAGATAACCTTTCAGATGCAGATCACAGGTTGAAAAACTTACTTGGTTTGAAATTCCCTAGACAGGGACTGGTACTTGCTAGCCAAGTACCCCAACCTAATACAATGCTGTGCTTGGTGACTATTTCACATATTCACAAAATGACACAAAATTTCATGAACTTTCTTTGGACATACAGAAAAGCTGCAGGAGTAGGACAAAGAATTCCCAAACGCCCTTTATCCAGATCCCCAAATGTGGATGCTCTACACGGCTTTATTTCTCAATTTCACCAATCATCCTAACAGTGTTCTATACAGAACAAGGAACCCTACGCATGCCCCACACTGTTGCCACTTCCCTGAGGCCCCCCGACACCTCTCTTACAGCAGCTCCTTAGACCCTGTCTTTCACAATCTTGATGCTTGGGAAGGCCAGAGGGCAGACAGTGCACCCACCACCCTTCATCTCAGTCTGTCTGGTGCCTCCTGGTGCTTGTGCTGTTGTGTTTTTGGTGACCCTGTTACAGAAGCTTGCTGTGTTTTCCTCAGTGCCCCCTATTAGGAGGCACGGGATATTGAGTTGTCACATTAATGGTGAGGTTGCCTTCGAAATGACTGGTTAGGGTGGTATCTGCCAGGTTTCAGCATAGTCAAGTTACTATTTGTCCCTTTATAATTAATAAAGATCCTGTAGGGAGTAATGTTTCTTTAATTTAATCATTCCTAGAATAAGAGATTTCTAAACATATGAAAAGTAGAAAATATAAACGAATTAAGAATGATTAAGCAAAGTAATACTTCAAAATTAGAATACATTTAAAGTACCATCTACTAATTTTTTAATCATATAAAATACACTATTTTAAATGATGTCTTAAAATTTCTTTTTCTATAGAAACCAAGTCTGGCTGAAAGAAATAATTTGGTGATAAGTGGAAAAATTTTTTAAAAAGATTCATAATAATGTATATGAACATGTTAAATACAACATTGCTTTGGAATGGCTATAAACATTAATAAAAGACTGAAAATATAAAATTCTGTGCATCTGTGGGGGAAACTGTGTTGCCTGCTACAGATAAAAAAGATCAACAGGCCATTAAGATGTTAAAAAAAAAAAATCTATGACCAGAGAGCTGTCCCGGTGGTCCTCAAAGGATCACATGAAGTGTCCCTGACATGTTCCCAACCATCACCTTCCCATCAATGCTGACATCATTTCTAATGAGCCAGTGGGCATGCAGGTACAAGCTGCAGAGGAAGAAGGAAAAATAAAACAAAAATAAAAAGATGCCAATTGGAGTTTTGTTGAACCCTTGAAAAAGATGGTCAAGGGATATTACCTGGAATTGGGGAAAGGTGAAGTTGAGAAACAATGCCTATGTCAAATCCAGGTTAAAACAAACTTAAGATAATAAAATATTGAAACCTTGCCACCAGGAGACAAGCTTCAGAACGTGGTTGTGCCAGGCAGTGGGCAAGCAAAACTTTTGTACTGTTTCAACTGGATTCAGTGAACACTCTCAATGAGCTGAACTTGAACTCAAAACTCCTTAACAAGAGGTTAAAAAAGAAGACAGACGTGACTATCATGATACAGTGCTTTATTGTCACAAATGCTCCAGCTGCAAGAGCAACAGGAGTATACATCAACAGGAAACAGATACAAGGCTTGGGCTGGAAACATGCATTCAACAAATGATGCCAACATCCAGACAGGAAGTGAGATTTGTGAACATTTACTTCATCTGATGCAGAAAGAAACAGCACAGGATTTAAAAGTAACAAGAAGATCGAGTTGGAAATCTTTTACAGTGGCAAAACATTTACATCTTCCTCAAGAGAAAATTATTATTATTATTTGAAAGTAACACAATAGAAAAATCTGGAAAAATCCAGAAGATAAAAATTCTGGCGCTCTAAAGTAATATTCAAATAAACTTATAAAATGTTTCCTCGAGTGTTCCTGGGATTGAAAAAGATTGTCATGTCTCCAAGAACAAGAAATTGGTGGTGTTTTCTGGAATAAAAATCAGTATCCACTTGTAAATATGTGGCTTCCTTGAAGACTCCTTATGTCTTGAAGCTCTTTTACATTCTGGGCAATTAAAGGGATTCAGGTTATAAATTTAGAAATCAGTGGTTACCCACTGCATGAAGCACCCTGAAAGAATCTGAGATATGTAAAAAATAAAAAAATAAAACCCTTTGCTTGTATCTGTACCTGGCAACGAATTTTTAAAATGCAGCTTCATGTGCTACTTTCAAAAGACACTTCAAGTCAGTGATTTTTTGCGACTGCAGTAAAGAAGATAGGGCAAGAAGAATGCAGCAGTGCCATCTTCCGGGAGGACATTCAAGAAATCCTTGAGCTCCAGTTCCACAGCGATGATGGAAAGCACTTCTGTTATGGGAAAGAAAACCTGTTAGAATGGAAAGCCCATCTTTAATCGAAGTCTCTTAATCACTCATTCGATTAATCAGAAGCTGGTTCTGGAGACAAAATGTTACGACTACAAAGAGAACAGTCTCCTAAGTCCACAGCCGACTTTGTGGTTTTAACAACTTCCAACATCCTTTCTAGACTCCTCTGAAGTTGATTTTATATCAGCCCCATGGGATTTGGAGTTCCTCTTTCATTGCTGGATTACTAGGTTGTTTTTCAATAGGTTCCTATTGTTTTCTAAAGAGAAATGCGACTACCTGAAAATGGCCTGCTGTTAGCACTGTCCTGCAGGAAATATACATCGGATGTTTGCCAGGCAAGAAAACACCATTTCCAGTTGGATGCCCTAAATCAGTTCCTCTCCATTATGAGATTGTGACATTATTAAAAAGTACAAATGTGCCTTTTTTGTAAACTGCAAAGGAAGGTGCTCCAGTGAACATTTTCAACACGAAGGGCTTCTCCAAGTGTATTTGTAAAGGTAAATGTGTGCTTTTGTGATTGTATTACTAGTTAAAAGATATGCGCTTTCCTCTTCTAGAGAGAAGGGTGATACTTAGGAGCAGTGTTCCCCATAAATGCCTCCTGGTCTCTGGCCCTATGTGCACTTCAGGCCATTCCCGAGTGTCCTCGTGTGCCCACTGTTTACTCTACATAAGAGCTGCTTAGAAGCATCTGCCCAACATTCAGCAATCTTAACCCTCGTTCACGCAGAGGAGCCTCCTGCTGTTTTTGCTGAAAACTCATAAGTGCGGTGGAGCCATGTGGAAGATCCCTAGCTCGGGAATCAGACAGTCTAGGGAAGGAATCCAGATGTCAACCCACCTACTTGGTGAGTGACTTAAAGGGAGTTACTTAATCCTTTGAGTCCTGGTTTCCTCCTCTATAACGAGTTTTTAGTTTGTGGTTCCTGGGGCAGTGCTACTGGTATTCAGCAGGCGGGGGCAAGGATGCTGCTGTTTAACATCCTCACGTGCACTGGGGACATCACACAGACAATTTCCCAACCCTCAAAATGCCAAGGCTGGGAAAAGCTGCAGTAGAGAGAAAAATTGGAGCTCCAACACACCCTAGGAGTCCCTGTCTCTACTCGCCAACCTCACTCTCTTGCAGTTTTGCCCAACATTTCACTCTAGAGTGACTCTGGAACTTCTCATCAGTCCAGGGATATTAAAAAACTGGCTTGCCCTGGGTCACTCGCTAAGTGGTACACCTAATTTTTCAGACTCAAATCTGGGCCCTTAGTGTGCTTAGCTGCCAACAGGAATACCTCTAAGAAATGGAATGGAAGTTCTTCAGATACCTCCCCTTCCAATCAATAAATAGCTACAGGATGTTTCCTGTGGGAGAAGCACATTGCTGCTGAGCAGAGTGCACACCATGAAATGCAGACAGAACGCTGTGCCGGCTCTGAGGCACTGCAATCCAATGATGGAAATCACACACGTGAGCACACACACAAACACTGGAGGAATGATTATGGGTAAGTTAGGGAAGAAAGCACATGGATGTGAGCCAGAAAGAGGTTTGACAAGATAACACTGTTGCGGAGGTGTGAAAATGAGGGACATCTGCAGGAAGGTGGGAAAGTGACCCACCCACGCAAAACTATCTTAATTAATAGTGATTAATTATGTGATTAATTTTGATGCAAAAGGGGCAAAGCAATCAGACACCTGCCACTTCCACCTTCTGAAAATCAAAGCAGTCAGGGAGGAGGACAAAGAGTTGGTGGGAGGTAGCCTCCTCCTTCCCCTATCACCAATGTGCAACGTTTACTAAGTGGGATCTTCAGAAAAACAACATCTGATGGCCACTGGCTCTGCCTACTGTTTTAAAAATCTATTGCCTCAGCTAGAAAATATAATTCCAACACTATCAATTTCTAATATTTCATGTGCACTACAATCAACATAGACATGACTTGTGAAGTCAGGCCAACAAATAACTAGTAACATTAACACATAACAACATAAAAAATGAAAATGATGTGTTCGTTAAGATTAATAAATGACTATGTATGAATGATGAAAATTCAAATTGACAACCTATGCTGTAAAAAACTGTATATTTAGACATTCAACTTTTAAACACTGGAAGAACTCATCCTTCTTCAATACTTAAAATTGTGTTTGTTAATCTTAGCTTCAGACATAAAGTAAATTAAACACTCAGATCATTAATAAAAAATGTAATTGTCTTCATGAAGTTGTGAATTTCTATAACTGTAATAATTTGTTGAGCATTTGAAAAGATTAACTTAAAATACCAGCTCTGTGAGTAGAAGAGATAAATGAATATCAAATGTGATCCGGGAACACAGATGCTAAAAATAAACTCTTCAAATGATTCTGCAAGACTTCTTCATCCCACTTGAAAAATTCCCATAAGAAACCTAGATAAAGTATGACTATAGCAAATTTAAAATTGAAACTAAAGTCTACGATCAAGTAAAAAAAGTACTTTTACCTTTCAGTGATGTCAGGTAAAGTTGATACTTCTCTCCACCACATTTTATTCTCTGACAAAGCTCAGGCAGCAGTTTTTTCCACCACAGAGTCTATCTTAGAAAAAAATGAATCAATTTTAGTTTGATGCATTTTACACTTAACTTTCTAATGAGAAAAGGCTGTGCAGGAAGGCACGGGGCACCATTACATCATTTGGTTAAGGAACTCAGTTTTATGATAAAAGGAGTTATTATCCACAGCCTGTCTTCTGTTTAAACCAAAAAAAAAAGAGCTTCAAAACTTGATATGCACCCATGCATGTGGCTGTTTACAAGAAGAAGCCTAGACATGTCCTGTTACCATGTCTTAGGTGACAAGGAAGAAGAAAAAGTATACTAGAGTCCAAAACTCTTCTAATTTCTAAACTTAAGACTTTATCACTCAGAAAATATTTTCCCATCATGCATTATGTTTCTCAAATCTTCAAGCAATCACCTATTTAATCTCCAAACAAGAGGTTTCCAAAGATGCCAATGCATCATCATCATCATCCTGCATCTTAATAGCATCTAACAGTATCTAACCCACGCCCTTAAACACTCAGGTTCACTGGATTCATGCGGCCCTGTGAAGTCACAAATGTCCCTGTAATGCAGACACATGGCAACGAGATTATCAACGCACACTCTCACGATCAAGCCTGAGAACAGAATCCAAAAGCTTATACCCGGTTCTCTTCTTTCAGTTCGTGATTTGCATATGGAATGACCGCCTGCGGGCATCTCTCCAGCAGCGTGTCCAAGCACTGCTCATACTCTCTCAGGCGAGTACGACACAGAACGTGGACACTGAGGCCAGCAACAGTGTCTTCTGAGAGTGGCTCCAAGAAGGGAATGATGGAAGCTATGTCAAATGAAGGACCACAGATAAGAGACTAGGAACAGAAAAGCAAAATGTTATGGAGCAAGGCATCCAGACACTAAACACGACCTACAATTTTTATCAGCTAAGGAATCAGATGATATCTCATTTCCAGTGGAAATACTGTCAGGGCAAGAATTCTCAGAATTCTCTTAAAGAAGAAAATAAAAGCAACAAACCTCACTTATCATAAAAAGAAGAAGGAGGACGCCATTTAAGAACACATGAATACAGTCCTTATTTAATAAATCTTAGTGGGCTGAAGTGTTAAATATTTTGTATCTATACCTCCAGTTTAAAGAAATAAAGATTTGTTTAATAGAAAATTATCACTTTTAAAGTAAAATAATTTCATTTATTTGAGTGGACAGCAAATTAAGACTGATGGGAATTTTCTAGGACTCTGTCCTAAAGAAATAATTAATAGACAGTAGTTTGCACAAGCATATTCTCAAAACCAAAAATTCACAAGAAATCCAAAAATTCAACAAGGAGGGATGTTAAGTCAATAATGGTACAGTCATGTTGTCAAACTTTAGATAGTCATCAAAATGACGTTTCCAAAGGCTAGTTAAGGAGAAAGTGCTCATGATAAGATGATGAGTAAGAAAACCTCATTTTGAGATTATGCTCAAAGCATGCCCAGCTCTGTACTATCCACACAGGTATATGCAGCATGGAAGTATCTCTGCATGGCCCTGCACCAAAACACACATCAGCTAATTGGATGGGAAGGCAAAGCTTACTTTCTGTTCTCTTTTCATACTTCCCTGCATTTTCCAAATTTTCTATAATGAGGATACACTAAAATAATAAATTTTAATATAAAGCTAAATAAAATTTAGTATAAAATTTAATATAAAAAAGCTAAAGCACTTATTTAGAACTTGGTCATTTAAATCGACACCATTTGCAAAAAAAAATAAAAAATAAAATAAATAAATCGACATCATTTGCCACAAGCTGAATGTCAGGGAGCAGGTATTTCAGTATTGAGAACTCTACTAGGATATTATTATTCAGCAACTTTAGCAGTATTTTACTTTTAAAATGTGTAAGTATTTTTATTATACCACAAAGATAATCTTCATTTCCCCTTCTCCTGTAAGAGAAATAGTCATGTCTTGATTTCTCCTTCCTGTATCTTTTTTTGCTACAGCATCTTCTCAGAGTTATGAGAGAATATGGAATGTGAACTATCTGTTCACAGTTAGCATGATTATTTTATTCCAAATATCTACCAAAGAATGGCCAGGAAAATAAGGTTGGTATCTTTTCTTCTGCAAGTTTAATAAATAATTCATTTGAATAATTTCCTAACAATAAAATGGCAAAGATGAAATAAGGTAATAATCACCCACTCATAGGATCTCCCAATATGGAAGAAAATGGACATATTTCTATACTGGGTCCTTGATTACCTGGATTAATACAATTACAAATATGTCATTACTGTGTATGTTGTCGGAGGTCAAGGCCCGGTGCTGCCCATGACATTTACAGTCTATGCTCATGTGACGAACAAAAGTTGAGGCTAAGAAGCCTCTTTGTCACAAGAGACAAAATCTTTAAGGACTATAAATAACTCCATCTCTGGGGAAAACACAGCTCTATTTGGAGACTGAATATAAGCAATATGGTCTCTTGAGCTTCCTTCCCCAACCTCTATCCCCAATTTGACATTTGGTCGTAGCATCAATAACCATGCTTACACCAGTTCCCAGAGCTTAAATCAGGGATTGCAAACTCAAAAGCAGAAAGGGGTCGACCAGAGAATGAAAATGCATAAAGAGATCTTGCTACGAGGAAAGTAGACACAAGACTCTCAGCTCGGAGACGGAAAACATGGAGATAAATCAGGCAGACAGAACACCAGAAGCAATGCCCAGGGACTGGCCACTAGCAGACTCCAACTCTCAGGCCTCAGGGGTAAGAAGAGTCCTGGATTGCCGGTTCTGCTGAATTTGAAACTTAGAATTACTAATATGAAATCTTAATTTTTCTCTGAGGGCAAGCAACATTGGACAGACAAAGAAAACAACTGTGGGAATTATAATCAGTCCCTGGGCCACTGAACTATGTTAAATAAGTCATAAATAATGCAGCCCAGCCTGATCCACCATGTGAAATGCACACTTCATTTCTCATTTCCAGTGGAAATAATGTCAGGGCCAGAATTCTCATGGGAGGATCTAGGGTGTCTAACCATGGTGCTAGTTTTTGAAGATTCGTTTAGAAGCCAGGTAAACTGGTTACCTTGAGTTGTTTCTTATGAACTAGTGTGAGCAGTCTAAATTGTGTCAGTCATGCTAAAACTGGATTACATCCATAAAAACACCACTACATATCTGTCACACTTTCATTTAGAGTGTTTTCAAGTGCACCCTGGAGAATAGTGGTCACTTCAGCTGGCAGAGCTTGCAGTTCCAGGCAGAGGCAGGAGTGCTGCCAAAGCCCCTGAGAATGCTCACTATAGATCCATGGATTAAAGGGACACTTGACATCTTACCAAATTTAAATCCTACACTGTACTGCTGTGTGCATATTCAAAAGGATAAGAGGCATTTTAACTTACTTGTAATTTTGAAAGGTCTTCTTTGTAATTTTTATCAGCTAAGGAATCAGATGATATCAAGACATCAACCCACGGGTAGATTAAGCCAAAGTGACTGCAGGCATTTATCTAAAAGATAAAAGAAATTTATCATAAACACCTAACGACAAAACAAAACCTTCCTTTGTCCACTCACAAAAAGTTAAGTGATTGTTAACCCTCTGACACATTACAGGTCAGGTACACACCAGCCTAGGAACAGGAAGTCTTTCCCAAGTGCTTTGCCTTCCCCAAAAGGAGTTTCAGCCTATTGCTTCCATGACAAATAAGCTGCACTTAAATATTCCCTTAATTTTATTTTTTTAAATAATTTTTAGTTGTAGATGAACACAAATAAATAAGAAATTTATTTTTATGTGGTGCTGAGGATCAAACCCAGTGCCTCCCACATGCTAGGCAAGTGCTCCACTACTGAACTACAACCCAGCCCCATATTTCCTTAATTTTGAACTTTAAAATATTCCAAGGAGGGGGGCTGGGGTTGTGGCTCAGAGGTACAGCACTCACCTAGCACACATGAGGCACTGGGTTTGATCCTCAGCACCACACAAAGTAAAATAAAGACATTGTATCCACCTATAAGTAAAAAATGAATGTTTAAAAAAATATTCTTGGGGCTAGGATTGTGGCTCAGTGGTACAGCGCTCGCCTAGCACGGATGGAACCCGGGTTCGATCCTCAGCACCACATAAAAATAAAGGCATTGTGTTGTGTCCATCTACACCTAAAAAATAAATATTAAAAAAAAAAAATACTCCAAGGAGGTACTCTCTAGCAAAAATTTCAAAACAAAACAAAACAAAAAACTGCCTTAAGCTAATTATACTGAAAAAGAATTAAAGGAAACTTGGAAATAATTTTCATTAATACACTTTGAGAGGCAAAACATCATCCATCAGTTATCAAGATAATTCTCATGGAGGTCCCCTTATTCAAGAAGCTGGTGACTTTTTCTGTGACCCCACATTAGCCATGGCATCCATGAGAGGCAAAGGGGCTGGAAGGGAGGGAGCCAGGAGAGTAGAAGGGCTCTTCTGGTGGCCTGGAATGCTGCAGGCCTGGACTATGCCCCTGACAGGAGCATGCCCAGTGACGCAGCCTCCCGCCCAGGCCTTCTGAAGCTCCTCTCCCACCAGGGAGAGCCACAGAGGTCCCTTTTCTGTTCCACTATTCATTGATGACCCCTGCTGAGGAGGAACAGGCCTGGTGGTTCTGGGAAAGGTTCTTCCCAAGTGCTTTGACTACCGAGATGTCACTGCCAGTACCTAACAAAGGAGCAGCATCTAACAAAGGAGCAGCAGGGACATTTGTTGGAGTGTAAAACTATTTAAAACCTGGGCAACATCAAAGACAGTTTTAAGTGTACTTTTAATTCCAGCTTAATTAAATATCTAGTAATAGAACACTAGGTTCGATTCTGAGTCATTAAAAATAAGGCGGCAGATTCTTGTAATATGTGCAATATGAGTTTAATGTAAGGTACTATGCCCTTGTCTTACCAGATCCTCTGATGTTTGCAACGGGGTGGTGTCAGGAGGCTGCCTCTTAGACAATCTCCAGATGTACTGTGATGTGAGCTTGAAACAGAGTTCCTGAAGTACCACGTCTGGGAGACAGGCCACTAACTGAGCTTCCCAAAAGTCTACCAAGAGCTGAGGAATCGTATCTTCGTCCTGACCACAGAGCACCTTGAAAACAGTGAAACAAGGCCATGCCCTAGGTGAACACGATACTGACCAAGCCACCCCTGGGCTATCACATCTCACGTGAGCCACCTGATTAACACTTTACAATCAGCTTTAGCACATAAACAATGTCTACACATTTTTAATAAGAAACAGGTTCTAGGTTGCAAGAATGGAGTCAACTTACATAAATTTACACTTTAATGTAAACTAATTAGATTTGCTTTTTCAATAAACAAACGAAAAACTCACTTCTCTTATTCTGCTTCCCCTTTTCCACTGATTTTTATCAATCCCATCAGAAACATTACTTTTTAAAAATATTTTTTTAATTGTAGATGGACACAATACTTTATTTTATTTGTTTATTTATATGTGGTGCTGAGGATCGAACCCAGTGCCTCACACGTGGGAGGCAAGGGCTCTGCCAATGAGCCACAGCCCCCATCCAGAAACATTACATTTTTAACGTGACCAACCTTAAAGAAAGAATCAGCCTCTTCAATTCCGATTTTGTTGTTCTTCTGCAAGCCCAGGACTGCAGCCACGAGCAAGCCAGGCTGCGTCTCTCTCAGGTGCGCTGCAAGCTGGGTTGGAACCATCTGTCCCTTCCTCTGTTGAATCAGCAGCCGAGGTTCCAGAATGAAGCCACACGCCAACTTCATCTTCAGATGAAAAAGGAATTTAAGAACAATGAGTGCCCTTCATTCAGGTCATGCGTCCTCAGATACGCCCTGGTGCACTCAGGAGTCAGGGCTGGGCTGTTCATAACTGACCTTAATCACAGTTTTTTCTTAACTACAAAGACTAGTTTCTATCTCAGGAAGGACATCATTAACTGTCTCACAGAATTTACTAATGTTTAATTTTGAGATATTTAAGTTTTGTTGAGCTTTCCACTTAGATATACTTAATTTGGAAAAAAAAAAAAACTTAAGTTTTTTCAAAATTAGAAGGCTTCTCTTCAAAGCAGATGCCCTAATGTTTTCACTTTATCACAAAAAAAGCAGCTCTTTTCATGTTGGAGACCAGTCATACTGGGGACAGCTGAGCAGAGTCGGGCAACAAGAATAGAAGCCTGTGCGCACAGGTTACCAGGCTATGGGCTCACAGCTCACTCTGCCACCACCCACGACGTGATCACGGACAAGGTGTTGAAGCCCTGTGTCCCAGCTGTCTCAGTCACTCACAGTTATAAGGGCATCGACTTCATGGCATTAAGAATTGAGTAAGATGACACATACAAGGGGCCTGGGACATCGTTAAGAGCTCAAATAACACTACCTCTAATTTTCTTGCCATTACCATTTTTGACTCATGAGCCTAAATCATCTCTTTTCCAAGGCAGTAACTTTCTTCTTTAGATGTACCAACTATATGTCCATCCTCCCTAACGTCACCCTTGATTTTCCCAAGGGGAGGCTATCTTTGATCTACTAATACCTAGGGCTTATTGTTACTCTCCTTTTTCTATCCTTAAGTATACACCCTCTGCTCCATTTTGGGTGAACACACCCTGTCTCTCACACCAGATCAGACTGCTGGTTCGAGGCAGAGCCCCCAGAGTCAAGCACAGTGCTCTGGATGTCCTCAATGCTGAGCCGAAAGGTCTCTGCACACCCACTGCTACCATTTATCAGTTGAATTTTTTTCATTTGCTAGATCCAAAGTCCCACTTTCTCTTCTAATATTAGGTCTATTTTCCATTACAACCAAGAAAATATGAGCGAAAAGAAGCCAAAGACAGCAAAAGACCTCAAGACTACCACCTTCAGCCTGCTATTAAGCTTGCTGTTAAGGCCAGGCAGGCTCCGTACCTCCGAATAGCTTTTCATTTCATTTCTGTACATGTCGAGATTTCCCATTTTCAGAGCCACTGCTGCTTTGGTCAGTGTCACCAGGATTGAGGCAAATCCATAAGTATCCAACTTGTTCAGGTAGCTCAAGGCAGTTAAAGGATTAATATTCTTCATGGAAGGGCTGCAGAGAACATGGGGCAGTTGCTTCGGCTCAGTCACGTGAAACATCTGAACCACTTTTGCTGCTAATTCCTTTGAGGAGCACAAAATAAAAGGCCATTCAGCGAATAGAAAGCAACAAAATCAGCAAATATACGTGTGTGTGTATGCATGCGTGAATGTGTGTGCGTGTGTATAAGAACTTCAGAATTCCTAAGTGCTGGAAGATCTACGCGTACACCAAATAGAGACAAATATAGCATTTAAAAATAAAATTATAGTATTATGTTATGATTAAAGAAGAAATGATTCAGATACAGGGGAGACCTGAGATGAAGTGATCTCTTTGCTGAAAGCTAATGAAGAAAAAGCATTGAAATACGCACCAGAGATGTGGCCAACATTTCTAATTTTAACAGGAGTTCAGAGGAAGAAAATAAATGTTTCACTAAATGACACTTAAAAGTCTACAATAAAAGACTACAGCATAATTAAAAATATACTCAGTGAAGTAATTTTTATGAGAAAATTTCATCTCCCTCAAAACATTTGGTATCACAATTTCCAACTATATTCAAAACACATAAGAGGCAAAACAAAACATAGCAGCAACAACAACAAAAAACCTTAATAATGTTTTAAGGTCACAAATCTGGGCTGGGGATGTGGCTCAAGCGGTAGCGCGCTTGCCTGGCATGCGTGCGGCTGGGGTTCGATCCTCAACACCACATACAAACAAAGATACTGTGTCCGCTGATAACTAAAAAATAAATATTAAAATTAAAAAAAAAAAAGGTCACAAATCTGAGTTTGTAAGTGAGGCTTTGGACCCCTGGAGAATGGAGTGACCAGGAGGTGGGGAGGACAGCAGATGAGGATCAGGGCAGGGCCATGCTGTTACTCTACAAGACAAGCTGCCATCAACAGGCAGGTCCTCAAGCACCACATCTCCCTCTCTTTACACTGAGGAGGTGTGAGAAATGGCCCAGAAGGTCTTTTCCAAGCACGAAGACAAAGGTACATCACTTTTTTTAAGAGAAGAAAAACAAAGAGGAAAATGTTTGGAACTTGCCTCCTAAATTACATGATACAGAATAAATTATTAAAATGAAAAGTGAAAAATATTTGCTATAACTAAATAAAAGACAATATTCACTTCACTTAGTTCTTCATCCAGGTTTTCATAAAGTGAATGATTAATATAAAAGATTAATCCCTTCTCGTATTTCTGTGGTTCACTGTCCACTGCCCAGTCCACACGTGCCAAGACTTCAGCCATGGTCAAGCCAGACATCTTATAGTACGGCAAGGCCAGGTGGGAATGCTGGGTGTCCAGTCTGAGGGGAGGAAAGAAACACCACAGTTTGTGGGTTATAAGTCTGTATGTCCGACCATGCCAATAATAACACAGATCACGTTTCCAAAGACATTAATTGCAAATGACATCATGAACTGGAACAGACTCCTGAGTTTTACTTTACAAGTCATTCTACCCAGTGTAGCTTCTTGTTGCATGCTTATAATCTGGAAAAAAAGTAATTCATTAGATGAATTTTAATATTCGTGATGTGTCTGCCTCTAAAAACAACGGACTTCACAGGTAGGCAAAGTCTGTTTTATCAGTTTCCAATCACTCACGGGGGTCACTCTTCATCGCAGGCTCCCCTTCTGACATCACAAAGCACTGACTACTAAGACTAAAACCACAGCCTGTCCTGCTGACACCTCTCCCTTAGCTCATAGACAGTAAGCAAGCAATGGGGTGTTCTCACCAGCCATGGCCCCCAAGGCCTGAAAACAACCTTCAAATGTCCCAAGTCATGTGGTGGAAGACTCATAGCTTAAGGCTTACTGCTTATCTAGCAAACTGTGATTCTTTCAAGATAGGAAATGGGTCACATTCATCTCTGTATCTCTAAGTCTGGTATCCAGCATGTGCTCAATAAATGCTTGTGAAGTAAGTGAAAAATGAACCACCTCCTCTCACATGTCCCCAGTTTATCAGGTAACTACCAGAGATGAAGCAGTTGGCAAGCACACCCAAAACACAAGACGGCTTCTGCAGCAAGGTTGCCAGAGACGTCACCAACCTGCTGTAACAGTCTCCGAGGTGCCCACAGCTTTCTTTAAATGCTTCCAAAAGCTCTGCTTTCTCTCCAGGTTCTAGCTGGCCGGCATCCATCAGGGCCGCCCTCACCAACAGATGAGCCTCGCTGAGGAGATGGATGCAGCTCTGGGTTTTTATGGTCTTGTAGGTGTTGCTGTAGTCGACCTGAAGCCCAGATGACAAAGTCAATGCTGCTAAAGAAAGACACCCAAAAGGCCCAGTTTTGAAGAATATCTATTTTACAACTATATATTTTATTAACTATTAATTTGGGGGCATATTAAATGCTTTTTTTTTTTAAGAGAGAGAGAGAGAGAATTTTTTTTTTTAGTTTTCGGTGGACACAACATCTTTATTTGTATGTGGTGCTGAGGATCGAACCCGGGCCGCACGCATGCCAGGCGAGCATGCTACCGCTTGAGCCACATCCCCAGCCCAAATGCTTTTAAAAGTAAATAAATCAGTGATTATGTATCTCTCAGTCAGCAGTTAGTTGATGTTTTCTTCCTCCACAATCCATGAGCCAGTTTAGTACACACATGATTGATTGTAAATACTGCCTTGTTAAATAGCTTTAAGCATGACTAGGTCCAAAGAATGCTGTAATAGTAAAAATGCAGATAACTCAGCAACGATTTGATCTCAATTTGATAAAACTAGTAAACATGTGAAATAGTTATCTTTTTTTTTTTAAAGTTCTATGATTTAACCCTTTCATATTAAGACAGTGTCCCTCCCTGAGTTCCGACCGATGAGTTTAAGTTCAGCTCACAGTGGGCTTGAAACCCTCACCAGCCCATCTGAGTCAATAAGCAATCAGCTGGTCCAGAGGGAGTCTGTGACCTTCAATTAAGAAGAGTAAACAGGCAGGACAAAGCTGAGATGATCATCAGCATTAAACTGCTGGGGACACTGTTCAATCCCCAGAATCACAGAAAACAAAAGAAAGCAAAGCAAAACGAAAGCAGTCCTAGGCTTACTGATATGCAGTGATATCAAAGAGGTATTTTTTTAAGAAAAAATGTAAAGCAACAAAGTAGGTAGTCTGCTTCCAGTCATGTGCTTTACAAAACAACACACGTGCCGACACAGCTGCACAGGATATCTCTGGAAATAAACACCAAATTGGGATATGACCACTGCGTCCGGGGAGGGCGAACAGGAGACCACAAGGGCCAACTGATATCATGTGTCCTTTGCTATTGTTTGAACACTTTTTTCTTTACTGTGTTAAGTGTTATTTACAAAATTAATTTCAAATGTCTGTCCTCAGCCAGAGCTTACTCATCTTATTCTGAGCTCTAGATCAACATTTCCAACTGCCCACTTGATTCCAACTCCCACATCTGGATTTCTCATACCTTCAACTCACTAAAGGAAAAAAAAAAATCCACTGCATGCTCCCTTCTAAGCCACCCCACCAAAATGCCAGGGACAAATCAGGCAACACATTGACCAGATTACCAAAATTAATGTCACCAGTGAGGGGCAGATGGGCATCCTGCACCTAGAGTTGTGACACCCTAATAAAACACACCATCTATGCAATATTCTAAGAATGCATCACCTGAATCTAATCATGAAAGAAACTCTAATAAAACCCCAAATGCAGAAGAGGGGGAAAATCGTGTTTTTCAAAAAATGTTAATGTCATAAAATAAAAAGAAAGGCTATACAAATATCCCAATCCAAAGAGGCTAAAGTGACATGATGATTAAATACACCCCCTGACCCTAGACTGCATCCTGGGCTGAAGGGCATTGGGGGTGCTTTTACACCATTACGGGGTCAGTTGACAAAACCAGAATATGATCCACAAGCTACGTATTATATCAAGGTAAAGTTTACTGAAGCATCAGACTACATTATGGTTACACAAGAGAATATTCTGATTCTCAGGAAATATACTCTGATGTTTTCAGGGACAAAAGGCTATAGGGTACTAAATATTCCTCCCAATGAATGGGAGCACAAGAGTACAAAGAGAAAGAGAAGAAAATGGGTGAAATGTTGGTATGGGTGAATTTATGTGGGGAATGAACAGGTTTTCTCTGCATTAGTCTTATTCTTGGAATGTTCTCTAAGTTTGAAAATTATTTCAAAATAAAGAATTATAAATGACAGGAAGCTGGACGTGATCTCACACACCTATAATCTCACACACATTTGAGGCCAGTCTGGGTAAAATAGGGAGAGCCTGTCTCAAAAGTCAAAAAAACACAGGAGTGGGATGGACTGGAGATGTAGCTCAGAGTTGAGCACCTGCCTCGCCTGACTGAGGCCCTGGATTGTTCCTAGTACCACAAAAAAAAAAAAAAAAAAAATCATTAGGGATGAGCAAAAGTGTTACTCTTAGAACAGGAATGAGGATGCTTGCTCCTGGCCCCTTCAAGGTCAATGGAGCTGCAGTGCAGGGGCTGAGTGCCCAGGACACTATGATGACATTCCAAAGAAAAAATAATGAAATAGGGATAAATGGTCTTAGGTTCTTTTCGCCTTCATTCATGGTTCTTTTTACTAAAGTTCAAAGTCAAAGCCAAAGGCTATGGATGTTTAGACCGGCACATGATCCTCTTTGGAGAGTGGGATGAATAAAGGACTTTTGATTTTAATGAAGGGAATTTCTAGTTGCTTCTCACATGTCAAAACTGAAAACAACAAAGCCAAGAAAGGTACACACTCCCCTATCAGAGCCTGGATGCTGGTGTCTGTGGCATCCTGAAAGCATGGTCATTAGAATCAATGTGTGATCATCGATTTCATTCTACATTTCTACAAATAAGAATCAAAAGTCTGAAAAAGTTACCATTTCTTTGTAGAGTTGCATTGGCGAGACGGTATTCACAATGTACAAATTCCACCCAGCCTCGACTGCGGGAGGTATTCTGTTCTTAACACTGGTATCTTTCCTAGAACTAAAAGCAAAACAAAGGATAAGAACTATAAGATAAAATATATTATTTTTAAATGGTGAGTATCAGGTACCATATGATAACCATGACATAACTTTCAGTATTTTCTCCAGTGCTTAGCTGTATGGTCGATCTTCACTGAACACTACTTCACAATACTACACAGGCCAACAGCATTCAGTAGTCTGTAACTATCATGTATGGATAACCCAGTTGCTTCCAATTCACACTTCAAGTATGCTCAAATGAGCAATAAGCTCAAAACAACCAGCAAGACTCCTGCAGGCTGTGAAAGTTCCTGTGCCTGGCTCTCTCCTGCAGGTGGCTGTCAGGAGTCAAGTCACAAGCCCTAGGCCATAAATCTAAAGAAACAACGTAAATGCAAAACATTTATACTGCTGGGAAAATGCAGAAGACTCATGATTTTAAGATTTAAAGCACAATATTATTAACTCTTGCTTTCACTGTGAGGCATTTCCTTCAATATAAAATATTTGAGAATTTTTTAAACGCATTTATTTTATTTATTTATTTATTTTTTGACACAATGCCTTTATTTTTATGTGGTGCTAAGAGTCGAACCCGGATCCCGCCCATGCTAGGCGAGCACACCCATGCTAGGCGAGCACTCTACTGCTGAGCCACAACCCCAGCCCCCTAAATTTAATTTATTTATGCTTTTATAAGCGGTACTGAGGATCAAACCCAGTGCCTTTCATATGCTAAGCAAGCACTCTACCACTGAGCCACAACCTCAGCCCTATTTGAGAATTTTTTGATCAAATGGATTTTCAAATAAATCAAAATTTTAAAAATCATTTAAAAATACTTTAAAAATGTCAAATGTGCATCATTACAAATCGGTTCTCTTCTCACCCTAAAGCTTTTAGGATCTGTCAGTCTCAGTCTGTTGCATGCATGCTTAGAATGTGACCATATCCTGCTAGTGGAACAAAGTATAGGCACAAACAATTAAAAAAATAAAAATGCATGTTAAAAATATACACCTGTGTTGGACTTGAAATACACTAGATGCTCACTCACTCCAATGGATTTCTTTCCTAATTAAAATTTTCTTAGAGGAATGTTCATATTAGATTATATTCCTTACTACTAAATTTACAATGTTGAAAACATCAAATAGAAGCATTAGCAGTGTGGAACTAAGTGTTCTACTCTTAACAATGTGAAAGCAGAAAACCTAAGAGTTAACTAGAAATTAATGTTATAAAAATGCAATTTTTTCAATTTTGACAGGGTCTTGCTAAATTACAGAGGCTGGCCTTGAACTTTCCGTCCTCCAGTCTCAGCCTCCCAAGTGGCTGGGATCACAGGTATGCACTACCATGTCCAGCTAAAAATATAATTTTATTTTAAGGTAGATATACAATTATCTAAAGATCATGGGTATGTTTCCAGGTGAGAAACATGTTCTTAATTGCCAATACTAGAAAACATTCAGTAACTAAAAATGCAATTGCTGAAAGGTGAAAAAAAAAAAAACAGCTAAAAGCCTTGTAGTCTTGGCTTAGGAGCACAGGCTCTGTCTTTCCCTTTAATTATACAGAAAAGCATGTTTTTAATCCTTTTCTAAAATACCACTGATTTTTATTGAAAGTATTTTATAATTCATTTTCTTTTGAAAGTTCCATGGTGAATTATAAAGGATATCACAGAGATCTTTAGAACCTCCTTAATTTTATCCAGAAAAAGAACATCATAGAAAAGCCTGCTGATCATTCCAAGTTTTGATTTTTAAAAAAGATAAAGTAAGACACACACAAAATATACCAGGTAAGATTCATCTCAGACACAGGAAGGAGTATTTGGGGTGGGGGATGCTTACAGAAGCCTCTTGGGTGACTCTTTTCTCTCAGGAACAGCCTCAGGCTCTGCTTTGGTCAAGAGTATGATGTGGTTTTTAAAGTGACAGATGGCTTTCAAGCCTATGAAAAGCTGTATTCTTAAAGCACAGACATCCAAACTGACAGGTGGGCAAGCCTAGGGAAGGAAAAAAATCACAAATGTAACCAGGAACAAAGCGCATGAACATTGACCTTCAAACATCAATCTGCTTGTCTGGTAAAATATGTTCCACTCCCCACAATCTCCCAAAAATCCGAATTCCTATTCCTAAGAGAGAGAAGAGGTTATCTGAGTCTATGTAACCAACCATCTATTTAATAGAGCTACTCAATCAACGAATCAACGAATCCAGTACTGGCTGCTGACTAAATGCAGACAGAGCTGCAGGAGCCCCTGAGGAGAGCAGCCCTGGCTGACAACCTGCCCACTACCGGTGGCTCCAGGTGTACGAAACGGATATGGTCAGACACTACAGAAGGGTCTTCTGCAGCATGCAAAGTGTATAAAATGGTTGGTTTGTTTTTTTGTTTTTCTGCTGGTGGATGTGTGCAAGAAATGCTCGTGCAAGTTCAAGGCCAGTCTGGGCAACGGAGCAAGACCCTGTCTCAAAAGATAAAGAGCTGGAGATGCAACTCAGTGGTAAAGTCCTGGCCCTGGGTTCCATCCCCCATCCAAAAAAACCCAAAAAATGCTTATATGTTTGGATGAGCCTGACTGTTCGTCCCTGGAACAGGCAGGGACTGAGTCAAGCAGAATGGATAACAAAGATAATGGAAGAGATTTCTGGAGAGATCCCTGCCCCTTCTGCTTCAATAACGCTGTTTAGCCTCTGAGGCCATCTTTGTCATCCCTTTGTGCTAAGTGGCTGGGAAAACATCTAGATTAATTTTTTTCATTCATAAAAATAGTTAAGTGGGCCTTGGCTAGTTAGGAAAAGCCAGAACCTCAGAGGAAAGGGAGGTAACCACACACAGCCAGGCACGGTGGCCACCACACTGGCCACTTTGAACTCAAGTCCAAAGCTGGCCTGAGCAACACAAGGAGACCCTGTCTCAAAATAAAATACAAAAAGGGCTGGGAATGCTTCCATGAGTGAGGGCTTGGGTTCACTTTCCAGTAACACACACATACACAACCACACATATGCAACCACACAGCACTTCAGACCAGACCCTGAAGCTGTGAATTATTTTTCAGATACCACAGTTTCAAGTGGGCTGAGCTGTGTGCTCATTCAGGTGACATCGAGGATTTGAGAGTTGGTGGAGCAGCAGGAAAGGGGTGCCATGCGTTGGGATAACCACTGACCTCCCCTCTCCTACCTCACTGGCCTCCAGGCAGCGCCCCACCAGCTGCCACCCTCCCCTTTGTCTCTTCCTGTTCCTTCCCTCTGGATTCATACCCTAGGAAGACATGGCATTGTGACTGTTTTCTAAAGTAGTTTGATCCAACTTCAATCTATCAAGAAGCCCAAGTTATCACCACCACCCCGTGTGAGTCCAGGTCTTTCTGAGGGTTGAAAAGACAGGCGGGGGAGAAGAGAAGGATGAAGAACCAAGAACAGAAGATTTTTCATCTATGTTTTCTTTCCTTTTTTACTAGGGAAATACCCCTTATCTTATAAATAATGTCCTACTTGAAAAGCCCGCGCATGCATCTCATGCTCAAGAAGCATGTAGAGTCTGTGGTTCCATTTCCCAGGCAGCTGAAGGCACTCAGAAAACCTGGAAAGCACCAGGAAACGCCAGGTGGGCCATGGCGACAGAAGTCACTGAGAACCCAGAGCCTACCCTCCACAAAACACAATCTCTTATCACAAGCTGGGCCACAGCAACTACAGCCCAAGCACCTCAGCCACCCTGGGCATCTGCTGGTTAACACAGCCTGGCTGTGAGCTTCAGGTGCCAGGCATAATCTACCTTCTGAAAAATGGGTCATCACAATTTGGGGGTTTCTTGCAGCACAACATGTGTTTTCATAACAAATATCTATTTAAATAGCTTATACTTCAGAGGTAAAATAACATAAATGAAAATTATGCAAATAATCAGTGAGTTTATTTTTGAGAAAAGAATTCAGGGTCAGAAGATCAGGCTGAAATTGCCTACACTTATTTTGTGGGTAAGTGCTTTTCTAAGACTAAGCATACAACTTCTTACCAAAAATGAGGTTATTGATCTAGTATATCCATTAACTTCTAGACTAAGTATAGAAGATTCCCGAGTGCTTGTAAATAAATAAAGAATTTTAGGCATATCTGATAATAGTATAAATAAATCATTTTAATGCATCTTCTTCAATGTTGTGCTCTGAGTATATTGCTATCTGGACTATTCTATTAATAGCTCTGTACAACTGCAACCGATATTTGTTTAGAATAAAAAAATTATAGTATACAGAGGCATGATCTCCTCTCTCTGAGGTTACATTACACATGTTCTTCCCCAAACTTTAAAAATTATGTACTATGGGCTGGGGATGTGGCTCAAGCGGTAACTCGCTCCCCTGGCATGCGCGGGACGCTGGGTTCCATCCTCAGCACCACATAAAATGAAATAAAGATGTTGTGTCCACCGAAAACCGAAAAATAAATATTAAAAAAAATTCTCTCTCTCTTAAAAAAAACAAAAACAAAACTATGTACTAAACAACTGTGAGGGAAATGCTCATAAGCAATCTTAAAGACTGTCAGCTGAACCACAAATTGCAAAGTGCTTACTGTGTAACACCTGAAGTTCTGACCCAATAAATAAGGCAGCCTCAAGGTCCTCGCCAGGCTCAGGCCCAGGAGCACATCTGCAAGCACCTCTTGTTCCCCTATGATCCCGAGTCTTCCCTGTGACCACGAGCCCATGCTCACCTTCAGGGTGGTGTCCATGTACGGGTCCTCCTCGCGAGCCGCCGCTGCGCTGCACCGCACCGTGAAACACTGCAGGTTGTTGCTGAGGAAGAGGAGAGGGGCACTGAGCAAAGTGGAGGCCGAGGGCCAGCGTGCCCACCACCATGGGGAGGGCTGCACAGGCAGAGAGCAGTGGCAGGAACAGGAGAGGATGTGAGCACTGGTAATGCTGACAAGGGAGAAGCTTCTGGAGAAGCAGAGTGCCTCGGCACCCCTGGGCTTCCCTCAGCCCTACTGAAGCAGAATCTCCAGGGGCCAAACTTAGACATGCATATTTCTATCAAGCTCCCTGTATGAGTGACGTACACCCTGGGGAATAACCATGGATCCAGGTCAATGTCCTCATTCCAGATAACATGATGCTCCCGGCTCTGCCCAAGGTATAGATGGGTGATTATCAAGGTGAAGATTAGAACCTGTTCCTGACTGTTGTGCTCCCCCACCCATCTCAGGATGAAATTCCACCTGGATCGAGCTGGGCACCCAGCTTAGACTGACACACAAATCAATAGTAAAACCGAAAATGAGTCTGAAGCCATCTCAGAAGTGCTTTAAAGCCTAGAGCAAGGTTCATTCTGGCACAGGCCTGAGCCAATTAGATCCCAGGCTCCAACAGAGCTGGATGTCAGTTAATTTTCACCAATACTGACATTAAAGCAGCTAACCATTTACTGAGAAATTGCTACCAAATACATCTTGTATTTGTATTTAAAAGTCTTGGACCACAAGACTTTTAAAAATATACTATAAAGCAGAAGTCACCATGAACACCTTGGCGTAATCAAGTGAAGGACCAGAGCACACCTAACAGGACCTCTAGAGCAGAAGGGCTTCTTCACCAGAGAAGGCACCTGGCACTGTCACAGCTGGGAGACTCTGCACGACAGCAGTAATGGCTTCAGCCAGGATGCTCTCCAGCTGCTGGCACTTCCACCTCTGCTTCAGCCCACTGTGGCTGTCCATTTCCACAGTGGAAATGGCCTCTGGAGTCATCCCAGTGACCGGGACAGCAGCACCAGCACTTACAAATCTGGAGCAGTTAGCAACCTCGAGAAGCAGATAAAGAATGGGGAGCAAAGCAAGCTCCCGCAGTCAGAATGGCAGTGAGCACAGCTACAACCACAAATAGCAATGGCCTTGGGGTCTGGAGGTGAAGACGCAGGGGCCTGTGACTCACTTCTGCCTACCATAACCCGGCTTGGTGATCTGGCTTGTTGGCCATTGCTGAATACCAACAACAGAAGCAGAAGTTTAACAGAAGAATAAAATTAACTGAAATGGGCAGTGAAAGCTGGAAAGATGTCCAAGGTAAGCTGCCAAGTAGAACTGTAAGCTGCTGACCAGTGGTGGAGTGTGATCCACTTGTACCAAGTAACTCACAGCAGCGCAAAAGAAAAGCCGGACCAGTGCATACTGACTGTTGGCAGCGCCGACTCTGGTGCGTGAGCCTGAGAAGGGCTTTCCAGCGCACATATTTCTGTAAGATTGGTGTTTTACATGATTTTATATTGTTCCTTGATCCTTAAAAAAAAAAAAAAAAAAACGAAAGGAAACTGTTTTTAGAGATACACGTAAGCACACCTATCTTCCAGAAACTTTTCAAGACAAAAACTTATGGCACAAGGTATTTCTAAAATATGTATCTACTAGATAAAATTAAGAAAATATAAAATTGAGTTCATTTTTTTAAATGACTTAAAAAAATAGGAGTTCACAAGATCCTTAGTAAGAATCTGACTTTACTCAAAACAACTACTATTCCAATGTCTAATGGCTCCACAGTCAAATTAATGCTATCAGAGTATCTTTTGGTGCTGATACTAAGAAAAGCCCCAATGATTTCCAACCTGGAGGTAGTCAAAACCCAGAAATTCAAAGTTCCTTCAAACCCTCTTAATACTATTTCTGGACTCATCATTCCAAATTAGTTCCCGACTTAGACGTAGAAGAGAGGCATGAATTTGGGGATCCACTCACTGTCACTGCAACGATGGGCGGTCTTCGCATTTGAGGGCAGAATGTAACATTTCTATTCCTTCCCTCCCCCCCCCCCCCTTGGCTTCTGAGATGCTGCAGTTTCCTAGGTTCCTCTGCAGCCTTCAAGCTCCTCCTCCTCTTGCTCTTGGAACCTTCACCAGAGTTTGGTTCTGGGATGACCTCTCCCTGTCTACACACCCTTGGGATCATACGCCCTGCTTTGAGAGGCATCTCGTTTTCCATAGTAATATACTTCTCCGCTGTCCTCTTTACCCTTATCTGTAGTTCTCTATGTGTCCAAAAGCCTAGTTAGCATTTCTTCTTAATATTCCAATAGCATCTCAAACCCAAATCTCTAAACCAGGCATCTCTTTTGTCCCCACGTCTCAGCTGCCTTTCTTTCATAAAATCAGGCTTGAAGCCCTGATGGGGGTTTTCATGCCTCCCCTATCCCCATCATTCCAAGACCCCAAGCAACTCTCCTGTGTATGTGTATCCTCTCCCATCCACTCCTCCTCCTCTCACAGCCACTGCCTCATCAGCCCCAGCCCCTTAGCATCCTGAGAATCCTGACAGCTTATTTATCAACATCAATCCAACCTCCATAAAGGCCACCATTAATTTTCCTAATGCTATACTTTGGTCATATCACTTTCTCCATTTAAAATGTTGAAGAGGGGCTGGGGATGTGGCTCAAGCGGTAGTGCACTCGCCTGGCATGCGTGCGGCCCAGGTTCGATCCTCAGCACCACATACAAAACAAAGATGTTGTGTCCGCCGAAAACTAAAAAAAAATAAATGTTAAAAAATAATTCTAAAAAAAAATAAATAAATAAAAAAAATAAAATAAAATGTTGAAGAATTCCTCAGTTTGATTTGAAAGCCTCGAGTGTACTCTCATGCATTACTCCCACCACCTATGTCCTCTTCAGCTTCTTCCTAGTTAAGAACATCACTGCACCCTGACAGTTGGGGCGACTAGCTCCCTCCATGATGTTCACTTTAGAAACATACTCCCAGGGACGGTGTTTCTCCTAGAACTAGAATTCAGGAGGAGAGGTAGGCAGCCCCCCAGGAGAGGATCAGAGTCCCCACATGGCTTCTATGCAGTTTGGATACACTATAGCACCTGCTGGAGATTCTGGTTTACTGCCCAGTAAAAAAAAAAAAATCACCATCCTATGCAATTAAGTACCAATGTTTCCAAAAAACTAACCATAGCCTTTGTTTATAGTCTTCCCTCTACCTATAATACCCATCTTTTTTAATTTCCACTCATCAAATTCTAACTAACTTGAGGCCTAGCTTCAAACATAATCACCTATCTGAACCAGCTCCATGGGACCTAGTCAAAAGTACTTTTCCTAGTACTCCCAGTACAAACTACAGTTTCACAAAGCTTTAAGATACTTTCCAAAAATCCCCTAGTGTATGTGCCCCCTTTATTTGTCTCTGCTCCCCTCTTATACTGTTTTAGTAGATGGTGTATCTTATTCATGGTTGCTTGGCCAGAGGGTCCAAAGCAGTGCCCTCAATATAATCTGAACTCCAAAAACAGGAAATAGAACCAAAAGCATCACTTGCTATTGAGATACAAGGAAATGAGGTCAAACTCCTGCTCCAGAACCAGTTTACATGCCAACATACTGGGGCAAGACGACAGAGAAGACAACTACTACTGACCAGTGCCTGACTTTGGCAAACACTGATCTGACCTCACTGTGAACACTTCCCATCTATACCAATCAGGGGGTGAAATCAGATCATCTTTTTGTCCCTTCACAGTTCTAAACCACTTGAAATAACTTGATTCACACCAAAAGAATATGACAGAAATGAGAAAAGGAAATCTGCAAGAAACCTGAAGAGATGTTTGACTGGCCCATTCACTCCCACTGGAATTCCCCATTAAAATCTCCTTTATGAGGAACCTTAGACTGGTTCCCACGGGTTTCACAAAGATACCCATCCAGTCTAAGGAAACAAAACAAAGACAAGCCAGAGTCCAACTCTTTAACACTGGAAAGGCAGCCACAGGCCATCCGGACAGATTTGCAAAGACGGATATAATGTATAAACTTCCAATGCTCTATTCTGCTTCACATGATTCTCATTTAAGATTTAGACAGCACCTCAGCACTTACAGAAAAATAAGTGACTCAAAGGCCAGCAAGTAAACTGCAATAGTACCTTGTGATGACGTGTAAAAACTGTGGCGTGAGCACGGCCTGCTGAGACTTCTCAGGGTATTGGTAGATTGACATTAATTCAACAGACTTGACAACCATGTAGAGATAGCCCACATGAGGTAGGGAGAAAAAGCAAAAGAGACTCAGCAACTCTTTTTCCTGAGACAAATTTTTTCCATCAGAAGTAAGCGAACCTGCATTCAAAAATGAAAGAAATAAATACCATGAAGCCAGTCAGAAAAGGGGAGAGAATCCATACCTCGACTTTTCTATGCAAACTGTTTCAAGGGGTAACCAAAGAGTTGCTAAGGGGAAGTTGTTCTTTATGGAAAAATACCAGTAAGAAATGAAAAAGAAGTGACAGAATTAGAATATCACCATTTTGGGACCCCTAATAAATGAACAGAACTAAATTAATCATCAATAACTGCTAACATCACACAAAAATCCACCCGATGAACACAAGCTTTCCAACAGATATACTTGGGTTACAAAAATATAATAATAATGATAATAATTATTATCATTATTATTATTCTGATCAAGCCTGAGTCTACGCCATCATGGTTATTAGAAATATAATATGGGCTGGGGATGTGGCTCAAGCGGTAATGCGCTCACCTGGCATGCGCGGGGCACTGGGTTCAATCCTCAGCACCACATAAAAATAAAATGTTGTGTCCACCGAAAACTGAAAAATATTAAATATTTAAAAATTCTCTCTCAAAAAAAAAATAAATAAAAATAAAAATAAAAATTCTCTCTCTCAAAAACAAAATATAATGTGAGCCACATCTGTAATTTAAAGTTTTCTAGCAATCATAGTTTAAAAAAGTAAAAAGAGCCAGGTGTATTGGCACAAGCCTATAATCCCAGCAATTTGGGAGAATGAGGCAGGAGGATCACAAGCTAAAGACTAGCCTCAGCAACCTGGTGAGACCCTCAGTAACTTAGCAAGATCCTGTCTCAAAATAAAAAAATAAAAGTGGCTGGGGATGAGGCTCAGTGGTAAAGCACTCTTGGGTTCAATTCCCACACACACACACACAAAAAAAAGTAAAAATGTAAAAACAGGTGAATTTTTAGTAACATTGTGTTAATCCAACTCATTAAAAATATTATCATTTGAACAAGCAATAAACAAAAACACTAAGGAGATATTTTATATATTTTTGTACAAATTCTTCAAAATCTAGGGTGTATTTTACTCCTACAGTCTATCTCAACTTACACTAGTCATATTTCAAGTGTTCAATAGCAATGTGGCTGAGGCATACAGGATGGTGCAGATTTAACTACCAACTCACATGGAAATACTGTGGACACACCAGCATATTAAATAACACTGAGGAGTCAACTGGCAAAATTCAGGTTGTGGGAAATTTTACAGGAACAGTTCAATTCCTTGCTAAATGAATTAAAAAGAAAAGAGGATAAAAAGGAAGAACCTAAGTATTAAGAGACTTAAAAGACCGCCATCAGTTACAAAGTATGGACCTTACTTATTTATGTGCCTGATTCAAACAAAAGAATTATAGAAAGAAATTTTAGGCAATCAAAAAACTCTGAACATTGACTAGATACCTGATGAATTTTTAAATGTGAAATGGTACTTGTGAGTTTAAGTAAAAGAATCCTTTCCTTTTAGAGACATGCTGAAATTCTAAGGATGAAATGCTATCAACACTAGGGTTTACATCAAATAGCCTGATCTGAGCAGGCGACGGGCACAGGCATCACTATGGAAACTGTCATGGGCACACAGGGCTCACTGTACTGTCTTCTCACTAACTGCTGGAAATCATTCATAACCAAAGTACGCCCCGCTGCCCCCGCGCTAAATACTCCTCTTACTGACAACCTTCAAGGACATCCATTAGTGTAAAAAGCCCAATTCTATACTCTCTACAACTGACCAAAGTCAACTGTCCAGTTTTCCCTACCTCTTCTTCCCTACACATGTTGGGCTCTAGCCAAGCAAACTGCTCATTAATGTCCAAAGAAACCTAATTTTATATTCTGCACGTGTTCATTTCCTTAGGTAACATCTTATCAGAACCTCACAACTTCTAAAAATTCTCCCCTCCTCTAGGGCCCAGCTCACACATACCACCCGTCCACCCATCTGTCCATTCGGTGAGCATTCATCAGATACCTACCGAAAGTGCTGCTGTCCTGAATTCTAGGGACACAATAGAGCACAAGACACAGCAACTGCCTGCAGAAGCTGCGTTCTAGTGATGAGACTTGGGATGGAGGACAAACAAGAAAATTCCACAGTATGAGGACAAGGGTACTTAAACTGAGGGGTCAGGGATGTCCCCAGTGGTGAGGTTACATTTAAGCTGTGCATTGAATGACCTGAATGTGATCCTACAAGATTTGAGGGAAGTACCTTCTAAACCTGGAACAGGAATTAACAGAGCTTACACAAAAATGCACTTGGCCTATCTGAGGAAGGAAGTTCACTGGGCATATCTCCTCCACAGACGGAGAACAATCAGCGGGCTGAGAGTGAGACAGGACGAGTTCAGACCGAGGTCACAGTGCCCATGGACACATTGGGAGTTTTTGTTCCAAGTGCTCTGGGAAGCTCACTGAGTTAAAGAACTGACTCTCTAACGTGGCTCCTGGTCCTGTCTGGTCTCCAGCCTTGTGCCCACCCTCTTCCTTGCTGCACGCTCCCTGGTCTTGCTTCTCTCGGTTCCTCAAACATGAGATTCTCCCCCCACCACAGAGCCACTGCTACTTCCTCGCCTGCAGCTCTCCCCCTGCCCTGCACCACCAGGCACCCAGTTCACCCTCTGCCTGGGGGAGCCTGGCCAGTCTGGATCCTGGTTACAGGCTCTCACAGTGGGATTCCTCCCCAAGAGCACTCATCTCAGTGTGATCTTGTGACTGTTCAGTTAGTGTCTGCCCCACTGGGTGGTAACCCACAGGGCTAGCACACTGCCTACTCGGACTTCATTGGCTCCCCAGTACCTGGCACAAGGCTCGACACGGTTGATATTCATTAAATGTTTACTAAATGACAAAGATAAGTGGAGTTATAAAGACACTGAACTAGAATAATCCTTATGCCTTTTTCTAAACAACATCTAAAGAAGCTAAACAGGCCCTGACCAAGGACACAGCCGACTGGTGGCTCTCAATCTTGGAAACCATTAGACTCCTGGCAAGCATTTAAGAAATACTGATGCCTGGGCCCCAACACTGACTGATGAAATCAGAATCTCCAGCTCAAAGGGCCTCAGCATCTGCAATTTTAAAAGTATCCAGGTTGAAAACCACTGCTTTGAAGGGATTTCCATCCAGTCTACATTTTCCCACCTTGTTCACAAGGTCATCAGAAGGAACTGTGAAACCCACGTCTGGAACCCAGATACACCTCAGTTCTAACAAGCTCCAAATTTGCTGTTCTGGTCCCAGAGACTTTCCAAAAGGGGAACGTCCCGCCCTCTCTATGAATCACTGCCGGCAAACTCCGTAGCATTCATAGGATTCGTCCAAGGTCATAGGGACCCAGTGGAAGAGCCCAATCCGGAACCTGCACTGGTCCCCCCTCCTGCCCCAGCCCTGTCCCCTCTGCAGTGCACTGCAGCCACTTGTACCTGTGTGGTAAATGGGGAGCAGGTGAAGGGAGTGCAACTTGATTTCATCAGATGGGCTGTAGAACGAGATATCAGGAGTAAAACGTCTGCGGGTTGAAAAAGAGGGAAAAAATTAAGTTCCCTGTACTTGAAGGAGGCCCATGCGCACTAAACACTAGCTATCAACAAGCTCGGATACCTGTAGAGCAGGTGCTGCACATGGGAGTATTTTGTGCTTTCATCAGCCCATCCTGTGGACTCCAGCGTGACCAAGAGCCCAGACTGCTCACTCTTCTCACCAAGAAGTTCCATGGGCTTTTGGCAGATCACAAAATCATCTGTCTCAAGCTGTGAAGTTTTATTGCCAGTGCCTTAAAAAAATAAAACAAGAGAATTTAACTTGAAGCACTACTCTACCTGTTTGAAAGAAAATTAGATTTCACAATATCCTCCTACCAATTCAGAAGACATAGCAATTGTATTTCTACACACACATGTCCCACATTTACAGGGCACTTGCACATTTATTTCTCACAACTGATAAAGGGCGACGGGATAGATATCATCATCCCCTTTTATACATGAGGAAACTGAGCCAGAGATGGTATTACCGGATGTCATTCAATTAGTAAAGATGAGAATGAGGACTAGAAACCCTCATGTAGCAGCAGGTGTTCCACTACTTATATTGACACACACAGGTGGAAATACACACACATGCTGCAGAATAAGACACAGACAGCCATGTCATAGAGACAAATTTGACATATCAGGAATAACTCAATCTGTAAATAACGTGGCTAGAGTTTTTTAGAGAATGTCAAAAGTGAATGTTTTCTCCTTGTCTAAAGCAAGGAAATAAGTTAGATCCATTACTTACCTTCTTCTGTGTGTTTCACTGGAGTGTGGGCCTTATGCGAATGGTGATTAACTCTCTCTCCATTTTTAGGGTCTGACTCCAGTTTTAGGATTAAGACTTCTAAGTCTGACATGACAGCAACATATCCAACACAAAAAGAAATTTCAACAGGACTGATGCAATCTATATGTACAATTAAAGAACGTTCAAAGTCCAATACTGAGAATTCCTCATCAATGATCTGATACTTCAAACTAAATAACACTAATTTATTTGTGCAGCCAACAAGGAGGTCTCCTTTCACTGGGCAACAGGAAATGCACAAGGGGGCCTCAGAAAGGGGCATTTCAACAATAGACATCTGGTCCCTGAAGGTCTCTCTGAAGGGTGCCTCCACATTGTGCCCAACCATTCGAATATACACACGAGAGTTCTCGGTCTTTTTACTTCTCCAGTTCACATAGGCACGCAGAAATGTGGCTTTGTTTTTCTCTTCAATTGCTACCAAGTAGTCTCCTGAAAAGGAAGTGAGATCACACTTGGAATTTGTAATTACACTTACTTCACTATTATGAAATGAACACACAGAGAGCGGAACTAAAGACCCTGAGTAACAGAATCCTAGGTGTATTTCTAAGTTGCATTTGGCACTAAGGTGCCAAAATACAACCACTCTCCACTTCAGTGTCCTTAGGTAATCTACCCATTACCCTGTAACACAGAGAAACTCTACCTGCCATTCCCTACATTAGCTCTAAGTGCTCAGCACAGCTCTGACGCTACAGCTCCAACAAGGCTCTGCTGCAGAAAGGATGTGGCAATTCTAGAGAATCAGGTGTAAGTTAAGGACCTGCACTTAACAGAATTTACACATCATCCCCTCCCCTTCTGCAAGGCACAACTCAGAGGAACAGGAAGATGCTGAATGCTAAATAGAATAGAAAGCCAACCTCATTTTCTCCTATCTGCTGATGAATGAGATTTTTTTTTAACTCATAAAAGAGGCGCATATTTGTTGCGAGAAGTCAAAATGGTGAAGTGGTGTAAGGTGAAGGGCGTAACTCTCTCCCACTGGGGGGTCATCCCGAGGCCCCCTTAACATGCAGCCTGCTGTGCCTGTCCAAGTTTCCCTTGTATCAACATGGATCCCAGGGAAGTAATTTTGTCTTCTTCTTTAAATATGTTTAACATTCCGCAAGCTTCAAAAATAATCAATAAATCTTCCCCTCCAAGTCCACACATGGATATCTAGCATCATTTACATTAACTGCAAAACATGCTATGTCTACATAAACCATCATCTAGTCAACAATTCCCCTACTGCTACACATGCTAGTATTTCCAGTACTTCTTTGCCACTCAATAATAAACAGGTCTATGCCTATATATTTGCTGGAGGATTTGTTTGGTTTCCAGAAGTGAGAAAGCTGAGCCAAAGGGCAGGCATTTTAGACTTTAGAAGGTACTGCCAGGACACTACCCTAATTAGGTGACAGAAATGCAGGTCTCCAGCAACCCCACAAGAACACGCCTGCTTCCCACAGCTTCACTAGCTCTGACACTCTGACTGGGGAAGCCTGGACTCTGGTGGTGGGTGGGATTTAGTTTCCTCACCACTTACAGAGCTGGCTGTTTCCCTGTGTCAGCTATGCGTGGTTTCTCCTCTGCAAGTCCATCTCTTTACATAAGCTGCTCATTTTTCTAGTCAGGTATATATCATTTCCTTCTCGGCTTCTAAGCTTTGGGTCTTGTTTACATAGTCCCAAGTAATGGTCCCTGATTTGCTTCCACCTTTTGGCTCTTGTAAATAATCCTGCTATGAATATTTGTGTACAAATATCCATTCAAGTCCCTGCTTTAGATTCTCCTGGGTGTGTGTTTAGTAGTGGAACTGAGGGCACTAATTCTTGGTTAAGAGCCTCCCTGCTGCTCTTCACTGTGGCTGCACTGTTCTACTTTCCTACAGCAAAGCACAAGGGTTCCAGTTTCTCCCCATTTTCTTAAAATGAGAGCCATCCTAATAAGTGTGAGGTGGTACCCCATCATGGTTTTAATTCGCATTTCCCTAATTACCTATGTGCTTTTGGCCATTAATATGTCTTCCTTGGAGAAATGCCTATTCAAATTCTCTGTCCACTTTTTTTTTCTTTTCTTTTTTATTGACTGATTGATTGATTGCAGTACTGGGGATCAAAACCAGGGCCTCATGCATGCTAGGCAAGCATTCTACCACAGCCCCATCTTTAGGGGTCTCTAGTGCACACAAGTTCTACCATAGCCCCATTGCTGGGTCTCTAGTGCACAAAAGTCTTTAACTTTTATCATGCCCAATTTATCTAGTTTTCATTTGTTACCTATACTTTGGGTATGATATTCAAGTTAGTAAATAAATTTTAAAACTAAGCATATTTGTTTATTTAAAATAAAAGCTTTTTATTCATGTAACTATAAATAAATGTCTGTTTTGTTGACAGAGTCACAAGTCAACTAGAGTTCACAGTCTGCAGTGCCCATGTTGTGCTGTATATTTTTGGTTTAAGGACTTGTTCTGAAAATGAGGAACTAGATCTTGCCAAGCATACCTCCCTAATAAGCCTCATGATCAGAGCTGAGAAGTTAATCTTCACAATCACCCCTTAAGGTATCCATCTTCTTCTCTACTTTATAGATAGAGCAGGTTCAGAAGCTCAGAAGCTCAGACTAGCCAAATAATATGCCTAAGGCAACACAGCCCACAGGTGAAGGAGCTGGAATTTAAACATGGGTTCAGTAGCTCAAAGGCCTTGGGCTCATTTCTCAATCACCCTGCCTCAAACTGTTGGAAGAGAGATCTGTCTATAGGACTCTATAGAGATGATAACATTTATAAGAAAAGGCAACTAAATATTTTTAAGCATAATGTGAACAGTGCTTCATGTTACTCTACGAGAGCTTCTGTCCTCATTAAGTAAATTTAAAAAAGCATTGTCTTTTTTACTTTAAAGCAAGAATTACTAACTTTTAAAAATAAGTAAACTTATATAAGGTGACTGACTCATAGTGGGGTAGGGAGAGGGAGCATGGAAGGAATAGTCAAACTCTAGATAGGACAGAAGGGTGGGAGGGGAAGGGAAGGAGCAGGAGGCTAACAATGATGGTGGAATGTGATGGACATCATTATCCAAAGTACATGTATGAGGACACAAATTGGTGTGAACATACTTTATATACAAAGATATGAAAGTTTGTGTTCTATATGTGTATAAGAATTGTAATGCATTCCACTGTCATGTATTTAAAAAATAAAAGCAAATAAAAAAATAAGTAAACTTTTCCTTCTATGCAGCAAGATCACAAACCTGATTAAAAACAGTAGTACCAGATTATAGAAAAGGCATACTCCTATGATAAAAATGACATCAGAAGCATCAGAATGTTTTAATACTTCAGAAAAGTTGTGGGGCAAGTGAATGGGCTAGGGATTGTACTAAAGGACAGGTGATAACAACCATGTGGCTTTGTCCTCTGCTTGGGTAAGAGACCTGCTAAGCATTTAAAGTAAATGTAAATACATTAATTATTTCCATTTTTGACAAGGGGAAATTTGCTACAGAGGAGGACACTGAGAACGAAGAACAGAAATCTCCAGGACCTGCTTACTGTTAATGGGAGGAAAGGGCCAAAAGAGAAACACTGCAGAGTGGAAGACGGTTTTCTGGCTATCAGCACATCCAGGAGCCAGCCCCAGTTTAGTTAAGCATGAATTAATTGAAGCTATACCCAGAAGTGAAGTTTAAGCTGCAGATTGAAAGTTACCCTTGAGCTACATGACCCAAGATACAATGCCATTCACATGACTCCTCAACTCTGAGGCAGCCAACGAGATTACAAAAAAGCTTTCTGTTCTTGAAGGCCTCAAAAACAAAATTATCAGGCTACTTGTGAACTCCTGTAGCCAGTGTGGCTCGAGTCAGTGTTTCTCGATCCTGGCTAACCATCTGACTCACTGCAATGTGGCCTCGCTCCAGAGAAACCAACACTGTATCTCTGAAGGTGTGGTCCAGGCACGGGAGTTATTATTTTTTTTTAAGCTTCTCAGGTGATTTGGATGCACGGAGAATGGTCATCCAAGGATTCCAGGAATCAACACTAGTTGAAACCAGAGATTTCTTTGAATTTCAGGATAAACGTCCATTTGAAGAATGGGGGCAAATCCTGTAAATATACAGTGTGTCTCTCTTGTGTCTCTCTCTCTCATGTCTCTCTCTCTCTCTCTCTCTCTCTCTCTCTCTCTCTCTCTCTCACACACACACACACACACACACACACATACACACAAAGTAGAAACTGTTCAGTTTGCCACCCAATACAACTCTTGAAGGTAAAAAAAAAAACCTATTCCTAAAAGAGGGTATAGTGGGAGAAATGCCCAATACTGTAAAGAGTATAACCATAGAGATGAGTTAGAAATAACAAAATCAGTATCTTCCTGCTGAAAGGAAACTTCCAGACCAAATGAGTGGTTTCTCAAACAGGTCTGTGGAGTGCTATGAGGACCCCAGTTGATGTTGTCATTAGACAAAATGAAAAAATGATGACAGCATAGTAAGCTGCTTATAAAGTTAAAGGTTCTGTTCTCTTTTTTTTTATAAATTATGCTTTCAGTAAATATTAAGGCTTTGGTTTTCTTAAATATGCATCTTTACTTGACAAAAAGAACAGCCAGATGCTATGGAAGTCCCATGGTTTGTAGCTGACTCTCAAAAATCCCAATGTCTGCAAATTACTGACCTAGTAATTCAACTTACTTCTTTTAAAAAAAGAAACTAAGACCCAAAGTTTCCTATAAACTCATACTGAATCAGCCACAGAGTAGGGATTAGAGGGAGATCGCCAATCCTCCAGGTTTATGCTCTCTGAGCTTTTCCACAAAGAATACTGCAGTTTACATCCTTCCAAAAAGCAGGAATCAACGTATACTAGACAGTTAAAAAAAAAAAAAAAAAAAAAAAAAAAAAAAAAAAAAACTAGGATGAATGCTTATGTAACCCGAAAAAGCATGTTTTCAAACGTTGGAATTTTCTAAAATAGGGACACACCCACCCAGTGCCCCCTTGGCAGTGCTTCACATTTCTGGTGGGAAAAAAAAGAAGTGGATGCTCCTACAGCTGTTTCAGGGAGGAGATGGGGAGCTAGTCTAAGACCAAGTTCTAGATATCGCGATAGATTGATAGATTGAGAGCTTGATTGGATAAGATTAGACAGACAGACAGACAGATCAGTACATAGCGTGAGCTTTCAAAACCATCAGAAGCCGACGGAGGTACAGGCGTAAAAAGCCTGGCTATGATTTGGGATCATTTTTGAAGCTAGGAGTACCGTGAGATTTAGGATACTATTCTCTCCACTCCTACTGCTGTATGTGTTTGAAATTTTCTACAAGAATAATTTCTAAGTGTCCCGCAGGAGTGGAACCCAGTCACGGGCTCTTCTGGCGCAGCTTCAGGATGCACGGGGCGCAGGCGCGCCGCACCGTTGCCACGACAACTGCACAGCTCCGCGCTCCCCCCCGCACCACCGCCCGCGCACCCTGCACCAGGGGCCAGACCCGCAGAGACCACCCGCACGTGCCGGGAGGTGCCTAGTCCCTCGCGTGCCCCCCGAGCAGCCGCCCGGCGCGCGCCCACCGCGGGGGAGGCCCCGCCCGCCGCCACTCACCGGCCTCGCTGTAGACCATGCGCAGCACCCTGCCCAGCGTGGAGAAGGCGCACCTCGGCTGGCACAGCTCCTGGCCGACCACCGTGAACGCCTCCACCTTGCAGCCCGCAGCCACGAACAGCGCGTCGCGCCCCCCGCCGCAGAACTGCTCGGGCTCCAGCTTGCAGGGCACCACCTGCTGCGACCCGAACGGGTGCAAGTTGTACAGGTGCACCATCCCGGCGCCGGCTGCAGGCCCGCCCGGCCTGCCCGTGCCGGCGCCCGGACGCGACCACTTCCGCGAGCCCAGGCCGCGCCAGGTCACGTGGGCGCCGCCCCATTCCGGGCTCCGCTTCTTAAAGAGGCCGCAACCTCGCCGGACCGGGGAGGGAACGTGAGGGCAGTCTTCCCCGCTCGCTCGGGCACTGGGCGGGGACCTCTGCCACCCAGAGCTAGCCGCAGCCCCGGTCTACTCAGTACTTGGCGAGTGCGGGGATCGCTGTGTCCTTCCCTTCGCCTTTTCACATTACTGTTTCGTGCCAGGCGGATGTTTTTGTCGTTGAGTACGTTTCACACTTGGTCTGCTATCTTGCACCATTTCGTACTGTTTCAGGAGCTTTATTCATGTTTCCGCAGCAGCGTTTGCGCTTCAGAAGAAAGGGCTGTAGATGAGCGTGGTGGCGCAGTCCTGTAATCCCAGATACTCTGGAGACTGAGGCAGGAGGATGGAAGTTCAAGGTCAGCCTCAACAATTTAGCGAGACCTTGTTTCAAAAACAAACAAACAAAGGCCAAGGATGCAGCTCAGTGGTAGCTCTTGCCAACCCTGAGATGGATCCCCATTGCCGAGAAAAAAAAAAATGGGGCTGCAAAAACAAATAGGGTGCAAGGACTCGACATGGGGCTGCATACACCTAAATTGCTCTAGAATACTGGAGATTTTTGAATGGCTTTGTGGGAAACAGAGAGAGCCTTGAAGGTGCGCTGCAAAAAGGTGTTTGCTGAATGAAAAAAACCCATGGAGGGGCTGGGGATGTGGTTCAAGTGGTAGCGCGCTGGCCTGGCATGCGTGCGGCCCGGGTTCGATCCTCAGCACCACATACAAACAAAGATGTTGTGTCTGCCGATAACTAAAAACTAAAATATTAAAATTCTCGCTCTCTCCCCTCTCTATCTTTTAAGAAAAAGAAAAAGAAAAAAACCCGTGGACGTCATTTTGTAAGCATTTGACAGAAGATTAGTTTGAGCCCCCAGAAGATAGAAGGAAAGGAAATCCCCTGGCTCTAAGTCCAGCGTTGTCCTGTAACCTCCATCCTGTATGTGGCCTATTCCTGGCGTCTCAACCAGGAGTTCCTTCTTGCAACCCTGCACCCTCCCGTTTTAAAAAACACATTTAGATGAACCAGGTATTACAGTTACTTTCCAGTGTTTCTCAAAAAAATACTTTGCACAGGGACAGAACTGAAAAGAGCAAAATTTCTTGCAATTTCCAGTTCTGTCACCCTCAGGAGCACTTCATTCCAAGATTTATAAGTCAGGTGCAATTGGATTAAAATTCCACTTGCCTCCATTTTCTGTGTTCTCCAGCTGAGTCAAGTATCTTTAAGTAATAGCCTTCCTTTCCCCACCCAATAGGGAACTTTGGAAAACAACAGGTTCATCAGATTCACTGAGGCAAAGACATGGATAAGAAGGAGGCAGCTCAGGGCAGGAGCTAGGGTTGCACAAATTTCAGAAGGTTCCTCTAAGGGGAAAAAAAATCTAGACTAACATATCCACAACTAACCTGTTCTAGATACAGTAATTATAAACACCCCTTTTCTCTCCCAAACTATCTGCCATGTTGTCCTTTTTTTACTCCTTCAAGACTGGCCTGATATTAATTTAATGCAATTACACATGCAGAAAGTGTCTCTTTTGTAGAAAGAATGAGATTTGCCCAAAGCCAGGAATCAATGCTTTTGTGCAGATATCCTCTCCCCCACTTGCTACAGTCCCTGCACCTGGCTCATCTAACACTCTTTAGCAGGAAACATGCCTCACTAGGGAGAGGTGGAGTATGTGTCTGGCTTCCTGTCAGGAGCTGTCTATTGGTGTTTTTGCTGCAAAAGCAGGGGCACCTGCAGCTGCATGCCATTGTGCCCTGGTGAGGTACCTACAGTGTGAGGGTTTGCCATAGCAGATGCCACCAGACTGGGCAGCTTCAACAGCATTTCATTTTCACAGTTCTGGAGGCTGGAAATCCAAGATCAAGATATCAGAAGGTCTGGTCTCTCCTGAGATCTCTCTCCTTGGTTTGCTGATGGCTACCTTCTTGCTGTATCTTCATGTGGTCTTTCTTCTGCATGCCCACATTTCCTCAGTAAGGCCACCTACATGACCCCATGTAACCTTGATTAACTCTCAAGTCCCATCTCCAAACCAAGTCACATTCCAAGGTACTTGGAGTTAGGGCTTTCACTTCTGAATTTCAGGGGGGGCCACAATTTAGCCCAGGTTGGATAAAACGGCCTTGAGGACTTCTTTAAGCTGTATTGTTGAGGAGGTTCAGGGGAATCTTACAGGTATAAATCTCCCTCCAGATTCTCCTTGGTACCACCACAATTGGAGATGGATACAAAGATGGTTCTCCAAAAACATGAACAGAAGCTCTACCCAGCCAGCCTAGGAAAGAGGGGTTCTGAATCCCTGGAGCACCAATTCCCAATCCCATTTGCCAGGCACCCTAGGATATCTACATAGATCTCGGAAACTGTACGTTGAGGATTCACCCAGAGAATAGATTTACTTCACACGTTTCTATTACTATGTGTCCTCAAAGCATTTTCTGAAGAAGTAACAAAAAGCAAAAGATTCTTAAATAGCTCCACTGTCTTTGAAAACAAACCTAAAAAAAAATTTTTTTTTAAATGATATGAGCATCTCCCTGAAGAACAGAATATGGCTTTCTCAAAGCAACTGAAGTAGTTTCCATGCCCTGAGCACCACCATCAGGACTGCAGGGCACCTGAGAAAATCAAACCCCTGTGCTGAGGTGCCCCGCCCCTGCCTCAGGGACAGGGAGTTGGTGGAGTAAGGCAAGACCCAGGCCAGGAACAGCTACTTCTCTCCTCCCTCTTGCCCATTTTCTTTCCAAATGGCACAGGCAGGCACTCTCCTTGTCTTTGACTTAAGATCCCCCATGTTGACAAAAATAATGCTCTCTTCTTGACTTCTTTTTTTTTTAAATACTTTTTTTTTTATATATTTTATTTTTTGTTTTCGGCGAACACAACATCTTTGTTTGTATGTGGTGCTGATCGAACCCGGGCCGCACGCATACCAGGCAAGCGCGATACCTCTTGAGCCATGTCCCCAGCCCCTCTCTAGCAGCATTTATCACTTTCTTTTCTTAAAAACCTTGTCTATTGAGAGCCACAGTTTAGTCAGAATGACTCCTGGCATTTTTGCCAGAGGGAATGGTTGAAAGGTGACCCTGGTATTATCGTGGCTCCAGGATTAGGGCGGATCCTGCTGCCTCAGGCGCGCGCTACTTTGGAGTTCTTTGGAGTTTTTGAGTTCTCCCTGGGGTTCTGGGAGAATTGGCAAGCGGAGCCCAGTGGAGGGAGTGTGTTCCTGGGAAGTGTGTGTAGAGTGCCAGTGAGAGTTCGGGAATAAAGAGTTGCTGTTTGAACCTACAAGACTTTTTGGCGGCTCGGTTATCTGTGCCCAGCCAGACTGCAGCACTTGTCTTCTCGCAATTTCTGATATCCCACTCCCATGTTTTCCTCCTTACTATCACTTGTAGTGACTTACTGTCACTACTCTTCCTTTTTGGACTCTAAAATTGTATGTCCTGGCACATGCTCTATCTATATTAACTTTTTTGGATGAAATCAACAAATCTTATAATTTTATTTTACTTGCTTTTCAGTACTAGAGATTGAACTCAGGGGTACTACGTCTCCAACTCTTTATTTTTCATTTTGAGGCAGGGTCTTGATAAATTGTTGAGACTGGCCTTGAACTTGTGATCCTTCTGCCTCAGCCTCCCAAGTTGCTGAAACTAGAGGTATGCCCTGCTGTGCCTGGCTAAATAGTATGATTTTTAAAACTTTCTAAATCTAAGGACCCCCCCCCAAAAAAATTCCCATCTCCAGGCTTTTGGTTTCTCCCTTGAATTCTCACCTTGAATATCCAATGCAGATTTAGTATTTCCATGGCCTGCTTACCATTTTCAGACTTTAGGATATCCAAAAGTCAACTTGTGATTCATTCACCTCCAACCTCCTCTCCTCCTCTTATCTCTCTAGCTAGGTAACCGGCATCAACATTTACCCATTGCTTAGGTAGGACCCCAGGACCCATGTCTTTCTTGTTAGGTCGTTGGCGGCGACTTGGTGGTGACTTAGTGGCAACTTAGAACAAAGCAGCCTGCACAGGAAAAGAACATCAATCAGATGCCAGCGGAAGCGCCTGTCAATCAGCCAGGTCTCCTGACTAACGCCTGTCAATCAGCAGGACCCCTTGGCCAATTCTGGAGTTCAGCCAACTCCCCTGACCAACTCCAAAGGGGCAAGGGACCCTAGAAACACCTTTTCCTGTCCCAAGCCCTTCCCTTCCTGCTGTAAGCCCCATAAAAGTCCAGTCCGGTCAAGCTTCCACGCGGTTTCTCCTCAGACCCTTCCCCTGTCCCCCTCTGTGGGTCTGATCGAGTTCCGCCAGGGAGTGGTATCTCAATAAAGCCTCCCCTGCCTGATCTGACATTTCTCTCTCTCTCTCTCTCTCTCTCTCTCTCTCTCTCTCTCTCTCTCTCTCCCTCCCTCCCTCCCTCCCTCCCTCCCCCCCTCCCTCCCCCTTCTGCCCGCCACCCTGTCTCTCCACATCTAATCCATTAGCAAGTCCTGTCAGTGTTGCCTTAGAACATGTACAGAATCTGATCCTTTTTCACCACATCACTGTTGCCATCCTAGTCTCAGACACCTTCATTTCTCACATAGGCAAATCTTTCTGACCGGTTCACCTGCTGTGTCCTCTCCCCATTAGAGTCTATTTTCTATAGAGCACCTTTTTTTTTTTTTTTTTTCGAGTCAGCACTTTTTCTTCCCTCCCCTTCCACTTCCACTGTTCACCTTAAAACCCTTAGGTGAGGCAGGGCAAGGCAAAGCTGTCACAGAATGGAAGGAGAAAGCAATGGACAAGGGAAGTCAGAGCCCAAGCAGGATGAAAGGGGTATCCATGATGGGGTTTTGCTGCCTCCCATGGGGAATCAGACACCAAGAAGGGTGAGGAGGGCTTTGTTATGGAGGGTTAAGAGTCTGCTTGCAGTTAGGAGAGTACCTGAGCAGAACAAAGATGTCATCACCTATGGGAGTGAGAGAGCCTGTGCCAGGTGAAGAGTGTCCATGCAGGGGCAAGGGTCCGTCTGCCTTGGGTCATCATCCAGGGCAGGAAAGGGGAGTGTCCATGTGAGAGAGGTAGCCTGGTATGGAGGACTAATATGTTCAATAAATATATTAAGAAGAGTAAGGGCTGGGGAAATAGCTCAGTTGGTAGAGTACTTGCCTCACATGCACAAGGCCCAGGGTCCAATATCCAGCACAAAAATAAATAAATAAATAAAGGAAGAAGAAGAGGAGTAACCCTGTGCTCGGGTGAGGTGGCACACACCTGCAATCCTAGCTACTGGGTAAACTGAGACAGTCTGGGAAACACAGCAAGATTCTGTCTCAAAATAAAAAAATTTAAAAAGACCTGGATGTAACTCAGTGATAGAGCACCCCTAGGTTCATTGCCAAGTATTTAAAAAAAAAAAAAAAAATGTGAGACAAATTTCTTAGTGCTAGCAAAGGAAAGTATAATCACAAAAAGGAGAAAACCAGACTTAGGAATGAGAAAAGTTGAAATCATGAATCATGTGATAGGATGGGATAACAACACAGTATCATTTCTGTAATAGTCATGCCAAAATTGCAAGAAAGATGAGAAAAATATCAGACAGATGCAAATTGAAGAAGATCCTAAAAAACACTGGTCTGTAATTTTCAACAGTGTCAAGGTCAAAAAAAGTCAAGACAGGAGTAGGGAACTGTTCTAGACAAAAGGAGTCTAAAGAAACATGACAGCTAAATAAATATATATATATGATTTTTTTTTTTTTGCTATTAAAGGCATTTTGACAACAATTGGCAAAATTTGAATGGGCTCTGAGGATTAGATGGTAGTGATATGTTATTGCTAATTTCCTGGTTTTGATGATTGTATGGTGGTCATATAGGACAACATCTTTATTTGTAGGAACACTTCAATACTTTGTGTATGTATTCCAAGAGTATACATGTTTAAGTTTTCAGTGGTGATAAGGCATGAGGTCAGCACTTATTTGCAAAGTTAAAGAAAAAAGAGTTTCTGTCTTATATTTGAAACTATAATTTTGTGATTATTTCAAAATAATAAAAAAAATTAAGGATGGTAGCCTATTTCATAAGTGCTTTTACTTCCACCCAAGATGAAGTAACAGGGACTAGATTTATTCTCTTGTCTGAACAATCTAAAACCAGTCACACTAAGTGGAGTAACGGTCTTCAAGACACTGGACATCGGGTCAGGCAGGACTGTGTGCCCAAGAGATGGAAAACAAGCAAAGTGGGATCTACAGTGGCCCCAGCCTCCTGTCCAGAGGAGTTTTCAAGGCACAGAGTAGGAGGCAGCACCTAGAAGGAGCTAGCTGTGCTGATCTTTTGGGTCTCTCTGAAATTCTACTCTATTTCTTGTTGATATGGTTACAAGGAGAAATACACAAATCCACAACTGTAATCAGATAATTATTATTGAAATAGAACAGAATTGCAGAGAGACCCAAAAGACCAGAACTGGAAGAAAGGAGATAGCTGCATTTGTAGAGAACTTCAGAGATCTGCAGAGAATCAGGTAGAGTGGTAATCAAGATATACATGTATGCCCAGTGTGGTGGTACATGCCTGTAATCCCAGGGAGTTGAGAGGCTTAGACAGGAGAATCACAAGTTAAAGGCCATCCTCAGCAAATTAGGGAAGCCCTAAGCAACTTAATGAGACCCTGTCTCAAAATAAAAAGTAAAACAGGGCTGGGGATGTAGCTCAGTGATTAAGTGCCCCTGGGCTCAATCTCCAGTCCAGGGGGAAAAAAATGTGCAGGTGTAGAAACTGTTTGAAGCTGCACAAAGAACTGTCCAAAAGGATTAGAGGTAATAAACCTGGAGTTTACACAGGACTTGACTAGTGAGTGTTCTTATCAGCCAGACTGAAAAAACCCAAACTTTAGCAGCATTGAGTAATGTATTCAGAAGGGCTTTGCCTTCGGTGACAGATAACAAAACCAACACGTATGCCTTTTTAAAAATATAATTGCTGTTTGCAAAAAACAAGCTTTAAATATAAGAACCCAAAATATATCAAGCTGATACTAATCTAAAGAGAGAATAAATGACCATAATGCTATTAGACAAATTAGATTGCAAAGAACAGAATACTACCAGGGTTAAAGATGCTCATTTTATAATGATAAAAGGGTTATTTCATCAAGAAGACAAAACAGTCATAAAAGATTATTCAGCTAATTATTACATCTAAAAGTAGATGAAACAAAAAAGTGATATGATTACAAGAAGAAATCCACAAATCCACAATTGTAACCAGGTATTTCAGTTTCCATCACTCATAATAATTGATGTAATTGATAGACAGCAAGGATATAAATTTGACTAGTTAATCAGTAAACTTACTAAGTAACTCATTAGGTCAAAGAAGCAAATGGAAAAATCAGAAAATATTTTCAACTGAATGAAAGTGAAAACAAATACAGGCAAATTACTGCCAAATACTTATCTTAGGAAAAATAAAAAACCACAAATTAATGGCTTCAGTTTCTACCTTAAGAAACTAGAAAATAAAAGAGTAAATTAGACCAAAAGTAGGTAAAATAAAGGTAAAAAATTTTCAGAGCAGAATTTAGTGAAGTCAAATACAGAAAAACAATAGAGAAATTCAATAAAACAAAAATTGGTTCATTTAGAAGATCAATAAAATTGACATACCTCTAGTCAGTTTTATCAGGAAAAAAGAAAATGAAAATACAAGTGACCAGCACCAGGAATGAGAGAAGGGACATCATTGGAGATTTTTCAGGTATTAAAACAGTAACAGGAAATGTTTAGAAAAATCTTGTGCCAATATTTGGGAAAATTCAAATGAGTGGGCAAAACTCATGAAAAAAAAATTCTAAAGCTTGCTAAAGAAATAGATAATCTGGATAGCTATTTATCTATTAGAGAAATTTATTTGTAGTTAAGAACCTCCTCAAAAAGAAATACTCAGGGCTGGGGTTGTGGCTCAGAGACAGAGCACTTGCCTAATGTGTATGAGACCCTGGGTTTGATCCTCAGCACCACATAAAAATGAATAAATAAAGGTATTGTGTCCAATTACAATTAAAGAATAAATATTTAAAAAAATACTCAGGCCCAAATGGTTTAATTTGCAGTTTTATAAATAAAAAGAAAATGGCACAATATCTCTCTCTCTTTATATATTGGTATGTACATTTATTTTAAATGAAATAAATTAGTTTCATTATTTTATTGTTTAAAAATCTGTTCTCACCTCCTTCCCTCTGGGTTCTAGGCTCTGTATCTAATGGTTTTGAAATAATTTCTCTGATCCCAGGTCCCAAACCAGAACTAGGTTTTAGATTGTACTTTAAGGCACATGGCAATGATATTCTGGATCTCTCAGCTCACATCTGAGAGACTTAGTGGTCATAGTGTTTACACAACCTTTTTCAGAAAATTTTTAAAAAGAGAGAGTGCTTCAGCTTATTCTATGTGGCCATCATTATTCTAACAAAGACATCATGAGAAAACAAAACTACAAGCTAATGTATATCACAAATATAATATATGCAAAAATTCTCAATGCATTTTTATCAAACTGAATCCAAGAATGTGTAAAAAGATAATAGATGAATTAATTATGAGGAGTTCACCCCAGATATGCAAGCTTGGCTTAGCATTTGAAAATCAATGTAACTTAATATATTAAGAAAACACATGGACAAATGATTTTTGACAAAGGTACAAAGATAATTCAGTATAGTAAGGACCTAAATTTTAGTCCCAGCTCTGCAACTAACTGTGATGCCGGGGCACACGCTCAGTGTCCCTAGACACCCTCCCCCACAACGCCTGTGTCTACATTGATAGATAGAAGGGAGAGAGCAGGGAGATGACTCAGGTGCTTTCCATCTCTAGACCCCTTGATGAGTCTTTGACCCCAGTACTACTCGTCAACCTGGTAAGTGAAAGGAGGGAGTGAGAAACTTGCAAGGTCTTCATCTGGGGACACAGTAAAAGATACCAGCTCAAGCCAATGGGAAAAGTAATGGTGTTTCCAGATTCCATCCCTGAGAGCTGATGTTAGGAAAAACACCCTTTGTTTGCTCTTGGACTAAGGGAAGGTGGACCTGTTCTACAAAATTAGTATTTTTTTTTTTTAACAGTAGAAGCCTCTACCCCTTTTTCTTTTCCTTTTTTTTCTTCCTTCCTTCCTTCCTTTCATTCCTTTTTCTTTCTCTTTTTTGATAAATATTTACTGGGACTTAATAAAAGAAATGGAAATGCTCTGAGGGAAATCAGAGCAAAGAGCTTGATATCCCAGCTGAGCAAATAACCTCACAAGCCTGTTTCTTGCTAGTGTGAAACTGACAGGAGGTAACACGGTTTTTAAAGAAGAGCCAGCCGGTGCAGAACCCCAATGTTCTTTGGTCCCTGTATCTCCCCAGAGCACACAGTGCTACATGGTGCTAGGATCCTTAGTAACCTAAGAATGAACAATGGCTAGAAATATAGGCTTCATAGATGAGAGTGGAGAGTTCAACCAAAGGGAAGATGACTGTCATTACTAATGGAGGGAATGTAGGGAGGAATAGGAAAACTTCATTGCTCATAGATTAGGAAGTAGAATAGCAAAACGATTAAGAATTTGGGCTCTTGGATCTGAACCCTGGCTCTGCAAGTTGCCAACTATGTTGTGGGATCATGACCAGATTATCAACCACTCTGTGCCTCAGTTTTCTTATGTGTAACATAAGGATGACTGTACCTAATCTGTCAATTTGAAGATTAGATGCACTAAAACCAGAAAGGAGAAGAAAAGTCTGGAGCTTAAGAGCCCCCTAAGTAGAAGCTATGCCATCATTGTCTCCCCACCGAGACCCCTAGTCACTCCATTGAGGCTCCTGCTCCTGGAAAGACTAAGGTCACAGAGGAGGAAGTATTGCCTGCTCTCCTTCAAGCTGCATCCAAACATATTCCTCTCCAAGGCCCTACCAGTTAAGGGTCACAGTCTTTTCTTAAGAGGAGGGCTCAAAACTGTGGTTCTCAGGTTTTGCTGCACATTAGAATCACTGGGGAACTTTTAAGAATACTGATGCCCACATTGCTTCTCCATATTTATTATTCCTCATCCACAAAATCAAAATGCCTGGAGATGGAAGTCAGGTCTCAATATTCATAAAAAAGATTCCAAAATGCAACAAGGTTTGGGAACCGCTGGCTTAAAAGACTCCCTTTCCTTCTGTGTTTAAGATGCTGAATAAATCAAAGCCCTTGCTCCGAGATTCTGTTCCATTTTTCTAAGTAATGTGTAAAATTATGGAAATCCTTAAATTCTGAAATTGCTCTTCAAACAAAAACTGATGGTCAATAGCGACCTCTGGTGGTTTAAAGAGAACTTAAACTAGCAATCTAATTTTCTGTTTCAGGAACACTTCCCACACAGGAAAAAGGTATCAATGACCACCCACCCACGCACAGTTCCCCCAACATGCACATATTATCTAGAAGAAAAATTGAGACCTAGAAAGTAGGCTGAACGAGGTCAAACAAGAACCAGTGACAAAAAAAAAAAAAAAGAACCAGTGACAGCCAAGGGACCTAACTGATACATCCATTTCCCCTTCCTTCAAGGGCATCCTTGCCCAGAGTGGCCTCCTCTTCTTACACCTTCCCATTAGGAGCAACACCAGTGTTTGCCAACAGCTTTCAGTTTCTTTTCCTTGCTCCCAGGCATGACTTTGATTGCTGCAACTTCCAAACATAGCCTCATAACTTAGCTGAGCCAGAAGTCTCTGGAGAGCACCAGTAATCCCTCTGCATGGAGCATGATCCCATGCAGAGGGATCACTGGGGTTTTTATTGCCCCTTTGGTTTAGAAGGCAAAGTTGCACTTTTTGGCAAGCCAGTCTGATGGATAACATCAAGAGGTATGAGTTCATTCCCCTGGTTAAGAACTGTCCCCATCTTACAGACCAGGGGGATGAGCCCAATGAAGATAATTGCTTAGACTTAAGCTAGGAAAAGAATGGCATTGGTTGGGTGCAAAATGGTTGATTACTTTGGGCTGCCTTGGGGTATGCTGGTGCCATTCATTGGATAGGGAAATTTCACAAGTCTATACCTACAATGTGCTTTTATATGCTTTCCTATTCAAAATATGAACCAAAAGGGATTTTCAGCCATTTTGATAATATGTGCATGTGGGCACATGTAATGTGTAACACACTGATAAAAACAATCCTTGCACAAGCTGGGCTAGACCTGAAAGGGCACAGAAAAAAGGTATCAATGACCACCCACCCCCACACAGCTCCCCTCACATGCTTCTCCATATTTATTATTCCTCATCCACAAAATCAAAATGCCTGGAGACGGAAGTCAGGTCTCAATATTCTAAAAAAAGATTCCAAAATGCAAGAAGGTTTGGGAACCACTGACTTAAAGGACTCCCTTTCCTTCTGTGTTTAAGATACTGAATAAATCAAAGCCCTTGCTCTGAGATTGTGTTCCATTTTTCTAAGTAGTATGTAAAATTATGGAAATCCTTAAATTCTGAATTTAAGGATGGGTCTCTGCTCCTTGCCCCACCCCTTACACATTCAGAGTCTGTACCTCTACACTGTGCTCTTAAGCAAGTCACTTAACCTTTTTTTTTTGCCTGAGTTTCCAAAAGGAACTGCTCAGGGAGGGACCAGTCAATTGTTAATGAGGAAGTGACAGTTTGAGCTTGACTCTAACCGAAAACTCATCCTCAACTCCAATCCAATAATGAAGACAAGGAAAAAAGGAAAAAGAAGCTTCATTGCTTTGCTCACAAAGGAGAAACACAGGGAACTCCTGTCCCAAAAGCTGTGATTCTGCCTATCCACAGAAACAGGGGGGCTTTTATAGAAGTGATTCACAGAAAATGAGTTTAGGGAGGAGAGATCAGAAAGGAGAAGATGAGAGAAAAGAAGACTAGGGAGGAGAAGTTTAGGGAAAAGAAGATTGGGAAAAAGAAAAAAACATGCAAGTTTCAAGGCCACAAGGGATATAGTCAAAGCATCAAGTGGACCCTTGTTACAACTCCTTAGTACTAAGAGATTTCTAATGTGTCTGTCCAAGGATGAAATGCTCACTTAGAAGAAATGAACCCCACGTGACACTACAAAATGAACTGGAGAGAAGGGCTGACATAAACACATCTTCTAGACTTGAGAAATGCAAACATGGAAGTTGGGGGATTGGGGTTCTTCAGTGTTGGTTTAACCACATGGAGCTTTTGGTAGAGAGAGAAACAAGCAAAAAAAAAAAAAAAAAAGGAGAGAATTAAATTACAGCAGATGGGGTAGAGAGAGAGGATGGAAGGGGAGGGGAGAGGGATAGTAGAGGATAGGAAAGGTAGCAGAATACAACAGTTACTAATATGGCATTATGTAAAAATGTGGATGTGTAACCGATGTGATTCTGCAATCTATATTTGGGGTAAAAATGGGAGTTCATAATCCATTTGAATCTAATGTATGAAATATGATATGTCAAGAGCTTTGAAATGTTTTGAACAACCAATTAAAACAAACAAACAAACAAAAAAAAAAACAAGCACTCACAGTCTCCTTCTGACCACAGAACTGTCAGCATACATTGTGATGTTGGGGAGCATTCTGGGAAGTGGCAGGGAAACTAAAAAGGCATTTGCTTTGGGGGTTCTTCTAAATCGGGGATTGGATCACAAACCAATGCCAGGCTGAGCCAGACATTGGCACATTCTTGTTGATTAGGCTGAAGGAGGGTTCACAGTGTCTTCAGCACGTGTCCTTGGCTAGGGGAGCAGAGGAGGAATCCAGCTTTGCCCCCAGGGAAAGGAAAGTGAAAACCAAGCTGTCTCCTGGAGGAAGTACCTCCAGGAAGGAACAATGATTCATACAACCGTGGTCATGATTTGACTCCAATTGAAAGTAGAGAAGAAAACATACGAGACCCTAAGTTGAACAGGGAAGAGGGAACCTCCAATGCAGAAGAAACTCCAAGTCTCCAGTGATACAACTCCATCTGGGCCAGGTCCCAGATGCAGGGTAACTGTGGGCAGGAGAAACCTCAGCCTCTTGCCCTGGAGCAGAGGATACTGAGGGAATGAACGCTCTTTCAGTGGTAATGGTATGAGCTCTTAAGTCACCAAGGAATTTCCATACCTGGAGGAAAGATTCCTAATAGAGAAGGCCTTTGTCACAGGGCAACTTCCCAGACATCCTGGCGGGGCCCAAGCAACTTCCTTAAAAGTATAAAGAGTGTGTGTGGGTGGGGGGGATGCAGATGGAGGCTACTTTGGGCAGTGAAAAAAAGGGGGCTATCACTCAGTGGAACTCCCCTGTTCATCTCATGCTTGAGAGGCCCTTGAAGTTCTAAAACATTTATCCTTCTAAAGTGTTCTCCTTCCCAGCAACTTTATAAAATAATCTAATCATTTTCCTGTGACCAACAGAGAGGATCTGAATCGGTCCCTCTTATAGGCTGTCAGTCCTGTGACCTCTGCAGCTACATTGTCACCTCTGTATTTCCAGTGTCTGGTAGAAGACTCTGTCACACAGGAGCTGACAGTGACCAATAAATATTTTTTAAATAATAAAATGAAAAATCAAATACAAAACATTGAGGGCTACCTTAGCTACGCAAAAAAATAATGAATCTTGGAGGAAAAAGTGAAGTGCGGTTTTGCCCAGAACGTAAAGTTCTCTCTAATATTGATAAATCACAGACAGTCACCCTTTAAACATTTATTATGCTTTTGCTGAAAGCTTGGTCCTTGTCCGGATGCCGATACAACAACGAGGAAACGCTTTTGAGAAAAAAGGAAAAAGAAGATTTATTGCTTTGCTAGCAAAGGACAAACTGTGTGATGTAAGGCAAGATGCATAACTTTTGAAATGCTTTCTTCACCTGGAAAATAGAGATAATATGTCTTATCTCATTGAGTCTTGATGGGATTGAATGCAACATTTTAAAAGTTGTAAAAATAAAAAAAATATGTAAAGCTTACTGTCAAGTATCTGTCATATGTTAAGAGCTCAGTGGCTGTTATTGTTGAGCTTTAAAATCTTCTTTTTATAAAGAAATTCTCTTCTGAAAACTTTATTCTACCAATCAGCAGGAACAAGGGGGCTTTTAAAGAGGTGACTCAAAGGCTACATTCCAGATGTTCTCTGTTGGAGTTGTAATCCACTGGTTAATTTGGGAGATAGTAATTTCTGATACCTTCTGATGCCATCCCCCAAAGTCTGCATTACTTTATTCCTATGGTGGGTGTGTACTTAGGGACAGATGACTCTGCCTAGGATGGGGAAGAAAAGTAACCCTGTTTCCCCTGAGATTAGGGAGGAGGTAGGCTAGGGAGGAGCAGGGAGAGAGGAAGAGAAAGAAACATGTCCATTTTAAAAATAAGTGGCAGAGCAGCAAGGGCTATATTCAAAGCATAAAATAGAACACTGTTACAATGCCTCTGGCTTAATCTTTTTTTTTTTTTTTTTTTTTTGATAGACGAATTATAGACCTCACTTATTATCAGTTTTTCCTTTGGTCCACATTCTTATGTTTTCCTGTTCAGATGATGAAAGTTCAGACTCATCTAATGCTTATTTTCAGAGTGGTATTTCAGGCAAATAGAAATAATTTTAGATATACAGCTGATTATAGTTGGTTTATGGAAGAAAGGTAAAAATTCTAAGTGGAAAGTCTAAGGAATGGCAGAAAGAAGAAATGGAGAGAGGAGACGTGAACTGGGAGGCTAATTGTTTGTGGGAGGAGAAGGGGTGAGATCTATCTGAACATTTTCTGGTGAAGGAGACCTCCTCTCCTCCCCTCTCCTCTCCTCTAGGCTTAGGATTTCTCTCAGGGTTGCAGACTTATTTTGTCACTGCCCTGAACAGTGACAAGTTCCCAGCAGGGGCTACAAGTCTGGTTCTCCTGTTCATCATGCTCCATAAATATTCGGAAGTCAGATTGGCAGGAGCACAGGATCTTATCCCAAGCCAGCTTTGAAGAAAGATAAAGGAAACTTTTCTTGTTTCAAATTACCATCTTCAGAAAACTCAAAAGGACAGGAAAGCTTTTCTATAAGAGAAGATATGGACAAGTCCAGCAGAAGGCAGGAAACATGCACATGGAACTAGGCAGTATTAGCCACAGAATGGGCTTCTGGATTCACCAAATGACTTGGTGGTGTGGGCATAAACATTTTGTCCATCTAAAGGAAACTATTATGAGCATTTGGGAATATTTCTTGTTTTTGTTATATATACTACAATCTATAAATTTTAAAACTATATATATATATATATATATCATGGTTGAGATAATCCTGACTTTAATTTTGAATCTTTTCTGCAACTTTATTGCAATATCTAATATTGAATCTTTATTGCAATATTAATGCAATAATATCAGCACTTTTCTAGTGATTGAATAGCATTTCATCTTGTATACTTGTCATTCCTCTTATTACTGAACATTAAGGTTTATAGCAGGTCACTAGTTAAACTTTAGAATCTGTTCTCTCTTTCTTCCAACGTAATATGGACTGTTGGCTGGGCACATCACTACCCTACTAGACACTACATTTTCCAGGCTCTCTTGCTGTAGGAATGACCTGATTGACCAAAAAACAGTCAATGGAATATGAATCAAAACTGACATGCACATCTTCCATGTCATTAGCTTAGGATGATGTCACTTGTGCTACACTGATTTCCTTGCAGGGAGTTAGAACACAGAGGTCACAGAGGCTCAAGGTGGGTCATGCAGATGAAAATGATCCTCTAGAGAAGGTAGAGCAAGGTCAAAAGGCATTTGAAGGGTCCCTGAAAAGAGAGAAATAAAACCTTTCTCTTATTGAAGTTGTTCATTACAGCAGCTTGTATGCTAATGTTGTTTAGACTTTTCTACCACTATGAATAATACCCAAGTGAATATGCATAAAGTTTTTTATTTCAAAGTGTTTTATTGGAAGAGATTCTCCAAATTAGATTTACTAAGGGGATAAAAAGTATAGAAATGTTAACATTTTATACATTTAATAGTCAAACAGTTTTCTCAAAACATATAGTGACATCTTCTGGGCCACTCTGGAGCCCCCATTACATCCACTGGGAGTCCTTGACAAGGTATCACTTCTCTGAGTTATATGAGGTGTATTGAGGACCTCCAACAGCATCTAGGTGGGAAATTGACATCAGCTTTGCTTCTCTAGTTAGTCAGGATTGTCAAGGAAGGAATTCAAACTAGTGTTGATCAGTGTGTCCAGAAATTCCTGGATATTAAAGGACAGAGGACATGTTTCTTTATCCTACAAAAATTATGATTATCTATCAGGATAGCAGGGCAAAGTTATCCAAGAGGCTGTCTTTGGAACTAAGGAATGAATTACAATAGAAAAAGACTCTTGTCAAGAAACAAAGGCAATAGCCCAGCATGGTGGCACAAGACTGTAATTCCAATGCTCAGGGGAGGATGAAACAGGAGGTTCATAAGTTCAAAGTCAGCCTCAGCAATTTAGCAAGGTCCTAAGCAACTTAGTGAGACCCTATCTCAAAATAAAATGTAAAAAAAGGGCTGGGAATGTGACTCAGTGGTTAAATGCTCTGGGGTTCAATCCCTGGCACCAAATATAAATAAATAAATAAGAAATTTACAAAAAAGAAAAAGAAAGAAACAAAGGCATGGACAGTAGGTGTTTGGATGACATCATTTGACAGAAGTTCCAGAGCCTTGGTGTACCTAGAACAAGCTTCTCCTAAAGTCCCTGCACCTATGAGTCAAGCATGAAGAAAAGCACAAAGTGAATCTGCTTGAACATTAAGCCCATATGTAATTCAGACTAAGAACAGTTTCAGAAGAGGTGCTATCCTGCAGACACAACCTTTGCAAGGTTTTTTCAAAGAGAGATGAATTTTTAGTTTTCTATTCCCAATCTAAAATTTTTACCCTGTTTTTATAAATTTTTAATTTCTCACATATGTCCTAAGATACCTATAGCTTTCATAGGGGAAAAAGTAACTGTTTTTGGTCTTTAGTCTGTTAGCATGGTACCCCTGATTTTTAAAAAATTTATCTATTTTATTTATTTATTTATTTATTTATTTATTTATTTATTTATTGGGGTTCTGATATTAGGACTCAATCCCAGGGCTTCACATGTGCTAAAGAATAGACCTACTACTGAGCTATATCCCAGCCATTTTTTTTCTGTTGAAATAGGGTCTTGCTAAATCACCCAGGTGGGCTTGTATTTGTGATCCCTCTCCCTTGGCTTCCAAAGTAGCTGGGATTACAGGCGTGCCACCTGCTCAGCTTTGGTTTTATTTGCTGCTGTTGTTTTTTTTAGCTATTGATTTTTGTGTAGCTTTTGTTTTCACTTTCAGTTGTTAGATTAAAGTGCGTGACCTGAGAATGTTATACCAATCTGGGAATCAGGAGATTAGCATTTGGATTTTAGGCCTTTTGGGATAATTACTCTTCAGGGGTGGTATTGAAAAACATGTAATTTTGTTGCATTTATTTTAGGACTTGGAACTAACTCAAGGTCAGAAGCATAAAGCAGCAACATGTGTAATGATTCTGTAATTCTCTGAATGGGGGTGTTTTATGAATTAGTAGGAGGATAACAACATCCTAGTTATGCAGTAATTTTACAGTAGTATTCTACCAGAATTTTTCTTAGAATCCTACATGAATTTCTCTTTGAATGCCAGGTTACCTGTTTGTCATTCTTTTGAAAAACAACTATATTAATTATATGGATAAAAATGTGTCATCCTTCTTTTGATTATTTTTGTTTTCTGCAAATTTCTGTTTATCCAACTATTGATATTTCCTGATAAGCTGAATTTTCTGAAAACTGACAACCACCTGAGCTGACTTGGAATATGTTAACCAATATCATCAATTCTTTAATGTTTATCTTGAGAGCTTACCACCTTATTTCTTTTTTAAGGTCAATACTTTACTAACAATGTTTGAGAAATAGAGATTTTATTTGTAAATGTTACAAAGTTACCATTTGGATTAATCAAAATATATGTATTTGTTAATTTAATATAAATTAATAAACAATAGCAACAGAATATTAATATGTAATAACTCTAAAACTTCATGTTCATGAACTTGATTCTCTTTGAATTTCTAATTCTGTTAGATCAGGAGATTAAGTTCCTCTAAAAATCTAATGAAATGTTTTATATTCTCTTTAAGTTGAGAGATGTGTTTGATATTTTGCATTAAAAAATAAAACCTTTCTAAAAGAGTCATTGAAATGGAAAGTTAAACTTTCATTCTCACATTTGTATAGTTAGTTGTAGAATGCAAAAGTTTGGTAAATGTTGATGATCACTAAAAAAACTGATCTACTAATACAGTACAGTTTTTCACATTTAAAAAATGTCTTTTTAAAATCATATTGAAAGTGCATGTAGAGTTTAAAGTTTTAGTCTTTTAATTTTTTAACTGTAAAAAGGCAGAAAAAAATTTTCACCAATCTTTATAGTATCCATTAAAATAAAAAGATAACTTTAGCCATGGATATGACAGAACCCTAAATAATTCTACTTAGATTTAAATATAAAGGGAGACTTAGAGCCCTACTTTTTTGAAACTGGGAGAACTCCCTGGGCAGGAGACAAAGGGGCCACAAGTCCCAGGCAGGTCTGATGCTTCAGCAACTCTGGGCTTGGACAACGGAAGAGCATTTAGAGTCCAAAGGAGGAGGGAAGAATTATCTCCTGGGAAAGACCCGTGCAATCTGGAGCACCACATACTTCTCTGGGTGGGAGTCCAGCTTGAACAGTCTCCTGGTCTTGGATTAGAAACAATTCAGTTTCAAGGACATGCATCTGGGAAAATGACTAGCTTCAGCTAACTCTTTTTCTGGTGTTTAGGGACAACCCTGCTGATGGAGTGCCAATCAGAAAATAGTTCTCAATCAACCATATTCCTTGTTAAGCACTAAAAGACTCATTAGGCAATAATTCCATTACAACAATAATGGTAATGATAATAAGACTATTTATTGAGCTCTTGCTTTAGGGCAGGCGCTTGATATTCATTGTATTATTTAATTAGGAATTTAACAGGGCATTATTTTTACATCACTTCTTTTGCCCTGACAGCTTTGGTTTACCCAGGATTCTGCCCTAGAATCTGCAGGGGCCTGATTAAATGTAAGAAGATTTAGCTGCAAATAATTAAGTCACAAATTATTTTCTCTTATTTCCTCTACATTGTCTTCTTTGGTAATTTTTTTAAAAGGCTCAGAAATGGTATTGTACTCATGTTCATTTCCTCGTTTTGATCATTGTATTATGTTTCTGTATGGAGTTGAAATAAGCAGAGAAAGGGAGACAAGAGAAGAATCTGTACTAATTTTAAAGGTTTTTTTTTAAGTATAAAATTAGTCAAAAGTAGTTGAAAAATAGTTCATTACTGTAATTTCTTCTAGAGTTTATTGTTTGACAGAAAAGCAATATATATATCAACATGAGAACATTTTGCATACATATAAACAGCAAAAAATAGAAAATAGCTCAGGTATAGTAGTATATGCTTGTAATGCCACCTACTTGGGAGGCTCAGGCAGGCCAAATCCAAGGCCAGCCTGGGCAACTTAAGGAGACTCTGTTGCAAAATAAAAGATAAAAGGGCTGTGGATGTAGCTCAATAAAGGAATATTTACCCAACATGCAAAGGTCCTGAGTTCAATCCTTGTACTATGAAGAAAAAAGAAAGAAAAGAAAAAAAAGAAAACTCCTTAGCTTGACCAGCCAGAGGTATCTGCTATATAATCTGGTGTCAATTCATTGAGATGTGGGTGGATATGATGTATGAATTACAATCACTGATGCCATATGCAAAGGTCTACCCAATGGGAGATAATTTAGTCATTTTAAGATTTAATATAAATTAAATTCAGTTTTCTATTACTCCCTCTTATTCTCCAAGGGAGTAATGTTTGAACTCTTTTCATCTGCAGACACCCCTGCCAATGCAACTCCTCCCAACTCATTGTTGGGGACCAGCCTCCTGCTTTTGCTTGCTGGAGCCCAGCTTCCCTGCTTCACAGGGTTGCAGACTACTTGCAGGACTCTCCTGGGATTCTACAAGGCTACCCTTGGGGCCCTTAGCAGAGCCTCCTCACTCCTATACTGCCCTGCCACATTTCTGGTCTCTCAGACTTTCTTTAAGATCAGCAGGATCCTGAGATTAGGCTCTGTGGAATAAGGCACAGCTCCTTTTTCTTATGGGGCTCTCTGGATACTTTGCTAGGCTTTGACACCCCTCCCTTTGTGGACCTTGATCCAGTGTGATGGCACTCCAGGACCCTTTCCTTAAGAGCCACTTAGGAAATTTACTCTGCAAAAACCCTCCCATCTGTCATTCCTGAAAATTCTCCCTCATGGAACTTTCTTTTCTTTGGGGTGAAAGAACAAAACAAGCAAAATTTTATTCAATGTAACATAAACTTGGAAGTTTTTGTATTGAAGGCACATATCTGAGTGTTCATCTTCTTAAAGTTTTTTTTTTTTTAATTAATTGTGAAAATTTGATTATGAATTAGTTACTAAGAGATGCTGAGGATTGATTCATTATTAATTTTAATAGGTATGATAATTGTCTTTTTGTTATACATGGAAATATTCATAGTTTTCAGAGAAATTAGTAAGGACATATGGGGGGGGGCATTGGGAAGTGAAGGGAGTTAAAGCTGGAGTGGGAGGGAGGGAACAAATCATAAAGAGCCACACATGCCATGCTTGGAGTTCATGCTCACTGGGACACACAGGAGAGTGACAAGATTAATTTGCATAAAGGGTGGGGGGAGGAAGAGAAAGTTCCCTTAGGAGGTGGGTGGCTGGAGTAATTTTGGATTCCTTCCCCTTCCTCATCACCCATTTGCAAACTTTTCAGTTAGCTTTGCTGGTTCTCTTAGCTTTATCTATTTCCCCATTGCAGGCCAGCGAGTCTCTTACCTGAGCACAATATTTTCCTAATTATCAATGGCTTCTATTTTTGTCCCCTAATAACCCATTTTCCACACAGCAGCCAGAGTGAAGTTTTTAAGAGCCTACATCATCATTTACCTGCTTAAAGCACTCATTGGCTATTCATCAGTTAAAGCACAAACTTTACTGTAGATGGATCATAAATTCCTATGTCATCTGGCCTTGACTTTCTTCTCCTTCCTCTTTTTGTGCCATCTCTCCTCCTTACTCATTCAACACATAAGCCACCCTACTGTTCTTCCAGTTACAAATGTTTATTTTTCAGAAAACATTATCTAGTGTGATAAGTTGTAGCATTTTAATCAAAACAGTACAAATTGTGCTTGCTTTTGGAAAATAAAAAGTAAAGAAGAATGATTAAGTCAAAGAATATTCAAGTTCATTTTTTGATTCTGGGATGTAAAAATGCTGACAATGTGAAAAAAAAGTTTTGATTTTTACTTTACATACCACATTCGTTAATCATGGGACAGTTGTTATTCACAGATTTTAAGTCTTGAAAGAGCCATGTTCCTACATTTGGGATTTTATCTTTCCAACTAATGAATATGGCTTCATTAACTATACACACAAAATATTATCAGTCTGGGCATTTTCTGGCATATTTTCCAAAAATCTATTGAGTCTGGCACAATAAAGTTGAAGTGCATTGCCATTTGCCTCCTAAAACTTTCAATAAAGTGGAGTAACTTGAAAATGCTATTATCGTTACATTCCTCATTAACTTCTCTTTGGTTAAATTAAGTAATAAATTTGCTTTGAAATATGTCATTGGGGGTAGGGATTTAGCATAGTGGTAGAGTGCAGGCTTAGCATGCCTGAGGCCCTGGATTCCATCCCCAGCAAAACACACACACACACACACACACACACACACACACACACTTTCTCATTCCATTGCTGGCTTATGGTAATAGATCTCCACTGAAGGTAATGAATAAATGCCTCTTGAAAAACTTTCATTGAGCACCTCTCATACTCTGCAAATTGGAGCATAAAATGGACCATTTGATGGAGAGCAAGTGTCAATACTTACCACATGTACAAACATATTTCCTCTCTGATCCAGCAATTCTGACAGTCACACTGCGCCTCACAAGCAGCTCAGTGCCACCACCAACTTCCTACCCTGATGCGGGTGCAGCTGCTTTTACCAGCAGCACCATCTTGTCAGCCCCTCAAGGCCAAGGACCAGCACCTCCAGCTCTAGGCTGCAGCAGGCCCAGGCATGAATTTTGCTTCCTCGGCAGCCATATGCATCCTGGGGACTGATCGCGGCCATTTCCAGCTATGGTCAACCACCTTAATTGTGCTCTTATCCTATCTATGTCTTGTACCAAAAAAAAAAAAAAAAAAAAAGAAAGAAAAAAGAAAAATTTCCTTTAGAACAACAAAAAATGGAAAAGCCAATCTATACATTCCTTTTAACATTTTCTGAACTCGAAGTGTCTCACATACACCGACCAGGCTTTAAAATAACAAAGGTCAGCGCTAAGTCCCAGCATTGGCGGCAGAAAATGAAGGTAAGCAGTTTATCACTGATTGCCTCTGGTCCCCTAAAATCAGAAACCCGTTGCGTGAAGACCATATTGTACATCAGATATGACAAGCAATGAGAGCTAATGTGAGGTCGGACTTGCAGAATGAGGCTAGACTTCGGGCTTCGGGGGCAACATTGTTAGGGAGACTTGTCTCTCCTGGGTGGGGACAGGGAACGCCGCACACGCCACGAGCACCGCGAGCACCACGCTCGCACTCGGGGCCGCGTGGCTTTCCCGCGCGCCCTCCCTGGGGGCGGGGAAGAACCCGGATGGAACCGCCCCTGCAGCCGGGACCCCCCGCCGTCTTTGAATCGCAGGGCGGGGCGAAATTGCCCTCCCTTCCGTATCCCGATTGGGTCGTCTCCGCAGGCTCCTCCTCCGGATTGGACGTTCGCAGTGCCAGTCACCGAGCGTCGCGGGTCTCAGATTGTTGCTAGCCGGAGACGACGACTACGTCCGCCTAGACGCGCGGCGCCTTGCTCTTCAGCGCTGCGCTCCTGGTTCAGCGTTCGGAGCCTGCCCCTGGCTTCTGGGCTGCGAGGCCTGGAAGGAACTGACTGAGGCGGCTCAAGAGCCTTCGCGGGCGCGCAGCGTCCCTCGGGTCACCCCACGCAGCACCATGTCCTGGATGTTCAAGAGGTGAAGGGGGCGGAGGGGGTGGGGCGCTGGGGCTAACGGCCTGGCGGCGTCCCCAAGTGAACCTGACCTTCCGTGCGTTGCCGCCGCGGTCGCTGCGCACTGTGCAGCTGGGTTTCCCGTTTGCCGGCCTCTCCTGCGGCCACGGGAGGAATCGACGCATTGTCTCGGCTGCGAGGAGCCGCTCCTCGGGCGAGTCTCATGCGAGGGCCTTGGGAAAGCTCTGTCACGGACTGCGGGGGGTCGCGCTTAGCCGCCCGGCGGGTGCTTTATTCCACACGACATGCATTAGACACCCACTGTGCGCTAGGCCTTGCAATCCAGCGGCAGCGCTGTCCCCAAATAGTCACCATGCATGTGCACGCACAGATGTGCGAATATGTGTTTGCAGAAGAGCTGAAAGAGGAATGCGCGACGCGCCAGGAAAACGCAGAGCAAATAGCCTCTGTCGCTTCCAGTGGAAACTTCTGGAGGCCCCCGCACAGACATCTCATTTTTCTTCATCCAGAGTGGTTTTTATGCCTATTCCTGAAATAATTATCCATAAAAATTTTCTTTAACCAATGGGTGGAGGAGCTTGGTTAAGGGGGCGCTTGAGGTCTACTTCCCATGATGGCTTAGTGTGGAGATCTTAATAAAATGCGTGCTCTTCGGGGGGAATTAAAGTAATGAATGCTGGATGCATTATCTGAAAAGATAGGAACAGCTTCATGTCTGATAGTTCTGTTTTTGCGAATCTCTTCTAGATCAGTCGCCATTGGAATTTTGGCATATAATCATAAGTCCAGACATTTCAATTTCAATAGATGACTTTCATTAGGAAAGAGTTTTGTCAACCCTTACTGGGTTTTTCATGTTGAATTGGGGCAGAGGGTGTGGTAAGAGAGCTGGTGTTGAACAGGTAGGGTTCCTGGACTCCTTCAATTCCAGCTTTAACCAGAATAGCTATTCATCTGTTCACAGGGATTCCCACATAAGATAATTTATTTGCTAAAATAAAGGGAGGAAACAATTGATCTATAAATGCTATTGGTCTGTGGTTTTTGAGAAATTATTGGTTAAATACTGTAGATTTTCTGTGCCTTTTTTTTTTTTTTTTTTTTTGTCTTTGTTAGGGATCCTGTTTGGAAGTATTTGCAGACTGTTCAGTATGGAGTCCATGGAAATTTTCCACGCCTCTCATATCCAACTTTCTTTCCACGTTTTGAATTCCAAGATATTATCCCTCCAGATGACTTCCTAACTAGTGATGAAGAGCTGGATTCAGTGTTATTTGGAACTTTGAGAGGTCATGTAGTTGGACTACGCTATTACACAGGAGTAGTGAGTATAAAATTAGATATTAAATTAAATCGTGGTGTATTTGTGGTATTAACCTAGAAAACAAGAGTGTTAGAAGGTGATATATGAAATATATGTAAGCAAGAGATAACAAATAATTTATTTTCTTTACTACTGTTCTTTTGCATTTATAGTCTGCTTTCAATATTCAGAGCGTTTGCACCATCATTTGATTCGTACAGTAACTAAGAGAGGTATCGTCTTTGAGGTTAAAAGATTTGCCCAAAATACAGAGATACTATAAAGTATCTTCTGCCTTTTCTTTCCCTATTATTCTGTATCTGTTGTGAATTATGTATATGTGTGTATGAGAGAAAGGGAATAGGGCAGAGAATATAACTTTTTCTGGTTGGAGTTGTCTTTATTATGGTCATTGAGGATGCCTCTTGTGTCATTTGGATACTATAGCTCTTATTTTATGAGTTTGCTAAGAATTTTAAACATGCATGAAAATAAAAGAATTCGATAAACTTACATTATATCTATGATCCAGATTCTCCAGCAAAGTTTTTTCCCACATTTTGTTTTCTTTGTCCATTTTGTATTGTAAAAAGCAAATTCTGAATGTATCATTTTTGTTAATATAATTCAGTATGTATTTCTCAAAATTTTTACACGTCTTACATTTTATTTTTATATCCTATGTAATAAGTAACCCATAAATAGATTCTCTTGATTTTTTAAAAATGTCTTTGATTGATTTTTTTGTTGTTTTTGTTTTGAATCAGCATCAAGACAAGGCACATATGTTATTTTTGGTTATAATGGGTCATAAGGCCCCTTCCTCCTTGTTTCATCCTATAGTTTTGTGGCAAAACCCAGATCTTTTGTAGAAATTTGTGGATTTGGTAGTTTTTTTTAATTCCCCCATATTTTTCCTATGTTGAAGCTTGTCAAACCATCTTTTTAATTGTCTGAAGTATGTTCTGCAGGAGATTTCTTGTGTAAAAGTTTCCTATTCCAATATTGTCTAGTCTTTTATTGTCTCATATTTTGTTTACATTGGAGCTTCTCAAATTGTTTGGTGATCATCTGAATTGTATTGTGTAGGAGATGACTTAGGAAAGAACAGTTTTTCCTGAGTTTTTGTATCTTCATAATTTTGACGTTTTGTACTTAAAGAAAGTTTGGCTGAATATAAAATTCTAGACCCAAATTACTCTCCATATCCTAATGTTGCATCAAATGTTCATAGGAATTCTGATGCCAATATGATTTTCTGTCCACTTAAGTGAGTTGGAATTTTTCTTTTTTTTCAGGATGAGTAAAAGATATGTCTATATTTTACCCTGAAATTCTAATAGTGTTTTTAGGGTATGTCTTAATTTTGTAAATTTGTTTTCTTCTGTTTTAGAAAATTTTCTGTAATTTGTTTTGAGTGTTTGCTTTGTTCCAAAGCTCATTTTCTTTTTCAGCGACTTCATATTCTGTTTCCCCACTCCGCACCCCTGTAGACTGCTGTATACCTATATCTTTGTTATTCCTCATATTTTTTCATTTTTTAATTTTCCACCACTTACCATGTCTGTTCACTCTTTTGTTCTTTTAATTTAGTCTTAAAATGGCTTTTCTTTTTCTAGTTCTTTTTAGAATTGTATCAGTTTTTTGTTTGTTTGTTTGTTTTTTTGGTGCTGGGGATTGAACCCAGGGACACTCAACCACTGAGCCACATCCCCAGCCTTCTTTTGTATTTTATTTAGAGACAGGATCTCACTGAGTTTCTTAGCCCCTGGCTTTTGCTGAAGTTGATTGTCCTGCCGTAGCCTCCAGAGCCACGGGAATTATAAGCGTGTGCCACTGCACCTGGCCCCAGTCCTATTTTGTATTTTATTTAGAGACAGGTTCGCACTGAGTTGCTGAGCTTCTTACTATTGTTGAGGCTGGCTTTGAACTTGCAATTCTCCTACCTTAGCCTCCCAAACCCCTGGGGTTATGGGTGTAAGCCACTGTGCCCAGCTAGAATTGTATCAGTTCCTATTTGATAAACTATCTGACTTGTAGCTCTCATGCCCAAGTCTGTCTTTCTTTGGTATTGGGGATTGAACCCAGAAGTACTTAACCACCAAACCACATCCCCAACCCTATTTATTTGTTTATTTATTTATTTAGAGACAGAGCCTTGCTAAGTTAATACTGGCTTTGAACTCGTGATCCTTCTGCCTCAGCCTCCTGAGCCACTGGGAATACAGTCATGCTTTTTGTGTTTTTATATCCTTTTGTGTCTTAATTCTTTGTACCATGCAAAATGTCTTGAATCAGTGGACAGATGCTGGGAGAGGTTCAAAGCAGTTTTCCTGTATGTTCAGGAAATTAAAAAATTGGGATAGTCCACATACTACAAATTTATTATTTTTCAGCTGGGCCTGGCAGTGTGTGCTTATACTCCCAGCAGCTGCTTAGGAGGTAGAGGCTGGAGGATTACAAGTTCAAGACCAGCCTTGGCCACTTAGCAAAATACAAAATAGGACAGGCTGGGGTTGTAGCTTAGTGCTAGAGCACCTTTCACTTCGATCCTAGTACCACAAATTTTTTTTTTTTTTTTTTGCTATTTTTCTTTTCTGCAGTGCTGATGATTAAACCTAGGGCCTCTCACATGATAAGCAAGCACTCTACCACTGAGCAGTGCCCCCAGCCCTGAACCAACATTCTGTGCACATGTACACACACACACACATTTATTTTATAAAGCAATAACAGAATACACATGGGTAGGGGTTGTAATTGAGGACCTCATGCTTGCATTTGTTGTACTACTGAGCTATATTACATCCCCAGTCCTGTTTTTTTTAGTACTGGAGTTGGAATTGTAGGGCCTTACGAGCCAGATGTGCACTCTACCTCTAAGCTGTACCCTCAGCTGTTTTCTTTTGCTTAAGTTATCATTGGGAAGTCCAGTTGAAGTCCAGATCCTTGGTGCCTGATGTCCCAAACAAAGAATTGAGCAAGACACACAGAAGTAACAGGCAAAATACAGATTTATTGAAGGTGAAGGTAGCACTCTGTGGTAGAATGGAATGGGATGAGAGAGAGAGAAAGAGAGGTGCTTAAGGCCCCAGTGCCTGGAAATTAGGGTCTTACATGCTGAGCTGTGGGATGTTCTTTTCCCTGTACAGACCTGATTGACTACCTTATGCCATTTGCTACTAGTGGTTACCTTATGGTACCTAAAAGAATCTATTTTACAATTTTCCCCGCATTGGTTACTTTAGAAAACCTAATTAGAATATCGCCCACTTTACCCCAATTGGTCATTTTAAAATATCAAACCTTTGGTAGGAGTTGTCATGGTGTTAAGTCCTCAGTGGCAGGAATGGTCATGGTAGTGGGACTTACTATAAAGAGGGACTGACTCCTTGTCTTGTCCTCCAATGCCTTCTTTTACCCTGTCTCTACATTCTTGGTGTCCCTGAACTGCCTAATTTATAGATTTGCCCGCTCTAGATATTTTATATAAATGGAATTAGGCAGTATGTGGCCTTTGGGTCTGGCCTCCAGTGTTGCCTTCTTGTGTATTAAACTGGTATTTTCTAGTGTATCATAAAACTTTATTTATTTTAAAACATATTTTGAGTTATTAGTAATTGTCATAAGGATTACAGTTAACATCTGAATTTATTGTAAGACCCTAGTTTGATTTGGGCCACCTTAATTTCAATAAACGCTTTGCTCCTAGATATCTCCATCCTACCCCTTTTTTTTGTGTGTGCTCTTATTACAAAATTATGTCTTTATGTTGTGTACCCATCAGTGCAGATTTATAGTAATTGTCTTATGCACTTTAAAATCAGTTGAGAGAGACTAGGGACTTAGCTCACTTTCCTAGCACCACACACACAAAAAAAATCGGTGAAGAGAAAAAAAACTACAAACAAAAATCCATTTATACTGTCTTTTTTCTTTTTAGTGTAAACAATTATCTTTACCTGCTCTTAATTTCTTCATGTGGATTCAAGTTAGTGTTTAGTATTTTTGGATTTCTGCTTGTCTCTAGTATTTCTGCTTGGTGATGGATTCTCTTGGTTTTTGTTTCTCTAGGAATGTCTTAATTTATCCTTCCTTTGTGTGTGTGTGGGAGGTGGGTGGGTACTGGGACTGGAACCCAAGAACCACTAAGCTGCACCCCGGCTTTTTAAATTTTTTGCTTTGAGACAGGGTATTGCTAAGTTGCTAAGGCCAGCTTCGAACTTGGGATCCTCCTGCCTCAGCCTCCTGGGTAACTGAGATTGCAGTGCATGTGCCATTTATGTCCTACTCCTTCATTTTAGAAGTGTAGTTTTGCAAGCTATAAAATTCTTGATTGAATTTTTTCTTTCTGCACTTTGAGAAGTTTTTCCATTCTCTTGTGGCCTCCCTCATTTCTGATGAGAAATCAAGTCTTTGTATGTGAGGAGGTGCTTTTCTCTTGCTGCTTGCTTTCAAGATTCTTTGACAGTTTGATGATGCTGTGTCCAGATGTTTGTCTCTTGAATTGATTTTACTTGGCGATTGTTGAGATTCTAAATGTGTAGATTAATGTTTTCCATCAAATTCAGGACATTATCAGCCATTATTTCTTGTGATGTTTTTTCTGCTCCTTTCTCCTCTCCTCTGGCACTCATTATGTATGCGTTTGTATACTTGATGTTGACACATAGATCTCTGAGGCTCTGTTTGTTTATGTTTTTACATTCTTTCTTTGTTCTGTTGTTTAAATCCCAGTTGACCTATCTTAAATTACACTGATTATTTCTTCCATCTATTCAAGTCACCTATTAAGCCTCTCTACTGAATTTTTTATTTCAGTTATTTTTCTGACTCCAGAATTTCTTTGAGATCGAGTTCTCATGTTTGAAGAAATGGTTTGCTGTCTTTCAGCATATTTAAAGTAGTTGACTTAAAGTCTGTTTCTAGTGTGTTGAACATCTGTGCTTCCTTAGGGTATAGTTCATATTGATTGCTGTTTTTTTCTACGTATAGACCATGCTTTGCCCTTTCTTTGCATGACTTTGTGCTTTTCTTGTGTAAAATGGGCATTGAAAGTAATGTTCAACTCTGGAAATTATATTCTCTCTTTCTAGGGTTGTTTATTATTGCCAGCTTTGGTAATTGGTATTTGCTAGTGACTTTTCTGAATTAATTCTATAAAGTCTATTCATTGTGTGTAGTCACTGAAGCATGTACTTGGCTTAGTGGTCAGTTAATGGTTGTACTAGAACCAATCGATTTCCCAGCCTTTGCCTAGAGTGCCTGTACATGTTGGGGGCATTCCTTCAAACCTCCAGGGCTGGGAACAGTTCTGCCTTAGCCTTTATTTCCTGCTTCTTAAATGCCTCCAGTTCAGCCAGAGACAAGCGCAAAGGGCCTTCTCAGGTCTTTGCTGAGAATGTACACATTCATGGTCAAATGGGTAGTCCTGTGTTTTCATGTGGCCTTTTAGAATGCCAGGGATATATTGGAGCTTTTCAAAGCACCTATTGACATCTCATTCCCCAGCTTCTCCGTTTAGACTTTTGGTTTTTCTATTCTGTTTTTTTTTTTTATTATTATTATTCTAATTATTATCCATTCCTCAAGCAGCAATAGCGTTAACATACTTGCCTGTGAAGTTGTGTCTGATGAACACTTGGTCAAGGAAGCTTTCTCACCTGCCTCTGGGGTGGGCTAAGAGTTCAAATACAGCCAGAGAGCAGAGTGTTGTAGGGAACCATGACATGGGCCAGGCAATGGTGGCTTTTCGGGTCTTTGAAAAACTTGTAGGCCCACCCTGTTGAATGCCAGGCTGCTGTAAGAATCTCAGTGGGTTGATGTTTTTAAAGGCTGCTCTGTAGCTGGGGAGTTGGGAAGGAGACTGAAGCATTTATATTCAGCTGTTTTTCTTGATAAGCACTCCTTAAACTTCTTCCAGCCTTGGATTAGTTCACAGAGTTCTGGAAAAGTTGATTCTATCAGTTTGGGCAGTTTTTCTGCTGCTTTTATGGAGGAGAGAACTTTGGAAGTTCTTATGTTATTTTCGTTGCCATCTTCACAGTTTTTAATCAAGTTGAATCAGAAAATAGCATGGGTTGGAGGCTGGATATATTTTCCTTATGCTAGTTCCATTCTGAGTTACAAATGTCTTTTTCCTCTCTAAATTCTAGAGAATTGTGCTCAAGAAGTAGCCTGCCTAGGTTCCAGTTCTAGCATTGATACTTAATTAACTTTGTGGTCTCAAGCAAAATGACTTCTGTGCCTTAGTTTCTTCGTATGTAAAGTGAGAATAACTATATGCCTACGAATTGTGAGGGTTTAAAAGGTCACTATGTAGTGTACGTCAAACAATGTTTGGCATATAGTAAGCTCTCAGGAAAGGTAAGCTATTTTTCAGAAGTTATCGCTGGTTTATTAACTTCACAGTGAATATAAATTAGAAAAGTAGTACAAAAGAATCATTGTAAAATATTTTCCTTAATGTTTCTGGTTTGATTCCAGATGAATAAACTGTGTAGAAGTAGCATTAAAAAATGAATAGAAATTCCAGGTAAAATATAATGAAGTCAAGCTATTATTGTTTGTTCATAGTTCTAATATAATGTTCTTATCTGCTCATTTTTCTTGTTAGGTTAATAATAATGAAATGGTTGCATTACAACGAGAGCCTAATAACCCCTATGATAAGAATGCCATTAAAGTAAACAATGTGAATGGAAATCAGGTTGGACATTTAAAGAAAGATCTGGCAGCTGCTTTGGCCTATATCATGGACAACAAATTGGCACAAGTGGAAGGGTAACGTACTTTTTAAATATTTGGAATATTCATACCCCAGTTCTAATGCTTAGGATATTCATGTACTGAGAACAAATTTGAGTGAATCCTGGATTAGAACTAGTTCCTGTAGGTCATTTCCCATCTTTCCCCAGCATCCACCTTTGGTGATTCTTTTAACCAAGGCTTCACCGTCAAACGGATTTATAGAATGTTTTATCTTGCAGTTTTGTGTAGAAACAGTTGTGTTTTGCACTATTTTATCCCTTGGTGTGTTTCTTTGGACATTCTGTTCCTTGCTGATTTTCTATCCTGTCCTTTTTCTCTCTCAAGTCCTTCCAAGTGGTCAGTGTCTTCCTACTTTATTTCCATTCAAAATTTGAAGGTACAGTGGGATATTTAACAGATTCTTAATTAGGATAACAAATTCTTCAAATTTCCCCTTTTCTTTCTCTCCTAAATATAATAGGGTAGTTCCTTTTGGTGCAAACAATGCTTTCACCATGCCTTTGCAAATGACTTTTTGGGGAAAAGAAGAAAATAGAAAAGCTGTTTTAGATCAGTTGAAGAAACATGGATTTAAATTGGGTCCTGCACCAAAAAGTAAGTTTAAAATTTAACTTAATATTATTTAATGCAGGAATTGTAGACTGTTTATTGTCTTTTGAGTTTTGTTGGCCAGACTAATTTGTGTTGAAAGCCCTGGTGTCTTTTTGAGGAAATCTCAGATTTTTTTCTTTTTTCTTTTGAAATATAGAATTACATCACTTAATGGGAATGGATTCTGAGAAATGCATCATTAGGAGACTTTGTTTTTGTGCAGACATCACAGAGTGTGCTTATGCAGGCTAAGATTGCAATATTGCTAGGCCATATAATCTCATGGTACCAGTGTCTTATCTGGTCTGACATTTATCAAAATGTCTATACATGGTGCATGGTTGTAACTGTGGATTCACAAACATATATGCAAAGAGCTTCTATAGACTCCCTCTTAAATTCCCCCAAAGCTAATGATTCTTTTTGATACATTTTAGATAAAACAAATCTCGAGATTGAGGGTGGAAAAGAATTGTTGGTTAAGCAAGAGCTTATTCATGTACTGTGGAATTATTTTAATAATGTGTTTTTTAATTAGTATTTAGCTTTAAAATATTTATCTAGAGCTTGAGATGTAGCTCAATTGTAGAGCACTTACCTAAATTAGTTTTTATTATTTATTGTTTTGTGGTGCTTGGGACTGGAACCAGGGCCTTGACCCACTAGGCAAATGCTCCACCACTGAGCTATGTCCTCAGCTACTTGGAAATTTTTAATGCGGTTTATTATACGAGTTTTAAAACTCTTTTATTTTTATTGGTGAATTGTAGCTGTGGGATTCAATTTGGAAAGTAGTTGGAGCTCTGGAAGAGCTGGACCGAGCTACAGTATGCCAGTTCATGCTGCGGTACAGATGACAGCAGAACAGGTATGCTTCTCTTTCATTTCGTGCTGAAATCTAAAAGTAAATTTTAAATGTAGAAGGTTGGTATGTCAAAGAATAGAATAATATGTATGTGCTGGCATGAATGATCTTTTTATTTTTAAAATGATAAACCTGTTATATAATATGTGTGTGTGTGTGTGTGTGTGTGTGTGTGTGTGTATGTATACACATAGTTATACTTGTTTGTAAATGTTATGTAAAAAGCGTGATAAGGAATGTAGTCATCCCTTGGCATCCACAGATAGGTTCCAGGATCCCTAATTCCCTTATATACCCACATAATCCTCTCATATAGTTTAAATTGTTATTGGATTATTTATATTACTTAATGTAATGTAAATGTGTAAATGCTATATGAATAGTTGTTGTACTATATTGTTTAGGGAATGACAGGAGAAAAGATATTTACATGTTCAGTACAGGTATAGCCATTATAGGCCTAACTACATTTTTGATCCATGGCTGGTTGGACCTGTTCTACCAAAATATTCACATGTGTGGATCTGCATGAGATATTTTTGCATTTGAGATTTTCAAAATGTCCAAGTGGTAATTTAAAACATCAAAATTTGAAACTTACTACTCCTTTCAGTAAGGTTGCAAATGCAATGGTAAAAATTAACTCCAAGTCTTGGCATTGCTCTAGCCCTTACTTTGTCTAGTTCATAATCTAGGATTCTATTATCTGGGTTAATTTGAAATGGTGTATAAAATAAATAAATACAGATCAATTTAAAATAACATCAAAATATTTTAATATCTCTACCTGCTAGTGTTAGTCTTATTGTCTTCTAATTGTGGTTACCATGTTTTCCCTGTATATCTTTTTTTTTGGTACCAGGGATTGAACTCGGGGCACTTGACCACTGAACTACCAGCCCTATTTTGTATTTTATTTAGATACAAGGTCTCTGTTTTATTATCTTCCAACTACAGTGCAGTTACTTTTTTTAAAAATTATTTTTTGTAAGTACAGATGGACAATAGGCCTTTTATTTTATTTGGTTTTTTTAGTGCAAAGCTAAAGATCAAGCCCAGTGCCTCACTTGTGCTAGGCAGGCACTGTGCAACTGAGCTACAGCTCCAGCCCCTGCAGTTTTTTTCATAACAACAACAAAAAAGAACAAAAGCTGTTCATTCTACCTTCAGTGAGCCATATAGTATCCCAGAGGGTTAGAGGGTTAAATGTTTGACTCTTCTGGTTAATTAAACAATGTGAATTCATGTAATCCTAGCCACTTGGGAGGCTGAGGCAGGAAGATCACAAGTTGGAGGTTAGCCTGGACAATTCAGCAAGACCCTGTCTCAAAATATTAAAAGGGTGGGGATGTAACTCACTGGTAAAATGCTACTGGGGTCAGTCCTTAGTATCAGGGGAAAAAAGAAAAAGACATGAAATCTCTGAGTTAGATACAGTTATCACTTGACTTGCTTAATGGTGTTTCTTGTTGCTATTTACTACAGCTTAAAACAGAATTTGACAAATTATTTGAAGATTTAAAAGAAGATGATAAAACTCATGAAATGGAACCAGCTGAGGTATTGGGCATTTTTAAATATCCTCTTTTTTTCTTTGCACAAGATAAACTCTTTTAGGTACTGCATGTAGAGAAAGGAAAGACCTAACTATAGTTCTGTGAAACTCTTTGTTTCTAGGCTGTTGAAACACCATTGCTTCCTCATCAGAAACAAGCTCTGTCTTGGATGATCTCTCGGGAGAACAGTCGAGAACTCCCTCCATTCTGGGAGCAGCGGAATGACTTATACTACAACACAATAACAAATTTCTCTGAGAAAGACCGACCAGAAAATGTCCATGGAGGAATTTTAGCTGATGATATGGGTTTGGTAATTATTTTTTTCTTAAGTTAATACAGTCTTATTTTGTGATTATGATTTTACAAAAAAGTAATTTTGAAGTTGAAGCATATGTGTCAGTGTAGAACACAGGCTTTGTGTGTTGGGGGGTTGACTTAAAATCATACTTAGTTTTTTTGTTTGGTTAAAGAACGTTAAAATAATTGGGTAGCAGTAATTGCATAAACACGTAGTTTTCAATTTCTTTGTGTTTTGAAATTTGGGCTAATTTGTCTTTCATAGATTTTCTTTAAAAAAGTGAAGGCAGGGCTGGGGTGTAGCTCAGTGGTAGAGTGCTTACCCAGCATGCACGAGGCCTGGATTTTAGTACCCGGCATGGCAAAAAATGGTTAAAGACAATGTTAAGTTAAATGGTATTCTCTCATAAGAATTGTAATATGCAGAGTATTCAGTATATATTTATGAATATTCTGAATAGATATTTATAAGTTACACTAGCAGTTTTTATACTTTTGGGTCTCAGTAACTTTTCTCTTAAAAAATTATTAAAGATGGTCAAAGGACTTTTACAGCATTAGACATTAAAGATGTTTTTTAAATATTAAAAAGAACAGTTGACAAAAGTACTTGTTAATAGCATATTTTTAAATGAAAAGTATTCCAAAGCAGTTGCAATTTTGGTGAGAAAACTGGCATTGTTTACATTTTTTCAAACCTTTTTTGATGTTTTGGATGAATAGATGACACCCAAATTCTCATGTCTGTTTCTTATTTCAGTGTGAATGTGGTGTTTTGGTTGAAGTGTATGAAGAAACTTTGTACTCATATGGATATAGTTATGAAGGAAAGAGTATTTTGATAGTTTTTTAGATAATTATAGATTTGGTTCTGTGCTGAAATCCAACAAGTATTAGTTTATTACAGGTTAATAGTTATAAAATAGAATTTGAAATCATACCAGTGAACTTTTAATAGCAGTGCATTAAAATTTATTAGTATATTTTCCACATTGCATAGATGTTTTACCTACGCGTGATTTTATAACCAGGCTCACTCATTTGGAAAATATTGAATCACTGTATTATGCTGATCTGCCAAATGTTGGTGCATTTCAATATACAATCTTAAGATTTTCATTCTTTAATATCACCACTGATCTTATTAGAAAAGCATTTACATTTTTGGAAGCTGCTGTCTTCATAGTGTCCCAAGTTTTATATTGATTTTCACTTGAAAGTTCAGACTTTTTTTTTGTACCTGGCATTGAACCTAGGGGCTCACAAATATCTACTGAATACTCTGCATATTACAATTCTTGTGAGAGAACACCATTTAACCACTGAGCCACATCCCCATCCCTTTTTTATGTTTTATTTAGAAACAGGCTCTTGCTGAGTTACTTAGTGCCTCACTAAGTTGTTGAGGCTGGCTTTGAACATGTGATACTCCTGCCTCAGCCTCTCAAGCTTCTGGGATTACAGGCGTGTGCCACCGCACCAGGCAGAAGTTCAGATTTTATCCTTGAACAACAGATACTCAGTTATTTTTCTCTTTTTAAAGATGATAACCCCACTTTGTTAAATAAGGTCTTATTAATATTTCATTATTATGAAAACAGTTTTGACCTCCCATTTTCCTGAAACTGTCCTGGGGCCCACACATTGAAAACTCCTGTTTAATATTGCTTTAACATTGCCAGATGTTTGCTTCTGTGTTGTTAGCTATGAATTACACTGCAGAGGAAACTGAAAAGTAAACATGTTTTCATTTAAGAAAAATACACAGGAAGTGTCATGCCCCTTATGATTTGATGAGTTGTAGCTTTTAAGTTTTGTTAAATCAGATTTAATAAAGTGATTATCTTCAGAAGCATACTGGAGTTAGGACTCATTTTAAATTAGCTCTGAACTTCGTTTGCAAACTAATTGTCAACAGTTTTATGATAAAATCAATAGTTCTGAGTTAAATGTGGAATCTAAGAACAGTAGTCATTCAATAAATGACATTCATCTGAGTTGCTTGCAGTATTTTATAATATAAATCTTCTAATAATTTTTTAATAATGTGAAGGAGGAAAAGCATTTCTTAACTGAAAGATTCTCATTTTTCATTAGCATGTATGTCATTTTATATAAGGATCCTACACTTCTGTGGCCTCGAATGATAGTCAGTATTTGATTATTTTAAAATTGGTTTTGGAATGTTTTCTGATCAACTGGATTTCAGAATTTGACCATTTTTTTTTTTCTTTAAACATTTGAAAGGGTAAAACTCTTACAGCCATTGCAGTAATTCTTACCAACTTCCACGATGGTAAACCTCTTCCTGTAGAGAGAATTAAAAAGAATCAACTGAAGAAGGTAAAGTATTAGTGAGTGTTTTTCTGTGAAGTCTTTGGCTGACTGTGAAACTTATAAATTTCATTAAAAAGTAATTGCCTGGGCTGGGGATGTGGCTCAAGCAGTAGTGCGCTCGCCTGGCATGCGCAGGGTGCTGGGTTCGATCCTCGGCACCACATAAAAATAAAATAAAGATGTTGTGTCCACTGAAAACTAAAAAAAAAAATAATTATGGGGCTGGGATGGTGACTCAGTGGTAGAGTGCTCGCCTAGCATGCATGAGGCACTAGGTTCGATCCTCGGCACCACATAAAAACAAACTAATATATCCACCTAAAACTAAAGATACATAAATAAATAAATATTTTTTTAAAAAAAGTGATTGCCAAGAGCTGGAGTTTTAGCTCAGTGGTAGAGCACTTGCTTAGCACATGTGAGGCACTGGGTTCAATCCTCAGCACCACATAAAAATAAATAAAACAAAGGTATCATGTCTATCTACAAATAAAAAAATATTTTTTAAAAATTGTGAAGATTGATGATACCTTTGGTAGTATGATTAAGGGTGTCTTGTGGTATAAGTGAAAGGGTTACATTCTTGTGGGCAGTTGGCCTAAGTCTTTATAATCTTTGATCTCATCAGTAATTTTTAATAATCTACTTAAGGAAGTTCTCAGCAATCCATTTTTTCCAAAGATAGTAGTACAAATTATTTCTTCAATGTTATTTTAAAAATAGATAATTTGAGGGCTGGAGTTGTGGCTCAGTGGTGGAGCACTTGCCTAGCATGTGTGAGGCACTGGGTTTAGTTCTCAGCCCTGCATATAAATAAATGAATAAAATAAAATAAAGGTCCATCAACATCTTAAAAAATATTTTTTTAAAAAAGTAGACAATTTGAAATGTCTCTTTATTGGTAACCGTTAAATTATGATATAGCCATAAAACTTAATGCTACGCGGCTATATCCCAAGTTGTGAATACTTACTTTCATGTTTGTTTGCTCTTGTTGTTTTGCTGAGTGGGGGATTAAACTCAGGGTCTGTGAATGCTAATGCCAGGTACAGATCTGTGTATAGAGTTCAATTCTCCACTTCCTAATACTTAAATATGTCATAAAAGTTCTTACGTACTCTGGGGATACCAAAATGTTAATGATAATAATTTGTCCTATGGGTGGTTTTTCTTTATTCTTATTGGCTGTGCGTATGTTTATAAAATATATACACAAATATGTTTATCTTCATTTAAAAATTAGTGGAAAAATAAATGTGATTACAAAGAGTTAAAAATTAGTTAAAAGAGAAAAATAAGTGTTACAAGAAAGAAAAACCATTATTCTTTGTTTTTACCTGAAAGTAGGCTAGGGCAAAACATGTGTGCAAAGAAGCTGTCTCTGAATCCAGCTGTTCCTTTCCTCATGTTTTAATTTTCAGAGGCTGCTACTCAGTCTCCTGTGGCTTGCTCACAGCTGTGTGCTGCCAGTTCCCGCCTAGTCACATTGCCTTCTTTTTTGCTTTTATTGAGAGGTAAACCTGCTAGGAGTTCAGGTTCAGTGCCCTTCTGTGGATAGTCCAATGATTTATGTCACTAAAGTGAAAGTTCTAGGGTTACAAAATTGGTAGAAGCATATATGACTAGTTATAGCTTCATTCTTCATTATCAATTGAGAAATTATCAGTTATCACTAAAGACTTCCCTTATTTTTCCTGAAGATTAGCAGTGCATTTAAGTTGTTGTAGGACGGTTGAAGGATCTTCATTTTAAAGATACTTATTTGAAATAGAAACTGAAAATGTGATTTCTAACCCACTGAACTTCTGTTCCCGTACCACCTTGTTCAGGGTTAGCATCTATATATAGAGAATATTCAGCCTCTTGTTTTTTGGGACTGGCTTATTTCACTTAGCATAACAGTCTGAGTAATAGTCCATCGTGTATATACACCATGTTTTATTTATCCATTCATCTGTCGAAGGACATCTAGGTTGGTTCCATAGCTTAGCTATTGTGAATTGTGCTGCTATAAACATTGATGTGGCTACGAGTCACTATAGCATGCTGATTTGAACTCCTTTGGTTATTTACCAAGGAGTGGGATAACTGGGTCAAATGATAGTTCCAATTTTAGTTTTTTCAGAGAGGAAAGGTGTTAGATTATTAGAAATTACTAATGAGATCAAAGATTATTTACTTAGGCTCTTGGTATATGTTACCAGTTGCCCTTAAGAATATAACAGTGGATTTTGAGGAACTTCCATATTGCTTTTCAGAGTAATTGTACTAATTTACAGTCCCACCAACAATGTATGAGTATAACCTTTCCCCCACAACCTTGCCAACATCTGTTATTTGTATTCTTTATAATTGCCATTCTGATTGGAGTGAGGTGAAATTTCAGTGTAGACTTTGCATTTCTCTGATAATTAGAGATGTTGAAATTTTTTTTATATATTTGTTGACCATTCATATATCTTTGAAGTCTGAAGAATGTGCTTGTTGTGCAGAATCACTTAATATAATGAATAATGTAAATGACATCCTTTACGTGTATATAAATTTTGGGGTACTAATTTTGTATACTTTTTTTTTTTTTAAAGAGAGAGAGAGAGAGAGAATTTTTAATATTTATTTTTCAGTTTTCGGTGGACACAACATCTTTATTTTATTTTCTGTGGTGCTGAGGATCGAACCCAGTGCCCCACGCATGCCAGGCGAGCTCGTTACCGCTTGAGCCACATCCCCAGCCCCAATTTTGTATACTTTTAACTCAATGGTTGCATTAGTCTAGTGATTGAAGACCTGATTGAAAAATTGACAAAAAGCATTTTGACATTTTCTTGGAGCTAATGCATTAAAAACAACCATCCAAACCGGGCATAGATATCCCTATAATCCCAGCTACTTCAGAGGCTGAGGCAGGAAGATCACATATTTAAGGCCAGCTTGGGCAATTTAGTGAGACCCTGTCTCAAAATAAAATGGAAAGGGCTGGGGTTTTGGCTCAGCGGTAGAGTGCTTGCCTGCTCGCCTAGCATGTGCAAGGAAGGCCTGGGGTTTAATCCCTAGTACTATAAAAAATAAATTGAATGAGGGAGGGATGGAGGAAGGGAGAGTAAAAGAAAAGTTAACTATTAACTCTTCCAGTTACTATAGCTCTAAAAGTGGTTTAGATTGGTACCATTAGAAGGGGATGGTTCTTCTCAACTAACCCCCCCACCCCCCACCCCCACCCCAATGTTTTAAACCCAGGGTCTCATGTCCTAGGCAAGTGCTCTGCTAAGCTATACCCCAGCTTCAACCACTTTTTTTTCTTTTTTTTTTTGGTACTGAGGATTGAACTCGGGGGCAGTTGACCACTGAGCCACATCCCCATCCCTCTTCTGTGTTTTATTTAGAGACAGGGTCTCACTGAGTTGCTTAGTGTCTCCCTTTTGCTGAGGCTTGTGAACCTCAGTTCAAACCCTTGTGAAGGGTTTGAACTTGTGATCCTCCTGCCTCAGCCTCCTAGGCCACTGGGATTGCAGGCGTGCACCACCGTGCCTTGTTCCAACCACATTTTTAGTAAGATTTTAATAAGATTTTATGAAGTGTTCAAAATTCTACTTTTATAGGATTATTTTAAATTCATGTATACATTGATGCATTTTGAAACAAGAGAGGGTACACATGAAGAGAAAATGAGAGAATCATGAATGGCTGGAAATCTCTGATAGAGTAAAGTGGAGGGCTCTCTGGGATCTGCACTGCTGCATCTGTCTGCTCCAGATTTCAAGAGGAAAAGTAATGAAAGGACAGTTTAAGAAAGTAAAGCAGTACAAGACAGGATCTTTAAACATAAAACTGATAATAGGCCTAGTGCAGTGACACACTCCTGTAATCCCAGCGACTCAGAGGCTAAGGCAGGAGGATCGAGACCAGCCTCAGAAACTTAGCAAAGTCCTAAGCAACTTAGCAAGACCCTGTCTCAAAATTTTAAAAATAAATAAATAAATAAAATGACAAGTTAAGGGCTAGGGATGTGGCTCAGTGGGTTCAGTCCTGGGTACCCAAAATAAACAAAACTGTTAGTACCATTAAAGAAATGTGCCTTTTCACCCAGGAATGTAAGGAATGTAATGTTAAAGATGAGTCTGAGAAACTTGGAGGAAACAGTTCTACTGAAAAGGCAGATGGGCAAGGCAAAGGTAAGCGTTAATTTTAGCTATGACCTGATAATTTGATTTACATTTTTCCAGCTAATAAATTGCAATTTCGTCTTTAATATACAAAAATTTAGGATCTCTTTCTGAAAGACCTCACAGGGATTGGCTGACAGGAAAAGTTTTATTACAGAAGTGATTTGGTGATTATACAATAGGCAAAAAGCTAGGAAGAACATTTTTGGATGAAAAAAAATAATCTCATGAAAGGATAGTTTAAGAAAAAAATAAAGAATATGTTTTGTTTTTGGACCTCAGTGTATTTCATGTTACTTATAATGCATCGTGCAAGAATAACAGCAGATTAAGCTAGAAAGATAGGTTAGAGTCACATTCTGAAGTCCAAGGAGAAAAGAAAAGAGATATGTGGATTTAGTAGTGATATGACTTCACAAAGTCAATTTCTGAAGGTAGGTTAAAGCAGAGTAAAACGGAACGTATTTTAGGTAAGAATCATAAGAGGACTATTTGGAAGTAACTGTGCTATTGGGGATAGGAAAATTAAATAGGAAAATCTTTTTTAGAGCAAACAAAGCTGCAGATGGGGTTTTGTTTTGTGGTGGTAGGAAAGAAATCAGTAGGCTGGAAGATTTTTGGATATAACTAAGAAAATGCTTAGTAGGCTTGAGGAAGGAGATGGGCATGAGAGAACAGTTGGATGAGCTGACATTAGAAATAAAGTAGTCAGGTGGGAATAAGTATAAGAGGAAGGCCATTAAAAAAAGGCAGGAGAATTGGGACTTAGGCGATGGCATCTGCTTTTCCTTGTAAAGGGAACGAGGTGGTCTAGGTGTGCAAGGAGTTAAAATCTAGGCAGAGGATGTGGTATAGTGTGGTCATTGTGGAGAATGGCTGTGGGAAGTGGAGGAAGGAGTTGATAAGTAACAAAGTGACAGCCGGGATCTGGAAAGTTGGTTAGTGATTGACAGCAGCTATGTGTGATTCTGTTCTGTTTTGTGAACCCCTCCCCTACCACAGCTTTTGGTGGCCTGGGCCTCCATGGTACAGAGGAATTCATCCAGTGTGGGAACTGGCTGGGTGACTCCTGGGAAAGGATTGTGTCCCAAGAAATTGAGGGTTCTAGGTTGGGAAAATGTAGAGTAACTACAACTGGCTGTTTCATGGAAAAAACAGGGCATTTGAAAAAAGTGAAGATGTTGAGAAACCAGAAGATCAGTAATTGTAAAACCAAGATTTTAAGAGGTGGTACTGCTGGTTTAAGACAATTGGATAATTATCTGTATATTTGGCTTTTTCTTTGAAATAGAAAGATCTAGATGTAGTGAAGAACCCAGTATTTCACATATCAAGGAGAAGAAAAAGTGTTCCATGTCAGAATTGTCTAGCTCTCGCCCCAAGAGGTAAATTTTTTTGTGGTTTGATTAAATGTTTTAATTTAAACACTTTTTCTTATATATACGAAAGAAAGATGACTGTTCTATCTCAATTACGTAGTTATTTCAGATACTTTCTCATTGCCAGAATCACTGACTTGGATGGTCTGTTCTCATTTTTACAATTGAAGAAAAGTAATGTTGATCTATAGAAGAAGTGAGTTAATAATCATTCATCTTTCTGCCACTTATTATTTCTTTCACTTAGTAATGAAGATCAAGCTCCTGAGTTTTTTGTTTTTGTTTAGACTTTAAAATGGTTTTCTTTAATGCATTTAGGGAATGAACACTAAAGAATTATGTATTGGATGACTTGACAGAACCATTTTTTTGCTCATTTCAAATTTTTTTTAAGTTCACTATAATGAAAATAAGACATTTAGGTAGTTATGGAGAGTATCATACTGACTTAGGCTACAATATGGGAAGAATTTTAGTAAAATACATCATAACCCTCTGATCTACCTTGAATTTTAACAACTTCATTTATACTCTCTGAAGGCTGTGGACATCCTGGGCTTTTGTGGCACAATTTTCTGTGGTGTCTGTAGGTGTGATGCCGTGTGCCTGAGTCCTGCCAACAGCAGTCTCTTAACCATCATGGGTGATGATTCTATTATTGGTACCCATCAGAACTGAACCCAGAACTGGCACTTGTCAGTTTTTCTTCTATCTGAATCTCAGGTCCGTAGATCTGAGCTGTGAACCTAGCTAACATGGTACTGGTAGTGACTGTACTGGGTAAAAGGCAGTAGAGTACAGTGCTGAGTTCAGCAGCATGTGGCACACTCCCTGTGGTTGGTGTGGGTGTGCCTCCTGTGCAGCGGGCACCTCTGATCCTACCAGGAGGATCACATTACCCCCACTCACTAAGTGAGAAAACTGTGACGTAGGAATATATAAGGTGGCTTCTTAAAGTCTCAGCAAACTAGTGGCAGAATGAGGATTTGAGTCTGGGTGGTCTCACTCACTGCAGGGTCGTTTTGTTCCTAGCCACTTAACCAGTTACATGTTTCTACATGAAATTTAGGAAATTTTCCATTATGATGAATCATTTTGCCTTTGGTTGCTTATTTCTTTACGTTGAAGTAGTTGCTTTGATAAGCACCTTTTCTTTTTTGTTTTAGTTTTACATAAAGGTGTTATTTGAACTATAAAATATTGAATTCATTATTAGAATGATTATTTTTTTGACTTAGTTTTTTAAATTTAATATTAATGATATGTATTTTATAAATAAGTACATCTGGTTATGAAAACAGATGCTTTTGACAGTCAAATAAAATCTTTCTCTTAAAAATATTTCAAAAAATAAACAGTGAGATGAAAAAGCATTTGAATTTCATTTACTAAAAGAGTGTCATATCCCATTTTGGATTGATTTTCTTTGTATATACTAAATTTTAGAAGAAAAATTACTGTCCAGTACGTTGAAAGCAGTGATTCAGAGGAAATTGAAGCAAGTGAATTGCCACAGAAAACAAAAGGTAATTAATGTGCAGGGGATTGGGTTGGGTAATGTGTCTGTATTTTAGCCTTGCATGCCCGTTTTAATGTTTATTTTGGTTTTGTTTTAGGCAAACTGAAAAATATACAGTCAGAGACTAAAAGCCGGGCAAAAGGTATGTGTGTCCTAGACCTTCTTAGTACTAATAGTCCACACTTAAGGATTATTAAAGTAAAACCCTACTGGTTTGCGTTTCCCAAGATTGGAAATTTTGAGTAATACGTCTTCAACTTTGCTTCTATTTACATTTGAACTCTTCATGGAACTTCATATGTGTTAAATGAATTAAATAAGGAAAATTCAATAAGTAGTTTCAAATTAAAATCTAAGGGGTCATACTTAGATCAACTTAATAATTTTCTACTAAAAAATAACTTCAATAAGATATTATATTTTTATGTATAAATAGTAATTCACAAAGTTAAGTTGGGAGTACCTTTTTGTTAATATTCCCTTCTTTAAAGGGTGTAAAAATAAAAATAAATAGCTTTATTTCTTTCCTCTATCCTTAAAACATCCCAACCCTGTGTGTGCGCAACCCCAACATGGGGGACAGTTGAACCCCAGAGTTGCCCTATCACTGAGCTACTTTTTCAGTCATTTTTATTTTTTATTTTTGAGACAGTAAGTTTGGTAAGTTCCTGAGACCAGTCTCCTCCAACTTGGGATCCTCTTGCCTCAGCCTCCTAAGATGCTCAGATTGCATATGATGCCACTATGCCTGGCATCTCCAAAACATTGTTTACTTTATTCTTCTTTAATTCGGATCATATTGTTTTCCTACTGAATTAAGAAATTGTATTGCATTTGGAAATAAACCGATCATCATTGAACTGATCTGGAAATTTGGTGGCCTTGTTATTAGGAGTCAAACATCTGTTTCCTTGAAAAACTTTTTTCCACCCCAGAGTGTAGGCCTGCTCCTTCTCTCACCGTTCTTCGAAGCAGTAGTCTTACCATGAGTGGTTGCATCCCTTCTGTGAGCTAGAGAGACACAGTTATTGTCAGAGGTGACAACTTTTGTTATCAGATAGTTTTTTTTTTTTTCAATAATATATGCTTGTAACATGCTTTAAAAATGGGATCTCTTTCCTCTCATAAAGCCCAGGGAAGGTGACACTGTAAAGTATCTGATTGACTGTGGTTTTACATCAGCAGGATCTTCCAAGGTCAAAGAAGATGCAGCCTTTGCATGTGCACTGACTTCACCTAGCCCTGCAACAAAGAAGAAAACTTTGAAAAGGGGTCAGTGAATCTGCTAGTTTTCCAGTTTTTTCTGTTTTTCAATGAAAAATGACAAAAGTTATTAAACCATATTAAATAAGTTTAGAAAATAGAGCAAAGGTAAACCCACATCATGATGTCATTTCCCTCAGTGCTTTTTCCTACTGTGCTTGTTTTACAAAGGCATAAAAAGCACAGGGAGTTCTCTAGTGAAGACACAAGAGTAATTTTATAGTTGTTTTAAAGTGTGATTACTTAATTTGATTTCAGTTGAATTATAATAAACATTTAGTTTTTGTTATGATTAAAATTTGCTTTTTATTGAAGGATATTAGTGATCTTTATTATAATTTTGTATTTTGTAGCTCATTTGAAAACATTGCTTAAGAGTAAGTATTTGAGATGGAAAGAGATTGAGCTAAGGATACAAAGATGTGGGGCAGTGTGTGTCTCTGTCCCTTGGTCTCATCTGTTTAATACACTGGCATTTCAACAAATGAGTCTTATTTCTGTGCTTCCATCAACTGCTATTAGGACTTTGGTGTCCAGCCCAGTGTCCCTGAATATGTGCTCAGCTTGCTGTCTTGCTTCACTTAGGTTTCTAAGAGATTCTCACCCAAAAAGCAGTACCCTCCATAACCCTCCCTCTCAGACCTCCTCAAGCCCACAGTTTCTGTCCTCACATCACATTTAATTTTTTCTTCACATTGTCACTGCCTGATGTTACTCTATGTATGTCTGTGGCCCGCTTCCTCCACTGGAGTAAGTCACCTGAGTCATTTTGACCATATCCTGTGGGTGACAGAGAGCTGCCCTTGTGTAATGGGGGGAGGGATGCACAAGTTGTTGTAGCAAAGTAAAGATCACTTGGGGCCAGCTTGGAGTACAAATAGTGCAGGTTTAAGAACCGTGTAGAACCATTGCAAATAGCAGTATAGGCTGTGCACACCTGGCAGTGTCACAGACTGCTGCCTCTGTGTCCTTCCAGGCACATCCTGCTGGCTCTTCTAATAAACATTCTCTGGGGTTTTAGGTTTTTAAAGTGACAAGGTAAAATTTAGTCTCTGTTCCTTCATGGCTACAGACACAAGTTCATCCACTTCATTTTAATTCTACTCAATTTCTCTTCTCATGAGGCAGGTGATTGCCACCTCCTTATTGATATGTATGTCCCTCCACCCCCAAAATAAAATAAAAGTAGTCAAAGGCTTTGTCAATGATTTGTCCTCAGGAGCATCTGCAGTGGAGGGTTCAAAGAAAACTGATGTTGAAGAGAGACCAAGAACAACACTGATTATCTGCCCACTTTCTGTGTTGAGCAACTGGATTGTAAGTCTTCGAAGTCTTCATTTAAAATGTGGTGTAATTTATATTTGTCTTATAAAATGTATTCTGTTAGAAATATGCTTTGTCATCATTTTGTGTTAGGTGAGTTGGGATTATGTTTGCTGAGTTGAAGTAATTTTTATTTGAAGATTTATGCTAAAGAACTTCAGTTGCTAATGTGAGATTTGGTTATATTTTTTGCCTTTGCCACTTTTGTTCCCTGAATAGAAAGGATACATAATTTAATATTCCACCATGTTTACCAACTGACTATCAGAACTTCTTTTTCTGATAATTACATGCATAGTTACTTATAACAGCCCCTTTCTGCTTTGATTGTTCTTAAGCTCTTTTTATAGATTTTTCTATTTAATCCTCACAGTTATTATTTTCACTTATCAGGTGACCAAATTGAAACATAGAGGTTAAGTAGCTTGAGTAACATCACCCAAGAAACACATGATGGAACTTGGGTGCTGTGTCCAATACTTGGACTCCTGAGCCTGTGCTTTCAAGGTTACTCACCAGAGGAGTTTGTCCCCCCACCAGCCCACCCAACAGATTGCTTTTCTTTTCCAAAACATAACATGGGAAGTGCTGCTTGCTTCCTGTCCAGTTTGCACTTAAGACCTCACATTGTAATGAAATAGTCTTTTGAAAGCACTGTGGGTGTCCCCTATATATGAACCTGCATTCTTGCTGCCTCTGAGGTTATCAGTTCTCTGTCTTTGCTCCTTTTATCTGAGAGAAGGAAGTCTCTCACCTCTTTTTAAGACCAGTACTTCAGTGTCTACATTGTTTTCCGTCTTTTCTGCCTTTGCCTTTTCTCCTCTTCCCCCTCTGTTGATAATCCGCTCTCTTCCCACTGGTGTCCGTGCAGCGTACTAGGGCTGCTTCATCCTACTCCACTGTCCTCTTGTCAGACCTCACCTCTGCTGGTGCTCCTCTGCTCGCCTTCACTGCCGTGCTGCAGGTTCGTCCTGCTGGGGGCTTTCACTTACTCTTCATTGTTGTCATAGGGCTTTTACCACCAGTGGTCAGAATTGCATTGGGAAAGATAGTGATCGTCTAGTGTCTGTTCTTGGCTTTTTCTTCTTGGCCTGGTGTTGACTGAAAGGATTTCTCCTTCACTTTATGGGCTTGCCTGCTGTGGCAGGGCTTTTCTGTTTAAGTTTTGGCTTATTTGTTTTTTTAAAAAAAGGAAATACCCCTTATCTCAGTGCATCCATTTTTCCTCTTAGGACTAGATAGTTTTGACTGAATGGATTTCTCCTTCACTTTATGGGCTTGCCTGCTGTGGCAGGGCTTTTCTGTTTAAGTTTTTGACTTATTTGTTTTTTAAAAAAGGAAATACCTCTTATCTCAGTGCATCCATTTTTCCTCTTAGGACTAGATAGTTTTAGTGATCTATTCCTCTTTTTTGCTCTAATAAAACTTTCTTTTGATGTGTGATTTCTCCTGGGAAGGCTAGTACACGCACATTTGAATGGCTGTTATAGGGTGAGGCATAGCAGTATTAATGGAAGCATAAACAATATAATTATGATTCCTTAAAGGCGTGTATATAGGGATGTATTTTAAAACTGGGTTATCAGCATTTCTTTTTATTTTTTTAATTATTTATTTTGGCAGGGGGCACTGGGGATTGAACTCAGGGGCACTCAACTGCGGAGCCACATCCCCAGCCCTATTTTGTATTTTATTTACAGACAGCGTCTTTCTGAGTTGCTTATTGCCTCTACGTTTCTGAGGCTGGCCTTGAACTCGTGATCCCCCTGCCTCAGCCTCCTGAGCTGCTAGGATTGCAGGCGTGCACCACTCACAGCATCAGTATTTCTTTATAATTTTATATTTGGAAACCAAAGTTAGAGTAATATAAACATAGTAAATGAAACTTCCCAAGTCTTTCCTACTGAGATTATGTGAAAATTGAAAGGAATGAGGGATGGTTGGGCATATAGGGGTTCAAGGTAAAGAGTTAGAATTTTTTAGTCTCTCAGCAAGCTGCTCGCTGTCTCCCAAGTGAGTGACATAATGTTCTAAAGAACATGGAAACTCATCTTACTTTCCCTCCACCCCAAATAAGGAAAATAATCCAGTTAAAGGATTAAGGCCTGGGAACAGTCCATCTTCTATCACATATAATTCTGGATATTTAGACATGTTGTTTAATATTTTAGTACCTTTTTCTTTTCTGTGACCACCTGACAAGAACAACTTAGACAAGGGAACGTTTATTTGGGGCTCATGTTTTTAGAGATCTGTCTGTAGATGGCTGAGTCCATTGCTCTGGGCTTGATGTGAGACAGCACATCACTGGGAAGGTCTGAACAGAGGAAAGCTGTCAGCTCATGGTGGGCAAGAAGCAAAGGGATAGGGTGAAGGGACCATAGGGAAGGTGCACCCTTTCAGGGTATACCCTCTGTGTGACCAGCCCCCCTCCAGCCACGCCCCACCTGCCTATGGTTATGACCCATCCATTTAAACTAACACAGGCTGATTACCTCTGAGTATTCCTGCATTAGCAGGAGCTTTTGGGAGATACCTCATATCTAAACCATAACACTTGCCATTTTCTGTATTCATATGGAACCCAGCACAGTATCCAGAAACAGAGTAATGGTAGTTTTTTCTTCAGGAAAGTTGATTTTTTTCTATTCTCAATCTAATTCTTTCAGAAATACACTGTGCTGTTTTATTGCCACCATCTGACTTAGGTTGCTTATATAGAATTTTTTCTCAGTACTAGATTTCTTCTCCACCAAATTTCTTGAAAATTCTCTCTATATTTTTACCTTTATCATTTCATATTTCCTGTTTACTTCTTTGCATTTTCCCTGATCTGTTTCATGTTGCAGGCCCTCTTCAGCCCACAGTTGTCTGGGGTTTACTCCCACCTTTTCTGGAAAGTTTTGGGAGAGCTTCTTTGACCTCCTTATGGAGACCACTGAGCTTGTTTTTGTTCTTCTGCCTTTCTTTGTGTGTCTTATTTTGTAACCCATCTCAAAACCTTTTTATAAATAGGATGAACATAATTTACAAATTAAAAGTCATCATTGAAGTTTAATATTCTTTGGCTCTCACGAGTGTCTTGTTACCTAACTTTCTAACCAGTTTCTTTGCCTTTGTTCTGGGTCCTGTTAAGTTCCTGTTAAGTTTTTCTTCTTTCCTTTAAAGCGTGGTATTTTTTTAAAAATTATGAGGCATTTTAATGAGATCTGCATTTACTCAGAAAGCTTTAATAATCACCAAGAGTCTGACACATTCGCATTACTTTTTCTTTGATGCAGTATGCCCTTCCTCCCAATAAAAGTGTGAGCGCACTCTGCATAGTGAGTGATAGGCGCTGTCCCTGACCACCTTCTATTTTTGTTGTACATCCTAATCCTAAATTTTTTTTTCCTCAAAATTTTCCAGGTCAGTTGTTTTCATGATTTATAAAAACAAAACAAAAAAACAAGACAGGGACAGTTTGTTATTTTTCCCCTTTTCAGCTGCACCATTGTTGTGGTTGATATTTGGCAAATAGCAGGCCTAGTAAATTGAAGGAAAGAACGGGTACTGTGCTTGAATCTTGCCCTACATCTTTGGAAATATTAGTTGCTGGTTTATTATGTTTAATTTTGATATTAGGAGTCTCCTAATTCATTGAAAAATATTTTTATTAAAACATTAAATTTTCAAAATGCTAATTTCTGTTTGAAAGAACTTGATAACTTTTTTCTCTTTAAAATGGAATGGCTTTTTATTATATTGGTAGGTCCAGGATTACTGTATGTGTCAGTTTTTCTGACAGTGTAATAATAATTAATAGTTATCATGATTATCTTGTTAGTTTAGATTACAAAAAAATTTATTTTATGTAGTTGTGGTAGCTTGATTTGTGACACTATTGCCAGGACTGTATTTCTTATGTACATAATACATTATTAAAAATATTTCTAATTTTTTTCTAGGACCAGTTTGGGCAACATATAAAATCAGAGGTGCACTTGAATTTTTATGTTTATTATGGTTCTGATCGTATTAGAGACCCAGCCTTGCTTTCAAAACAGGATATTGTTTTGACTACCTACAACATTTTAACTCATGACTATGGAGTAAGTGTGCTGATATTTAGAGATTTAAGATTGAATTTAAGGACTGTTATCATTCTTCAGGTTTCTGAAGTGTTCTAAAATTCAAACTGTGTACTCTTTTATTCTAATACTTAATATGTAGAGAATAGTAGGATTTTTAAAAAACTTGGTTAAAAAAGGAAGGATTGTATTTTGTTTAGATACTAATTTAGAAATGTTTTCCATTTAGAATGTTTTTAGTTAAAATTTAACTTTGGATTTGTAACAAGTATATATAGCAGTTTATAAATGAAAATTTTTTTTTATTCTGAAAAATTGTTTTCTGTTGTAATGATTTGATTAATATTTTGGTTTAAAAAATAGCTTTTCTGCAGCTGCAGTTAATAAGTTTCCCAGTTCTTTTAGGAATCTAGTTTTTTTTTTAAACATATATAATTCAAATTGTTCAGTTAAAACATTTTTTAAAATACCTTTTAGTCACAATTTCAGTCTTCTCATGAAAATAGAAGAGAGACCAATAGAATAGAGGAAGGAGATGGGAAGAGGAGAGGAAAGGTATTGGGGAGTAAAATCGACCAAATTATATTATTAAATTGTGCACAAGTGCAAATATGTAACAATGAATTCCACTGTTATGTATAATTATTATGCACCAATAAGTAGTACTAAAAAAAAATGGAGGAAAATAATTTCAGACTTTGGGTAAGAAAAGAAATCAAGGTTGTTACATTGAAAGAATTCTTATAACTGGCAGTTGTTTATCATCATTGTAAATCTGATGCAGAGTAGTTCAGGGTATCCTACAGTTTCATTCTTTAGCGAGCTAGACTAGACTTGGGTTTGAAGGCAGGTTCTTCTGCTTCCTAATGGTGGTTCTTTGGACAGCAAACTTGGCACCTTGGGCTTCAGTGTTCTTACCTCTGATAATGCTCAGCTTGTTAGTGTTCAGTACTTTAACGGGCATAGTTCTTGAATTAAAAGCAGTGTTGATGTTAAAGAAAAAGAGCAAATATTATTAAGCAAATTATGTCCTGTTCCTGTGTTTTTCAACTGTCATGACACACTTCTTTCAGACTAAAGGGGACAGTCCATTACATAGCATAAGATGGCTAAGAGTGATCCTGGATGAAGGCCATGCCATTCGAAATCCAAATGCTCAGCAGACAAAAGCTGCACTCGATTTAGAAGCAGAAAGGAGATGGGTATTGACAGGTAATTATGACATAAAAATTATTTTTACCTTACACTGTTTTGATTTCTTTTTAAAATTTACCTATAAGTATTAAAATATTTATGGGGTACCATGTGGCTTTTCAAGATATGTACACATTGTGTCATTATTCAGGGTAAGCCTAACTATCTCCTTAATTGTTTATCTTTCTTTGGGTGAAAACAAAGTCCTTTCTTTTGGCTCTTTTGAAGTGTGTTGATATTGTCTGTAGCCACCTACTTCTTCTAGCTGTACCTTAGTACCCACTGAGGAAGCTTTTACTACTCCCTCCCTGCTCCTCTCCTCAGCCTCTGGTCACACTTCTGTGAGATGACTCTGTATTCCATGCTGCTTTCCATGTTCCATGATGACTGGATTAATTTGCATTCCCACTGACAGTGCACAAGGGCTCTCTTTTCCTCATGTCTTTGCCAGGAATTGTCTTTTGTCTTTTGATAAGTCATTCTGAATGGAGTGAGGCAATGACTCATTGTGGATTTGACTTGCATTTCTTTTATGAGTAGTAATGTTGAGCATCATTTTCATATACCTGTTGGCTATTTCTGTATCTTCTTTTGGGAAATGTCTACTTAGATGTATTGATCATTTAAAAACAATTTTTTTTTTTTTGCTATTAATTTCCAGAGTTCCTTATATATTTTGGACGGCAACCCCCGTCACATACATAGTTGGCAGATAATTTTTCCATTCTGTAGGTCGCCTCTTCACTGACGATTGTTTCCTTTGTTGTGTGAAGCTTCTTACCTTCATGTAATTCCATTTGTCTATTTTTAATAGATGTTTAATAAATGTTGTTTCCTGCATTTTGGGGATATTTTGGGATCTTATCAAAAAAAGAAAGAAGAATATTTGCTCATTCCAGTGTTCTAAAACATTTTACCTGTTTTCTTCTAGTAGTTTTGGGTCTTGCCTGTAGTCTTTAATCCATTTCAAGTTGATTTTTGAAACTGATGTGATATAGGGGTCTAGTCTAGTTTCATTCTTCTGCATAGAGATACCCAAATTTCTCTGCACTGTTTATTGAAAAGGTCCTTTTCTTGTACCTGGTCTTAGCACCTTTGTTGATAATTATGTGGATAGACTTGTAGGTTTACTTCCACGCTCTCTGTTCTGTTCCATTGGCCTGTGTATCTGTTTTTATGCCAGTGTGATGCTATTTTGATTCTCACAGACTTTCAGTTGATGGTTGAAGTCAGGTAATATAGTGCTTCTGCTCTATTCTTTTTACTCAAGATTGCTTTGGCTGTTCCAGAGTTTGAGATTCCTTGTGAATTTTTTTTTCTTTTTTTTTTCTTTTTTGGAACTGAGGATTGAACTCGGGGGCAATCAACCACTGAGCCACATCCCCACCCCTATTTTGTGTTTTATTTAGAGACAGGGTCTCACTGAGTTGCTTAGTACCTCACCATTACCGAGGCTGACTTTGAACTTGCGATCCTCCTGCCTCAGCACTGAATCTGTAAATCGCTGTGAGTGCTACAGACATTTTCTCAGTATTGATTTTTCCAATCTGTGACAGGATGTTTTCACTTTATTTTTGCGTTCTCTTCAATTTTATCACTGTTTCCTAGATCTCCTTGTAGACATCTTTTGCCTCTTTGGTTATATTTATTCCTAGGTCGCTTGGTTGGTTATAGCTGTTGTAAATGGGGTTTCCTTCATTTTTTTTTCATATAATTTGCTAGTGCCATATTGAAATGATACTAATGATTTTGTATCCTGCAACTTTGCCAAATTTGTTTTGTTTTTTGAGCCAGAGGAGTTTTTTTTTTTTTTTTTTTTTTTTTTTTTAACATATAAAACCATATTCTCTGTTAACAGTGACACTTTTAACTCTTTTCCAATTTGGATGCACTTGTTACTCCAGTTAACACCTATGTGAAAGTGGTAAAAGTGGGAATCTTGTGTTAAATTAAAAAAAATAATAATAATTTTGGGGACCATGATGTAAGTGGTAGGTAGAATGCTCATCTAAAATAGAAGGCCTTAGGTTTGATCCTCCATACTGCAAATGAAAGAAAAAAAAAAAAACAACTTTTTAACTATTAAGTTGGTGATATAACATTGTAATTGACTAAAAAGTGTATTCTAAAATTAATGATAGAAACAATTTAATCAAGTGTTTTGACTTGTTCTTCATAATTGCTCATGATATAACACCCTTGGGGTCATAGTTTATTTATGGAACCTACTTATTCTTGAACCTCAGGGAAGAATAGACACTCCAATCCTATAATCAGAATCTTGACTTTCCTATTGTCCATCTTAGAGCCTGTTTGCTATTCATGATACCTTTACTGGAAGATGGGAAAGGGAATATAAATTTATATTAGTTGCTTATTTTTCTTGCTGGTGCTACTTATTTTAAAACCAAATAAGCTAGGTATGCAATGAAGAGAAAGTGGAGTTTACTGAATTTTTCTGTTCCCCTTATGTTGACAAGTGACAGCTAAAAATTAGAGTAAAATTATATTTTGAGATGTGTACATGTGTAACAAAAGACTGCAGGCACAGCTGTTAGTGGTGTGCCTCATCCAGAGTGTTTGTTTTCACCTGTTTCATCTGGTTGTACAGGACAGATGTTCTTAAGCATCAATAGGGACTGGGGGTATGATCCAGTGGTAAGAGTGGTTGCCTGGCACGTATGAAGTCCCAGGTTTGATTCTAGAACTATCAAAAAAGAAAAAGGAGGAGTTATAACAATTTCCTTTTATTTTTAGGAACTCCTATCCAGAATTCTTTGAAGGACTTGTGGTCTCTTCTGTCCTTTTTAAAACTTAAACCATTTATTGATAGAGAATGGTGGCATAGAACAATACAGCGTCCCGTCACTATGGGAGATGAAGGAGGACTTAGGTAAGTCTCTTCATAACAGCTGATATGTGTTAGTGACAGACAGTGGAACCATTTCCATTATTCTTTTTATTTGACTCTTGACTTCCCTTTCTAAAAAGTGTATACATTGTATCCCTTTGACTCTTAGAACATAGTGACTTTTATTTGGGGAGACAAAAGATTTCTAATCACCAATAATTGCTTTTTTTCTCTTTTAGCCAAACTGAAGGGAAAGGCAGGGCTTTGTGCTCTGTGTGTTGCTTTTAGCCACTGGAGCCCCCACTAACAGATTCAACAGTGATAGGAAAAATAGTATCCTTCAGGATCCTATAAGCATTAAATTGTCATAATTCATATAGTTTTGTACATGATTGTTGATGATGTGATTCAGTGACCTCAACAAGTTTTTTTATGAGAGGACGTTTCTCATAGTTGTTTCTGATAAAAGTTGAACACATAAATGAAAACTCAGCTTGGTGGCAGCCATTTGCCATTTGCTAGGATAATGTGCTTCAAGTTTTTTATCTTAGAGCAGTGATTTTTAAACTGAGGATTTGGGACCATTAGTGGGTTACAAAATTGTTATAAAGGTTGTAGTCAGTATTGAAAAGAAAATGAAACAGTAGAAGAGAAAATAAAAGTTCAAAGTTTATCATACATGGTAAATATTGCTTTGAGAAATATATTTGTTTGTGTATGTTCTCCAGGTGCAGTAAAATGTGTTTCTTACCATGTGTTAGAGTGAAAAAGATTCAGAAGCCATTAACTTAGTTGGCAGAACTGACCACTTGAATCAGCTATTTAAATTCGAGTTAAGGAATTGTTTTTGTATTTCACTGTTGGGGAAGTGTACATCAGTTCTTAAAGAGGTGGTGTGCCTCCTTTAATTCTGATGCTGAGAGAGAGCTGTAAAGATTGTGGAACTAAGAAGGTGTTTCTCCCCTGAATTTTCACATCATGTTTTTATTTTGGGGACACTTGTTATTTATAAAAATCACTTTAGATTTTCATATAACATTGTTGATTTTCATATTATAGAAAATAGGATTTTTTTAACTTATTAAGTAAAAAATGTTTATTTTGACTCACAGAAAGTTGGCTCTTACCCATATTTGTATTCTTGCAACATTAAATGAAGCATCTTGTGATTATAACATAAGAATCTGAGTCTTGACTGTTGATGATGTAGTTGACAAGACAATTGAGAATTAATGACTGGAACAAAAATGGAGAGAAGAGCTTAAGAAAAGACAGGATTTAAGAAGGTTAAACTGATTGGTATTTAGTTGAAAAAGTTTCAGTGCATTTGTTGTAATAATTTTTTGCTTGTAGAATAGTTCTGTGATTATCCAATTGGATAAGACCTCAAATAAGGATTAAAAAAAAAACTTTACTAAGGTTATAAAATAGTAATAAGTTAACTTTTTCTTTCTTGCTATGTAGAAATAAAAAGTTTTTTTTTAATTATTTTTTTTTTAATTTTGACTAGACGTTTACAGTCCCTAATTAAAAATATCACACTTAGAAGAACAAAGACAAGCAAAATTAAAGGAAAGCCTGTTTTGGAGTTACCAGAACGTAAAGTATTTATTCAGCACATTACACTTTCAGATGAAGAGAGAAAAATTTACCAATCTGTGAAAAATGAAGGCAAAGCTACTATTGGAAGGTACGGAGAAAGAGCTGTGTTCAAATTTTTGTTTCTTTGTTTCCCACTAACTGAATCATGTTTCATTTTTTGTTGTTGTTATTTTAATATATGTTAGCAGTAAAGTTGCAAATTTATTGAAAGATAATTTTCTTCTGTGGTCTATAGGATTTTTTTTTGTTTAAAAATTAATAGTTGAAGTGAATGACATAATAGTGTATTTAACCAGGTAACTAATTCCTTTAGGCTGGAAAAAATTTAGAGTCTACATAAAATCATAAGTTTTGAATTGCTTGTCAGAAGACCTTGCTTGCTTCTATTTTTGACTGTGTCATGGGAGTACATAAAAACCATTTGGAAGAGGGTGGATGCATGGCTAGAGAAAGAGATAGTTAAACTTATTAAGGACCAAAACTAAAAGGAGGATGTGCACATTTAAATGAATTAAGATTTTAAAAAGTTACTGCAGATTGGTTAAAGATAAAAGTATGAAGAAAGAAAAGAAAGTTATAGTACAAGAAAGAGGGAGTGATCAGTGGTGTCACATGGTGTGAGAACTCAGAAAGGGCCATTAATCTTGTGATCAGGAGTTACCAGGGTAAACTCTCAGATGAGGAAGTAGATTACAAAGAAATGGAGACTGCAGAGATGGACTGGATTCCACTAAGGTTATCTTTAAAAGGAAGAAAAAAATGAGACTGGTATTTAGGGTTGTTGCTTGATTGTTAGTTCAGCTTTTAATGGGTTTGGGTAACTGCCTTTTTTGGCGGGGAGGGTGGTACTGGGGATTGAACTCAGTGCCACTGGCTACTGAGCCACATCCCCAGCTGTGTTTTGTATTTTATTGAGAGACAGGGTCTCACTGAGTTGCTTAGCACCTTGCTTTTTGCTTTGAAATTGTGATCTTCCTGCCTCTGCCTCCTGAGCTGCTGGGATGGGTAACTGCTTCTAAGGGGAAGAGAATGTATGTGTACTACAGAGGAGAATTCTCCAGAGGACAATACAGCAGGTATGTAGAAGAAGTGAAGCCCAGTGGGAGCAAATACTATCCAGAGTCAGGCAGTGGCCTGTGAGGCTGGCCATCTCCACAGGAAGGTCTGCTGACTTTGCAGCTATCTTTAAAAGGTACAGTGTTGGGAGTGACAGGGTGCTGTCTGTAGGGTGGATAGAGAAATTGGTCAACAGGACTTATCAACAAAAGGAATAAAATGTGGGAATCTGAGAGTGGGAACTGAGACTGACTGCAGCGGATGAGGAACTGGTTGGAATGGAGTCTGGTCTAGCAGAAGCATGTGTGATGTGCGTGCTACTAGGGCCTAGAGTGAGCAGGACTGCACAAGTGGGGCATCCACCCAGCACGAGAACTGCAGGAAGGTCAGGCCCATTGCGGCTTTGGTAGAAGCCAGGTCTTTTTTTTCAGAGCACTTTGTCGTTGCCTTAGGATTCTTTTTTAAGGAAGAAGAGATTTATTGAGTGACATGAAGTCATGGCGGTATCCTTGGTCATAATTCTTGTTTGTTCTATGGCAGTGTTTCTCTGGTGACTTTCCTTTTGCTGCCTTCCTTGCTCTGTGCTAATTATTACTTAGCATTCAAGTATCTTGAATTCTTACTGAACTAGTATTTGCTAGTCCAGGTTCATGTTAGGTTCATACCCGTGTGCCAGAACAGCAGGAAATATCTCAGTTTACTTTTGGGATATACATCTGTTCTAGGTTCTTTGTTGGTGCACACATAACAGATTCAAGGCCCCAGAGCTGTGAGGTGTGGAGGACTGGGCCTGCCTGTGTCGACTGCGTTTCTGCGCTTCCTCGTGCAGCTTGCCTGCCTTTTTTGGTATAAATGGGTGCAGAGAAGCTCAGGGCACCAGGTGTGCACCCTGAGTCTGTGCCATCTCTTAAAGGATTGTGGTTTGGTGGGTCATATCCCTCAACATCTTGTCCAGCTTTTCCTACAGCTAGCAGCCATTGCTCATCTGTAGTGCTCTGTGGTTAACCAATCTCTCTTGGTATCATTAAATTAAAGTATGCTTTTCTGGCTTTTGTTCTTGTTTTGAAGTGATTTCCAGAGAAGTTGTTTAGAGGATCTCACTCATAACACGTTTCTGTTTCAGGTACTTTAATGAAGGAACTGTCCTTGCACACTATGCAGATGTCCTGGGTCTTCTGCTTAGACTGCGGCAGATTTGTTGTCACACTCACCTTCTTACAAATGCAGTGTCTTCCAGTGGCTCCTCAGGTAAGAAGTATGTTGGAGGTGTGCCATTGTATTTGTTAGAATTTAATTTAATCGGAATGAGAAGTTCTTTATGTGGCTTAAATTTGGTTTATTGTTTCATTTTGCCCTGTAAACATTGTTTATTAAAGGGCTTAGTGTACTCAGGGAAAGTACTCAGGAACTTTTTACCAGAGAAAGGGAATTATAAGGTTCTTGCAGGATTTCTAGTGGTAGACACCCTTAGATGAAAGGTTCAAGTTGGATCTTTTAGTCTGCTAGTGTAATCAGATCAAGCTGTAATGATGCTTCTATAGGAGATTATTTTGTCTTCTGACTTTTTCTTAAAATTTCAAATTTAAACCAGCTTTTGCCATGTCAAGAACAGATGAAAAGACTACCTATGTTTGCAAACAGAACTTTGCCTTATGTAAGGTAGATTAACTTGTCTAGTCATGTTATAAATCTTGCTCTGAAATTAATTTTTCAGCCTTTTCTCTAGGAAATGATACACCTGAAGAATTGAGAAAGAAGTTAATAAGGAAGATGAAGTTAATTCTGAGCTCAGGTTCAGATGAAGAATGTGCAATTTGCTTGGATTCTTTAACAGTTCCTGTGATAACACATTGTGCACATGTGTTTTGTAAACCTTGTATTTGTCAGGTCATTCAGAATGAGCAGGTAAGTATTTTGTTCAGTATAGGATTACTGTTGCATGGAGTGGTGGGCTTTTCTTTAGTGTAATGGAAACCCAGTTCCAAGGAAACAGAAGTTTTGGCTTATATTTAATAATGACCTTTTCGATGATTAATTATTTCAGTATCTTCATAGATGATTTATTTCTCATTGTTATTCCCTTTTAACTATTTTATATATATATATATATATATATTTTTTTTTTTTTTTTTTGAGGCACTTTTTTACAGACAGTAATCCTAGTTCTGTGTACTGTTTAGATCATTGCTGATAAATATACTGATGAGGAAAGGCTGAAAGATAATTTCCATTTTATAGCAGCCATATTATTTGTGAAAAAAACATGAAATTTATTTTAGTAATACACTTTAATCCAGCATATCTAAAATAAAAATGTGATCTATTACATTATTTTTAACTAGATGTTCAAATTTTGGTGGTATTGTATACACCTATCACCTCAATTTGGCTCATTTAAAAAGCTTAATTGACACATGTGGTTATTTGCCATCATATTGGGTAATGTAGATCTAAATACTTCTGTGTGGTAAATTTTTTTGAGGTAGAATAATCTTTTTAAGCAGTCCTGCAGCTAGTGCAGATTTTCTTTAACATTTTGATTCAACATGTAGAATACATTTAGAAAAAAAGTGGATAAATTACAGTTGTACAGTTAGAGAATTATAATTATCATAAGGTAAACATATCCATGTATCTCCTCCCAATCCTTTGCCGTCTTCCTTCTCCCAAGAGGTAACACTAGCATACTGATTTCTAAGAGTTTCAGTTTATTGCAGTAGTGTTTGTATTTAGTTATTTAAGATATAATCTAATTTTATTAGCAGGTCTTAGTATAACAGACAACAGATGTTACTTTGAACAAACCTGATAGAGGTTGGCAGATCTGGACAGCTGTATAAGGTGTCATAAGAATTGCCTGCAAATTATGTGGTATTTAGGATTTCAAGCTCTTGCTGCTAGTCAAGACCACATACTTTTTTTTTTTTTTTAATGATTATTTTTTAGTTGTAGATGGACAGATACTTTACCTTGTTGATTTATTTCTATGTGGTGCTGAGGATTGAGCCCAGAGCCTCATACATGTGAGGCGAGTGCTCTGCCGCTGAGCCCCAGCCCAGCCCTAGCCACACACTCTCGCTGTCCTCTTTCTTCATCCCATGCCATGAGTCCTTCCATCTGTACATGCTGGCTGGAGCTCAGCATGTACAGATCTACCTTAGGTGACTGAATCTGGCTCAATAAAGTGCTGGCCACAAGAGATACAGAGTCTGTCATCTATTAAAATGTTTAGGCAAATTTATATTTCTTTTCCTCTAACCAGTGTGGCTCTTATTTTGTTCTTAAACAGCCACATGCTAAATGCCCTTTATGCAGAAATGATATACATGGAGACAATTTATTAGAATGTCCTCCAGAAGAATTGGCATGTGACAGTGAGAAAAAGTCCAATATGGAATGGACATCCAGTTCAAAGGTAAAGTACACGTGTACAGATATTTGAGTATTTTTTATATAAGAGAATACACATCATGTAACAAACAGTCATTCTACTTTTAATCATGTCTTTTGAATTTCCTTTTTCTGGCTACTGATTTTTTGCTTACTTTATGTGGTGAATTTCAGAGGAGAGAGAAAGGGTTTCAGTTTATTGTAGTGTTCTTTTAGTTTTTTCAAAAAATTTAGTTTCATTTTGCCTTTTAGTTAAGTAACATGGCAGGACCTTTTTTGGACAACATTTTGGAATTTGATCAGTGCATATTATATGTATGTACAGAAATAAACTGAATCCTATTAATATGTACAATCACGGGATAAAAATTTTAAGAATGTGGGGTTTATTTTGCCATTTAAAAGTGGAATCTAATGGGTATCTTAATTTTTTTTTTCAGATTAATGCTCTAATGCATGCTTTGATTGACTTAAGAAAGAAGAATCCAAACATAAAAAGTTTAGTTGTTTCTCAGTTTACAACGTTCCTGTCTCTAATAGAAACACCACTTAAGTGAGTTCAGTGTTTTTCACTTTGACTCAAAGGATTTAATATACTTTTATTGATTTGAATCAAAGAAAAATATCTGATTAATGTTTTGCCAGTTTTAGTCATTTTATCTGTCAGAAGTGATGTTCAGAGTCACAAAAAAAACTGTTTTGTGGCAGCATAGGATTCAAAAGATCATATCCCTAATTTATTAAAATCGCAGTGACTGGCATATTAGTAGTTCCTCCGTAGTGTTTGTTAAGGTAAGTTAGGGTTGGGGATGCAGCTCAGTGGGAGGGCACTTGCCTAGCATGTGCAAGGCCTTGGGTTGGATCCCCAGTACTGCAAGAATAAGTAGACACATATATACATTAGTGAAAGAATTGATTGATTTACTATTTAACTTTTTTTTTTTTAAATAAAGTAAGAGTTACTTCTCTCCTTGTCCCTATTAGAGCCTCTGGATTTGTGTTCACTCGTCTGGATGGTTCCATGGCCCAGAAGAAAAGAGCTGAGTCCATTCAGTGTTTCCAGAACACTGAAGCAGGCTCTCCAACTATCATGCTGCTGTCCTTAAAAGCAGGGGGAGTTGGTTTGAATCTTTGTGCAGCTTCTCGGGTATTTTTAATGGATCCAGTGAGTAGTTTTATAGGCTTTTCAAAAGACAAACTCTTTTGCAGTTACTTCATATTTATTATTATGAAGATTTTGAGGCAGACTTTAGAAATAGATAATAGCTTAGTAAATATGTATATTGGGGGCTTTCTCTTAAGGGATTTACATATGTTAACTAAAATCCCCATGACATTCTTATGAGGGAAATAACATCCTTATTTTATAGATGAGGGAACTGAAGGAGAGAAGTAAACTGCCCAGCTTCACACAGCTAACAGTAGGGAACGCCAGAGTCACAGTGTGTGTTCTTAAGTACTGTTATGTGGTACTATTCTGCTTCTCTTCTGTGTGCAGAATAAATACCTACTAACTGAACACGTAAGCGGTCCATTCAGCCCGTGAGAGATGAGGCCCTGCTTAGTGTCAAGGTGTGGTACAGGCAATGGGAGTCTGATGCCTGTTACGTGATAGTGATCTTAAAGCTTTAGTATGGCTAAGAATTAGTCCAACTGCAGTTTAAGACCTCTGTCCTCAGATTGAAGAGGTCTTGGGTAAGACTCAGGAATCTGCATTCTTAACATTGATCACAGGTAACTCAGGTGGTTGGGGATCACAATTGGAGAAATAACTAATGGAGTGTTTGCAGAAAGTTTTATCGCCTAATGTTGTGCGGTCACTTGTGAATGTACATTTCGGACCTAGAGGTGGAAGGAAGCTAAAGTCTGAGTGCCGGGCTGAGGTGGTGTCCACACAGTAGCACATTCTGAACACACACGGGGATGAACTGATGTGACCCTGGTTTGTGCTGGGTGCTGTGTGGGCTGCAGACGGCCCTGTGCTATGTGTTGTGAGATGCAGAACTGCAGACTCACTGTGTGTATGAACCTTACACTTCTTTTTTTCTGGTGAGGTTTTAGTTGATTCATGTACCTGTGTACCAAAGCTTTTTTCCTCTTCTTTTCCCTCAACTGAGTGTGACCTTCACAGTAAGATTCCAGGTAGTTGTATGTAGGCTTTCATAGGCACATATCGTGGCTGGCAGAGGTTTGTATTTGCCTTAGTGCTTTAGAGTGAAGTTTTAAATCTTAAAAGAGTTTTATGGTTATTATTTAGACCTCTTCAATCTGAGGACAGAGGTTTTAAATTGCATTTGGACTAATTCTTAGCCATACTAAAGCTTCGACAGGCCCAGTGGCACATATATGCCTGTAATCCCAGCAGCTTGGGAGGTTGAGGCAGGAGAATTATGAATTCAAAGCCAGCCTCAGCTGCTTTGTGAGACCCTGTCACAAAGTAAAATATAAAAAAGGATGGGATGTAGCTCAGTGGTTAAGTGCCCCTCGGTTCAACCCTTGGTATCAAAAAAGTCACCATAACTATAGATTGTTCGATATTAATGCAGTGTTTATGCAAAAACCTTAATTTTCTAGAACAAATTCCCAAATTATTTTGTCTTATTTATATAATCTTAGTACTAGATAAGGAAGAGGTTATTAATAGAGTACTTATTATTATAAAGGTTTTTTTGATACCAGTGATTGAACCAAGGAATGCTTAACTACTGAACCACACATCCCTACCCATTTTTATATTTTATTTTGAGACAGGGTCTCACTAAGTTGCTTAGGGGCTGATAACTTGCTGAGGCTAGTTTTGAACTTGTGTGATCCTCCTACCTCAGTCTCCTGAGCTGCTGTGATTATAGGTGTGCACCACTGCACTCTATTATCACTCAATTATTACCAGTTATACTTTTAAAAAACACTCTCTGGCCTATGTGCAGCACATATCTGTAATCTCAGCAACTTGGGAGGCTACAGCAGGAGAATTGCAAGTTTGAGGGCAGCCTGGACAATTTGGTGAGACTCTGTCTCAGAATAAAAAATAAATAGGGTTGGAGGTACAGCTCAGTGGTAAAATGCCCTTGAGTTCAGCTCCCAGTTCAGCAAAAACAAAACAATCAATGACAGACAAATGTTTATAACTTTAAAACAAAAATCAAATCCCAGGAAGACAAAATTCAATTAAAAAATTTGTGAAAATCTTTTACCTTTTCATGCAAACATTGTGTAAGAGGGGTGGTATATAGTGTCCATTATGAGCTTCTGGTGAGACTAATTATTTACTTAATCACTACATGTGGGAATGGGAGCTATCAGTTTGGATTTCTGATAGTCACATTGGATGTATGTTGCCAGCTTATCTTTAGGTTGCTAGATAAAATAGGTGCAACAGCAAGACATTTGACTTGGTGTCTTGGTTGTAACAATTTTAAAATGTGTTTGTGAAATACAAAATATTCAGATAATATCATACCTGTCAGTTCTAGAAAATCATAAGCTAAGTGTGTCCTTAAATTTAACTTCCACACTGAAAAAGAATCCCAAATTCAAATTACAACTCAATAGCAAAACCATCCTCTTCCTCAGATCCCTAGGGAACTTAAAAAAGAAAAGGAATAGTTAGCCTAAGTATAAATCATATTGTAAAACTGTCATCTATATATTCATCTGATATTGTTTTAGTTTTTGGCTGATAATTTGCTGTATAATGTACCTTTCCCCCAAAATACCCTGTTTTCAATTTCTGCAGTCATCCTGGTGATCCTTATCTTGATAATTCGTGATTCTATTTAAAAAATAGTTGACTACTCTCTTTCTAGATTACAGACCTCCATCTTTTTGGATATTCCCTCCATTTCATTACATCATCATTTTCTTCTTCAGCTTAAGCAGTGTTTTTATTACGTTGGTGTTAACCAGAAGTCAAACTGATTTTAGGCAGATATAGAAAACCTTATCAAAAATCTTAAGCAGTTTTTAGGGATCTTTTTTTTTTTTTTGTACTTTTGTTTCCTGAATAGAGGAAAGTAAAAGAACCAAAGACTAGCAGAGGGTGAGAAAACATTTTCATAAATGGGCCCAAGAATTGCATCTATTATAAATTGTCATCTAAGAGAATGTATAAACTTTTATACTCTGACCCACTTTAAAGTGAAAAAATCAGAAATTACTTGATTAATTGGGTGCTGACATCCATGCTAAGCCATGTATTTAGGGTGCAGGTTGAGTACCCTTAATCTGAAACATCTGAAGTTGGACTCTTTTTGAGGACAACACTCAGAAGTTTTGGATTTGAGCATTTTGGATCTCAGAATTTTGGTTCAGGGATGCTCAACCAGTAAAGTCTTTGCAAATATTACCAGATCTGAAATACTAAAATCTGAAACACTTATGGTCGCAGGCATTTCAGCGAAGAGATACTCAGCCAGTATTAGAAGTGGAGTGAGGTGACACAGGAGAATGCCTGCCTCTCAGCAGAGTGATTGGGGAAGTGGACTTTTTTCCTTCAGTACATTTGCAGTGTCAGCATTATGAATTCAGTCAGAAAAAGATGGTGCATGTTGCTGAAATGAAAGGGCTAAGCATAACTCACCCGGCAGCCCAATACTAAAGCCAATCCTATTCTGTAGGCCTGGAATCCTGCTGCCGAGGACCAGTGCTTTGACAGGTGCCACAGACTTGGCCAGAAGCAAGAAGTTATCATAACTAAAGTGAGTTTCTGAATCACCTGTTTTTTAAGACGAGGCGAATGTGTTTGTTTTTTTTTAATTATGCAAGTAATAACATGAATACATTATTGTGATAGAAGTCAAATTATGGAGAGCAAAACTCAGTCTCTTCTCCATGAATTTTTAGGATATGTTGTTCCCTGTATTTACATGCATTTTTTTTTTTTTTTTTAGTATCTATCTCAACTTTTAAAAAATTTACTTCAAAGATAAACAGGATCATACTTTATTATTCTGCAACATATTCTTTTTACTTAAACATTATACTGTGTAAGTCCATTTGGTTCAACACATTTTAGTGTGGTGAAACACAGCACATTTTGACACTTCAGCCATGACTGTACCTGTGCCATTCAGTTGCAGTAAGCACATGCACACCAGGTGGTCATGCAGCTGTCCCCAAAATGCTGCTGTCATCTCAAACTGAAACCCTGCTCCCTTCAAGCCACAGCTCCCCATTTCTCCCTCCTGCCCCACTGGCAACCAGCATTTTACTTTGTCTCTGTGAATTTGATTCCTTTTTAAAACCTGAATATTAAATATTTTTTTAATGTTTATTTTTTAGTTATAAGTGGACACAATATCTTTATTTTATTTGTATATGGTGCTGGGGATCTAACCTAATGCCCCACACATGGTAGGCAAGCACTGTACCTCTGAGCAAACCTAAAACCTGAATATTAAATATTTAGTCCACTTTTTATGATAAAAATAATGCTATGATGAGCACTGTTGTGCATACATTTTTGTGCATATATATGAGTACTTCAGTATAGGTTAAGAAAACTAGAATTCTGGATTTAGAATTTTTATTTGATAGCTGTCAAGTTGTTGTCGAAAGAGACTTTATAATATATGAGACTGGTAGAAATTTTTGCTCATTTATGGTCAAAAAAGTGCCCTTCTGATTTGTATTTACCTAAGACCTTGAACATATTCACATTTCTATTCATTAATAGTTTTTCTGTGGATTGCTTGTTTATATCTTTTGCTAGTTTTCAGTTACAGCATGAATGTAGTCTTACAATATGAAGGACACCTTTGTACATTCTAAGTTATTGGTGATGTATGTTAGAAATGGCTTATCCCAGGCTCTTTCTTGCCTGTCTCTAAACCTTATGATCTTTTTGTCATGAAAAAGCTTTAAATTTTTATGAGTTAAAACCTGTCAGCCTTTTTTATAGTTTCTAGGTTTTAAGATCTTTTTAGAAAAGAAGGTTTTATCTTTAGATTTTAAAAACTATTCTCTACTTATTTCAGACTTTTTGGGAAGATTTGTATTGGGTGACAGTGGGTCTGATTTTTTTCTTTTTCCAAATTAAAAAAAAAAAAACAAAACTTTTGTATGGTCACTTTTCTTTTTTTAAGTCTTTTTTTCCTAATAATATGAAATGCATATGTAGGTGTATATCTAGACCATTTTGTTCCATTGATCTCTTCCTGTTCTCAAGACAATATTAGTTTTATAACATTGTTGGTTTTTTTCAAGTATGTTTTGGTTCCTGAAAGGGTAGAGTGTTCTCATTACCCTTCATTTGAAGAATCACATTGTTTGTTCCTTTTACTACTCTTATACTTAGGGTCAGGATAATAATTTATTTGTTGATAATAATTTACTTACTTTCTTCATTAGCAGTAATGAATGTTTCCCTATAGGAACATAGTTTCTTCATTTATTTAGCTCTTACATATTCCAGTAAAGTTTTATAATACAGCTTCTTTCATTATTGTAGTAACTGGGACTTCTGCACTTGACTTGCTCCTGTTTTTGTTGGAAATACTTTGTTTTATATTAAACGTTTTTGTTAGTAAATTTTTAATAGTTTCCTTAATAAGGTTGAGTATGTCTCTTATTCCTAGACTAAATCAGTTTTTTTTTAAATCAGAAATAAATGTTGAATTTTATCAGATGCTTCTTAAGAGCATCTGTTGAGAAGGTACATGTTTTTTCCCTTCCCTATTTGCTTAATGTTATGAATTAATACTGGATAAAGACTCATTCTTAGCTTTCTAGAAATTTCTCTTGCAACTTTTTTAGGATAAGGTTAAATTCATTTTGCTTTTATTCTAGTTAAGACAGATTTGCTTATATAGTTGTAGGTTGTTTTTTTCCTTCTTTCTCATCTGTTGATAGGGTTGTCAGATGTCACCTGTGTCCCGTGGGCTATAGTCCTCATATGAGACAACCATGCCCAGTGGTACAGGAGAGCAGAGCATAGCTCTAGTGCTCCTGCGTCACATTCTAGGTGTTCTTGTGGCGTATTGAGAAAGAATAAGGAGCTGAACAGTTTTCTAGAAATTATTGCACATTTTCTGAAAGCTGCATAATAAGATTACAAATCCTTTTGTAGTATACCACCATTCTCATGATGTCTGGGAATTTGTTTTTTGTGGGCAGTCTTGTTATCATATTTATCCTTCATGATGAGTCTTGACAGTAGTTCATTTGATGTTCTTAATAGGGGTTATTATTAAAGATTTTAAATATTACGTTAAAAGTACTTAACCAATTTCTTTTTTTTTTTTTTTTTTTTTTTTTTGAAGTTCATTGTGAAGGATTCTGTTGAAGAAAATATGCTGAAAATACAAAACACAAAAAGAGAACTTGCAGCTGGAGCTTTTGGAACAAAAAAATCGAATGCTAATGAAATGAAACAAGCTAAAATTAATGAAATCCGAACTCTAATTGATTTATAATTTTTGGGATTTTAGTAAGGTCAGTTTGATCAGATACTAAGTTTTGAAAATGAGAAACAATACAGAGATTTAGGAATGAGCTCTAGAGTATGTCTTCTAAAAGGGGCCTATTTTATATTAGTAAAGAGGTGTTACTGACACATAATCTCTTATATGAACCTATTTTTAATGATACTTCAAATAGCAATAAGTTCCGTTACATACTGTGGCCTAAAATAATTTTTTGGAAAAAAAGTTACTTTGTTATTCAACTTTTCATAGTATCTATGCTGAGTATTTTCATATATCTTCCAAGTACTCAGCTTTTTCATATTTCCAATAAGGTCAAACCTTTTATACTTTTGACTGGTAAAGACTTATTTTCTATGTTGGACACATTTGGTTATTCACCAGAGCTTCTGGATTGGTGATGCGTGGATCCCCAGTCCTTGTAAATGATTAATATATACATATATACAAACTGAAAGAGATTGATTTTGACTTTGAAAAACCACAATTTGCATTCCAAAACCAAACCTTAATGAGAGACCAAAGTCCAAGTTGTTTGCATTTTTTTTTTTACAGCTTCATTGAGATATAATTCACATGTGACTTGCAATTTTATGTTCATGAAAAAATTAGGGACTATGTTACAATACTATTTTCTCCATTTTTGTCAATTAGTACTACTTCATTGTTTAAATGTAATTTGATACACAGGGTGTAAATACAGTCTGGGGCTGAGAGGGAAGCAGTTTTACCCAATTTGATTTGAATATTTAAATTATGGAATTTAAATAGATATTTCTATAAATAGTACTTTTTATTTATCTAGCCTTTTTTTTTTTTTTTTGGAAATAACTATAAATTTTTATAATTCAGAAGACTACTATATGTGAGAGGCGTGATGTCTGGATGGAAGTTGGGCTGGATGACCTCCAAACTCATCTCAACTATTAAAGACATCTTAATCCTGAATGTAAAAATTTCCTTGTTATGTGTGTTTAAAATCAGAATTTGATTTTGGAACTTAAGTAATTCATCCTTACATTTTTCTTACTTTTTTACATTAATAAGCAAACTCACAGTAGTTGCTACAGAATTCTAGGTGACTCAAGTCATTTAAAATAAATAAACTAGAGGTTGCACAGTCAGGTTTACGCATTCAGTGGTTTTATTTCCTTAAGGGATTTTTTTTTTTCAATCCAAAGAAGAAATTACCATAGTTAAGAGATGCATCATGTTTGATACAGACTTAAGAACACCTACTCTTACTTACAGTGTTAGAGGTGATTTGATTGACAGATGAGAGATGAGAGCAATATGGGGTCACAGGGGACACACCTGAGGTGTGCACCAATACCTGCCGGCTAAGCCCTCCCCTCCCTGTGTCTAGAGTAGCAATGGATCAGCCAGCAAGAATCCCCCCAGTCCCTTTTCTCAGAGGTGAGGCAGAGGACTGACTTCATCAAGACTGAGAGGTTCTGCTGAGACAGTAGTAGAGTAATGACTTGGGTTGGTCTGCTAGGAGTCGAGGGAAGTTCCTTACCTGCTAGCTCTAGCATTACACAAAATCAGGTGGATCAGACTCTGATTAAATGTGGCAGGTGGGTTGTGTGTGCCAGTACTCCAGCAGAATCAAGTATAAATAATTCTTAGTGGGGGGAATCCCCCAGACTGCTCCTCTTGATGGTGAAGGCAGAGACAGCGCGGCTTCACCCGCACAGTGAGGAACTATTTTTTTTTTAAAAACACATTCATAAATGATGTTTGGCAAGTCATTTAAAAATGTTTTTTGTTTTGTTTTGTTTTTGTATAGTTCAATTAAGTGGCGTTAAATTTTAAAAAAAAGAATTTAATTCATCCTAAGAAAATATATAAACCACTGGAATGAAAACTTCACATTATGCTATGCTGTTAATTGTTTTATTATTACATAGAATAATAGCTTTAGAAATATATTGTAAACATTGTATTTCCAATCGTAGTTCCAACTGAAGTTTGTGGTTCAAACTGGATTTTGTTTTAAATTTAAAATTAATAAAAACATCAAAAATTGATTAGCTTACTTGGTGTCATAGTTTTGATGACTATTTTCTCATTGAATAAAATGTCATTAAATCTCATTTATGTGAAGTATTTATATTTATAATTTTGATAGTGCGTAGGAAGTACTGAGAGAGTAATTTATTCCTGTTTCCACCTTTTTAAATTCTGCTCAGTTGAACTGGTTACAATTTTTGTTCAGGCCATGCAAGGGCTAGGGATGTGGTTCAGTGATTAAGTGCCCCTGGGTTCAATCCCTGGTAACCCCCCCCCACCAATATTCTTGTTCCAAAATTAGACTATATCGAATTTAAAATGCCTGATGTAAAACACTGGTCCTGATTAATTCCCTCATCTGAAGAAGAAAAGGAGTTGTGACAATACCTGCATATATACATAGTACTGTAAATTATTGAAGATATTTTGCCCTCAAAACGACAACTCTAGGCTGGAAATAGTTAAATCAAGAAAAGAATGCCATGAATACCTATGAGATTATCCTCAGACTGAAAGTTTTTATGCTGGGGAATGTTGAAGACATGTGGTTTTTTCCTACTTGATTTGCTTGCCAGAGTTCTTTTCACTAGCATTTAGATGAGAGTCATAAACATGAGGGCAGATTTGATGTTTGACTCATGATAACTCACTTTAATGTCAAGTTTTGAACACTTTAAGACTTTCCAGAGTATAACAAATGCAGGCAAAAGAGAATTAAATAGACGTTCACTTCATTCCTGAACAGACCTTGGTCAGGCACAGGATGGATCTGACCTTCATGGGGAAGTTGGTCTTTCCTTCCAAAGCCTGCTGTGCCCCCACTGTATACAATGAGTAAAATTGCACATCTATGATTTGAATGTGGCCTTTCTATACATCTTCCTAAGCAACCCTTGGTGTTTGGGGGGGGGGTCCTTGAAGTATGAACTGTGCAGCTTTGTGTAGAAGTCAGTTCATACTAATTAAAGACCTGTTCTTGAAAAAGCAGGAAAGGAAAAGAAATCCATCACCTAGTTCAGTGATTTCCCAGCTACAACCTGGCGTACTTTTATGCATATTATATGCTGTCTTCTATGTCAATGTGTCAGTATTTCTGATTATGAAAGTTAATTACCTTCACTAATTAAAAATTTTAAGTAAGGCCTTTCACTTTACAGCTTTATTTCTTACATTATGTGTAAAAAATTAAGGAACAAAAGATAGTAAATACACTCGAGTTGTAATGTGTGATCCCTGCCCCCACATCAGCTGCCAAAAACATTTGGTGCTTTTACCTCTTCTCAGTTAAAAAACTTTGAATTTTATCTTTTTTAAAAAAATATTTATTTATTTATTTTAGTTTTAGGTGTACACAATACCTTTATTTTTATGTGGTGCTAAGGATTGAACCCAGTACCTCACGCGTGCTAGGCGAGTATGCTACCACTAAGCCACAACCCCAGCCACAAATTTTATCTCTTCTTATATTCTTTATTTGGAGTGCACATTGAATGGCCAGAAAAACAAGGTAGTATTTATCTGAAGACTTAGGTTTCTGTTCATCTCAACCAGGGACCTAGAAGCCCCAACGGCAGAAGTTGCTTATGCCTCAGCGCCATCCAGAGAGGTCTGTGTACCCATACCACCTGCCACATGGAGACACTTCAGTTTTTGGAAATGGTAGCAACTCACTCTCCACTAGTCCAAATAACTGTTGACTCTTCAGAAGTCACTTGTCATTCAGTACTGTAAAGTTTAGATAAATTCTCAGGTTCTGAAGCTTTTCAGGTAGCCAGACTCCATGGTGGCCCATAGTCTCCAGGTATCTAAACCTGGTTGTTCCCTCATCCACACTGAGTAGGAATGATCTCAGTAGCCAGAATAAACAAAGAAGGGTGACTGAAGATTAGGTCACAGAAGTCACTGCAGCTGAGGCACAGTGTTGCACACACTGTAATCCCAGCAATTTGGGAGGCTTAGGGAGGAGGATCACAAGTTGGAGGCTAGCCTGGGCAATTTATCGAGACTCTAAACAACTTAGTGAAAACCTGTCTGAAAATAAAAAGGGCTGGGGATGTGGCTCAGTGGTAAAGCACCCCTGGGTTCAATCCTCAGTAACAACAACAAAAAAGGCACTGCAACTTGTGGTTCATTAAACCTCAAATTTCTTCCTGTCATATTCTTTCCTGAATTATGCTGCTTACTCATTTTATGTTTAAAGGCCATTTTGGATCCTCTCCATTGAGTATGTCCTCTGCATCCCAGAAACATCTGTAAACTTAAATGATTTAACACTTCTTCTATTCTGAGTTAAAAAAAAAAAAAAAAACTGGAAGGTACTGGTCCAGCACAGATTCTGACAGCCTGAGCGATTACTGAGTGTGTTCGGAACAGACAGATTTTAAGGTTACAGTATTCTCCCTGGACACCCCTTGGGGATGCACTGTGGATGACAAACGAGATAAATTTGATCTCACCTTCCTCCATCTGTCAGACCCATCACCACCACTGGAGAACATTAGCTTTAAATATCTTCGATAATACTTTTAAATGCATTTACCCATGTCAAGCTTTACACTATTTTTTGAGACTGGCAAATTCTATAAATTATAAAATTCTCAAATTGATTTTTTTTTTTAATGAGAGTGAGGTAGGGGAAATACTTAATTAAACAACCAAGACATGGCAGTAAGTCTTTATTTTCATACAGGATGCTACTGCAGGTTACCATCAGAGAACACACTGCGATTTCAGATATACAGAACTGAACAAAAGCTTCAGCATGCTGCCTTCTCGGTGCATGGAAAACTGTGAACTATTCAGACAATAGGACTAGGAGATGAGGCGGGCTGATGCCACCTGTCGATGTGTTTATGAGTCACAGGGCAGTGTTATTAAAGGCTGCCTTTACCTGAAAGCACAAGTATCACTCTGGCAGCCTCTGGACAGTTGCAAAATGCACATCTAGTGCAGGGTGTGACAAGCAAGCAAGGGGCAGATGCCACATCCCATTCTGGAGGGAGAGGGGTGTGGAGCCTGGTTCTGCACACTTGAGATGAACAGCCATCTCAATGTCAATAGTGGGCCTCCCCTACCACGTATGTTGGCAGTTGCCATATTGCGAATTTCTGAAATGTTAGCTAAGTAAGTCTAGGGTTACAAAGCAGAACACTGTCCATAACAGAATGACAACTTCACAACTTTTGCCTAGTTCTCACCTGTCGTCCTGCAAGAAGCCCTTGTCTGATGAGTTTTAGTGAAAGCCTTAACAAGTGTAACAGACTTCTCAGCCCACTCTAGATGCTAAGTGTCAGGAACAGGTGGCTGTGAAGTGGCTGTGTCCACAGGAGGATGGCCACGCTGCTACTGGAGGTAAGTGTCCAGCTTTCTCTTGATGTTGTCAAAGGAATCTGCTCCTAGGTAATCAGCCTGGCCCTGTTCCCACCGCTCCTTCCGCTCCTCTGAGGATACAAAGGGCTGAGGTGTAGCTGGGCTCTCTCCGAGGGACATATGTGATACGGCTCCTGAGACATGTTCCTAAAAGAGAGAGCACAGAGAGTCCTTGAGAGCCGAAGTCAGATGATTTTCAAGAATGCAATAAAGTGAAGTAGGTGAGAAAAGCCAGAATGAATTATCATGCATTATAGCAAAAACTGAAAAGCATTACGTGAAACAAACAAAAAAGACACAAAGATACAAGGGTCGTATGGTTGTTTTTCCTAACAAAATGAAAACTTCTTGACTCAGTGAAAACATTGGGAGAACAAAGGAATTAGTTTAAGTTCTGCATACCTTTCTACAGAAGCCACAAGAGAAGGCCAGTGTATAGACCAAGTCTGAGAGCTGCAAACAGTTCATTAGAAAGCGTAAGAGGGGTGGACAAAGGAACACGTCTCATGATCAGTCCTCAATCTGTGGGCTCGGAAAGGTTGAGAACTTAAACAAAATGATACCTAGTGCTATGTTTCAGAGGAACCTGCCCAGAGAGCCACATCAGGTACACAAGTTGTCACTTGTAAGCACAGCTGAATGGCTTGGGACTATGTACCACATTTTTCTGCCTGCTCAAGCTTTCATCTGGATTACCAAGTAACATCTATTCCTGTAGCTTCTGTTAGTTTGTCTGGTTTTGAACAACTCTTTCAATTCCTGTCTTCACCTTCCCTTGGTTCATAATTCTCAGTCCTTGGGTTGCAGAAAGAACAGTGTCGAGGCAGCACACGGGGCCCGTCTACTCTATGTGAGGCTTGGCTGATTCACGTTCCATATGGGAGACAACGTCTTCAGGTGTGCCCTACAAGATTGCCAATGCCATCCTGCAAAGAGCACTCGAGTGGGGAGGCACTGGAAATCTCAGCAGAGAGAAAAAGAAGGTGAATGCATAAGAATAGTCATAGCTATTAACAAAGAAAATGGTGGAACAAATTTTGAACACCTGTTTTGTTGCTCTCTACATACGGAAGCATAAGGGTTGGTGTATGTACTTAAGTACACTAGAGCTTCAAAGGGTTTGGGAACACACACGTCGGGTAGCTGGGCCAACACAGGGATCACGCTTGATCCTGCTTTTGCCTCACCTGGAACAGCAGTGACGAAGAGAGGCTGTTCCGGAGTACTCTGCCCAATTCCAAGGACCTTCCCCAGGAGAAAGGCCCTTGAGGTCTAGTCAAGTGTACTCGATGGAATTTACAGTGCCTGACCACTTAAATTATGCTTTCCCATCCTCTGCCCTAACAATGCTACACTTCATTCTGGGCAGTAGAGGTACACCTTAAGAAGGTCCATCTCAAATTTCTGTGAGGATAACTGTTTTTCAGATCTGGATTTGAGTTCCAGTCCTGCTACTGTAGTCTGTTAATTAAGACAAGTTAGGTAACTACCTACTTTAAGCCTTAAGTTACTTTTAAGAAGGAGATTTTAGCAATAATAGTACTTACTGACAAGACTAGTTCTAAGGGTTAAAGAAATACAGCTAACTTTACTAAGCATTCACTACGAACCAGGCACTGTTCCAACTACAGTACAAGTGTTAATCTATGATCCATACAGAGTACTCGGAGAAAGTGTTAGTTATCTCTCCCTTTCTCATGTCTACATTTTGGTACAAATAATAGCGACATGAGTAAAAGCTAAGCTACTACAGAAAAGAATCTCTCACAATATTATAATCCCTTTAGTCAGGTAATTAACAGATTACCTGATTGTAATTTACCCATTTGGTTCTAATTTTTATAACTTTATACGTAACATCTTAATTTCTCATCTTTTTTTGGCGGGGGGAGATGAGGGGTAACAAGGTTTGCACTCAGGGGCACTCGACCACTGAGCCACATCCCAGCCGTATTTGGTATTTTATTTAGAGACAGGGTCTCACTCAGTTGCTTAGTGCCTTGCCATTGCTGAAGCTGGCTTTGAACTCTCGATTCTCTGTCTCAGCCTCCTAAACTCCTGGGATTATAGGTGTGCACCACCACACTCGGTCTCTAATTTCTCATCTTACTTCAATTCGTCCAAAGGACAAATCTTAAAGGGAGACCTTTAAAGTCAGAAAACATGCTAAAGAAGGCTGCTATTGTAGATGGGAACATGTTCTCTCCTTCCTACAAAGGGATTCTTTTTCAGGGGCTTATATACTAGGAGTGCAAACGGGAAATCAAAATAGCCTGAGAAAAGTATTTATTGTATGTTCATACTATTGTGATTTTTCACTGAAATCTGAGAAGATGGCAAATATAAAATGTAATTAAATATCTGAAAATTTTAAACCACTAGATGAGGCATTCTCTTCTTTCACAGTTCTGGGGATCAAATCGGGGCCCCTCACATGCCAGGCAAGCCTCTACCACCCCCAGAGCCTGGTGTTCTTTATAAATTTACTCCATTAGGCATGATCTTCGAGTCTTTTTATGAATAATGGGTTAATAATTGTATAGTTACAACATATGCATGTGTGTTTATTTAAAAAGAAAAAAATAAAACTAAAAACCTTTCTAATGAAATTTTCCACAATCTACCATCATCATGTTGCATGATGATGGTCATTGCTTTCTTTCCAAAAAACCTTATCTCTGTGTTTAAAATGCAACTAAATATTCCCAAACTCTACTGTTAGGCCTCATTTTTATGAGTGCAGCACTAAAGCACATGAAAGGAAAAAAAGAGAACCTACCACATGTAGGTATGAGCAGGTGTCTTTGACAAGGCCATATTGCTGAAGCAGAGGTAAGACGTTGGTGGTGAAGATGTCCCACCAAAGGTGGAGAAACTCTGGATGAGTCATGGTGGGATCGTGGGACTCACTTTTAACACTTTTTGTTTGGGCGTCATAAGTGTAATTCCACGGCTTGACTCGTCCCAGGAAATGCACCACCTTGGCATTTGCACCAAACCTGCCAGTAAACACAGTGGTCAGTGGATTCTGAGTACTGATAAGAAGACAATCGGCATGTTGTGCTGCAGCTGTGTCAGAGCCCCTTCCATCCTATAGGAGCGGCTGGAAAAGAACTGACCTCGCTGTAAAACTTCAAGGCAGATGCTGTTAAGAGCATTCAATCGTGTGTTAAAGATAACACACAAAAATGGCACAGCAGCAGAGGGTCAGTGCCACAATGGAAGCACAGGTTCATGGCACACAGGGAAAGCACAGTGATGCAGAACAGGTTTGGTATCACCCAGTGAAGTTGGGAATGCCCCACTACTAGGAGCTAAGCTCCTAGGTGTACGCCCTCCAGTTGCCTGGTACGTGTACAACAGGAGACACAATCGAGTGGGCCACAGCCACAGCAGCAGCACCATTTGAAACTGTCAAACCGGAAAAGGCCTTGTCCATGGATCAGATTAGGCTGTTGCTCAACCAACCCATGCTCTTCCCAGCCTGCACGGCCAGGGCCACCTGACTCTAGATGGACATGGTCCTCTGGCGTGAACCCACCAGTGGAACACGAGCAGAAGGCAGTATGGCCTAGGGGAGCCTGGCTGGGGTCTGCGCCCCCTCTCTGGGAAATGACAGCTTCTCCCTGTGGAACGCTCCATGCAGCCTGCATCAAACAGGCCGGTTTTAAGAACGTGTTGAAAAAATCAAGTCAAACAATTAAATACATTTGCTTCCAGTTATTGCTTCCAGTTACATAAAGGCAAAATAAAAAATGTACTGTTTAAAGGTTAGAAAACATTAATCCATATATATTTGATGATACTGGTTACCTGTGGAGGGGAGGGGAAGCTATAATTAGGAAGGGCTGAAAAGGGGTTTGCAAGGTGTTGGTTGTGTTCTGTTTCTTTTTTCTTTTTCTTTCTTTTAGAGAGAGAGAGAGAGAGAGAGAATTTTTTAATATTTATTTTTTTCAGTTTTTGGTGGACACAACATCTTTATTTTATTTTTATGTGGTGCTGAGGATCGAACCCAGGCCCCGCGCATGCCAGGTGAGCGCGCTACCACTTGAGTCACATCCCCAGCCCTCTGTTTCTTTTTTAAAATTAAAAATTATTTTAACTGATACATAAAACATTAAAAATATACATATTAATGAGGTAATTGATTTTCTGATACATTTATACACCGTGTAATAGTTACATCAAATTGTATATCTCCCCAAACATTTATCAGTTCTTTATGATACAAAATTTGAAACTCCTTCCAGCTTTCTGAAATACGTACTATATTATTGTTACCTATGATCACCCTATTGTGTTATTCCACTTCTTAACTTGGATGGTGGGTATTTTAAAACACTGCAACCTTTTTTTTTTTTTTTTTGATGTACATTCTTTTGTATAAATACCATATTTTCACAATAAATTATATCCTGAAAAGAGTAGGAGGTAAGAGCTGTCTGGTATTAGCTAGGAGGAAACCGATGGATATAAAAACAAAACAACAATAAGAACTAAAGTCAGCATACTACAGCGATACATGCATACCCATGTTTACAGCAGCACAATTCACAGAAGCCAAGTTACGGCCCCAGCCTGGGGGCCCATCAAAAGATGTAAGTAAAATGTGGTATGTATACACAGTGGAATTTTATTCATCCATAAAGAATGAAATTGTGTCATTTGCAGAAAAATGGATGAAACTGGAGATCATCATGTTAAGCAAAATAGGCCAGACTCAGAAGTCAAGGGCCACACAAGGAAGCTAGGGAGAAGAAAGGGATCTCAGAAAAATAGAAAGAACAGGAGAGGAGGGAGGTCAGGTGAAGGGAGGAGGGAAGAGGAAGTAAAGGGGAAGCACTGGGGGAAGAAATTGGCCAAGCTCTGTTATGTCATGTGTGAGTGTCACGGTGAATCCCACTACCATGCACAATTATTATGCAATAATGACTTCTAAAAATTAGAAAAAAGAAACACTGATTAAAATTTTTAAAAAGATGACTACGTGCCAAAAGGGGAAGCAGGAGCAGTGAGTGCTGAGAACTCAGAGGTGGGAGGGCACCCCAGCCAGCCAGCAGGGGTGCTGACAGCGGGGGTGACTCAGTTCCAAGGCCAGGACGGCTGATGACAGTAAGGGAATTCAAGGCACGAAGGTGGCCAGTATCGGGTACAACACTGCTGTGAGCATGACCGAGAGGAAGCTCCAGGTAGGAAAGAAAGGCAATGCAGGGCAGATGTCCCGGCAGCGGGCATCAAAGTTAGAGTCTGGCAGATCCACCCCAGAGGGAGCCAATGGGTCTGACCATGAGATCAAGCCAGAGCAGACTCTGCTTAGGGGATGGTCCTCACTCTTAAAGCTTTGTTTTCCCCTCAAATATTGGGGACCTGCTAAATGGCTACCATCTAAGAGTTTGCTATGTTTGGGCCCCAACTTCTTTAATGACATCATTAGGAATGATAATATCCCTACAAGGTAGACTTTATTAACGTGGTAGTTGAAGCTTAGAGAGACTAAGTCTCTCAGGACCATTCAGCTATTAAGTGCCAGATCTAGTGGTTTTGCTTCTAAGGCCTGAGCGCTACCATGCAGCCACTCCAGAGATCCATGAGAAAAAGAAAGTCTACCTGTAAAGTTCCTCCTTTTTTTATGTTGTTTCTTCTGAAAGTGAAAGGACCACTTGATAGAGACCCCTAACCCCCTATATGCTGAGTTGTATCCTTAAAGGGTCAGGAATCATCATACCCACTTTTGAGCACAGAGGAACTGTCAGTAAACAGGCGACTGTCACACCTAAGTCACTATGCTCCACATGTGTCCAGGATGCTTTTGTCCACACAGGGAAAAATAAGTAACAGCAGCACAAGTGAGGAAGCAGGCCAGGACTCCCAGGGCCCTGCTGACGCCTGGGACTGGAAATTCCCAGGCAAGGACTGCAGGTGGGATTTTCAGAGGACTGTTTGTGCAGGAAGGAGGGACCAGATGATGCCAGGGAAAGATGGGCAGGATTCAGATAACCCCTTCAACACATGTTCAGTGAAGGAAGGGAACCCACCAGGAACCCACCCAGAGGTCTGCACCTTGTGTGCTGGAGGTTGGGAGTGGACAGGCACTGCCCCATCTTAGCAGCACAAACCCTTCCACTTGAACAGTGCACAGGGACAGACAGGTCTCTCTGGCCCTTCCTTTGCTCCCCTCTCCTGACTCAACTTCCTTGCCCAGGGCCATGTACTTACTTGCTCCTCCTGTTAAGCAACCTCTCAGCCTCAACCTGTCCTGATGTTGACACTCACATTAGCCTGTGCCTAACATAAATGTCATGCACTTTGTACCATGGGAGCAGTGCTAGCTAAAATAAAGGAAAACTTGGCCATCATGTGGACTCTTCCTCTCTAAGGGCTCTCCCGACAGTTCACGAACATCAGGAGTAGTGAGAGCAACGGCTCACATATGTGAACACTCACAAGTGGCAGGCCCTGGTTAGCAAGTGCATGGGCTACCTCATTTAATGCCCAAAACAACTATGTGAGGAAACCAAGGCACAAGGTTGAATAACAGTCTAGGAGCTCATGGCTGGTGAGTGACAGGGCTTGGATTCCACCGAGGCTCTGGACTGCTGTGAGACCCTCCCAGGATTGTAAGGGTACTGTCTGACAGTGACGTCTGTTAGTCTATTGTAGTCACTCCCCACTCACAGTCGGTGAGTTTTAAAGTGGAAAAGGGATATTCCAAGCACAGGTGAGGGCCCAGCAACAAAAGTGACCAACAAGAAAGAGTTTCAAAGCACACCACTGACCACCGACAATCTGGAGAAGGCCTGTTCTTGGGACGCGGTCTGCACAGTCTAGGGGGAAAAGGCAGGGCGGCTCCTAAGGGGCCTGTGTGGGCAGTGTCTGAGTCCTCCCGAGCTGCTCTTCAGCACTGCGGTCCATAAAGTGGTGGTTCAGAGCTCACGAAGAAAAAGGGCATGAAGGTCCACTGCACCTGCCCACTGAGAAGGCCAGGTCCTCTGTGGTGGGAAGGAGCACACCCTCAGCCTCTGCTCTGTCTGTGCCCCACTCCATCCTGTGGCTCAGCACCTCCGGGTGACTGGCTTAGGAGCCTCCCAACCTCCCTGGACTCAAGCTGGTTAGGTACCTCCCCGTGTGGCCCAAGGCCTTCCTCTTGAATGCCAACAGGAATGCCTTTTGGGGACAGACCACATCCTACATCTCTCTGTGGGTTGGAACTTGGGCTCCACCTTCATGAATCCAGGCTTTCCAGGGTCTCTTTAATGCTAAGTCCCTGTTTCCTTCTATGGCCAGGAGAAGGACCCTTGTTCCTCAAGATGTATTCTTTACCTCTCCTACCCTAACAGGAATAACTGCGTCTGCTGGAAGACCTGTCACCGACAGAGCAGCCTTCATGTTAAGGAATTCCTTGATGAGCCTGTTGGAGGTAGAAAACAGATCTTGGGGGTTCCAAGTGTGGATGAACTGCCCATTCTGCCCTAAGGCAAGACATTCCTTGGGTGCAATAAAGGTGGGGTCAAGAATAAAGGGACAGAGAGGGGAGTAGGACTCTAGAGTGTGAAGATGCCCCCAGCAGTGACCCTGATTCTGCAACAAATCAAAACAAATATCAACTGGAGGATGCGAGTAGCATACAAGAGAAGCAGCTCACAGGGATGCAGGGGTGGGAGGCACAGAGAGCAGGAGCGGGAGGATGCGGAGGGAAAGAGAAATCATGCAGAGGTTTCGGATGACACCGGACAAGCAGTGGTCAGCCCTATTTCTGTCCAGGAAGGAACGGGAATGGTTTTGGATGCTTTAGGTATTTAGATCACTGCAGCTGCCACTCACCTAACATCTGTGGGAAGAGACAGCAGCAGGAGCCCTAGGAGGTAGGCGAGGGCTCTGGGAGAAGCACTGGTCTTGGGGAGCCACTGTGCTCGTGTATGGTCTGGGCCAGCCAGGGGCCCTTGAGGTGGCAGGAAGGCCAAGAGAGAGTGGACTCAGGTGGCTGCTCAGTGGGGAACAGTTTGAGGCTCACACAGGATGATGGGGGGAGGCCAAGGCAGGTTGGGCATTTTGAAGCAAGGAGGTCCTCCAGCGCATCCATGGAAACCAACAGGGTGTCCTGGGCTTGGGCTGGGCAATGTCTGGGCCCACTCCCACCCCCTTGCATGAGGGTTTTGGAGGGATGGTTGCAACCAGGCTCTAACCCAAGGCAACGCAGCATCAATCACACAGCAGAGGAGCCCCGAGGGCTTGTGCGACAGGCTCTCAGGACCACACACCATACACTAAACAAACGAATCAAAGTCTCAAATGCTGGGCTTTTTTTTTTTTTTAATCTAGAGTTTCAATTAATCTAGATGTGAGTCTTGAGTCACTCTTTTTCAGTCTGAATTATGTTCCCTGAGGAATGTTTTCATCATTTTCTGTCCCCTCCATCAGTTCACTCCTGGGTCACTGATAAAAATCTAAAAATCAAACCAAAATGATATCTGTGGGAGCAAGGTCATAGGGTAAAGGGGAAATTATTTCTTGCTTAAAATATAATAAAAAAAATTCTCTCTCGGGCTGGGGATGTGGCTCAAGCAGTAGCCCGCTCGCCTGGCATATGTGCGGCCCGGGTTCGATCCTCAGCACCACATACAAACAAAGATGTTGTGTCCCCCGAAAACTAATATAAATAAATAAATATTTAAAAATCCCTTCTCTCTCTCTCTCTCTCTAAAAAAAAAAAAAAAAATTGTAGGGACTACGGATGTGCAGCTCCTTGGAAGAGCGACTGCCCAGCACTACTAATACCCATATTTGAACCAGCTCCATAAATATATATATAATATATTAATTACTTAATTAATATATATTAATTAGCATAGACGCAAATTTGGGGGTACATCTCACAAAAGAGTAACCTGGGATGTTTTTTTAGAGTTGCATCTTCCCCACCAAAGGCAACATAGTCAGGTTATCAGAATTTAAAGGGCTCAGCTAAAAGCACAACAGCAGATGAGTAGGAAAGGGAAATGTTGATGTCAGAAGACGAAGCTTAACTGACCTCCACCCGGAACAAGGGTAACCAGAAGACTCACTGACTCACTCCCTGATTTATCCACCACATTATCAGCCAGCCAAATGAAAAAAAAAAAAAACAAAAAGTTGGGTACACATCACAATGGTCTCTAAGCTACTGGGAGCCATTCATTCTGACCCAGCGAGGGGGATTCGTCTCAGCTTGTGTCCATCTCTTAAAATAAGTGTTCTAATTTTAACTTGATAGAATCTCTCCAGAGTCATCCAGATCACAAGACCGAGTTTGAACCCAAGCCAGCAATAATACTGCTTATGTTAGCCGTTAAAGTAATCCCTGTGACCTGGTGTTACCAAAAGACCAGATAGAATTTTCATGACTACTTTAGTCATGGAGAAATGGAGCTGGTGACATGTGGCAGAGACTTCAGCGCCGTTGAGAAGCAAACAGGAACCAGTCCACAGAAGCCCCCACGCAGAAGCAACTCGGGTTTTCCCTAAGCCTTTTTGTATGCGATGATGAATTAGAGACAAGACAGGGAAGGAGCACGGTCTGTGCAACATGTCTCTGGAAAACGTGGTGACCCTGCCAAGTATCCTCTCACCCACGGTGATGACTCATGTCCTCTTTCTTGGGCACCTTCTCAGACTCACCCACACACTGGGGGACAGCCATACACAAGCCCTTCCCCCCCAGCCCACTAGCCACCTCTGCCCTCTCACCAAAGCATTCCTTCTTACCCCAAGGTTACACCAGGAGCCACAAACTCACATGTGCAAGGGTGGATCATGCTGGGGAGGGTGGTGGGCGAGGCGGGGCTGCAGAGAGCCGAGGGGCCACCCCAGAATACAGTTGCCTCCCAGCTGTAAACAACAGTGGCCATCAGGGACACATCCAACTTGTCCTTGCACTGCAATCCAATCCTCTATATGGGGCCCCCAAAATCAGAACAATGTCAGCACTCAAACTTGGACTTCAATAACCTTAGACCAGGATCTGGTCCACGACACTGATTACCAGGTTGGGCTCCCTTTACCAACTAGGTGAGGGAAAGATGCACACAGCCAGGACCTGGGGGACTCCTGGGTGGGCATGTCCTTCCACTGCTGGCTGACTGCTCTTTCATTCACTCAACCAAAACTTGTACCACCTAGCAGCATCTGCACACACCACACTCTGCTTTCCTTCCTTCCTGTTTCCAAGGCCAAATGTCCTGGCCCCTGACCTCCCCTTACCTACTCAAAAACATCACTCTAGTGTCCCCCGCTGCATGCATGATCCCATCCACATAAAAACAGGCAGCAATGCTGCTGTCTGCAAAATGACCACTACCACCCTCTGGACCCCGTGTTCCCACCCAGTGGCTGGCCATCACCTTCTCCTGATCCCCACTCATGCAGGTGCCTCAGAAGAGCTGTTGGCATTCACTGTCTCCATCCCCTTGGGTGGGCTGAATCAGGCTTCCTCCTCTGCCACTGCACCGAAGTACCACCAGAGTCACCAGTGATTTCCACATTCCATGTCCAGTGCCATTTCTCTGTTGTCCCCTTATCTGAGAAGGGGTGCCTTCTCCTTGAAACATTTTCTTTGTGTGGCTTCTGTGCCCCCACACTTCCCAGGGTCTCCCTTCACTTTGTCCCTTCTCCCCCTACTGTCCTGCCTTGGGGCTCCATCTTAGGACTCTTCTCCATAGGTGATTATTGCCTTGGTTGCACTATCTTCTATACGCTGACAACTCTCCACTTCCTCTCTTTTATCTGGCTTTTATCTACTCACCTGTTCCACTCTCCACAGCACCCAGCTTCCTGCACCCAAAGCCCCTACCCTCTGCACATCTCTCCCTAATCCCTGCCCCCCTGCCTCCCTCACCTCCTTCCCATTTCAGGAGACAAAACTCCTTTCCATTGTTCAGGCACAGACCCCCCCCCCCGCACCTCCAACAGCCACATGTGACACAGCCCACCGCATGCTTGATTTTTTTCAAAAGAAGTTAGAAACCTGGGTTTCGTGAAATTTTAAGCATTGATAATTGAATTAAAAATAAAAAAGAAAGAAAATTCTGCATAGTAGAAATATGTCTGTGGCACAAATACAGCATATAGCCCACAGGCCTGTGGCCTCTGAGGACGGCCTGCCTCCTGCTCCCTCCTGCCGGTCACTGAAGTGGTACTGCTAGCTAACTGCACTTCTTCTGCCCAGGAGCTCCTGGAGCTCTTTTTTACCTGATGTCAGAGCAGCCTCTAAAGGCTGGGGTGGGGCTTGGGGTGTACTCGGGGACTGAGTGAAGCTGGCCTAGAAGGCTCAAGGCCCTGGGATTCAATCCACAGGACAGATAAAAAGGAGAAAAAAAAAAAAAAAGTAATGGCTGTTGATGAAATTTAGGTCAGCAGAACAGGTAGCAGAGGACAGATCTTCTGAAAAACGAAAAATTTGGAGATGAAGTTAGCAGCGACCAGAGGGCCCATTCAGAAGTGGGCACACAGGTACCTCTAACACCCAGACAAGAGGAACGGGCACCCACACAGCGGCTGGCCCCCTCCTCCAGAATCGACCCGAGGCGGGCCGAGCCCTGTGGGGCAGGGAACGCTGCTCACCTGAGCAGGTGTGTCTTGTTCATCTCGAGGCCTTTGTTGAGCCACGCTCCAGGTCTGCCCGATGGACAAATGGCCAGCCGGTCAACAAAGGGCTGGAAAAGAAGAGTGGCCCACACTATAGGAGCCTCAGGCCTGGGGGCCAGGAGGTAGGAATATAAAAAGAAATGAACGTACAAAGGTTACAGGTTCACAGAAAATGGTCCTGGGGAGAGCAGGAGTCCAGGGCCAGGGGACAGGAGGAACCATCGCCTGGTGGGGGGCTCCCAGGAGCGGTAAAACCTGAGGACTCTCAAGGTTTGATTTCTGTCAGGGAAGTACTGATTTAAAATATGTGTGATGAGGTCTTTGTTAATAAGACTCATTCTTGAAAAAGAAATGTATGTGAATAGCTTCAAAAAAGTTAAAAAAAAATAATTGTAAGAATTTAAAGATTTTTCAGTAGACCAGGTTTGGGGTCATATTTAAACTCAAGCCATAGGGTAAAATGTCCACATGAAATGTATTTTGTAAATCTGGCTGTTAGTCAATCCATTTGACCATTTGTTTCTGTACTGGTTTGAAGCAACACCAGAAAATTCTGCATTTTTGCTTGAGGCATATTTTATGGAGCATGATATAACCTAAAAATCTATTAGAGGATATAACAGAAAGCTAAACGGCACCAAATAACTGATTTTAAAAAGACAAATGAGATTTTTTTTTTTAAGCACTATTCACAAACTAAATTCTATGGTATGTCAATAAAGCAGACCCTCCAGTTGGAGAAATGTAACAAAACAAACAAACCACTAATATTCATTAAAAGTCAACTGTATCCCAAACACCATCCATGGCACTTTTAATAATAGTATTTCATTAAGAAACATATTTATAACTTGTTTTCCAATGCATACACTACAAATTAACTTAATAATGACTAAACCAAACATTTTAGCTCTCAAATTAGACTATGTTAAAGAGGATCTTCTATTACACAGAAAAATTACTTGCTAAATTTGTTTTTCAGAAGTTATACTCAAAGTGTAAAACTATCAAGTCTGTTTCCCTTGTGCTTTCTTCTGTGCATATGACATGTAGAGAAAGACATTAGATATGAACCACTTCAAGGCTCAAATTCATGTCCAGTTTGATTCAATCAGGCTGTTCTTTAGCTGAAACTTCACATAATAGCAGACTGTTCAAGGGCTGCACTGTTCTGAGATAGCTAAGACCCAACATTCTGGGATGTCTAGATATGCGTTGGTGACCTAATGGTGCATAGCCATTTGGAGACCTGAGACAGATTCTCCAGCTATTCTGCCACCAAGCCCAAGTTACTCCAAACCACTCCCTGGGTCTCCATTCCACCTGCACCACCGTGGCAACCTAGGGAAGTCAGCTTATGACAGAGTGACCTCGTCCTGGAGTCTGCTGTGGCAGTCATTCTGGACCCAGTAGTGGGGCCTTGCAGCCACAGGTTCTTTGAGGACCAGCTATGGAGGCTGCCACTCAGCATGGGCTACTTCAGCAAAAGGACTTAGATGACCGAAACTAAAACATAAAAGCTACTTCCTACATCTCTTCATTCCTTCCCCAAGGGTAAGGAAATATAAGGGAAAAAAACCCTGAAGATAGTTCTCTGCAAGAAAAGCAAAAAAATGTGTTGTGGCAGAGAGAAGGGAAAAGGAGTTCTCTGGTCTGCATTCAATACTCCCTAACAGGTGGCAGTGGGCCAGGGGAGGCATCACTTGGAGCAGTCTTGTCACAGGTGTGTAGAGTGAATGTCCCCAGGGCCCTGCGCAGAAGCCGAACTGCTCCTGACCGCCAGCTGACGTCTGGCCAACGCACAGTGACGCTCCCCATTTCCACAGCGTCACACTCCGTGCTAATGGCAATAAACCAAGATTTCCAAAATTAGCGCTCATTCATTGAGCCAGAAACAAGAAACCATCCAGCCATTTTGGTAATTTAGACCTGAAACTTTTCCTGGAAAATTAATTTACAGGATATAAAACAACTGGGTTCTTAAGAGAAGGGAGTCAACATCATAGCAGACGTCAATCTCCCTGCCCTAAAGTAAACTCCTTTCCACCTGCTCTGATTCTCCCATGTTAATGGTTTAGTCAAACTAAACCACAGGGAAAACAGTTACCCATTAAACACTCGGCTCTCTCTGACTGGGAACTCAGGCCAACTGGGAGATGTCAGACTTGCCTCCCCAATGTCTCATCCCAAGACACCTGCTCACCGGGCGATGGTCCCACTATCAAACACTCTCCTTCACACTCTCACCTCTTGGCTTGCTAAGATAAATTTAGTCAATTAAGCTGTAAGCAACTGCCCTGCTATTGACAAATTCAACTCTGGAGGGCTAAGCTGACACGGTTTGTATAGAAACATTATTCAAAATGGAAGCATTAGGTATGAGGCAATAAGGATTAAAATAATCCAGGTCCACCATCCCAGGCAAGGCAGATTTGTTTTTTCCGAGGCCAAGGACTCAGAAGTGAAAATATCAGGGAGCCCTGTTCAGTCTGCTGTACTCAGGTACAGATGGTAGGTTCTGGAGCTTGCCTGCATCCCTGCAGATGGGAGGGGGACTGGGAGGCTATAATAAGTCAGAAGCAGATGCCAAAGGAGCAGGGAGGACAGAACACAAGGTGGTATGATCCTTGTCACCCTTATCTGGGGGACGCTGACAGAGTGTGCCCTGAAAAAGAACAGAAAAGGAAACACTCCCACAAATAGCCAGACTCTCTCATTACTGCAGCACAAGGAAGACAGAAGGCTCTGGGTCTGCAACCTGAAGAGTGAAAGGCCCTTTGTTTTCCGGCTCACTAAAGGAATGTCCCTGCGCCACAGGGATGGCAGAGACCAGCCCAACTCCAACTGAGGGCTTCGGAGCTCAGGATCAGCCTGACAGCTAGGCCCCTGTTCAAGAAATCTGAATCTTCAAGTTCTACACCAATGAGTCAGAGGCTAGAGGGCAGGGCGGGGCCCTCCCGGGAGAGAGTGAGGTGGTATCAGGACTGCACCAGGGACCTTGCCACACGAGGACGTTACCAAAACAGCAGATGTCCAGTGAGCACTCGATGTGCACTAATGCACTGTTCTTCTTTTTTTTTTTTAATATTTATTTTTTTTGTAGTTGTACACAATAATTTTATTTATTTTTATGTGGTGCTGAGGATCGAACCAAGGGCCTTGCATGTGCAAGGCAAACGCTCTACCGCTGAGCCATAACCCCAGCCCCACACACTGTTCCTCTTGACAGCCAACGAGGCAGACACCATTTTCCTCCTAGTTTAGCATGTGGGGGACTGAAACATGGCGGGTAAATGGCAGAGCAGGACACAGCCCGGCCCTGGCTTCAGGGATGGGTCTGAACTCTGTGCTGGCTCTCAACCAACATGACAAGAAGCTCCCACTTCCTGAGCTCCAGGGGCAGGCCAGGTGCTCCCCTGGCTGAGTGGCATGCTTACCTCTCAGGAAGACCCTGAGGCGGAGGCTGCTGCCCATCCAGCCCTGGTCACCATCTACCAAGTGGCTGTACCGGGCTCCAAACCCTCACTCCAAACTACGGCCCATGGAGCTCCTGTTTCCAGGCTCCCCACACCCATCTGGAGGCGCAATTCACACGCTCAGGGAGAAGGAGACCCACGCTTGGCAGTGCCTGCAGGCAGGAGGCTTGTGCCTAGGCTGTGGACCTCACATTCTGCATTCCAGACCAGCATGAGGAGTCACCTGAGGTTGGGCACCCATTGTCCATAGGAACCCTGTCCCCCAGGCGGCTCAGGAACCCCAGTTTACTCCAATCACAGTGCAATCGATGACATCAAACCTCTCCCATCCGTTTCTCACAAGAGAAAAACTTCCCCCAGGTCCCCAACAGGGATTTCCCTCAAAAAGATAATGAAGCGCCCAAAGAACCTTCACCCCAGTCCCCCACCCTCCCTGTCCCACAGCAGTGAAGCAACCCGCACTTACGCTTTAAATGCTGGGAGGTAGGAGTATATAGAAGTGCTACTTAGGTTATAAATAAATGGCAGATGTTTTCTGATATCTGTTGTTGCCCAGCTGCTAAAAAATGTGTTCAGTAAGCCCTGGTCCCCGCCTGAAAGAAAAAAAAAAAAAAAAGGAAAGAATTATGGTTCTCAGGCTTCTAAGACACTTCAATAATTTTATAGCCATATATAACTGGCCCTTAAAAACATGCACTAAGTCCATTTTACAATAATAAACTCCATGTCACAATATTTTCTTGATTTGATTCTTTAATTGGGGAAATACTTAATGAGTAGCAGCTACTGCGTGCCAAGTGCTGCACCAGGCACTACAGAGTCAACAGTGAACAGAAACGGGGTCATCGTCCTCAGGACAGTCTGGGGTGGTGGATGCTGATGGCAGCTAGTTGAGAGTCAGGGCCACCATCACAGGTGAGGACGGCATGAAGGAATGCATGTATGCCACAGCACCAGGTGGGGTGGGTGGAAGCTCAGGAAGGCTTCCAAGAGCAAGCTGGGTCTCACTGAGGCCTGCAGTCCACGTGACTACTGCAGGTGTTGGTGTTACAGGCACAATAATCAGCGCACGCCACAGACCTGGGGGCGCTGTGGGAAGTGGGGGGAAGGTGGCCCGAGTGTGGACCGCAGAGTGAGGAATGTGTTCACAGCATGGAGGAATCTCAGACAAGCACATCAGAATCAGACTTCAGACCTTACCATTCCCAGGTGAAGATTTTAGACTTTCTCAAGAGCAGTGGGACAGAAAAAGAAGTAAAAAGCAAACGAGAGCCACCTAAGGTACTGCCATCATCTTCGAGGGATGCTCCCCCCCTTCCCCACCAGTTCACTGACAAGGCACCAAGGTCACATCATCCCTGCACCGATCAAGTCTCTGGGCACATGCTGGCCAGTCGTCATGTGGCCAAGGCCAGCTTCACTTGTGCAACAGAGCGACTCCCCAGCCTCTGGGGCTCCTGGACTTTCCACCTTCTCGGAAAGCGAGGACCGCGCCCAACCACTCAAAAGGAAAACAATAAAAATCTCAGCAGCTGAGCGTCTGACCTACATCATAAACACACAGTAACCAAACAGGTCACCAAACCACCTCTTGGCACACCTCCCCCCCATGTGGCCCACGCGCTTTCTACTCTATAGACTCATGAGATTTCAGAAGACACACTGGAACCAGAGTCTCCCTGCAGCAGAACAGTGGTTCCTGTGCTCCCTCCCTCCTGCTCTGCTGTGCACCCTGCTCCCGGGCTCCACTGACATACAGCAAGCCCAACATGCTGCAATACTGTTCCACTGCTTCTGGGTTTTTGGAGGTTTATTTTTCAGAGGTCAGAAGTAAGATCAGAGCTTTAGGCTTAAGATCCAGATGTGCCTTATCCGCCCTGCGAGTCTCCCAACCCTTTCAAATACCTCCCATCAACTCCAAGGATCACTGCGCCCCCTGAGCGAGTGTCTGTGGAGAAACCTCTCTGTCTAGAGGTCCCCATTCCTCAGGGACAAGCAATCCAAGAGAAAACCAGGGTTCACCCTCATAAGTTCTAAAGAACAATGAAGATGGGAAGAGGATACTCTTCACTGCTACGAAGATGCACTTCATGTCCCCCGAAGGGAGTCTGTTGAGATAATAGCCCCAAAGTGAATGACATGGGATTCTTAAAGGAGAGGTCCCTCACCCCTTCTGCCATGTCAGGTTATAGCCAAAAGACAGCTATCTACGGACCAGGAAGTGAGCCGTTTCCAGACGCCAAGTCTTCAGATACCTCAACCTTGGACTTCCAGCCTCCACAACTGCAGAGATGATTTCCTTTTATTTACAAGTTCCCCTTTCCCCAAGTCAACAGTATTTTCTTATAGCCGTCTGAACAGACTAAGACAATAACAAAATAATTATAAGAACAAAAGATGAGTTTAGCCACACAGTCTGATGTATTTTGTTGGGGGCGGTTACTGGGGATTGAACTCAGGGGCACTCAATTACTCAGCCCTTTTTTGTATTTTTTTTTTTTTTAATTTAGAGACAGGGTATCACCAAATTGCTTAGTGCCTTGCTGTTGCTGAGGCTGCCTTTGAACTTGAGATCCTCCTGTCTCAGCCTCCTGAGCTACTGGGATTACAGGTGTGTACCACTGCATCTGACAAAATTAATGTATTTTAAGGTACAAAATTTTAAAGTCAAAACACTACGCTCTTCACCAGAGGTTGATCTGGGGTTCAATAAAGATTCTCCAAATATGGGAATAGACACTAGTGGCTGGGGAACAGAGGCCAAAAGGCTTACTAATATCCTCTTCCACATAAACATCATAATAAAGACTAAGGAGGTGTCTACAACAGCTTTATTCATGGCAGAACAAAACTGGAAACAGCCCAAATGTCTTTCAACAGGCATATGAATACATGCATACAGTGAAATACTGTTCAGTCGTGAAAGGAGCAAGCTACTGATGCACAGAGCCGGGATGATCTCAAGGAAATCTCACTTAGTTTAGTGAAAAACTCCAGTACTACAAGGTTGTACAGTGTGTGATTCACAGATACAGACAACAGAGTCATGACTGCCAGGGAGAAGAGTAGAAATAACTGTAGCTGTAAATGGGTATCATGCAGTGTCCTGGCGACAGAACTGTTCTGAGCCTTGATGGTAGTGGTGGATGCAGCCGCCTACCATGTAATAAAATGGCACAGAAGACTCGTACAGACACACAGACAAACATACAAATGAACAAACGTGAAACTGGTGCCATCAGACTGGTGGACTGTTTCAATGTCCATGTCCTATTTGTGGTATTATATCATAGTTTTGCAAAATATTGACACTGGGGGAAACTGGGTGGAGGGCATAATGGAATCCCTTTGTTTCATTTCTCGCAATAACACATGAATCCAAAATTCACTAAAATAAAAAGTTAAAGTCCAAGGACAGATGTGGTCAAAATGCAAAAAAAAAAATATATCAGGAACTGTTCTTCATTAGATTCTAAATTCCACAAGGATATGGAGATTAAAGCTCTTTGGGCTTATCATTATAATTCTAGTATAAAGCAGAATGCCTTCAGTGTAGGGAATTAGTTGTGGAATAAATGTAAGAATCCTGATGATGCTCTGGAACAGTGGAGAAGTTGAAACAGTTTATTCCACCAAGGGAATTCTACTCATGGGAATACCACTAAGCCATGAAAACCACCCTATAGAAAGACCATCAGTCCACTGTGTAAGATGAACAGCTACATGCACTGCAATTATAACTAAGAACATAAACAGCCATAGCTATTTGTACAGGGAGCATAAAATGAAACAGTAGCTGTGTCATGGGTGCGGGGTTATAGAACGTTCCTTCCCTCTGCGGTTCCTTTTATTATTTTTGTAATTTTAAAATATTAATACAAAGGGGCCAAAAATGAGAACTTTTATGCTAAGACATGGCTTTCTAAGCATTCTTATTATATTTATGATAAAGGATGATACTATTAGAAGAGAAATATACATGTAGGTTATAAAGCAGATGAATACTAAAATTCTATATATCCACCAACTTAAGAAGTTGAGCACCACCAAATCTGTTCCCTGTGAGCAATCCCTGTTCCATCTCACGGCCCCTCCTCCCTAGAGATGACAGTTAGACACGACTTCTGTAATTGCTTTGCTTTCCTTTATTTTACTACATATGGTGTATATCTCCAGACAACACATGCAGTTTCTCTTGAACTTTGTAAAATTGCACATCATACTGTACATTTTTCTACAGCTTGCTCTTTTTAAATAGCACATTATAAAGCCTTTTAAAATGAAACAATTCCACTTAAAAGGACTATGGGCTTCCTGTAATGCAGAGAAGAAATCTAATTGTGGTATTAAATCATAGTTTTGCAAGATATTGACACTGGGGGAAACTGGGTGGAGGGTAGCAGTTTAACTTTGAGATCCAAAGTGCTGATCCCTCATGGCCCCTAGCCACAAAGGCCTTTTCCCCGTACCCTCAGGTACCCTGGAAGCATCACTAGCCTACAGACTATGCCACAGGAAGGCTGAGCTGAACTGTGGAACCAGAAACAAGCAAGAAGAGAAAGGCAGCAAAGCAGATAGGGAAACAAGTGGTGCCTGTGTAGCTGGCAAATCTGAAACACGGAGAAGCTCACCTCCCAGGAAACAACCATGGCCACTCATCACGTGACTACAAGGGGTCACCTCTTAATCAACTGTTGATTAAAAGTAGAATTAGATGCCACCTAGCAGTTTGTGATTTCTTGCATTTTATATATATGTATTTGTGTGTATGTGTGTATATGTGTATATATATACATATACAAATATATATATTTGTATATGTATGTGTGTGTGTGTGTGTGTGTGTATGTGTATATATATTTAAATTCAGCAGTCTACAGAGCCTAGCCATCTTCTTCCAAATGCACAAATCCTATGTTTCAAGGTCACACAAATATTTCAACTTCCCCAGGAAGATCTATGTGGTGTTAGCAATGTCTTTTCTTTTTTTAGAAGTCTCTAGACTTCAAAGCAGAATGCAAATCTAAGCACATCCATGTTGCAAAGCACACAAGGATTCCATGAAGATGACTGAATTCCCACTACAAAAAAATCCGAGGACTCTGCCCAGCACATTCAGTTCAGACTTCCAGAGGCAGATGTATTTAATCTGACAAGTTAAGACACTTTTAATCTCAATCATCTGAGGACCAACAGCCCTCACCAGCAGCTGGGACAGGCAGGTGGGGGCCTGGCGACTCAGGAGAGGGGGAGAAAGGAAATGGAACAAAGGGCACATGCCACCTGTTCTGCAAACAAAAGCAGATGTCTGATGCTGTGTCACAGTTCCACCAGGCTACCCAAATGCTGGTAGTTACCTTCCAACTACTTGGGTGTTTTTTTTTCCATCTTTTGGGCAGGGTCATGAACCTGGTAACCATGGACACATCAGGGTCAGAAACTGGTTCTATCAGTTTTACAAGACAAATGGAGTTGAGCTGTCATTTAAAATTGGACCTCTGTTCAATGCTCTATGGTTCCTGGGCTCTCCCAGTCTACTAGCAGGGGGCTCGGTGGTGTGGGAAGTCAATTCTTATTTAAACGTGTACCTTGCTATCTGCCCCAGGAATGCTCTCCCCACAACAGTGCTACTCAAAGTGTGGCCCAGGTTCTAGCAGCACAGGTGTCAGCTGGGAGCTGGGCAGAAATGCAGAATGCTGAGCTCCACCCCAGACCTGCAGAATCAGAATCCATTTTCATTCCCTGGTGATTTGTTTGCATATGAAATTTGAGAAGCACTGGTTGAGAGAGCTTTGGACAATGACAATGACCTCTTTTTTTTAAGGTTATGATATCAGAGGATGTGTGTCTTTAAAATGTCTTTTTGATGGGCTGGGGCTGGGGCTCAGTGGTGGAGTGCTTACCTAGCACGTGTGAGGGACTGGGTTTGATCCTCAGCACCACATAAAAATAAATAAAATAAAAGTATAAAAATGTTTTTTTTTTTGATAGAAAATGTCAAAAATTTTTACAAGTTTGGTACAGGCATAATACACCTGAAGATGAATAAAATAGGTGTCAGCTCTCAAATCATCCTCTATCCAGTAAGAGGTTGAAGGGAAAGATGCCAAGAAAGTAAAGTCAAATACTCTTTATGCTATAATCAAGGGATAGGAGCTGAAATGTAATTGATCAAGGAGAGATTTGATCTTTAAAACTGACTTTCTAGCACACCTCTGGCGGACAACATTGCTCCTATAGGGAGTGTGTGGAGGATTACCAAATCACCATGAATGGCCAGCTCTGGGGATTCTCCTAGTAGGTTTACCAAGGATCAGCGGATCAGCCCCAGGTTAATCCAGGCACTTGGCCCCCAGCACTGCATCTCCCTGGCCTCCACATTTAAACCAGGAACAATTGATTTAGCCTATCACTTCATGTTGTAGCTTTTTTTTTTTAAAAAAAAAAAAAAAAAAAAAAATATATATATATATATATATATATATATATATATATATAGTTTTTTAAAGAGATTTTTAATAACAAGTTTATGAAGTTATTATCCAAATGCAAGGAACCATTAATTCTTGGCTTGAATTTCATTTTCTCAGAGGCATGTCTAAATTCTCCTGGCACTCTGAACATATCAGAATCATGTTACATAACTGTATAATTACTTATTAAATATCTGCAAGCTTTCAAAGAACATAAGCTTTAGAGAAGCCTGGATTAAAAAAATCTTATTATCTACACCTATCTCTGGCTCTTAACTTAGCATCTTGCCCAGATTAAAAGCTAAGAAGATTAAAAAAAGAAAAAAACACTGAGTGATATAATCCCAGTGACTCAACAGGCTGAGACAGGAAGATGAGAAGTTCAAGGCCAGCCTGGGTAATTTAGTGAGGTCCTAAGCAGCTAAGACAGACCTTGTCTCAAAATAAAAAATAGAGAGGGCTGAGGGTGTTGCTCAGTGGTAAAGCACCTCTGGGTTCAATCTGTAGTACAAAAAAAAGAAAAAAAAAAAATTCTGAGTGAATGGGTTTACTATAGAAATAAAGATGAGAGTGAAACTTCTAAGAATACTCCCAGAGTCCATATGCTGAAAGACTATACCACTGCTGATTTAAAAGGATGAAGTACTCGTAGGTATGTGGATCAGAGGAGGGAAAACAGCTGCAGATGCAAGATTTGAGGCTATTTCTCTATCTATGAAATGAGGACTGTATCAGCTGCTCTGCCAATTCAGAGAAGGGAATTTTAAATAGTTAGCCCAGGGATCTTCCTCCATTCTACTCCATCCCTGGGATATAATATAAAGATGCTGCAGTGTGGGATAGACAGACCCCCCCCCCACCCCACACACACACCCATAGCAGAGCCCAGAGCTGAGAAAGAGCTGGCTGTGCACAGCCCAGGGAACCTCCTGACCTAAACTTCAATGATGGTGGGTCCCCAGCGCTGGCTAGAAGGCAGGTCCTTAATCGATATTTGTTAGATGAATGAATGCATGAATGTGGACCTCACAGGTCTGTCAAGAAATAAACGAAAACGTAAACTGACTAGCCTCAAGATCCTGCCCACACGTGGCCCACAGTCCCTTCCTTCCTCTCTCGTTTCTCACAGGGCTCATGATCTCTGCTGGTTGCAAAACTAGAGATGAAAAAAAAAAAAAAAAAAAACCTCATGGGCACAATGAGATAAATATAGCTCTCGTGAAAAAACTTAATGTGTGCTCGTTTATTTTGCCATTATACATTATGACTTTTGTTTTTCATCTTTACTTAAGATACTTACTATTTAAACTATCGATTAAATGATACAAAAGCAGAAGCCCAGTTATTTTTCAAAGCAACTGATAAAATACTCTAAGGGCAAGAGGCAGGCGAACACTTGGGCAGCAGGACAGACCCACCGTGGAAGAGAACTTGAGACAGAGCCTGTTGGGTCAGGAAACTGAGGGAAGCCGGCCTGAGCCTCTGAGCTCTGTGGTTTGGACAGACAAGTGCTATCTTGAAAGACCTCAGTCCTTCATTCCTTTTTTGGGCAGGTCCTACATGTAACTTAATTAACTACAAAGATTAGATAAGGTGGCTCTGGGGTCAAATTTAATCTTTAATAGAATTTAGGACCAAATCCTTTCTGTTAAAACATCATGTCAAAACATTTTTTTACTCTATTTAAGGGTATCAATGACCACTTAGAATATGGAACATGCAGATCACAGATCTTAGATTTTACTGAAAGTAAACCCAAACTTAATATTTGCCACCAATTGATTTGCTATTTTTTTTTCTTCTTTCTGAAAATTCAACTACAGAACGAAATTCCAACACACGATTAAAAAGTTGAGGGTATTTAGGTTATGGTAATTAAAGCAAGTGCTAAGATTTTTTTTTTTTTTAAGGCCCTCCAAATTGGAAAATATGCATTCCTCTCACTTAGGTTTCTAAAAGTAACACTACAGATGCAATTTAATAGATGGCAAATTTCAAGCACTAAACTCTTGTCTTCAACTGCACAAGTACCCTTAATTTAGGATACTTTAGAGTCATAGGGAGAAAGAAAATAAACCTCAATGCACATTCAGATTGATTTCTTCAAATTAAGAGTCAAGTGCTTCGGCTTCGTTTCACAGGAGTATGTGGAAGAAACAAAATTGCTGATTAGTACCTACCAGATCACGACCTCTTCTTCCTCTCACTGATAACAAGCCTTATCTTGTCACACACTATCAAATGCTAGCATGTCTATTTCACAACAGCTATTGTTCAACACTTCAGGAAATTAACTTCAGTGATGAAGAAAGTGTCGAGAAAATTTGAAAATACAAAGCAACCGTACAGGAACTTGGACTCTGCCCCATGGAGAGTCAGATACCAGCCATGAATTACGTATGTGGTTACTAGCTCTGAACTCTAATGCTTGAGATGTCGGGTACCACGCATGTTTTGCCATATTAGGGTTATTCTTCTGGCAGAGGCCTGGGTAGGGGATGTAGTCAGAGGGCTGGTGATTAGAAGAGAGACAGCCACATTCCTTCCCATTAGAAGGACCCTGAAAGCAGCTGCAAAAGCTCAGTCATCAGCGGCCTGTGTGGCTTGTCAGTGGGCACCAAGCCCCATCAGGTTTTCTGAACATGGGAAAGAGATTAAGGACTTTCAAGATATCCAGACGGGTGTGGGGGTGGGGGCTGGGGTTGTGGCTCAGTGGTGGAGCACTTGTCTAGCATGTGTGAGGCATTGAGTTTGAGTCTCAGAACCGCCTATGAATAAATAAAATAAAAGCCCATCAACAACAACAAAAAGAAATTCAGATTCAGTTCTGAAAAACTGGTCTTCTGCAATACTAATCTAAATAGGCTGGGACTTAAGGCCCTGGTGAGCGGCTGGGGAAAAACTGATGAACTTTAGAAAATACAGCAATGAAAAAAGAAATTCTGGAACTGTTTGTCTTGGTATCTAAGGAGTGACACCTAAGCAAAATTATTTCTATATAATTCTTAAATAATTTTAAAATAAAAATATTTTTATATTTATGATTTTTTACAAAATACAATGTACTGAAAACTCGAGGCAGAGCACAGTTCTCTCATTAGACAAGGACCTTGTTCATAAATACACGTTCACTGCTATCAAGCATTAGCCCCACAGGTCTTCATGTCATGCAGGTACTAATCTGGTGATGGTAAACCTCCTCGGCCCAGGGCAGGCTTCTGCGGCCTGGAGGGAGCTTATTTGCTAAGGAAAATCCCCAACACACACTTCAAGTGTAAACAAGCTTTTATTTAAGAGCTACTAGTTTATTCTTCTGTTGAATTTAAATACCCTGAGAACTAACTGTAGATTCTCATCTGCATAGTTGACTGTTTAATTCTTTCAATTAAAGCATTGCTATGAACAGAGAAAATTCAGCCCTTTGCCACAACCAGGCAGTAAATGCAGTGCCTCAGAGGAAGGCCAGCGGCTGGAAACCCTGCTGAATAATGAAATGGGCAGGGAGGTGCAGGGAGCTCACAGAGGTTTCAGGTTCTGAAGAAAAAGCGGGAAGTATTTTCAGAGTTGAGCACTCTGCACACTGGGCCTGCCCCATGCTGGGCCTGCTCCATGCCTGCCCCCAGGACCTCCAGGGCCTCCTACCTCCAGAACACAGTCCACATCCAGTGGGCACCAAGCCCCATCAGGTTTCTGAGCATGGGGATTGTCCCTATCAGATAATTAGCCTCATGTTCTCAAAGTGCACCCTGGAGAATTCACTGAGGCACACACGGCTGGGTCTCTGAACTCTTATCTCCCAATAGCACGGAACACTCTTCTAGAGAAGAAGCTGATTCTCCGTACATGGTTAAAATCATGTGGATTTCAGGCAGTTGGCCGGCCACAGACCTATTTTAGAATGTGACTGACTTTCTGGATATCTGGCAGGATTCCACTTCCTTCCTTCAATTAGAGCACAGGAGGTGAGGAAAGCCATATCTGAAGAGAAGGCTAAGCCCAACAGTGGACTTCTGCTAAAAGGCTCTGCTCTTCCTCTTATGCAAAAGTAATTCTTTGAGTATCACCAGTAGACATAAGGAATACATGTTCTACACCTGAAAACAAACACAGTTTTCATCCCTTATGGGAAAGGTCAAGAGTAGGATCTAATAGTATGTCTATGAAGTTCAAGGCAGTTTCATTTGTTGGCCACGATGAACGTTTGACACATTATCTTCTTTCTTAAGGTTGCTTGAAAGAAAACTGCACATCTTGTTAGGTGCTGTCAATCATTATGGTCTATGTATGCCTGGTCTACGTGTGTGCCATGTCTTAGCACATAGCAGTTTCTTTTTGGTAGGTTGTAGGGATTGATCACTAGGAGAGAGCTTTACCACTAAGCTACACTACCGCCCTTTGAATTTTTTTTTATTTTTTATTTTTATTTTTTGGAGTGAGGGTCTTGCTAAGTTGCTGAGGCTGGCCTTAAACTTGCAATCCTTCTGCCTTAGCCTCCTGAGTAACTGATATTACAGGTGTGTGCCATGGAGCAGTTTCTTAACCTCAGCATTACTGATGTGTGGGCTGAATGTTTCTTTGTGTGGGAGGCTGTCCCTGATACTGTAGGATGTTTAGCAGCATCTGGAGCTCCTACTTACCAGATGCCAGAAGCACCCCAACCCTTTCCTCCAACTGAGACAATCAAAAAATGTCTCCAGACACTGCAAAATGTCCCTCAGGGGGTACAATTGCCCCTCTTTGGAGACAGCTGGCTTAGGTTGTAAACTAGCTAAATAGTAAAACAAGACTGAAACTTAAACTTCCTTCTTCTTCTCAATGAGATTAAAAATAACAGCAAATCCCAAATCCTCAGTGAAATGACTAAACAGAATTCAATTTCTATGAATGGCAAGGGCAAAGACCCAATCTCAGTTTTATGTATAACTTGAAATGTTTTTAAGTTTCAAAATCTTCATTTCAGCAATCTAATAAACCATTAGATTTAATCTTCTAAATTAAAAAAAAATTAAGATTGATTTTTAATTTTATTAACTAGTTAATTGAAGTGAATCTGACATCCTGAGAAAGGCTGCTTCTGCCTGTTCCAAAAGGTCTACTCAGGGCAAGCCTTAGACCTGCTTTGAAGGGGAAGGGCTGCAGGAATCTTTTGCAGTGTTCAGGCCTCTGGCCCTTCCCTGCTTTCCTCCCCTGTGGTCTGCCACAGTGTCATGTATCAGTGAACCCCTGCTGGGAGGGCTTCTTGGAACATGTCCCTCCTTCTGTCTATACAGGGCATTTTCTTTTTTCAAAAGAATCACCAGGAATAATTTTAAAAAGAACTGCCTTTGCATGTTAACTACTGGCTTTGTCTTTTTTGTTCTTGTCTTTAAAAACTGGCTTATTATTTTAGAGATGGGCCCGAAGCATGCCTACTAATTCATTTGATTCAGATTCTCCAGTAAGAGAGCACTTGCCTAGAATGTTCAAGGCCTTGAGTTCAGTCCCCAGAACCACAAAAGAAAAAGTAAGTTCTTCTAAGAAGGTGTAGCCCTGAATCACAAGGAGTCAGCCCTTTGCTTACATGCAGGTTACCCATACAAGAAAGTTCGAGCCAACTTTGCCAATGCTGTACCCTTCTGCCTTGCAGGTACCACTTGATCCGAAACGCAGCCTGAGAGAAAATGACAGTGTAGAAACAGACTGTTCCCATGAACTTTCTGTCTTGGTTTTTAATGCCTCCCAAGAGAATGACAGCCAAATTATCAGGTTTATTCCTCAAGTTTCCATGGAAACAATACTTGGCTCTCATGTTAGCAATAGCTGTCAAACCTTTTTGAGCTAAAAGTTCACTCAGGTTTAAAGACAGTAGTTATTTTTTTGTTTTTGTTTCTGCAGTGCTGGGGATCAAACCCAGGGCCCTAAGCATGCTAGGCAAGCACTCTATCTTTGAGGTACATCTCCAGCCCTAAAGGCAGAAGTTTTTATTCATAAGTCTTGTCTTATTTTTGAATTATCATTGTACATTCATCATAGGCTCAGTTAAAGCCATGAAAGTCATTTAAAGGTAAGCCTGTAAGACTGTCTTAATTTTAGTTAATCTTATGCATCTATAGAATAATTAAAAAAAGAATGTACACAGATACATGACAATGAAATTAAAAAATAATAATAATAACACAACTTTAAATGCTTGCCACATCTCATGCATCTCCCAGGCACAAGAACCAGTGGCAATTATACCTCTGAGAAGAACAGCCCCAAGAAGACACTAATACTTATCAGACAAGACACAGATACATACCATCAAAACTACCTTGCTCAGAAGCAAGGCGCAACAGCTGGTTATACGTTTCAACTGAGGGCTGGTAGACAAAGACTCCGGAGTTGAAGCAGTCAGGCCACCCGGGGTCTGGGGCTGCGGATAATTCTTCTCTCTCGAAAAGGTCATCGATATTTGTTAGGACCTGATTCAAGGGGAGAAAGGCATTACAGAAATGTCTCCCCGCAGCGTGCCCTTCTGAAGCTCTCCCCATGTTATCCAAGACAAAAGATGACGACAGCTGTCAGGCAGCTGGGACCACTCGCCCTCCTCCTCCTGCGACACTTTCCATGATAGTGGTTTTTATCTGAACTTTACTGTCAAGTCCTCACAGCTTTCCTCAAATGCCTAACAGGTCTCCATCTTTTCAGCTTCCAAAGCCACACTCACCAGAGTATCTGCATCCATAAACACGCATTTTGAGTACTGTGTGAGAGACCAGCAGTGAAGTTTCGTCAGCGTGACCCCCAACTCAGGCCTCTTCATTAAAGTCAGATGAGCAGAGTCGCCGCTGTCCAAGACATCCACCATGATGACTTCATCAAAGATTGTCTCTAAAGCTCTTCTGTCAAAACAAATTCCGGAAAACAGCACTTGGAGTCTTTTCACAACAAGTGACCATTCTAATATAAGACGGTTGCCTCACTGCCCTGTCCATCACCAGAACAATCTGTTGCTCTGCTAGAGTACACCCCCTTACAGCTGTCCTGATGTTACTTCAGAACAAACTGTGTTCAGCTGCACGAGAACTTAACTTTATACAGTCATAAGAACTCTTTGTGGGGTGGATAAAGTACTTGTCTTAAGACATTATTATTATACATTCAATTTTTTATTATTCATTATAGTATTTGCAGCAGGTTGTAGAAATAGTTTCTAAAAATGTGATTGACATTTGGTAAGACGGTATATCTTTGTAACAGCCTGTGTTTGACAATATCTTATTAGAATTGATTCTTTCCGACTATTGCATATTTTTACAAACGATGCTGAGTAATGTATAATGAAGCCTGGAAGTAGTTGCTTTTGCTAAAGCAATTGCCTCAGAATTGCCTGAAGTCCTGTGTTTGGAAAAGAAGTTACAGGGCTTAGCTATTAGGTTGCCATCTTTGAGAACAATATAACCTACATGTATCATGTGCTTAGCACTCTATTTAGCCATAGTGGGACACTTACTTTGGTTTGTGGGGTACAACCCTTCCCCACAGCCAGAATTAACTCAATCTTTATTTTAGAAAGCTCCCAAGGTAGGCTAGTGCAGGGAACTTAGGTAAGACACTAAACTCAGCACTAGAGAAAAAAAGGCATAACACAAACACCATTGCTGAAAGTTTTTAGTGAAGTGAGATATAAAGAAAAGAACTGGCAGTGTATTCTGTCTCCATTGCTGTACAAAAATATGTTCTGGTTTATGCAGTAAACTTGATATTTTAATAAGAAATGCTCAGGGCACCACTGAGCCACTGTGGATCAGAGGTGGTGGGGATCCAAGACCTGGCTTCATGAACACACCTCATGAATGGACTGCACTTTGGGAAGCAGCCCTTTGGTCTCTTTCTAAATAACCCTTCAGGAGCAAGGCCATTTGTGGGGAAGATATGTATGTGTACACACAATGCCTACTTCTCAGAGGCCCTTGGCCTATGCTCACATTAAAGGGAAGTGGGGGATTCCATTTCTAGGAGGTCCGGGAGACTGCAAAAATGAGCACCTCATGAAGTTGTTAGTGTTCCCAGATATTTTTAAAGTTCGTATCAGGAACCAGGTAATTAATTCAGATGCTCTCAAATTCAAATCCAAAAAATCAAAGTGAACTAACCCATCAATGAGCAGCCTGTGCCCCTGAGGGTGCTGTCCCCAGGAAAATCCTTAATTCAGACAGCTCTCTGACAAAGATACCCATGTATTATATTACAAACAAACTTCTTTGGGTTACAAATGTCAACTAGCAATGAGAAAATTGCTACTTTTTGTTTAAAGTCACCTGAGGGTTTCCCTGGTTTGAAGCAGGACACAATGTAACTCCTGCTGTTCTATGGGGCAGGAATACAGATGAACTGTGACCTCTTGAGGGTGTGTTTAAGCAGAGAACAACTGGATGGAGGCACTCAGATCACTTGGTGCAGGGAGTTCTCTCCCAACTCCTATTTGGAATCAGGAAGAAGGAGGTCAGAATACCACTTCCCAGAAGGGAGCCTGTTGAAATATCTCCCCAAAGCTAGCAAGAGATTCTGGACCCAGGTGTCCTTCACTCAGGGACTCTTTCCTTTCTCTACCTAGTACTCCACCTTGAAAAGGGTGTGGTCTCAATGTCCACTGATGCCAGAAATAGCAGAGAAGGATGTCAGTGCTCCAAGGATGGACAGAGGGCCAGGCAGTGAGTCCTTACCTCATGGAGTCTGAGACCTGTGGAGTGGCAAGCACGACCAGCCTCCTGGTGGTCCTGTGCTGTTTCAGAGATGAGCCCAGGACCAGGGCGCCTTTGGCATAGGCATCGTTTGTGGTCAGTGTCACAAAGGCCTGATCTTAATACAAAGAAAAGAAGACACACTGGTTAGAATATCTTACCTGCAAAATGTCTTGCCCCAGTAATAATTCAGCAAAATCAGCTCCTTAGAGGTCAGCTTGCTCTATCAGTAAAGGAGTAGGATTTCTGAGGGGGAAACCCAGGTAGTCACTTCAAGAAATTGCTCAAGCAGGGAATGGTGGTGCTCACATGTAAGCCCAGCTACTCAGCAATTTAGCAATACCCTGTCTCAAAATAAAAGGTGCAGGGGATATGGCTCAGTGGTAGAGCATCCTGGGTTCAATCCCCAGCATTGCAGAAAGAGAAAAGGGAATGGTTCAAGACTACAGTTCAGCAGGAATGTCTGACAACCTTCACGAGGATGACCGAGCTGTACAAATTAAATCCAGACATACTAAACTCTCAGACTAGACAATAGAAAAATAGCTTAATACCAGGGGATGCACTTGAGGCAAGGGGTAATGAGGAGACTGGCAAGAGCATCTCCCTTTTCTCTTCCAAGGTGAGGTGCACAGTATTTTCAATAAACACCAATGAAACTGTCAACCTCAATTGAGACAGTCTGAAAGCAGTGGTCACATTCTTTTTTTTTTTTTAGTTTTCGGTGGACACAACATCTTTTCTTTTATTTTTATGTGGTGCTGGGGATCAAACCCAGCGCCTCGAGCATGCCAGGAGAGCGCGCTACTGCTTGAGCCACATCCCCAGCCCCACATTCTTGATTCTGGTGTGTGTTAAAGCCATTTCTCAGGCTTTTTATACTTACTCCTTCCTCTACCTGAAACAATAGCTCCCCTGTCCTACCACCCCTGTAGGGTCACTTTGAGTCTCTGCTCAAATAGCACCTTCCTTCTTGATGCTGCTACCTAGTCACCAATCACTGTTAAATGATTTAGAGACCACCTCACAAGCTCTAGGAAACCTGCCTCCTCTTCTGTGGAGAAGCAACGGTACACCCCTACCACATCCCCTACATCCATCCCCTAAACAAACAGACAGACATACTCATCTCCAATAATCACTTGTGAGAACAGAAGGCAAACACATGGGTTATTTTTCCTCACCCTCCAGCCTTCAAGATCACTCCAGGCTTTCCCTGGAACAATTCTGGGCATCATCACCAATGGGATCTGAACACCAGCAGGTTGGTGGGCATCCAAATGCATAGGGCACTTAGGATCAAACTCTGGCTGGGGTCACTTGGGGGCACTGTTGCCCAACCAAGGAGATGGGACATTTTGTCATGAAGTCACTCTCTGTCTTGGGTTTCCTCATTGTCCCTTGCCCATTTTCCCATGGGGAGGCTGGAAGTAGTGGAAATTCCATTGAGAAGAGAGAAGAAGCTGTGGATTGCACAGTGGGCCAGCGCATCCCCTGGGTATGGACCTGACTGCCACTTCACACATACACTGTTGGCCCTCTTGCAGGGCAGGCCACTCCTAAATTGTGAAATGTCTAACTGCTGTTCCCCAACCCCAGGCAGTCATATTCTAAGAAAGCTCAAAACAGTGACACCTGTCACTTGACATGCCGTATCAACCTCTGCCTGTACCTGCTTCTCTTATCGTCAATCCAAGAGGAGACTAACTTTTCCAAGTTACTCTGTACCAAAGAGTATACTAGATTATGTTTTAATGCAAATTCCAGGAGATCCTGGAAAAAAAAAATTACTCTGAGTAGGACTCAAGGATTTCAGGAAGCAAGGACATGGATGATGTCCAAGATTAATAAGGGAGAGGCCAAATCCTTAGGAATACAGGCTAATCGACAGACCTAGCAAACAGTGTAAATGAACAGGAAAGAGCAGGGACATCTGGGTAGGTGTTTAACCTTCCTAAAGACAGCTAACTCTGTGTGACACCTGCAATCTTTCCGCAATCCAATTGCTGCAATAACCCCAGCTACTGGCCTCAACGACACGGAAGGACCAGCCAGCCTGGAGCTTCCCGGTTCTGGGGGCGTATTCTTCCAGACACCAGGCGCCTCGCAACAAGTGGGGCCGAGGCCCGCCCCCGGGGACGCTAGCCCGGCTCCCAGCTCCCCGCAACCCGGCCCCAAAGGCCTAAAAATAGGCTCAGCGTGGCGGCCAGGGCCTCGCTGGGCGGCCCAAGAGCCGACCGAGGCCGCGGGTGTCCCCGCCGCGCCGCCGCCCCTGCCTGGGGTTCCTACCAGCGCGAGGCCGGGGCGGCACCCCGCGATCCCGCAGGGCGCCCCTGGGGGAGCCCGGCTCCCCCCCGCCCCCGCGCTCGGCCCCGCCGCCCGGCACCGCGGGAGCAGGCGCAGGAGCCGGAGCAGGGCGAGCACACGGAAGCGGGCGGGGGCTCCACGGAGGCCCGCTCTGCCCGCCGCCCCCGACTCCGCGCCCCGGGGCGGCGGACAGCCGTGACGCAGGCAGCAGCACGCTCCGCGCGGCCAGCAGCAACTTTGCAGCGGTCCGGGTTCCGCGGGGAACTCCCCGGGCCGGGGGCGGGAGCCGGGGGTCCGCGCCCGCGTCCGCAGGGCGGCGCGTACCTGTCATGGTGCAGTCCGGGGCTGCGGCAGCTGCAGCCGCAGGGTTGAGGGTCGGAGCTGCCGGCGCCGGGAGAGGAGCGCGGCCAGCGAGGAGGCGCGGCGGGAGCCGAGCGTCCGCCCCGAGCGCTCTTATAGCGGCCGTCACGTGGCCGCGCACGCTCCCGGCTGCCGGCCGCATCCTCCAGCTGCGCGGCCTCGGGGGGCAGCGGCTTGCGGGCCGCGGGACCCGAGTCCCCCGGCCCCCTCTCCTCCGACCCAGATCCCTGGCGCCCCTGGCCCTTCTCCCGCGGGGCACCCGCCTAGGACTGACGGCCTTCTCGTCCTCCCCAAGCTGGGAGTTGAAACGGGACAGCGTGGAGCAGAGGGTGGCGTTGACTCCCAAAATGTTGGGAAAATCTTCAAAAACAAGCAAACCTCAGATCACTCTAATTATAATCATTCGTTCGAACTGCTTAAATTAAACATGAAGTTGAATTCCAGGTGTTTTTTTTTTTTTTTTTTTTTTTTAAGGATTCCAAATAAACCTCTGGAATCACTTTTTAGTGTACTCAATTATTTTGTGGGCTTCACCTAAAAATTTATAATGGGTATATGAAAATTAGATTTTTTTAGAGCGGTCATTTAATCCCTATCCCAGCTCAATGGGATAGGTGTTATATGTTCATTTTACAATTGAAGAAAGGAACGCAGGGGAAAGCCCAATTAGTTTTCCATGGTCTTAGACTGTAGTGGAGAAAGTAGGATTTGAACCTGTCGGTCGCAGACTCAACCTTCTCACTCTCAACGCCTCGGTGCCTCTGGTAGTCTGGTGCTTCCTGGCAGTAAATGATGGTGCTGGTTAGGTAATGCAGCTATTTTGGTTAATCGGTTTCACAAATCTTGAAATGATGGTCATTTGTCGCTTTTTCTAGGAAGTTAAGAAATAGCTTTCTCAAGTGGTCACTTCCTTCCTAGGTTCCCATCCAGTTCCCCCAGCACAGCACAGCACAGTAGGAAAGCCTCAGATACGATGGGCGGCCACACCCAGCAGGTTCTCAGAAATGCAAAGTGAATAGACAAAAGTTGACAGCATCATTCAGAAAATGACAGGATGCATAAAGAAGAAGTGATTTATTTACAAAGGCAGTGCTGCTGTACTCAGACCAATCACAGTGGGCTCTCAACTTTCAATGCTTATTGAATTTAAGATTTTTCAACTTTGGAGCAGAAGTGATATGCATCCATTAGAAACTGTACTTCGAATTTTGAGTTTGGGTCAGTTGCTGGGCTAGCCATATGTGGTATTCTTTCCTGATGCCAGTCAGCAGCAGTGAGTCCTAGCTCCCAATCAGCCACTGATCATGAAGGTAAACAACTAAATTTTACTGTGTTGCTAAGCTATGGTGCTATGGTGTTCTGCAGTTTAGGTGTATTAAGTACATTGGTGTTTGGTAGGTTAGGTGTAGTAAAAGCATCTCCAACTTAACAGTGTTTTCAGCTAATGCAATGGGTTTATGGGGATATAACCCCATACCTGTAGTAATCCCAGGAGCATCTGTATCTCATATGTAGGCCTGGACCTTTTACATCAGAATCTTTGGGAATACTTGTTAAAAGGCAAACTTCTGGGCCTATATTTAGACCCTGAATCAGAATCTTTTTAAAAATATATATTTCAATTGACTTATAGTAATTATGCATACTTATGGGGTACAGTGTAACATTTCAATGCATATCGATAACATGTAATGATCAGATCTAGGTAATAGACTATCTCCTGAATCAGAAATGTAAGGATAGAGCCTGAGAATCAGCATTTAAAACACCACCCTCCAGGAGCCTTTCTGGACCCCTTCCCAGTTCCTCCACCCCCACCATGGCTTGGAGCACTGATCTCTGTGGGAGGACCTCCCAGTTACTTGGCTTTGTGCACTTCCTTTGCAGGAAAAGGGAAACGTGGGGGTGAAGGGGCAATGGATGAGTTTCCACGTATCCAAATCCCGTAGGCTTAGAAGAGCTGGAGCTCTTTAAGGAACATAAAGGCTAAAAGTGAATTGTACTTAAGTGGAGAGACAGAAAGAGGTACTTCCCAGTCTGATTGTTCTTTTCCAGATGGATAGGTCTTTCACCCTGGAATCCTCCTGTCACCAGTGATATTTCACCACCTGTTTCTCTCAGCCTAAGTGTCTCAGGCTGGACCTTCCCAGGGATGTGGTGCCAGGACTAAAAGGGCAAAGCCAGGAGGAAAAACTAGGGGCCAATGGAAAAATGGGAAAGCTTCCCAGAGTTAACTAAAAGGGATCACTGCAACTTTCTTTCCTGGGTTTAATGTATACTTACTTGAATTTTGTAGTCTTCACTTTTTGCTTTCAAACAGAGATGTTTTGAGGTTGCTACAATCTGCTCCTAAACAAGATTATATAGGTAATGAACCACTGCCTAATTTTCCTAACCCTATCTATCTATCCACTGAACTTCACTTGAATGGAAGAGCAAGGCTTCTTAACTTTCGTGTGCACACATATTGCCTGGGGATCTTATTAATATGCAGATGCAGGCTCTGTGGTAAGAAGTGGATCTCTCAGGTGATCCCCAGGCTGTGGACCAATTTTGAATAGTGAGGCATTTACACCTTTTGGATTGTGAGGCATTGGAGGGAGTGAGTGAATGGACATGTTATTGTGAGGCAAGTGTTTGAGACTTGTCAGCTTTTTCTTGTGAAACCTGAATTAGCAGAATTACTGAATCCTAAAAGAAAGATTGAAGTTAAAAAAAAAAGAAAGAAAGAAAGAAAAAAGTGGTACTCTATATGAGTATGCACGACTATTAGCTATTCAGATGCTAAATGCATATATTCAGCAGGATTGGCCCAAAATTAATTTTTAATTGGCTTTGGAATGCATTATGTAATTTTTTGGCAAGAACACATACCTTCCTAATTATGTTTTGTTTAAGATAATGTTGAAATCAGCTTGCACCCCCTTGAGTGCACACACTAATTGACAGTAGGGCAACTGACCTGGAAATGTATTCCAGAGCCGAGGGCAACCTACTGGCCTGAGATTCTAACCGTTCCCACGGACGGGCCATGAAATAAATACTCCACATCTGGTCAGATGTAGGAGTTAATTTGTTAATTATTTAAAATTTCACCCTTCATCCATATTATAAACTCTCTGTACCCAGAATTGTTGAGAGTGTTCATAATGCTCATTTCAATCAAAAGTTTAATTTCAAGCAATAACATTCTTGGAGGCCCAAAGCAGCCCTTCTTCACTCAATAGATAAAACCCCAAATTCTACAAAGTACAGGGACCTGGTGACTAGTTGCATTTTTTTTAAAAAAATCCTGATTGAGATATAGTTCATATTCCATAAAAATCAACCACTTATATGGAATTCAAGTTGAAATGTACAACTAAATGATTTTTAGATATTCAGAGTTATATAATTATTACCACAATCGAAGCTTAGAACATTTTCATTATCCCATAAAGAAACCTGTACCCAGTAGCAGTTACTCTTCATTCTTTGCTCCCTCTGAGTCCTAAGGCAATTCTATTCTACATTCTCTTTCTCCACACTGTCTACTGAGATTTACCAATATGTGGTATTTTGTGACTCATTTCTTTCACTTTGCATAATGTTTTCAAAGCTCTTCCATGGTGGGCACATATCAGTGCTTTATTCCTTTTAAATTGTCAATGATATTTCATGATGGATATTCCATGCTTTAGGAATAATGCTGCTATAAATGTTTGTACATAATATTTGTGTGGACAGGATATTTTTTTTTTCTCCTGAGTAAGTGCTAATTGTTGAGTTGCTAGGTCAGATAACTTTCACATTCCAGGAACTGCCAGGCTGAAATGTCTGCATCATTTTTCATTCTGACCTGCGATATTTGAAGATTCTAATTCTTTTTTAAAAAACATTTGTTCTTTTAGTATTACGTGACAGTAGAATGAATGCATTTTGACATATTATACATACATGGAGTTTAACTTCCCATTCTCGTGCTTGTACATGATGTGGAGTTACATTGGTCGTGTGTTCATATGCAAACATAGAAAAGTTATGCCTGATTCATTTTATTGTCTTTTGTATTCCATCCTCCTTCCCTTCCCATCATTCCCCTTGTCTAATCCAATGGGATTTTTTAAACTAACATTTGCTATTGTTTGAGTACAACAATCCTAACGGGCTTAAAGTGATAAGGAATTGTGATTTCCATTGGCATTTCTCCAGTGACTTCTGATATGGAGTATCTTTCTACCTGCTTATCCACTGGTGTCTCTCTTATGGAGAAATGCCTATTCAAGCCCTGATTTTTAAAAATTTATAATTGCTGGGGTTTGAACCCAGGGCCTTGTGCATGTGAGACAAGCACTCTACCAACTGAGCTATATCCCAGCCCCCCTGCATTCATTTTTAAATTGGGTTGTCTTTTTATTACTGAGTCAAAATAATACTTTCTGTATCCTAAATATTGATTCTTCATTAGATACATGAGTTGCAAATATATGTTCCCATTCTGTGGGTTAACTTTCCACTTTCTTGATACTGAATCCAACACAAAGTTTTAAATTTTGATAGAGTTCAGTTTATTTTTCTTTGGTTGCTTGAGATTTTGGTGTCCTACCTAGGGAACCATTGCCTAACTAAAGTTATGAGGATTTACCCCAGTGTTTTCTTGTAAAAATTTTATAGTTTTAGCTTTTTAGTTTAGATCTATAGTCTTTTCTTAGATAATTTTTGGTAAGTTTTGTATGGTAAGAAGTAGGGGTCTACCTAAAGCTCAGGAAATAATGTCAAGAGTTACTAAATTGAATGGTCAAATTAAAAAGCTCTGCAAAGCAAAGGAAACAAGAATGTGAAGACAGAACCTACAAAATATGAGAAAAATCTTTGCTAGATACTCTTCTGATAGAGGATTAATATCTAGAATATATAAAGAACTCAAAAAAATTTAACACCATAAATACAAATGACCCAATTCATAAATGGACAAATGAATTAAACAAACACTTCTCAAAAGAAGAAATACAAATGACTAAAATACATGAAAAAATGTTCAACATCATTAGCAACTAGGGAGATGCAAATCAAAACAACACTGGGATTTCATCTCACACCTGTCAGAATGGCAGCCATCAAGAATACAAACAATAATAAATGCTGGAGAGGATGTGAAGAAAAATGAACAATTTTACACTGTTGGTGGTGTTTTAAACTAGTATAGCCATGATGGAAATAAGTGTGGAGTTTCCTCAAAAGTCTGACCCAGCTATACCCCTCCTTGGTATTTATGCTAAGGAATTAAAGTCATCATATTATAGAAAGTCATCAAACTATACCCATGTTTATAGAAGCACAATTCATAATAGCTGAACTATGGAACCAGCCTAGGTGTCTGTCAACGGATGAATAATAAAGAAAATGTGTTCTGTATACAAAATGGAGTTTTTCCAGCCATAAAAACACATAAAATTATGTCATTTGCAGAACAATGCATGGAACTAGAGGCCATTATGTTAAGTAAAATAAGTCAAACTCAGAAGATCAAGGTCATATATTTTCTCTCATATGCAGAAGCTAGAGAGGAAAAATAAAAAGAAAGGAAGGGGGAAATCTCATAAAAATCAAAAGAAGATTCGTAGAATAAAGGAAACAAAATGGGGAGGGTGGAGGGAAGGAAAAGGGAAAGTACTGGGGAGTGATATTGACCAAATTATATTTCTATATTGTGCACATATAATGCCAAATTCCACCCTTATGTACAACTATAATGCACCAATAAAAATGTGGAAAAAAGAAGTAGGGGTCTAATTTTTACTTTTTTGCATTTGCATATTGACTTGTCCTAATATCATTTGTTGAAGGCTATTCTGTACCCCTTGAATGGTCTATGTACCATTATTGAAAATCAGTTGATAAATGTCAATGAATTTTATTTCCTGAAATTCTATTCCATTGTAGATGTGTGTATCCTCATAATAATTCCACAATGTCTCATTTTCTGTAGCTTTGTGCAGGTTGAATGTTCCTTATCAGAAATGCTTCAGATCAGAGTGTTTTGAATTTGGGATTTTTTTAAATTATGAAATATTTGCATAAACAGACTGAAATATCTTGGGGATAGGACCCAAGTCTAAATGTAAAATGCATGTTTCATATATACTTTAGATGCAAAGTTTGAAGTTAGTTTTAGATAATCTCTTTTATAATTTTGTTCATGAAACAAAATCTCTATACACCAAACCATTAGAAAGTTAAGCTGTCACTGTGTCAGCCGTCCATGCATGACTGTGGTCATCTGGCCTCACCCTCATTCCTGACTCTGGATTCACATGTTGCCAGTAAACAATCATTTTTAACACTAATTCACACATAAGTGCTTAATAGTAAAAATACAACATGCCCTTAACCGTGTTCAGCGTGAGCAGCACATAGCATCCCTGGAATACCTGAACCTCCCACAACAGCAACAAGCAGCAGGGTTCAGGCTCCACCTGCAATGCTGTGTTCTGACCAAAAGGTTGCTCTACACTGTATTTTATTTTTTAGGTTGGAAACAGAAACAGTGGAGGTAGCAGGAAGTGAGTCCTCTAGAGAAGAGAAGGAATTGTGCTAGATGGCAATTTGAAATGTGTTTTCCAGAATCATCTGATTTTAACAATGGTATTTGTTTTAGAAGTGATACACACACACACACACACACACACACACACACACACACATATATATATATATAATTGTTTTAAACAGGGTCTCTCTGTGGTGCTTAGGCTAGTCTCCAATTCATGGGCTCCAGTGATCCTCCCATCTCAGCCTCCTGAGTAGCTGGGGCTTCTAGGCACATACCACCATGCCCAACTTCCCTTGATTTTATAAACTGAAAAAATATCCTGTTTGTTTATGAGTGCATGTTGCTGTAGTCCTTCAATATGTCCATCACACACTTTCACCACGTTGAGTATAGGTACTTTTTCTGTAGTGTTAACAATGTCATCTTCATTATCACTAGCATCATGATTGACTCAATTCAGAACCAATAAATTTATATATATATATATATATATATATATATATATATATATATATATATATAAATTTTAAAAAAGGATTGCGGATGTGGCTCAGTGGTTAAGTGCCCCTGGGTTCAATCCTAGTACAAAGAAAAGAAAACCTTCCACACCCACATCTCTGTTCATTGTTGCTAGTATGCCATTCAAGAAAGCATTCTCTTTGTTGATCCAAGGATACCCTGGTCACACTGCTAAATTAATAAAGTCACATTGGTGTGGAGGTATATGGCCTCAACATTATTTCAGATAAGGGTTTCTGCTGGAGGATGAGCAGAATGGTCACCAGAATGGTCACACAATGTCATATTCATTATCCATATCCTGCAGTAAGAACTGATCAACTGGTACAAAATGTGAAACCAGTTGGAAAAGATGTCCCTGGTGATCTGTATCTCTGTAAGAAGAATATCAGGCTGATTAGATATTCTTTTAAGATAGGGGGAAGACAAGATTTTATCTGTCACAGCAAGTTTATCTTTATATACCTGCCACATTAGCATATCTCAGAAGAGGTATTCTGTCTTGGACACCCTTTATTCTTATAGGGACTGTCCTATCTTTCTGTATCTTTCTGGGGCAATAATGCCAAAATAGTGATGTTTCTTCAGAATTATGGACTTGTTTTGGCATTAGGTTCTTCCCAGCAATGGCCTTGGCCAATTCATCAAAGAATTTTTCTGCTGGTTCATGACCAGTAGATGCTTTGTCATTACAAATATTTAAAAATGCAATGCTGCATCTTTTCTTAAGTTTCTGCAAGTAGCCTGTTGAATATTCACAGTTCCCTTCAACTTACAGTTCATTGTGGTAGATTGTTGCTTGCTTCTTTAGCAGCATACCCTTAAGTAGCATGCTTTACTTTGATGCGGGCAGAATTTCACTTTCACTACAAGACTGACATCTTTGTTTTTAGATTTATGCAAAGTGTTTCTATTTTTTATTAACTTCTTGGACTGCATGGGATTTTGACTGTGTTTCTCCAGGTAATACATGATGGCCATTCCAACAGCATCCTCTTCTGTAAGGTATTTCACACACCACTGTCTAGTGTCATTGATACATCCATCCTGCACACTTGCCATTTGATAGCATTTTGTGGGTGGGCTTGCATGGAATCTGGGTTTGCACAGAAAATATCTATGACAATTGTGCAAGGTCTAGGAGGGTCTTTCCCCCACCCAGGAATGCTGAATAAAGTATATGTTGGGCAATTACATTTTGACTGCAGTTTTTTCACATGGGGTCAGGTATGGAGTTTTCCACTTGTGGCTTCATGGTGGAAAGTTTCAAAATTTGGAGCATTTCAGATATTAAAGTTAGAGATGATCAACCTGTAGTGATTTTGAAATTGTGAAATGTGACCCCTCCCATGAACTTCTTCAAGATTGTTTTGGCTATTCTGGGTCTCTCATTTTCATATCAATTTTAGGATCAGTTCATTCCTTTCTGCAACAAAAACAAGTTGGGCTTTTGATAGAGTTGGGGTTCAACTTGAATATCAGTTTGGGGAGTCTTGTCAGTTGAAGAACTTAAGCCTTCTGATCCATGAACATGGGATATCTTTTTCACTTACTGAGATATTTCTGAATATCTTTCAACAATATGTTGTAGTACATTGCCTTTTAAAACACACCATAAGACTCAAGTTAATTGGGTCTGCTAGGTGCAAAGACTCCACAGGCATGGCATCTAATTTTCACATCTAAATTATATTCTTGACTAAAATATGATTACCATTGAGCTTTTTACATGAAGCAACACTATTTTGGCCTTTCACAAGACAACCTCTACAAAATTACTTTTTGACATTTTCATTTGTAACAATTAACACTTAGCTGATGTCAAGCATTGTATACATATGGACTCATTTAACCTTCCCAGAAACCTAATGTGGAAGATATTCTCTAATCCCTACTGTAGAGGTGAGACACAGAGCTTGCCCAACATTCTTATAACTAGTTATTTGTACACTGGGACCTGAGCCAGGCAGCCTCCCTCTCCAGTATGTATACTGAACCACTGTTTAGCAGTGTGTGTAAGTTGTGCACTTATCAAAAGCTAAAAAGGTTACACATGAAAAGTAACAGTTACAGTGACAAATAACTCTCCCTTTGTCCCTTAGCTTCCATGGTGGCCTCCTTGGTGTGTTTTTTCTTATTTTTTTTCTGTGGCTTTAAGGATGCCACAAAGAACTTGGTGTGTGGCTTTCCCAGTGTGATATTAAAGCCTTTTTACTATTCCATACAAGTTTCTTATTTTGGAAGGTCTATGGAATTTTTTCACACAAATTTTTGGTACCAAAAAGAATGTTGTATTTCTTTAACATTTCATTTTTTTTCTTTACTTTATAGACATCTTGGATCTTGTATCAATAAGTGTTTCCCCCTTTTGTGGGCCACTTAAAATCTTGGAGCAAATTTTGCAACCACTTCCCATAGTTATTTAGCTCTTAACCTTGCGTTTATCAGTATTTTACCTTTATCCCCATTTTTACCCTTGCCTGACTTATTTATGAAGTTGCTTGAGATGCTTTGGAAGTGGGAGAGGAACAGGGAATTAATTACTAAATAATTAAATGGTAAGAGAGTTTCAAGTGGGAGTAGAACAAGGAAGATAAAATTTCAGCTCAATTTGGGTGACTCTGGAGGCTTTCATAGTGATTTGTCAGTAAAAGGAAGAGTTCATAAATTAGAGCAGTGCGATATCAATCCAGTCATGGGAATAGCCTTCTGTAATTAGTTAAAACTCTTCAAAAGACAAAACGATTATTTGATCTTTCAATTTTACTTCATGATGTATTCTACCAGTAACATAACAACTTGAGAGCGTGTGGGGGTCTCTATCTCTAAACACTTCATATAATTTCACCTTATAGACTTCAGTTACCATCTTTGTGATTTTTAGTTGGTGGGTTAGCTCATTTAAGTATGCTAAAATTAAAAGAATATCTTTGGCTATTACCTTTTGTTTAAAATAAGTTTCATGAAGTAAAATTTTCATGCAATAAAATTCAATTTTTAGAAATATAATTGTCAGTGAGCTTTGATAGGTGTTTGTACAATCATAAAACTATCTCTGAAATCATCCCTCCAAAATTTCCCTCTGTGCCTTTATGGTCAGTCCCATCCCCTTACCTTGACCCTGGCAAGCAGAGCTGTGATTTATGTCCTACAGATTGGCCTTTTCTGGAACTTCATACAAATGCAATCATAGAGCACACAGTCTTTTGTGTCTAACTTCTTTAACTTAGCATAATGCTTTTGAGATTTATTCATATTGCTGATTATATCAGTGGTTCACTCTTTTTTATTGCTGAGGAGAATTATTCTGCATGCATATGTCACAGTGTATTTATCCATTCACCAGCAGATGGACATTTGAGTTGCTTCTACTTTGAGGTTTTGTGAATAAAGTTACCACGAATATTCAAGTAGAGGAATGAGATCGTTGGGTTAAAAAGACACTATATTAAACTCCACAGGAGTGGCAGGTAACGTTCAAAGTTCATTGCCAAATTTGGGTGCGATCATTAAGAATAGAAGCTATTATTTTTATACACAATTGATTATAGCCTAAGATGATCTGATATCCATTCACACTACACTGAGGAAGAAGGGACGCACTGCCCCCAGTGTGTTACTAGAGACTTTCTTTCCTTTAATGCCATCTGTTTCTGTTTGCATCCAGTATATGGACTCCCAGGGAGTCATTTGAGAAGGATTAGAAGAGATGACCCCAAGGTCCATTGCAATCCAGTCTTATCCATTCTGTCAACTACTGGAGTTTAGCCTGAAGAGCAGAAAGCATGGAGGGAGGGAACATCAGTGTCACTTCTAGGTTACATTGTATAATATGGAAGTTCTCTCCTGTGGATTGTCCCATTTGATCCTCAAAGCAATTTATCAAGTGATCTGGCAGGATGCATGGCATGTTCACAGAGCCATTGGGCCACCAGCAACGACTTTATTTGAGATGAATTATTCAGCTCTGAGTTTAAACCTGTAGCCATCTAGAGCCTGTGTTGTGGCAGTCCTCCCCCTAGCCAAGCCCTCTTGGCATCACAAAGCTGAGTGTCACCCTCAGGCTCAATGCATCTCCGCATCAATCTCAGACCTGAACCTCCAAAGTGAGGGTGAGGTTGAGAGGTGTCTGTGGTCCACAATGTTTGGAAACAAAAGATGGGTTTTGTTTTTCTTTTCCTCTGGGTGAAAACTACTCTCTTCAGTGCTTGCAGAATTATTGACCCTGTGTTACAGATGATGTAACCGATACTCAAAGAAGTTAGAAAGTGGCTCAAGGTCATTTTATAAGAAAATGGAATGTCTTGGGTTACTTAAACTCTTCTGCTTTGTGAAATTTGAGTGGAATGCAAAAAATAAAAAATAAAAAACCACAAAATTTAGGACCTGTGTGACCTCTCCTTTTGATACAAAGGAAATGGGGGAATGTGGGGGGTATTCGTATTTGAAGAAGGGTCCTTAGGTAGAGGAAAAAGGGTCAGAAAGTAGATGAATGAATGAGAGAAGGAGCTTGAGAAGGCTCCAGGCCAGGGACAGGCAGAGGAGTGAGGCTGAGAGGGCTAACAGCAAGGGGTCCAAGGTCCTGGAAAAGCTGGTCTCCAAGGAAATGTGTGGCTTCATCCTCACAGCGCCCACGCAGCTCCTGGACTAGATCCAGCCCTTCCTGCAGGCACCAGAGATGGGTCATCTCCAGAAAGCTAAGCGATCTATCAGAAGGGGCCAAACCCCTGCAATTTCTTTTACAGAGGGCAAAAACATTTCACCTACAATTAGAAATATAAATCCTGACTGAAGGAGAAGAGACACTTACTTTGATAGCTAATTAGAACCAGGCCCAGCAAGGTAGGTACTACATTTATGCTCTCCATCGTTCCACAGTCCTGTGCAGGAGATTTACTTGGCTCTATTTTGTACATGAAAAAAAAAAAATGATGAAACTGAGACATTAAGAAATCGTGTACTTTCAATGTGAATATGCCTTTTATGGACTGTAAATAAACTCTGTATCCAGAGGCATTTTTGTCATACATAATCATATATACTTTTTCTTGAAGTGATTAATAAAGAATTTTATAAGCAGGTTTCTTAATAAAGCAACATGTTTTCAGAAGATCCATTGATTGAAGCTTCACTAGTTTATACCTAAGCCAATTATAGTAACATAATTCTTGGAATCATGAATACCTAGCATTGCTTCGGTCATTCTTAAATTGAAGAGGTATTTATGTAGAAGTAGAAATTTACTCAGCGCTGGAACTCAAACTTTTAAAGGAGTATTTACTTGTTTCTCTTTCATATATGTGTCCTGAGCATTTTTTTTTTTTAATTTTAAGAAAGGTGAAGACAAGTGTCTCTTTGTTATCCCATACAGGTCCATACGGTTCTTGAGCTATCAAATGCTGCCTCACTTCTTTTTTGAACTACAAGGTTTCTAAATATATGCTCCTGGTTGTTTTCAATTCTATCTTCTGATGGACTTTCATGTTCTTTATTTTCAGAGTTTCTTGTGATAAGATAAATATTCAGTTCTCCAAATATTTCAGGTTTTGTTCTGAGGAACGATTGAGAATTTGTGTTCTAGATTTAAGCAGCTTGAATGTGCCGAAGTTTTTACCACATTCACCTCCACTGGCAATTATTTAGGAACCACAGTCTGCTAAAGTCCATATTCTGGAAACAGACTTGCAATCAATAATTTAAGTTCTCACCGGTAGACTGACTCCATAGAGCACAGACTGACCTTGAGATAAAGATTTTTCTTTGCCAGTTTGCATCAGGAAAGCCCCTCCTACAGCCTGGGATCTTCCTTGAATACTACAGAGCTGAAATCTGTCACCAGAATTGGAAACCTCACCGTCCTATTGCCAAACTGGGTGCCTCTGCCAGAAGGTTTGGCCACAGTTCATCGTTAGCAGGCACCTAGCTTCTGGTGTGGCCAAAAGCTTAGGAGGAGTGATAAGTATCTAACCTTGTTGGGCCTATCCAAAAAGCAGCATGTGAACTTTCTGGCGAGTTCTGTTGGTGTCAGCTGAGGGCAGACCTTCTGGGAAGAAAGTGAGTTCTACCCACGGTCTGTGAGGCAGAGCTGCCCAGCCGCGGGCCCTGAGTGGTGCTCACTTAAAATTCTGGAGTTTTATTAGGTTAGAATCAGATTCTCCAGCAAAAGGGTGAGACTGCAAGATGTGGAAACCACAAGGGGATGTCTGAGAGAAAGGTAGGAAACATCCCAGGGACACGGGGAAGCTGGGATTTTATCAAAGATATCAATTCTGGTGATTTGTCCAACAGACTCCCAGGACAGATTGGTTTTGAAAGCAATAGCTTTTGTGTTCAAAAGGTGTTCGGTGATTTTTTGAGGTCAAGAGACAAATGCTTCAAAGGGCAGCAGTTCCCAAGGACCATGCTCAGCTGGTAGGGATAGCTGGGTCTGGTTTCCGGCTACCTCTATTGCACCAGGACTCAGGCTGCACCGTGCATTCTCTGCCTGCAGAGTCCTCCAGATCAGAGATTTTTGAATAAGGCAGTAAAGGGTGGATAGATAACCAACACTGATAACTGGTATTTAAGATGAAGTTTTAGATAAAGAAAAAATATGGAAGGCAGAGGTTAAAATGGGAATCCATATTCTGTACGTCACCCTGTATGTATTAGAATTTGATTTTTCTTCTTTGGAGATTTTACAATGCTGAAAATATTTTTAATGGTTAGACTCAATAAATGATAAAGTGATTGTCTTAGCTTAAAAAAAGGCTTATGAAGAGAGGTAATTATTTGGGACTTTATTTCAATTTAGAAATAGGCATTTTATTTATCTATTTATTTATTTATTGGTTGCTCAAAACATTACAATGATCTTGACATATCATATTTCATACATTTGGTTCAAATGGGTTATGAATTCTTATTTTTACCACATGTACAGATTGCAGGATCAAATGATTATACATCCACGTTTATACATACTTCCATACTAGTGTCTGTTGTATTCTGCTGCCTTTCCTATCCTTTTCCTATCCCCCCTCCTCTCCCCTCCCCTCCCATCTTCTCTCTCTACCCCATCTACTGTAATTCAAGAAATAGGCATTTTAATTGACAGTAAGTTAGCTGTTTTGTGTTGCTATAACAAAATGCCTGGGTAAAGAAGTTTACTTGGCTCATGAAGCTGGTGGCTTAAAGGGTCCAAACAGCATGGCTCTGGCCTCCTGATGAGGCCAGAAAGAGAATTGGCTATGTGACAGGGATCAAAGCTTGGGGTGGCCCTGCTGTATACTGATTGGCTTTCAGTTGAACTCTTCTAGTTACCAAGACCTGACCCACTCCCGGGGACACATTGATCAACTCACGAGGGTGGCGCCCTGATGACCTAATTACTTCCCACTAGGACCTTCCTCTTTACCACCTCAATGCTGACCCTCTGGGGAGCAAGCTTCCAGAACATGAACTTTTTTGTCATTGCTGTTTTGCTTTTATTTTTTAAATTAGGGATTTGTAGTTATACATTGTAGTTGGGGGCATCCCAGCAAAATCATATGGTTATGGACTTTGATTTCAGTTCACCATCTCGCCCTTTCCCTCCCGTCCTCCCTCTCCTGCTCATCGATTCATTTATTTCAGAGGCTCTTTTTACATTACATAAAGGTGAACTTCCCTATAGTATATTAATATGTGCACATGAACATGATTTTTTTAGGAATTTTCACGTTGCTTCCCCTTTCCCACCCCTCCACTCTGCTTCTCAATTCCCTTCTTTTACTCTCCCTAGATCTTTGTGATCTCCTATCCATCCCTCCTCCTTTCCTTTATTTTGCTCTAGCTTCCACATGTAAGAGAAAACATTCAGCCTTTTAGTGTCTGAGTCTGGCTTGTTTCACTTAGCACGTTGTTCTCCAGTTCATTTAACAACAAATGCCATTATTGCATTCATCTTTACAGCACAAGAACTTTTGAAGGACAAACTGTATCCAAACCACAGCATACAGGAAAACAGGCCCCTTTTTACATGCTTTTTATTCCTTAATTTTTTTAGGAGGTAGTATTTTATAAACACTTCATTAGATGCGTCTTTCATAAATATTTCATTGTCTGTGATTTGTCTTTTCTTTCTCTTTGACAATGACTTTTGCAGAGCAGAAATTTTAAATTTTAAAGAGATGATCAATTCTTTCTTTCATGGGTTGTGTCTTTTGTCATCTCCTTAAAGTCGTCACCAAACTTGACATCATCTAGATTTTCTTGTTCTTATGTTCTGGAAGTTTTATAGTTTTGCACTTTGTGTGTATTTACTTAATCCATCCTGAGTTAATTTTTGTGATTGGCACAGTTTCATTGTGTGTGTGTGTGTGTCCAGTTGTTCTAGCACCATTTGTTGAAAAGACTATTTTCTCTACTGTATTGCTTTCCCCTGTCAATGAGCAGTTGACTGTATTTTTGTGTGTGTACTTCTGCACTATCCTCTGTAGCCCTGTGTATTTGTTGGGTTTTTTTTTCCTTCTTTTTTTTTTTTTTCACCAATATCTCATTGACATGATTATAAGAGCTTTATAGTAGGTCTTGAAGTAGCTAGTCATCAGTCCTCCAAGTTTGTTCTCCTTTAACATTGAGTTGGCTATTCTGGGCCTTTTGTCCCCCCAACCCTGCCCCCCCCCCAAAAAAAAAATCTTTAAAGTAGGGTTTTTACTCACAGAGTAACCATAAAATTTGATTTGGATCTCCTTGAACTTATAGATCAAGTTGGGGAAAATTAACGTCTTGACAATATTGAGACTTTCTACCAGCTATGTTTGCATATTTAACCTCCAGAACTCCAGTGCTGAAGTATTAACCCCCAATGTGACAGTATTAGGAGGTGAGGCTTCTGGGAAGTGATTAGGTCCTGAGGGTGGAGCCCTTGTGAATGGGATTGGTGCCCTTGTAAAGCAGGATCCAGGAACTCATTCATTCATTCTACCATGTGAGGACTTAGCAAGGAGCACCATCTGCAGACCAGGAAATGAGCTCTCATCAAGCACTGTGTGAGGCCCTAACCTTGGACTTCCCAGTCTCCAGAACTGTGCGAAATAAATTTCTGTTGTTTATATGCCACCCAGTTCATGGCATTGTGTTATAGAAATCTGAAGAGACTGAGACCTTGTTGAGGGCCACAGCCGAGTTCGGAATGACACATGGCATTTTTGCCAGAAGTAGTGGTTGAGAGGTGATGCTAGGAGCCATTAAGAAGATGACTTTTGAGGGCTGGGGATGTGGCTCAAGTGGTAACGTGCTCGCCTGGCATGCGTGCGGCCCGGGTTCGATCCTCAACACCACATACAAACAAAGATGTTGTGTCCTCCGAAAACTAAAAAATAAATATTAAAAATTCTCTCTCTCTCTCTCTCTCTCCCTCTCTCACTCTCTCTTTAAAAAAAAAAAAAAAAAAGAAGATGACTTTTGAGTTCTGGTGGAGTTCCCGTTGAGTTCCTCTTGAGCTCTTGCGGGGATTCCCGGAGAATTCCCATTGGTTGGGGAAGTGCTGGAGGAGGGATTTCTGGTTGTTGGTTCCTGGAGGAGCCTGTGCGGAGTGTGCTGGTGGAGTTCAGAAATAAAGTTTGTTCCTGCTTCAGTGGCTTGTGATTTGTGCCCAGCCAGACTGTGGCAAGACCTCTCCATGAACGTGGAATAAGTCTCCGTAGATTTAATTATTTTTGATATCCTCCTTCAGAGTTTTGTAGTTTTCTTATTTGTATCTATTTTTATTTCATTTTGTGGGATTTTAATGTAAATGATCTTGTGTTTTGAATTTCAGTTCCTTTTATTCATTGCTGATATGTAGCAACATGGTTAACTTTTATACATTAGCCTTGAATCATGCAACCTTGCCATAATTGCTTATTAGTTCCAGGATTTTCTTTTCAGTTCTTTTCAATTTTCTATATAGATGATCATGTCATCTTCATGCAAAGACAGTTTCATTTCTTCCTTCCCAATCTGTATACCTTTTTTCTTATCTTATTGCTCTAGCTAGGAATTCCAGTGCAATGTTGGAAAACAGTGGGGAGAAGGGACATCCTTACTGATCACACAGTTCAATAGAGTTCCCTTCTAGTTAATTTGCTGGGGATGCCTCTTGCCCCCTGAACAATATCATTTGGAGAACTGTCTATCATGAACATTAAGAACAACCTTATTATTGTTGTTGTTGCTGCAATTGTTCTTCTTTAGAGATACATAGCATTCGATTGCATGGATAAACTATTGTTTATTTAACTGGATCCATATTTAGGGTATTTCCACATATTTTGTTAGCACAAACAATGCTACAGCAAATGATAGTATATATAGGGCATTTTGCATATGTGCAAATTCCTAAAAGTTGAAATGGCAAACAAAAGCATATACACACATACCCACGTGCACACACACACACACACATACATTTGTTACTTTATTAATTTACCTTCCATGGAGGTTATATCAATTTATACTCATTTCAGTGAGATATAAGATATTTTAAAAGTGATATATCAGAGTAATTTTGATTTTGCATTTCTCTTACTATGAGTGAGGTTGAGCCATATCTTCTTTTTTTTTTTTAATATTTGAGGTATTTTGCTTTCTTTCTCTCTCCATATCCTTTGCTAATTTTTCTGTGGGACTTTACAGTGAGGTTGAGTAGCTCTTCACATATTTGGGAGGCTATCCTTTTATTTGATATGAATTACAGTAGTCTAATTGTACATAAGGAGACTCTTGTCTACAATTGTATGTATGTAGACTCTTTTGACACAGAGTACATTCTTTGGCCCAGAGGTGTTCAAAACATATGATTGCTTGGTAAGGACATTATCAGGGAATTTATGGATCAGATCTCTGAACCATATGATTTTTAAAGTAACTTTTCATATTCAATTTTATAATTTGTCAATGGAATATTGCTTTATTTAGACCACAAAACCAATGCCTGCCATACAGTGCAGCCTGCTCTGACCATCTACCCAGCATCTCCTTGGGAGACAGAGCCTGAACACTTGGCCATCACATGTGTGCTGAGTATCCAGTGACCTGCATCTTTTCTCCCAGAAAGAAGGAAGCAGCTGTACTCTATCACTTTTGAGTACTTTGGCCAACAGCCTGGCATCTTGGGAATTTACCCAGCATACTCTTTACAAGTATTCAGAGTCTTCTAGAAGGCGGCAAAGCATGAAAGGGAACCAAGACTATTAAAGATTTATGCCTCTTGTGTAATTTGCCTACAAGAAACCAAGTCAACTTCTCCTCAGCACTTAATGTAAGATAAACGGAAAACTGCAAAGAAACACATTAAAAGATAATTAATAAGTATGTGCAATAGTTCAGTCAAATTGCTCACATCCCACTTTTTACAGGCAGCTGGAAAACATTTTGCACACTAGAAAGATGAAAGTACTTGCTATCTGTTTCCCGGAGATGGGAGGACAAGGAGAGCCCTGCTTCTTTAAGTCCCCAGAAGATGGTCCTGCATATATTGCACACAGTTATCAGCTGCTTGAAATCAGCAAGGCCTCATTTGGGACTCTGGACATGTCAAGAAACAGTATGTGGCTGATTGAAGCGAATGGCTTAGAAACACTGGGCAAAAAGACGTTGGCAATTGATGGGGACTTTTGTTCAGTCTTTTTTTTTTTTTTTTTAAACATTTCAATTCTAAGAGCAAGACTCACTAACTCTGAGTACTCAAAGGCAGACATTTTCTAAAAGGGAAGAAGGTGGTCTAGGTCATGTCAAGTAATTTGTGTTAATTTTCCTTTTTAAAAAGTTTTCCTTCTCTTAATGCTTCCTGACTAGCTTTCTGAGACCTCTTACCCTGTCCTTCTCCTCCTCCTTCTTCTTTTTAATATTTTTTCCTTTAAATTCTGTTATTTCCTATCTTCAACAGGTCCAATATAGGCACTTATTATTTTTCATTTTTTCTTCTTTCTTTGAGGGCGCACACCTTATGCTTATGGTTCATCAGATATAGTCCAAGGAAGATGAGTCCTGGACCTAAAAAGGGTGCCAGATACAGCAGAGTGCACAGTTTTGACCATGACCCCTGATTTGGAAGTGGGGTCCTGAAGTTAGGAAGAACACCCTCATGCTGGGGGTTTTCACGTGATTGGCCTGGAGCCTGACAAGGTTTATAGACAGAAGCTGACGTGTGGGATGCTGTGAACGCGCCTGGTCTTGGCCAGATTCATGCAAGTCAAATAATTGTTGGGCCCACTATATTTGGTCAGCCATGGAGAACATCCTCAGACCTGTTAAGCATGAGGCAGAAACAGTCAATTTTCTCTGTCAGTTAAAAAAAAATGAGGGAATGGGGGTGGGAAGAGGGAGAGAGAGAGATGGATTTAAAATAGTCCTTAAAAAGAAACATTCGTTTCTCCCCAAAGTTACAAGACCTCCAGGTTGAATTCCACAATGATGGGGAGAGAAAGTGCAAAGGGTTCTGTCTCACGCACGGCATTAAGAATGAACTTGGGCATATGCAGACCTGTGGGCTGCAGCTCCGAGGGGGCGAGCTCCCGCTCTGGGGTGAGAGATGAGCGTGTGCAGAGAAGCCATCTGGGAAAACTCTTCTCCTAATTTGAACTGAACCAAGCTGAGACCCTCAGCATTTCTTTCCATTGAGATCCAAGCTGAACAATGACACAATCTGAAGGCTGATGTTCAGTTGTGAGATACCCATGTGTCCTCGCCTAACAGCTGTCACGGTGAGTCCACGCTGCTCCTGAAAGCTAGATAATTAACTGCCGTGTGCTTTGAAGTCCAGGGAAAGCTGCTTCCAACTGTGGTACATTTACAACTCCTACAACTGCCACGTCAAATGTTCAGGGCCTCAACCACGTCGGTCCCACGAACGCCTTTAGATGTTCAGGTTTCTCAAAGGTATTCAATTCCCTGATGCTGCCATTTGAGGTCTTTCAAGACAGGTGTTTCAAAAAAAGACTTCTTTTTAATCATTAGATTATTCAATAAGCTTGCAAAAAAAAAAAAAAAAAAAACAACAACAACATGGCTATAAGTAATAGAGTATGGCTTTTTTTTTTTTTTTTTTTTTTTTTAAATTGAGGCTGTTTTTGAAGTGATCAAATTTGGGAGAAGTGGGTATAGAACTATTAAAACTATAGAAATGTCCAGAGAGTGACATCATACTGAGAAAATAGATAAAAATTCTAGTTTATTAAAAAAAAAAAAAGCTTAGCAAAAGGGCCAATTGAGCTCTCTCTGCTTTAGGAGTTTCAAAATAAGCCTTAGGAAAAAATATATTTCTAAAAAGGTTCAGACTTTTGGTTCAGGCAAATATGAACAAGTGTTCATGTGTGTTGAAGAGAGCATTAAACAGCTGAATAAATGCACCAATTATAATTTTGATTTTTTTTTTTTTTTTGTGGTGTGTTCCATATATTTCTCTCTGTGGAGATGGACAGTTGGATCTCTGTAAAGCACTCAAGTTTCTACATCTTATTTATTCAAGAAAAAGTGAGTATAATTTCCCTTTGAGACTGCTGTAAAGGAAAAGAATTAAGATGATATTTTTAAAGATAATGTTTCGAAGCATAATTTTGAAATGGATTACTTAGACTTTGTGAAATTATGTCGGTTAATTCTATCTACATTACCCTGCACTAAGAAGAATGCTGGTGTTTTCATGCTGAGATTATTTGGTAGGGTTAGAAAAGGGTAATTGCCAGTTTGGGTTTATCTTTCTAGTAAAAATCAAATGTGGACTTTGTTGAGACAGAAATTCAGGACTTAACCTGTGCTATGGAAATCGTTTGCACTTAGCAAGTCTTCATAGTTATTTTTCTTTTAAATTTATGTTGTTTTGCCTTTAGGGAGTTGATGGAAAGGAATTGTGAGTGTTTCGTGGATAAAGTTAAAATTGTTTCATTAAGTGTTAATGGACTTAATAGTCCAGTTAAAAAGAGCCACTGTATTAGCCTGTATTAGGCACTTGGTGCTGACGTGGCGTATGTTTAGGAATTGCATTTGGCCCATAGAGCTGAGCATCGTATGTGAGCATAGGTTAGGAATGTGTTTTGTTCTTTTGCTATAAGGAAATAACCATTCTATTTATATATTACTCCAATTTTTAACAAAGCGGCCATTCCAGATGCAACCAATTGGTTTATTTTGGCCCAAAGAAAGATTCGGACATCTATTAGAACATTAAGAGCACAGCATGGCTCACTGAACTCAACAACGGAATAGAAGTTGAGTTATATAAAATTCCAAAATATGCCTCTTTCTCTAGCACCTTTGCTATAAAATGGGTTAACAATGCGATTGGGAAGAATTAGTGAGATTACAGTATTTTCTAAATGTGCCCAGGATTTTTGCTGATTAGAGTTTTTGGAAAGGGAACCGTTATGCTATAGTAAATATATGCCTTGAAAAATGCATTTGTTCTTGGCTGATAGAAGAGATTTAAAGTTATGCCATTTCCTCCTGATGAGATGAGAATCAGTATTTCTTGCAGTTGTGGGAAGTTAAAAGAACAGTGAGGAATCCGGCCTTAGCTTAGCCAGCAATTCCACAGGACGTTGCTTATTCTTCACGAAGCACCAAATCAAATCATGTGGGTTTGGATACATCTTCATCAGGTCTTCTGAAATCAAACAGCACTCATTTTAATATAATCTTTTGAACATTTGGAAATGAGAATGCTTCCTGCCTTCATAATACACAAACCATATGTAGTTATGAACCATATGGACTCTACGTAGCCCAAGATCCTAAAAGACGAGGCACTCATTTCCGCCTGCCACTTTATGAACTGATGAGAAAATCAGTGACTTGCAATACAATGTGACATGAAAGCTTCAAGAACTTTCATTCATTCAACAAGTATTTTTGAGTAGCAACATTTTCCTTTTTCTACCATTTTCTTTTTTGGTCAAAAGAAATGTAAAATCGGCATGTCTTTAGCTCCGACAATTCTAGCATTAGAGATGTGCATTAGGTCCGACAATTGATATAAATTGTGGCTGGAACAGACATAGAGGGAAAACAGATTCCTGTGACCTTGTGGAAATCCTGAATTCTCCTTCCCTTAGTCTCCCTAGTAAGTGAGAGGATCCCCAGAAAGCTCCTTCTTACCCTACTATTCTGTGGATCACAATAGAGGTCACAGTTGATAATTACTTCAGTACAACAAGAAAGACTGGCACTTGGGACCCTCCCCTGGGCACAGAATTTTCTAAAATTCTTATGTGCGGCTGCTTTGAGTGTGTTGCCTCCCTGTATCATGTTTTGAGTGTGTGAAAGCTGCCCAGGACTTTGTGGAATAGATGCGGGGCCTGCTGAAAGACCACATTTCTTTAGAATCTGTGGGTAAATTCTAAGCTCAATTGTTCATTTTGTATTTCTTTTAGACAAATGAGGGCAAATCAGGAAGCTGACTGATGGAACATGGTATGAGAACTAGCCTAGACAAGACTGCATAGATAGTTATCCGTCTTTTAGATCTTGCACAGTTAAGTCAGCTTTAGAAAATCATGATACATTTATTACCGTCATGAACTTAGTGTGGTTTTTTTTTTTTTTTTTTTGGTGCTGGGGATTCCCAGGGCCTTGTGCATGTGAGGCAAGCACTCTTTCAACTGAGCTATATCCCTAGTCCAAGTGTTGGGTTCTTTATAAGAGTACTGACATGCAAACCTAACAATTTTATTAATATCTAGATCCATAGTCAGTTAGGGTACACTAATATTTATTTCTTGCTATTGCAGGCACTGTGCTCCTTTTTACATGTATTAACTCATTTAATTCTCAGGACACTTCTCCTTGGTGTCACTCTGAGTCCTACCTCCACCTTCCTTCTTTCTTTCTTTCTTTCTTTCTTTCTTTCTTTCTTTCTTTCTTTCTTTCTGGTACAAGGGATTGAACTCAGGGACACTTAACCACTGAGTCACATCCTCAATCTTTTTAAATTAAAAAAAATTTTTTTTGAGTCAAGGTCTTGATAAGTTGCTTACTTAGTTGCTGAGGCTGGCCTTGAATTCGCCATCCTCGTGCCTCAGCCTCCTGAGCTGTTGGGATTATAGGTGTCTTCACTGTGCCCAGCTGTCTTCTTGCCTTTGCCATCAGGCAGGGGCTGGCTTTCCCATCTCTTGTAGGCACCATCCTAAGAAAGGTTGCAAATACGTTTTACTGACGGTCTGAAGGTGAGTTTGGCTTCTTCTGCAGAGTCTCAACAAATCAGGTTAATTGTCATTATTTTTTAAAATTGAGACGTTTCACATAAAAATCTGGATTTCTGGATTTTTATAGTGAGAGGACTTGGCACCATCGGGCCCTCATTTCAGGATTCTGACTGGAGCTGAGTTGGGCTGTCTGCTTCTGCCTCCTCCTAATCCAGCCAGGCCCTGTGAACACTGAAGCGTCAACATTTGCATTGAAGATAGGGAGCACATCTTAAAGTATTATCTTGCCCACCCCCACCCCCAATCGATTTTTGCAGGTTCATGGAGGAGTTAGGGGGCTGTTTAGGTTGCACGGTAGGAATGAAATTCCAGGCTTTGGCCGTGGGAGGACCTCGGGGACAGCAGGATGTCTATGTATTGTGTCAGGAAAGACCTGTGCCTGCTTTCACTGCAGGCGAGACCCAGCCTGAGTCCTCACATCTGGCCACAGGGCAGCCCGACTTCCATCGATGGTCAGTGGAAAGTGAGACAGGAGAGCCAGCTGGAGGCTGGTGATCTGTTCCCCACCCCACTCAGCCCTTTCCCTTGGAGTGCACTATCCTGCTGAAAACAGGTGAAACTTGAATTGGATACAGAATTCCTGCACCCGTTATTTTTAACTTTATTATGATTAGTAGTTTGAAAGATAGGACTTCAAAGATGTTAGCAGGTGCTAACTTCAAAGAACCATATAAAACACTGTCCACACGGTTCAGCTCTAATGGGCAACTCTGTACAAGGCCATCAGGCATCCAGAGCTGCAAAGAATTTTTATGTTAGCCTCTCATCAGAGACCTTTCTATTCAAGAATGAGATTTTAGGCTTTCTCTGTAACAATGCAGGCCTTATGAGTCTTGCCCATGTTTTCCTTGGCACCCATGTGAACTTCCTGTGTGGGCAAAACATTGCTATTGCCAGACTTTTGACAGTGGTTTGGAAGGTTGAAGAAATGAATCTTCTTGCTCCCAATTCTGTATGGCTCATGAGATTTTTCAGCACCGCCTATCGGAGGCCCACAAAGTGTCCACGTTTCCCGTGTTTGGTTGTAGCATGTCGGCGGCGCTTCTCTTGAGAGTTGCAGTTCCAAACACTCCATGCTTAACATAAGTATGTTAGACATCTGATCACCTTGCTGGCTAGTTGCTGAGTAAGGGGTGAACGAGATAAGATTTTAGTGGCCACACTGCTGGCCTTGGCATTGCTTATTAAGATGAAGATGATGCTGTTCTAAATAGCTTCTTTGACAGCAGAAAAGGGAGGACTTCAAAGATACAGTATGGTCATTTTTTTTTTTTTTTTTTTTTTTACTTCATAGCCAATTCAATGTTAGTCTAGAAGTCTTTCTTTACTAATTTATGTCATTCACATGTGATGTGAAGTATGGCATGCGCATAGATGGCACTCAAATGATGTACAGGGTCTACATGACATGGTCCCTGCTCTCAGCGCATTTAGTCTAATTGGTGAGGCAGGACTACCGAAGGAAGCCAGGGGCCTCACACCCTGCTGGATATTAAGCATGAAACTGAACACACACACACACACACACAATTTATAACAGTGCTGCTCTAGCTGTTCAGGGCTGGGTCACTCAGAGTAGACTAATGTTGGCCCTAGGCCGGGCTTCCTGGTCTGGACTGGGAGTATCTGGCAGAGTCTGGCACGATATGTGGAGGACCCTGGAGCTGGAGGGACAGGAATGGAGTTGGAGGGCCATACCTTTTGGGCCAGATGGAAGAGGAGGCAGGTTAAAAAGCTCCTGCTTTACCCTAGAGCTGATGCTAAGCCACTTGTGTGCAAAGGAGGGGCAGCTCTGAGTCTGCCTGAGGAAGATTAATCTGGAAGCTTCAGGGGATTAGAGCAATGGAAGATGCACGAGGCTGGAAAGTCAGTTAGGAGGCTTCTGAATAATCCAGGCTAAAGTAAGTGGGGGCCTGAATTAAGGGCAGCCGAGAAGAGGTGATTTTAGATTTTGGAAAAGACACCCAAATGGAACTGATGAAAGAAAGGGCAGAGGGGTAAAAGGTGCCACCGTTTCCAACCTGGAGGTGAGTGGGAGGTGGGTTACTGCCCTGCCCCTCTTCCCAGCTGGCTCACTTCAGGGACCTTCTGCCTCTGGTTATCTGCCTGGCTCGCTTCTTCACTCTCAGGCCCCATCTGGTCTTCTCCACGGTAGAATTTTCAACAAATGCACAATATGGTCATATTACTCCTCGGCAGAGTTCTCGCAGGTTCATAGACTGTTTTAGTCAGCTTTTTTTTTTTTTTCCTGCCGTGACTAAAAGATCTGTCCAGAACAATTTTAAGGGAGGAAAAGTCTATCTGGGGACTCACGGTTCGGAGGTCTCAGTCTATAGAAGGCTGGCTCCATTCCTTGAGGCTCGAGCTGAGGTAGAATATCATGATGGAAATGAGGCAGAAGGAAACAGCTCACATGATGATCAGGAAACAGAGACTCCACTCTCCAGACACAAACCTGTGCCCCCAAAGCCATGCCCCAATTCCCACCTCCTCCAGCCACACCCCACCTGCCTCCAGTCACCACTCAGTTAATCCCATTGGGGATTAATTCACTGATCGGGTTAAGGCTACAACCCAATCATTTCTCCTCCAAACCTTCTTGCGTTGTCTCACACGTAAGCTTTTCGGGGATACCTCACATCCACACCATACTATAGACATGGAGAGCTTAGGCTCATAGAGATTGCAGAGTGTGCCCTCCTGAGAGAGGACTTCCCTGACCACCCCAGCTCTCCCTCGCCCTGCTGGAGATTTCTCCATAGCCCACGTCCTCAACCGACAACAGATTATACCTCTGTTTGGTTGCTTTCTATACTTTCTTACTAGGATGTAAGATCCTAAGGACAAAGACTATCTCTTTCTTTTAGAATCCTGCCCTCAGTACTGAATACAGTGCCAGGCATAGAATTGATGTAGAGGCAAGCTCAAAAAAGAGACTAACTTGGGGAGAAGTGGAGGAGGACGAAGATGATGAGTTAACTTTAATCACGAATCATTCTAGAAGAAACTGTTTTACGTGGTGATTGCAAGAGGTTAAGGCATGCAGTGCATGCTCTCCAGGGGTCCTCTCCATAGGCATCAGAATAGCCCCAGTGGACAGTCCTCTCCCCTGGGTTTTTCTCAGGGGTTTCCTCCTTCCTGTAGGGGTCCGTTTCCTTCCCTGGGAGACTTACCTTTTCCTCAGGAGAACAGCCTTGGAATAAGGGGATGCATCAGGGAGCTGTTGGCATTTGAGAGGATGATGTCGAAATCTCGTTATAATGCTGTCCATTATCTCATTATTCAATGCTTTCTAGAAACTTCACATGTAATTATTGGGATAATCTGCTACCAACTTTTGAAATACATTTGCCATTCCCCATAATAATCTAAATGAGTCCAAAAATAAAAAGCCAACACAATGCACACCTGTAGCTCATTTGTTTCCACGGTTTCCGTTTCTCGAATTCCCCCTTTTTCCAGGAGCGTATTAGCATCACCTGCCAAACTGACTTATGAGTTAATGAAGTAGCTCAAGTGCATGCATTTGGTCTTCCAAAATAATCTCTTAAAGAAAACACAGTTCTGCTTTTCAAATATGGTTCAGCCATTTCTTGATACAAACACGTTCTAACATCACTATTGACTGTATTGAAATGAATGAATACATTATAAAACACTTTATCTTTATTGCTGCCTGAAGTGATCTGTTGAGAATATAATTGCCAGCTGTGTATCTTAGGCACATAATTCCATTACCGGGTTCTTAAGGAGCCATCAGACCCATGGCAAGTGCCATCCCCAGGTCAGATCACCACAGCCTGAATCTGCAAATGCTGCCAGAAGCCGGGGGTCCCAGACTGCTCTTAGAGTCTACTCAAAAAAGTCTGCCATGCTTCTATAAACCCGAGATCACTGCTTCTGGGGAAAGGGTCCCTGGGTATAAAACAGACCTGTGTTTCCTGGGGCTGTCCACCTATATCCATGACATGTATGGACTCTAGATTGAATTCTCCAGCTGTGTTGGAGTGGGGGCAGCAGCCAGCCACCATTCACAAGTGGGGTGATGAGGCGCTCAATGCTGTTCTGGCCTTTGTGCGTGGCTGGGAGGATAACCCAGTTTCCCCAGACACTATTAAATATCACATAGTCTACAAATAGAGATTATGGGGTGGGGCAGGGGAGAGGGCTTTAAGACTTAAAGTCCATTCTGCCAGCACACAACCAGTATATATCCTGGGCATATTTTGCTATGAATCTCCATAGAATTCCAGGATTTTGGAGATAACACTGTCCAGATCTCTCACTTTACAAAGGAGGGATAAGAACTCACATTTATTGAGGCCTCGTGAGTATATGAAAAGTTCCTCTGAACTTTCACTTACTTCTCAGTTGGCCGATGAGGAAAGTGCTGGTACTTTGGTCCTTGTACATGAAAAATATTACAATGCTGAAGGAAAAAGAGTTGGGGCATTTGAACAGTTTGATTATGGAAGAGAGGATGATGGGAGGAAGAACTGTGGGGAGGGCGGGGGCCGTCAGCAGGAATGGGTCAGCATGAAGGAGGACAACTCAGGACACTAGGCGGAAGGAGGGGATGAGAGGAGGGAAGTGGCCCAGGTTACACCCAGCATTTTTGCCCCTGAGGGGAAGATACTGGAAGCCCATTTCTGGGTTGCCTCTGCCGGGATATTACAAGCTGCCAATGTCTGCTCTCAAAGCAAGTTTGATTGAAATCTAGAAAGGTGTGCTTGCCAAGGCTGTGTGTGACAGAATCCCAAATAAATAATTGAATCTCTGCTCGTGAGCATGGGTTACATGCTCCTCACCCCATTCATATGCCACTCTTGCCCATCCAGGTGTAACAGCATGGAGAAGGGACAACAGAGCGAGGTCAACTGCCCCTCCAGCTATTTCCAAGCTCACAGTCTCAATGAACTTGGAGAATCAGCCTTTCTAATTCCTGAGGAACTGATCTCTGATTCCAGATGTTAAGTTACAGTTTATGGCCTATAATTAAAAGAAGTGCTGGGCATGGTGGCACATGACTGTAATCCCAGTGGCTTGGGAGGCTGAGGCAAGAGCTTCGCAAGTTCAAAGCCAGCCTCAGCAAAAGCAAGGTGCTAAGCAAAACAGTGAGATTCTGTCTCTCAATAAATGAAATACAAAATAGGGCCAGGATGTGGCTCTGTGGTCAAAGGCCCCCAAATTCAATCCCCAGTACCCCCTCACAAAAAAAAGAGGTTCCTTCCCCTTCTCATCCTGTTTCGATAGAGTCCCATTGTCGGAATTAAAGCAAAACCAAATACTTCTCTCTAGTTTAATGTCCACGATCATTTTTATCCTTATTGATTAATAACTAATAATATTAAAATATGTTACTGAGGCCCTTCAAAAGAGCAATGACAAGAAAATACAATTAGACACATCAGGATACAGAAGCAAATCTTGGGAAGTGGTGGGAAGGGGAGGAGCTCAGAGCTCAAAGTCAAGCAAACACTAAGAACGAGGTGAGTGGTACTTACCTGCATGAATAGGGGCTGCTAGGTGTGTGTTTACCTGAAACCCACCTGCCCAGTGGAAACCCTCCAAATTCATTCCTGAAAGTTGTGTGATGACGGGTATTCTTTAAAAAAAAAAAGGGGGGGTGGGTGGGTGTATTCCCATCTCAGTTTGGATGGAAATCCTAGAAAAGATTGAAACTGCAGGGAGAAGGGAAACAGGGTGACTTGGGTGAGTTTCTGGGTCTGATCAGGCTTCTCTGTGGGGATTCCTGGCACAAAGGGATCCACTCTGTACATGGTGGCCCTGCCCAGGAGGGCTCGAGAAAGGGACAGGCAGGAAATCTCCTAGCCTTGGCTTCCCTGGGCTTCCTTGCAGCCCAGCTGACTGGCTCTGGCTGGATGGAGTTCCAGACACAAAAGCTCAGCCCTGCTTTCTTCACCTAGAACACTGGGAAATGCAAGTCACCCCAGAGGCCCCTGGGACGCACCCAGCTGCCTGGAGAGGTCAGGGCTCTGCTTCCCCAGGGCACCGTGACTCCGCACTTCTGAAGGAACAGGTGGTGTGTCTCTGTGCATGGATGGATTTTTTTTCCTGTCTTCCTCATCATTGACTGGAGTAACTCAGCTTACTTGGTACAGAACTGGAAAGAGCCCCCTGGGGGAAACATGGCTGTTTATGACTCTCTGACCTTGGACTTGTCACCAAAGTGATCTGGGCTTCCCTTGCTCCCTGGATGAAGGGGGTGGCATGGCAAAGCCAGGAGCAAACGTTTCTCTTTGAGAAACAGCACATCACCATCTTGCAGAGATCAAAGTCTCGGACCACGCGGCTCATTCTTTCAATGTCAACAATTCTTTCTATCAGGAGGGAGATAATGAAGGAAAAAAAGGAACTTTTTTTTTTCCACTGTGAAGGTCTGTTCAGATACAAAAGTCTTCACCAATAACCGTGTTAGGGAAAGAAACATCCAATCCCCAGGCCGCGTCTGGAGTCTGTTTGCTGTTTGTTCTGTTCTCAGTAGGGTGAACAGCTCATTACTGTCCGAAGCACGGGCCTTTTATGTACTTGAAAACCATTGCCAGCTCACCCTGTAACCTTCTGTCCTCCAAATGGAATTACCTGGCTTCCTTTAACCTCCGCTGATCTTTATTTTTTAGACCTCTAAATCACTTTCGAGACTGGCTTGTGAACCCACTGTACTTCCTCTCTCCCCCGTTAATTGCAGGCCTCAGAACTAGACCCTGCGCTCGGGGAGGGTCTGCCCAGCTCTGTGTGTCTGGGTAGGGGAGACGCTGATGGACAGTGACAGCAGTCACTTGTTAGCAGCAGACCGAGGTGGGGAGGGGAGGGGCTGGCCGTCTTTGTAGAACAGTTAGAAGTCGGGCTTTTTCCCACCTCGTCATTTTCATTTCAGAGTTTCACCGGAGCCACTTCCTCGGGGAGCATCCAACAGGGCCTGGCTACGGATGGCCAAGTGCTTTTAGGAGAATTAAAAAAAAACAAAAACAAAAAACTGGCAACTCCCAGGCCCCCAGAGGGAATCCTGTCTGTGGGCAAGGATGGCTTTATTCACAGAGACCCAAATATATTTCAGTTACTGACACTGGACACTGATTCTTTACCTAAGAATCATCTAGATGGTCAGCTTCTGTCAAATGTTAGGATTTGGGTGTGGGGCCTGGAAGAATGAGCAGGAGTTGAGGAGCCGCTCCCCTTGTGGATTCGGAACTGCCAGGTGTTAGGGACCCCCATGTGTCCACACCCTATTCATAGGATGAAGTCCTAGAGCCTCCAAAGTGATAAGGCCTTTAGGGAGTTGGCGGAGGTTAAATGAGGTCATGAGGGTGGACACCTAGTGTCCTTATAAGAGGGGGAGACCCCAGGTTCTTCTCCCTCCGAGCACACAGAGGAAGGAAAGGCTCGGTAGGGGGAAGGGGCCTTCTGTAACCTAGGAAGGGGAGGCCGCGCCAGAAACCAACTAGATGTCTCCTTGAACTTGAACTTGCAGCCTCCAGACTGTGAGAAGATAATTGTTCATTGTCTGTGGCATCTTGTTAAGGCACCTGAGCAGACTGACACCTGGGTACCTCCCCAAGTGCTGAGCATCTGGGGCTGATTGCAACCCCTGCTCTGTGAGCCGGGGAGAAGAGAGAGAAAAGCCGGTTCCCGTGCTTAGTCTAGTCTACTAGTGGGAAAAGTTAGAGAAGTAATCTGTAGCATGGGACATGCTGTAAGAGATGTGCAGCTGACGTTGAAGGTCAGAAGAATTGCCATGCTGTGATAGGGACCAGGATGTCCTCGCTGTGAGGTGAGAGCCCATCAGATGGGCTTTGAGAGACTGGGAGGACTTCAGCCCCTGGCGACATATTGGAAGGCTGGAGAAGGCACTCTGTGTGGAGCTGGATGGTGCCGCCAGGCTGGATGAGCTCAGGGTACACTGAGGGGGCGATGTGTGACAGGAGATAAGGCCAGAAAAGGAGGGGGACATCAGACTTCCAGCCTGGATGTCGCCGTGCTGCTGGGTTCGGTGTAATTCTGGACAGAATTAGGAATCCCTGAGGGGCTGGAAGAGAGAAAAATAGCAGATGAAAGATAAGTTTTAATTAACTTAACAAATATTTATTGAGAACATCCAGTGTGCTGGGTGGGTGCTGCAAATACAGTTGTGGACAAGAGAGAAGTAACTCTCCGCTCTTAGAGAGTTGACAGATACTCAGATATGTAACAGTGTTGGGCAGTGAAGAGCATCAGGAAGAAAAATAAATGATGTTTGCCATAACCTGGGTGAAAGTGAGAGTGAGCCTTGAGAGTGTCTAGGGAGGTATAATTCTAGTCAGAGGGTGGAGCAAAGCTGTGTTCCAGCTACCGCTGGAAAGCCACACTGGCTAGACTAAGCAAGGAGAAGAGAGGTGGACACTGAAGTCAAAGCATTCAGGGGTCAGATCTTTTCGGGAAGGGATTCCTGTGTCCTGTGAAGGACTGATGGAGTGCCAGGACTGGAGCAGAGATACTAGTGGGAGCCTAGGGAATGACAAGGCCTAAGCTAGGCAGGAGAGAGGGAGTGACAGTTAGAGAGTCATACCCAGGCGAGGAGAGGGGTGCATTTTGGACCAGCACATAAACAAAGTCCCCAAACACAGCTGGTTCAGGAGGAGAAGATAGGGCTTGGAGATGGGATGAGATGGGGCTCCTTCTGCCCAGTCTCTGAAACCATGGGTTCCATAGCAGTCCTGAGAAGAAGGAGATCAAAGAGGGTCAAAGGCAGGGACAGGGTTCATTTGCTCAGCAGACCAGGAGGGCATCCGGGAGAACTCAAGTGCTCTTCATCTAAACTGCACAGCACTGTCACCTGATGGTACAGACCTCGGGAAATGTGCCCACACCTTCTGGTCCAGCCCTAGAATGAAACGACTTGTTCCTGCGAGTGGAAACAAAGGCAATGTGGGGAGAGGCCCTGCGGGCAGAACGAGGCCAGGCCTGGTGTCCTTTGGCACTTTCTCTCTGGAGCCTCGTGGGGAGGTGGCGAGCAGCCTTTGAGAACCATATAAAGCTCTGCCTGCAAGGGCGGCGGCCGGGGAGCACGGTCATCGCCTTTGGCATCCTTCTCTAAGTTTTCCCCGTTGGTGTTTTTCCTTTTTCTTCTTGCTTGGCCAGGAGAGCTGTGAGCTCCTTAGGAAAGAATGCTGGGCTTTCTCGGCGGCCTGCGGAGGCCCCTCCAGAGGAGGGATCCTGTAATTCCCTGCGGCCAGAGCGCCCTCTGCTGGCGAACCTTGCCGCTCTCAGCCGTCGCCTCGACAGGCTGGAAATGGGGGGGGGGGGGTCTCAATTAGGTCTTTGTATAAATGGACAAAGCAAAAAGTGTCGTCGAGGATAAATTAACTTTCTCTAGGTTTCTAGAACCTTCTTCCCTAGTTCTCATCTTTGCACGGCCAGGCTTTCTTCGGGATTTGCCCTTGGCCTTTTAGCAATTCAGGAAAATGATGAAACCTGCCACAGGTCACTGTTGGGAAGGGGTGTTGCCATAGTTCACGCCCTCAGGTGCCCGTCTCTGTTTCTGTGCTACTCATTTAAGGGCCTGCTGTCACCAGCAGTTACTCTAGACTCATTCTGAGGCCTAGTTAGATTCAACTAAATCTATTTTATTGATGCTCATCACACTTCAGACACACATCCTAATTCTAAGTCCTGAGTCTACACCCAAGGATCCCAGACACTCACCTGTGATATGTCTTAAGTCCGGGTCGCTGGAACTCCATCTGGGCCACAGGAGTCTAGTGCAGGGGGGACAACAGCAATGGAGGCCTCAGCCTCTCTGTCCAGGTCCTGTTAGTCCCTTCACCTCCCAGAAGTCTGGGTTTTTAAGTCCTAGTCCAGTTGTGCTTGCAGCTGATAACTGGGTGAGACCTGGGGTGTTTGCCCCGGGGTGTAGATGCGTACAACACTAACAAGTCTATCTGAGTTCTGCATTCACATTATGTCATGGGCACTTTGCTTATAGTTATTTATTTCATTTATTTCTTCACTCAACACACACCTAATCAATATAATCAGCAGTCAATAATCCTATAATATTTCTGGTACTCACATCACCTGCCCAACTTCCCAGCGTTCTCCCAGGCCCTTCTCGATCCTACATGAGTAAGATCCTGTCTTTAGGAAAGAATGTCCTTAGGAAAGAGCTTGGAGTGTGGTAGGAAAGATGGATGGACAAACAGAAGATTATATCACCAGATGCCACATAACTGAGATAACTGAGGTAAGGACAGTGAGGCGGGCCGTCATGGGAACATGAGTGAATTTCTTTGGTTATTCAGGCCTGGAGGTGAACAAAATGAATGCCCCCCCCCCCCCCGCCCCCACTTCTCCTGCGGTCTCACTGCACAAAGGAACTCAGGATCCATGATGAGCAAATCATGATGAGTGGAATCTATTTCTGCTACTAATCCCGCAAAGTGATTTTATATCTGAAAGACACATGAAAATGTGTCTGTCAGATTTCTCCTAATTTTTTTTTTTCTTCTATGTCAAGGGAACATTTTCTTTCATGATTTGAACATTTTGAGAGACATCTCCAGCTTCACCTAATTAAAGTTGCTTTTAATTGCAGAATAGAAATTGTAGAAATTAAATAGAAATTTAATCGTAGAAAGAAAAAGGTTATGTATGGGTTTTGCCAGAAATCAGAACCTGGATAGACATATTTTCTCCCCTTTCCAAGGGAGGGTTGTATTTCATGAGACCCTTCAAAAATCATTCTTCCTAAGCAGGAGGCTCCCCACCTCCCTGCCTCTTGGGACATTTATCTTGTGGTCCTGTCTTGTGCATTTGGAACTCTGATTGTTACTCACTCTACCATTGAGTTTTAGCCTTTTACTTTGTTTTATTTCAAAAAATTTCTTAATGTCGTTTCCTAGGTTTTTTCCCCCCTCTGTGGCCTGTATCTTTTGCAAAGGTAAAAACTTTAATTAAACTTGGGAGAAAGCTATGCGTGTCAAAAAAGAAAGAAAGAACATATTGTGACCTACATCCATCTTCTTGTCCAGATTTTGGCTATAAATTCAAATAAAACATGTCAATGATATTTTGGGGGATACGTCTCATCAGACATGGATGGTATTGCTTATTATTTTTTCTAGCTATTTTTTTCATTTTAATCACCTAGGATTCCATTAGCATCTGCATAAATTAGGTCATCATTTCATGTCTTTCCCCAATATTGGCTTAAAAGCTCAATCATGCATATTAAAGAAAACATTTTTCTCCTTTAAAGTGGAACACATAGCTTTTCTTTCTCACAGGGCAGCTATTTCTTGATTTTTAGGTTTGGCTCAGTTTACCTCTGTTGTTCATACCTTTCCTTGTCCAAAATATCTTCGAAACTCAGAATTCCTAAGAAGACCTTGAAGAAGTGCCAAAGTCTTTCAACTGCCTCCTGGGAAACATTGACTTAGGCGCTGTCTGGCTGATTTGCAGTACAAGTTGAGGCTCCATCTTGCTTTGGACTGCTTGGTTCTGAGCCCGTGGCAGTGGCCTGCCATAGCTGGAGAGACCATGGCTGTGTTTGTACTCAGAAATGGGCAACTGAGCCCTTCAGTTCTGTTTCTGCATTTTGGTAGGATAGAGTTGATACAAGAATATAAGTTAACCCCAGTACTCAGAAAGGTAGCAAGGAGCAAACAGGCTGGGAAGCAACAGGGGTGAGGCTCCCCAGTGATGGCTCCCCAGTTCCACTGGGTCTGTCACTCATGGGCCATGTGTGTGTGAGAGCCATGCATTTGCTCTGGGCCTCAGTTTTCCTATGCCTAGAGTGATCAAGCCAGGTGTGGTGGTGTATGCCTATCCCTCAGCACTTGGGAGGCTGAGGCTGGAGGATCTCTTTTGAACGCAGGAGTTTGAAGCCAGCCTGAGCAATCTAGTGAGATCCTGCCTCAAAAAAAATAGATTAAAAAAATGAATAAATAGCTGTGCATGATGGTGCACACTTGCAATCCCAAAGACTTGGAAGGCTGGGGAAGGAGGATCATAAGTTTGAGGCCAGCCTCAATAACTAAGCAAGGCCCTAAGCAATTTATTAAGACCCTGACTCCAAGTAAAAAATAAAAAGGCTGGGGATGTGGCTCAGTAGTAAAGTGCCTCTGTGTTCAATCCCCAGTATAAAATAAATAAATAAAGAAAGAAAGAAAAAAAGAAAGAAAGAAAGAGATCAATATTGTGCTTCTTGGAGGTGCCTCAGGGAGGAGCGGGTACGGACTAGGGATGCCTACCTCTGTTTCAGCTTGAGCAGTTCACTTTTAGTTCTGTTTTATGCATTTGACTCATTATAAGAACTTGTTTGAAGAAAAGGTTACCAGCAAAACAAAACACCATGAAAAGCTTTTGCAAATCATTAGACGAGGTGCTTTTGAAACTTCCTACTGGTTCTAGAACTCTGTGAGGGCCAGAATAATGGCGTTTGCTGCTTTCCTCTGCAGGGTTGTTCACGGCTTCCTCCTTTGGCTGCTGCAGCGTCTTCTGACTGTTGTGACGGAGCCTGACGCTGGCCAGCGGCCACCACAGAGCTTAAGCATGGAGTCAAAGGGGCCCTGAAGGCAGCCTTTCATCTTGGGATGCAACCTCACCTTTGCCTAACCTGTCACCCTGGGTTTTTGGTACCATGAATTCATAAATTCCTCTCCTTATTTATTTATTTGCCATAAAACATTTAGAGTTGAATTTTCTGTGACTTACAACCAAAAGATATCAAATCAGATGGTGTTTAAAGAGAATCTACAAATGCTATTGAAATGTGATAAAGAACAAAATGGAGATCAAAGGCTTGAGATAAAAACCAAGGAACCATTCCTGTGAATAAAATCACACCTTCATACTGCCTTTTGTGGGTGGATATGCCAGTCCTGGTTGACCTTGGACAGATGTTTACTTAACTCCTTATGGAAACTCTCACCTCCAGAAGCCATTAAACTTGGAGTCTTGGTCTAACATGTTTGGAACATCTGAACTCATGCAGTGATGGGCAAATCTGCCAGAGACGAAATAAAAAACAACAGAAAATCGCAATGTGACAAAGCACAATGAAGGAAGCTAGACCAAAGTCACTATCCTCTCCTGTTGGTGAGAAAGTACATTGGAACCACTTTCAAGGGCAATTTAACAGTACAGTCATCCCTTGGTATCCATGGGCGATTGGTTCCAGGATCCCCCTGTGGGTACCGAAATCTGCAGATGCTCAAGGTTCTTACATAAGGTGGCATAATATTTGCACACAGCTTGCACACCCCCTCATACACTTTCAGTTGTTTTGAGACTCCTTACAATACCTAATATAATGTAAATACTGTGGGAATAGTTGTTCAGCTCTATTGCTTAGCAAACAATAACAAGAAAAAAGTCTGAGCTTGTTTAGTATAGACACAATTTTTTTTCCCAAGTCCATTTGATCCAAATTTGTTCGCATTCATAGATGTGAAATCCATGGACACCCAGGGCCCACCCTTTAAAATTGTGATCTCACTTTGGCTATACAAACCCACCTATAGAAAAGTGTCTTAAGTAAACAACTCTGAATATTTTGACACAGATGTTCAATATAGTGTTGGATATAAAAGCTGCTCTCCCACCAAATACTGTATTGCTCTGAACTGTGACCCTTAAAATTCATGGGGTGCAATTCTAAACCCTGGTACTATAGAATGTGATTATGTTTGGAGACAGAACCTTAAAAGGTGAAATGAAAATAAAATGAGGGCATCTGCATGGGCCCTAAACCCATACAATAGGTGTCTATATAAGAAGAGGCAATTGAAACATAAACATTCACAAGAAGACAGAGAAGTCAGTAGAGGAAAGACAACCATGTCAAGGTCAAGGAGACAGGTCTCAGAATGAGATCCACCTGTTGACATCTTGACCTAGGATTCTGAAAAAAATTTTTTATCTTTTTTTTTTTTGTACCTGGGATTGAACCCAGGGATGCTTAAACCACTGAGCCACATCAGCAGCCCTTTTAAATTTTTTATTTTCAGATAGGGCCTCACAAAGTTGCTGAGGGACTCACCAAGTTGCTGAGGCTGGCCTTGAACTTGTGATCCTCCTGTCTTGGCCTCTCTAGCCACTGGGATTGCTGGCATGCACCACTGCACCCAGCAAATTTCTGTCATTTAAGCCATGCAATCTATGGTACTTTGTTGCATCATCCCCAACAAAGCTAATACCCTTATGAACGAACACACACACACACACACACACACACACACACACACGCGCGCGCGCGCACACAGGAAAACATTCTAAATATCATGCAGCGTGGGATTAGATAACTAAGTTTGGCTCCTCTGCAAAATGAAGCCCCAATCACACATTTAAAGTCAATTCTATGGTGGAAAGCTGTTGGTGATTATATCACTATGTAAAAGAGATTATCAAATAGGACGGGTAATATAACCCTGTATTTGCAAAAAAGTGTATATGTGTAATGGATATTAATGCTGCATTCCTTTATCTGTTTAGAAAAGTAGAAATGGTGCTTGTGGTAGCTGGACGTGGGCTTCCTGTTGCAGGTAGGTAATGCTTACCGAAGGTGAACCATGCTCAGGTGAGGACCGTGTTTGGGGCACGATAAAGACAAGACCATCCTGTAACCACGAAACTGACTAACTGTCCTCTTCTAAAACAAATAACAGCTGTTGTCTTTCTTTAGAAATGCATGACAGTTCTTATTGCCTTTAGTTCTTTCCCACCTGGGCGCCAGGCTCCTTCTGGCTGGACGGAATGTCGGCTTGCTAGCGCCTCCTGGCTTCCATTCCTGGCTCTACAACCAAAATGTACTTCGCGGTGGAGTCTAGAAGCTCAGATTCAGAACACGAAAAGGGAGGAAAAAAGAATCTTTTTCTTTCAGCAGTGAGTTAAACATGCATCCATCTGTAAATAAAAACCTGGTTCGCGCTCTAGAAAGAGCTTTGATGTATGTCCCGACACGTTAAAAGCCATCTTTCCATGTGTGTGTTATGGATCTTTGGACATGTTTGCTTGTATTATTTATTTTTACTTTCTACTTTTTCATGCTTTCACATTTGCTTTCAGTATAAGACGAAAGTATATTATTTTATTTAAAAATTTTTCTTTACTGGAGATTGAACCCTGAACCTTGCACATTCTGGGCAAGTGCTCTTCCACTGATCTGCTTTTCCAGCCCTGCCATTTATTTTTAATTTACAAAAGGGAAAGATAGAGAATAAGAAGAAAGGAAGTATTAAAAAAAACTCAAAGCTTTACATACTAGAAATAAAGATATATATATGGCCACAGGTTTGGTCAGCCCCGGACATTGCATTTCCCTGCAATTCTGAAGGCAAGGCATTAATTTATTTATTTTCTCTGATCTGTACCTGTGAGAGTATTTGAATAAGCTGGCAGTTTTTTTCCCCTTCTTTCAAGGAATAAAGGTTGATTCCTTGGAAGTGGTAGTGGGGAATGGATGTTCCTAATTGGGAGCAGTGTATTCTCAAAGGTATATGACATGGTGATTTTTATCTCTGGTTCAAATTAGAGTCACTGCATACCTGGGTTCCACTCCCAGCCATTTAGTTGATTACTGACTAAAGGAAGAAGATGGATTCAATTTTTGTGTGGGAGGAGCCTTCAGTACAAAAAGTACCGATTCACAATTGCCCTGAGGGCAATCTTTAGAAGTAAAGGTGAGACTGGAGATTATTTCCTTCAACTACTGTTTTCTAAATACTGTACATATACCCATTGGTGAAACAATTATGTTTACTGCTACAGGGAAGGACATTTAAAACAATTTTTAATGGCATGTTTTGTTGTATTTTTGCATTAGAAAAATACAACCATACACAGAAGTTAGGATTTCATGTAGTGATAGAATTGAAGAAACTAAATCCATCTGTGCAAAAGTGCAAGCTAATTGCTATATACATATTAGGGATATCACAATAGAGATGGATGGTACATGGATTTGGAAAAAATCAAGATGAATACTTTGGCCTGGGAAATACAGTCAGGAGTTGCCATATCAGATGTTTTCCAGTGAGGTGAGGTTTGTGTCTCTATTTGCAGCAGCGATTCCAAACTCTGGCCTGAGCACTATGTAGAGCTGGCTGGGAGCTTGTGAAATGTAAGAGATTCTAGGACCCTGCCTGGAGGGGACCTCAGGAGGTCTTGGGTAGGGCTCAGGAATGTGCCCTAGGGGAAAACTTTCTGAGTGATTCCGGTGAAGCAGTTCTTTTTTTTTTTTTTTTTTTTAATTGGTTGTTCAAAACATTTCAAAGCTCTTCACATATCATATTTCATACATTAGATTCAAGTGGGTTATGAACTCCAATTTTTACCCCAAATACAGATTGCAGAATCACATCGGTTACACATCCACATTTTTACACACTGCCATATTAGTAACTGTTGTATTCTGCTACCTTTCCTATCCTCTACTATCCCCCCTCCCCTCCCCTCCCCTCTTCTCCCTCTACCCCATCTGCTGTAATTTAATTCTGGTGAAGCAGTTTTGAGAACCTTGAAAAAGATAGTGATATCTCCTTGGGCCTTGAAGATCAATAGCTCTTTTTCTCCAATGTGATCCTGCAGTCTGTACACGTGGAAAAATAAGATTAAGACTACGTATCCCATTTGAATCAAATTATGATATGTTAAGATCATTGTAATGTTTTGAGCAACTAATAAAAAAATAAAAAAAAATAAAAAATAAAAAAAGGGAAAAAATAGCTCTTGGCAATTAAACTTAGTTTAAGTATTTGCTTGCTGTGAAATCCGTTAGCTATTGTTGAGTGTCATCAGTATGGCTTTTTAAACCGTGCTTCTGGGTCTCAGCACTGGGTGTAAATTAAAATACAAACAGGCGAGCACACTATATCCCAGTCAAAAACAACTAATTAAAAAAAGGGTGGATCATGTTAGGAGGCTCAACAGGGTTTCCAGAACAAAGCATCGAGGTGGGGCAGGCCAGCTGAGGGAGTCATAGGGTACGTGCTTCTAGTAGAATGAAGACACCCAAGTGGGAGCAGTTTCATGGTGAATTGATGCCTTCCCAGTGGAATGGTTGTGAGGTAGCTGGAGAAGAGGCCTTCGGTGGGAACGATCAGGACAGAAACTCCGGGTTGGGGCCTGACGAGTCCTGCGAGAAGGTGAGTTAGGTGGTGTGTGTGTGAGGAGACAGAAAACCACCATCATGTCAGGCAGAGGTAAAGATGAATAGAAACCTGAGCCCCAGCCATGTGATTGAGGGGCTGGTAACATCATCCTCCTGAACAATAGCACCTTTTTCTTCCTAGAAGAAAAAGCAGAATATCATCCCAGAGGACATTTAGGAAGCAGAATGAATTCTTCGTGAAAATCGAAAGAGGCAAGAGCACATCTCTGTGGTTCCAGCTAGTGAGCATCTTGAGCTTCCTGGGGAACTGCATTGGCTCTGGTGTGTGGTCCCAGCAGGTGCTAAGTTATACGTCCTGATTTTAGGGTAGGAGAGAATGGAGATAGTATCTGGGTGAGGAGCCCAGAGTGGCATCCAGATGGACCAACTTGTTATGAGCTGGGATTTGAATTGCAGAATTTTAGGGCTGTGGGGCAAAATAGGATTTCTGGGTTCCAGGAGGCAGATTGCTCCAGGCCCAGCTGTTCTGCAAGATTTCTGGTCAGAGTGGCCACCATTTTTTACCCGTTTCCGATACAAAAGGAACTTCAATCCCAAAAGTCCTATCCACAGATTCTGTCAAATTCCAATTGTTTTCTTCTCTGATGGAAAAATTTCACCACGCTAAAGGAGCCTTGGGGCAAAGCTTGACTTTAATCCTTTGACTGTGTTTTCCTCACCAGTTTCTTCACACACGGGGCATGTTTCCTGGTCACTTTCAAACTAGTCTCAATTTGTTCGTCTTCTTTTGCGGTTGTTCTAATAGAGACACTGAAATCACAGGATTTTGAGTTCAATTTTCAAAGACATTGATTTTATGACACCTTGGTTATTCTGTGGAATAATTTTATAAATCAGAGTTTTCTGTTTTTAAACGGAAAAATGGAGCTTAGCAAAGGTTCTCCACTAGGTGTCGCTCTTGACCCAATGAAACCTGGCTGGCGGCGTTCAGCATCCCAGCACCTCTGTCAAACATTTATTACCTTGGTTACGTAAGCACGAATGGCCCACGTCTCCACCTGCGTGTTCTTCAGTCTCTGTCTGGCCATCTCTGTCATAAAAGGCGGTCACGGATCAGTTTCTCTGGAGGACCTTTCCTACCCCAGAGCCACTTTGGTTAGGAGACCCCTTTGGCGACGCGGGCTGCCGGCCACAGTGGAACCTCATCAATTCGCCGTTCGCTTCTCCCGTCACAGGATCGCGTCCTTTCGGAGATCACCTTGTGCTCCCCTGGGATTATTAAGTTTCCCCAAATGCCCTCTTTCTGCTTGCTGCGTCCTGAAGTGGCTTTCCCGGCCTCCGCCTGTCCATCATCCCCGTGCGCTACTGGTCAGCGGCGGCCACCTCCTAGAGGCGCGAAGCACACATTTAGGAAACTTCTCGTCCCTGAAGTGGGGGGTGGGGAGGCCGCCTCCTTCCCCACAGGGTGGAATGAGTATGCACGACACTACTCTGGGGGCAAGATAGGCAACATCGCTGCGCTCAAGTTGCAATTTTGGAATAAGGAATTATTCAGATCGACTTTAAGTTCTGGCCAAATTCCACTTGTTTCCTTTTAGGGATAAAGACAGAGGTACAATTTTGAGGTTACAAGAAAGCAACTGATCTGAACCGTAGGATTCGGACAGGTTGAAGTTCTAATTTAAAGTGGATTATGGTTTACTTATTTATTTTTCTTTCTCCAAAATACAAGGTGTTCCCTTTCAGAAAGAAATAGGACTCTTACAAGGAATGTTTATATAGCATGTTCTAGGTCAGGAGGGTGTCTCAAATGCATGGGAATCGTGATTTCTTCGGCATCACCCTGGAGGGTGGGTATTATTGCTGCTGTGTTCCTGGGGCCTAAGCACTACCAGTGCATACCTGTCAAGTCAGACTTTAAATCCAGACCACTGGCTCCCAGAGCTGTAATATCCAACAAAATAGTGGTTCTTAGCCAGCGTGCTCATCAGGATCTCCTGGTGAGCTTTCAAGTACACTCTGCCAAATCCACCCTGGACCTCCATCAGAATCTCCCCAGTGATATGGGGTTCCCAAAAAGAAACATACGGTGGGTTTAGAAGACCATGCCAGATAGTGGTAAATGTTTTGAGAAGAAAAAGTTGAGTGGATTAGGGGTAGAGTATCAGGAGGTGCTATTTTTAAAGGGTCCTGTGGAGAAAGAGGAAAGGTTGGTTGAGCCTTAGACCCTCCTGAAGGTGGATGTAGGTGGGAAGGGTGTTTGTGCTGAGGGAACAGCAGCTGTGGAGGCTGCAGGCAGGAGTGTGTGTGATGTGAGAGGCTAGTGTGGCCGAAGTGGAGCGGGCGATGGGCGAGGCAGCTGGCAAGAGATAGGCCTGGACCCTGTCACTTGTCGCCTGTCTGAAATTTTGACAGCCTCAGAGCAGGTGCAGGCATGCCTCTGGCTGCCCTGAGCTCCCTCTCCCTCACCAAGGAACAGGGAAACAGGAGATGAGAGCGCAGCTACAGTGCAGTCCTGTTGAGTGCCACCATCATCCCCAGGCTGCAGTTCAGAGCTGTTAGGGAGCCCGGGAAGAGTGAAAATGGTTAGTGGGGAAGGAGTAGCTGCTAATTTGATAATCACCGTGAATTCGAGTGAAACAGATTTGTTCGCCTCACTGTCTACAATTTACTTTTATTTGTGATTGAATTGTAATTTCCATTTAAAATCATTATAAGGAAACAATACGTTCCCATCACGCTCGCTTAAGTACCATCCTGGAGTTTGTAGTTTTGCTTTAACAGTAAATCTGGTCATGCTGTCTTTCCTTCCCACCATCAGGGCTTTCCCGTAAATGGATGCTGTTCTCTCTCCTGTGTTTATAGCATGGGGCAAACCACACATGTCTGGAGAAATGATGGTGGCGTTGCACTTCTAAGATAACTGCAGACTGGTTGCATTTGAAATTTTCTCTTAAGATACTTAAGTATCTCTCATTTTTTTTTTTTTTGGTAGGGGATACCTTTCATATAAATGTAATTTTAAAATCTGTATTGAAGCGGGAACTGAGTGCCATATCCTCAAATATGGTGCCGATATTCGTAGCCAGTTCTGCAGTGGATCTTAAACAATTAACTTGCCGTGAGGAATCCACTGCACTAGATAGCATTCGTTTTATTTTTCATATGCTCAGATTGATTATTTTAACTACAATGGGGAATGATATGTATGCTAGGATTGGTCTCCCTAGCCTGCTAGAAAAGTTGGATGAGTGACCCCCTCCCCCGCCCCCAGGAAGGATGCAGGGAACTGCCTATCAGAGCAGTCTCACAGGGACACCCTCCTGGTGCCTGAAACCTGCTGGGAAGGAGTAACTTCAGAACACAGGATCCTCTAAGGCCTCAGAACACTGCCGTGAAGAAGCTGGTGGTGAAACACAATGCCAAATGGGATCCTATGTTTGTTAGAGCAAAATTATATGTTTACATGTGCATTAAAGAAGGTTTGGAAAGATATCCTCCCATGGTTTGCAGGAGTGTTGCTATGTAAAGAGTGGTTTAATTCTTATTTGGTCTCTTATCTGTATTTCCTAAGATGAACATACACATAAAAACAATTTGTACAATAGGGTTTATATACTTTTAGGTTCTAGAAAAAGCACCAATAGAAATTATTATTATTATTTTTAAATCACATTTTTGGTTGCTTGGTGTAAAGATCACATGTTGGCTTCCTCCTAGTCTCTTCTATCTATCTCTTTGTCCTTCCTTTCTTCCTTCTTTTTCTATATTTTCATGTTCATTACCCTAGTTTACTTCAACACAAATCTGCTTTACATAATAGAAGACCTGTATTTGTACTCCTCAGTAATTTGTAATATTGTATCATGTCACTCCAAACTCCAGCCACCGGCAGGGGCAGGGCAATTTCTTTATGTGACCACAGTCTTCTGGAGGTGGTATCAGGGGCTGGGATTCTGGACCACACGGTCCGTTGTATCCCTTCTTTCCAGTAGAGGGCAGCCGATGACAGCAGGACCGGAGTCAGGAAGGTGAACTTCCAGGGTTGATAGCTTTCTGGGTGGCAAGTGAGAAATGGGTGTCAATGTGACTCAGTGTTCAGAAAGCCATATGGTTTATTTGTGTTCCTGCAAATTAACAACAGAATGTTTCCTTTCCTTCAGACTACGGGAATTCAGAAAATTAACTTCTGCCCCATTGTTAGGAGTTTCCAAAGATGCCAGTGACACAAATCTGCACACTCAGGAATGAATAACATTTCCATCCCACAATGGTGGTTTCACAAAGTTGTATGTTATGCTGAATATATCCTTGGAGGTTCCCGGTTAACTAAATTTAAGGTGGGGACTGATGTGCAATTGAAATATGAAGCAGGTAAATCCTTATTGTCCTCAAGATACTGAAAATAAAAAGAAAAAAATAAAAAGAAAACTCATAATGTTATGCAAATTGCACATACAATTAAAGGGATGCACAGGGGTGTCAATTAATGAGGGAAACTCTAGGCTAAGAAAGTTGACTTGGAGTCGGGATTTGAAAGACAGTGATGCCTACAGATGACGGCGGGGACCTGACAAGACTGAAACCTGGTGCCCGGGAAGATTTCTGCTCAGCACGACCATACTTTTCTGTATGGTCAGAAGAATGCTTGACAGGTTTTAAAATCTGAATTTCTTTAAATGGGGTATGCACTTTCTAGATGCTGCACATCCACCCTCCTTGTCATTGTACAATTGACTCTTCCTAGAGTTCTTCACCTTCACAGCCCACGAAGACTTGGTTTCTAATTCTTTTTTTTTTTTTTTAAATATTTTTTTAGTTGTAGATGAATACAACACTATTTTATTTATTTATTTTTATGTGGTGCTGAGGATCGAACCCAGTGCCTCTCACATGATAGGTAAGCATTCTACCACTAAACCACAATTCCAGTCCCTTGATTTCTAATTCTAATCTCACCTTTTCTAGACTAAGAAAAGTTAGGAAAATCACATAGCTTCTTCGAGCCTGAATTTTCTTTGAAAACTGGTGGGCGATGAAATGTGCCTGGCAAGCTTCTTTGGAAAATGAAATGAAACCCTGTTTGTAGGTGACTAGAACATCGACCTTCCTGTCTTGGTCTTCCACGTGAAGTCCTTCTGTGAAACCCAGTGTCCTGACTGGGAGGGAGGGTCTGGGTGAGAAGGAGAGAGGTCTCAGGACACAGCATCAAGGTTTCATCTCTGCGAGAAGAACCCCCAACTGCATCTGTGCCCAGAGGCCTTGGTTATTTCAATTAAAACTCAGAGTGACCGGTTGGATGTTTCTGGGCAGTTCTGACCTCTCACGTTTTGTTGCCTCACTTTCATCCAAAGAATCAGATGAAGAATTGCTCCAGGGTCCAGAGGCTGTTTCTAGGGGGAGTGAAGAAGACAAGGACAGCCCACTGCAGGGCTGAGAAGAAAGACCCTGGGACAAGGAACAGCTCTGCTGCCTCCCCTGGGGCCTGCAGGTCTCCGTGGTCCCTGCGTCTTGCCTTTTGCAAAGTCATTCTGTCATCTCCAGCAAGACCTGCATTGTCCAGCACCCTGGACAAGAGAGGCCCAGGATGGGGCACTTGTCTGTGGGCAGGGAAGAAGGCTGGGAGGGGGAAGGGACCCCCAGGTGCCTCTGCAGCATCACACTTCTTCTAGATAACCCTCGTCAGGATCCAAACTAGTAGCAATCTAACTGACAGCTAAGTAGAAAAAGGTCCAACTTGTTGTGCTTCATCTCATCCTCAGACAGGAATCTGTTTATAAGGCATGATATCATTAGGTGTGGTCACAGTTTCATAGGGTAACAAAGGAAATCTGATTTTTTTTTTTCTTGAAATGAAGCCCAGGAACTAAAGTATGAATTCTTGGTGGCCTTTTTAAAATTCAGCCTTGGGTTCCTAAGGGACGGCAGAGGCTTGGTGGAAGGAGGTAGGATAAGGCTGGGATGGTTGGGGCTGTGGGTGGGAAGGGACTTGGAGCCTTTGGGTGGAGGCTTGGAAGGGAGAGGAGCTGCTGTCGCTGGCTTTGGATGAAGTGAGAAGGAACCCTGAGATCACCGACCAGGCCCAGGAGCTGCTGTGGCCTCCAGGGAGGACGTACCTTGAGTTGAGTTCAGTGGAGGTGGGACACCTGCGTCCTGGGCACCCCTCCAGCGTTCTCTGCAGAAGGGCAGGGAGTGCTTTCTTCGATTTCCCGTTCCACGTTCCTGGTCTCCTCCTCCTACCCAGGGTCAGGAAGCACATAAGGCTGGAGAGACGTTCTGGTTTTCCCAAGGCTAAGGTACCTCCTATTTTTGGTTACCTAGAAACCAAGATTCTGGTTCCGATAAAAATATAAATAGCACAACTTTGGGAAAGAAAGTTTCAGATGGAATATATAGGGCTTATTCTATAATAACAGCAGGTTTTGCAGCTGGCCAAGACATACACATTTGCCCTTTAAGGTAAAAAAAAAAAAGAAATAAAACAAAGGTACTTTAGTGTCTGTTTACACCCCAGGTGTATGGAGGGGGGGGGACTGAGATTTCCTTCCCTCTCTCTCTTCCTTCTCTTCCTCCACCTTTTTCTTGTCTCCTCCAACTCTTCTGTCCTCTCTTCTTCTTGCTCTGTTTGACACGTCTGAAGTGACTGCCCTTCTTTTTGATTTCTTCCTCCTTCTTTTGCTTCCATTGCTTATAATGGATTCAGAAGGAAAAAAAAAAAAGAATCAAATATCTGTTTCACAGCCATTTCATAAACAATACTGGCTCTTTTCTTTTGGTACCACTAGGCAATGAAAAGCTCCGTAGGAGGACATTTGTGACAGTATAGTGATGAATTCATGACGACCCAGCGGCATAGACTTGAAACAGGTCCTCTGTGTTTCTCTGCATTTAGCCAAGACCAAACCAGAATGAATGCCCACGGGTGCCCAGCTGGAGACGTGAAACAAAGAGGTTTTCTATTTTGTGATGAAAAGAAAATAATTTGAGGGGAAAGAAAAAAAAAAAAAAAAACCTCCCCAATCCAGAAGTTTAGTTTGTGTTTGTTTCAGCCAAACTGCTTTGAGCTCTGTCGTATCCTTACTTCTGTGGTCCTCAATTGTTGCAGAAATGTTTTCTGAGCCTTCCGGGTTTTGTTAAACCTCTCCAGAAGTTACTTCCAACATTAGATCACATTAACGTTCTTGACTGTGAAGCAACTTGAACTTTTTCAATTAGGTGCCTTTTGTTGAAATTGCATTTTGGAACAGTCACAACTGATGTGAAATGAATATTCCGAAATTTATGTTAAAAATCTGATAAGCATTAAGATTTTTCAGCCTACTACAACAGGAAGAAGCATGGACATGGCTTAATCCATTCTCCTTTCTTTTGTTGTCAAAAATTTCCTGATAACGATTATGCAACATATTGCATAAAGATAGAAAAACAACCTTTCAGCCGGAGAGGGAAGGTGGCTCTGTGTGTTTGGGTAGAATGTACACTGCACCATGGTGAAGATTCCATTCACATTGGAGCCATTGGAGATTTATTATAATACTTTCCTGGTAAATGGTTTGGATATGTCTGAGGAAGGAGCTTTCTCTCCCCACCCCTGAATTTGCAAAAAGGGCATCACCCAAGGCAGTGGTCCTGATGCTGAATTAATATCTACCAGTCTCTCATTTCTGTTCCTTGGCTCTTAGGCCTTTAGCGGAATTGAATTGATTGAGTTGGATTGGTTGTGTCCTGCTCTGTTTAGGACATTTCTCCCAACTTGCTGATCACTCCAAAACAAATGATAAATAAAGAAACCAAACAAAGAAACCAAACTTGAGGTTATTTGAATTCTCCAGTTACCTGGTTTTTGTTTGCTTTCTCCTGAGCTTGAACTGGTTTTCGCCTTAGCTCTTATTCTGGGCCAGACGTTGCTTTGGGTGCTGGATGGGTGCTACCGGTCATGTCTTGTGTTTTTATTTTGTTTATTTATTTATTTTTACCTGTCATTGCGTCAAAGCCTCAGGAGCTTGGTAGCACGCTGCGTTGGGTATAAGCAGACAGGAGCTCTGTTGCGGGGAGGTGGAGTGGTGCGGTTGCTGTGGGAGGCAGTTGGGCACCCTCTGCCATTTCCCATTGATGTCTAGCAGGACTGACCAGATTCTGCAGCTGCTCAGAGGCCATCTGTCACTTGTAGTGGATTCTCTCCCCACTCCCCTGCTTCCATCTTTGCCTCCCAAGGTCTACGCACAGTACGCATTCCGAATAAGAGTCTGGAGACAAAAGCAAGGTCATGTTCAATGTTTTTCCACATTAGTAAGAGCAAAAGTGTTACTGTCTGGATGTGAGGTGTCCACACGTGTGAGACAATGCAAGAAAATTCAGAGGAGAAATGATTGGATCTTAAGGGTCTTCACCTAATCAGTGAATCAATCCCCTGATGTGATTAACTGAGTGGTAACTGAGGTGGGGGGTGTGGCTGGAGGAGGTGGCTTTGGGGTCTATATTTTGTATGTGGAGAGTGGAGATCTCTCTCCCTGCTTCCTGCCTGTCATGTGAGCCACGTCCCTCTGCCACGCTCTTCTGCCACAATGTTCTGCCTTGCCTCCAGCCCTGAGGAATGGAGCCGGCCTTCTATGGACTCAGACCTCTGAAACTGTGACCCCCCCCAAATAAACGTTTTCTCCTTTACAGTGGTTCTGGTCGGGTCCTTTATTCACAGCAGAGACAAAGCTAAGACAAAAAGCCAGACCTGTGACTCCAGGCCACATGTCACTGGGGCCCCAGCTTGGAGTTGATCCCTTTTCCTGTTCCTCTTGCTGCCTCTGCTCCAGCCACAGTGGCCCTCGCTTTTCCCCCCCAAACCTCTGAGGATCCTCCCTTCTCAGGGGCTCTGCTCTGTGTGTCCCTCTGTCTGGACCCGGCTTCCCTTGTTCTCTGCAGGCCCACGTTCCTCACCTCCTTCAGGTCTTTGCTGGAAGTTTTGCTTCTCCAGAGGCCTCCCTGAGTTGATTTAAGCCTGATCCCACTCCTTCTGACTCTTCTCATTTATTTCTGTAGCTATTTTCATCTTTTTAACGTACTGAATGCCTGGCTTATCCATTATGTTTTTGTTTGTTTCTCTCAATGACAATGTAAACTCCACAGAGCAGGAATTTAGTTCTCTGTTTGGTTCATTGGTGCATTTCTGAATACTGGCTGGCAAGCTTTCAAATACATATTATTTATAAATATAAAGGTGGCCTTCTGCACTCATGGGCTCTACTTCCATGGATTGAATCAGCGGCAGATTGAAAAATGCTCAGAAAAATTGTGTTTTTACTGAATATGTAAAGATTCTTTTCCCTGTCTTTATTTTCTAAACAATACAGCATAGAATCTATTTACATGGTACTTACATTGTTTTAGGATTTATAAGTAATATGAAAATGATTTAAAGTATATGGGAAGGGGTTGGGGTTATAGCTCAGTTGGTACAGTGCTTGCCTTGTATGTACAAGGCCCTGGGTTCAATCCCCAACACCACAAAATTAAAAAAAAAAAAAAAGATAAAGTATATGGGAAGATGTTCATAGTTTATTTGCAAGCACTGAACCATTTAATATAAAGGATATGAGCATCCACAGAGGTTGATATCTTGGGGAGTCTTGGTACCAAACCCCTACATATGCTGAAGGATGACTATTCTCCTAAATACTTATTGAATTTATTGGGTGGTATTTGACACAGAAATCCCACTTCTAGAAGTTCCTCTATGATGTATTTAGACACCTGCACAAAGTGACATGAATTCTGATACCCACCTGCAGTTCCCCAAGTCCTATGATAAAAAAATTGTTTTTTTGTAGCAAAAGACTGAGCAGTTCTCAAGAGATTGAGCACTACCTAAAGAGACGTTTTTATTTTCATTTTTTTGCAGTGCTGGGGATCACCCCCAATGCCTTGCACATGCTAGGTAAGCACACTATCACCGTGTCCCATTCCTAGCCCCAAAGGGACTTTTTAAATTAAGGAATTGGAAAGAGATTCAAACCAAATAGCACTAAGTTGATTCATGTGCTACAACTTATAATGTAGGGGCTGACGTTGCAGATCAGTTTAGTTATAGTCCAAATAAGAGTTTATTTCCTTTGCAGCTCTGAGAAAAAGAAATTGGAACATATGCATGCACGTGGAGTGGGGCTTTTCTCTTTTTTATTCTTTTGGTACCAGGGATAGAACTCGGGAGTGCTTAACCATGGAGCCACATCCCCATCCCTTTTAAAAAATTTTTTAATTTTTAAGAGGGTCTCCCTAAGTGGCTCAGGGCACTTCACTAGTTTGCTGAGGCTGAGGTTGAACTCGCAATCCTCCTGCCTCAGCCTCCTGAGGTTCTGGGATTACAGGTGTGCTCCACCATGCCTACCTGGGCTTTTCTTATTGCTCCTGAGTTGATAGATGATGTTAAGAGTTGAGAACACGAAGGTGTTCGGTGCCCACATGTTAACAGTGCTGCCAGTAGTCCAGGCCAGGCCCTTCCCTGTGGTTTAACCAAGAGGGATTGAACTGGGGACACCCCAGCCATCACCTCTGCCCCTGCCTGGTTATTTAAAAAGATTAGGGAATAAGATCAGTGTCTCCCAAGATACAGTAAAGGGGTGCGGGGTGGGGGTCCGGCATTGCCCACCTGTGCATCTTTACCTGGAGGCTCCACGAGAATCTCCATTGCAGACGGACAACTTCCTGGGAGAGCTGGACAGCTGCCCCTGGGACAAGAGGCAGCCTGACCCAGCGACTCCTCCTCCTGATGTGGAGAATTCTGCAAGCAGAAGGCTGGCTGAAGTCATTCACTGCAGAGAGCCGAGATGGGATAGAGAGTTACTTAGTCTGGAGGAGCTGGGGGGTGGGGGTGGTCCCATCTGCACCTCCCCAGGTCCTTTGGAAAAACTGAAGATGAATTTGCAGGATACTGGATCTTCATGGCAAGACGCATGAGGGGAAGAGTCGCCATGAGGCCCTGAGGCGGTTCAGACAGCTTCTGGTCCCAGTGGGTGCATAGGAGTGGGGAGCACCTTGGTTTGTTAGGGCTGAGCCATAACAGATTCCCACAGGTTAGCTGACTTAAACAACAGAAGATGATTTTCTCACAGTTTTGGAGGCTAAAAGTTCAAGATCAAGACGTCAACAGATTTAGTTTCTCCTGAGATCTCTCTCTTTGGCTTGCCGATGCTGATGGCCACCTTCTTGCTGTGTCCTCACATGGCCTTTCCTCTGGATGCACAGGACCCTTATATTCCTTTGTATTTCTCTGTTTCCTCTTTTATTTATTTATTGGTACCAGGGATTGAACTCAGGGGTGCTTAACCAGTGAGCCACATCCCTAGCTCTATTTATATTTTATTTAGAGACAGGTTGCTTAGGGCCTTGCTAAATGGCTGAGGCTGGCTTTGAACTCGAGATCCTCCTGCCTCAGCCTCACTAGATGCTAGGATTACAGGTGTGTGCCGCTGTGCCCTATTTCCTCTTTTGAAAGGTCAGCAGCTAGACAGGATTGGGGCTCAACCTAACCGTTCCATTTCAATTAAGTCTTTTCCTATCTCTAAATGCCGTCACAATCTGAGATACTGGAGCCCGGGATTCAATATATGAATTTTGGGGGACACAATCCAGCTCATAAGAGGCTCTAGCCTTTTTAGTGGGGCAGAAGGTAGGTGCAGGAGACCTCCCCACTGCAGGTGGCAGGTGGAGCTAGATGAGCTCAATAAGACCAGAGGAGCCTCCTAACATCCTGAGCTCAGCTCACCCACAATGTCAGAGCATCTCTGCTCATCCTGCTCCTCCTGGCCCAGCTCTCAGTCTGAAATGCCCTTTTCTCCTTCCTCTGGACTCTGCCCCACTAAGAAGGTAGGCTCTTCCTCACCCCATGTCCTGTAAGGCCATCACAGGTCTTTCCTGGGGGAAGAGAGGAGATGAGATGTAAACTGAATGTGAAGTGTGAGTTTTAAATCAAATTAAAGTGAATTTAATTGAAACTGTCCATGAAGATATAGGACCTTCCTGAGAAGTCAAATGGGAGGAGAAGAGGGTTTCTTCAGAGCTCACTTGAAGGTAGTGATTGGAAATAAAAAAATCCAGCAATGTCAATTCATAGTCCACTGGGTTAGTCTTTCTCCATAAATTGGAGCTCTTTCTCTCTGAATAAAGAACAGGTCTTGGGAAAACACAATGAACCATTTTTTAGGAGTTATCTCTGAGGAAAGGGTGCTACAGGTAGGGAGTGGTTTGGAAAGAAAATGTATAGTTCCCACTATACCCTTTTGAACTTAAAGATGTGGATGTATTACTTTAAAAAAAAAAAAAACTCACACAATTTAAAACTAAAGCAGCTAAAACAGTTTGGTGCTTGTGTAGAATGCTGTGTTAAGAAAGAGCCCTGAAAGATACCTGTCGATTTCATATGTGTGGAAGGAATTTCTTACTGGGGGTAAACGTAATTGCTGTAGGAAAGTTGGGGCTTCCTGGACTTGAGGTGGAAGCCTGCTCTGCGACTTTGGAGGAAGACCAGTAGGAGGATGGAGGAGGAGAGCCCTGGGCCAGACCTGGAACTGAAGAAACCAGAGAGGGCTGCTGATTGCTGATACTGTTGCTTGAAGGGAGATCGATGTTGTGACAGATGTCTGCAAAGTTTTTGGCAAGAAATGGGGTTCCATTTGGTGTGATGCATTTCAAGGTTAAGCTCTTCCGTGTCATGGAGATGTGGCATGTTTTTGGCTCAAGGCTGAACCCTGGGGTTTGGGATTTATGTAATTGTGGAGGCATTAAGTCAAGATGCAATTGCACCATGGTGTAGCCAGTGACATTTGCTGTAATCCCTTACACATAGGTTGAAGCAATAGAAGCGATTCCCAGAACGCCAGGAGAGGATTCCAGAAAAGAGCAAGAAAAGAGAGGTCGTTAAAGTCCATGAGCATGTTTATACATGTATCTTGTGTCATGCACATTTCCCGTGCATGATTAGTGTTACTCCTGGATGGGTTGAGTACATAAACATGGTGTCACCACAGAGGGATTCAGTGTGTGCGGTGACTTGATAGGGAGACTGTAACCCTGTCATCCTGATGGGACTAAATGCCATTGGGAGGGACGGAGCTCTGATGAAAGGAGGTGCAGAGACTGAATTCAAGGAAGGAGGCCACCTCATGAATACCTGATATTAAAAGACACGAAAGGGGGAAGCAGGGAATGGTAATATGGGTGGTCAGAGATGCAGTCTCTGCCTTTTTAGGGGAGGAGTTTTTGCCATTGAGAAACACACTCTAGGGATTCTGCTGGATCTAAAAAAATATCACTGTTGCCAGATGCTTGCTGTTGGTTCAACCCCCGCGTCTGAGGGCAGGCTGGTGGTGTTGCATGAGGATATCTCCTCAAGGAAGGAGTCCTCTCAACCCCTCTCAGCTGTACATGCTCCACTGTAAAACAGGAGCTCATGTGGGTGTCTGTTTAAAGTCTGGGTAGTGTGGGGTATCAGGAGGCTGCTCTGTTGCACTTTAATGTTCAACTTCTCAGTGAAACTTATGGTCCTGGAAGGTTTTTTTTTTTTTTTTTTAATTCTTTTTTTTCTTTTTGAGAATCATTTGTAAATGGGTGGGGGCACCCATGGTGAGGAGCTGGAGAAGAGGTGACTGAGGAAGAGGCAGAGACAAAGCCTCCAGCCTGCCATGATGTGACCCTGTGTGCTCACTAGACCCCTGTGAGGTCAGGCATCCTGCTGAGCCTTTTAAACAACATGAACCCAGGCATGTGCAGGTTAACAGGAATAGGTGTGGATGATCCTTGCCTATCTGCCATCCTCTCTCTCCTGCAGAGAATCTTCCTCCCCCATTTGTCAACCAAGATCCTTTGGCTGACCCACCGTCTGCTCTGGGAGAGGACACTGAGTCAGTGGCGAACTCTCTGGTTGCAGCCATTTCTTCAGGTCTGGGGAGGAGACATGGTCCATCTTAGAGCCCATCAGAGTGAATCCCTGGTCCTGGGTGGAACAAGAGGGGGCCCCTCCTGAGGGACTTGCTGCAGGCTGTTAGGACTGAGGCTGGTCTCCTCCTGCCAGCCTGGGGGAGTGGGGTGGGGGAGGTAGTAGTGAGGGAGCTGCAGGGTCCTGAGGAAGGCTGGTCAGACTTTCAACTCGGCCATGCTTAAAACCACAGCTATAGACAGAGATTGTCAGTGACATAAACTGGTGATGTTCCACCCCCAACCCTTTTGCTCAGTCACTCTGAGTGAGGCCTCCTATCACAGGAGTCCTGTTACTGTAAAGTATTACCAGGATATTACAACATCAATTTTAGAAGCAGAAAAAAATTAAAAGGAAATAGTATCCACTGGTGATAATTAGCTTTCAATAAAGATGAAAGGTTGGGAATTGAAATCATAAAGAAAATATTGGCTTAAAGATATGAAGAATTCAAGATTAAAAATAGCAGAGTAAAAGAGATAGAAATTTTGCATAAAAGACGAAAGCCCATGTTATATAAGTTTAGAATAAAAAGATAAAATAAAATAAGGGTAAAGATAAGGAATTGAGAACAATAAAGGGAAAAAACCCTGAAGTTTAAGAATAAAAGTAGTTATAGAGAAATATCTTAAAAAGAAAATAAAAAAAAATCTTGTTGATTACAGGGGAAAAGAGAAAAAAAAAAAAAAACAGTTCTAATTAAATTATTGGGAATCCACACCAAGTTCAAGGTCATGGTTGAAACATTCCATTAATGAGTGTCATTCCATGGGTCAGAGGGAAGGAGGCAGAGAGCCTTTGACCTGAGCAGTGGCCAGTACATGTGCAGGGCACTGCTGGACTCAGGGAAATACAGCAGGGGGGGAAACCACCGTTATGGCCCCTGGGTGGCCTGATTGTTGGTGTCACTCATCCTGCCCGCTGCTTCTCTAGTTCCTCATGGACTGGCCTGAAAACTTGGCACTTTATACACAGAGCTAATAGAGCATCGTTCCAGCCAGTCAGACAACTGGCAGGGAAACAGGGAGTCACTGGATACATTTTTTTGAGCTCTTTCCTTTTAAAGAAGAAATATGTGGAGAAGATACAGCAAAAAAAGGGGGAAAAAAAAAAAGCCCAGTTACAATTGTCAAACTTCAATAAAACTATTTAGGATTCCATTGATGTTTTGTGGGTGCGGGATGGTTGATTTTTAGCTGGTGTTAAACAGTCATTCTGTTCTCGAAATACTAGAATAAAAAAGAGATTCCATTTTCAATAGAAATGAGAACTTTTTATAGTGTTTTTACATAGTCAATATATATTTTTTTCTTTTTGAGATTCAAATACAAAAAGAATTTAGTTCAAACTGAAGAACAATATTGAAAAAACATGTTGGTATAGATGACCTTCTAGCCTCTTAGCAAGGTTAGAAATTATGTAAAGTCTATTCTTGTCTATTGAAAACTCAGGAGACAAAACCCAACTCCATGTTCAGATGTCAGAATAATGTATGATACGAAATTGCATCACTTTATTTTTTTAAATTTAATTTACAGTGTTCAAAAAGGGTTTTATTTGAAAAAAAAAAGGATTTTTTTCTCTCTCCTTGTGTATTCTACAAAATTAATCCTATCATGTTTTAGGTCAGTTTTTTTTTTTCCTTCTGGAAATATTTTTTGGAAGATTTTACTACAGTGTCAGTTATTTTTTGAAACACATTCAGTGTATCTGTGATGGTTAATTTTATGTGTCAACTTGGCAAGGTCACAGTATCCATCTGGATGGTACTGTGAAGGTATTTCTTGGATAAGATTAATATTTGATTTGGTGGGATGAGATAAGTAGTTTATTCTCTACATTGTGGGTGAGCCTCATCCAATCAGTTGAAGGTCTTAAGGAAAAAGACTGACCTATTCCAGACAAGAGGGAATTTCTCAGCATATTTGTTCTGGAGTGGAGTTGCCACATTAATTCTTCCAGGGGTCCACAGACTGTTGGCCTATCCTGTAGATTTTGGACTTTTCAGACTCCACAACCGTGTTAGACTTCTTTCTTAAAATAAATCTTTCCATGTATAAACATATATACACAGCCTCTTGGTTCTGTTTCTCTGGAGAACTCTGATGATTAATGCAATATCCAAATTGTTTCAATAGCAGAGAACTGAAGGGGATTTGTTTCATTTTGTTTTGCACTTGGCTCAAAATCAATTTTTATCAAACGAGTACAACATCCAAGTGCCATTTACAGCACCCAAGACTGTGAATAGCGTATACCTTTCCCTTCATGAAGAAACTCTTTGGTGAAATACATGAGATTGACATTTGAAGATCATGACTTCTCATAGGTTGCTGATCTTTAGAATTCTGAAGAAACAAAGAAACAAACTCACATGTACTGTTTCAAAACCCACTGCCCCATGTACCCTACCCAGAACTTCAAGTGGAAGGAAAATGTAATGTTCTCTTTTCTGTTGTTATCATTGTTTCTGTTATAATTAAGAATACCTTGTACCTCATATTCTGATGATTCCAGTCCTTTGTTTAACAACATAAGCCATTAATTTAAAAATTTCCCATTATGCATTAATTTTAATATTCTTTATATTTCTGATATTAAAGAGAATTGTATAGCTGGGAATGCTGGCACACGTGAGTAATCCCAGTGGCTCAGGAGGCTGAGGTGGGAGGATCTCTAGTTCAAAGCCAATCTCAGTAATTTAGGCCCTAAGCAACTCAGTGAGACCCTGTCTCTAAATAAAATACAAAAAAAGGGCTGGGGATGTGGATTATTGGTCAAGCACCCCTGGGTTCAATCTTTGGTACCAAGAAAGGAAAAAAAAAAAAAAAAAAGAAAGAAAAAAAAGAATTGTATAGAAGAAGGTTTTGTTTATCTTATATATATTAAAAAGTCTTTTGAGTCATTGACATTTAAGACATTTAAGACTCTCTGGCACAGTCCTTTGTCCTAGAGGAAGTAAGTTAAAAATAATACTGGTTGGATTAATTAAAGACCAAATGAGCTTTATTTTTCATTGTCTGTGTGAACATGGAATAGTCTACTCTTAGATTTCTTTTTTTTCCCTTTCTTTTTTAAAAAATATTTTTTAGTTGTAGATGGACACAATACCTTTATTTAATTTATTTATTTTTATGTGGTGCTGAGGGTCGAACCCAGTGCCTCATACATACCAGGTAAGCGCTCCACCACTGAGCCACACCCCAGACCATTAGATTTCTCATTAATACTTACCAAGAGCAAGCTTGGTCACCTTGTAATAATCAATTTCAGAAATAAACCAATTATTTTTGTACTATTAACATTATTGAGCCACACAAGGACATAACACAAAACTGACACCTGTGTCTCATTCCAGGACTTGTGGGAATGGACTCCCACAGTTATAGAGGCTGAGCAGTTCAGCACAGGCTGTCTGAAGGCTGGAGAGTCGGGCAGCCAGCGACTTAACTCCATCTGAGTCGAAGGCTCAGGATGGGGTGGGGGTGGGATGATATAAGATCCAGTCTGTGTCCAAAAGACTGAAACCCGGAGTGCTGACCGCTGACCAAGGGCAGGAGAAGGTGGACCTCAGTTTTTCCCGTTTTGTTCTGTTAAGACCTCGGTGGGTAAGATGAGGTCCACCCATGTCACAGACGGTCACTTGCTCTGCACACTGTGAGGTTTTGTTTTCCCAGCACTCTGAGCACCCCCTGGCCCCAGCAAGGTGACACAAATTTAGCCACCTCACAGGCCTATTCTATGAGTCCTGAAACTAACTCTTTCATTTGACTTTGTGTTCTCTTTTTATTCACATTGATAACAATTCTTGGCCTCAGTGTTGAGATTGCTGATTCCTACAACAAATCTCATCATACACTCCCATATACCTTATTGGTCTTATTTTTTGGAGAACCCTAATATGCTCATGTTTAGGAAAATCTTTTACTAATATTATATATTATATATGCATATAAACACATGATATATAATAAATCATATATATACATATATGATATATCATCCATAGTTATATATTATTATTATATATTACTAACACATATTACTTTGGAACAAATGCACATAAAAATATAAAAATATGGACAGAAACAACAGACAACACATTTAGAGCAGGGTAGTGAGGCAGGGAGAAGGAGGTGGGAAGGTTACAAAAGGACTTAGCCTGTGTCTGTAGGTTCTTTTACTGGGAGGCTGGAGTAGGGGTGGGGGAGGAGAAGCTGCCTGGGTGGAGATGGCTTTGAGAGCCTGGCGAGGCGGGACTGCTGCTCCAATCTTTGTTTGGCAGTGTCTTGGTGTTTCTGAGCCAGGGCAGACAGTGGGGAGGGGACAAGCATCTTGCCACCTTCTTTTCAACCATCGGGTTTGCTGCAGCTTGGTGCCAGCACATTCATGGGTCACCGCTTGTGTTTCTCAGTGCATTTCTACAGGCTTTGTGACCAGTGGCCGTTCCTCCCAGGTTTGGGCCACTAATGACCAGTTCTGGTAGGTATAAGAATCAGAGCCCAGCAGCCAAGATCCAAATGGTCAGAACAGCAGAAAGACAGGAAAATAAAAATGGAACAAATACTTGAAGAAATACTGTAGTTAAGTATTGCGAATTTTTTTTTTTTTAAAAAGGCCCAACACCTTTAAAGCCCTAAAGAAAAGAAAAACATTCACACTGCGTTAAGCTAAAATTTAAGAGTAAATTTAGTTTAAAAGACAAAGATGAAAAGAAAATTCTAAAAACCAACCCAAAGAAAGTGTCACATTGAAGGAATAAGAACCAAATTATTTAAAAGTAAAGCTGTCCATGAGAAGACAATATGAGAATAGTTTCTGAAGTATTGAAGGAAAAAAAATTAGGATTTAGAATTTTATAGCCTAAATATCAGTCAAATCAGAGAGGTTAAATGTACCTGAGGAATGTAAGTCTTCAGAAGGTTTTCCATGCAAGGTCCTGGGTAGAAAACATTGAGGGTAAAAATCTTTTCATTCCCTTCCTTAATTTGTTTTTTTTTTTTTAATTTGTTCTTTTAGATGTACATGACAGTGGAGTGTATTTTGACATATCATACATACATGGAGTATAACTTTGAGGATAAGTTTCTTTCTTTTTAAATTTTTTGTACCAGGGATTGAACCACTGAGCCACATTCCCATCCCTTTTTTAAAAGTATTTTATTTAGAAACAAGGTCTTGCTAAGTTGGTGAGGACCTCACTAGATTGCTGAGGCTGACTTTGAACTCATGATCCTCCTGCCTCAGCCTCCCAAACTGCTAGGATTACAGGTGTGCGCCACTGTGCCCAGGGAGGATAAAATTCTTAAGAGAACAAATGAATATAAAGATGCTGCCAGCAATCTATGAATAAGAAGTCACACACCCTGATTTAGTTGTTTGCTATCCTAAAATAAAGAGAGAGAGAGAGAGAGAGAGAGAGAGAGAGAGAGAGAGAGAGGATGCTATTATGAAGTAAAAGAGGAAACTTGTGTACAAGTTCCTTCTCTCATCTAAACCTGATATACTCACAATAACCCTGACTTAAAAGTTTACAGTCCCCAAAAATGTTGAAAGCTGAGTTCTCACAAGGGCTGGGAGAAGAGCGAAGCCCTGTGGTTACCAAGCTGGACATGCACTCCACCAGCTCGACAAGAGCAGCATCTTGCTCCAGAGCGCAGTAACCACATCATTGAGCTCACTGCTTGGCGCGGTCAGCATGAGCGTCAGGTGAAGACCCCACGACCACAGGGAACCACGGGGCACTTATATTCTGGGAGCTCGTCTCATTGTGATCCTACCAATTTCCAGAACAGCATTCTTAGTAGATACAGCATCAGGTTAAAGAGAGGAAGGAATGAAGTAGATGAAAAGAAGTAGAAATAAAGGTGAGGGGCAGAAATAACAAGTTGAGATGTTTAAAACTGGGTAGAACTTCTTAATAACCAGCATAAGGAGGAGTATGGACAGAATTTTAAAGATATAATTCACAGTATGGATTTTACAAAAAATCCAAACTATGCTTTTTATAAAAGACCCAAAACATGAGGAAATACAAAGGTTAAAAGTAAAAAGATAGAAAATGAAATTATCAAGCAAACACAACAAAGTGAAAGTTGTTGTAGCTGTGTCAATCACATGGAAAACAAATGTTATACTAAACTGTAGTTTAGGGGCAGATAATTCAATTCACTACCCAATTCAGTCCTCTAAGAAAATAAAGCTTAAATATGCTCTTAGACCTAATAAAATCAAGTTGAATTATATGAAGAAAACTTTATTGGAACTCCAGGGACAGAGTAATAAAACCACCATTATAGTGAGAGATCTCAGCACAGCCTCTCGACTATTCAAATACACAATTCAGATGGGAAAAAACACAGAAAAGATATGCAAGATCCACCCAACACAATCTTAAAAATTATTGTAGTGAATATATATGAAACTCTGCTTCCAACAACTAGAATAACATATGTTTTTCACAAGTACATATAACTATTTATAAAAATTTATTATGGGTTATATTCTAAAGAAAGTCTCAACATTTTTACCGAAAGAAACATGCAGTTAAGTCAAACATCAATAAAATAAATACTGGAGCCAGGCACAGTAGGACACATCTGTAATCACAGCACCTCGGAAGGGCTGATGCAGGAGGTTCACAAGTTCAAGGATAGTCTCTGCAATTTAATGAGAGTATCTTAAAAATAAAATTAGAAGGACTGGGGATATAGCTAAGTGGTAAGAACTCCGTGAGTTTGATCCCCAGTACGAATAATAATAATAATAATAATAAAAATATATTTTAATTCCCACTTATTTGAAAAAAAAATCCTAATATCTCACAAGTTAAAAATGGAATAAAAATGTTGAAATACCTAAAAGTGGCATAAAATGTTTAAAACCACATATCAAAATGTGCAGCAAAAATAAGGATCTGAGGGAAATTTATGACCTTAAACATGAATACTAGGTGGAAAAAAGAAGGCCACAAAATTAATAAATTAACTCCCCAACATAAGAATTTAGGAGAAAAGCAACAAAGCCAGGTATAGTGGCACAAGACTATAATCCCAGCAGCCCAGAGGCTGAGGCAGGAGGATCACAAGTTCAAAGCCAGCCTCAGCAACTTAGCAAGGCCCTAAGCAACTCAGCAAGACTTTGTCTTTAAATAAAATACAAAAAGGGCTAAGGATATGGCTCAGTGATTAAGCACCTTTGGGTCAATCCCTGGAACAAAAAAAAAAAAAAAAAAAAAAAAAAGAGAGAGAGAGAGAGAGAGAGAGAGAGAGAGAGAGAGAGAGAGAGAGAGAGAGAAGAAGGAAAAAGAAATAAAACAAAAGAATAAAACTAAAGGAAATACAAGGAAAGAGATAAAAGAAAATAAAACAGAATAAAATAAGTAAAATAAAACAGAGATAAAACCAAATATTAACAGTTTTGAAAAATTAACAAAATGAACAAAGTTTGGCAAAATTAATCAAGACAAGAAGAGAGAAAATACAAATGGTCTTATGAATAAAAAAAGAAAAAATAGTACAGAAAAACTAAATATTAAAATGATTTTTTTTAAAAAAAGAGTTCTTTGAAACAAGATGGAAAATTGGGGATGACATTGACCCTTGTACCAGAAGCAAAAAACCAAAACTCTAAATATACTCTAGAGTCACTTAAAGACTGGGAGACGGTCCTAAGAAGGGCCTTGTTGGGCAGCTGTCACCGCACTGCTGAGGCAGCTAAGGCCATCAGTTCTTTGGAACCTCCGTCATATACTAGTCCAGCGCTGACCAAAGTGACCTCATGAAGCACTGGACCACACCTGAAGAACAGTGTTCCGATGTTGCTCATCCCACAACAGTGACACCAATGACTGAGAAAAGAGAAAGTCCCACCGCCATCCTAGCCCGGGGTCTGGAGAGGGTCACATGCACTAACGGGGACATACACTACCACAATCACTGTGGAAAACAGCTAGCCTTATCCACCATGGTGGAAGACACAGCCTGCAGCCCGCCGGCCCTCTCCAGGTGGACCTCTAGGAGCTCCTGGACATACCTTATGGGAGCGACACCCGTGTCCACATCAGCGTCGCTCACAATGGCGACAACTGGGAAACACCGCACATTCTCAGGACAGTGAGGATGAAGCCAGGGCCTGTGGACATAGCCGTCAAAACTGAGGAAGGCAACAGGGACACACGGCCACGTGGGTAACTCTCAGCAGTACTGCAGGAATGTAAAAGGAATTCCATCCAGAGCACTGCCAGCATGGGATTCTTACTAAAGATAAAAAAAAAAAAAAAAAAAAAAACAAATTAAGGAGGGAAATGAAAAGATTTTTACCCTCAATATTTTCTACCCCGGACCTTGCATGGAAAACCTTCTGAAGACTTACATTCCTGAGGGACATTTAACCTCTCTGATTTGACTGATATTTAGGCTATAAAATTCTAAATCCTAATTTTTTTTTTTCCTTCAATACTTCGGAAACTATTCTCACATTGTCTTCTCATGGACAGCTTTACTTTTAAATAATTTGGTTCTTATTCCTTCAATGTGACACTTTCTTTGGGTTGGCTTTTAGAATTTTCTTTTCATCTTTGTCTTTTAAACTAAATTTACTCTTAAATTTTAGCTTAACGCAGTGTGAATGTTTTTCTTTTCTTTAGGGCTTTAAAGGTGTTGGGCCTTTTTTAAAAAAAAATCTGCAATACTTAACTACAGTATTTCTTCAAGTATTTGTTCCATTTTTATTTTCCTGTCTTTCTGATCTTGGCTGCTGGACTCTGATTCTTATACCTACTGGCCTTTCTGTTTCTCTTGTCTCTGTCCTTCTTTCCTCCTTCCCATGATGTACTCATGGGAAGTACATGAAGAAGGTGTCCCGTCTCTGTGACCTTTATTTTAACTATTGTAACTTTACCTTAAAATAACTTCATTTTCTATCATATGGATATGTTCTTCTTTTTTTTTTTTAATGTGTTCATTAAACTGACTTAAAATTATTGGTTCAAATATTTTGGCTTATATTGGAATCTGAACCTAGATGATTGTGTTCTTCCATGGTTTATCCTTTAGGTTTATGGGGGCTTGTTTATCTTGGGGGGGGGTTTCAACTCGGGCAGTGATACGGGGGAGGCCAGACCCTGTCTCTGTCTGCGCAGTCAGTGAGGGGAGGGTGGGTGCATGCAGAAGTCTAGAATGCAAAGTCCTGGGGTGAACAGCAGGGTCTATCACTCTGCACTCTAGAAAAACAGCTCAGGGAAGCGCTGTGCTCTCTGTCCCTCAAGAAAGAGCAGCTTTAGCTTAAGTGTAGCAAATTCTCCCAAACAGGACCTCATTTCACATACTGTCTCATGATAACTTCCAGTACTGGGCTGTCTTTATTTTTTTGAGATCACTTGGATTAGAGGTCTGAATGGCTCTAGGTGTGGGTTGGGTACTGCTTGTCCCAACAGTATCTTTTCTGTTTTACCTTCTCTGTGGTCTACTGGGCTGCCTCTCAGGCTGAACAAAGCCACACTTTTCCTCCAACGTCTATTTAAAGCACAACCCTCTGACTTTATCTCATAGATTTTTTTTTTCTTTTAAAAATTTTTTTATTAATGTACTATATGTATAATAGTGGGATTCAAATTGACATATACTTTAATTCCTATAACATAATCTCAGGGACTTCTTGCACCTTTCTGGATGTGTTTGGCTGATCTTTGAAGTGAAAGCCCACGGTGGTGCCTGTTCACCGTCCCAGTAGGATCTGCAAGTGAACCCACCCACCACTGGCTATCATTTTAAGAAACCAAAAATATTTTTTTTCCCCAGTGAAAATTGGCCTACAGTTTTGTCTGATGATTTTAATTTTACAAAAAGTGTTTCATATATAAATATCAGGGTAAAACTTAAAACACTGTACCCAAGCTCTTCGTCTGTGTTCCCTTTCCAGTCACGTTTTTATGATGTTATGGTTCTTAACCTTCCTTTATTTTGAGTCCACTTCTCTTTTTTTTTAATCGTTCTACTTTATTTTTAATATTGCATAATATCTTAAAATTATATGCTCAATTGTTCCCAACCTGTGCTGGTGTAGAATGTTCACTTTACTTTTACTCTTCATTACTGGAGATCAATAGAACATCTTTATAAATATATATTTTAAAATTTATTAGTTTAGATTTATTCCTAAGAATGAGGTTCTGAAGTCCATGGATGTAAACACTTTATGGTCCTTGAGAAGTCTTGCCAAATTGCCCTTCGAAGAATGATACTGCTCTTTGAATGGTTTTCTACACACTTATTCTGATATATACTTAATTGCATATGCACAAACTTCTTGTACATCACTTAAGACAAATCCTCTTCTGTCTTTTTACACTACTCTGATTACATTTTTTAAGGATACATTAAATTAAAATGGTGATAGACCATCTCATTTTTTTAAAACCACTATTACTTCCAAATAGCCCTGTAAAATCCTCTTAATTCTAATTCTAATTTAAGTAATTAGGAATATAAATATAAATTAAGACAATGGGTGACATTTACTCTCTCAGATTTTAACAATATAGAGAGCACGTCTTCGTCATATATTTGGAGGTCTTATGTGTCCAACAAACATGCAAAATATTTTTTGAAGTTAGTGTTAACTTTTATAATTGCCTGAAAGTCTGTCCCTTCCACTCTGTTTGGAACTATGTAATGCCCAGGGTTTTGCATTATGCAAGATAATCAGGATAGAAGGACAGCTATTAGACTGCTTATCAACCCCAATACCAGGTGCTCACACTAGGCTTAATTTGATCTAGGAAATATGCGACATTTTTTATTTTTTTACAGATCAAGGGCCACACAGCACTTTACTCCCAGTATTATCTTTAAACATAGTTTTGAATGTGATGCATTTTTATAGTGCATCATGGCTTACAATATTCTTGATAGAATTATGGTTAGTATGTGCCAAGCTTGTTTGTGATATTAAACATGTGATCCTTGGATTCATTTTTGTTACATGAAAAGCAATCTCAAATTCTGGTGAGTCAACAATACAAAACTTTCACTCTCCCCCTCAGGGGTGCATGGGTTATCTGTGGCTCACTGGCTCCAGGAATGATGACCTTGGCTCCAGCTGTGGGTTGGGTTTCCATTTGCTTCACCTGTGCCAGTCACCACCTGGGACATGCAATTCCTCTGGAAGACCTCAGAAATGCAAGCAGGCTGGCCGAACCACACAAGGATGTTTAAAATATCTCCTAACATTGCATTAGCCCAAGCTGGTCATCCGGCCAAGCTCCACAGCAAGTGGGCTGGGTTTTGCATTCCTTCCACGGTAGAAGGCACTGTGAAGTCACATAGGAGGGACCATGAATGCATCACTCTGTTAAGGACTGAGTGAAAGACTGAGGACTGTAACCCCATAATCCTGAAAGCAGTTCTGCAGATTGTTTTGTGTGAACTCACCGTGATTCCATCTCTTTTGTTGTATTAAAGATACAGGCAGGACTACATTTTAGGTGAGAAGCCTAGGAAGGACATTTCCCAGAATCTCTTGCCAACAGAATTCTGGGTCAGATTCTGTTAATGATAAACACTTACTGGAGATATGGAGAGTGGAAAATTAGGAGAAAGTATTATTTGCTTCCAGCAGGTGAACTCCTGTGTACTGCATGAATTAATCACATCAGTCTCTCTTGCGTCTCTTTTGGATGATTTGGCAACAATTTCTCCTGATGTCATTTTTCTCTTAGTTTAAGTTCCATTGAAAATAGAACCCAAGACAAGGATGTGGATGCAAAGAAAGTATATTTAGAAGGATATCTCTGGGAGCAGATGGTCCTCTAGGGTCATCAACTCCACCCCTGGGAACTTTCACTATCCCCCACCTGCCAGCTCCCAGGCTTCCTGAGGTGGAAGAACAGAGGCACCCTCAATGTTTTGAATAAAGAGCTGGAACAGTGACAAAGGCACAGAGATGACTGGGAAGAGCTCTGCTGGTTTTGGTTTTGTTTTCTTCTACACAAAATGCAAAAGCTGAGACTTGGTGGGTCACTTGCCAGAATAAAATGCACGAGACCTTGCATGATTTTACAGCTTTTATTCTCCCTGCCATTTGCATTGCTGCTTCTTTACCAATTACATGGGGTGGGTGCTGTCTGTCTTGACCAAGTGTCTTGACTCTACAATATCTGATTCACAGCAAGTCCCGCTTAGTTTGTAGTAAATCAAGAACTTGGCCATCTCCTGTAGAAGTGAGTCCCCAGAGAGTCTGGCTGACATGCATTGGCCTGGAGGAACTGGTTACTCCTGATCACATTCTGAACTTGGTTGCTTCAATGTAGGCGTTGCTATCCCGGGAAGCCCTGCCACTGCAGCCTGCCAACATCCCATCACTCTTCTCTTTACTATTTCACAGATGTGTTAGATGCTTTGGGGAATGAAAAAGAAGCTCATGTGACAATAGCTGTTTTCCAAAAGTTTAGATGCAATCTTACAAGGGGCTGTTTACCAAATTAGCAAATCAAACTCTGGGGGCATTTGAAAGAGAAGAGAGATTTTATGGCCTGGACCCTTTTGGAAAGGCCCTAGGAGCCAGGTCTGAGCAATGCTCTAAAGAATGGGTAGACTTTAAACCAGGGAGCTGTGTTGCTAAGTACCTCTGAGGATGCAATCTCCTTGGAGCCTGGTACTTTCAAGCAAATGCCATTTTAAAGTGTGATCTTATATCTCAATGGCAACTGAATTGTCCGGGTTCTTGAAGTTTGCCAAGAAAGATGCTTGGCAAGGTACTTGGAACAGCTTGTTGGGAACTTGGGCATGAAGAGCTCAGCAACTCTGGATAAGAGTCTAGACATAGTGGAACCTACAAAGGGAACACCTCGTGGCTCATGTGCTGGAGCAGATAGATGTAATATGATCCATGCACCTGGGATCAAGCTTTTATGTCACAGGTGCTGGAATTTGCTTAGGGAGTTGTCCTGCTGTGCAAAGCCCACCAGTGTTTGAGAGGACTTGCACTCACTGGAGCCATATACCTCTTTTCTGCATCTTCTGGGGAGAACTAGAACTATTGATTTCCCTTGGGCTATCATGATATTTCCATAGAGTGGCAGGCATGGAGGGACTTCAGAGCTTTGTGTGTGCCTCAGAGTTTTGTCCTTTGTGAGTCTATGTTGTCTGCAACCTCCCACTTGTGAGAGGGAAAGCAGTTTCCTTCCAGCTCCAGAGGATCTGATTGACTTCGGGTCACTTTTGGAAGCCATTGTGCTTGGATCTCAGACCGGGATTCAAATCCTAATGCTGCCATTAGCAGGCAACCACGGGTGATCTGGTTTTTCTCCTCTGGGGATGGTGGTTAACCATCTCTGTTTCATAGCATCATTGAGAGATGGAATACAGTCAGAATGTAATGCACTTGGTGTGGAGTTCCAGAAATTTCACTTCTCTAAAAGCTTGAAAGTTCAATTTCAATTTAATGAAAAAAGTAAGATATTTATGTATCATTAATATAAAGTCTAAGGAAAAAATCTTTAGATTTAAGTTGAGGAATTTGAAAGTGGAATTATGGTTTTATTTCCAAAATGAGCTGTTGTTTCCAGTGACTATTTTATTCACTTTATATGGAAAAATAAGTCATATAGGAGAGATGGCCTGGGTATGAAGGCATCTGAGGAAAAGCCGCTAATTAAACACATAATTTGGTACAGACTGTGTACCCAACATATTTTGGCACATAAAATATTTACTCTGATAGACTGAAGCTGTTACTCTGAACTGGGTCTGCGTTGTTATTGAGACTGAGTGTTTTTAATCTAGCAAATGATAATGACTTCATCGCTTCTGACTTCGTGTGTCTGGTTTCAGCCTGGAATGAGGTTTTATTGCTGTGCTTTCAGCTTTGGGGAAGAGTGCTTGATAGACTATCACTGTTAAGATCCTGTCTTTGAAAAGAACATTAAATACTTGTTAATTTATATTTATATTTAAAACTTCAAATCCATGCTAACCATGAGCAAGCCTCCTCATTATGAATTTTCCTCATATTTCTAGTTTATGGGAAATACACCAACTTGAACAGTACAAAAAGTAGATCAGCTTTAAGTTTCTTTCCAAAATGCTTTTAATGTTTTGGACTCTGTGTGTCCCAGCTTCCTAGAGCATTTGTATTTGGAGCAGGGCAGGCCGGGCGCATATAAACAGGTATATGTTGAAGTAATAAAAGAAGCAAACTAACCCTGTGCTTTAAGAAAGCACTGTTTGGGTTTATTTCAGTTTTCGATTTACTCAGCTAATGCACTGAAGTCTAGTTCTTGGTTAGAGAAGTGGTTAAATTTTTAGAATGTGCAGATTTTACTTGTGTTCAACTTCTGTTTCCTTTGGGTGGTCTCTCTGTGGCTTTTACAGATGCTGAGCTTTAGATTTGGGTGGGTGGACTGAGAGTTTGCTATTCTTCTCTGTAGTTCAAGATCCTAGATTATTTCCCAGAGTCTAGGCTTCAGGTGATGTAGCCTAGTGGTTCAGCACAGATTCAAGTCTGGTGAGTCTGGCTGTGGTCTGGCTGTGGCCCTGAGATTCTGCATTTCTAACAGGTTCCTAGGAGATGCTTAGTCTGTTGGAACGAGGAGAAAGAATGTTCTGCACACATTTTGAAATTTGACTGCATGGGTTTGAATTTTTATTTTACTAGATTTTTGAGCTGGGTCACCTTGAATGACTCTGTGCTTCCCTTTTGGCATCTGTCAAATTGGAGTGAACAGAATGGCATTTAGATCTTAGGGTTCAGAATAATTAATATGATCTGTATGAAGTATTTAACATAATAGCCAAGTGAAAACTCTTGATGAGTATTAGTATATATTTTATCTGATGATTTCTGGAAAATAGGCAGGGGAGAGAAGTAGTCCTAATATATGCTATGTATGTTATTTTTGCCCCAGAAAAGTTTCACCACAACTGGAGACACCCTGTTGCAGCTTGCCTGGGATGTCTTGGCCTGGCAGTGCAAATCCTGCATTCTGGAACTCCATACCCGCTTTTAGCAAACTGGGAACAATTGGTCACCCACATGTTTTTCTCTGCTTAGTTTCAATTTTCACAAGAATCTCTGGACACAGGTACCATTACCTGCATTTCACAGATGGCCCACGGGCCATGGCTAGTAAGTGCTGAACCTCTATTCAAATCTGCCTTCCTGTGGCCTAAGCCCTTGCCCTCCATTACATCTGTTGTATATTCAGATGTTGCTTGTGCATTCTTTTCTTTTTTTTTTTTTTTTGCAGTGCTAGAGATTGAACCCAGGAATGCTCTACCACTGAGCTACATTCTCAGCCCTTCTTATTTTTTCCTTTGAGACACAATCTCGATAAGTTGCTCAGGGGGCTGGCCTTGCTTGTGATCCTCCTGCCTCAGTCTACAGAGTCTCTGGATTGCAGGACTTCACCATTGTGTCCGGGCTGTTTGTGTATTCTTTAATATTTAAGTTTTTATCAGTGGAGCTAGGGTATAGACATGTACTTAGTGTGTGCAAGACCCGAGTTTCAATCCCCAGCACACACACACACATTATATTGAAAACATATTTGGTTTTAAATAAGATCAAGAAATAAAAGATCTTTAATCTCCTTATGGTTATTTTATAGAAAATAAATATATAAATAGGGAATATACTAGATAATCCCAAATCAGGAGGCTGCCCTGGTCCAAAGTCTGAAGAAAGGCAACTCCTCTCAGAGGCTTGCTTTGTGCTGGCTGAAGGGAAGGGACAGCTGGGTTACCATGAGGCTTAGAGGCAGAGCATTTAGGTAATTCTGGGGGAGAGTGGAGGTTTAGGGAGGGGGCTAGGGAAAATTGGATTTTGTTATTTTTTTTCTCCTGGTTCTTTTTTCACCCCAGTCTTCTGCCCAAATGATTATACACATGCTTCTTACCACTTCTAACTTTCTCTGTGTTTGTAAAAGATTGATTGGGACAGACACAACTAAGCTCTGTCAGGTGGCAACATCAGGGGATGGCAGCAAGTTTGAGCGAGCATCCTCAGGTTATCTCATCTCCTGTCTCCAGGACAGCGCAGGAATTACATCAGCTGAAGCAGTTTCTTTCTCTTCTGGAAAAGAATGCTGTGCACTCCAAAACCTCTCTGTAAATGGTCTGCACAGAATTCCCCAGTTTTTCTATTAGACAGTTACTGTTGACATGCAGAGGAATTCTTACAATAGCTTCTGGTTTCCTTAGCTGGACGTAGCCACAGTGAAACCAGGCCCTAGGAGAAGTCGCTTTTTAAATTTTTTTTAAAATGTTCCAAAACTGGAGTTGGATATAACATTTAAGATAACAATAAAAGCATTAAAAAATTCATTGCAAAAGAAATTTGAGAAATTACACTCTGTGCATGAATAAATATGCACAGTGAATTTCACCTTTATGTGTATCTATAAAGTACCAATTGAAAAACAATAAATAAATAGAAGGGAGATCAGTAGAGTACAGGAATGGGGGGGGGGGGAGGAGGCAAGGGCAACAGGAAGCACCAGGGACTGAGAAAAATTTCAATAACTTAATGCATAAAATATAAATGTGAATAGATAAAGTTAATTCTTAATATCTTAAAATTTATAGAATCACTTAAATTTCAAAGCAGTATATTTTATTATACTTGATTATTTTGCTACATTTGTGGATTATTTAAATATGCAATGGATTTGAAATATTGTTCAAAAACCTGGTTTTGTTATAGAAGACAAGAATTAAATGGAAATGTTATCCTTAGTTCATTTGTTTTTGATTTGTCTATACTTTGACGATACAGCCTATGAGTAAGTTATTTTTTGTCAATAAGCTTAGAAATTACAAAAATTTTTGGCAAAACAAATAAACACTGAAAAATAGAAGGAAAATTTGCAATTATTCTGTGATTCTCAAAGTGTGGTTCTTGAGCCAGCAGCATCAGCATGACCTGATGTTAAAACTTGTTAAAAATGGAGATTTGGGGGCCTTTCCTTACACTTGTTGTATTAGAAACTCTGGGACCATGGCCAGCAATTTGTGCTTTAATAACCCTCCTGGGTGAATCCAGTGCAAACCAAGGGTGAGAGTCCCTGGTCTAGGTCACCTGGAAGAGTATCTAATGGGTCATTATGATGATGTACCTTTAGCATGGAGTGAGAATTAGATGGGTAATTGATGATTGACAGGTTAGGTAACCATTCTCTCTGCTTTCTCTAGAAAGGTGACCACCTTGAGGCAGTTCAGAGTAATAGAATGAATCTGAACTTGGAAGTGTGAAAATCTAGTTTTCAATTTGCAACTTTTTATAGGCAAGTCACTAAAGCACTTTTGAATTATGGTTCTAACATATTGTGGCTCAGAGGAAAAGCACTCGCTTAGCATGCATGAGGCACTGGGTTTGATCCTCACACCACATGAAAACAAAATAAAGGTATGTGTCTATCTACAACTAAAAAATAAATATTAATAAATAAATAAATACTAGTAATCTTCCCCCAACTAAGTCACATCGACTTGTGATCAAATGCAGGCATACATATAAAGGCAATTTTAAAATTTTCTAGTACTATGCAAATGTTACTTTTTATATACTCATTACTGCCAGTATGATTGCATATCTCAAAACTTACCCTTCTCACCTCCCCATTCTTTGCTCCATTAAAATTTAATTACATCTTGAAATTTAAGTTTTGCAAAACAGGGATTTTAAAAAAATGATATTGGCGTCTTTAAATAAAAAAAGAAACCAGAGCTCTTGAAAATTATTTTACGTATGAAACGATACATATGGATTTTTTCTTTGTTTCATGAATAGTCTTTTACATGCCTTTAAATCCACAATGTGAAATGAATCAGTAGCACACTTCAGGGATACCATGGCAATAATAATGCATTTGGAACATTAAGTGTCAAATTTCCCTCACATATTTCAAAAATTGTTTTACATTTTTCTGGTTTAACCTCTCTTGACACCAGTGAACTTAAGGCTTGTAATTGAAGGATAAGTGAGTAAAAAAGCAGTTCAAGTGATAATATATCCATTTCAATTCCTATTTTCTGGACGGAGACCTTTTATGCTAAGTTCATGTGAGAGCAAATTTTTATGACAAAATTATAACCCTCAGATAGACATTACTCAGGCGGGCTGAGATCTGTCCTGGTATAATGGATTTTGTGACAATGAAATGCAAGAGAATCTCCCAAAAGCTTTGCCTAAGAAAATTCTGACAGTAGCCTATGTGCTGCCGAAATTTTCAAGATGCTATTATGAATCATTATAGAAAAATGGCTGGGTATTTTAATCATGAAATACAATTGTGTAAAAAGGAGAAAGATGAGTACAGGAGAATCTTTGACATTTTGCTTTGTATTCATATTAGCCTCACTATGTAGAAAATGTTGCTTTTAATGTGGTTTTGCACAATAAAACCTTGTGGTTTGGAAGGGCTCGTGTATTTGTTTCCCCTAATTTGAGTTCTGCCCATAATTTTCTGCATATTACCAGCTGAATGAAAAGGAAACATCCTCTGCCACCAGATGTAATCTGAACTTCAGATCATTCCTTGTAGGATCATTCTTTCCTAGGGGGGAGAATACTGCTTCTTTTTCCATTTCAATGTGCTGATTTTTTGAGGTATCTGCATAAAGTTTCAGTACTGTACTGTGCACAATTAAAAAAAAAATCACATCCTTGGCAAGGATCACCATTTCATAACAAATCAGCAGGTTAATGATTTTCTGAAATTTTAAGATTTTTGATTTTCCTGTTTTTGATCATTGGAAATATTTTATATTTTCCATCCACCAAATGAAAGTTTTTATATTTTTTTTTTCTGAAGATCATTAAAAAGGGAAAGAAGAAACCAATAGTAATAAGCACAATAACAAAAAGGAAGCCAATGAGAAACTTTAAAGAGACTGGAGTTGGCATTTTCACACTTTCATGTGTGAAAATATGATTTTACATTATGTTGGGTTTTGTGTTCAGTTGTGTTTAAACTTGTAGTCCTCAATAGCTCTCCTGGTGTAAGAATCTGACGGATACTCTATGAGGAAAGATGACATAAGCATCTGCATAGTTCACAACATCCTGTCAGAGCACAGCCAGATGAAGAATCACAAGGGGAACAGCAATTGCTCTGTTTGTTTTGATACCATCCAATTCTTTCACAAAAAGGAACCACCTGAGCCAGTTCATTACAAGATCATGTACTTTGTCCCCAATACAAATAATATGGAAATCATTAGCTTAACTTGATAAGCTTCTATTACCTCGAATTCTAACAAAAACCTAATAGATGGGTCTGGCAGGCAAAGGTAATGGTTGCTGGCTGATTGTTGTTCAGTGGTAGAATCAGGATTCCAATCTCCACCTCCTGGTTTCTACTCCCATGATTTTGCGTAACACCACAGCCTCCTCCAGAAGTGTCCACCTAGGGCACATCTGAAACTGGTTTCCCAATTGTTCCTGGACTGTTGCATTAATTAGGATTAGGCTTCATTGGGAACAACAGGGATTCAAATCAACAGTAGATTAATTAAGACCTTCCTTTCTCTTTTCTTTCTCCTCTTTCTCCTTCTTCTTCTGTGCTCAGAATTGAACCCAGGGCCTTGTTCAAATTGGGGACATGCTCTACCACTAAACTGTACCTATAACCCTTAGTTATTTGTCACCTTTAAGTCCTAGGTGGTGTAAACCTTGATTAGCATCTCTAGTTGGTGAAGTTCTATGGTTCCAGGCTTCTCCTAACAGTTTCTTTGCTTTGATTCTCAAGATCACTTAGGGTCCAAAATGATGGACAACCATTAGCCATCATAATTGTATTATAGTCCAAAGAGAAGAGAACAAGATAAAGGGCCCAAGTGAGTGTTCCAGAGGTCTTGGAACTGAGCCTCCTAGACTGTAGCACATGATGCTTCTTAAAACTCATAGGCCAGAACAATACAATGGCTGCTATGATTTGCAAGAAAGTTTTGGAGATTTTATTTGGATGGCCATGTGTCTAGTTCAAAGTTGGGAGATCTCCTATAAGGGGGAATAGAGTGAAGAAAGAGGGAAAGGAAAGAGGGAATAATGGATTTTAGAGGATACATGTAGTAGTGAAGGTCCAAGTGGTCAGGTATGGTTTATGGACTCCATTGGTTCTAACAGATGCTCAGATAAATAAGTGTTCAACCAAGACTACTTACTGCTGCTGCTTCATAATTCATGAATTCAGGAAACTTTGACATTAATTTAATATTATAACACCACATTGTAGATTTTTGGGGCCAATGCATAGTCTTCTTTAGGAAACCTCATTTACATTTTCTATATTAAATATAATTTGCTAATTTATAGTGGTGAGAACCACATGGTGGAATTAAGATGAATTATCTGTCCTTGACTTATCCCCTGTCCAGGGGAGACCAATATCCACCCATTTGGAATGGATAACTTAGATTTCTTTTGTGACGGTAAGGAGGCCAGGGAGAACGTGAAAAACTGAGAGAACTTGCATGCTCTCTATAACACCTTCTACCTTTCTCTGGAGATTAAATCTTTGCTTTTTTTGTTTAAATTAGCCATAGGGATTTGTGTTCCATGAGAAACAGTAATTCCTTTCTGGAGGTCTAATGTTCGCTTAGCCGATGAGTATTTCTGTGGTCAAAGAATGGTGTGTGGGATATGAGGAGGAACTTCTGACAGGACATTTAAAAATCAGTTTGGACTCATGCTTCTCACTGGAAGTTCATTTATTGCATGGTATAAGCAATTAATACCATGCTTAATTTCCTCATGGAAGTGAGTTGTGTATCTTAGCATGAGACCATTGCCCTCAAATAACAAATTTTCAAAATATGAAAAAAAATGCCCCTCAAGTGAATTTAATAGGAAAATTGGAAAAGAAATGGTTATTTAGAAGATTTTTTTATTAGGGTATATTATCAAGAATATTATAAGAGATAGCAGAACTTGTAACTTGAGCACTATGCCCTTTTCCTGATAAAGGGGAAGTGTGTGGAAAGACTCAGCACAGATTGCCCAAACATTCTCATAAAAATGATACTTGAGTTTTTAAACTTTAATGCAGATGTCTTCCTTCACATATTTATTTTCATTTTCATATGAAGTCAAAGAGGCAAACATACCCTAGAAAGCCATTCAAAAAACTATTTGATTAGGATAAAGAATGGTCTTGTTAGGATTTTTGACTTTTAGCTAGTCAGATAATTTTTTTTCCTAAGAAAAGAAATATCAAACTGAATAATAGCTCAAATAAGTTGTGTATAAAACTTTTGTGTCTTTTACAAACAATACTGGATGGACATAGGACATATTCAACAACTGGGATTCTCTCTCACCTCCTCCATCTAAAATCCTACTGGAATTAGAGATATTTATGTGAATTTAGGGGTAGAGCTGAGTTAAAAATCCTTTCTCAGTTGAGTAAGTGTGAATGAGTCTATGATTCCCACATGGCATATTTAAGGGAATAAATTGACACTCCTATGTTCTGAAACCAGTTTAGAATGCTAAATATTTAGGTATAGGTATTATATTTTTTTTTGAGACAACATACTCTCAGCCAAAATTTTGTCTTTCACTTTCCTGTCACTGTTTCCTCCTTGACCTGTAATGAAATTTTTTTATATTTATTTTTTCTAGACAATTTTGCATGAGAAAAATTTGCATGAGAACATTTTGCCTACCTCCTCACTATCAGAAAGGCCATTATCTTGTAGATTTAATGATGTCCATGCTTCTGGCAGTGCCTGTAGGATTCATGAGGAATGTTCCAGGTTATTTGTTGAGTATATTTCTCAGGACCTTTCAGGATCCTCAGAATCTATTGTCAGAGTGTTTGGAAAAATAAGTTTATGGGAAGTCAAGGTACTCCTCTCTTCCTGTCCTTCAAATTCTGGTCAGCCTATGGGGGCCATTTGTGTTCTGAATTTCCAGAATGTAGATACCACCACTGTTGTCCTTTGACAAGGGGTCAATGTTGAGAATATTAAGGGATCAATATTTTTGGGAAAAGTATTTTGGAAGAGCATCTTAAACAACAGGCTAACAGACTGAACACTGGTACCAAGTTACCGTGATTGCTGGTGGTCGACCAGACTACTTATCTCCTAATGCATCTCCTGGTCTCCTCTCTTTCTATCAGGAGGGCAAGGCCATAGCTGTGTCTGTCACTGCTGAGAGATGTTTTGGCGTGTGGTTTCCTCTGTTCCTCTGATTACAGCAGGTTAAATGAAACTGTTTTGAGTTTAATATATGTTATAGCGATGAGAACTGGGTTGGTTGTATAAAGCACTGAGATTCATCTCTATAAACAATGTTTACTTCTATCAGAAAAAAATATGTGGGCAAATTATGTTTTTGAAAAATGAAGATATTCTTTCTTATTAACAGGCTGAATAAGAAACATTAATCTTGACTATTAATGCTATTGGAGAAATGCAGAGAACAGTCTATCAAAAACAGCATTTTTAAAGCATTAGAATGCATTTCATTTTAATCTTATTAGCACATGAAATGATGAAGCCACACCGTAACAATCAGATTCTGGGGAAGGTTTTCATTTCTTTTCTGTGTTTCACTGTATATTACTTTTAAAAAATACTCAAAATCATACTCTTTTCTGATTCACGCTTCCCTTAAAGCAAAGAAAGATGATTAGATAGTTTCAGTTAAAGCTATTTTATTAAGGTGCTACTGGGAGCCAATAAAAGCAAAAAGAAATAATGCAGGATTTGGGTGAATAAAGATGGACTCAGGTGATGTGAATCTGCATCTAGGCATAGCTAAGAGTGATTTTCTGACAAAAGAACATGAGTGTGCACACACACACACACATACACACACAGATTATCTAGTGTTTTCTAAACTGAGAGCAGTTGTTTAGGAAGTATGCCTGAGGATGTACTTGGCAATAAACTTGACAGCCAGCATAGTCTCTTTACAGGTTGACTTTATCCGGGATTCTGGAAGGAGGAAACCAAATCTGCCTTTATCACGTAGCTCAAAGGCAAATGTGTGTTTGATGCCCAGATTGTAAGCCCAGTCTAAAGACGAACCTGATGTCGGGTCTGCAAAACATAAGCAGTAAATATTTAATTAGAGTCAAACGCTAACGCTTTTTTTTCTTGAAATGGAAATCACTGGTGTAAAATTAGCAATAAAAAATAATTATGTGTACAGTTAACTGCAGTAAAGAATGAGAGTCGTGGTCTGAATAGTACAGAGTGCATGGTAAAACATAATCGTGAGTTTGTAATTCACTACACAGTTTAGATATGTGCTGCTTTTAGAAAGTCACATTTTGTTTGGGTCAGTACTAAATTGACTTTATTTTCTGGGTACACTTGGCTGCTGTCAGCAGTGTTCTGAACAAATACAAGCAGCTGAGGAAATCCACTGTGAGTCACTGGTGGTTGAAAGCCACCAAGAAACTTCACACACAAGCTCTGTAAGAGCTTAATCTCTCGATATCCACGTTATTAGGGTGAACCATTTTATAGTCAAAAGGCCAGGAAGGCTTAAATTTGTTTTTTTTTTTTAAATAGGTATTTAATTCCTTATTTCAAACTTCCCATGTCAGGCTTACTGTATAATTAATTTTCCCATGTTAGGTTTAATTTTATGAAAGATTTATTATTTGGTAGAATATCGAAAACACGTACATCTAGATGTTTTATATATATCTCACACGCATAGAGGTTACATAATAAATATAAGTATATACACATATTGTAATGCATTTAGGTATATTTAACTTTATGTAGTAAAATGTATTTTTGAATGTAAAATTATGTTCTAGGACAGGTAACAAGCTTAACTGATATTTTAGCTGTGTGGGTTTGGAAGGTAGGATTTCAAAACTGTGAAGAGGAAAGAAAGAGAAAAGGAATATTTGGTGGGCAGAGAGAGTTGGCTCTCAAGTCAGCCAATAAATATTTATTGAGCGTTTAATGTGTCCAACTCATGGTACTTGGCCTTAGAGAGGGTGGGTGGTATAAAGTACTTGATCCAATTCTGTGACTCTTTTATCCCACAAAATTCTTCAGGAAGTTACAGATTAGGGGAGAGATGTCAAGGTCCCAGTCTATATGCAAGTAAACCCGGAAAGGAACAATGGCATATAGAGATTTGTAAGAAGAAACAGGGTGCTTGGTGAGGAGATGACATTTCACACCATGCTTGTCAATGGCGATGGGTCACCTGGTGCCTTCAGGTGGCAAATGGGGGATGATGCCCTGAAGGGATGGAGATCGATTCCTGGTGAGAAAGGGTCAGAAGGAAGAGGAGGGACCTGGAGGGAGAATCTTGGGAAAAACCTGTGCATTGTGCCCTGTTTGTCAGAACATCTATTTTAGAGGTGGTCACCAGAGACAGCGAAGAAAGAGGAGAAAGTGAAGGAGAACCAGGCAAGTGCAAAGCTTTAAGGGGGCTGAGGAATGACAGGAAAAGGGCCCAGGAAGTCACTGCCCCTGGGAATCATGGAGCAGTGATCTGAGAAGTATGTCCAGGATTCTGGAAGGCTGGTATTTTTAGCTAGTTGGGTTTAAATCCATTAGGAAGAAAGCACAAAAAGAGTTCAGTAGGAAAGAAAGTAAGGTCAAGAGGTATTGTGTCTGGTGTAGCAATTCAGAGTGTGCAATGAACTTGGCCAGATTTTAGCTGTGCCAGTTCTCCATTTGCAGTTGATTGAACTGCTGTGATTTCAAAGGGTGAGAGGATATGGCTATTCCATTTCCAGAGCTTTGCTTTATGTGAAATTTCTCATTAAGATTAACAGTGGTGACTGAGAATATATGTAATTTGTGATTTTTCATAATTGTGTGATGTTATAGAGTATAATACATTTCTTTTACGATGCCACTTTGTGCATCTTCTAGACAAATTTACAAAACAAGAACTATATTAAAGCATATAATAAAGGCAATATTGAAAGCTTTTTGCTCATAAGAATATATTATTCTAGAATGTAATTTGCTGAACATGATAGTCTTTTATTTAGCTCCATGTGTACTCATTAAGTTATAGCATATATTTATAAAATATAATAACTATCACTTCTCTAAATATCAGGCACCCTTCTAAGTGCTTTATGCATGGTTAAATCATTTTAATTAATTCCTATCCTAACTTATTATGTAAGTACCACTTTGTAGAAGAGGAATTTAGGCACAGAGGGATTAAGGAACTTTCTGAAAGACGTAGTTGATAGATGCTTGAATCAGGATTCAAACCAGGCTGTGTGTCTTCAGAGTTCATGCTGTTAATCACTGTGTTTTACTACTTCCCTTGTGCCAATCTATAGCCAATCAAGTCTTCTATTAGTTATAGAAGATAATTTATTCTTAACACATTAACAATACATTCTTAACATCTCAACTTTTGGAAACAAATCGCTTCCTATTCCTTTCAAAGGACACACTAGGAACAAGGGACTTACTGTAAATGCAGTCAAAACAAATAAAAATGAAACTGTACCAAGCAAAGGAATCCATATAGAATGATGTTGGTGCCTTAATGTGTGCTGTGTCCATTGCCTACTTGAAACGGAATTTTCTAGAAAATTGTAAAATTTTGCCAAGTATTATTGAAATGCATTATATATGATGACCTGCATTGACATAGCAAAATTAAGTGAAAATTCTATTTTAAGTGAAAGCTGAAGTCAGAAATATATGAGTGTAAATTAAAATATTTTTTTCTGCCCTTCTGGTGCCCCACAATGTCATCTCAGTTTGAATGTCTCTTAGGAAGTAGAGATTGGGTGTCCTAGTCTATGAGTTTCAACTTTCTTGTTTTTAAAATGTAGCATGGCATATAATATGGAAAGGAGCGCTGGCTGAGAAGGAGGAGCACATTTAGCATTTGGTACGTGGAGAAAGCAGCAAGAAGGGTACTTTGGAATCAGCTTTGTAATTCATGATGTGACTCCCAGGTAGATGTTACCAATGATGCAAGCTAGCTGGTTCCTATTAATTCAAATAACTATTTGTGCTCACTAAGGACTGTATGTAGTTATTTCTAAGATGGTGGAGGATTGGATATGATGTTAATATCAATGCAGACATTTCACAATCTTTTAACATCATTATTTACACATGGGTCCATCTAAATATGGATGTTATGGGGCTGAATAGGTGGTATAACATTTTCACTCTTGTCTGAAATGCTCATTTTTGTTCTTCTTCTGCCCTGAAGTGATGGAATCTTACTATAATTCAGTTTCTTAGACTCTAAAGGAGGGTTGAGCCTAGATCAGTGTTTCCTGACCCTACTTTCATCTTAGAATTGTTTTGTGTAGCTTAAAAAAAATGCAAATGCCTAGGCTTCACCCCAGATGGGTGGAATCAGATTCTCTGGGTCCCCCAAGCAATTTAAAAGCTCCCTGATGATTCTAATGGGAAGTCAGGCTTGAGGACCATGGACTACATCATTTCTTCAGTTGCCCCCTGGGTTCTAACATTTGCCATTTTAACTTCTGTGATATATTTGCTTCTTAGGTTCAAATATTTCTTTTCTTCTGAGGGCCAGAGAGCTCTCCATGCTTTGGGTTTGAAACATGTCTACAAAGTCCTCCTCTTCTGCCCTCATCAAATCAGAGAGGAAAATACTGGCAAGAGGTGGATGTTTTCGAAATCCTGAGACTTGTTAAGTGACAATCAGGACACTGGAATAACTAAACTTCAATCACGAGGTGTTTTCATTTCCTATTCTTACCAAGTCAACTGCTTTGCTACTCTCTGCTTTCTCATGAATGTTTGATTAACATTCAATTAGATGCTTTATTAAAGCAGTTACTCCTAGAAATTTTGGACATCTATTGAGCTGCTTCAGCCTTATAGGAAAGAGGCAATTCTTTCCAAATCTGAATTTCTGAGAAAACTGTTTTAGTGTAATATAATAAATTTTAAAAAGACACTTTTACACAGGTGTATAGGATAGCAATCCCTCTTGACCCCATCCTCCCATTTTGAAAGGGACACAGGATGGCACAGAGCCATTGCTCCCTTGTCTGCCTGCTCCTTCCAGGCAGGAGGGTACTTCGTTGAGAGCAGGTACTATGTCTTCACTCTCCCCTGTCCCCCAAAGCTCAAAGATGCCAGGCTTTAGGTAGGCCTCCTGAGAATTCTTGTTTACTGAGAGATTGTGATGGAATGGTGACACCATGCCATGTCCGACTCCAGAGCTCTTTCACGTGCGCACACATGCACACAGATAATCCTTTGATGCTTTAATTGCCTTTTGCAAACTTGGCTACTATTTGGAAGCCCTGTTCCTTGCCCCCAGGAACATCTGCATGTCTTCCCTGCTCAGAGGAGTGGCTCTTACCTGATCCCTGGGAGCCTTACCTAGCCCTCCTCTTTCTCAGTTTCTACTTTGTAGGCAGCCACTTAAACTGATGTGCCAGTCTCTCTTGTTCTTTATCTCACTCACTTTCTTTCTACTCATGGAGCTGGGTATATATCACCTGTGTTTTATTTATTTATTTTTTTGTCGTTCATCTGCATGTGCAATGATACCCAGCATAGGCTTTGAAGTAGCAGGATCTTTTTGGATGAGGGGTTCATGTGTGTCACTTTTGCTTCAGCCCTTTAGCAATGACTATTTGATAGGTGATTGCTGATGAATGCTCTTTAGGTACAGGACTTGTCTGTTTTTCTTTTTTTTTTTGGTCATTTTTCCAATTCTAGCAAAGGAACTTCCAACAATTAAACTCTACAAATGATATGTGATGACTCTCGTAGTTTAAAATTCCACAGCAATTATTGAGAACACAGATCATTATTTGCCATATTTATACACCTAGCTTGGGTAAAGGAAATGGTTGTAAGCTATAGAAAGGTTGTAAGCTATTTAAGTTATAGCCAGGTGACTTTATGACAAGGATTCCATATATGTGTGTTTATTTTTTTGATCCACAGATTCTCAAAATACAATATGAGTATAAATGTGTTTGGTGGTGGTTGTGATGCCCATGAAATGTTTGAAAGTTTAAAAAACCATCTTCATGTTAAAGAAGTTGGCTACCATTGGTCTGGGCAATGATGCAGGCTACACCAAGTCCAGTGTTGTGGTCTCAGCCCATGTTCATTGCTTTTGGATAAGTCAGGTACCTCTCCCTTTGCGTGAATTATGGAAGTAAATTCTGCAGTGTTCCATACCCTGCTCTGGGCTGTGTGTTAGGAGTGTGAGGGGGACATTGAAAGTATTGTCCTTACTTCTGAGTAATTAAGTTTGGTTAAAAACTTCAGGATTTGTAACTAGTCTTATGGAGGAATTTTCTGTAAAGTTTGGAAATAGTAAGAGCTAAATCTTGAACTTGGTTTGGAGGAAAAAGAAATCTTTACTAAAGTCTTCCCAAACTAAGGTCAGTGAGAAGTTTTTATAAAGAAGAAATTATCTCACTTCCCAGGGTCAGAATTAACGGTCTTTGGTGAAAATCAAATGAATTGTTGTTGATTTTGTTGCTTGAAAATAAAAAAGCTCTGTTATTACAGTTACAAAAACCAAATGGCAGAGTAATATGCACAGTGGTCAAGATGGTTTGGTTTTGCTAAAGCCTGGAATTGTGGATTTGCCAATTTCTAGAAATGGTACATAGTACTGCTCACTTCATAGGGATTCATGAAGACTAATTGAGATCATGAAATCCAAAGGCTAAGTACAGGGCTAATCTGTAAGAAAATATCCATAAACTGGTACAGATAGCACTGAGTGTATAGTATGAGGGTTGGAAAATTATGGTCATTCTCCTGCTTTGGTAATGAGGTTCTATGGAAACATAGTCATGCACATTTGTTAACTTATCATCTGTGGCTGCTTCTGAGCTAAATTCTCCAGTTGAGTAATTGCAGCAAAGGCCACACTGCTAGCAAAGCCAAGACTACTAACTGGCCCTTTGAAGAAAAAGTTTGCTAATTCCTTATGCATGGAATACGTGACCAAAATAATCTAGACTAAGAATTCTAAGTTAACAATTCAAGAACACACAAAACAATGAAATTATAAAAATAGTGAAGAGTAAGAGGTGGTGCTGAGAATATAAAACAAGAGCAATAGAATTAGATCCCATGGTAGACTTTCCTATTCCACCATACAAGTACCAGTTGACCCTGATGAGAAGGGCAGGTTGGAGGGGCAAGTAACTGGCTTTCCATGTTAAACATGGCTGAAACTGAATGTGCACCCATTTTCCCACCAGGAATTAGGGGAGAGATTATGCTTTCATGGAGATAATGCCACGGAAGAAAGAGTCTGGCTAAAATTAAATAGTTAAAAAAAGAACAGGAAGGTGGATGGATTAAATTAAGCTGTGAATTTGTATTCATTTAATCATTTCTGTCAACCTCATAACCTTGTAAAAATTCAAACAAGTTCATATTGTCTGTGTCAGGAAAATCTACCCCCCCCCACTACAAACAGGCATAATCTAACTCTTGGATTCACACGTAATTCAGAATCTCCTGTGAAAATTGGAGTTCAAATGAGTAACTTCAGATTCCTAGTCCTAATTTATAAGTTTGATAATTTTTTTTCATATTTATAAAAAAAAACGTTAGGAAAAATGTCACAGCAAGTGATAAGAAAAACTTACAAGCTGTCGATGCTATTGGGCCATAAATGTACTGGGTTTCATATCGAGTTGATAGAACATCAGTGCCAATCCTAGCAACTTTAGCCTGGAGAGAAAGAAAAGTTAGAACGGAATAATAGAGAACTATGTAAATACCACTGATTTTCTAGGGATTCAAAAATCAATTTTAAAGGTTGTTTGGCATTTGAAGATCAAAATAAATGATTAAATGACTTATTCTCATTCGGGTAGGTTGTCATAACCAGGACTTCTAAATGTGAAATCAATTATAGACAGTGACTCTGTATCTCATTTTGTGTTTTTGTCTTTCTTCTGTCTCTGCCTTCCCTTTCTTTTATAGAATGCAGTCTTGTTCTCTCACACACACTGCTATGGGACTTTCTTCACTCATCTGACTTAATTTTGCCCAGGGAGGAAGGGTTGTTGACTCATCTTTAAAGCAGTTCTGTTAAATTAGGGTTTCACCTCCAGAGTGGCATATCATGATCTTTAATAAACATTAGTGTTTTGTGTTATAAGAATGATTGTTGGAATGAACTTTAATGGAATATAGTCACTCACATATTTATACTCTAAATGAAGATTTCTGTAAGTTTTACATATAACTAAGAAATAGATCAACGATTAACTAGTTTGTTGTGTAAGAACTTTTGCTTAAAATAAACGGCCACTGTTGTGCATATACATATATTTTTTATTCCTAACATAATTTTCTTAAATATAATGCTAGGGTTCTGAATACAGTTGGCTGAGGTCAAAAGGAAAATTGAAACCTCTTTTTTATTTCTAAATGAACTGTATGAGGCAGTATTTGAACCACATCTTTTACTGGATGTGTTATATTTGCTAACCACAGAGGGAACCAGGGCACTGATCCTTATCAACTTTATTTCTTTCTTCTATAGCAATTCAAGGTATTTATCTACCTATCCAACCATTTATCTTGTCAGTTCCTGTGATTCATTGAAACTCACAGGCAGACATGATCAAATCAGCTTTCATGGAAAGACAAATAACAGGTTCAAGAGATCACACTTTAGGAAAGAGAGTATTCCTAGTGACAAAGCTTCACAACATTCAGGACGTTCTTTCTTTAGATAGAAAGTTAATATAATTTCTAATTTGATTGGTAGGATAGAAATACAACAGATCTCCTTAAATATGGTACCTGGGGAACAGAGCTATTGGGCTGTGGCTGTGTGGTTTTATAGAATGGCCCACGGTAAATACTGAACTATATAGTGGTAGAATTCTGCTCTAGAAGCCAAACATTTATTTTTCTTTTCTTTTTTTCCCCTTAGAATCACATTGAAAGATGTTATTATCTATATACTTTTATCAGATGAGAAATTAAAGATCATCATTTCAAATCCCCAGCAAACTTCATTAGTTTGTGTCCTAGGTGTTGAACTGTGAAGTTCCTTCCGAATAACCCAAGTTAATGAAGAACAGATTGAAAGTCAGTGGTGGTGCCCCCGGATAAACCACAGATTGTTCTCTACCTACCAGGTCCTCGTGGTTGGGAGGCAGCTTTAACGTGTAGCCGTAGGGAAACAGTAGCATCTGGGAGTAGGAATGGAAGGAGATGTAGGCCCTGATTGATTTCAGGTGGCTTCGAATGAAGTCAGCAACAGCTTTTGTCTCTTTCTCCGACTCTGGAGCAGGGCCCCGATAGGTGTCCTGACATGGGTCATCGGTGTTAGGAGAAGCTGCAGGGGACATGGGTGGACAAGATCACCATCTAGTCTCCATCAAGACAGGCTGCCTGTCTAATGTGGGCTCTCAAAATGTTTTAAGCTCTTTGGTCTTCCCTGTTTACAGGGCTGCCTCAAGGTCTCCTGTCCCATGGTCCCTCCTGTGTCATGGCACGCTAACTTTGTCCTATCATAACCGACTTGGTCCACTGCAATATCAGCCATGTTTACTTTCTCTTCCTTTCCCTGGGCTATGGGAAAATGCATCAGTTGTGTCCCAGTTCCTAGAGCCAGAGAGACCCTAGTTCCAGCTCAACTCCAGCTCTATCTCCTAGGAGCCTGCTGTAACCTGCCTTCTCTCAGCCTGACTGTCCCCAGCCGTATTTCAGTAGGAAGTTCTCAATCAGCGGTCACTGCTGCGATTATTATATTCATTATGGCAGAACAGAGTTAAAAGCTAAGGTGATGTTTTTAAGCAAATTAGGCAAAGAAGAAACACATAAATTGGAGCAATCTTAACTTCTCCTGAAAGTCCTAGTGATAAGTCCCAGTTGTGCCCGCCCCCCATGCTGTATCGGATGCAGCTGTGTCTGCTTATCACCTTATTTCCATCCAGCTTCTACGTTTTAAAATTTTTTGTTCCAGATGTTTCTTTCCACTAAGTATTTGAAGAATGACTTGGTTGTTGGTTTTAACGACTGGTATTTCTAAACTTTTACCAGAGCAAGAAGGGGAGGGGAAGTGGAGGGATCCTCTGGAGTCTTATACCTCTGGATAGTGCCTGGTTTTGAAGCAAGCTAGCTACTCAGTAAGAGGTGGCTTGGTGGACAGTCTTCTCCCTGCTTCCTCCCACAGAAAGACTTTCCTGATCCCTCTACAGCAGTGACAGTGACGCTTATGTTGCGGTTAGTAGATAAGAAAATTAATGCACAGGAATTCCTATTACTGAAACAAGTACATGGCTCAGTTCAGTTCAGCGACTAAACGCTAAAGTGATTTTCCTCAAGAGTACTTACAATGCCAAGACACATTAAAATTCCTGTTGAGGTCAGTGCCCACACACTTGGAGTTGTGGTTCTTGGAACGATTTTTTTTCCACATGCGGTCCTGTGGGATTGAATGGTGGAAGTGTTACTGAGATCAATTCGGACTTTTCAACTTGATCATCTCATTTTCTCTCTGTAGGTGTCTACAGCTTTAATTGAAATTATCTAGTTAATGTGAGTCCCTTTATGACTAGAAGAATGTTATCTTTTAAAAATTTTTTCTAATATTTTAAAAAACATGATTTTTAATACATTCCTTAGGCCTTGATGAAATAATTCAGTTAGTTTAGAAACTGTTGATTAGTTATCAATATTGGAAAATAATCAATGTTGCTTTGGAACTGCCTATAATCTAAATGATAATTTTATTCCATCTTTTACTATTTGTAGATTTGGATAAAAGACAAGTCAAATTGTGACCATTAGACCATAATTTTCAGAAAAGAACTTGATGTGATTGTATGTTTGAAAGTTCAGTGTTAATCATTTTTATTCAATGGCAGGTCAATAAAATATCCTGTTAAAAGATAGATATACAGATACCTGTATCTCCTTTTAATTATTTATTTAAAAATTATTATTTTATCTCAATTCCACCCCAGAGTGCCTTTAGCTTTGGAATCAATGTGTTCATTAAAATCTTTCTATAGCTTTTATTCTAGATAGAATCTGCTTTTGGCATAGCATGTAATCATGCACTTCCTTTTAATAACTGCTTTATTTCATTTTTTCATGCTATTAGCTTTAGCAACAAAAATTTCATACTTCAAGGACATCTATACAACCAAGAAGTCATAGTTGACTTAATCTGAAATTGAAAACATAAACTTTTCTGGATTGGAATTATCTAGCTACCCAAACCTTAAACTTATTGCATAGCCATCAATGAATGTACATGAAAGCCAGTGAACAGTATGTCATTTATGTGTAGACATAAGAGGGAACAGAGCACTACCTGTGTCCATGACCAAATATATCCATCCACGTTGAACACAGGTAGAACATAAAAATTCATTCGGTCCAAGATTTTGGTCATAATTTTGTTTTTTCCATAACTTTTTGCTGCCTGTAGGAATAGCAGGAAAAAAAAATTAAATTAGGTTACTGGTGTGAAATTTAGCTACCAGGAGGAAAGTTGTGGTTCTAGTATTAGCTATCTTTCCTTGAGTCATTTGCCCAAGGTCAAATGATTTCAAACACATTTTTTTTCCCAGAAACTGCACAAAATAAATGACCTATGTAGATTACAGAAAACAGCCCAATTTAGACTAGTGAGATTAATTGAAATGAAAATTCTCCAAAGGCTCAGCTATTCAGACTTGAAGCATTCCAAATATAGTATTTAAGGTACATTTTACAGAAGTCCAAATGGGAAATTTGTAGTACAACTTACTTTTAGTGGTACAACTTATCCTTTACGTAAATCTAGATCGGGTCTGTAGGCACAGGAGTATGAACATATTGGCGAAGATATATAAAACAGTGACAAATAGGATTAAAGAAAAAAAATTTTTTCTTTAGGGCTGGGGATTGAATCCAGGGCCTTTTGCATGCTTGGCACATGCTGTACCCCTGAGCTACACCCCCCAGTCAAAAAAAAAATATTATTAATAAAAATTCCAAGAATTTAGAGATTGACCAATCAACATTTTTCTCATATCTGACTGAAATTTCTCTAATTATCTGGGTTTTCTGGGCTACAACAGATCTCTCTCAGTATTGTTGGAAAAACTCTCCCAGGTGCCTCTCTTGGGAGTTATGTACAAGGCTATGATGCATGTTCCCTTGTGGATTGAGCAAGGGGGCATTCTAGGTCCTCAGCAGGGACAGTTACAGGGAGAGCTCAGTTCTATGGCAGATTCCTTCCTAGTAAATATGTTCATGGCCAGACAACCTCTGTCAATGTGTTCTGTGTAGAAGTTGTTTGAAAGAGAAAGTTTAAAGATGGCAAGAGTCAGAATATATCAGCAGTTGAGTAAGCGGAATAAAAAAACATATAAAACTGGATTTATCTTTTAAAAATGAGCTCTTTTTTTCACTTGGGAAGAGAATATAAGTATGAAAATATCAAGTTCATGCATGGCCAGTGAGATAGCTAAACTGAAACCAAAGAACTATATTTTGAGCTTACTGGAGAAAAAAATCTGAAGGGTATAATAAGAGAGTGGTTTTAGATTTCCCATACTTATTTAGGGGAAATAACTACAGAAAACTTTCATATTATAGCCCCAAATACAAGCTGTTACCTTGTATTTTACCAAAATAAAGGTGTTTCTTTCAGTTTCCTAAACTTTCAGGTGGGGTTCAAGAAGTTTGAAGGAAGAGGTCAGGTTTATAAAAACTGTGATGATGAATAAAATCTAGAGTGTTTCAGCCTGGAAGCACCAAGTGTAGTCTCCTCCAGGTGACTGGAACTGCTGTCCTCTGGAAAGGGTGAGTCGCTACTCAGTAAAATGCAGCGACTAGACCCTCAGAGGGGAACTGTGAGTGTGCCCTAGGCACTCACCTGGTAGACAAACCACTGGCAGAATGCTGGGGAGATCCATTCTTGTGCATGAATGCCGCAGTCCATGAAGATAGCCTTTCTTCTTTCATCTTTTTTCCCAATCTATTGAAAAATGAACTTGAGATGCTATTTTACCTGAACTCACACACCCATCCCCTGTCATCCAGAACCTCACTCATATCCTCAGGGCAATTCTTTCCCCTGTTGGTGGACGGGAGCTGTGTTTGCACGTAGTTCTCAGGGAAGACTGTGGCACATATCCTTAAATGTCTATGTGTAATTCACAAGCTGTTACCTTGTATTTTTTAAAAATTTTCCTAGTGTCAGAGTTGCTTTTAGTTTTTTTTTTATTTAAGAAAAACTTAATCTATTATTTTTCTTATTCCATTGCTAACATTCTATGTTTGAGATGTAGATTATAAAGTTACTTCTGTTTCCTTTTGTTTTTCTGTTTTTATAAACTGGGAGTGTTTCACCAGGAGTGGAGAAGATTTTGTGTTGTGTTTGGAATGAGGAGGAAGAACAGGGCCTCATCCTTGATGGTCTGTCATTTTAAAGAGAGTTTAAGTATGTTTTGGGTGGTTGGAGACACTGAACGGCGGTCAGGGTAAAGATGGACTTTCTGGTTATGGAGGGGATGCTTCTGGGACCGGTACCTTTGAGTGTGCAGAAGTCCAGTAGTACCAAGTGACAATGATCAGCCCTGTTACAGAGGGAAATGCCTCGCCAACATGAGTTGGAATGCCTCGTGTTCTGGGGTTCTGTTGGTGTCTGATACTTAAATTTCTCTTTAAGACATTCACTTATCAGTTTCATTGAGTTTTTGTGGGTGGAAAGGAGTGGAAATACCAGGAGCATCACACACTCCCATAAGGAAGCTGTGGATTGAGGTGTTGTCTGGGTTTGTCCATTCTGCAGCCTCTGACAGTTTATTCAGGTACTTTCCTGGCTTCATCAAAAACCACTTGTGAACGTCTATTCTTGATTTGATGTCTAGAGTTTAGATATTCTTCAGAAGGTCAGATTTTGCTGTCTCACAGTTGGCCCAGGTGTGCCGCAAAGTAACATTTAAATTCATGTTTTTCAATAACAATAAGAATGGGGTGGTTTTTGAATTATTTTTACCTTGAGAATGTACAGGGGATTATCTTCAAAAGTGGATCCGATTTTAATACGAGAGACCATTTCAGGATGTTTATCCACCATTTTTTCAGTCCAGGCTACAATCTTAGGAGCAAAATCAGTATTGAGGAATTAGAGTAAAGGCAAACTATATGAAAATGAACGATAAAAGTCACTTTTTTTTAAAAAAAAAAAATTTAAGTTGTTGATGGACCTTTATTTTACTCTTTTATTTATATGTAGTGCTGAGAATCAAAGCCACACATGTGAGGCAAGCACTCTACCACTGAGCCACGATTCCAGACCTAAAGGTCACCTTTTTAAACATAATGGGGCTGAGTGCGGTGGCACACGCCTGTAATCCCAGGGGCTCCCAGTGGCTTGGGTCGCTGAGACTTGAGGATTGCGAGTTCAAAGACAGTCTCAGCAAAAGCGGGGTGCTAAGCAACCCAGTGAGACCCTGTCTCTAAATAAAAACAAAACAAAACAAAACAAATCGGGCTGGGGATGTGGCTCAGTGGTCAAGTTCCCCTGAGTTCAATTCCTGGGTACCCCCTGCCAACCACCACCCAAAAAAAATAATAGGCATTTTGCACTGTACCTTGTCCCAGTTATTGTATTTGGCATAACTGTGCCTGCCTGGGACAGCTTCTTTAACATCAAACTGTTTCTCGATTTCTTCTTGTAGATTATCAATCAGGATTCTGTTAGATAGGGCGTGATAAAATACACATTTTATCATGAGAAAGATAAACATAGTTATCTTTTATTGGCAGAAAAGTTCTCTTCCTTCTCCTCTATCTTTAATCAAGCTTGCCCATTTTCTTTTCTAGCCACCTCCTCTTGACAAGTGTCTGACTTCTGATCTCCCTCTTTATCTAGAGCTGTCTATTCAATGATAATCTCTAGTCACAGGTGGCTATGGAGCACTTAAAATGGGGCACATGTCAAGTATATACTGGATTTTGAAGAATTAGTATAAAAACTATGGAAAATATCTCATAAGTGTTATATTGATAAAATGTTGACATAGTAATATTTTGGGTGTATTTGGTTAATTAAGATATATTGCTAAAATTAATTATATGTATTGCTTTTTACTTCTTAAATGGCTACTAAAATATTTAGAATTACACAATGTGGCTCATATTATCCTGTAACTCTATTCCCTGTCCGTCTCTAAAGCACCATGCATTCACATACACACAGAGCAGGTAGCAATGGATGTTTTATGCACACATCTCCAGACCACCCCTTATTAATTCACACTGGGAGAGCTGGGGAAACTTGAATGTCAATTACAATGATGATGTTAGTAACCAGGTTCATAGCACTTGCCAGGTGCCAAGCATTGCTCTAACCTCCTTATGTACACTTCTTTGCATGAGATCATGATCTTCATCTCACTGATGAGGAAACTGAGGCACAAAGTGTTTAAGCAACTTTCCTATACTGGTGAAGCTTTTAAATGGCTGCGCCAGTTTGGAGGGGCTGAAAAAAGAGGCAGGCAAAATCCCTAGGAGGCTAACATGGGAGGTCAGAGGCTTACACCTCCACCTTCTGTTTTTCATCTCTTGCTGAGTCTTATAGCCTCCTCTCATGGAAGCCCTCCCCTCTAAGGGTTTCCGGATGTTCAGCTGTGCTTGAATCTGCAGGTCTGACCCCTCCCATCAACTCCAGACAAACACCAACTGTCTACCTTACATTTCCTCTGGGACTCAGACATGCATCTGTTTAATAGGAGTCAGTTGCTGCTTTATATACTTGATTTTATTTAATCTTGTCAATATTATCACATCTTATAGATAGGGAAATTATTGCTTAGAAAGTTACATACTCGCAATTTGGATGTGTTGGAGTTAGTTGGGAATTTGGACCCGAAATACTTGACTTCAAGATTTATATTTCAAAAATATCACCTTCATGATATCCATGCATATTTTTATGTGTTTTGTCCATTTTGGGATATTTTATTTAGATCCATGATTCTGTTCTCCAGCTCTTACGTAATAATGAGCCATATGTAAATATAGTATGATTTAATATTGGATAAAGGGTTTCCTTGTTCTTCTTTTCAATAGTTTTGCCTTTAATAAATGTTTTGTTAGAATAATTTTGGAAAATACTAGAATCATCAGAAAAATAAATTTTTGATAGAATTTATTATCAAATTGTAAATAAATTTGAGAAGAATTTTATTATTAATATCAGACCCTAATATATATATTTTTTGTTTCCTGAGTAAAAAATTGTATATTTTGATTGCTTACTCATATATTTTAAAATTAGTCTTATGAGTGTATTATTCCTGAATGCATTTTTGAGTTGGTTATTATTCATACTTAAAAACATAAATTGCTTTGCTAATACCTGTTAGCTACTTTATTGGCTTAAAAATGTCTTTTTACTTTTTAAAAAATTTAGTTGTATCTTCAGGGTTTTCTGTGCAGTTATTTTTTCTGAAAATAATTATAATTTCTATTTTTTCCAATTACTATTCCTTTTTCCCCCCTTGTTTTATTGCATTGGCTAAACTCTTTCAACAATAAAAATAACGGTAATGAGAAAGGGCATGCCTTTTTCACTGTTCCAGCAGGAAAACTTCTTTTACCACATAGTATGCTATAGTATGCTTTTACCACGTAGTATATACCACTCAAGATTAATATGGTAATATCTATTTATATGATATATTTATTATTATCCATTGAGGTAAGGTTGCATTGAAGACTATGACTATATTCCTTGAGATTTTGAATATTATGTTGCAATCACAGGAGGTTTACAAACGCCCTCCCAAGAGCCTCGGTACTCTTCTTTTACACATAGTTCTAAGAAGCTTTATTTAGCCTACAGTGAATTACTGGATCTGGGAAAATGATTTGCTGAGAGCAAGCACGCTGATATCAGTAGATAATAGACCACAGAAGAAAAGGAGACTAAAACCACCTATAACAGAAGGATTTAGTGAACACAAGAGTGGTCCCTTGATTCTGTCCAAATGACCCCACACACTTTGGCAGTTTCTATATCTCTTAAAGATGTCACTTTCTTACAACAGCATGAGAATTCACATTTACAATTATAATTCTTTAACCAGACAAGGTAAACTATATTCAAAATACTCTATCTTACAGTATAGAGAACTATGTATCATGATGGAAATATTTTAAAGAAAATATTTTTTAAAAAGGTTTTTTTTTTTTTTTTTGGTACCAGAGATTGAACTCAGGGTCACTTAACTACTGAGCCACATCCCCAGCCCTTTTTCAGTATTTTATTTAGAGATAGGGTCTTGCTGAGTTGCTAAGTGACTTGTTAAGTTGCTGAGGCTGGCTTTGAATTCACCATCCTTCTGCCTCAGACTCCCAAGCTACTGGGATTACAGATGTGTGCCACTGCACCCGGGTTAAAAAAGAATTTTTGAGGTTGTATGTGTCCAACAATTTCCTTATTAGGATTATCTCACTTCTCGCTGATTCCATATAAATACAGCTATTGCCCTGCTTTTGGTAATGAAATGCATGTGTCCTGTTCTTTTGTTAGCAGCGAGTCCTGGATGCAGGAAGCTACATTTAATTTTTTAGCATTTGCTCCGGTAATTTAGTCATCTAGTCATTTATCTAGTTGAGGAAGCGGAGAACTGTGGTCAGCGTTCCAGCCACAGTTCTGCTACTTGATGCTTAAAGGGATCTTTAAGAATTTCTCTGACCTTCAGTTTCCTACTTTTATATAAGTACACCACAAAAGACCACCCAGGACTGTGATGAGGACAGAAAGAAGAGAAATCTGAGAAGTGCTTGGCCTGCCCCAGGTTTCTAGGGAGCCTCAAAATAGTGGGGCCGAGTCAAAAAATTGACAACCACTTTCCAGAATGAGCACATCTTTAACCCAGAGTTGATGGTATGCGGTTGTCTGACTCTTTGATTTCTTCAGTTTCTTGTAATAGCCTGTGACACTGCAGAGCGGCTCTCTGCCTAGTTTCTTCTTGCAGATTGACTGACGGATCTGGGTTCTGATGCGGAACACAAATGCGGTCTATTCCTAATTAGAGTTTATTTAGCACATGGGACCAAGTACTGCTCATGAATATTGATTCCCATTAACAGCACTGACAAGCACATTATTATGCACATTATCTCTAACTGTGTGTGCTTTGCTTTTGACTTATGAATCTGGGATTTCTGAGGCAGTACATGTGTTGACCACAATCCTGGACCCAGGTGGGGCATGTTGCACTAAAGCTCACCTGAAGCTGGAGGAGGTTTGACATTCTATTTTGGGGGGTCACTACAGATATAATTAGTTGCTTTAAGCTATGAAGAGGGTACATAGCTTGTGCTCCACTTGCATAATTGAAGTGGAGGAATTAGGTGAGAGAGAAATGTTGTGATCCCAGAGGCTGATTCATAACACAAGGCAGTATTAATTAGTCACAAGAAAGCTTGTCTCTAAGAATATTTTTTAGACTTACACATATCAATTTAGCTCTTGTGAGAACAGCAGCAAAACAGAAAATCATGTGAGCTAACATACGACCTTCCCACAAATGCAGCTGCCTGAGGACTTCGGAATGGCGCCAGATTGTTGCTGATAGGGACTGGAAATTAAGCCTAAGGCTGGAAATGAGGAACTAGGGCCAGATGTTGTTTTCACGAGCCCTTCCACTATCCGGCAGCCAGGCTTAAGTAGATGAAACCAAATTCCTCTCCCAGATATTATTTTAGTATTCCAACATTGGCTTATTTTGTTTAAAAAAATTCTTAAATGTAGGTGACAGGATCCATACTTATCACTGAGGACTTAATAATCCTAGTGACTGATTAGTTTACTGAGTCTTTTTTATGTACTGGGAACTCTGCTCAGCTCTGCATTTACATTTTTTCATGTCAACGGTGTCAACAATGGTCATTGAATTCCATTGTCACTCCCATCTTTCTGGAGGTCAAGTCTGTTTCCAGAATTGTCACAGCTATGGAAATACAGGAGTCTGGCTTTGAACCTGACTTCTGACGTCACTGCCCTAGCTGGAACCTCTGTGCAGCAGATCTGGGTTCTCCTCCGACTTCAGAGGCCTGTGCAGGGTGTGCCCAGTCAACCAACCCTGTGGAGGTCTGTCCTCCAAGGTCAGGGGGCAGGTAAGAGGTTTGGAGAAGAAGCAAGATGAATCCTTTGACCATTTTAAAGCTGCTTTTAGAGAGTATCAGAGTAGGTCTGGAGGACTGTGGGGGGGGTGTGTGGGCAACTGCTATGGGCCCTGGTGTGTGTGTGTGTGTGTGTGTGTGTGTGTGTGTGTGTATGTGTATGTGTGTGCACGTGCGCAGTGGAGAAGGTGCTTCATGAGGCAGAGCCAATGTTAGGGTGTCTTGTACAGCTGGTCTGGACTCCCCTGATGCCCACAAGACAGGAGGTGCTCAAAAAGTATGGGTTTAGGTTTCCTCAAAATCCGATTTGGTAGCTCCCTCATTGGGTTACCAGGCATCAAACTCCGCGCTTACAGATACGGATTTCCCAAACATCTGAGGCATACCATGTGTTGGATAATAAATTTTAAGGCACTGATTTATTCACCAGAAGGGAAGCCAACATCTGGTGTGAGCCTCTAGTTATCCCCTGTCTCCCTGTGTGCGTGTTGTGGGTGGTGTGTATGTGGTGCATGTGTGTGTTGCACACGCTCATATAAGTCCCTGCATAAGTGATCTTATCTCTACCTGCATTAATAGAAGGAGCCAGTCATAGAAGGATTTTATGGTCCCTGTCAATCTTTGTGAAAGCCCTCTGAAATAGGTTTCATGATCCCCATTTTATGAACGAGGTAAATGAGGTGGGGAGAAGTAGATAAATTGTAGTGTTAAATACCTCTGGTTTGAATGGCACAGACAGCCCTGCTTCAGAATCCGTTTTCTACCTATTACATTTTGAGGATTTTACTTCCACCAATACCTCTTCAGCGTTTGGAGGAGGCCTTACATACATGCTCTGCTCTTGGGCAAATATTATGCAAAAGTGAAACAGAAAAAAAAAATGAATGGAAAGACATAGTAGATAAATCATTAGGATGATTCACTTATTTGATAGGACCATGTATGTACTTGGAATATGAACTTGGGTCTGGCTGAGCATTATTAGGTAATTAGCACTCTTTCAGTTTGGGCTATATGTCATTTACATTTCCCATATAATCTCCTGTGGTCTTACCATTTGAGTTTTATTTTTATATTAATAGTGTTTTTTCTAAATTATCTTTCATTAACAACTTTTCTAATTTTGACTTTTGACCACAGAAAAGACCATATATTAAAGAACAACTACCTACATGTAAAAAATTAGTAGAAACACTAGGATTTTTAACTGCTTCATCTAAACATGGTGCCTGTCCCGAGGCGCAGTCCAATGGATGTGCTTTCTGTCCAACATTTGTTCGCCAGTCTGTTTGGGTCTGTGTGTATATGTATATTATTTAGCTTTTGGACTTGGCCTTTTATGACTTTGTAAAAGTGTAAATAAAAAGGAAGTAAGCATGCTACTTTAAAATCAGATCTGGCTTAGTAATTTAATTTTCTGAAAATTAAAAAAATATTACACACAGATGCTTTAAACTAAATAGTGGTTTATATGCACTGTCTAATGAAGGGTGTCTAAGTAAATCATTGTGTCAAACCAGCCTCTTAATATGGTTTTATTCAGCCCAGTGCCTGAGTCCAACCAGATGTTTCTGTTCTTAGAACCCTCTTCTGTTACTGACTGACACCAAGTAACACATATAATTAATATGCAAATAAAATTATCTATATAATTAGTACTTTGAGACAAGATTTTAAATAGTTCTTGTCTGCACAGATCACTTTACATATTTATATTTTTGAGGAAGATAACTATCTAATTATGTGGCTTTCCCACAACTGTGGCTAATTTGGGCCAATTTCTAGAAATCATGTCTTAATTAGATAAAACTAATTTTTATAGGTAGATTAACCCTTTGCTTCTTGATGTAGACAGCAAAAAAAAAAAAAAAATCTTGGCATAAAACAAAGAGAAAAACACACTCTTTTCGAGGATGCAGATTAGATTCCAAAGGGTCTGAGGGTTAGGCTGGGAGAGGTAGAGAGGATGGGGGGTGGCGAGGAGGGGGGGTTTGATAAGCTGGAGAGCAATGTCCACCCACCTAGCTGTCTTTGTGTATTTACTTCAGCATTCACACCTAAGTGGAGCAACTTGCTTTTTGTCTCTTTTATAAGAATGCTGTGGGAGGAGTGTAGCTCAGTGGTGGAGCAATTGCCTAGCACATGTGAGGCACTGAGTTCAAACCTCAGCACCACATAAAAATAAAATAAAACAAAGGTTGTGTCCACAACTAAAAAAATAACAAAAAAAATGCTAAGAAGAACAGAAAATCTTATTTTTTTTATCTGATGATAAAGTATCTTTTTAAAAGAAGTATCTTTCTAAAATTTGTTCACATTCCTTAGATGTGACAGTAGAATGCATTTTGACACATCACACATAAATGGAGTATAACTTATCCTTTTTCTGATAGTACATGTTAAGAATTTCTCAGTTTTTACCCCGCTGTTTGAGCCGACTTATATAAAATTTGACTAGAGCACTACTTTATTTGAGCTGGGCTGGGTACTGTGTAAAGATGGATTGACCCTGGGAATCCACATCAGGTGTTAAGGAGGTAAAGTGAGGAGGGTAGTGACCCAGGCACCCAGCGAGAGGCCTACCATGAAGTGATGGAGAGACAGCAGCCCAGGGTTACCCAGGGTGGAGTCAAGACTTCCTCTCAACCTCGCTAAGCAGGTAAAGTCTAGAATGCAATAGGAATTTCTGGAATCTTGGAGGTCTAGCTCCAAAGTGTCTATTTCCAATTTTAATGGTGTCACTTAAAAAACATAGAAAGCATACTTTGATATGTTAATTAAAAATGATTAAATGCTGGTTTCAATTCATTAGCTTCTATATTTCTATCACACTCCTCTTGAAGGAATAGTGAAAACAAAAACAGTGATCAATAACCATCACGGATAATCGCCTGCTATTTTAAAACTGTGAAAAAGAACACTTTTTGTCTTTTCTTATGTATGTCTTCCCTTAGTTTTAATAGCATCTATATTTATTTGTGATATTGTGCATTGTCATAAATATAACCAAATCATGATGGGCAGCTGTAGATCCCTCTCAGCCATGTGACCTCACTGTCATCAATAGAGTTTCTTTATCTCAGCCAGAAGAAGAAGGTCTTTTGAACTAAAGCCCTGAATTAGGTGAAGGCATAAAATAGCAAGTTGGAAAAGAAAGAAAGAGCTCGTGCTTAGCAGTTTTGGGCAGTGAATCTCAGTAAGGGAGGATCCTGGGCTGATAAGGCCGGAGGAAGTTAAAATGGGACCTCTCAGTACGTCAAACTGCTGAATGTTTGAAAGCCTAAAAACACACTTTGTTAAATTATGCATTGATTTGTGACGTTCACTGCCTGGTTCCTTTCTTGTTCATGGCCCCAGGGTCCAGACTGTGCATGGCCCATGGTTATTGCTCGATAAATTCTAATTTCCTCTTATTTCTCTGTGGGGCCAGAATGACTCATTTCTGCATCTTTGGCTATTTGAGAGCCTCTTGTCTTTGATATAAGCTTTATTCTCCTGCTTTGCTTTGGTTTTCTTTAAGGAATAATTTCTCTTATAAAGAGTTATTTATTTATTATATTATTTTACATGACCATATCTCTGATTTGAATTTCTAGATGAACACTTTTTTTTTCTTAGTTTCCTTATATGTATCAGGAGAATTTGAATCCAAGCACATGGTTGATGTGCAGTTTGTGAACCCTGGGCTGAGGACACATTGTGGTATAATGTGTCTAAATGGTCTAGGCCTGATTTCCTGGGCCCTGTGCTTATAAGGTGCTGGTTTTAGAAATGGCAGATGTAGGTAATTGTCATTCTTGCAGATGACAGCAAATTCAAGTTGGAAGGTGAGCTGCCAAAGATTGTATCCTCTCCACAAGCAGCTTCCTTAGTCTGTTTGGAAGTAACCGTGAACTTTATTTTATGAGCTTGTTTTTTGGGGAGGTCCAATTTAAAACTAGCTCCATTGTAATACTTTCCTTAAAATTTCAACTCTTTTGAAGCTTTGAGTATCTAACACATTTGAATATTTGCAAAGGACTTACTCATAGTGCATTCTGTTTCGATCCAAGGCAGACTGGATGGATTGGAATTCTTTCCCACTAACTCGGAAATCCACTGTCATGTTAGCAGCTACATGGTCGATGGCATCTGGATACCAGAAGTCAAGCTGCAGAGATGAGTGTACTGTTAGTCACATTGCTTATTTGCCCACCCAGCATGTATTCATTAAGAGATGACCATAAAAGAAATTTGGGGTTCAGAGTGACTAAGGTATGGATTCTTCTTTTAATAAGCTAATGAGATTTTTGCAAACATGTTTAAGAACTGTTGAATGTTAAGGGGTGGGAAAGAAATTGTATGTACACGTTACTGTTTCAGGATATTGTATCTACCCATGCAAAAAGAATAGGAAGCTCTTTTGGTTAATCTCTTTGCTTCTATCATTTTGGAGTTGAATAGGATAGTTGCATAATTGATTTGGCCATAGCATATGGCTGTAATTGGATACTTACATGAAAAATCTCTATTTTTCTTCCCCTAGTTAGGTATCAAAGCCAGATGTGCCTATAAACCCTGAAATTTCTGGAAGCTTTACATACAACAAGGAGGCAGAATCTCCCAGTTCTGTCATTCTTTAGCTATACTTTCTTGGGAATGTTACAGAAATCCTACATTTCAGTCCTCTCCCCTGAAAAATGGGGCCAACAGAGCTCCCTGGGGAGTGTTGTGAGTATGTTGAAATGATACAAAGTCTGGGACATACAGGAATTTATAAGTGCTGATTTCCTTCTTTCTATCTTTTTGTATGTGAGAATATTGGATTTGGTGAATGGACCCAAAAGGATAGGTTAAAATAACTCTGAGAAAATTTCAATTCTTGTGGCTCTTCAAAAATCATACTCCATGGTGAATCCAAAGGAAGTACAAGTTCCTAGCCTGGGAGATGAGAAGGAAATGCTCCATCTCCATCTGTCTCACCAAGATGGTGGCTGTCTCTCAATTGAATTCCACTATAGCTCTAGGTCAGTCCATTACAGGACCATATGAGGCTGTTGTGAACCAATCAACATGTCTGCTTATTTTGATCAAAAGGTGACAGCATGAGTTAGACATATGAGAGATATAGTTGATTTAAAGTCAATTAGGAGGGCCATCAAATCTCTCCTGGCAAAGCAATATGGAGTAAGAGTCTAGAGCTCAGTGAACTTTATAATTATTTTTAAATCCCAGGCACAGAGCTGGATGCCATTATTGAAGAAGCAAGAGGTTCAGTGGGAGACAGATCCATTCTGCATGTTTCCAACATATTAACCATTGCCAGAGGAGGAGCCAGGTATCCCAGGAGCAGAAGGAACAATCCCGACTGGGTCATGAGAATTGATGTACGGAGAGGATTTCTTGTAGGAGGTTTCAGCGGAGCCGTCCCCTCAAAGAATCAGTAAGACTCAGCCAGGAGAAGAGGAAACACATTGCTCTTGAGAAAAAGTATACCAGCTGGGTAAAGTTTTGATATCTATATTTTTCTGAAGGACTAGAAAAAGGGTGGACAAGCAAGAGACTAAAGAGGGCAGCAGTTTGATAGATCATAAAGAACTTTGAGGGACCCAGATTGTGTCTCAGTGGTAGAGCGCTTGCCTAGCATGCATGGGGCACTGGGTTCCGTCCCCAGCACCACATAAAAATAAAAAACAAATAAAATAAAGGTATTGTGTTCATCTACAACTTTGAATACCACAGCAATATCAAGAGAAAAAATAGAGAAAAATGCTTCTATGGTGATTATCATGGCCAGGCCGGCTTCTCAGTGCTTTCTAAAACTTACTTAGTCTTGATAAAGACCTTACAGAACAGATAGGATGATGATTAGCCTTCTCAGGTAAGGAAATTAAGCTGCAAGGCTGAGTAGCTGCCTAAGGCCACAGAACTAGCCCAGAGCTGGAATTTGAACCAAAGAATCTGGCTCTGAAGAGCATGTTTTCCCCATACAAGGCAGCCTCTCAATGAAGAGTTTCAAATGAAGAAACGCCATTGTTAGGGTGCAGTGCAAACTTGGCTTTGTAGGAGTCAAGACCAGAACCCTGAATGCTAGCTAAGGGATAATTAAAATTGTCCCACTAAGAGGTAGGATGGACATGGACGGGGTAGTGGAATGGAGAGGAAAGTATGTATGTGGGGAGTATTTGGCCACTAGAATAGGTGGAATTTTTGATTGATCTGATGTGGAGATGACAGTTTTTGTTGACTAGAGTCAACCCCAGTTTTAGTTCTGGGTTTAAATCTGAGGTTTTCTTATCTATTTTATTTATCATCCTTGAACTTTAGTTATTCTGTTTTAAATGGCTCAAATTAGGGCCCTGGCATTGCAGATCTGCTGAAGAATTTGAGATGTCAGATGGAAGATGGCTGGCCCAGGGTGCCTTGGATACAGAGCAGCAAGAAACTGCTAGAATGATGATGTTCGCCTGTTAGATTTTGAAGGCATGATCTAATTTTCAGTCTCTAAAAAAAAATAAAAAAAATAAAAAAAAATAAAATAAAGTGCACCTTCTCTTGGAAAGGGTCACATCTTGATTTCAGCCAGTACTCTAACATTATCAATTTATAGTTTAATGGAAATTTTGCCACCAAAGGAGATCAGACTGGGAGTAGGGAGAGTAGGGAGTACCAGGCACTGGCAGGGAGGGAAAGAGGCCCTGAACTGCTCCTTATTTTACAATTTTACTGGAAAAAGGTGCTGTTTGCAAAGCTTTTTGGGGACAAGGCAAGTGGTATTCCATGAAAACAAAAACATCCCTGAATTACCCAGATAGCACCTGCCATTATGTTGGAATCTTTGGTAGCACCGAGCGCATTAAAAATGAATAGAAAAGAAGGATTTTAAAAAAACAGAAAAAAAAGGTGCAATGACTCTCTTTCTTACCTCATTGTCTTTGGCCAAATTCTTCATGATGCTCACTTGGTTTTCATCCTGGGGCTTCACACGGACCACCTTCTCCCTTCAAGAAAGCAAAAGATGAAAATGTGAGCCCTGGAGCAACATTCCCTTGGAATCTCTTAGTAACTGCCAAAGGCCACAGCACTAGAGCAGAGCTGGGTTTGGAACATTTAGCGCTGAAGAGCAAGTCTTCCTATACGAGGCTGCTTCTCAGTGAAGAGTTTCAAATGAAGAATCGTCACTGTTAGGTTTGAGAGAGAGCGGTCAGGTGGCAACGCAGACGTGGCTTCGTGGCAGGCAAGACCAGAACCCTGAATGCTAGCTAAGGAACTATAGACTGGAATGCAGCGTGGTGGGCTTTACCTGTCGAAGTGGACGGGAGCAATCGCAATGGTGGTGGCCAGCAGAGCCACAGGCAGGAGGATCCTCATGGTTTCTCTTTGCTTGACTTGAGACCCTCTGCCACTCTTATGCCCCAGTCTTTATCTTGAACAGCAGCTGACTTCCTCTCAGAGTTCTATGGGACCAACTGTCTTCATCTCTATGGTGTGTGTGTGTGTGTGTGTGTGTGTGTGTGTGTTTGTGTAATTAGGGAGAGAGGGAAGAACACAAACCCTAAATGTCTGTGCTCCTCATCTGCTTTCTACAGTAGGGAACACCGTTTTACAGATAAAGAGTGGAAGGCAAATTACTTTATCCAATATTTGTCAAGGAAACAGAACTAATCTGTTCTTTTTGATTGACACCCAATTCTTTTTGTTCTAAAGTACCCTACCACCATGCTTACATGGAAGGGTTCATGTTATTTTAAGTTTTTAATTTTTTTTTCTTTCATAGCAAAAGTTTGTTTCAAGTATGACAGTATGTTTAACGTATGTACACATATACACAATACCTGTAAAATTACACAGGCAAGTTAATGGAACTTTTTTTTTTCAAGAGAGCTTGATCTTTGCCTTATTTCTTCCATGCTGTATGTCATAAGTCTTGTTTATTAACTTCAGAGCTACAGATCTTATCACTTGCTGGAGTTACTTGAATTTTTCAACACAACTAACTGGGATGTCAAAATACAATGTTCAGAATAAACAAAAGCAGAGAATGGACAAGGAAGTTATTTTATGTTGCCGCTTTACCAACAAAAGATAGAAGGAGAAAAACAAACACCCACCTGAAAGGTCAGGAATGTCCATTCGTAGTAACCTGATGTTTTCCAAGCTATTTCCAACAAAGTTTCAAAAATGCTTTTAAAAAAAATCCTGATATAGATCTTGTTGTCCTTAAATGACACAGTATTTATGTCAAGTGATGGTCTAAAAACTTGAGATGTTTTTCTTTTCAATGTTTGAAAAGGTACCAAGACTCTTAGTTCCAGAAAAGTCCCAGGCAGGTCTTACTCTTTGAGCATGAGATGAATTTGGATATTGATCACAGGACCTTGGTGGGTGGTGGTCCTTAATAATGTAAAATATGTTTATGAATATAGATTATAATTTACTAAATTGACAACATTTTATTTACAAGATGTTTTGAATATGCTGAAATATTGTTAATATGGGGGGAGGAAGCAAACATGTTCCCTACGCACGCAGTATTTACGAGGTCATATTTTTGTTATAGTTTTCTGTACCCCTGTTGGGTAAAGAAGCAAGCATTATAAAAAGAATAAAAGAAACACTTCTCCCCTCCTCCCCCTTTTCTTCTTCCTGTCCTTGGAGGGAACCCTGATTCCTAGCACAGCCTGAGGACTCCCGGAGGGAAAGAAAACATCCATGTTCCTTTTTTTGTAGATGGACAAGTATTTATTTATTTATATTTTATTTATTTATTTTTATGTGGTGCTGCTAAGGATCAAACCCAGTGCTTCACATGTGCTAGGCAAGCACTCTGCCACTGAGCTCTGCCACTGAGCCATAGCCCCAGCCCCCAAATATCCATGTTTTCATGTCTATTCTTTGGATATAGTAACCAGAGTCTGAATGCTGTAGGTGCCAAAAAAGTGCTTTTTGAAAGTTGAATTGATGCAATCCATTTGTCTACCATGTAAAAACCATCTAAGGGTATCTTTAGTCTTGAACACAACTTAGTTAATTATGGACTATTTTGGAGAATAACACCATTACCCAGAATCAAGGTAACCTCATGGAATAAAGTGAGTTTTAAAAATCAGATTGCTGGGCTGGGGATGTGGCTCACCTGGCATGCGTGTGGCCCGGGGTTCGATCCTCAGCACCACATACAAAGAAAGATGTTGTGTCCACCGAAAACTAAATAATAAATATTAAAAAAAAAATCAGATTGCTTATAATTTCCTTTCCAAAACTCTTCACATTGGCGAAAGTATAGATGGTTACATATGAAACACCTTAGAGTCATCATGATGCATTTTATTATCAAAGAAATATCAATGAGCAGATGCCCCATTATCTGTAGAGCAACAACAACAAAAAAAACGCTGTTCCTTCCTCTTCATCTGATGGGTGTGTGATATAACTTCAGATTTCCTGATCTTCCCCTACGAGGGACTCCCCATCTCAACCCTGAAGATAAGGAAGAGGAGGGCTTTACAAATGTCTTCATGTACTTGACCTTGACCAGGCTCATCAGCTAGAAACACCCAAAGTGAATGAATGCTTGCTCCACTGCTTTGACTAAAGGTGTGTTGGACTAGGCACAGTGGAAAGGCAGAGATGGAGCTGGCATTTAGGAAGCTGCACCCTTGGAGGGGCTCTCCGACATGAGCTGCAGCCCCTGAGCAGGCTGCCTTCTAATGGCTCTAACAAGTGCTTCGAGGGAGGCTGAGATGGTACAACCCCGGGACTGGTACCTGGTAGGAGCTAAGAACCACACCTATGGCCTCTAGGCATGGTCAGAGACTTAGTGTTGGTGACTGCTGGGTGCAGATTGATGATTGCCAGCACATACCACAAGGTAGATTGAAGTAGTATCTGTGATCTTTAAGGATAGAACTTCTCTCCCTATTTATTTTGATGTGTACAACGTCAAGAAAAATTTTTTTTGATGCTATAACTTTGTTTTTTGGAGTTTTAGACTCTAAAAGTTACAAATGATCACTGAACATAATTTTACAAAATTCAGAGAAGTTGAAAAGAAAAAAAACTAGAAATCTCCCTTAATTCTAGCTTTCTGATACATTTTGTTGACACTTTTGCTGCGTGAGGGGTTTTAACACTATGGAGAGGGCTTCAATTTTCTGTCTAAGGGGAAGGACACTTCCATTTCCTTTGGGGATCTACATGAGTGTTTTTAAGGACACTGGTATCTCTCAGGATAAGATTCTGATGATAAATAAAAGAACATCTTTAGATCCATAATATCTGTTGCATTTCATAGTTGTCTGTTTCTGAATAAGATGTGGCCATGTAATGCTTCTAAACTCCTTCCCACCCTGCCCCCATTCTGTTTAGTCTTTGTTGAAAGTACAATAGATGGATTTCAAAATGTTCTAGAACTTTCTCTCAAAGTGGGTGCTATTTCTTGGCACCCATATAAGGTTCATTGTAATTCTCTATTAACAAATCAAGACTTATAAAAGGTTTTGTCATATGTATGGTGTAGGATGAATGTTTACTGGACATTGTATTGTTTTAGGGGGACTATGTAAGACTGTGGTGTACCATAGGTGAAACTAGTCTCTTTAAAAGGCAATTTAAAGTTGAATGCTTCACACAGCAATAATTTTCCATTTTTTTAAGCTCTGTACTCCTGGGATTTTTGTAGTAGTGACAGTTATCTAGCCACAGTTTAAAATATCACTTTATTTTTAACTATGCTTTTCTGTATGTCTTTGAATGTTATCACTATAAAGGAAATGTCCTAGAAAATGGAAATGAAAGTTCTCTTGTGATTTAATAGGATCTTCAAACAATTCTCCTCCTTCAAATTCAATCCAATAAATTGCTAGAATAGATATCCCATTGAGGGTATGTTGAAGGAAAAATTTGATGCTTTTAGTTGTAGAGGTTGCATTCTTATCATTTCAAACACAACTACCTTGTAAATGCAGCAGAGAAAGTTTTTCTTCATTAGTTGCGGCAAAGGTGGCATTTCTGGACATGTCTATGGGTGCGTGGGTCAGGTGAGATTTGGGGGGAGTGCCTACCTTGGTCCAATGACCTGGTCTAAGAGACTCATCAAAACCTCGCTTAATCCCCAAATTAACTTGGTAATTTAGCATGCTTCTTCTCTTCCTTCTGGAAACTCTGTTTGACCAATTCATAGAGCTCAGCTTGAAAAAACAGATAAACATGTGGCATTCAATTCTTAACATGCAGGAGTTCAATAAATGAAACCTAAAAGTCAGTTGTCTTAGCTTTCTGTCACTGTGACAGGAATACCTGGCAAAGACAACTTATTGGATGAAAAGTTTATTTTGGCTCATGGTTCCAGAGGTTTAGTCCATGGTAGGTCCAGTCCAATGCTGGGGGCCCAACGTGAGGCAGAACATCATGGCGGATGGAAGCTGCTCAACTCATGGCAGGCAGGAAGCACAGAGAGGAAAAAGAGAAAAGGCTGCAAGGAAGATGTACCCTTCCAGGGTATGACCTCAGTGACCCTTCCTCTAGCCATGCCCCATCTGCCTACGGTTACCACCTAGTTGGTCCATTCAAACTAAGATGCACTGATTAGGTTATAGTTCTCACAAGCCAATCATATTACCTCTGAATATTCCTGCATTGACACAGGACTTTTGGAGGTCATCTCTTGTATAGACCATAACATCAGTCTTGCTATTTTCTAGCTACACCATTTGAGAAAGAAAGATTCAGGGCGCCATTCCTGTGTTCACTGTTGTTGTGTGAAGATGAAAGGAAGGGCCTATTGGCTGCTGTACTGGCTCTGAGAGTAGGAGCCGATCAAAGGAGAGAGGACGAGAGCTGTCCTCAGAGCCTGAGGCTCTTGGGTGCAGCTCTTGGCCATCTCTGGTCAGCTGGGCAGCTGGGCACCAGATTCTACAGCACTGGGCAGGACTAAGGCAGACTCTGCTCTTTCTGTTTCCTGGGTTTAGCTCCAGCAAGTGGGACCCCTAGACAGCAGGCGGCCACATTTTAGTAAGTGGGGCAGGAGCTTTAGCAAAACTGTCTCAGTGCAGGAAGTCTTAGACATGTGGGAGTGTAAGTGAGAATATTTACAGATTTGCTTGCCTATTCTGTTTTCTTCCCCTTAAAAGTGCCTTAGAATTTTAGAAAAGCCTACAGATATTCCTAATTGATTTATTCTGTGTGTACTGGGGATTGAACCCAGAGCCTTACACATGCTAGGCAAGTGCTCTACCACTGAGCTCCTTCCCCAGTACCTTTTTAATTTATATTTTGAGACAGGGTCTTGCTAAGTTTCCCAGGCTGGACTGGAACTTGCCATCCTCCTGCCTCAGCCTACTAAGTAGCTGGAATTCCAGTTGTGTACCACTATGTCTAGATTCCCTTTTTATTTTTGAAGGTAGTCATATAGGATTTTGGTGAATTGATTTATCCCCATGATTTCCATACTTTAGGTCACAGCATCCATTAGTAAGGGGTTGATGTTATTTGATAGAGATGGCGTAAAGCAGAGCCCTGTGGAACAGGAAGTGAATAACTGTCACTCAAGTGACAGTGGTGGACTTAGCTCTCAGTCGTAATGTGAGTATAAGTGAAGTAGAGTGGGGGATGGTGAACTTAGCTAAATTACACCTTTTTTTATTACTATCAATGCTTCTAAAGAATCCATGGGAATTTATTTTTTTGCAACAAAGATCTCTATTTAAATGATACATTGCTAAATTATTTTGAAGATGGTTGCTTGACAGATTGTAGCAGTTGCACTACTACCATCTAGTGGACAATTAATGCAATTAATCATTCTTTGGCTTGATAATTTCCAAATTGTTATGACTCCAAAAGAAATTCTTTTTTAAAAAAATTAGAACAGGGCTGGGGATGTGGCTCAAGCGGTAGCGCGCTCGCCTGGCATGCGTGCGGCTCGGGTTCGATCCTCAGCACCACATACAAACAAAGATGTTGTGTCCGCCAAAAACTGAAAAATAAATGTTAAAATTCTCTCTCTCTCTCTCTCTCTCTCTAAAAAAAAAAAAAAAAAAAAAAAAAAAAAAAAAAAAAAAAAAAAAAAAAAAAAATTAGAACAATGTTATAGATATTTTAGCCTATTATGCTCAATGTGGAATCCTATTTTTCTTGAATCCACATAGGGGAAATAGTCAATATTTTGTTCTATAATTTTAAAGTAAGAGATGCTCCCAAATTATAACCTAAATAAATACTATTCTATTTTAAAAATTGGAATTGGTGCAGTCCTTTCGCACATGGGCATGTCTGCTTATAATTCCGGATGGGATCAAGCCACGTGGTGAAGAAGTCACAGAGTGGTCTTTAGCTTCTTTCCTTGGCCCAGCTGATCCAGCCAGGGTGCCTAGCACTCTCAATTGCCCTGGTGTGCAGAAAGGACTCTTCCCATGTCATTTAAACCTCCCATCTTCAGTGGTTTCCTTTTGTTCTCAGGCCAGTGTTCCAGGTCCTAAACACAACTTCTAAGCTCTCCTGAGGTTGATCCTGTTCCCCTCCCCCAGGCCTGCCCATGGCTTCCTTCCTTCACTCTCCCTGTTCTACCCTTGTGGCTTATCTTCTGGCACCTTCCATGTCCAGTTCACGGTGACTCATTTTGCAGGTTGCAACACTTCTTTGAGAGAGTCTTCTCTCCACATCAGGAAGTAACTTCTTTTTCTTTTTCTAGAGTCTGTCAATCATTTATTTTGCTTAATGTAATTAAATAACTAATGATTGATTACATTTTTTTTTTTTTTGCTTAATATCTGTCTTCTCTCATAGCCTGTATGCCCAATGAGGGCAGAAGTGTCACCATGTTCTATTTCACTGTTCTGTCTTGGAGTGCTCAGCACAGCTCTCACAGGCACTAGGCAGCTCATTATAGAACCTGAACTAGCTCAGGTGAAAAGCCAGACCAAGAGGCACCTCCTCATCTACATCAGGGTTTGCAATGCTCCATTTCCCTTTTTATTTCTTCTCACTTCCTAAGCCCCCCATCATAACCTGTGCACTCTGCTAATGTTGACTGGGCTCCCCAAAGACTTTTTAAGTCCTCTACAGGTGACACATAGTCACTGTACACAGTTTGCTTGTTCATTCATACACAGCATTCCCCCCACCAAAGTAGACCATCTTCCATGTTTTGCTTTTATTGTTTTATTGTGATCTATTGTAAAAGACCCAAGTTTTCAGTAGACACAGAAGTTTAAAGGAAAGATTAGGATCTGTAAAACCTCCGAACAAACAAAAGAAAGAATTCAGGATAGACCAGAAACGTACAGCGAGGGTTCTGAGAGAAGGCTCTGGAATTTTCCACTAGTACAGGTGTTCCAGGACGTAGCCGGCCATATGCTTGACTGCTAGCAAGGTCTCCTCACAGGTTTCCTGGATCTGGGACTCGGGAAGCAAAAAGCCATGTCTGCCTTGATCTCGGAGTTCAAAGGTGAAGGCATATTTGATTCCTTGGTCATAAGCCCAGTCATCAGAGCCGCCAGCGGCAGGGTCTGAAATGAGCAAATAGCAGGGGGGATAAAAAACCCTTTATGTGCAGAAAGGAGGTTAAAATTATTGTCATTTTCCTTTTATATTGACACTATATTTTATATTGCTGTGTGAAATATTATGGGTAGATCAACTTTTTAGTAAACGGGATCACAGAGTTTTAAACACTTAGTCAATCTTACCTCTCTGGATATTGAGAGTGACATGTTGGACACTCCAGAAAGTGTGTAATTTGCTGTACACAATTCTCAGTATGCTTATGTGCTAAGGTGCACTGCACCGCATAGTATGTGGTTTGATTACAAAATCTACATAATATCTGGGAAAAGAATGTGTAACTTCCAGGAAAGTCAGGAAAACTGAGCAGTGGGTGGGAGGATCACTGGACTCCAAGCCCTGCAGAAACTGCACTGAAGGATGGAACGGGAGCAGCCAGAGGGCAGCGCTGGGCCTGCATTTCTTTATCCTCCATATGGGTCTAACGTGGAGGTGGAATAAACGTGGCTGGCGTCCATGCAGTCAGTAACTCATTCAATAGTTGCCACTGACACGTAGACCACGTATTCATCCATTCACTGATTAATCTACTTATTCAGTCAACAACTCTGCAGCCGCCACTGAGCTGGTCATGTGCTCAAGTCCAGAGATGACAGGACAAAAGACAGATGCTGCCCTGCCCTGTAAGTGTGTCCTGTATAATGGAAACAGAAACCTCATGGAACTAGTGTGAATGGCGTATAGTGTACAGGAAGTTCACACTCTATGAATAAGTGAGTTATTTGAAGAAGAGAGTTATTTAAAGAAGTGAGTTATTTCTATTAGAACTTCTTTAGGAAAAATATTTAAATTTTTCAGTTTTAAAAACCGAGAATATGGAAAATTGTATTATATTTGAGTCTAAAAAAATCCCCAACAGCTCAGGACTGGAGCCGGACCATCTGCATTGCGGGCTCCTTGGTGACAGGACTGGGTCTTATTTATTTATTTGTTTTTGTATATATTTCTGTTCCTTTCAGATTTGGGGCAGAAAGAAATCACTTGAGGGAAGAGGAAAATAGAAATAGAAAAAATTGAAAATGGGTCCCTTGGATTGCACTGTTGCAGAGAAGGCTGATCTCTACAGCATCGGGGCCCATTGGTCCAGCCCTGCCCAGCTCTCTCGCTGTGTGTCTCTTCCACGTGCATGCACCCAGTGGGGACTGCCAGAGGGGCTTCTCTACCCCCTCACAGGCAGCCTGTGCCCCAGGGAGCCCTCGCACTGCTGTCTGTCTAGCCAGGCAAACATGTCTGCAATGCTTTCTCCCAGTAGAGGTCCTTCCAGGTAATGTTCTGGGCTGTTACCTTGGGAAGTGACCCTGATACTGCAGGGCGGATTGGTCAGTGTGTTCTTCATTTATGCATCCCCGTGTGACTTAGCTCTTAGCGCCTGTATCACCAGCTCTGTCATAGCTCTTAGCGCCTGTACCACTTTTCCTGCTTCTCTACTGTGGGCTCTTTGAAGAATGCACTGGTCCCTCTCCTTCCCTCTCTTCCCTGCATCCTTCCCTCTCTCCACCCTTCCTTTCTCTCTTCACACCCACTGAGGGCCTGGAACACCCACACCACAGCTGCTCAGTAGATGTGTTCAGAGAGCAAATGTTTCTGTGGGTTGAAAAAGATTTTTTTTTTCTCTCTTAACAGAAAAATGATTACAGCATTCATAATAATCACTGTAAGGCAAAAAAACCACATGCTTTAAATGACTGGAGAAGAAAGGTGCTGGGAGCCATTTGTTGGCTTTTTTGGCGCATTGTCTCTTTCCACAGCTGGGAAGCCCAGACTCACAGATTGTGGTGGCTCCAGGGCCGTAGGTGTACTTGGTGCCGTGCAGCGAGGCCAGTTCCTTCACAGCAGCTTTAGCCAGGGAGTTCTGCAAAGGAACCAGCGACAACTGAGCAAAGACACACACCGTAAGGAGACACGCGCCCTGCACATTATGTTCAAGGCTGTGTCTGTCACATTTTTGGGTTAGTCTTATGAATTTATTCAGTGCCTGTTTTGATTTTTTCCAGCTATCTTAGTCCCATGGTCCAAGCACTGGGAGAGGACATCTCTCCTAGACGCTGACTCTCAGCTTCTAGATGTCTCGTCTTTGGAGCTTGTGAGAGAAAAAGGGAGGTCCTATGGCTGCATGTGGAGGTTGTCTGTTCTTTGCACAAAAATCAAACACATGCAAAAAATTAAATAAAACCCAAACCAAACAAAAAAACCACTTGGCAACCCGGTGGGCATAAAGCCGAGGTTGAGTCACCGTGCGATCACGTGAATTAGGGCAGGAGCGCTGGGTGAATGATTGGCTGGTCCAATGCAAGGCTCAGCGCCGGCAGAGAAGTGCTCAGGAATTGGCAGTTCTAATGGTGGGTGGTAGTTCCAGCTTGGAAGAGTTTTGGCCTGAGGAATTAGAGAACATTCATTGTATTTCAAAATCCAGAACATTTGAATTTCAGGATTTTAAAAAATTAGTATTAACTTACATGCATTCTTCTTCTTCTTTTTTTTTTCTTCAGCAGAGCATCTCCTTTTCACAAGAGCCATTGTTTTCTAGTCCCCTGCACACAACTCCTAAGAGATGGGCTGTCTGCACCACCCAGCAACCCTGCCCGTGCAACTGCCCGACAGACTGCTTGTTTAAGTAGGCACTTGGAAAGCAAGGCCTGACTCAGCTGTCTGGGGAGCACAGATTGGAAAAGTGGGTTGTTTACTACAGGAGGATTAACCATAATTCATTCTGGTTATGAAACTTGCTGTATTTCATACTTTGGCATCATAATTGCTTCTTGTACATATGCTGGGAAAACTGTGGGGGTGGTGATGATATAAGAAGAATCTGATTTTTTACAGAGCAGGAACTTTCTTTTCTCCTAGTATTAAACTTGGTTTCATAGAATCTCCTATCAGAGTGATGAGGGCACTGTCTTAAGACTTTAAGGATCCCAGCTCCCAAAGCATTAATGCTTCATCAAATAATTGGAAAATTTGGAAGGAATTATAAAATTTAGGTCATGATTTTCTGCTCTGGTCCACTGAAATGATGCAACTAGTTTCCTGGAACTGACTTCTTATTCTCAAAGTTTTAGATCAGTAACTTGAAAGTTTTAGGGCTCTGTTTCTTTCTGAGCTGGAGAAAGAAGACGTGCTTTCTGTCACTCTCTGGACTCTTTACTCTTGTGATGTAAAGACATCACCCAGGTTGCTTAGCCTTGTAACCAGGGCAGGAGTCTTAGATCTTCCTTTGTCTCTTCATTACCGGGCCTATTGTTGATTGAAATCAGAACAATCTACAAACATTGCATAATGTTCAGGATGGATCTAAAACCACCTTTTAGAGATACGGAACCTGGTAAGGCAATAGTCCTTTTGCTAAATAAACAGTATGTTTTTCACTCTTTTATAGTTTCTTTGACTTGGGATCATCAAAGGAAATCTCTAGCCAGGTATTTTTTTTTGCAAGGCAAAGCCTCACATCTCCAAGAACACCTGTTCCATCTCCAGCTGCCTTCCTTGGGCTTTCATTCAAAAAAATTTTTTTTCCTCCTTTAAACAGTGAATTATTATTTAGAGTTATAAATAATATAATTAGTCAGAATTATTTTCAAATGGGAAAAGTTCCACCTGTGAGAAATTATAAAGAAAAGTGATACTGGAGGTTTCACAGTCCTTGTTGGCATCTGTTGAACTCACATGTCAATTGACCTTCAAGTCTCTCTACACAGTTATTGGAATTACTTAATAATTGAATTTGCAGACCATACCCAAGGGTCCCCTCCCAATCTGTTTTCTCTCTGGACTCACCAACTTATCAACCTAGTCATGACTGCTATCAGGACCACACAAAAATGCACCATTTGCCTTTCCTCAGACTAAATTCCGGGCCCGTGGAGTGCCAGCAAGTGCTTTCTAAGCGTTTGCAGGGAACTGTCTTTTGGAAATCGTGGCTTCTGTCTTTGAGGCTGAGAAAGAATCTATGATTGAGGTGAGCTCAGGAAGGCTGCCGTTGACGTCTGTGTCTGGCCTCCACGGAGGGGGGCGCCTCAGTCTCTGCTTCCTCGTCCTCCTCTGCATCCCTGCTCATCTTCCAAAGGTCACCTCATGGCCGCACCTTCAATGGCTCCATCACCTTCTATTAAGTCCAGCCTCTTCTTTTGGCAATCAGTGTTACTGTGGACTTGTGACAGCCTTCTCTCTCAAGCTGAGTGCCCCCCCTTGTCCTGTGTTCCCATGCCCGGCCTGAGGCAGGTGTTCCCAGTGGCTTCCCTGTACCCCTTCCCTGCCTCCTCTTATCTCCATTCCTTGGGGGTGCCCTCCTCCCCTTACTGGAATCCTTTGCCCCTCATTGCTTACATGAAGAATCCTGATTCTTCCAGATTCATCTTCAGACTTCTTTGTGAGTCTGCCCCTCTCCTTTGTGGGGACTCGCCTCTTTTCAGAGTTCCTGCCACTCTGAGCTGCAACCAGTGGTGTTTTCATCCATGATGCCCAAAGGTGAGCTCTTCATGGTCAGGGATTCTTGTGTCTTCATTTGTCTCCTCAGCAGATCACTCAGTACCAGGTGAAGGTGGGCTACCTGAGTCCTATGCTGGATCTTAGGGGCAATATGATGGGCACAATTTGAGTAGGGGTACAAAGTGCTGAGTGTTGCAAAGGCCACACTGTGACCCACCTGAATGGAGATGGGGTGCTGGTGGAGAGGACAATGGGACCGCAGAGTGATGGTTGGTGGGCTGCTGCATTTACATTCTGACATCTTCTGCATGCTTTTATTTATTTTGATTAGTTAAAAAAGAAGAAAAAGAAGAGTCGCCTGTGGAGCCTTACTCTGAGCCCCTCCAAAGCCAAGGGACAAGAAGCAAACAAAGTCAGAACAGACATGAATCAATGAAACTACCATATTTTAAATTCCAATCGTCTTAACAAAAATCCCTGGAATCATGTGGGTCTTTCTTTTGAAAAGTTCAAATAATTTCACAAATGTTACTCATTTATCTTCCCAACAGTATCTGTCCACATTTCATCACCCCAGAATTTTCTAGCAGAATGGAATGCCACGTGGGGCAGTCCGCTCAGTGGGAATGTTCCAACCAAGCTGGATGACTGACCCCTGCCAGAAATGAGAGAGAGAAAAGGTGATTTTTTTTTTTTTTTGCATTTACGAAAATGTTAAGAAATGTATGTTTCTGTGAAAAGGGACTAAGATGAGTGACCGAAGACCCAAGAAGCAATAACGGCAGAGAGCCCTGTCCACACCTTGAAGCTCCATTAAGGACATTTCCTATAGAACCTGCCACCAGAAGAATGAACCTTCCATTCTTGCTCAATGGGTTCAAAATAAGAATTGACATTTACATAAAACCTGACGCTTTTAAAAGAGCTCTTGATAAGCACTAGGTATTTTTATCCCCATTTTACAGATAAAAGACTCAAAACTCAGAGAGGATGAAAGAACCCGTCCAAGGGCACACAGCTCCATAAGTGGCAGACTTGAGCTAGGTTCCTCTTTCTTTAAACCCTGTGCTCTTTTTCACTTCTCCTCTTGGCCTTTGAATACTTCAAAAGAAGTGTTGCTGGAGCTGGTTTTACCAATTGTAAAGAACAGAAGGAAGCTAAATATAAATCGGCCTCAGAGCAAACGGCTTTCAGTCAAGGCCAAACATGGCTGGCCTTTACTAATCCTCAGATATGAGTTTCCTACCGCAGCTTATGCATGTTCTCTCTTGTCATCTGCTTCCTTAAAAAGAGGCCTTGGTCCTAGAGCAAAAGTCAAAGAGTCCAAAATGTCACATCCAGCCCACAGCCCAGGATGGTTAAGGACAAAGCAGGGTTGGGCTGCCCCAGGCTCTAGGTCCAGGGCCTGGTGAGATGAATACACAGAGGGTGTTCTTTTCCACTGGCCCTCTTTCTGGGTAAGTTATGCTAAAGAAGTCCCTGTGTCACGGCAGCACACATAATCCACATTCCAACCTGCATCTCGCAGCCCGCATCATGTCAGGGGCAGCCTGCTCCAGTCCTCCAGGGGCCACTATCACTGGGCAGGAAAACAGAAGCCCCAGTCTGACAGTGAGATACCACAGGGTTCAAAGGAAATTTTCTTCAGAACTTAGTTTTCTCACTTCAAGTCCAAAGTTTAACCATCCCTGCGGGTAAGTAATGCTGGAGGGTTCCAGGTGATCTTCAACTGTGGCTTGCTGCCTTCTGTCCTGTGGTAGTATGTAATGCACACCAAGGGACTAATAAGAAATGTCACTCTTATAATTTTGGTGCACGAAGAGAAGCACCTCAGATCTGTAAGCAGGCACTGAGGGGAAAGAACTTGGAACTGGAGAAAACAAGTTTCTAAGAAAGAAGGGGCCCTGAGATTAGAGAGGGGAGAGGAGTCCAGCAAGGGACACTTGGTTTGGGAGAGCAGGGCCTGTGCTTTCTGCAGAGCCCACCAGGAGTGCGGGAATGTGGGAATGTGGGAACATGGGACTGCTTCCACTGATATAAACCAAATTTTTCTCTTTGGCTTGATCGGCCTACATATTTTTCAGCCCTTTAAGAGTCAAGGGAAATGTGAAATGTGAGTCAGCTGAATTTTGCAGTCTGGAGTTTTTTTTTTTTTTTTTTTTTTTTTTTTTTTTTTTTGTGGACGTGTTTCTTCTCCCAAATAAATTTTTAAAAATAAGCACTGTACAATAGGGATGTGCCAGTCTCTGGCACTTGAGACCATCAGAACATTGTGTACTATTTTTGAGGAGGGTATAAGATCCCATGGAAGCCAAGAACCTTTGGCCAGGAATGTGACTCTGTTCTTATCTTTGTTTAAAGCAGCATTTCTCAATCTCAGCTGGCTTGACATCTTGGGCTGGATGGTTCTTTGTTGTGTGTGGGGGCTGTTCTGTGCATTGTAGGATGTTTATCAGCTACCCTGGCCTCTGCCCACCAGATGCTGGTAGAACTCCCACAGTTACATCAATCATAAACATCTCCAGAGCATTGCCCAATGCCCTTTTGGGGTACGGGTAGGGGCATAATTAGTTGAAAGGGAGATAAAAGATATAATTATGTCAAATGTGAGTTCTTTTTAGGGAATGAATTAAGGAGAAAGACGACTGTTCTTCAAGGTGCTCTGAAGACCTGATTTTCTGCTGATGTCCCTATAGGTGTCTCCAAGACACTTCTGCTAGGTCAGTCTTGCTGCAGTATTGCTTTACCAGTAGGTTGCCAGATTTAGCAAAAAGTACAGGCATTCCAGTTAGATTTAAATTTTAGCTAAAATATGAAATTTTTTTTAAGCATAAGTTTGTCTCATGAAATATGTGGCACATACTTAGAATAAAAAATGATTTGTTGTTTTTCTGAAATCCTAGTTAAACTGGAAGTCTCTTCTTGGCAATACTCTTTACCATGTCCCTGGCTCCAGGACCAGCAGTGACAGGGGTTTCATTCTGACATTCAAGTCCATCTATGACCTGATAACTTTATTGATCGCCCCTATTCTTCCCTAGAAAGAGCATTCGAAACAAACTGACCTCTGTATTTGCCTTCTCAACTCCCTTTATCAGTCCCACTGGTGTATATACCCAATTCCTTCCTCTGCCCAATTGTGTACTGCTCTTGAATGGTTTCTGGTATCTGTAGTTTATAATTTCGGCAAGAGCCTAAGTTCTCAATGGCAGGAGCCATGGTTTATGATGAGCACTGAATAGATGCTCAATGAAAATCTGATGATTGCCCGATAAGCCATGTCCTGACCAGGACTAGTAGGAGAATTTTATCAGGCCAAGGAGTGACCTTAAAAGTGTATAATGGTACAGCAGCAACTGGTTTCTTTGACCAATGATATCCTGCTATTTCATTTGAAACTTTTTGCCGTTTTTGCAAGATTAGAAATTCTGAGAAAATTTTGTGCTTCAGGCCCCATTAGCCTGTAACAGTAGGACTGCGACCTTGTGACTCTAGTTGTTAGGTAGGAGCATGGTGACAACAGTTTTCCACCTCCTAATTGCAAAATTTCTTCCCTCTGGATTTGTATGTTTATCCTAATTATGACCTTGCACTTTGTCCACATGCTTGAGTGGAGCAGTGGGCTCTATCTTGGTGGGTTATTAACTACAGCTTTAAGAGGTGACAAGTGATATGCCAGTGGACTGGAAGGTGCCACTTTAGAAGTGGATCTCAATGTTTGGTTATGTTTAGTAATTTTTCAGAAAGACTGGCATATTTTTTTCTGGTTACTATTATCTTTCTCTTGGTTCGTGAATATATATACTCATCCAGAGAATGGGCTAGGGCTGGGGATATAGCTCAGTTGGTTGAGTGCTTGCCTCGCATGCACAGGGGTCTGGGTTCAATCCCCGGCACCCCCCCCCCCCCACACACACACAAAAGGGCCAGAATCATAAACACTGGGCCTTGATAAATCAGTCATGTGAGATAACAGGGGTAAATCTTTAGCGATGTCCAGGGGCAGAGGTAATTAGGTGCTTTTTGTGGGATTAAAGACTTTTTTTTCTGATAAAAGTTCTGCAAATCAGTTACATGGATACTGCCATTGAATGTGGCCACATGAATGTGTGTGTGTGTGTGTGTGTGTGTGTGTGTGTGTGTGTGTATAAACAGGGCAGCACAGAACATTTTTCAGGAGCCAGGAACTCTGGACTCCCCTGCTGGGGTCAGCTGAGCTATGGCTTCCTTGCTTCAGTGGGAAAATGAGAAACAGAACTAGAGAATTTCTACAATTTTCCAGCCATGACTTCCTAGCCTTCCTGTGAGGGAGGTTGGGTAAGACTCGTGCCCTGGGATGCACTCTGCTGTCCTCTCGGGTCAGTTAGTAGAGTGGGACAAGGTACTTGTTTCCTGGGTGATGGCATGATGATGATGATTATCATTGTTAACAGTGTCATGCAGGCACCTGGGGTGTTGGGGGAAACGTCCTCATACCCAGTAAGTGCTGCTGTACCGCCCAGTTTGGGGAGTCTTGTCTTCTATGTCTTTCAGTTTTTAGTTCCTCTGACAATTAAGAAATCACATGATTCACTATTTTGTTATTCTTTAGAGTTTTGAAAATGTAAATATTTCTTTTTTTCTGAGCCTTAAAACTTCCCTTGAAGATAGTGGTCAACGATATTGAAGGAATCCACACTGGGGAACACAGGGTGTGCTTGGGAAGCCACTGGAAACTCAGTGCACATCAGTCTTTAAATAATCTGGAAGGGCAGTTTGTGAAATGAAAAGCATCGTGTGTGTGAGATACTCAGAATATTCCTGCACTTCCTACTGCTCTGGGAAACAGAGCAAGAAACACAAGAAACACTTGTGTTTCTGGCTACCTCCTAGGGTCCGTGTGATCATTTCTGCTCTTTCACTTCCTGGTCTTCTGTATACCCATCACTACTCTTCTTCCCTCTGAAAATTTTCTCATATTATAAGCAATTACCAGGCAAGTTCCAAGAAAGGTCTTTCTGAAAGGAAGCCACAAAAGTCTTTATCATTATTCTGATGTCAAAGGATTGCTGCTTATAGCATGCCTTAATTTTGGGTAAAAATACTAATATAAGTATAAAATAATTTCCTTGAGTTTAGAGTCTTATTCATCTTGGAGGGATTTTTTTTTCCTACAAATATAATCTTATCATATACACATCAATGACTAGGTCAAACTATGTATGAGACAAAATCCTCACTCTAGCCCTTGAAGAAAATTCCTAGCTCTCTAACGTGGCATGATGCCATGAGATCGTTTTATTTATCTTTCACTACTTTCTGTAGCAATCATGTTTCTTTAACTAAGAATTAATATAGAGACATCAGATTTGAATGGAAAATTCATCCTTCTAGGTCAAGACCACTTTTTTCCCTTGAAATCCTCATTACAAATAAAAACTGTGAAAATGCCAATATAATTTTTTTGCAGGGGAGAGATTAAAATTCTCCTTTGGCTATGCATATGTTTGTAATTACACTATAGTTTAAGCTTGTTCTAGAAAAACGTGCTTTAGAAGTAAGTGAATTGGAGTTTCACAAAATAAGAAAAAAAAAAAAATGGAAAGAATTTCTATCTCTCCAAAGATCAAAGTTGCTTTGAGCTGTCAAACTAAATTCAAAGGCTAAATGAATGTAATAATCAAATAGCTTTTGCCCAGGCTTTCCTAGCCTAGTGGCATATAAATATTTGTCTTAAGATAGTAGCCAAAGTTTCATCTCAGAAAAAATTTTGGACATTAAAGAATCTTTTAAATCAATGTGTGATATAAATCTAGATGAGTTTTACACTTTAGTCACCTTTTTAATATCCTGGAAAAGGTAAGAAGGGGCATGTGCTTTTCCTTGAATTTATTAGTTTTGTGAATACTGAAATATTCATTCATGATAAAATTATTTAATGACTTGTGCTCCTTTTGAGAATAGGTTAATATTTTATATCAATAGAATTCTGACAATTTCACTTCTTCATTAATTACAGTTTAAAAACAATTTTGGAAACAGAATTTTAAGTAGTATCTCTTTTGCTACTACCTGCTTTTCACTAATTTTAAGGGAAAGACTGATTTTTGGGAGAACATTCGTGGCTCACAATCTACTGGTGCATTTTCTCACTTCCTGGGCCCATGTGAATGGGCCAATTAAATTCTGAGTCTCTGAGCCCTGGGTATTTTCCTGGATAAAGTTCCCATAGGAAGTAGCAAGCTTTATTCACAAGATTACAACAAATAAACAAACAAAAGCAAGAGTACTTGATTCCTTTTTAAACAATAGTTTGGAGACTTTTCAATAATCCAAATACTGGGTTATTATCATATGCAGTAGTCGATGCAAAGTAATCTCCTCACTATGAAGGATTAATTCATTCCCCAAATAAAAAAAAAGTATTGAACCTTTGTGGAAGCAGTTCAATTTCTATGAACACTTTAACCGTTTTGCTTAGTGTTAGACTTTGAGGTATTTACATCTAGAACTAGTAGATACTGAGCAAACTAGACATATTCACTATTGAAACACTTGGTGTGTTTTAAAATTTGCATTTTCCCAATTCACTTCTTAATTCATTAGTATTTAGTTATGACAACTTTGTTTTCTCTTAGGATATAGGATGATTTAAATATATTCACAGGAATTAAGCAACCTCCTTCTTTTTGGTGGCCAGAAATCTAGGATAGAAACCAGGAGCTGACCACACCCATCTCTGGGGCCACAGGACCATGAACTCCCACTGGGAACATGTACAGATAGGGCATAAATGGAAAAGTGAATATTTAATGGTTCTAACTAATAATGTTTTCTTTTATTTTTTGGCTCCAGATAGGGAAAATGAGAAACATTTTGAAGAATTTTTTTTTTTTTTTTTAAAGAATCCATCCAACTATTAGCCATCAGTTTTCTGGGAGAGTGGTTTGTTTTTCGGTTTTGCTCTTTTTCATGACATATTTACAACATTACGTTTTTTATTTGGTCTCTGAAAGACTGAATCTGAAAGTGCAAAACAAGAATTTCCAGTTCTTAAAGTTACTGGGCCTTCTAGATTAAGCATTTATGTAAGCCAAATATCTGTGTCATTTTCTAGATGGAGTACTTTTTAAAAAAATTTATGGTGTAATTCAAATGCTTTAAATCTTATGCTTGCTCTTTTAGATTGTTGATCTGAACTTCTGGCAACCAGATGTTTCATAAATTTAAAAAAATATTGTTCGAAGTGATCAAATCTGCTTTTTAAAAAAATGTATGCATCTATGTATGATATTTATTAGTGTGAATGTTATAAAACTCATAATATCTAAGTGCTCCTGTGATTATATCTTTAAAAATTTTTTTTGTAGTTGTAGATGGATAGCTTGCCTTTATTTTATTTATTTCATTTTTACATGGTGCTAAGGACCGATCCCAGTGCCTCATACATGCTAGGCAAGTGCTCTGCCTCTGAGCGACAGCCCCAGCCCCTGTGCTTGTATCTTGATTTTCCAGCAAGGTTGCTTTTGTTTTGAGTGAGAGATACTTAAATTTCTTTGCATTGTCTCCTAAATCTAGAAAGACTCATTCATATCATTCGTCCATTGATTGACTGACTGACTTCTCAATCTCACCCGATTGAACTGTGAAACAAGCAGTTTCAGGATCTCATGACTAAACCTGATCTCAACCAAATGTGACAAATTCCTAATGACATCTGCCATGCTCTGTGTCAACCCAGCTCAAGGCAACTCAACAAAACCAACTCTGACAAATACTATGTATGTGACTAAGGAACTCCAGTGACGATCCCAAATACATCTGCAATCATTATTTGAGTCAATATTGTGAAGAAGCCAGAGGGAATGGAACTATGGTCATTTTGAAGATTAGCGGATAAACGATACAAAGGTGACTGTTCCTGATTGCAAAATTTTTAAGTCAATTTATGCATTTGATTCTAAACTCCCTATAAATCTATAGTAAGTTTTCTGTACTTCTGCTACCAAAAACCAATAAAGAAACTTCTAGAAATTGTTCATATATATATATGAACAATTTATATATATATATATATATTTTTTTTTTTTTTCCCCCAGGAATAAAATGAAAAACAGTCTCAAGAGTGAAATTTCCCCGCCACTGCCGAATCGACTTACCAACTCCACATTGTTCTTTGGCAGATTGTAGGTGTAGGAGTAGGGATAGAGCAGCATCTGGGAGTACGAGTGGATTGTCAGGTATGCCTTGATGGAAGAGAGGTTGTTGCGGATGAAATCAGCCAGGGCCTTGGTTTCCTTCTCAGACTCGGGCGCAGGTCCACAGTAAGTATCAGAACAGGGGTTTTTAGATGCTCCCACCTCTGGGAGAACATGTGTTGTTGTTAATGGCCAATGGTGGCCCTCTGAAATGATCTACCTACGGTGAGCTACCTGGGGGATATTTTAATGCTTTAAACTTTCACATTAGGAAGCTCAATGTACATTGTTTTCACGTGACTCTGTTGAACGATTCTCTACTATATGCATGTGTTATAAAGTATGTACGTATTTACTGACAAGATTAACACAGTATGGTTTTAAGCTCGCAGGATAAAAAAATTTGCATATGAAATCATGAATGTATCCTGTATAGTATTACACAGCATGATCAATAAACTGTAAGAAAATTAACAAGCAGGGTACAAACTAATATCTATCAAAATTCTACATTACTATGATCACAACACAATGTTATTTAAATAATTATTAACTTAATGGCTGTATCTAGACACTCACTAGACTAGACTCTCTAGTGTACAAACAGTAGTAGGATTCTCTCTGATTTGTTCAGTCCTATGTCTTTAGCATCTAGCACATTTGAGAACCCAACCCAGTGCCCGATACATATTTGTCAAATGAATTAATAAACTACTTATTATGTGTGCTTTCAGAAAGTGAAAACTCTAAAATATAAAAATTTATAGTTTTTCTTGTTTTGGGACACTATCATGTTTTCTTATGTCATTTTTTTTCTCTCAAGGTTTCAACCTATGAGTGCCATATGGCCAGCAGGTACTTACCACACCAACCAGCAGCAAAATTTCTGTTGGGGTCTATGCCCACACAGGAAGATCCAGCCTGAGTCGAGCGGGTCTTTCTCCACATTCGGTTCTGAAAGTGGACTGTGTGGTTAGGACAAGGGTCACAGAAAGCAGTTGGTTTTCGTTACATCAGTCCCGCTCAGTGTGGGTTCATGTACCTTGGTCCAGGTGTAGACATAGCCATCAATATTGACCACGGGCACGATGTAAAAGTCCAATTCATCGAGAAGCTCTGTCATGTGGATCTCTTGTCCATAGGTGCGAACTGCCTGTGTGTGAATTACAAAGCAGAATCTCATGGGATGGGGATAGAAGGGCACCATGCTGCTAAATTTACATAGACAGGGTGAAGGTTGACTTTTGGTAATGGAACTATGTTCCCTATTGGGGTAGGCAAAGTTAATATTTAGAAAGCCATTGGCAAATGATCACTGGTTTTCTTTTTTAAATTATTGTTTTTAATTCTTCTCTGCTTTTAGCATACTTCTGTTGCATTCATATGTAACTCAGGGAATTATTGTTTTTTTATTTTAACTTTTTCCTTTAGAGATGAACATAGATTTAATAAAAATTAAAGACTTTTTTCCCTCAGGGCATTCCAAATTTGTTGAACATGGAACTACAGATTAAAGACCTTTAAAGAACACACACACACATACACACACACACACACACACATACACACACACGTACTTGCTTCCTTTGCGGTAAAAACTGCAAAGTTTCTTTTTTAAATTTTTTATAGAATTTACTAGGAGGGTCTTTGAGGGGTTATTCATGTTCCTAATGACATCACCTAGAAATTTACCTATTTTTTTGAGTTTATAAAAATTTTCCTGGATGATATTACTAGAGGGAGTGTCCAACATGGAAGAAGAATGAGAATGTGTCTCCTTAATCCACTTATGGGTTTGGGGAAGTTCTTCCTGAGTATAGACATTTCTGCTTCATCCTTTTTTTTTTTTAAATATTTATTTTTTAGTTGTAGTTGGGCATAGTACCTTTATTTTACTTATTTATTTTTATTTGGTGCTGAGGATTGAACCCAGGGCCTTGCCCGTGCTAGGCAAGCGCTCTACTGCTGAGCTCCAGCCCCAGCCCCTTCCTCCTGTTTCTTGAGAAGGGAATCCCATTAAGGGACTGGTTGTCCCTGTTAAGTAAACACTTAACTATGAATGAAGGACACTGTGCCCATTTAATTTGTTCTCTTTCATTGCAGGTCTTTGGCTCTACCATCATGGTAAAGTTAAATTCAACATTCTCCTCGGCTTGTTTACATAACTTGAGAATGTACAAGGCTTCTCTATGTGAAGAGTTTTTACATACTTTTTGTGATTCTTTACACATATACTCCTTACACTAACATATGATAAAGTGTGTGCTTTTTAGGTTGGAGACGCTGTAGAGCCATGTTCTTTGAATGGTCTACCCACTGATGATAAAATCTAACTTTCTCCTTCCAAAGGGCCGAGGTAAGCTGCCCAGTGAAGTCAGGTGATGCTTCACTGACTTCTAGACCTGAAATCAAGACTAGAAATCAAGACTATGGTAAGTAAAAACAGAAGGGCTTCACACAAAGTAAATTACATTGTACATAATCATATTCTTGTATTTTAAAGCACTTCAATGTAAGCTTTAAGATTTACAAAGGAGTTGCAAAAATAATATGAGGAGTTCTTATAGACCCTTCTCCCCGATCTCCCTAATGTTATGACCTTATATCACTGTGGTACAATTATCAAAGTGAAGGAATGAACCTGGGCACAATATTAGAAGTTAGATATAGGCTTTGTTCAGATTTCATGGTTTTCCACTCATGTCCTTTTTCTGTTCTGGGTCCTTCTAGGATCCCACCTTGGCTTTGCTTGTCCTTTCTCCTTGTCTTTTATGATCTGTGATAGTTCTTCAGTTTTCCCTTGTTTTTCATTGACCCTGTTTAAGAGCACTCATCAGGTTATTTTGCAGAATGTCTCTCAGTTTGAGTGTGTCTCATTTTTTACATTATCTTTTTGTGATTAGCTCCACGTGTCAGGGGAGGAGTGTCACAAGGGTGATGTCTCCCTTTAGTGTACAAGATCAGGGGCACATGACGTCAATATATCTGATTTATCTCTGGTGATGTTCACCTTCACAACTTGGTTAAGGTAGTTTCTTTTTTAAATTTAATCTTATTTAAAAAAATTTTTTTTTAGTTGTAGATGGACACAATACCTTTATTTATTTTTATGTGGTGCTGAGGTTCGAACCCAGTGCCTCACTCATACTAGGAAAGTTGCTCTACCACTAAGCTACAACCCTAGCCCTCTGCTAGGTTTTTCTATTCCAAGTTTTCCTTTGTAATTAATACATTTTGAGGGGGAAGATATTTTGTGATCCTGCAAGTATCTTATTTCTCCTTAAACTTTTACTCACTCATTTTTGTGTCCCTTTGTGGATTTACCTGAAATGATTATTCAGGTGGTATTCTAAAGGTGATTTTATAACATATATATTAATTATTTATTAAGTCATTTGTTATGCTAGTAGCATTCAGGTATATTTAAAAACTTGAGTTTTTAAGTTATCAGGAGATCATGTTCCAATTGGTAGCTAATCCACAACCATTAACTTTTAAATGACCAGTTCACTATACTAGCAGTTAGCATGCTCACCCAAGGTGGTTGAGGAAAAAGTGCAGATAAGTGAAATGCAGATAAATCCAATTCTCTAACTGCTTAGAAATTCCACCTTACAATGATCTCTTGATAGAATTTGACACCAATTCTGAAAAACAGGAACTTGGAATTCTGGATTTTTTTGATCCTGTGTCATTCTCTTATTTTAGCAAGGTTATAAAGAATTAACTGGAATAAAAAATACTTTCTTTCACCATTTGCCAAAAATCATTGCACAGACTGACCTCTCTCACAAACCACTGGCAGAATGCAGGAGAAATCCACTCTCTGGCATGGAAACCACAGTCTATGAAGATGGCGGGCTTATTTGGTTTGGCTTTGCCAACCTGGCAACAAAATGCAAGAAAGAAGTTATGATTGATACTCTGGCATTCAGGGGTTAACCTTCATCATCCACTGGTGTTTCAGATTCAACAGGTGAAACCTGACAGCGTGTGATATATCCTATGATTAAATTAAAACACAATACCAGCACAGTATGCGCTTGCCTCTAGACACTCACAATGTTTGAGCTGAGAGCTTACGTGGCTGTTTATTATTTTTATTAAGCTTGACAAGCTCATATTTTCCAAAGATGCCTGATTACCCTGCTTAATGGTCCTCACGTGGAGGTTATTTTCAGCCGCTATTACTAGGTGACATGACCAAGACAACTGGATGAGTAATTAGAGGTAATCACAGTTGTTGCTAATCTTGTAAGAATTTTCCCTCCTCTCCACTATTTCTCGTCTTTTTATTTTCTTCATTAGAATTACATGACAAAAATGGCATTAGAGGGTGACAGAGACAAATCGTCGGTGCGCTTTGTAATGTTGTCTGATAAACGTGAAGTTTATGAAGCTCTTTAGCAAATGGATTTGCAAACAACAGCTGGGAGAGAAGGATTTCATCAAGGTAGATGATCATTTACATTGCTTACAGGAATGTGGTTAAATTTATAGGACTTCTCTTATTTTATTGCATTTTCTTTTTGAATAAATCAAAATAATGATTTAAAAATCCACATATGATAAAGGAAGCCAGGGAATCTGTTCGACTCCCTGGGGGGGATATAGGCAGGAAAAGTTATAACAGTGTTTGGGATAACACGTCTGAGAAACAGATGTTAATGCATTAGAACTCACTGATTTAAAGCCCTCAGACCAGCAAGCTCATGGTTAAAAAGAATTACCTTGAGGAGGTACATGGGGCGTCCTTCAAAGGTGGTTCCAATGACGCTGCGGGAGACGAGATTTGGGTTCTCACCGGCAACTTGTTGAGTCCAAGCCTCTATCTACCAAAGGGAATCATTTGCGGGTTAACAGGATATTGTTGGTTCAATTGCCAAAGCAATGTGAAAACCACGTGTACCTCATACCGTTTCCCAGTTGTTGTACTTGGTGTAACTGTGTCCAGCAGCCCGGCTCCGGCTATCAAACTGGGCCTCCATCTCATTTCTCAGGTTGCTTATCAATACCCTGTAACAAACCAGAAAGGTGCCCCTAGGTAAACACACAGGAAACCCCAGACATAGCCACTGCTTTAGGGGATGGTCCTGTGCATCCCCAACAGATTCACAAATTGTAAGCCTTTGAGAAGGCCATCTGAGGGTGTTGGCAGGACAGGCTCTTCCTCAGTCCAAGCTTTACATATTTGGTGTCCTTTAGACCCTAAGCTCAGAAATGGTTTCCCCTGGGATCTTGCATGTTCTGGGCAAGGGTTTGGGCACACGACAATATGTCCCATCTATGATCTTTCTTCCTTGGGACTTTTCCTGATTTTATCAGTGAAGTCTCAGCTCCCAGAAACCTACTCAGTCCCACGTAAATGGGGACAGTGTCTCATCCAGAGCCATCTCCAGGTTTCAAGAAAAATATCTTAGTGGCCTGAAGCTAAAGATTTATTGGGTTAAGAAGTCTGGGCTTAAAGAACTGGTTTCTATTTGCCTCTTTGGCTGGCGTAAGTAATCAAATAATAGTTCCGTAATCAGGTAACATGAACATTGAGGACAGGATACCTGAGGCCCTCCTCTTCCTATGAATGCACAGTTCAGTTAAAGTGCTCTTAAAAGTGGCCTGCCTGAAGGTGTGGGCGTGGGTGTCTTCATTTCCCTTTGCCACTTTGAGAGGACAGGGTATTTGGAAGGGACACAGTTTTATAAGCATTAAAGTCCTTGGTCACAGCACTGTGAATATTACAGACAGAGGCCATTTTGCAGGAACTTCTATTATCCACAGTGGAGCCTTGAAATGGTTTTATCTGCCACATGGAGAATTACAACCACACATCAAAAGTCTGCCTTTCCTGCGGTCACCCCCAAGGGCATTCTGACAGAGTTTATCAGGGACATCCTCTGAACCTTCCTCCTGATGGCTCCTTCATTTGGGGAACTTGAATATGAACTTGTGTCTGTTCATGGAAAATGCAATAAATCAACACTGAATGGTATTTGCTTCCTAGCAAATGATAAATTCTGTCCCAAGGATTTCACTCTCTTAAGGTATTAAGAAAATGAAAAGGAGAAGATCTTAAAATTTATTCTGTGGAAAGAAATTTTTTTTTTTTTCAGTTGAACAGCCATTCATAGTTGGTGTCTTGATATTCTGTGGCCACTTAAAGTTAGTAGGTGAAAGCAACGTGAATTTGCAGTTTTACAGTTCTATAGGTTAAAAGCCCAACATAGGACTCGCTGGGCTGAAAACAAGGTGTCCACAGGGATGTGTTCCTTCCAGAAGGTTCTGAGGGAGAGTCGGATCTCTCTGAGCCCCTTACTGGTCCTGGAGGTCACCTACATTTTGTGGCTGGTTCTTCCTCTTCCAACTTCAAGCTAGCAACAGTAAACCAAGTCCTTCTGATATCCAATCTTCTGACTTCTACCTCTACTTTAAAGAACTTGATGGATTGCAGTGCACCTGTCTAGACAATCCAGGGTAGACTTCCTATTTTAAGCCATCTAATATCATCTATTTTAAGACTTCCTATCCTTAAGCCATCTAATATCTCAATTCCCCTTTGCCATGCAAAGTAACACGTTTAGACATAGTGGGGATTAGGATGTAGACTTTTTGAAGGGATTATTATTCTGCCTGCTATAGTTAGGAATGATGATGACAGTAAGTGCCATAATTATACTGAATATGAAATCAGATTTTTAGGGAATAGGGTGGAAGTGGGAGGGATCCTGAATTGGAAATCAAAACATCAATGTTGCAGTGTGGCCCAACCCATCAACTCACTTTAGAAAAGTCATTTAATTTCTGGGCCTTAATTTCATAAATTTTAGAATTGGGGCATTGTATTGATGGATATTCAATGTGTTTTTCAATTCTAAAACGCAAGGCTTCACTCAAATCCATAGACTTTGTTCATTTACATAGATGTTTTTCAGGTATGTGAAAAAATTTTTTTTTCCCCAGTTACCACATCCATAAACACTAACATGGAGGAAAGTAAAGTCTAGACTTTCAAACCATAAGTTGGAAGTAAAGTCTAAACTTCCAAATCATAAGTTGGAAGTTTAGGAAAATAGTTTTCAAGAAAAACAAAAAACTATAAACAACAAAATAAGCAAAACAGAAATTAAACAAAAATTAAAAACAAAATGGCAGAAGCCTTTAAGAAAATTATGGTATTCCAATATCATCAATTTGAAAGAACAAATCCTACTAGCTAACAAGGATGAACTTCCAAAGAGAGTGGGGTGGAGAGAAAATGGTAAATGGTAAATGATGTATTTATCTTTTACTTTAACACGATTTCCCACTGGAAGTGAGCAAGTGAAATATCAAGCCAGGCCACATGGCTTCTTCGTGGGTGTGCAGAGGAAAGATCTCATGGGTTAATCGCTTCCAGCGTTCTGCAGCCTTGAGACTTTGGCTAGACATCTGCATCTAAGTCCATAACCACGGCTGTCCTGAGCTATCTCTGGGTGGAGGGGCAGCAAAACTCCCAGAGCATATAGCTTCCCTTTCACCTGCACCCAACCTCAAGTTCAAATTATTTAGAAGAATCAGTGATCATGCAGGGGCTAGTGTTGTTTTTTGGTACTAAGAAGAGACATTCCCTGAGAGTTATTATTGTGTTAAATATTAAACATTTTCATCAATAACCAGGACAAAGAAGCATTAAAAAACCCAGCTCGTTAAATTTAAGATGATACCCAAGAGTGGAGTGTCGTGTAGTAACTTGTGAGAGAGCATCAGAATGAGACTGAAATATGGTATTGACTTTAGCCTGAATGCAGGGGATTGACCTCAAATGATCCTTTCCAGACTTATGATTATTTGATTTTTATTGGATTTAGGACGAAGCACTACTTTAGCTATATTACAAAATATTATTACTAAATAATGAGCTACTATTGTAGAAGATTAAAACAATGCCTCTTAATATAATAGGGACCATATTACAGCTCTAAAAATCCAGAAGATATACAGTGTTTTATACTTTTATATGCTCCTTTTATAGCGCCATTCAACTTCTTCTTTTCCTTTTTTGTATTTTTAAAACTTGCAAGCAAATTAGAAAACTGTGGTTTCCAACAAAGCAAAGAACAGAATGTCTGAGAAAGAGAGATGACTCAATTTTATCTCCTTTTCAGATTCCAGAAAATGGAGCATTTGTTTAGTTCTTGGACTATGCGCCCATTACTACTGAAAACACTGCTATGCACTCATCACTATCTGAAGACACTTTCCTGTGTGACTCTGAAGTATTGCAGAAGAATGATGCTATTGTCAGTTATAACAGTCTTTCTCTGGATTGAATAAGGCCAAGATAACTTTGCAATTTGTAGGAAGGAATTCTGCAGAGGTTGCCCATCCACAAGTTCAAACCATAAGTTGGAGATTTACACTATTTTCTAGTTTTCCTATATCTCAGGATGCAACATGGCCATTAAAACCAGTTGTCTTTCTTTTGTACACATTTTACATTTTTTCCAAAGATAATTCAGGATCTTACTAAAACTCTCAAGTGGTATGAGTCTTGGTGAAGAGAGTTGGAACTACCAAAAAAATCCAAAGAGCTGTTTTGTGAAACTTGTGCAGTGGATGGTTCCTGATATGTATAAACACAAATGCAAATTTGTGCCAGCAGGAAACCATCTAAATACAAATTAGTTACCATATGAGGTAATAATAGGGTGCATGGGGACTGCTCATGGCCCCGGCAAGGATATTGCTGGAGTACTTCTCCAGGATTTCTAGGGACTTATTATTATTTAATATTTAGAAAATTATATGCTACAAATGTGTTCAGCAGTGAACAGAGAAGCAAAAATTAACAAGATCTTAGCCCTCAGGGAACACCCTATGTTCTAGATGAGACCATATTTATCCACGAGGCTCAGAAAGTTTACCATAAAAAAAGCGAGTGAATTTTCTACTTGGTACAGTAAATGCAGATGGAGAGGGGATTGGAAACCCTTTCATTATTTTGAGATATGAGTAGAAGTGGGACAGTATGCAGATGGCTAGTATTAGTATATGGTTGCTGCTCTTCCTTTGTTTTTCTTAAAGGAGTCTTAAAAATTCATCCTTTTGAATGTTATCGAGGCCCCTAAAGGCTAGGCTTTCAGAAGTCCTTCCTAGATAATAGCAAGAGCAAAATGCCAGGAACATGAATCTTAATCACATTTTGAAATTTACTAGGTTATATTTTGTTTAAGACGACAGTCAGTTTTTAAGGTCACATTTTGACACTTCCCTCAGGCAGAAGCAGATAGCTAAGTGATATGAAGCATGATAATGGGGTTAGACATAACAGTTTTTGTTGACCCTTAAAAAAGGGTAATCTATTTTCTCTCTGTGCACCACAGTAAGCGAGCCCTAACAGCATACTCAGGAATGACAGTTGGGATACTAGTTGCCCCTTATTTACATATTGTTTGATTCCATTTTTTACAACAGACCTTTGATAGTAGCATTGTGTCTTCATTTCATAAATAAGGGAACTAAAACTCAGAAGGGGGGCAGACAAATTCCCCAACGTCTCACAGCCAGGGAGTTACAGAGTCAGGATTAGAATCTAGGCTGTTGTTTTTCCAAAACATTTATTTGTTGCAATAGGCCCCACCAATTCTGATGTTGGTACAGACTTTATATGTGACAATTCTGACACTTCTACTAGTACTGATTGTCTTCTTTGGTGCTTTTTTTCCCCTTTGGTAGTGGGGATTAAACTCCACCCTTGAGCTACATCCGAGCCCTATTTTGTATTTAGAGGCAGGATCTCACTGAGCTGCTTAGTGCCTCACTTTTGCTGAAGCTGGCTTTGAACTCATGATCCTCTTGCCTCAGCCTCCCCAGCTGCTGGGATTACAGGTATGTGCCACCTGGCCTGACTCCTTTGATGCTTTTAAGATGTGGAAAAAAACCCAGAAAATTTCTAATGTTAAAATTATGTAGGTCATCTTTTCTTAAAACACAATGGAGACTTGAGCATGTGGTTGGTGATTGTTGGGTAAACATTTTGAGTATTCAGAACTGGAGCTTAAGAACACTTCTTTGGTCCTTCTTGATCCAGCCCTGGAAGAAGAGCTCTGCTTTGCATTGAAGACCTATTTTTTTCCCCCTCTCTCTCCTGCAAATGCCTCCTGGCCACCATATTCTCTCCACCTCTCAGACTTAGCATAAGGTCTCTTCTTTGCCTGGAGTTTAGTTTTCCTTGTCTTGGTTTGGCTCACTCCTACTCATCTTTTGGTTCTCAGCTGAAGACTCATTCTGGTCTGAAGACTGAGTCTGAAGACTCATTCTTGGATTCTAGACTTGGTCTATTCCTCTCAAATTCCATTTCTCTGTCCTTCCTAGTATCTGTCATATGACTGCAATTTCTCCTTTCAAATCTTTATCTCTCCTAAAGCAGATGGGGCCACATCTAAACTTTTTAGCATCTGAAACATGGAGCCACTTGAAACCCTCTTAGGAAAACTTGAAAGACCTTGATGGACCAGCATTTGGAGAGAGGAGACAGAGTGATCAGCTTAGCCAAGTCTACTCTAGGCCTCTGGAGAACCACTCTCCTTTCTCCATGCCTGCTCCTACAGCCAGAGAGAATGGTAGAATCTTGGGAAGAAGAGGACAGGAGTGTCACTCAGACAGTCTTGTTCTTAAGCTAAAGGATCATAAGGAGTCCTTGGGCTCATAATAGATGGGATCATATGGGAAGAATATTTGAGATTTGGGGATAAAACTGTGTCTCACTGGTAATTGAGTGTCCTTTGTTTTGGCTGCACTCTTGTGAAGCAGTAGCAGGGCAGAATCTGGCTGAAGAACTGGGATTCACTAGCCAATACTATTTTCATTAGAGCAATAACTAAACATAAAATCTACCAGGATGGAAGTCTTAAGACTGAGAATACAGGGCCAACTTAGGCTTTGCCTCTCTGTGGGGCCATGGGGAAGACATGGTCTTGGTCTCATTTGTACCTTCCCAGGGCTCTTCAAAGGCTCTGATGAAAGCATGCACGAGAGCGAATTTGAATAGATGTGCAACATAAACTTACTCATATTGTAGCTTGTTCTGCTCCAGATGGTCCTCCACAGCAACACAATCTTCTGCTTTAACAGAGAAGTCAACTGTACTGCGGGCTTGGACTTGTATGACAGAATCTGGTTTCCAGAAGTCAATCTGAATACAAAATCAAGGTATATTATATTAGACTTCTACCACTCAAAAGGTGAGTTATAATCAAAAGGCCCACTGTTGCTTATCTCCAGTGAGTTATTTGCAAAATCAAAATTATCTGTGAAGATCCTTAAAAAAACTCCGTTGAGTGAACAAATGTTGGGACCAAGCAGTTAAATATTGACAAAAACGTTTACAAATACATACATACGTAACATTAACTGATTATCAACAAGCATCAAGAATATACAATTTTTTCCCATAATATTATGTAAATACAATATTCCACATGTGCTCTTTTCTACTTATTGATTTTCTAGAGCACTTGCCTGTTACGATGGCAGAACGGTGGCAATGGATAAATATTCTAAACCAATGATAGTAAATTAGCTACTTACTGTCCACCCCCCCGCCAAAAAAAAAAAAAGGAGAGAAGCTGAACTTTTCCTTTTCCTTTTTTTTTTTTTTTTTTTTTTTTACTTTTTTTTTTTTTTCCAACGGACTGATTTTATAAGTTTGTCCTGTGACTTACTTGTGTAGAAGTCACAGTAATCTGTGGAAACAAGAGTGTCCCTGACCTGGGGAAGATACCTCAGGGAGAAACTCAGCGTCCTTCCATACTGGGTATCTTAGCACCAAAATACTTGAGAATAAAATATTCTTGGGGATCCAGGAATGTACTGACATTTTCATTTATTCAGTCATTTGACAACTGTTACTGAGGACCTATTATGTTTTAGGCTCTGTGCCGGAGATGAGGGATATATTAGTGGCAAATGAAACATGGTCTCCATCTTCATGAGGGCAACTTTAGAGAAAATTAAGTTCAAAATAATAGCATGTCATATTTGAAGACTCTAATGCTTTTGTTTGTGGATGTGTAGCTTCAATATCCTTTTTCCATGGAAAAGTATTAGAGCATACCGCCTATTACAGGTGTATGTTTTCCTTTTTCTTCCTTGTGCCTCCTGGAAGCCTGAGGTGAGCCTGTCGTTGGGTCTTTCTTTGTCTCTCTGTCTCATCCAATCCCTGTTTAGATGTTTGTGAATTAGTCTCAGGCTGGTGATCAGACTGATGGTGGTATTTAGGACCATTGCTTGGAAAATTGGAAGAGAGTGAGATAGATTTAGACTGGACAGTAGAAATAGGAGTTCAGATGGTTCAGTTTCAGATACACTGGGGGATGAGTGGCGGGAACCCAGTCACCTATATCCTGCCCTGGTCATCTTCAAAATACTGTGGAAGTCGGGTGGGTGCTGAGCTGGGGGTCTTAGAGAATGTCAGGGCAATGGAAGGCAGGAGCATGAGGTCCCATCAAGAGGGATTCCAGAAGAAAAATATAGTGAGGTTATCACAAAGGGGTTGAAGGGAGAGAGTATGGATGGTTGGATAGGGATGAGCTACAGAATGCCACCTAGTGAGTTAACGATGACAGGATAAAGATGAGAGGTTAGATGATAGTGGAGGAAGGACAAAGGATGCCGTGTGACAAGAGCCCAGAAAGCCGGAGCTGCCTAGCCAGCATTGTGCAGGGAAAGGCAAGGAAAGGAAGCACATGGGAAGAGGGAGGCTGTTTTTAGAAGCTGTCTCTGATGGTGTTCCTTACAGAAGGTGCCCGTGATTCCAAGGTGAGGCAGGAGAGGACAGAGTGACTTTGTGATAGGCACAGAGGCGTAGTATTGGCAAAGCGCATAAAGTCCTCTGAGCATCTGTAGCCGACCCGATATCGTCCACTTACTTGTAATTGCGGGGACCTTTAAGTGTGTTCAGCAGACTCCCCAGTTCTAAGATCTACTTCTCTGTTCCTGAGGGCCTTTCCTCTGGGACTAGGAAAAGCCAAATATCAGCTCTGGGGAGGCAGGGCTGCTGAGGACCTAACTTCTTCTGGAGAACTGCTCAACCAGTGACCTTGGAAAGTAGTAATTTAGGTTCCCCAACTCCTGACCTCTCAGGTGGAATCACTTTGAAATGTGTGGTTTGTACCTTTTCCTAAACTGTCCCTATGGATTAAGATCAGGGGTCCTCTGTGGTACTTGGCTTAGTAATGCTGCTCTCTTTTTTGACTGTTTTACTTCTTCCCACTTTTATTTATTTATTAATTTTGTATCAGAGCTCTCTGCCTTCCTAAATGGCCTCCTTCCCCACACATCTTTGTCTCAGGGTCCATTCTGGAAAAAACCTCTATTAGAGTCTACATTTCTACTCAAAGCAAAAAATATCTGATGATATTTTTGGTGATGATTCTAATTTGACCTTGAGTATGAGTTTCTTTCTGATACTAAACTAAAAATTGTCTTCTCTAACCTCCTAAGCTCTTGCCCATAGGTCTGGGTTCTGCCAAATATTGGAACATTACTTAGAATATATACTGTTATCTTTAAGATTCTGCTCTGAGAATGGGGGTATTCTTATAGGGGATGTTATAAACATGTTTGGCAAAAACTTGGAGACCTAGCCCCAGGTTCCTTAAAAATTTTATTTCAACATGGGTAAACTTGGTAAGCAAATCTGTCAACACCCATCAGTGTGGAGTGCTGTGGGTGTGACAGAGTCTTCTGGAAATCGTCCCTTGTACTTCCTAGGAACACAGCTGGAAGTCAGCAGCAAACAGTAGCTGTCCAGCTATTTAGTAATGCACCAAGTGTGGATACTAACGATAAACTCGAGTAATGACACAAAGAGATAATGTGAATTTCAGGAACGACCAAGAACTTGTGAATGAGATGTATGCCAGAGTATGGAAAAGGGTGAAATATACAAGATGCAGGGGAATGAGTTATATGTTCAGATGTTATAAAACTGAAGTTACAAAATTACAAGTGTGGCAGAGAACCATACACAAGATTTGTTGGAAGGATATCTTTGAGTGATAGTCTGATAAGAATACCACCTACATCAACCAACTGGCTAATAACTAACGAGTCCTTTCTATAATGTTTCACAAAACAAGCACAAAAGCAAGATGGAACCTTAAAACCATTTGAGAATATGACTGGCCTATAAAAGAATGAATACTGGTGTTGGAATCCTTGGTTTGTCACACGTTTATTTGTCCACCTTGCATTTGACTCTGAGTTGAGCATCTGATAGATCCCTTCATTTATCTTAAGGACATTTTCCCATTTTCCTTTCTAGGTAGAAAATGAAGCAACTTCTATTCCAGGCCTAATTTCAGACAGAGGGAGGAGCTTTCTATTGTAGCAGCAACAATGAGACATGGGAACTGTGACGATACAGGATAGAGCAAAGCGTGCCTTAAACTTGGAAAACAGATTTCAAGAAAGGCTAGAGAAAATAAAATGCATTTTATGGCAAATGTCTCCAATAAAGGGACCAGTATAACCTTGATTGCAAGGGGGTAAAATTAAATCCTTCCTATACAATTGCAGATGAAAGAGGAGAGGCTGCAGAGTGCAGCCTGGCCCAGATCTCTCCAATACATTCAGCTTTTAAAGGGCACTTTCAAAAGCTGGGAGGAAGGACACTTGGCCAAAGATGAATACCAATACTGGATGCCCTTGTAACGATCTTATCAGGAAGGCCACATCCCAGAATACACTACCACACATAATTGGTAGAGAGAATAAAAAAAAAAATCTCCTTTTTAATCATGTTGGACATTGAAAAAAAAAAAAAAAGAAAAGAAGAGGAAACATATGTCCTACTTCTCAGAGCTATAAGGCATAATGTTTGAAGAGAGAAACTGGGCCTCTTATTTGGCTTCTGTCCTTTCTAAGAAGGAATAACACTGTTCCTTGTATCGTATACTTCTACTGAGAGAGGAAATTACCACCAAGATAAGTTAAAAATTTTTCACATGCTATTTAAGCAGAAATGATTTCTTTGGAAAGAGACCTTTGAGGTCCAAGGTAGATGGGGAGATGGGTGATTCTACTGGCATGTAAATTGTATTCAAAATCTCAGATCTAATGATAGCAACAATGAAACTTGCATAGTTCTTCCTGTTTAAGTTCTTCCTAAGTGTTTTACCTAAACTAACTCTCACAGCCATCCTCAAAGGTATTATCAACATTATGCCAATGGGGAAATTGAGTCTCAAAGAGGTGTCTGGGGCTTAGATACCCAGTGGTAGGGCCAGGAATTGAACAAGGCAGCCTGAGACCAGATTCTCTGCTCCTGCCCACCATAAAATGTTGAATTTTAGGGGCTGGAGTTAGGCTCAGTGCTGGAACACTAGTTTAGCCTATGTGAGGCACTGGGTTCGATTCTCAGCACCACATAAAATAAAGAAATAAAATAAAGCTCCATCAACATCTAAAAAAAATCATAAAAATGCCGAATTTTAGATAACTGGAAAAAAAAAAAAGGTACAGATGTGATTGCAGAACTTTTTCAGCAACATTGGAAGAAACAAGAGTTTGAAGGGCTTCCTGGGGAGTAATGGGGGGGGCCAGTCCTGGATTTCATCACCAGGTGAAGCCCAGAAGCAGGAGCTCCTGGGGCCTGGCATGGATGCTGGCAGAGCCACAGAGGAAACTGGAAGCAGATGGACAGAAAAGGAAGCTGTGGTTTCTGGGAGTCAGACGCAATTAACTTCATCTTCCTGTTGGAAGAGACCCCTAGCCAGGAGAATACGGATACTTGATCTCAGTCAATCATTTGATGAAGTCTGCACTGGAAACATGCCTCTAACTTAGGGCAGTTGAGCAGACTTACCCAAGGAGAACAGGCTGATGGATCACCTTCAGGGCTGACCACTGTGTCTCACACATCAGAGATGCTGATTAATGAGTCGAATGAGCACAGCCATTCAGGAGGTCTCTTTTCTATGCTTACCCCTGATCTACTTAATATTTTTCTTTACCAGTGACCAAAGTCAAAAAGGGATGCTTATCAAACTTGAGGGTAACACAAAGTTAGGGGGAAGAATTATTTCCTTGTTGACTGAATTCACTCTTAAAAAGATCTCAACATGCTGAAAACAGGCTATCAAGATAAATTTTAGCAGCATAAATCTAAAATCCCATATTTAGGTTAAAAAAAAAAGGTCAATTAGATAAGCAAAGAAGAAGGAATAGCTTGTTGAAAGGTGATTCATCTGAGGAAAAAATAACCTAATGATTTTGATTGAACACAGGTTTAACAGAAGCTAAGAATGTTCTATAAGGGCTCAAGATGCTAAAAAAAGTCTTAGACCCCATTAATAAATGTCTGCTTTACAAATGGAGGCAGGCAATGGTCCTGTATCATGTATTAATCAGACTGTACCTGGAGGCCAACTGTCAATTCTGGTAGCCACATTTTTTAACAGGAAATCCAGACAGACTGAGCTATATCCAGAGGTGACCAGAATGATCGAGGGTCTGTAAACTAGTGCTAAGAGAAATGATGAGAGGCCTGGAAAAGATAAATCTTAGAAGTAACACAATATTTGGTTCAGCTAGGTCTAATGGGCCAAAGTTAGAAAAGGCAGCCTTCAAGTAAGAGGGAGAAAACAGGATGACTTTTAAGGCAAATGGATGATTCCAGAAAGTAGTATACCTACTATTCCTGCAGGTTTTATTGGAACTAGCAACTGGGGATGCCATTTCCTGGGAGGAAATTCCAGATTTGAGTGGAAGATTGGAATTGGTGACTTTCTGTTCTCTTTCAGTGTTATAAACCTTGGATGATGTGAAATGCACTACCTTTTTCTTTCTTCACAATTTCAAAGCTAGAAAATGAAAGCAAGGTGGATAGATAGATATTTAGGAGCCAGGAGACTTGCTAATATGTTTGTGAAGAAACAGCACCAGTTCAAGTGGACCTATTTGTGATGAGCAATAACTTCCTGCCACATTACAGACACAATTAAAAATGTTGGTTTCCACCCTATAAACAGTGATTTTTTAAAAAGTAGCAGAGAGATTTTGGTTACTTAAAAGCAAAATTAAAGGTAGGAAACCACTCATGGTTTTCTAATTTCCCCCCTTGCCTCCCCACCCGCCTCACATCATATCATTAAAGGGACCAAAATCAAGGTCATGAAACCTCAAGCTGTTTGATTTGGAATGAAAGAAAATCAAAGAGAACAGATGATACGTGAGTTGTGGAAATGAATTTGAAGTTGGACACAAGCCCAGTTCCTCAGTCATTTCCAAGTTGATCATTTTTCTTTCTTGCTTTAGAAGGGAAGTGGCTGTACATTAGATGTTCTGTGACCTTTGAGACGGCTCCAGCTCACCCAGTTGTCACACTCTGTCAGCACTTTAAAAAGTCTTTATGGATTTATAATACTATGGGGCTTGTGGCTATCTAAGTTAGGCAGAAAAATCAGGTATCATGGTATTATGTGCTTTCCAAGGTTTTATTTCTTGGTACTGAAATGCTGTAGTTAATATTTCCTGTCATTCCTCCTTTGACAGAATCACAGTACAACCAGTTTTTAAAGCAGGTGTGAAGCAAACCTAATGTACAGAATGGTTGCTTACCTGGTAGTTGCTGGCCAACTCACGGATTACGTCGAGGTGATTTTCATCTTCAACTTGAACACGGAATACCTCATGACTAAATGGTGAGATAGGAGAAGAATAGGAAATTAAAAGTTGGGTATGTGTCCAAACTTTTGGATTAACAAGGAAGAAGACTAGCTCTTTAAGAAATTGCTCACCTACCCTTCAAAGTGCTCACTAGGAGGATGAGCAGAGGCGAGGGCCGCGGTCACCAGAGCCAGGAACACCAACATTGTGTCTGACGAGGCCTGTTGGGTGACTCAGAGTGCCACCTGTCTTTATACGCAGAGTGTTCTTTACTCTCTCCTCCAAGATTGCAAATAAACACTATCAGATCTTGATTACTGGTTTTCCTGGCATTGCTGCCGTGGAAGCTGTGTGAAGTCTGAGAAGATCTCTCTCTCAACACCTGTGGAAACAGACCAAATTTATCTAATTTGGAGTTAGACCTTGAGTAGTCTGGTGCAAAATGTATTTTAAATAAAATCTATGTTGTGGTCTTTCTTTTTTTAAAATTGAGAATTGTGTAAGTAAATTCTATAGATCTAAGTATAAAGTTTGATGCGTCTTGACAAATGTGTACACCTATGTATGTTATGTACCAAACAAGGTACATAATGAGCGCAGAAATGAGCACCTTTATAGCTCATTTCTGTGCTCTGAGCCTCTGCCAACCACTACCCCAATTTCTAGCTTTATGCATAAGTTTTGCTTGTCCACACTTGACAGTCTTTTGTTTGTGATTTATTTTATGATTTTAAGATTTATTAGCTTATATTATTGTTTTGTTTTGTTTTTATTATTGTTTATATTATATTATTGTTTTGTTCCTTTTTATCACAAGTAATGTTCCATCGGATGAATATGCTATGATTTGTTTAGCTATTTTCCTTTTGATAGATATTTATGCTTCCAATTTTATGTTACTGCAAATAAAGCTCCAATAAACATTTTTGCACAAGTCTTTTTGTTGAGATGTACTTTCATTTGGACAAGGAGTGGATAAATATCTAAGTGGAACTGCTAAACAATAATGTTGATGTAGTTTTGGCATTAGAAGGTCTTACCATGCTGGGCGTCGTGGCACACACTTGTAAATCCCAGGGACTTGGGAAGCTGAGGCAGGAGGATCACAAGTTCAAAGTTAGACTCAGCAACTTAGCAAAGCCTTAAGCAATTTAGAAAGATTCTGCCTTAAAAATAAATAAATAAAAGGGCTAAGGATGTAACCCATTGGTAAATATTCCCTAGGTTAAATCCTCAGTACCCCCCGCCAAAAAAGAGGATAACTTACCATTTTTCCATAGTTGTGGCACCATTTGAAATTTTCACCAGTATCCAGTTGTTCTGATAGAACACAACCATATGTTTGTGTATATACATATATGTGTTAGTCTCCTTTTTCTTCAATTTCCATAAAAAATCATACTGAGACGTTGGTATTGCATTAAGTCTACTTTTCCATTTGAGGATAACTGATATCATTACAATATTGAGTCTTTCAACTCATAAGCATGAGATTTGTTTACATTAATCTTGGTATTTGTCAAAAAGTGTGAAGAACCTGAGATTTTATTCTACCTGGAAGATAACAAGTTATCCTGCCACTGTCTCATAGATATTAATAGACAGAAGACATGAGACTCCTGGGTCAGAATTAAAGACTTTATTAGTCATGGCAGAGCAAGCGGCATAAACTTCATGTTTGTGTCATTTCTTTTACACATAGTCCCATGGGGATGATAAGCAGGTGGGTCCAGGTGGATACTGTGTATATAGGTTTGTATTACAGGTGAGATACATTGAATTTAGGAACTCCAAATCTTAAGAGGGAATGCTAGTAAACTTTCCCAACCTTTGCCCCATAGGAGACATTCATTATCCTGGAAAGGAACAGACCCTTCTTTTGCTCGGGAGGGAAGCAGCAGCTCTACTTTTCAATCCCTCTGTTATACAAATATCATTGAAAAGACAGTTCAGAATAGAAGTTGTCCTAAGATACAAAAATAGAGGGATTTATGGAGAACTGGTTCTCAATAATACCTACCACTCTCTATACCTTCTTTAATAATGAATTTTCCCATGAATATGCTACTCTGATCTGACAAGTGCTAGAACCAAATCCATTCTACTTATAAATGTGGCAGTTAATTGAAGTCAATATCAATAGGACTCCATGTGGTATAAGGCCCATCTGCAACATTACCTCAGCCATTCCTCCCCAGGGTCCTAGGCCCAACAAGCTGAACAAATTGCATCAACTATCAGTTTCTACCTTGGAGAACTAGGCAGCTTTCTCCTAAAGTTTTAGTATTGACTGTTCCACACACTTGAGTCAATAATCCGGGCACAACAGGATCTATTAACTATTGCACGAACTCCACCATTGCCTGTAAAGAGGAAGTAATCTAGGGCAAGTTTATCATCCAGAACAATTCTGGGCTGAGAGTTGGGACTAACCCTAAAGTCTTCCGGGACTAACATGGTTTTTAATGCATTTGGTGTGTGTGTGTGTGTGTGTGTGTGTGTGTGTATGTGTTTTAAAATCCAATCCAGGACTGCATTTAATTGATGCTGTCTCTTTAGTCTTCTTTAATTTGAACTAGACCTTCAAACTTTATGTTTTATAATGTTGAGTACAAATTTGTCAGTTTGGTTTGTCTCCTTGTTTTTCATAATTTTATTAACAAATTAAAAAAATTAAATCCCAATTATATAACTTCCTAAATATAAAGGATATAAATGTATCTATACTTTATTAACACAACAATAAAAAGTTGAAAAAAATTCATTGATTTTGACAAGCCTACCACTTTTGCAAGTATTATTAATTATTCCCTTCTGTTCACCCACTTTCAATGATTTGCTTTTATCTCTGCATATTTTAATTTATTTTTGTATTTTGTATTAATTTATTTTGTATTGAATATTTTTGCATCTTTTTTTTCCCACTAGGATTGCAAGCTTCTTGAGAGATCAAACTGTGTCTTATTCATTTAAATTTGTTTTGTAGCAGGCGCAGGCTTCTTTGTAGAATGAAAGAATGAAGACATAATGACAATCTGATATTTTCATAGTACTGCCACATTATTTTGTCATTGTCCAATAACCATATTATAGGGATATTAAAATTAAGACAGATATTGCTTTCTTAGGAAGGTCACATTTTAGCCTTCTCTTGTATTAATGGCAAAAATACTTTCCAGAACAAGTCACATCAAAGAAAAAAATTATAAACTTACCTGAATCATCCTCCCACTATACTTGTATTTTGAGAATTGTCAGTTTCCTTGGAGGAGGGGGTTCTTCTTAGAATCTTTTCTGTATTCAGAAGTAATGATTAAGTGGTGTTCTACATAGGAAGGATTTCTGATTATCACACCCATTTTATACTATGTTCCTGGTCCCCCAATATGGTGAATCATATCATTTGCTCATTATTCATAGAATTATTCTAAATTATCTTTCCTTTGGATTTAGCCCCTTTTAAAGTCTTTCTAGTCTCAACCTTTGCAATCCATCAATCCTGATTCAGGTTCTTTATTTACTTCACTTCCCTTTCCTAGGTTGCCCTCAAATTCCCTCTTGGTTGCATCTAAAAATAAAACTAAACTAGGTAAATGAAAGAGATACTTGTTATTCACAGAGCTGATAAGTTCAGCAACAGTGCTGACTTCACAAGCCCAGTTCACAATGGTTGTTTAGTCTGAGCCTTTCTTTTTGGCTAACTCTCTTATGAAATAAAAGGATGGTCACTAATAGTTGAAGTTGTGTATCTAAGTGGGTTAGTAACCCATTTTGAAAGACAATGTATTCCTCTCCAAATTTCTAACCCACCTCTAGATTGCATCCCAGTGGACTGACTTTGGACATGAACCTGTCTATCCTGGAGCCAATTCTAGTAGTGAGGATGATGGGATATACTGATTGGCCAGGTCTGAGTCATGTGATCACCATCACCCATAGACCTTTAGCATAAGCCTCACACAAAAAACTCAAAGAAGCTACTACTGCTGCTGCTGCTGACACCCTTTCTAGGACAGATCTTGAGATCTCTTCTCTTATGTTTGTCATCAACTTGCAAGTCAGCCTCAAGGTATTAGGTATCAGTGCCTTTGGTTCAAGGTACTCTAGGAAAATAAAAGCCTGACTTTTAACTTGGAAAACTAGAAGGGTCACATTAATTGTGACCCTTAATGTAATCATATTAACTGTTTCCTATGGTCTCTTAGCTGGAGCAGTCTCCAAACTTACAGAAGGGGTTCAGATCTGGATGACTAAAAAGAGTGGCAAATATTCACACACAAACAAAGAGAACATAATCGTTTGTGGGTGACTTTTGATGCTATGTTTGGAGCTGTAAACATTGAAGAAAGTTTATCTCAACTGATGTTTTGTGGATCCATGTGGAGGGCAATCAGGATTTTTAGGTATTAAGTTTTTTTGTTAGGTGCTATAATTTCCTCATAAATTTAGAAACTTCTGCCTTTTGTCTCATGTATATATTTTTAAATTCCTCTTTGTAATTCACAGTCTTGATAATTAAGAAAACAAAAGGCAACTTTGTGTTCATCTCTGGTTCATGCAACAGTGTGGAACACTATTTTGGAGAACCTGTAAGCTTCTAGTGGTATTATGACTCATCCTGTGTTATGTCTCAATTTTTTGAAGAACATTTTCCTGAGCATATTCCATGGTACAAAGTAGAAAAGATTTCTGAGTGCTAATATGTCTGCCTTAAGCTAAAACAAATGCAATCAAGGGACTCTGGCTTATGACATTTCCTAAATACCTCATGCAATAGAGGCCAAGAATAGTCAAATCCAGGTAAAATTAGAAGACTCAGGACCATCTCCCCCAAGATAAGAGGAATACATTATCTTTCAAAATGGGTCACTAACCCACTTGGATGCACATATATCCATTATTTGGATACTAAGCCAAACTTGGTGTCCCCCTATGTTTGGCTGTAAAACACTATCTTTGGAAGCATCAGTTCAGACCAGTGGGGACACATTCTGGGACTCTCTTGACTGTGTTCCTGACCGTCATCACATTAACTTAAGGGTTTGGCCGTGTGGATTCCTTGATCTCTTTGTTTAAGATTCAAGACTTTATTGTGATTCTCATGTTACTATCACTGGGCTAAGCGCTGTGGGGTATTCAAAGATAAAAAGGGTTTGATTCCTGTTCTTCGATCCCTGACTGCCATGTTTGAAGACACTTTAAGCACAAATAGTAAGGAAGGAGTTTCCTTGACATCTTTCTCCTTTGTTTTAGAGTGTGGGTTAATAAGGTGGGTCCAAAGGTGGTTCTGGACAGGTCATTCATTCAGTTCTAGGAATTGATGTGGGAGGAGTTACTAGAAAACTCTTCTTCAGCATTAGAAGACCAAATGATAACCAGGAAAAGAAGCAAACTAGGAGGTGCGTAATTTCTGTTAAGTCAGAGAAAACAGTTCTAATTACTTGAAGAAGCTCAAGTGACTGTGCATGTATATGTGTCTGTTGGCTATTAAGTGGGAAAATTTTTACATAAAAACGATTCTCTCTGAAATCCTGTATCATCATCTTTATTTGGTGTAGTACAAATCTGCCCCAATGAATATGATTGTAGGAGTCCAGATTATAAAACCCCAGAACGTGCCCCTTTAGCATATAAATTATTTTGGGAAACAGCAGACGGGAGAAACTCTGAAAACAGAATAGATGTTACCCTTTTATAAGAGAAAGTTACCTTTGTAAAGGAAATTTCCATTTGCAAGGGTGTGGTCTTCTCTCTGCCAGGAAGAGAAGAATGCATGACAAACCTTACCCTTGTTTACTGTACTTTTCCTGCTCTTCTTGTAACGGGGTCTCCCCCACATCTTTTCAGCAGATGATGATATTTAAGACAACTTTCAGAGATTTTTTCATTTTTTCCTTGGGTATCTTTCATTTATACACGAGGAACACATATCAATAAACTTCTGTTTGTTTTCTTAACATTAATCTGTCTTTTGTTATGGGGCTTCATCCCAACTAAAAATTCAGAAAGGGTAGAAGGGTACAAGTGGATAGATCATAATTTGTCTATCCATTCATATGATGATGGACATTTGGCTTTTTCCCAGATTTTGGCTATTGCAAATAAAATTGTTATAAACACTTATAAAAAAAGGGGTAAAGGGAGAATTTGCTGGGTTTTTTTTTTAAAGAGAGAGAGAGAGAGAGAGAGAGAGAGAGAGAGAGAAATTTTAATATTTATTTTTTAGTTTTCAGCGGACACAACATCTTTGTTTGTATGTGGTGCTGAGGATTGAACCCGGGCCGCACGCATGCCAGGCGAGCGCGCTACCGCTTGAGCCACATCCCCAGCCCAATCTGCTGGTATTTTTCTAAGGAGGGCAGAAATAACCTGAAAATGTTGTATAGGTGTACCTATGTCTATTAACTTTGCATAATTATATTTAATATTTGAATAAACTGCCTTCTATGAATAAGAAGAGGGAAGCTAGTAAACATTTGCTTAGCTTGCTTCCCCCTTGCATCTATTATTGTTGGTATTTTTTTTTTCTACATGATCATCATCATTAATAGGCAGAGTCTGCATATCTCTGGTGGGAATGCTGTTTATTACTGAATTGCAGACCAGTATTTTTGAAAGCTGGGAGATAAACACAAAAGCTTCATCCCATAAATCTTGCCACCTGAGTCATCAATTTGAGGTTCCACATTGAAACAGGGAAAACATCTTTAATCATGCAAATATTTGGAAACCGCAAGCATATCTCCATTTGGAATTTGGGAGATAATTAGAATGGACAAGTTATGATTGATTAACACATGAAGAATGGCTTAGTTAAAAGGCAGTTGCTTCTCTTTCAATCCTTGTATCAACATTCCATCAACAGGAATTAAGAAAACAGTATAACTGGGCTCCAGCTCCTTGCTGAGGGCAATTAATCAGGACAGAAGAGCAGGAGGTGAGTTGGAATGATACCAAACCGATGAACCTGTTCTTGTTCCTACATTTACCTTGTTAATTTTCACAAGCCATCTTAATGTTTTGATCTTTGATTTGTGCACTCGGTGGAGTTTAGGGGAAAATTCACAGGTATTTTGAATTATTAAATAAATGAATCACATATATTTCTGTTTACTATCTTTAGTTTCTTGGAAGCAGATTTTGAAAAGAGGTATGTCTTCATTTTAATTCGAACCTGAGAAATATTTGCTTAATTCTACTTTGTAAGGAAATGGCTATTTGTATTCTTAAAATGCTATAACAGAACAGAGAAGCTCCTTGAAACCTTTTGAGGAAAAGGCTGTTTTTTTTTTGTTTGTTTGTTTGTTGTTTTTTTGGTGCTGGGGATTGAACCCATAGCCTTGAGCCCACAAAGCAAGCACTCTGCCAACTGAGCTATATCCTCAGCCCCAAGGCTGGGTTTTAATAAATAAATGCTAATAACCTCTTATAGGTAGGAGAAAAAAAGCATAAAATCAATTCAAATTTTGATATTTTCTGACTTCCTGTTTACTGTTTGCTTGATATGAATCTTGAAAAAGATCCACATTCTACTTTGTGTGGTTCCAACTCAATTCAAATTATTCCTAAAATTACTTTGGAAAGCGGCGACCCCAGGCACACAGATAACGCAGCCGGTACTGCCATCTGACAATCTGGTTCCAACTACCGAGATTGATTTTGAATTTTTCCCGTTTCCTGGTTTTAAGTCCTGGAGACTCTCGTGTTTCTTTCTTCTTTATTGCCCTGAGGTAACTTTACAGCCTAACTGTTGGATGACCACTTGGATAGTCACTTGAGAGAAATAGGTTGACATTAGATTGTCCTGGCGACATTACCTGGGTGGCATCTGAGTGCTCAGCAATCTGATCAGTGCAATAGATGTCATGACTTGGATTTTCACCCTTTGGGAGTGAAATATTTAATCCTGTAATGTTTTACAGGACATTCAAATGTTGAAGGTCCAGGTACCATGCTTTTAAGTAACAAAATCCTTCCAAAGAACTCTGAGAACATGGCTAAGTTGTCACCTTGTTTGAGACTTAAAAGATCATCCCAGAATCCTTGATTGTTGGGTTTTCTTTTATCTTACAGTTTTGGTCTCCAAACCCAAGGCCACTTGAGCTTGCCACTAATGACCTAATTTTGCAGCCCTACTTGCTGCTCCCCAACATTGTTATTTTGATAGCTGTCAGAAGATATAACACAGACTTAGAAGTTTTCATTTTAGAATGTGGTGGTCCAGAAACTAATCAGATACGTACAAAGTGGTGTAAGAACTGCCCCAAAGAGAACCATACCACCTACAAAGAAAAAGTCTTATTGGGATATAGACAGCTAGGCTGACTCATCCAGAATGGAGTGCAGCAGCCCACCAGCGGTATCTGGGAGTCTTTAAATAAAGGACAAGCAGAGGGGAGTGGTCAGACCACTGGAAGAGGTGGGACTGACATTGGTGGTTGTAAGCAGTTAGTCAGGAAGGGTAAGTTTCTATTCTTGCTTAATGTTCAGGTCTTGGCGGGTCTTGGCAGGCCTTGGTGGGTCTTGGCTGGCCTACTTGCCTAAAAACGGGTAAAGATGCAGTGTTCAAGAGAAGAACCCACAAAGAAAAGTGATCATAACAATTAAAGCAAACATTAATATTCTCAGGGAACACTGGGGCATGAGGCTGAAATGCGCAAAAAAGATCCACTCTGGTTTTGAATCAGAACTGGTAAAATCAAAGGCTCATTCTTCCCTGTGATGGTCTCTGGTATTGCTTTCCAAACCACATGTAATGCTATCCCTGATACATGGAACATTGGCTGTTGACGGGTCCCAATTAGTGAGAGAGTGCCTCTGTGGATGGGCCATAGTTTTCATTCTCAGGATTGATGGGCCCACATCAGATTGCATGATAAACTTGCTGGAAACATGGTCTTGTATTTCCTAACAGCATTGGGTAAGCATTCAGTATCTGCATTTCAGAGTGGTTACACAAGGATAAATCAAATAGCAAATTAAATTTAGGTATGCCATCTGGTGCCTTTATTTTATGAATTCCAGCCCACAGGACAGGGCATGAATGTATAAGCCGTTGTCTTTTATTGCTGGACCTACCAACAGCATTGGGCAAATGTTAATCCACACTGTCATTCTTGGAAAGAGGAAGATTCTCTAAAAGCGAATCTTTTTTAGCTGTTTTAAGTTTTTGTTTTAATAAAAATAAAGCACAACAGAAGAAAAACCAGCATGTACCCATCTCTCCAAGTGCAACATCTCAGCAGGCTCTAAGATCTCATCCACAAGGGGTAAATTGTTTGATGCGTAATTGTAAGCAGAACTGTAAAAAGCCACATTAGGCTTCCATGATTTTATTCTCTTCTGCTGGTAAAAGAACATTACTTCTCCCTGAGCTCCTAATGGTTAAGCCTCTTACCACTTTTCCATTTCTGAGGATGTTCTTGATTTCTTCTGCTGGTGACTCCAAATGTCATGTCTTTACTTCACAGTGGTTTTTTTCCTAAGAAATCATGTTTTCCCATGTTTCTAAGGAAAATTTTTTCCTTCATTTATGTTCAGTTGACAGGTTAAAATTATATATATGTAGGTGTACGTGATGATGTTTTGATAAGTGCACGCTGGAATAGCTGAGTCAGGTCCTTAAATGTATGCATTGCTTCATGTATTTCTCATATTTTTTTTTGTGGTGAGGACACATTTTAAATATAACTTTCATTAATTTTTGATTGTACAACATATGTTTATTAACTTATTCATTTATTGTCACCCTGATGTTCAGTGAATTTCTTGAACTTATTCTTCTTAACTGAAATTTTGTGTCCTTTGACAAAAATTTTTCTTAGCAATTCAAGATAAGCAGACTATTTTTTTAAAATTCTTCTTTCAATATATATATATATATATATATATATATATATATATATATATACTTTAAGTATTTTTACTTTATTTATTTATTTTTTGATGTGGTGCTGAGAATCAAACCTAGTGCCTCACATGTGAGAGGCAAGCTCTCTGCCACTGAGCCACAACCCCAGCCCTCAAAACTTATATTTTTAAAGTATGGGGGGGACAATAGGTCTATTTTCACTGAATGGTTTAATGTAAAGTATGCATTTACAGACGTGGAATTACATTTTGGTGCTATCGTTTGGGAGTGGTTTTATCTCTGAATACTGATGCCAACCTGGTTCTTTTGCAGCATTTGCTTGGATGCTGTGGTCACCGGGACAGTAGAGGAGCTTTTCAAGGATTTTTGTAGGTTTTTTTTAGCTAGCACTATAAAAAGAGTCCTCTGTTTCCGAGGCTAATAAAAGTCTTAATGATATGTACATCCAACAGATGGGGCAGAGGACTGTTTTGGCAGTGGGCAGTTGGAATTGGCCCTACGTCATTTGTTCCGGGCTCTCACTAAAGTCAGTGAAAGGTAATTTTCACACACGATTTAGTTCAGAGTATAAAATGTTGGGAAGAGTAGCTGGTGAAAGTCCAATGGGCATGAGGGTCGCAGTTGGTAAAAGTTTTGTTTGATGGCAAATGTGAACTGATAGAGTGACAGGTTGATTAAGAGCAATGCAGGATGGAGCCATGGGTCCTGGACATGGCAGGGTTTCAGAGGCCCAGCGAAGGACACAGCTGAAGTGATTATCCCCAACATCCCTGGCACAAGCTTTGATGATGAAACTCTCCTCCGGCCTTCCCTGTTTTCTTCTTCTTCCGCTGGCTCACTCCAGTATCATCTCCATTTTTTGAAACAAGTTGTTTGCTCATATTCTCTTTTAGCATTTGTCTAACAAAAGGTTTCAAAAGACAGTGTTCACCAAAAAATTACAACTGTGTCAAGAGATCATCGTAAACGTACTGGAAATAACTGGAATATAATACCCACAGCAGCCATGCAGGGTGAGGCATAAGGCTAGACCATGGTTTTCCCTGATGGTGGTGAAGGGCTATCATATGTAATGCTGATAAGGTTTTTATGGGTAGGAGTATTGGTCTAGAGACAGGTTCACAGTTAAAAATTATGGACTGAAGCTGCTAGCAACTTTGCTCTTTTTGTGCACTTATGTTAATGATTCATGCATATTAATAATCTATGTGCATTTGAATAAAAAATGTCAGCAATTTTTTTTGGTTTATTTTATTTTTGATACTGGAGATTGAATCCAGGGGCACATAACCATTGAGCTACATCCCCAGCCCTTTTTAATTTTTATTTTGAGACAGGGTCTTGCTAAATTGCTTAGGGCCTCGCCAAATAGCTGAGGCTGGTGGTGAACTTCTCATCCTCCTGCCTCAGCCTCCAGGTCCCTGGGATTGCAGGCATGCACCACCATGCCCTGCTCAGCAATGTTTTTGACTTGTGTATTGTATCTAATGTTGGTGAATCTTGAATATGCTTTGATGTAGGCATGACCTGTATGGAGAACATCTTCAGATTCTAGTTGTTTATACTGTTAAATTTGTAAAGGCAAGCACTGCCACCGCATACACAAAGACTATGTGACAAACTAGAAAGCAGATTATAATCATGGAATTATTAACATTTCATTTGACTTCTGTAGGGTTTCTCAACCTTGGCACCTTGACATTTTGACCTAGATAATTCTCTGTTGTGAGCATTGCCCTTGGCCTTGTAGGACGGAACGTAGCATGCCTGACCTCTATCAGTAAGACTTAAATAACATTCCCCTCACCCCCATACCCTCCTCCCATCTCAACTTGTGATAACCAACAATACCTCAGATATTGCCAAATAGTCCCTCGGGGTTCAGTCGGCTCCACTGAGAACCACTGGTCTGCTGGTATGGTTATCGTGCTTCCAAATCAATCCACGACTTGCCTGAACCTTGGTAAGACTGCGGACATGAAGGAGGAGGCAAACCGGGAGGAGGGAAAACGTGGAGAGTGGAGCACCGCAATGTCCATGACTGTTGACTGGTTCCATCGCTATCACGGAGAACCTATGAAGTGTCAAACAACAAGAGGTCCTAAAATGTTGGCATCAAGCATACTTGCTGCAATAGACCCTTCTCTGGGACTGAGCCAGGCAGAGAGGTTGGTGGTCTTGGAGGCGCTAACAGTTCTGTGAGTTGGAGTGGAACAACTGTACCCAGGCAAAAGAAGCCCTGTAGCAGGGCCTGAGGAGTGAGGCTGGGCAGTGACCAGGCAGTGTCTCAAGAGGACAGTGATGACCCTTGGGAGTTGCTTGTTGGATAGAAAAAGCTTGGTTTCTTTAAAGTTCCTGGGCATTTGTTCCTTGGGAACATCTGCAAGTGCTTCCAGTCTCCCGGGATAACTGAGTTCCCTGCAATGTCCAGCTGGGCTTAGAAGTGGTGACCATGGCTAATAGGGCTGGATACTGCCTTATTCCTCCTCATCTCCCTCGGGCTCACTTTCCTCTGCCCTTTGGGTGAAGGCAAGCTGAGACAGGGAAAACTAGGGACTGCATACTTATTTCTGTTTTCTTCCTGCTTTATTTATGAAACTATATCCCCAAAGTGAAGTGAAGAAAAGGGACCCATTTCTTCTTACTAGTTCTTGTTTCTTTGTGATTCAGTTAAATGAGTTGCTAACCTTGATGTTTTCCTTTAGTCTTTAGTGAGTTCTGGTCTCTGGCCTCTTTCATACTATTTTTTAAAAACAACAACAACAAAAAAAACCCTGTGCAGGAACTAAATAGTCTCCCTTATTTATATTTTTCCTTTTACCTTTAACATATATTTTTAAGAGAAGACAGTCTGCAGAATTCTAAAGACCCAAAGAAATTTGCTTATTTCTGAGTCACAAAATTCTTAAAATGGTAGAGTTGTTTAATTTCAGAGAGGACCGTATTGGAGTGAAAAGAAGACTATGCTTCAGTTAGAGTTTGAATGTGTAGGCCAAGGTGAATTTCAGAGGTGAGGGGCTAAGAGTAATTGTGGGGAACCAGAATATGTCACCCCAAAATGTGAAGGGTTGTTGAGCTGGCAGGCAAGAATAAGGAGATACCAGGAAAGCTCTAAGAATATCCTTCATTTGTTCAAAAGTAAGACATAGAGTTAAAAAAGACAAAAAGATACCCTGCCCCTCTACTAGGGAGAAAAAGGTGACCCCCGAAAGACAAGATCAGACCTTTACTGGCCTGGTTCTAGAGACAGTACCAGAGAAATCTACATTAACAAGCTTAATCAACTAGCCTGCAGTTATTTGCCTTTCCCCAGCTGCCAGTTCTAGAACTTTTTTTTTTTTTTGCTTTTTAAAACTTTATTTCAACGTAACTATGCTTACAGAAATACACTCACATTGGTTAATAGAATGCAATTTAAGTTTAACTTATCCTACACAATTTCAACCAAAAACTTGGTACATGATTTAAGATTTTAAGAAGAATTTGCAATCTGGCTTATTTTTATCTATTACAAATGTATATAAAAGATCCGCCATCAAACGCTACTAAAGAAAGCAGCAAGAACCTTGAGAAATATAACTTTGGTTTGCCTCAGAAAAATAACGCGTATTGCACTGTAAAAGTTTATAAAATTGGTGCAACAAAACATTGTTGTTATGTTACAATGCCAGTTTATAAAGTTCAGTAACTAATGGATGCAGAAGGGGATGGGAGGGTGCCTATGTACACATGTGGTACTGTAAAAGCTATCTAATTAATATAATATGTAGATTATAAATCTACACAAACCAAGATTCAGATAATTTCTTAAATCTGAATTAACACTATCAGCTCACTTCATCTGCTGAGGTCAACAATTGAACTTGACACACTGGCTTTAAGTTTTTTTGATGTATGCAAAGTAAATTTCCTCCCCCAGCTTTTCAGTCCGGAAGTGACAGTATACTACAGGCAAGGTATTTCTTCCATCTTCAACATTCATGGGGTGACATGTGGTGAGATTAACTGGGGTTTTAATTTGTATCAGCATGCAATACAAACGGCCCCCAAAGTCAATGACCACATGCCATTATAAGTGACTACTCTAAAATATAAAATGGCCCTTCTTGGAAGACTAGAGCAAAACATCCAGCTACAGTTATAAGAAGCCTTATCAAAACAATTTTAGTTCCTTATGAATGACACCTCAATAAAAATAAAAGTAGCCCCCGAATAAGAAGCAGCTCTGATAAAGAGGAAAAATATAACTTAAATATATTGGAAACCAATGGGAATACAGGTTCAAAAATAATTAGATTTTCATGACTACCTAGAATTAGGCTTATAATGCATTCTAGTATTTCAAGTTTATCACTAGTTACTAAATACCAATTTACAAATAACATGTTTATTGTTCCTTTATCAAAAGAGAAAGTTCTAGCTTCAATTCTATTGTGGGGAGGGCACTAGAAAATACAAAGATTCAAACAGTTCCATGCAAATATCACATTTTTCAAATGGAAGAACTTCCAAATGGACCAGAAGTTCCAGTTACTAATATTTTTCATGGAAACAATTTTTAAAAAGTACAAATACATGGCATTAAGGTTCAGAACCTAATATAGGCCTGATAATCAAGTCCTTGTTTTCTGGAAGAAAGGCCTCAAGTCCCAATCAATTTCGAGTAACAATATTTTTACACATCAACTTAATAAGGGGTTTTAATTTCCTTCATATTTTTGTTTTCAACATTCTAGTCTTAAAGGCTAGATTAGAAATTAGATCAATTCCCCAGAAGGCAAATTTCTTTCCTTTACAGTATGAAAGAATCCAGAAAGACCTCTTCCCCAAGCAGATGCCCAATCTCTAATCTGTGCTCAAAATGAATCTTTTTCAATATAATGTAAAAAGTAACTTAGGTAAAATGTGCTCATTAACATTAAAAACTAATTGTTAGGAAGACTTAACTAGCTGTATAATTTAAGTTTTAAAACATAAATATTTGCAGCTTGATCTCTAGAATTTCTAAGTCTTTTCCTTTGTTTTGTTGCTTCTCAAAAGACTCACCTGTTCTTTGTTGAAGATGCTATACAAGCTGGGATTCAATGACACCTCTCTGAGAACCACTCATTCCCTAGGTTTTGCCCATGAATGTGTTCAATATAAGTGTGAATAAACTTCTATTTTTCTCTTGTTAATCTGTCTTTTATAGTATCTGTTCCAATCTATTCCATATTCTATGTGGTTATTCTTCCTTCTGATATAGTTTTGGTGACCAGGAGGTAGGTAATGCAGGCCCAGTGTTACACCTGTCAAGGGACATCCCCCTTGCTCCATAGTCTGCAGATGGGATTCTGGGAAAATTGGCCAGAGCCAGGGAAAAGGTTAAATTTTACCAAAGGCAGATCTCCCTTTGAAATGCTCAGTTATGAGAGAAAATAAAAATTTCTCTTTCTCACTTGTTTTCCAAATTCAGATTAGCAGAAGGACATTTGTAAGCATTAGCTTGATGTGTGACTCTGGATCTTGGGGTCCCATTGGTTATTGGCCCTTTCCCCTCCATGGCCAGCTATTGCTTTCCTGCTCGGATTGTGTATGGCCTGAGAGCTTGGCTGGGTGACAGTGAAAATCTCCTCTGGTCTCTTCCAGCTGGGGAGTTAGGTCCTGGCTTATGTGGGGAAAGCACTCCGCAGGCTGGAAACCTGAGACATGAAGTGCTCTTTGTCTCACTGGGTCCCCTCTCAGGGGACTTTGTTTTAATAAGCAGTCCTGAAAATAGGGACTTAAGGATACAGAAAAAGAAAAAGTCTCAAAAGAGAAGCACTCATGAACCCTTGGGATGTAGGAAATGCCCCCATGAACCTCTGAAAAGTAAATCAAGCAACCTAGCCCCTGTCCTTAGGCAGAGCCTTGGCCCATGCCCTAGATCCATGCCCTCACCTGCAAAAAGTATCATGAGGACAATATGTGAGTGCTGGGAAACTGGTGCAAAATTGTGTGACTTCACCTGAGTCCAGCTCCTAGCAACTGCCCTCTATAAACATTCACACCCCACACCAAGGCGCTACTGTCTTTCCCTCTGGGACGACTGTGTTGTCCCTTGCTTTACCTGCAAAACTTCTCACTGTCAAGATATTGGCATTTTCCCTTGAATGTGCATCTGCTCTCCTGGATAAATCTGTCTGCCTCTGTCTCTGAGTGGCGTGTGATTTGAAATTCTTTCCCAGCATGTTTGCCAAGGACCCTACTCTCCTGAGTTGAGGTCCCACTTTCCAGTGACATTACCAGTCCATAAAAGGTTTTTGTCCCTTCAACCTTCATTGCTTTGGGATAGTGCTGAGAAAATTCCATCCCTGTAATGCAGGCCCAGTGTTACACCTGGCAAGTCTGAGCCCGGAGCCATCCCGCATGCTGTAGAAGACCAGAGACACTATCTTTCTGCAGGAACGCGTCCTAATCGGCTGTGGCAACAGAAGACTTGGCTCTTCTGGGCTGTCTCTGGAAGTGAACCTTTATGTCGTGGGCTGCATCTCTGCAGATGCCTTGGGCATCTGTGGTTAATCCATATGGGGCTGATTGCCTTTGGACTTGAGGCACTTGGTAGGAATATCTTTATTTTAAAAAGTTTGGTTTAGTAAGTTGGGTTTCTGGTATTGAGAGCCTCATAGGAGCAATTATAAAAAAAGACCTGGGGCTGGGGGCAAAGGGAGATTAGAGTGAGGGAGCATTTCTCCTAGCTCCCCACCCAGAACTCAGGCATACTGCTTCTCCTGGAGGCTTAGAGTGAAAAACCTGAGACTGTAGGGGCAGCCTGTCCTAGCCGAACCAGGCGGATTGACTCATTAAATGGATCTTTAAAAAACCCCACAATGACCCTGAGTTTATCAATCCTCCGGGGAGACCAGACCCAGGAGCTAACTTGGGACCACAACTTGAGGCCGGATCCCAGAGTCCGTGCCTATGTCCGCTAAACCTGAGTCTAACAAACCCGAGGACTGAGAGCACTTCACCTGGAGAACACAAGCTAGAGAGGCCAGAGGATCCCAGCTCTCCCCAGCCTGAGGCCTGTGGCTGGTTGGGACTAACAAGGCCAGCAGATTGCCCTCAGTGCAGCTGGGGTCTGGCACATGCATGGTCCTCTGGTCCCTGTGTCTCTGGCACCCACCTGGACTCTGCCAGGTCCTGGTACCAGCCTGGTCCCTGGACCCCTCCCTGCTGTTGCCTCCACGGGGTCCCCAGACCCTGCAGGGGTCCAGCACAGGTCTGGCACCTGCCAGATCTGGCACCCACAGGGTCCTCAGCCCAGAGCCCAGCCTGCCAGCCTACCACTGGGGCCCACCAGCTAGGCCCGCCAGACACAACCAGCTGCTTTGCCACTCAGTAGCCTCCCCACTAGCCCAACTCTCCACTTGGCTGCCAGGCCCACCTGCTCCAGTCAGTGGTTTGGCCACTCAGCTGGCAGCCTGGACTGCTCACACCAAACTCCCCAGAAGGGGAGTCGGGAAGTCTTAAACCCCGACCTGCAACTCGGTGAGAAGCACACTAAAAAGGGAGGACTGGACAGCCCACACCCATACTCCACACTCAGCTCATCCCTCAAGAAGAAACAAAGAAAGGTAGGTGGGCCCAGACCGCGACCCACACACTGACTAGTTTGTCCACCATGGGGGACAGGACTGCTCACTTTCTTAATTTTTCACCAATATTTTTTCCCTTTTTTGTTTTGCTGCTTTGTTTTCTGTAATTGGCTTTTGTTTTATCTGAATGTGTACTGATTGATTCAAGAACTCCTATACATAGATGTATTTATTTCTCTCTCCTCATTTCTGGCTCCCCCTTTTTTGAAGGCGTTAAAACCCATGCCCTGTTTTTTAAGGGTCAGGGTTTTTGATTAGCATATTTTGATTTTGTTTTGTATAATCTTTGCCACTACTCTCCCTTGTCTAACTCTCCTTTTTCTAATGCTGACAGCCAAATTCCATTCTTTTTCTTCTCCTCTATTTTTTTTTTTCATACCCTTCCTCATTAACAATATATCCTAAGTTACTGCTGCATCTGCCCTGTTCACCCTTTGGAACAGTAAATACATCTTCCCTCTTATCTCTTCTTCTTTACCCTTAACACCTCTTAATACAAATTGATGTACATAATGTCTTCCACTACCACTAACGTCACAAGAATAATTAATACACCTGTTGTTTGATCTTACGTCAGACAAAATTCATGACTATTTTCTGTTTTTACTGGTGGAAAATGCCGATCTTACTATTTCTGCATATTAACACTGTAGATATCAATATAAGAACTAAGAACCTGGTCTACTGCTGTATATTGTTTGTATAGATTGTTGCTCCCACTGGGCTCTCCTCCAGTATGTGAGGTACTACTAACATGCAGGGACACTATAGAATTGTAAGGTAGAAATTCTATAGCTTCAGATGCATCCAGTTAAATGGGTAGATACATGAACAATATGAAAAAACAAGGGAACATACCACCACAAACAACACAATACCTCAAAAAACAAAAAACAAAAACAAAAACAAACCCACAAAACTCCATCAGCACCATAGTGGGGGAAATGTCTGAGATGGAATTCAGAAAGTTCATGTTTCAACTGATTGATGAGGTAAAAGATGATGTAAGAAATGAAATCAGAGAAAATACAAGAAGTGAAAGGTCAGTTCAATAAGGAGATAGAGACTCTGAAAAAGAATCAGTCAGAAATCCTTGAAATTAAGGAAAATCAATAACTCAAATTAAAAATTTATTGGAAAGGATCACCAGCAGACAGGACCACTTGGAAGACAGTTTTGGGCAATGAAGACAAAACATATAATCTTGAGAATAGAATTGACCATGGAGAAGAGATGTTAAGAGACTATGAACGGAACTTCCAAGAAATATGGAATAACCTGAAAAGGCCAAATATGAGATTTATCAGGGTAGATGAAGGTTCAGAGATACAAACCAAAGGAATGCACAATATTTCAATGAAATAATATCTGAAAATTTCCCATCCTTAGGAATAAAATGGAAAATCAAATACAGGAGACAGAAGATTTACAGGACCCCGAACATATAAAATTACAACAGACCCACACCAAGGCACATTAATTATTACGAAAATGCCTAACATTCAGCGTAATTATAGAATTTTGAGGCTCCTACAGAAAATGACAGGTCACAGGGATACCAGTCCCAATCTCAGCTGATTTCTGTACCTAGACCCTCAAAGCTAAAAGGTCTTGGGATAATATATACTAAGCTATGAAAGAAAATGAATGCCATCAAGAATACTTGCACAGCAAAATTAAGCTATAGAATTGACAATGTAATAAAAACCTTTCATGATAATCAAAAGTTAAAAGAATTCACAGCTAGAAAGACTGCAAGACAAAACATACTCAATAAAAATATTTCATGAAGAAAAAATGAAAAATCAAAGTAAAAACCAGCAAAGAGAGAAACTACACAGAAGGATAATCAATCAAAGAAGAAACTAATTCAAAATAAAAATCAGAAATTTAAGAACAAGGAATAAAAATTATATCAATAATAACTTTGAATGTAAATGGCCTAACTCCTTCATCAAAAGACATAGACTGGTATTTTGTATTAAAAAACAAGACCCAACAAACAATATGCTATCTCTAAGAGATCTACCTCATAGGCAAGATATTCATGGACTCAGGTAAAATACTGGTAAAAATATATCATTCACACGGATCTCGTAAACAAGCAGGAGTTTTTACCCTCATATCAGATAAAGTGGAATTCAAGCCAAAGTTAATCAGAAGGGAAAAAAAAAGGATATTTAATACTCCTTAAGGGGATTATACATCAACAAGATGTAACAATTATAAATATTTATGCCCCAAACAATGGAACATCTACGTACATCAAACAAACTCTTCTCAATTTTAAGAATCTAGTAGACCACAGCACAATAATAATACTGGGTGACTTTAACATGCCTCTATCATCACTGGATAGATCTTCCACGCAAAAACTAAGTGGAGTTTTAGAACTAAAAAATACAATTAATAATCTAGACTTAACAGACACATTAGGAAAATTTCATTAATCAATGACTGAATGCACTTTCTTCTCAGCAGCACGTGGATCCTTCTCTAAAATAAACCATATATTAGCCCACAAAGCAAATTTGAGCAAATAAAAAAAAAATAGAGGTAATACCTTGAATTCAATCAGGTCATAATGGGATAAAATTAGGAATCAATGATAAAATAATAAATAGAATATACTTTAACAACTGGAGATAAACAATATAATATAGATGACCAATGAACAGCAGAAAAATTCATGGATAAAAGAGGTAAATGAGGATAATGATAAAACACGTAAAAATCTCTGGGACACTATGAAGGTAGTTCTGAGAGGAACATTGACTGTATTGAGCTCATTCATTAAAATAATAGAAAGCCACCAAATAACCTAACACTGTATCTTAAAACCCTAGAAAAAGAAGAAAAAATCAACAACAAATTCAGTAGAAGGCAGTAAATAATAAAAATGAGAGCTGAAATCAATGAAATTGAAATAAACAAACAAAAATTTTAAAAAATCAGTGAAACTAAGGTTGGGTCCTTGAAAAAATAAATAAAATTGATGAACCCTTAGCCAAGCTAATGCAGAGAAAGAGAGGAAAAAACTCAAGTTACTAAAATTTGTGATGAAAAAGGAAATATTGTCACCGACACTATTTAAATACAGACAATAATCAGAAACTATTCTGAAAAATCTATATACTCCAACAAAATAGAAAATCATGAAGACATCAACAAATATCTAGAGATATGTGACCTAACCAAATTGAATCAGGAGGACATAAAAAATTTAAACAGATCAATTTCAAGCAATGAAATTGAAGACACCATCAAAAGCCTACCAACCAAGAAAACCCCCAGGACCAGATGGATTCTCAGCCAAGTTCTACCAGACCTTTAAAGAAAAACTTACACAAATGCTCCTCATATTATTGCAAGAAATATAAAAGGAGGGAACCCTTCCAAACTCATTCTATGAAGCTAGTATCATCCTAATACCCAAATCAGACAAAGACATATCAAGAAAACTTTAGATCAATATCTCTGATGAACACAGATGAAATATATATATATATATATATATATTTTTTTTTTTTTAGGGGGGGGGGAGATACTTGGGATTGAACTCAGGGTCACTCAACCATTAAGTCATATCCCAGCCCCTTTTTGTAGTTTATTTAAAGACAGATTCTCACTGAGTTGCTCAGTACCTCGCTTTTGCTGAGGCTGGCTTTCAACTTTTGATCCTCCTGCCTCAGCCTCCTGAGTTGCTGGGATTATAGGTGTGTGCCACTTGCCTGGAGCAAAAATTCTTGAAAACATACTGGCAATGTGCATACAAAAACATTAAAAAGAGAGTACATCATGATCAAGTGGGGTTCATTCCAGGGATGCAAGTTTGGTTTGACACATGGAAATCAACATAATTTATCACATCAATAGACTTAAAGATGTGAATCACATGATTATCTCAATAGATGTAGAAAAAGCACTTGACAAAATACAGCACCTTTCATGTTTAAAACACCAGAAAAACTGGGGATAGTAGAAACATACCTCAACGTGGTAAGTGCTATCTATGCTAAACCCAAGGCCAACATCAATCTAAATGGAGGAAAAATAGAAAGCATTCCCTCTAAAAGCTAAAACATGACAGGGATGACCTCTTTCACCACGTTTTTTCAACATAGTCCTTGAAACCCTAGCCAGATGAAAGAAATAGGAAAAGAAGAACTAAAACTATTTATAGTTGCTGAAGATATGATTTAACCCCTAGGCCCAACTCTCCATCATGTCAGTTTAGGAACTGACTTTCCTTAACAAGACCCCCCAAAACTCCATCAGAGGCCTTCTAGAACTCATACATGAATTCAGCAAAGTAGCAGCATATGAAATTAACACTCATAAATTAATTGTGTTCCCATACACCAATGATAAATCAGCTGAAAGAGAAATTAGGAAAACTATCCCATTCACAATAGTTTCCCCCTCAAAAAAAAAAATGATGCTTGTGAATAAATATAACAAAAAATGTGAAAGACCTCTATGATGAAAACTACAGAACACTAAAAAAATTGAAGAAGACATTAGAAGATGGAAAGATCTCCCATGTTCTTGAATAGGCAAAATAGGATGTGAGGAAAAGGTACACTCATTGCTGGTGGGACTGCAAATTGGCGCAACCACTATGGAAAGAGGTGTGGAGATTCCTCTGAAAACTTGTAATAGAACCACCATTTGACCCAGTTATCCCACTCCTTGTTATGTACCCCAAAGACTTAAAATCATACTACAATGATGTAGCCACATCAATGTTTAATAGCAGCTCAATGTACAATAGCTAAACTAGGGAACCAACTGGGGTTCCCTTCCTCAGATGAATGCATTAAGAAAATATGGTATATGTACACAGTGAAATATTACTCAGCCACAAAGAAGAATAAAATCATGCCATTTGCCTAGTAAATGGATGGACCTGGAGACGATTATGCTAAGTGATATAAGCCAATCCCAGAAAACCAAAGGCCAAATGTTTTCTCTCATATGTGGATGCTATCACACACAAGGTGGGGAGGGGAAGGTAATAGATGTTCAGTAAGTTAGACAAAAGGAAATGAAGAGAAAGGGGAATGGGAATAGGAAAGATAGTAAAATGAATTGGATATAAATTTTCTATGTTCATATATGAATATGCAACCAGTGAAACTCCATATCATGCAAACTGTAAAAATGGGATCCTAATTACAATAAGTTGTCTTTCATGTATGTATAATATGTCAAAATACATGACTCTACTGCCATGTATATCTAAAAGGAACAAATAAAAAGAATCATATGTGAACAGAAAAAAAAATAAATTATGACTATTCCTAGTTTTACATGAATAACTTAAGACGTACCCAGCTAATGGGAGGCAGAGTTGGGATTCCAATCCAGATCTTTCTAATTCTAAAGGTTTTGCTCCTAAGCCTCTATCTGAAGACAATGCACAGTATCAAAGTGCCAAGTTCTAGATCCGCTGGTGGAATCTGGTGTCATTGTTGGAAAGCTCTGTGATTTGGGGCACATCTTTTGGAGTCTCACATTTCTCATCTCTATATGGAAATCATTTGTATTATTTTTATGATTAAAAAACCTAAGAATAGGGCTGGAGTTGTGGCTCAGTGGTAGAGTGCTCGCCTAGAACGTGCAAGGCCCTGGGTTCGATCCTCAGCACCGCATAAATGTAAAATAAAGACATTGTGTCCACCTAAAACCAAAAAGTAAATATATTTTTTTAAAAAAACCCATAAGAATAGCAGTACTGTGGCACATAATATTTGCTTAATAAGCATTATTTATTATGCTATTTAAAAAAAGACCTCTCTGTTCACTGATTTGTTCCTGCCCTTCTGTGGGAACTTCTCCCACAGAACACCTCTCTTTTTGAACACTTGCTCACGACCTCCTTGGCCTCCTCTCTCAACTTCCTTTCTCACTGACATTTTGTTATGTGGCACTTTGTTCCAGAAAATCCAGTTCCAATGGATCAGATCCAGTCCCAAGGTGCAGTGAGATTGAGAGAGAAGGAGCCACAGCTGCACTGAGTACCACTCCGTGGGGCCGTACTGACAGAAGTGTGGTCCTGGGCAGAAGCAAATCAGTGGAATTCTGAGACGGGGTTCAGAAGGAGAGGGCTTATGTTATAGTCGAGACATGCATGACCTCAGCCAAGCCAGAATGTCCCTCCTTTACCTCAAACTAATAGCAAAGACATTGGGCATGTTCCTGGTGCCCCTGGTGCCATATCTACCCTAATGGTTTGTCTGTGTGCAGTGAGCTGGGGGAGCAGGTGAGGGAAACAGGACAGGGTCACACAGGGGCAGTCCTGTGGTTAAGATGCCGGGTGGCTGCAGTCACCTCAGTCCCTACAGGTTCTTCTTTGGCTTGGTTAAGAAACTTCAGGTCTTCCCAGATCAGCTGCTCCAAGATTTTTCCCCTTGCTCCTGTTCCTTCTTCTTGCTGCCTTCAGTCTGCCCGGTACCGAATTCCCTTACATCCTTGGTATATCCCTTCAGCCCCTGCCTCCTCTGTCCCTGTGACCCCTGCTGGATCTCCCCTTCCACTGAGCCCCCTCAGCCACTTGAACTTGAGATCCTACTTTCTTGGGACTCGGGGTCCCTGACAGCAGCAATCTGAAGCTGAAAAGGAAAATTACTAGTTAGAAATAGATTGGCACCTAACATTTACTGCATGGCTTTCATAGAATTGACCTCGGATAGCAGGCAAAGGTACCCAACACTCCTTCATGAGAAACATTTGCATTTTTTTCTTTGTCTTTGAGATGTAGTTTTCTACCCTACTTTTCCTGAGTCATCTGTTTTGCAAATGCAGATTTCAGTAAGCTGACTGACTCATCAAAAGAAAAAAAATAGCTATTTGAAACTTAGACAAATGAAAAATCTTAAGTCTTTTCCACAAATATTGGTAGGAAGATTTGGCTATCTGGGTAAGTCATCTGGCTTGTCTCAGTTGGATTCAGCTATTTTATAAATGAGTTTTGCATAATAGTGTCTGGTGCATGGCTGAAGTTTTAGAATAAACACGGTAACACCTTCTTCTGTCTGTAGGATTTTTGTGTGTGTTATGCATATGTATGTTGTAGTATCTCTGGAGAGTATCACCCAAAATAATTTGTAAAAGATGCCTCTTTAATTGAATTAAAAAAAAGAATTGTTTACATAAATAAAATATTCCTAAAGCTGTTTGAAATATGGGAACTAACCTAAGTGCTTTTCAAATTCATGTAATTTGGGTAAATATTTGGTCAAAAAGTAGTTTACTATTATTAACTTAATAAAAAGAGACAGATGAAGCCCATTATTCAACTGTTAGGTTCTTGCTTTGTCCATGACTGCTTACCACGCATTTGCTATAAAAATATTTAGCAGGAAAATGACTTGATATGATGGCTGGCTTTTCTAATGTCTCATAAAATTATCATGACTAATCTAAGGATAATCATTAAGAACAAGTGCATTAAATAGATATAAGTATGATAAAAGTTTGTAAATATATATTTAAATAATAGTTGTGTTTTTAAATGTTTCTACTAAAAACTGTTTCCCAAACCTCTTTGTAACTAATGCCTTCAAGTTTTGCTAAGTTAAGCGAAATAGAAGATACTTACTGATATCCAGATCATTCCCAAATAAGATAAAATACTGAAACATCAATTACTAAGCATGAACTTAAGATACTTTTGGTATCTTATTTTTATATTCAATAGAGAAGTTAGAAGTTCTTGTTTTATGGCAATATATTTACATAAGTTCAATAAGAATTTAATCTCTTCATAACAGGGTGCAATTGGAAATATTGATTATATAACCAAGGCTTTCACGGGGGGATGTCATATTTGAAAATGTGCGTGAAATTAGATATGACCAGAGAGTTTTAAAGAACTAAGTTGATTTTGTGGGAGTCAATAAAGCCCCTTTGGAAACACTGGCGTGGTACCTAATTCTAAAAGGATTCCAGTCCAACAGGTGGGTAAGGACTGCCATTTCCAGGCAGGATCAGGAAACTCAAGATATTTCGGGGGTCTCAAGAAGAGAGGAACTCATGCAATACTATAGGTAGCGCAGACAAGGTCTGGTGGCAAGTCCTCAATGTGTTTCCTTAGCCTTGAAGGGCTTTCGGAAATCTAATCTGAATTTCCTCATTAATATTTCCAGCAGAGTAGACTGAGAAAGCATCTGTGTGGTCAATCACTGCACTCATGTAGATAATCAGGCCAAGTTTAATGAGATGAAACTTAATCTGCAAAAAAGTTCGACTCACAGGGATTTCTTTGGTAAACATCCAGGTGTCTGGCCTGAGGAAAAAAAAGTGTTTCTAAAGAAAACTGTAATGTGCTTGTCATTAGATTTTAGCCCTCGTCATTGTTTTTGAGATTTTTTTCTTTACCTGTAATCTGGATTGATTACTATAGAATAATTCAAGAGACAACTCAGGACTGTATCCTGAATTATTTTATTTTCCTCCAATATGTGGTTTTGACTCTCTAAATTAACCTTTCTAATTTTCTCCCCCCTCCCCCCCCTTTTTTTTTTCTGAACTAGCATCAGTAAAACAAGAGTTGAAGCTGGATCACTTGCTATAAACTGCAGGTACAACCAGAGCAGCTCGGAGATGACAGCCTCCTGCCACTGAATGGGAGTCACTCAGACATCACTGGGGACTCTCAGACTGCAAGAGACACCCCAAGCCTAATGTCCAGAAATCTTCTCAATGGCTGCCCTTGGGATTTAGAAACTGGTTTCTAAGTTACTCCACTTGTTAATCTTTGCTTTTATTTTACTATACAGGTGCTTCTTATTAAATACCTGTTTGTTCACACCATATAGGCCTGACCTTGGTGAGTGGTGGCTTGCAACACTATGTCTAGAAATGAGACAGAACCATTTGACTGAACTGATCTACTCTCAGGGAAGAGAGACTCATTCATTCATACATGGGACAATCTACTCAAATTTATTTATTTTTCCCCCCCTGCTAATTCCAGGCTATGTTTTCCTTCCCTTTGCCACTCTCTTACCTTCCAACTTCTGACCCAAATCCTTCTTTCCATTTTTACCAATCCAACTTTTCATTTTTGAAACTTTCTAAAAAGCAAAGTTTCAAAGGAAACTTTGATGGAAATGCCACCACAAAATATGAAGAGCTGTTGAGCTGCAGGCAATTGAACAGAAGGGTCAGGAAAGCTCTGACCTCCTTGTTGGCCTGAAAGCAGGTCAAATGGTTATCCTGCCTGCTTTCTACCACAGAAAATAAGGGTTAGCTCTAAGGACAATTCTAGAGCATTAGGAAGAGCAATCTACATTAATGAGCTTGACTAACTATTTACCTATCTAACTAACTAACCTTTACCGGCAGCTAATTTGTCTTCTCCCAACTTGCCACCCCTAGAGTCTCAAAGCCCTTTTCCTTCATCTTGTTTCTGCTTCTAAAATTTACTGTTCTTTGCTGAAGACATTAAGGAAACTGGAATTCAAAGCTACCTCTTTGAAAAATACACATTCTCTGGGGTTTCTCCCATGTTAATAACCATCCATTTTTTTCCCATTAATATGGCTTTTGTAATAGTCTGTTTCAACTAAGAACCTATAAGGTTGTTTTCTCCCTTCTGCTGCAGTTTAAAGACTGATTTAATCGCTGAGATATGTTTGATAACAAGACTGTTTCAAGTTGCCTTTGTTCTTTCCAAATGCCATAGTTACCTGACAGATCAGGCATTTTCAAACACCTGAGCTTTTGCTCATGACCCACCATCCCTTCTGAAGTGCAGCTCCTGGAATTCTCAGACTCCTTGTCATAATTGGTTGAATGCAGGGCACATTGTTTTGCTTCTCTGTTCTCCATCCTGATGGCTCTCAATTTTTTAATGTTGTTGCAATAAATAGCATACTCTGGTTAAATTGGCAGCATTTAAAAAATGATATATAAAATAACGTTTTATTTTATGATGGATGGCAAATTAGATTTGAAGAAATGCAGCACAGGAGTTTGTACTGTCAATACATAATTCAAGCAGAAATATGCCATGGGCCGTTGGAAACCATGCACTAGATCTTGGGACCGATGAAGGTGCAAAGTACATATACCCCAACCCAACATTCTCCAAATTCTCAATTCATCACAGGGTCAATGGTGTGACTCCAGAGCAATGAGAGATCAGGTAAGTTGAGGGCTGGTGAGGAACTCAGAACATGGCACATGTCACTGCTGATCTCAGGAAGAGCTCAAGAAAAGCAAGCCGGAGTCTCAGAGATTTCAAGGATGAGAAGGGAGAGAGGGAGATAAGGGCAGCTAGAGAGTTTTGTAAGCTTGAGCATTGTGTTTAAAATGATGCAAGACCTTGGGCAGGTTTGCATTTCAAGGGGAAAAACTAATTATGAAGAAGTTGAAAATATTTGAGAAAGTTGAGTGTTGATCCCAGCCGAGAAGGGAATGCTCTGAAGGGGGGCCTGAGGGATTTTCTCAGAGCCGCCTCACTTTTCTCTTTGAAGTAGGAGGTAAGGGCATCTGCAGGCAATGGGGGCATGTGGCTGGAAGGAGTTTGGGGAGAGTGGGGTTTGAGGGAAGGATGAGGGCCTACACTGCTTCAGGGCTGGCAAGCTGAGGCCTGGCTGGAACCATAAAATCACAGTGTTGTTCTCTGCCATGCTACGTGGGACAGTCCAGATCAGGGAGGGCAAAGAAGACCTATAGCTGGAAAACTCAAGAGCCAAAGGGGCTCAATGCATCTCAAGTTGTTCTACTCTTTTCCATCATTCAGAACATAGCCTGATGCTCAGCACATAGGAGGAACCCAGCTGCTATCAGCTCAGTGGCATCTTGAGTGTCTACATTAGCAGGAAGGGCCATTTAGGGAATGTCCCCTCTCATATTTCCATCACTTTGTTTCGAGAAAAAAAAATATCATCAGTTGTCATTGATAATTACTGTAGATATTAGTAAAAACATTTTATGTTTCACAAATGCTTTTTGTTTTGCCTGGGAAATCTCTTTATTCAAACTTTCCCTCTGTCACCAAAGCATTTGGTCTTATTCTTCTTCACAGGTTTATTGAGTCACTGTTTATATATTGTGAAATCCCCCTATGTGAAGTGTATAGTTTAATGATTTTTAAGTGAATTTTCATGTTGTGTACACCAAAATTCAATTTCAGAGTCCTGTACACCAAAATTCAATTTCAGAGTCTTTCTATCAGTTTAAGAAAAAGCTATCATACTTCTTTGCGTTGAGTCCCTTCTCCTATCCTCAGTTCTGGTAGTCGCTTATCTGCTTTTTATAGCTATTGATTTTTGTTTCCTGGACATTTCATATCCATGGAATAATACAATGTGTGGTCTTTTGTATCTGGCTTATTTATTTAGCAGAATGTTTCTGCAGTTTCTCTTTGCTGTAGCATTTATCTGTAGTTCACTCCTTTTTATTACTTGATATTATTCCATTATCTAGATGGACCACATCTGGGTCATCCATTCATCAGGTAGACATTTGGATTGCTTATGATGTTTGATTATTATGAACAGTGCTGCTCTGACCATTCACATGTGAGCATTTGTGTGAATAGACATTTTCATTTCTCTTGGCTAGATATAGAATGATTTTTTGATCAATTATGGATTCTTGTCACAAGAGTAGGATGTTATTCGGTAGGCGACTTTGAAATTTTCTTTTTCTATGTGGTATTGTATTGAAACCTTGAATAACATATCTAAAGTCTAAAATACTAATGAGTATGTGAATATGAGAATTGCATCTAAAAGGCTGTTAAAATTTACTTGGCATCCGGTACAATTTACTGTCATTCACTAGTAACTACCTCTAGTCTTCCTGTCTGAAATAAAAATGACATATACATTATATTTACTACGCTGCTAATATCACTAGAAAGCCTCACAATTGTCACTTCTAGACTGTCGGGAGGTGATGTGGCAATCTCATTCCTTAAAACCACGTTCTTAAATGTATCATTTCAGAATCTTCTTGTCCTTTCAAGTTCAAAGGATATTTCACATTTGAAAACAAGAATTTTGTCTTGTTAGTAAAGAGTCCAAGAGAAAGAAGTAATTTGTTTAAAAATCTTTTCAAACCCAGAATAAGACGCAAGATAGTTTGCTAATTTGTCAGAGATGCTCATTGGAAAATTCCCCCATCTTAGTTTGCTCTATTTTCTAGCTTCCTATGCTGCAGAGAAAGCAGAGTGCTATTCTACGTTTGCACATTTTTAATAATAGTACGAATAAGAAAAATGTGATGATGGATGTGAAAATAACAGCAATAACAACTTTTCTCAGGATATTTCTGCTAAATTGGTGGCGATAAATAAAGACTTAGAATATGATCTCCACTAGTTAATTAACCCACTAGCCTTTTATTAATTCAAAAGATATTTATGTGGTACGCTCCATTTACCAGACGCGAAGTGAGGTACTGGGATTTACAATTTTGAGTGCCAGTTTGAGGAGGAAGAAGCAGAAGAAGAAGCCTCCTCTATTTCACAGTTAGTTTTCCCAAATAAATTTTAAAAACCTGTAACTACTTTTGTTTACTCGATTTAAAGCTCGGTGGGGCTTCTCTTTTCGGTTTTCCAGCTTTCTTGGCATTTTTCCTGAATCACGTGTAGGCTTGTTGTTACTGAACTTAGGTTCTAAGACCAGGAAAAAAATAATCAAGGATAAGAAGAATCATTCTGTAGGGTATAATTTCCAAGACTTATAAAATGAGATAATTTAGGTCCTACATCTCTTGTAAAAACTAAAGTAAAAGAAAAAGATAGAAATATTGTTTAAAAATTAAACAATTTTAATTAAAACCACTTTATACAGAATAACAGTATCATACTATGGCTTATTTGTCTAGAATTCCTCCCATGTTAGTTTTTTCTCACTGTAACAAAATACTTGACGAAAACAACTTAGAGGAAAGATTTATTCTGCCCCATGGTTTCAGAGGTGTTAGTCCATGGTGGGCTGGCTCCAGTGCTCTGGGCCAGCCATGAGGCAGAGCATCATGGTGGAAAGGTGCGGGAGGAAAGTGCCCAGCTCATGGCAGCTGGGAAGGAGATGGGGCAGGGGCAGAGAGAGGGGAAACCTCTTTCTGGCATGTCCCCAGTGACCTACTTCCTCAATTTAAATTAATAATCCATCAAATGGATTAATCCACTGATGAGATCACAGCCCTCATGATCTAATAGTCTTAAGAGCCCCACTTTTGGACGTTGGTACATTTGGGACCAAACCTTTAAATACCTGAGCCTTTGGGAGTCATTCCAGTTCCAAACCGTAACACATGTACCGTTCCAGATACAACTGATCATGTACAAGATGCTTTGTGTTTGTTTCAGTTGAATGTGACATGATAGCTCTTAAGTAAAAAAATAAATAGAAATAAAATTTAAAAAAATGGCTTCTCTCTTTGGTTCCAGATTCTCAGATGAAGCAGGATTTAATTTTTTTAATTCAAACTTTTCTGCATTGAAATAACCAGTCAGACTCACATGACATCTATGGAGTAAAACTTTTGTTTTGTTTCCAACTTTTGGGAAGAAAGCCTGCTGTCCTATAAGAGAAATACCATTTGATCAAGGGTGTACACCAAATGATACCTAACATCTATCAGATTCTAACTCTGAGGGCTGTGGAATTTTCCAGACCCTAAAAAGACACCTACTATGGTGAAAAATCTGTTCATTTTTCCCAAGTGTGGACATCAACTACTCTGGATGAGTCACCTGAAGATCACTCCAGTTTGTTTCCAGACTTTTCTTATGTTATATTAACAAAGCCACAAGTTCCTGTATCAATCAATGCCAAATTAGGAAGTGCACTTCAGAGATTCCTCATTTTTTAGTGCAATAGCTTTTAAACAGAAAGAGCTTCATTTGGGGCTAAGATATCCAAATGGAAAGACAGCTTTGCTCTTTGCTGGAATTAAAATCAGAGATGATCTGTGTTCTAGAAACATGTCCTCAACACTGCTGGTCCCTGTAGACAGTGGAGGCTTTGAATACCAAATGAAGCAGGCCCTGAGGACACAGGGATTCCTGTTTCCTCTGTTGCTGAGCGCCTGTGAATGGTGGCCAGGTGGAGGACTTGCTTAGCCCAGCTATTGCTTCTCTCTGTAAGAATAGGTCAATAATGCGGGAACAGTATGACACTCTTCTGTACCAATTAAATAGCACTGAAGTGTGCTCAAAAGAAATTAACAAGGCTCCAGAATGGCAAGTGACTTTAAAACATTCTTTCTCTTTTTATTTCAAATTTATGATTAATGGCAAACGAATAAATGAAAAGATCAAGAAAGGAAAGAGAGGATATAGTAAGGGATTATTAGCACACCACAAATATTTTATAGATATTACATTTGAATGGGCTGAACACGAGGTGGATTTTTAACCATTTTTTTTTCTTTAGAAATTGCTATTCTTAAAAACTATTTTGTAAATCTCCAGGCTAAGCAAATGTACTTTGGATTTCTAATGAAAGGAATGACAAAATTTTAATTTATTCTCCCTAGTAGAAATAATGTGGTAGCTATCTTCTCATTATCCAGGTATATATATATTATACTGTGTCAAGGCAGATAACATAGTCCTATGCACTATATGAGCTCCTCTCACTTGAAGTTAAAATGATACTTCTAAAAATTTGGTGAAAAGTGCCACTGCATTAGTACACCATTGGCAAGTATTGTACCAAATATAAGGAGAAAAAATAGGTTCTTAATAGATAACAGAAATTTGAATCAAACATGTTTGTTTGCAGTTGAACCAACCAGAAGGCAGATGTATAATGCCTGGAAAAAAAGATGAGTCACTGAAAAAGAGTGAAGATTCAGATTTGAATTTTGTATGGATGCTTCTATGGCCCTTTCTCAGGATGAGTTATGAATCTCCAAACAACACAAAATGCTCTTGAAGTCATTGGTATAAAACTCATTTTCTTTGTCCCGATGGTATAAAATTAAATGCATTTCCCCAGTTGGCATTCTTATAAATTATTATTTTTCAGATAGTTTTCTACTCATGTGACTGAGTTTTTTTTGTGGTAAATCATGATGTATATTACATGTTGTCACATGTGTTTTGTTGAAAAGGAAGATTTAACATTTAATGAATTCACATTTTTGATTGGTATGTCTAATCTCAAGAATGATTTAAAAATAAATTTCATTTATGAGTCTCTTGTTTTCCTATTTATTCAGTGTTCTTCTTTACTACTTACTGGGGAAGTTAATGATCTCTTAGATGACTTAGCGATAGCCTTTAGAATTCAGTGGCCTCTAAGAACATAATCATATGAATTGCATCTAGAATATTATTTCTGGAGGAGGATGGTAAGTGGGTGTGTCAAGAATTATTACATTTTTCATTTCAATGTGTATCTGAGATATGTGGGTGATAATTTTAAATGCTTAAGCTTCCTTACAATCCTCTTGATTATTCATAAATATACCTTTTTTAAAAAAGTAATGTACTGTTAACATCCATTTTACTCATTTCCACATTTTTATTGATGTATAGAGTTGTACGTAATTGTGGGATTTGTTGTTATATATTTGTACATGTACACAACATGACAATGTAATTTGGCCAATATCATTCCACAGCACTTCCTTTCCCTACCCTCCTCCTAAACCCTGGTCCCTTTCCTCTACCCTATTGATCTCCCTTCAATTTTCATGTGACCCACGCCACCCCTGATTTTTTCCCCATTTTTCTTCTCTAGCCTCCCCTTATCAGAAAAAAAAAATATGACCATTAACTTTCTGAGTTTGGCTTATTTTGTTTAACTTGATGTTCTTGAATTTCATACATTTTCCTGAAAATGGCATAATTTCATTATTCTTTATGGCTGAGTAAAACTTCAAAGTGTATACATACCCCCATTTTGTTTATCTATTCCATTGATGGACACTTAGGCTGGTTCCATGTTTGGCTATTGTGAATTGTGCTGCTGTAAACATGGGTATGCGTGTATCACAATAGTATGATGCCTTTAATTTTCTGAGTAAACACCAAATCATATAACTGCTTCATATGGTGGTTCTATGCCTGATATTTTGAGGAAATTCCATACTGATTTCCACAGTGGTTGTAATAATTCATAATCTCACCAACAGTGTTCCTTTTCCTCCACATTCTCTCCAGCATTTATTATTATTGGTATTCTTGATGGTTACCATTCTAACTGCAGTAAGATGAAATCTCAGTAGTTTTGATTGCATTTTCCTAATTGTTAATGATGTTGAACATTTTTTCATATGTCAGTTGGCCATTTGTATTGATTTTTTGAGAAGAGTTTGTTTAGGCCATTTGTCCAGTTTTAATTGGGTTATTTGGTATTTTGATGTTTGGGTATTTTTGGAGTTCTTTGTATATTTTGGATATCAATCCTCTGCCAGAAGAATAGGTAGCAAGGAATTTTTCTATTATACAGAGTGGTTCTTTCTTCCCATCCTTAATTGTTTCCTCTGTTGTCAGAAACTTTTTAATTTGATGCCATCTCATTTATTAACTTTTGGCATTATTTTCTGAGTTTTAGGTGTTTATTGAGAAAGCTGTGGCCTTCACTTATTTATTGGAGTATTGACTCTACATTTTCTTGTAGGAGTTTCATAGTTTTTGATTAAATTCCTAGGTCTTTGATTCATTTTGAGTTGATAATTGTGTAGGGTGAGAGATAAGGGTCTAGTTTCATTATTCTACATATGGATAACCAGATTTCCTAGCCCTATTTATTTACAAGGCTGTCTTTTCTTTAATGTATGTTTTTAGTACCTTTGTCAAAGATCAGATGATTGTAGATGTGTGGGTTTGTTTCTGTGTCTTCTATTCTGTACTATTGGCATATATGTTTGATTTATACCAGTGCCATGAAGTTTTTGTTACTATATCTCTGTAGTATAATTTGAAATCAGGTATTGTGATGCCTTCCACATACATATATACATTTCTTTCTTTCTTTCTTTCTTTCTTTCTTTCTTTCTTTCTTTCTTTCTTTCTTTCTTTCTTTCTTTCTTTTCTTTCTTTCTTTCCTTCTTTCTTTCCTTCTTTCTCTTTCTCTGCCTGCCTCTCTCTCTCTCTCTCTCTCTCTCTCTCTCTCTCTCTCTCTCTCTCCCCCCCTCTCTCTCCCCCTCCCTCCCTCCCTCCTTCCCTCTCTTTCTTTCTTCTTCGAATTGCTTTGGCTATTCTGGTTCTTTTATTCTTCCAAATGAATTTTAGGACTACTTTTTCTAGTTAAGTGAGGAATGTCATTGGTATTTTGATGGGGATTGAATTTCATCTGTATGTTGCTTTTGATAGTATGGTCATTTAAAAATTTTAATTCTGTCTATTGATAAATATGGTAGTTCTTCCCATCTTCTTGTGTCTCCTTCAATTTCTTTCTTCAATGTTCTACAGTTTTCATTATAGAGGCCTCTCATCTACTTGGTTAAATTTATAACTAGGTATTTTATTTTATTTTTTCGATGCTATTGTGAATGGAATGGTTTTCTTGATTCATTTCTTAGCACATTAATTATTGGCATGTAGAAAAGATATTGATGTTTTGTAAGTTGATTTTGTAACCTGCTACTTTGCTGAATTTGTTTATTAGCTCTAGTGGTAAGTATTCTGGTGTAGCTTTTAGTCTTCTGGTGTAGCTTGTTGAATATTGCAAGTACAGGGTTGTATCATCTGCAGAAAGTGATAATTTTACTTCTTCCTTTGCTATTTTTATCCATTTTTAAAAATCTTGTACAGTGGTTCTTGCTAGAATTTTTAGAAATGTATTGAATAGGAGTGGTAAGAGTGGATATCCGTATTTTGTTCTTCATTTTAAAGGAAATGCTTTCAGTTTTTCCTCATTCATTAGGATGGTGGCTTTGGGTTTATGGTATATACTTTTCATGTCATTGAGGTAGATTTCTTCTATCTCTGGTTACGTTAGTGTTTTATCATGAATGGGAGTTGAATTTTGAGACTTGACTTCTTTGTTGGAAGACTTTTTATTACTGCTTACATCTCAATTCTAGTTATTGTTCTGTTTTGGTTTTCCATGTCCTCCTTGATTTAGTTTTGGTAGGTCATATGTGTCTAGAAATGTATTAATTTCTTCTGGCTTTTCCTATTTATTGGAGTATAAGTTTTCAAAATAGTCTTCAATGCTTTTCTGAATTTCTGTGGTGATTTCTCCTTTTTTAGTTTCTAATTTTATTAACTTGGTTTTCTCTTTTTCTTTTGCTTAGTTTGGCTAAGAGCTTATCAATTTTATTTGTCTTTTTAAAAAACCAACTCTTCATTTCGTTAATCCTTTTATTGTTTTTCTGTCCTCAATTTAATTGATTTTGGCTCTGATCTTATTTCCTTCCTTCTACTGGTTTTGCAATTAGTTTGTTCTTGTTTTTCAAAGTTTTTGAAATACATCACTAGGTTGTTTATTTGAGATATTTCTGATTTGCTTATATAGGCACTTATGGTATGAATTTTCCTGTTACAACTGCCTTCACAGTAGCCCACAGGTTCTGGAGGTGTTGTATTGGTATTTTTATTTGACTTTAAGAATTTTAAGAATTTATTCTCTGTTTTCTTCTATCATTCTTTCATTATTCAAAAGTATATTGGTCAATATCCATGTGTTTATATAGTTATTGTAGGGGTTTATTTTCTTGATTTCTATTTTTATCCCATTATAAGTTGATAAGATGCAAGGAATTAGATCACTATTTTTATATTTGCTAAGAGTTGTTTTGTGGCCTAAAATATGGTCTCTTTTGGAAAAAATTCCAATGGCCATTGAGAAGGTATATTCAGCTGTTGTGTTGAATAAAATATTCTATTGATATTTGTTAAGTTCATTTGATTTATAATTTTTGCCATTTTGATTCACAGATCCAAAGAGTTTTTCTGAATTTATGTCTGAATGATCTATCCATTGATATGAAATCACCCAGTATTATTGTACTGGAGTTTATTAGAGTCTTTGATTTGAATAGTGTATATTTTATGTAATTGGGTGCATCAATGTTTGGGGCTTAAATATGTACTGTTATTATAACTTCTTGTTGGACTGTTCCCTTTGTATTATGACCTCCTTTGTATTTTCTGTTTGTGACTTGAAATCTTTGCTGGGTATGTGGGTAGCTACTTCTGCTTTTGTGGATGCTCCATTTGCATGGCATATCAATTTGCATCCTTTCACTTTCAGTCTGTCTTGTCTTTGCCTGTAATAGTCACATCTTATTTTCTAATCCATTCTGCCGGCCCATGTCTTTTATTTGGAGAGGTAAAAGATATACTTACATTTAATGTTATTATTGAGAAAATGTTTATTAATTCCTGCTATTTTTATTTATTTATAATGTTTAATTTGGCCCTGATTCTCATTTGCTTAGCTATTCTCCAAATAAAATTTGTTCATTTGTGAGCCCTGGAGTTTGTTTTTGATTTTTTCAGTGTGAAGTATTTCTTTAATTATTTCTGCAGTGCCAGCTTGGTAGTCATAAATTATTTTTAATTTCTGTTTATCTTGACAGGTTTTTAATTTTTCCTTCAATTCTGAAGAATAGATTTCTTGGATATAGCAATCAGGGTTGGAAGTTATTTTCCTTCAAGACTTGGAACACATCATTCCAAGTCCTCCTGGATTTGGAGTTTGAGCTGAGAAATTGTAGTAATTCTGACTGGCTTGCCTCTGAATGTGACCTGATGTTTTTCTCTTCAGGCTTTTAAAATTTTATTCTTGTTTTGTATGTTAGGCATTTTAATTATAATGTGCCATAGTGCAGTTCTTTTTTGATCTTGTTTGTTTGGGGTTCTGAATGCTTCTGGTGTCTCATACTCAAGGTTTGAAGAAGTCTCTGTGATTATTTCCTTGAAGATATTATCTATTCCATTAGTCCATATCTCACAATCCTTTTCAATTCCAAGGATTCTTAAGTTTAATCTCTTGGTGTCCCAGAGTTCTTGTATGTTCTTGTCATGGTTATTTATTTTCTTTTCTTTAATACTTTCCGAATGTTCAAGGCCAACCACTTTGTCTTTCAGCTACTATATTTTGTTTTCAGTATGCTCTACATTGTTAGAGAGACTTTCAACTGAACATTTTATTAGATTTATTGTGCCTTTCATTTCCAAGATTTCTCTTTGGTGTTATTTCAATATCTGTACCTACATACTGAATTTTTCATTTATAACCTGTCCTGAATTCCATATTTAATTTGGTTGTTTTTCTGTGTTCTCTTGGAATTAATTCATCTTTTTTTATAGTCAGTTTTTTGAATTCTTTATCTGATATTTCATCTACCTTAATATCTTTGGAGTCAGTTCCTGATAAATTATGGACTTTAGGAGGCATCTGTTACCTTGTTTTTTCATATTTCTTATATTTCTGAGTTGGGTTTTATGCATCTGTTGGGATGGATTTCCCTTTCAGTCTTATGTGTGGGCCTTTTGAGGGCACAGTCTTGTTTCCAACATGTCCTATATTAATCTAGATTCATATTCCTAATAGATGTGGTATCCACAGCCTTTGTGTTAATTCTCTCTGTTTTTGTTATAGGATTGGATGTCTATGAGTAAGACATGAATTTCTACCCTTAACTATTCCTCCTTGGGACCTAGTAATGTTGGTGTCTTCTATTTTTTTGTATTAAAGTATCACTAAAGTTTAGGTGTGGTTAATTCGTGTGTGGAGCAAAGTACACTATCTTTTGGTTGGGTTTAGTTCAGTAGCAGAGCCTTTACCTGTGAACTTGTAGTATCCCTATAAATTTCCAGAGCCCCACAGAAAGGGGGAAAACAAACAATACCACAGCTGGAGCAAACAATATATAGCATAAAAATAAATACCTGGTGCCTACTGACATCCACACCACTGTAACTACATAAATAGGAATGGGAGGATCAATAATTTTCAACAGCATGAACAATAAATAATTGTAAACTAGATCTGGCATTAAAGTAAATAGTAGATATCAACTATGTCATCCATGGTATAATAACTGCAAAAATTTTAATTGTGGGGGCAGGAGCTATATAAACCAAATACTTCTAAAAGAGAGTAAAAATACAGTTAATTAAGAGGAAAGAAAATGTATGTGATAGAAAGTAGAAGAAAGTTTAGATGATGTTCAAAATATGAACAGAGAGAAAGCTGAAGAGATGCAGCAGGTAATGTTTATAAACAAGCAGGGGAAAATAGAAAAAAATAAAGGGAGAAGGAAAAAGAGAAAGAGAACTTGGCTGTTAGCAGCAGAAGATAGAAGAGAAAGAGAATCAGCAGAAACAACAACCAAAGTAAACAAAACTAAAATTCACAGACCAGAAACCCTAATTCTCAAAGGACAAGGCAAGAAAAAAGAACTATTCTAAAAAAAAAAAAAGCTATAAATAAATAAATAAATATGCATATTTATATATGTCCCTGAATCAATCAGCACAGCTTCGATCCATGAAGAAAATTCAGGAGGTCCAAAAGTTGGAGTTTGAAAAAATTACATCCTTATTTTTATTTACTTCTGTGTGATTCTTTTTTTAATTTAATTTATTTTTTTGGTACCATGGAATGAACCCACAGGTGCTTAACTACTGAGCCACATCACATCCCCAGCCCCTTTTATATTTTATTTTGAGACAGGGTCTTACTAAGTTGCTTAGGTCCTTGCTAAGTTGCTGAGGCTAGCCTTGGACTTGTGACCCTCCTGCCTGAGCCTCCTTAGCCACTGGGACTACAGGCATGAGCCACCTTTATTAATTTCTATCTGAAGTTTAGCCTTTCCTTTAAATATGGACACAGACTACAAACTTCCATAGTACTGACAACTCCCATTTCTTTGTCCTTAACAGATGACAAATAATTTCTTATTACAATGCAATTGTTGTAAAGATCTTGAAACATTATTTGCACTCATAGGTTCTTTGAAATTGCTTTTGATCTTGCTTAAAGCTTTAATAAAGAAATGTATATATTACTACATCATACTTAAAAAAGTATTTGTGAACTCTATTTCAATATAATCAGTTTTCCTTCCAACCCTATGAATTTTATTTTATTCATTAAAAACATCCTGTGCTCACGGGTTTGCCAGACAGCATAGAGGTCCATGGCACAGATCAGCTCAGCCTGTGCTGGGGAGCAGAGCCTCTTCCATGCAGGACTCACACTATGCCTGTGATATTGTTGTTCCTGGTCCTCAGGTGTACAGGGACTGAGGCCCTGTCTTCAGACAGTTTTGCCTATTCAAACGTGAGCTTCATTTGTTGTATGAGATGAAAAGGGTTGGGAACACTGCTTTAAAATTTAAACTTTTGTTAGTGAGACTCTTATAACACTAGTCTTCCAAGGACGCCACATTGTTTCCAATTATCAGTGTACACACTGTTACTATCTTCAGGGAGAGAGGAGCTTTATTCCACAGGGAAACACAAATTTAAGGAACAAGAAATTTTAGAGGCTTTAGAATTCCCGAGGGAGAATCCCTTTGACAAGAATGAGATCATGCCCTAGCCAAGATACTGGAGTCTCATGGAAGGGACTCTTTTTGGCTCCTGGGACATGGGAAGATGCTACACAGATTCTCCCTAAGAAATATACTATCCCCTCAACTGTAGAGACTCTCCTATTTTGGCACAAAATCCAAATGGGCTTTGATCATGCCAACACTTATCTGTCCCATATAGTTGCTGATTCATTAAACTTTATCTAATAGAGCATATTACCCTGTGTCTTTAAATACTTAGAGGTAGTTATAAAAGGCTAAATTCTCATCAATGTCCAAAATGTCTTGTGAGAATTTAAACACTTTTCCTTCATGTTTTTATTTTCCTCTTTTTATATATGAAGCCAAATTTTAAGAAATCCAGAATCACATCATTTTTAAATATAATTTAGTATTCTCTGTCTAGAATATGTTTACATGACACTTTCTCTTCAGTTTTTTGAACAATGAAACCACTAGAAGAAAGGACACTGTAGTTGACAGGATTGGCAGCGGCTTCTGTGGATTCCTCAAGTCTCCTGTGATTGCATTGCTGGGTTTTTGCTTCCTAGAATTTGTAGCAGAAGGATCTGAAGAAAGTGGAATCCCTTTCCCTGGAACCCGTAACAAGCAATGACAGTTGTGAACTGTACCGAACGCGTCACCCTCAGACGAGTGGTACTGAGGTGGGGAATTAGATCTCTAACTGGCAGTTGATGACATGTCCTGTTTCTTGGTCTCCAGGAAACTGAAAATCATTTGGTTTTCTTTATCTAGGCCACAGCTGTCTTGGGCCTGATTCCAGTTATTTCGATCTGGTGAGGATTTGCTGGCAACACTCGTGCAGTAGGGGGTGGGCTGTAGTGACATGGTGGTGACAGCTGCAGGGCACTTCCTCATTTTGATCTAGGTGAAGGTTCTTAATAGCATTGCTTGATAGCCATCTGCTTATCACTCCCATACTTTGAAGATATATTTTCTTAAAGGGACCAAATGTATTTTTTTTTTCCTTCATTAAACTCTCAACAAAGAGCAATTGTGAGCCAAGTTTGGCTAATTCGTCAGATTATCATGCACGAGAGTCAATACATGGAAAAAAATCAAAGCCCCTCTGTGTGCCTGTCATGGATGGCCCGCACTTCTCCCAGGAATCCACTCACCAGGAGACACAGTATCACGTCCGATTTGTTTGCCTAATGATGATGCATTTCCTTTTAAACAATTTGTACAAAATAATTGATCAAAACTCTTCATCACAGGCTTCCCAGAGCAATTCATTAGTTCCGTGAAGCCACGTGAGCAATGCTTAGAATACATTTACTTCATGATCATTTAGTTGGAAAAGAAAAAGCACGGCAGCTGCGGTGCAGTGTAGACAGCCATCAGAAACAGTTGATTTATCAAAATGAATTGATCTTGGCAGTTTGCATTCTGGGGCTTAGATAGAGAAACAACTAGAATTCAGTGCTGCGTGTGGAGCCAGAACAAAGTCATGTTGGCTCATTTTCCAGTAGCACTATGGGTTACACCGTGGATAGACAGAAATCCAGAATTTATCCACCCATACAGATTGCCACACACCTAAGGGGTCAACTAATGGCATAAAAGCATTCCTTATTCGTCCTCTACTGGAGAGTGACAGGTCTTTTAAACCTTCTTTTAAACCTGGGCCTGCTGCCTTCATCCATAGCAGACCCTCAGTAGTAATAGCACTGATTCAGCTGGAAGACAATGTGAAGGCCGACCTCCCCAAGGGAACCTCAGACCCGATAAAGTGGATTCTTGCTCTGAGCTTCCATAGGGTTGCACATTAGGAAAACCCGCCATCCATCCTCGCTTCTAATCCTGACTTCTACCCATCAATCATAGCCCTGTACAGCCGTAGAAATTCAGGACCTCTATCCTTTACCAACCCGCACTTTGTCCCTTCTTAAAAAAAAAACAACAAAAAAAAAAACGATGGCTTGATTCATGGGCTCGGCAGCTGCCTCCTCCCAGCATTCGCCTCCAGATACGCAGATTACATGGGACCCGGCCATCTGTGCTCCACAGTCCTTGCACCAGCTCCAAATCTCCTTGGCTTCTCTTTCCAGGCTCTCTGCGGGATACTTGACCCTCAGGTGCTGGGAGGCAGTCAAAGATGCAAAGAGCTCTGGATCACTCCAGCGCCTGGGTGGGAGGGGGAGCATTTTTTTAAAAAAATGTAGAGAGGCCTTGTGAATACCTCGAACTTCTTTTCAAGTCACCTGCCTTGTTTTGCCTGAGAGGAGGCAGATTTCCTGGGCCCAGTCTTTGTTGTTGCCACGAGGCTTTCAAGGCCCACATCACCCTCCCTCTCTGACGGGGGTGGGGTGGGGGGTAGGGTGGGGGGGTGGTCAGCTGCATCGAGGAACTGCTCCCAACACCTCCTCATTCTGGAGACGTTGTGGTCTGCGGTGGCGGGTGCCAAGTCCGCTCTGCGGGGACCAACGGGGGAGCTCTGTAGAAAGATAATAAACTATCACATGCTAGGAAAGTCATGGTCACAGGGTGAAGGGAAACAAACCAAGCCCCCAAACCCCACCGCAGTGAAAATGTTTGGTTTGCTGCTGCTGATAGGTGTTAAAGGGACATCTGCCTAGAGGATGGTGTCACTCAAAGAAATAGCTTGAAGGTCCAAGTCAGCTTGGAAGCCCTAGACCCTGCCTTGGCATCAATTCCACCCCAGGGTAGACCACTTTCACCCCCCAGAGCCACCATGTTGTTATGATCAGTGTGTTCATGAGCCACAGGGTGATGGCTGTACATTAGTATCAGGGACCTAGAGAACACCAGAGACCTGACTACGTATTCTATTTGCTTTCTAAGTGAGAAATTGCCATCACTGCATCCTTCCCCGTGCAAAAGGTAATCTGATTAAAAACTGGGTTTAAGGACTAAAAGCCTAGAATTGAAGATGGGTTTGCAACTTCCCTTGTCCTTTGGGACAAGAGGTCAACGGGGGGTTGGTGGCTACTAAGCAATGCTCAGTTCTGCTCCTTAAAGGTCTTCAGATCATATGACTTCTGGCTATTTTCAGTATTCACACCCCACCTCCCACCCCCAGCAGTTGATTTGTAGGTCTTTTTGCTAATAGAATCCTTTCACTCCTGCCTTCACCCAAATTAAATCCCCCCCGCCCTGCTTCCTCCCCACCCCACACATTTTTATGAGTATCAGTAGTGCCAACCAGAGGATGGCCAGATGGCCAGGGGATAGAAATGCGTAGCTTAAGACAGAGGAGCACTGAGCTGGGTAGCTGTGTGATATTTGACAAGTCACTTAACCTTTCTGAATACAGTGCTATTTGAAGGAGTGAGAGGATTCCTTTGAGAATAAAATCCTATTTGTGACCTGGTGAAGGCGTTCCTGCACCCTCGGTCTGACAGGGTCACAGCCTGGGGGATGTTGTGGCAGGGCTGCACCATCTGGAAACCAGGAACCATTAAGAATGTTAAGTGTTTTGTTTATGATACTTATGATATGGATAATAGGGCATACATCAATCAATAAAGAAGTATGTATTGCCTGAGGAAAATTCCCAGAATGAGACTAAGGATACAATTGAGACATGCCATGAGGTGCATTTCAATATCTCAATAGTGTTATTCCTCAAGCCTAAACAACAAGAAATATTTATCCATGATTAACAATTTACACTAGCCCCCCAACCCCATCCTAAAGCCACAACCTATACATAGCCTAGCTACAGAAAAACAATTGCTGTGCCAATAGTACAAGGACCACCGTATATAGCTTATGGTATCCCCTCAAGGACAAGAGGCTAATAAAAATACATTCCTCCAACCAATAGACCCTCCTTTAGCTTACACAGAAACTTATGATGAAAATGGAAAACGCATAGTTAATATACATGACAAATGGGTTGAGGTGTAAAACCTTGCCCTTTAGTTAAAGATTACAAAGACTTAAGAATTGGTGTGCTTTGACCAAGAATCAAGGAAGTTCTTTAAGAAAGCAGTTGAATAGGTCATATGAAAAAAGGAAATTACCTTGGAAACTAAAAATAGGATAATGTAAAAATAACATAGATATATTTTAGAGGCACTTCAGTGTAGTAGGCTTTTAAACAATAAACTTTCGTCACTTTAAGTTGTAAGGGTAAAATTTCTAAGCTGATTCTAAGCCGCAGAGCCTGAGTTAAAGTGTAAAAGACCGGGCATTGTAAAGTTTCTAAACTGCAGGGCTTGGGTTAAAAAGTAAAAGACCAAGTATTGTTAAAATTCCTCTGCTACCCCCAAAACCTGTAATCCCTGTAGCTGTTAGGACAATACCCGAACTGCCCAGTAAATATTCTCACTGACTCCTCTGGTTGTGTAGTAACTTGGGATTCTGTGTAATATGTTACGTAGGCATTGCAGGACCTAAAACCAATCAGTTTGAATGTGTACCCAGCTTAGAAGTGACCAATCACCCCTGCCCAATCTGTTCCAGCCAATGAATGTACTAATCAGGTCTCAGAGTTGTTGTTCAATTTTCCCGCGCCTCATGATGATTTGTTCTGATGTATGCAAACCCCCACCCACTCCAAAAAGTGTACTTAAGCACTGTTTGACCTCTGCTCTGGGCTCTGGGCTGCTCTCCCTTTTTGAGCGAGCCTGCCTGGAGCCTCAGCGCGCTGAACCAGATCCTAATAAACTCCCTCTTGCTTATTTCATAAAGTCAGTCTCTTGGTGGTCTCTTCCTCCGACGCTTCGCCGGACCCTTACAAAGTGTGTTTTACTGGGATTTTAGTTTAGAAGTAAGAAAGCTTACCGATAATCATAAGTATGCTTTAAAGTTAAAGGTTAAGGAAATAATTATAGGTTTGCTTTAAAGTCAGAAGTGAATAATAGGTCAGGAGTCATGTAGTCTAGTTATGACGCCTAACACCTAGTGATTGAGGTGAAAACCTAAAAGCTTAATCATGATTGACTAAGGTTATAGAAAAATATTTTAAACAATGTACTCAATATCTTAGGTAATCAATGTATGTCAGAAAAGATTGTAATTCTTGAAAATTATGTAAATCAAAAAAGTTTCGGGCTTTGAAGCTATCCATTAACTACCTGAAAAAACACCTGTAAAAAAAGGTATAAAAATAAAGGTCCCTCCAGGGGCAGCAGAGATGTCTTCTGGAGGCTCCTTGTAACTTGAAACCTGTCTTCCCGACTCTTCTTCTTTCACCGATGAGATGCTACTCCTCCTTCAGGACCCCTGGAACCCCACTCCCCCCAGTCGGGGCTGGACCTCTGTAGTAATCCTTAGAGAGAAAAACCAAACATTGCCTAGTGCTCTCAGCACACCCGACAGGACTCTGTTAGTATTTGCAGATATCAGTGTGTGTCTGAGCATCAACATGCTGTAGATAGGAAGGAGGTAGCTCTTGGTGGGTATGAGCCATGTCAAGGGCTTTCTTTCATTCCCCTCCCATTGTAGCCAGTTTATAGTTTTGCTGTTCCCAGGAACTCTGATTATTTAATATTAGCAAGAATTGGACACATCTTTTACTGTGCTGGTCTGGTGTCTCTGGTAGCTCCGAGGGATCCTGCCTCTGGTGAAGCTGCTGGTGGTGTATTCTCAGCATGCCCAGGGCTTCCCCTCACCTCCTCTTCTTCCTGCTCCCTAGAGCCCTGTGTCAGCAGCGGTGACGGCTGAAGTAGGTTCTGGCAGGAAAACTCTGTGGCCCTGGAAACGGTATTTAACCCTTCTGTGGATCCAAACAGCAAAGCCATCACAACAAGAGCTGCCTCCTTCACCGCTCCTTGAGCTGTGACGAGGAAAGGGGACTGTAAGATACTCTGCAGATCCTATGGACAAGTCCCATAGGGTGATGACTCACCAGCTCAGGCCAGTGGCCATGACCAGACCCCCCTAAAGAAGCTGCTTAGTGGGAATCCAGAAAGCTAAAAATGGCAGATTTTTCACCCATATTATACAGACATTTACAGAAAAAACTGGATTTTCTGAAGTGAGTGTGAGACGTACCAATGCTGTGAGTGAGTGTCCTTCTTGTGGTTAAGTTGAGTCATGGGCACTCTCCGTGTGGCACTTTATATATATCACATATATATTTTACAAAGTAAAAATACATTAAATTGTTTTTTGAAATTTTTGAAGAAGGAGAAGAAAACAGATTTGGCATAAGTTATGGGACAGCCACAATGATGCTTTCTTATGTACGAGAGACACTGACAGTCAGCCCCATGTGGTTTAAGTAATTTGAGAATATAGCTTTAAAAATCGTATTACAGGCAGCAGTACTTAAGATCAATGCAGAGGCCATTTACCTTTTTATTATGTATTTTATTAGCACTTACCAGCTTAATGTATAAAAAATACCTCTTGCATGTCAGAAGAGGAAGACTGCTATAATGAGTGACACAGGATGGTGACACCAAGGTCCTTTGTTTTAAGAGAGGAAGTCCTTGGAGGTTTTCTGCAGAGTGTGCCTGCAGGTCCCAGGGAGGTGGTCTCCCAGGAAGGGCCACTTAGGAGGGTCAGAGAGGCCTTCCTTGGCTGGTGGTGGCTCTGGGAAGACCAGGAGAAGGAGTTTAGGAATGGGGTAGGGGGAAAGGGGCCCACCCAGACAGAGGGACCAGCTTCGGCAGAGGCCTTAAGCAAGGCGAGGCTGGCAGGTTGCAGATCAGCATAAGGGACAGTGTGGCCAGAGCTTCACGAACTGGGAGGAGCCTGGGGAAGACAGGAGACAAAGAGGTGTGTGTTACGTTAAAAAAATATGAAAAAATTATGGTTCATTAAGCAAATCCTTACTTGTTGGGGAACTGAAAAGTCATCGTGTCCATAATAACATTATTGTTATGTATATTTTAACAGAACAATCCCATTTCTGGGGACTCTAAGAATGCAGATTTTTATATCTAGGCATGTTTTAATGTCTTGTTGCTATTCATTTTCAAAGCAGACAGATTCAGTTTCATGGCTTCCCTCTTTGATCCACTCCCCTAAAAGACTGATCACGCTTTTGTTTTACTTATGGTTTCCCCTGTGAGTTTAGAGGATTTTGTTCTTTTTCTATTTTGTGTTACTTTAGAATTTTTTATGTGAATGCTTAAATCCTGAATTTGGATAGTACACTTGTCCTCCTCTTAACATATATAAGGCTCTCAGAAATCCTTAACTTTAAAAGTCTTCCACTCATTTTCTTGTGTAAGGGTCCAGTGAAGCGTCGGAGGGAGAGACCACCAGAGACCGGCTCCATGCAATCAGCAGAAGGGGTTTTATTGATTCAGCATGCTGAGGCTCCAGGCTCACTCAGGAAGATAGAGCAGCCCAGAGCCCAGAGCAGAGGTCAGGCAGAGCTTAAGTACACTTTTTGGAGAGGGCGGGGGGCTTTGCATACATCAGAACAAATCATCATGAGGCGTGGGAAAATTGAACAACAACTCTGAGACCTGATTAGTACATTCATTGGTGGGAACAGATTGGACAGGGGTGATTGGTCTCTTCTAAGCGGGGTGCACATTTAAACTGATTGGTTTTAGGTCCTGCGATGTCTATGTGCCAGCTTCACAGAACCCCAGGTTATTAGACAACCAGAGGAGTCAGTGAGAATATTTACTGGGCAGTTCGGGTATTGTCCTAACAGCTACAGAGATTACAGGTTCCGGGGGTAGCAGAGGAATTGTAACAATACTTGGTCTTTTATTTTTTAACCCAAGCCCTGCAGTTTAGAAACTTCACAATGTCCGGTCTTTTACACTTTAACTCTGGCTCTGTGGCTTAGAATCAGCTTAAAAATTTTACCCTTACACTTGTTTTTATCCACTACTGGATTCTGTTCGTTTTAAACTAATTTCTGTTGTAGGCTACAAACAATTAAATCAGCACTAGCTGTGCCTACTCTACGGTTGGACATTTTATTTTTAAAACCTTTTGGCTATATTCACAACCGTTTTCATTTTTTATTTCCAGACAGGGTCTCACTAAGTTGCTGAGGGTGAGCTCAAAATTTTGATCCTCCTACTTCAGCCTCCTGAGTTCCTGGGATTACAGATGTGGGCTACCTCACCTGGCCTAAGTTTTGTTTTTAGTATGAAATAATTTCAAACCCAGAAGAAAGCAATAAGGATAGCATAAGGAACTTTTATTTTCCCATCACCTTTGAAAGTTAGTGGCTGAAATCATGCCCCGTCACTTCCAATGTCTCAGTGTGAATTCTTACAAACAAGGAGATTCTCCTACATTAAAATCAGGAGATTGACACTGGTACATGGCTGCCATGGAATCAGACTCCCTTCAGGCTTGGACGGTTGTCTCCCGTGTAGACAAGGATCTAGTTTGGAATCATGAGTGGCATGTAGGAAATCTTCTTAGTCCCGCTGTTTGGAACTGTCGCTCTGACTCCCTTGACTCACATGTTGAAACTCAAAGTTGACAGAAGTATCAATCATGTCCTCCCTGAAACTCATGGGGTGGCACCTGATTCTGATTTGTCCCATTACTGGTGATCATAACCATGATGAAAGTGATGGCCACCAAGTTTTTCCCACTAGAAAGATACTCTTTATCCCATATCTGAAATTAATCAGGATTTTGTGGACCAGTGCTTTGAATCTACACAAAGATCCCACTCCCCATTAAACTTTCCCCAAGTATTTAAAGTCAGTTGATGTCTCAAGGTGGAATGGATCATTACTCTCATCATTGGTAGTCTGCTGTAAGGAAAGGTTTTCTTTCCTCCACATTTAGATCTTCATTTATCAATTTATGTCAGCATGGACTCATGAAATCCTATATTATTCAGTGGATCATAGTCTGTTGCTATGATTATTATTAACTTTTAAGACTTTCTATAGGTTCATAATAATCACACAGAATAACGGGTTCATTGTTCCATATTCCTGCATGTTCATGACATACTTTGATCAGTTTCATTTCCTTGGACTCCTCTTGGCCTCCCCTCCTCTCTACCTTATCTCTTTCTTTCCTATTGGTCTCCCTTTTATTTTCATGAGATCCCCTTTACCCTTTTTTTCCTCTATGGCTCCCACATATGAGTGAACACATACATTGACTTTGAGTTTGGCTTATTTTGCTCAACATTATGGTCTCTAGTTCCATCCATTTTCTTGAAAATGACATAATTTCATTTTTCTTTATAGCTAAGTAATTCTCCATTGTGTATACATACCACACTTTCTTTATTCATTCATCTGTTGGAGGGCTCCTAGGGTGGTTTCCATAACTTGACTATTGTGAATTGTGCTGCTTATAAACATGGGTATATATGCATGTGTTTCTATGGTATGCTCACTTCAATTCTTTTGAATAAATACTGACGAGTGGTATAGCTGCATCTTGTGGTGATTCCATTTTTAATCCTTTAATTGATATTCATACAGATTAACTATTACATGAAAAAAGTATTCAACATCTCTAGTTATCATGGAAATAAAATCAAAACCACACTGAAATTTTATCTTGCTCCACTTTGAATAACAGTCATCAAGAATATAAATAATAAGTTCTGGTGAGGATGCAGGGAAAAGAAATGACTGTACACTGTTGATGGAAATGTAAATTAATATAATTATTTATCTTGATGATCAAATTGTCCAAAATTTGGTTAGGAATCCCTTTACATTGCTATCTGTGATATTCTCTTATCATTCTTCCAGAGTTTTCTTACTTCCTGTTCCAAGATGATCTGGGTTCACATTATGTGTTCTGTGGTCCAGTCCTGAGATCAGCCTCTTTTCCACTTTTTAATGGAGAGTGGTTATTTAGAACATAAGATCTGACGTCAGGTGTTATCATTGCTATTGATCCCAGTCAGTCAGTCTGTCTATCTATCTATCTGTGTATCTGTCTATCCATCTTTACTTCCAGAACTGTGTATTGATACCCATGAATGCCACCGATACCTCCAGTTCCAATCTATTTCCCCAGCAGTGGAGAACCTGGCTCCCATCATCCTCAGTGTATCTACTTATTGCACTAGTCCTAACTGTAGATTCATTTCTCACTTCAGTTATAGCTTCCGCTCCTTGACCTTGCATAGTCACCCACCTTGCTTAGTTTCAACTGATGACTTTTGAACCAAATCAGCTTTTAAATTTTTATTTTAAAAATTTTAAAATAAAAAATAAATTTTTATTTCCAGAATTTTTCTCTTTTTAAAAAAAACCCCATTTAACCTAATCTTCTGTTCTTGACATGGTTTCTATTCTTTATTTCTTGGTCATTTGAAACGTGCTTTCCTATTTATTTGCAAGTTTCATTCCACTGTCTCTGGGTTCAAATAATCCCATTAGTTGCATCTACTCACTCTGCTTCTGTGTGACTCATTTCTCTGCAGGGCTTATAATTCGTTGCTTTGAGTAACGCTTGTTTACTACAGAAGTCCTAGTGTCCTGGATTATGGAATTGTCCCTGTGGAGTCATTCCTGTGGAATGATTTTGTATTTGCCTCTGCCAAGGATTTCTGAGTCTTATTGGCTTAGACAAGCGATTCTGCTAATTTTTCATGTTGAGAATTCCACATCCAAGGAATAGGACCCTCATAGTTCGGAGTGGCACAGGGTTGGTGTTTGGCTTTCCTGTGGATCATTCTTTTTAAATATCAACCTTGCAAGCATGGCCTGCTTCCTTAGTTTCTCAGGTAGAAAGCAGAGCTCATAGAACAGGGTGCAAAGCCTTCCATGGCTTCTGTTTTATGCAAAGCTTAGTGCTGACTCTCATCGGGGTGACTTGTCTCCCAAGTCCTCTCTTCTGTTAAATCCAGCCTCCAGGCCCCATAAGCCTGTGGCAATTCGGATACCTCTGGTGAGAGGTTTCATCTTCTACTTAGCCTTAAGACTTTGAGTTATCTCTTTGCTTCCAGCACCTGAGAATTTCTCTGACTTGTTTTAAAATAGTTTTTTATTTTGATGTTTTTGATTATACTTCAGCGCACATTTTAATGTTTCAACCAGAGAAGTCTGTATTGTTTGTAATAATGAAATGCTATGAATTAAATGTTTAACAATAGTTGAATGTTGAGATAAATTATAATGTAGTTGTAAGATTAATAATATATAGCTACCATAAGCGATTTGGTTGAATTATAATAAAGTACATAGAAAACACTGTATAATAATATTAGGTTATGAAGCATGATACATAATTATAGGATGTTATAAAAATCAAAAATGTAGAGAAAAACATCTATAAGAATACACAAGAATGTTAAGCTCATTTGTCTTTGGTTTGTTTATTATTGAGTTAATTTTATTTTCTATAAAAATAAAAGAAAATGAATTTTGACAAATATTCTCAAATCATAGAGATCTTCAAAGATAATAATAACAATGTTGATGGTGGTTTATAACACCAATATTAGCTATTTGTTTGGTATTGGTTGAAATAAAATAAGGTTGGATTCTAGGGATAACTCAGAAATTAAGATTTTGATTTTGAGAAATAACTGATCTTATTTGTTTTTCAATTTTGATACTGTTTTAAAAACAATGAAAGTAATGGAAAGAGTATTCAATGAATGTGTATTTGCCTAGTGACGGCTGAACTTCAAAAGTAAAAATACTTTCTGAGAGTTTGAATTGTAAGGTTTTTCCCCTACTTTTGGGATTACAGAACATATTTTGAAAATGCAAATAAAATTTAAATTTGAAAATGAAATTCTAATTTCAAATCATAAGCATTCACAAAAGGTTTTTTGAAGACTAATAAGAGAAACCTCATGTCCTTATCTAAATTAAGTCTAAATAAATTCTCTGTAATTTAACCAACCTTTTCTTTTCCTTAGAGTCACAACAATTAGTGTTTAAATTTTATTCTCACCAAAAGAAGAATTACCACTAATGATCAGAACCTCGACTAATATCTGTTTTTGTATTTAAGCAAATTTTTATAGTAACCAATAATAAATAATGTATTTTAAAAACCTGGTTCTGTAATTGAAAGCTTAAATAACTGTCCTGTTGGTGGTTTAGTCTTAACGTACACTGAAGGGAATGCAATTCCAAGTTGTACAGCTTTAAGGGAAAACAAAAACAAAAACAACGAAACCAGAACATTTATTTTCCTGTGCATTAGTATTTCTGAGATTTTGCCATCATTGGAGCACTTACCACAATTATTTGCCTGTTTTACTCTTAATGCTATTATACCTGGAGATGCTCACCACAGTAACCTGTATTTCTAATTATTATGTTCTTTTAAATAGACTGCATCTCCATCGTCCTTTGAAAGTAGGCTTTCAATGGCATTCTGCTCATCAGTTTGCACTCATTCTCAGGAGTGTTCCTTGTCTGTCCTCACAGACAGACTGTCTTGGTGCTTTCCACCTTTTTCCTATGTGGAGAAGCCTGTTTTTACACGACATGACCGGCAGGCGAGACTGCTTCTCCAGGGGCTTGAGCACTGGGGGGACACCGTCTCAGCTGCTGGCTCTTTTTGGCACACTTGTTCCCTTGGCGGTGGCACGCTGGCTGGAAAACCTGGGGTTATTCCATCTTGCTTCTATTTTATTAGGATTTTGTTTACAGGATCTCAAAGTTCTCATAGGCATTCACCGTTTTTGCACTAAAACTTTAAAACTTTTCAATAAACGAATCTATGTTTAAAATTTCTAAATTGTTTCAGTAATCAGACTGTCAAGTGCATTAGACCTCTTAAGAATGGTTACCAACTACAGGTCACTTGTGCCCATCAACACTTCTAGCCCATTAAGTGAGTGTGGCTTCCCAGTGATCTGTGGGGGATTGTGGCTCAGTGGTCTTGAGATATTAAGGGAGCACTATCACCAGCTGAATCTTGAAGAAATTTCCTTAAATGCTTATAGACATGCACATATATTAAATGCTACTTTAATATGATTATATTTCCTTGTTTCTTCCTTCCGCTCTCCTCTCCACCTCTCCCTTCTTTTCCCTTACCTTTCTCTCTTGTTAAGTTCAGTTTCTTGAGATATTAAGGTTATAAAGAATTGACCATAGGGTTGAGGGTATAGCTCCATGGCTGTGCTTACCCAGCTTGCAGGCATGCATGAGGTCTGGCTTCCACCCAGCACTGACAAAAAAAAAAAATGTCATTTATTTTACTAAATCTTTCTTACACATCAGGAGTTATTTAGTTAATAAGGAAAGAAGCCATTCCAAGAATAACTCCTAGTTGAAAATAATTTCAAAACTGTGTTGTCTTAGAAAGGACGTTATCCTCTGGTCTGGAACTTGTGTGACAGATAAAAGAGGCTCTTTTGAGGAGGTAGGAAGAAGCAGTACCTACCCAGCCTTTCATACAGATATTGACTCTTGCCATTATTACATAACATGAGTTCAATCGTATACAAAAACATTTTCAGTTTTGCATTTTCTGCCAAGAAGCCACAAATGGAACTGACCTCCTGATGTCTTTTGAGTTTTCTAATGGAATGTTCTTCCTTCCTTTATATGATTCTTATTTATTTTTCTAAATTTAAATGTTCTGGTTCATCTGTCTTCTTATCATATGTTCCTCCAAATTCTTTTTATGAATAAACAAGCTTGCATAAATTCGAGTTGGGATAAATAGATCTCAAAGAAAGCTTCAAACAAGGAGTACTCTATTATTTAATCATGGGAGAGTATACATAGTCAATAGATATTCAAAGTTCTCTCCTCTCCTCTTTCCTATTGAGGGTGATTTGTCCAGTTGTATCCTATGACTTGAATCTTAATCAAAAATACGTACAAATTTGCCTTCCTATGAGATTGTTGCACTCTTAAGTTAGAAAACATTTAATTTAAGGTTTTGGCTTCTATAAGCATTTCACAAATTTCCAAATCTATTGGCGATATTTTTTTCTGAGGGAAGATTATATACTTTATAACAATGATAAATTTAATTTGATTAAGGAAAAATCATAGAAAAGATATAGTTCTTCAGGATACTTTTGTTCCATCTCAAAAACCCTTGTACAAATTCCAGTTATGAAACAAAAACGTTAGAAAGCAAATTCTTTCCTTTTTGGTAAAACCAGGAAATTATATAATAGTGGAGAGAACAGTAGGCCGAGGCCCAAGGGAATAATTTGAGGTAACTGAAATACATATTGGACAAATAATCTGAGGTATAATCTTTGGAAACTGGAGTTTCAAATCCTGAAGTGTCAGGTAACAGCTTCAGGGAATTATATAACTCTTGGTTTCAGCTTTCTTCTCTATGAGAAGGAGACACTGGTTTTTATTTGGCTGGTTTGTTCTGAGATGTCAGGTACCTAGTTTAGTGCCTGGTACCTGGTGGGCTCCCCACAAACAGCAGCTGTTAATAATACCAGTATCAACAAGGCACAGTTTAAGTTCTGCTCTTGCTGTTGTGTGATCTTGGGAAATCACTTTGCTTCTTGATGAAGTTCGTGAAGAAGGCAGTGAGCTGAATTTGAGCATCATGGCCTTTTTCGGTGTGGTCCAACTCACCTGGTGATTAAGAGCACCAGGGATAAATCTTACTGCCTGTATTTGAATCTGAACTTTGACATTCACCAGGCATTTGACCTTGGGCAAGTTGCCTGACTTCTCAGATCACAGTTTCCACATTTGTCTTATGAGGATAATAACAGCACGGACCCTATAGGGTTGTTATATAAGAATCATAAGATTTAATGTAGGAAAGTGGCTGGCATATCAGTAAATACCTAATTCATATTCAGTACTAGTGATACTTGAGCCACTTTCAGGGAGATTATCAGTGCTTGTGTTAAAATTCAAGATAGTGGGGTACAGAAGAGGAGATATGGATCTTGACTTAAGACAGAGTAAGTCTCAAATATTTGCTGTTTCCCAGTCTTTTGGGGGTTCAATTTCCTGTGTATTAAATGGCGGTTCTATGATAATGTTACCTCTTATAGTGTTTGGTTGTGAAGGTTATGTGACTTCTTGACTTCTGGTCACAGTGGTGAGAAGCTTAGAAGGGATAATTCTACTTTCTTGGTACCGGAAAAATATCAAGGAGAGAGTAACTTGGCTAGGAACTCACAGTCACTGTAACTGGAATATTTGTAATCTAAGATTCATATTTAAGATCTCTAAAACCACTCAGATGTGAATATTTTATTTCCTTACCCTCTACATTTGAGAAACCAGGAAGAGGCCCTCCTGCGTGAAACCTACAGTTATCATGAACAACACTAACATTTCCTAAGAGACTATCAACTAAGCACTTTGCCAATACTTTGTGTCTCCCTATGCTTCCAATAATTCTGATGTTAAACAGTATCCTTAGTGATAGATAAGTAAACAGGGGCTTAGGGAGGAGAAGTGACTTGCTCAAGGTCACATGACTCATAGGTAATTGAACAAAGTCTTAAATGGCCCAATCCACTGCACCCCATGGGGCCTGTGCCCGTCAGTTGCGATGTCAGAATACAAAAACAAAACTTTTGGCATTGACTTTATCTTGAAATAGGCAAACTTGCACTCTAATTTGGAATTGGAGTGGGCCAGGCTAAGCAGACCCTTTTCTAGGTAAGAGGGCATTTAAATAAGATAGCAGATTTGCAGAGGCAGATCCCGGATCCCATAGCACTTTTTACCTGTATCTGCCTAATTCATTCCTCTGTGGCTCTGGAACAGACAGAGTCAATGGCAAAGGCACTCTCCAATGGAGCTGCATGCTTCCAAAGAAACCAGTGGCAGCCCAGAGAGTGACTAGAGGACTTTCATTCCAGATTTACATAGTGTGATGCCTTGGGTTTGCCTTCAGGACACTTCTGCCTGATGCTATCACTATGTACTTTTGATAACTGTTTACGATTATAAAAATTGCATTTTGTGCATGTGTATTGGGTAAATGAGTGCTTATTGTTTCAGTTTTCACACCGGAGACACACTGACATTTTTATGTATGTCAGCCATGACTATCATGTTCAATAAGACTGAGGCAATTTTAGATATGGTTTTATGATAATACCACAAACTCTTTTGTCTGTGTGCAAAGTTTTGCAAATACTTAGCAGTGGAGGGAAAAAATGTGACGTTTAATGGCTTATTTTGGGTGAAGACATCTTTCGTAGAAATACTAGAGTAGAATAATCAGTGATTCATTTTATGTTGCATGAGCTGTAGTATCTCAACTGCAGATTTGTGGTTTTAGTTCTAAGTGAGAGTCTAGGTACTCTCACATGTACCAGGACAGGTTTGATGAAGATTCCATTCAGTATACAGGTTCACCATGTGTCACATTGCTGCACCTTTTGAGGTATATTCTGCATGTTTAAAAATTATGTCATTTTTAAACATTATAGAATGTTTAAAAATTATAGAATCACTGCCTTTTTTGGTTCTTGTAAGAATTCACTTCCTGAATGAATGCACTGAATGACACTGAGCTTTTACTTTTAAAGGGTTAACTTTAGGTTTTGTGAATTTTGCCTCAAATTAAAAAAATCAATTGAGCAGAAAGAAGAAGAGGTGGTACCAAGGAATATTAGCAGGGGGAACATTTGAGGCCAGCAGCTACAAAAAGAGTGAGTGTGTGTATGAGGGTGGTACTAGCAGGGATGACGCTGGAGATGCTAAGGACACCAGCCCTGGTATCAAACTGTTAGATTTAAATCCCAGTCCTATCACTTCCTGTGGCCTTGGCAGGTCACCCAATACCTCCATACACCAGTCTTAGCCCCTGTAACCTGAGTTGTTAAAAGGTTTTAATAAAATTAACTCCCATAAAGTACGTGGGGTAACATAGGTCATCACAAGCCTTTGATGATATTTCTTGTTGTTTTTGTCATTTTGTTCTGGTTGATTTTCCCCTCTGACCAATCCATTCCAGGTTGAGCTATGTCAATGCGCTTTGTAATCTTATATCAATCCTTATTCTGCTGTTAAATGCAATCCTTGAATTAATTATAAATAACATCATCTTTTAAGTAAAGCTACCTCCAGATTCCATAAGAACCCTGAATTCCCTGGAACATTTTCCTTTCCCATTTCATTAGTTTTCTAAGACTGCATGGCAAAGTGCCACAAACTAGTTGACTTAGAACAAAATAAATTTATCCCCTGACAGTTCTGGAGGCCGGAAGCCTGAAATGAAGGTCAGCGTTTAAACTTCTCTCTTCTTGTAGGGACATCATTATTGGATTAGGGGGCCCACCCTCCAGTATGACCTCATCTTACCTGATTTCATTTGTAGTGATCCTATTTTCAAGTAAAGTACTGACATAGTGAAGATTAAACTTTAACATGTCTCTTGGGGCCACACAATTCAGCCCAGAACACCAACCAGTCCCTATTTCCTTCCTAATATATTCATAAACTCCACTGATACATTTCTGGTTTTTTTTTTTTTTTTTTTTTTTTTTTTTATTGGACCAACTAGCTGCTGGAACAAGCTTGAGGGAACAGAAAATATCCCTTTTGGAGACGCAGCTCAGTGTGATAAATGGTTCTCGGTACACATACTACCATGGTTTAGTTATATTTGGCTCCTCTGCAGATTGGGTAATCCCTACTGTTGCCTTCATTCAGCTGTTGAGCCTGTCACTGAGATGTTTATTTTGATTATTGCATTTTTTCAGTTCTAAACTTTCAAATCTGAACTTTGGTTTTATCTTTATATCTTGTATTTCTTTGCTGAGAGACTTTCTATGTCTTTGCTGAGGCTATTTATTCATTTGTTCTTTTTAGTTATACATGGCAGTAGAATGTCATGTATAACTTTATTTATTCTTTTTAGTTATACATGACAGTAGAATGTATTTTGACATTATCACACATACACGGAATTTAACTTCCCATTCTTGTGGTTGTAGATGATGAGGCTTTTTATTTTGCACATTAGATTATGAAACTCTGTATCTTATTCAAACCTTTTGTTTATCTGGCTTTCCTCAGCACTGCTATGCAGGGGAAAGAAGGGTGCTAGCTTAGTATTTCCAGGTAAAGTTGGTCATCCAGCTTCCCCACTCTGTCTCTTTGTAATCCTAAGTGGAGAAGCTGTTCCTTGCTGTTGGGCAGGAGGGTTCTGGCTACCACAGAGTCTCCACTGACACCCCAGCGGTTCCCCTGAGCTACAGCAAAACTGTTGAATTTCTATTAGGAGAGATGCTCACTTCTGCTGGGGGTAGGGCATGTGGAATTCCCAGCTCCTGTGGTCTCTATGGACACCATGGGGGATCTTATTCCTTGCTAGTGGGGATGAAAGTCACAGGTCCTTACTTGACTCCTTCTGACTCCACCCCAGAAAGACTGTTGGGGGGCCTTATGATTGCCTCACAGGGTCGGGGGTGGTTGAAGACTCTGCACTTGACTTTTGCAGGTGTGCATAAGGGAGAGGCCACAGATCTGCCTGTCTTCTTCTTCTTCTTCTTTTTTTTTCCTTCTTTCTTATTTTCTGTTGTATTTGGCTAGCAAAGAGCCTCCAAAGTGTTCTGTTTTTCAAGGTTTCCCCTTTTTGGTCCTTTGGCTAGACATTGCAGGTTTTTGATGGGGCTTATTTTTGTCCACTGGTGTCTCCGGGTTGTTCTATTACTAAATTCCAAATCTGTTACCCAAGAGGCAAAAAGAAAACCCAGGGACTTACCACAATGTCTTCCTAGGGTCCTGAGGTCCCCAGCTAGCTGGCTTGCTTCTCACCACCTTTCAGAGTCTTCTTGTTTTTATTTCATATGTAATTTCCAGGATTTAAGTTGTGCTAAGTAAAAGGAATAGTAAAACGTACCTTATTCCATCTTTCCAGAACAGAAATCAGCAAGACCTCTATTTTTATTATTTTTTTGGTAACTTTATGCCAAATGCATAAGTGCAGTGGCAAACATATAATGATTTTTAGGAAATAATATTTGATCTCTGTGATGCACTTATCAGTATTAACAAATTAATCCCTTCAAGAGGTATTTTTTTTCTAGGTGTAGAGGATACCACAATGGCTTCCTAGCTGGTGTCTCTGAGTCTACCTAAAGTTTATTCTCCACATAGTAGCTAGAGTGAGACTTTTAAAAAATAAAGCAAACCATACTCCTAAAACACTAAAGAAACTCTTCTCTCTAACTTGATGCAGTGATTCTCCACCATAATTTAGAATAAACCTAGAGTATTTGCCATGAATAATTCAAGTAAGAAAAAATATCAGTGTGAGGAGCCAGTAGGAGACCAGGAATGAGGCTCTAGAGCTCTGGATTCCAACCCTGGATCTTCTGCCAGGCTTCTAAGCCCTCAGAGGCTCCCTTCCTCTGCCTATAAAAACAAGAGACCTTGGGGAACCATTTCAAATATGTCACTGTCCCTAATATTCTGTGAAGGTAATAGACATGAAGACTTATGTACCATATGTAGGATCTTAAATATTTATAATAGTGTGATTCTCTTGTTTCTGAATGAATCCAGAAAATTGTCTACAGTGACAAAAGTCTAAAATAACCTTCATGATCCCTGCACAATCTACAAACCCTCTTTTTGCAGTTTGCTGTTCTATCTGGACTGCTCTTTTCCCAGTATCGCTGTGGCTCATTCTCTCATCACCTTCAAATCTGTTCAAGGGGACCATCTCAATGAGGTCTCTTCTGATGCTACAAGTCCCTATCCTCTCCCCAAACCTAGTAGTCACTTTCCTGTTGCCCTGCTTCATTTTTCTCCTTAGCACTGTATTTTATATATTGACTTCTATTCTACTTACTTCACTTATCTATCCATTGTGTTATCTTTTTTTTTTTTTCTCCTTCTAAAACTTAATTTCTCTGATGGTGGAAGTTTTCTGTTTTAAGTATTTTTTTAAATGCCATACACTCAACAATTTTAACAGTGCCAGGTGCTCAAAAATAACTTGGAATGAATGGGTGAATTTATGTTGAGTTGTGTTGTGGAACCTCACCTTCTCCTTGCCAATGCCAAAGACAAAGCAAGGGGTGAAGGGCCCAGACCCCTCGCCAGCCTTCAACTTTATTTGCCTTCATCAGTGGCCTGACATGTTAAACAAGGTTTCTGAAGGTGCATTTTGTTTGATTATAGTATTAAATTAACAGAAAGAACCGGGTTCCAGTAGCACTTGGGTTACATGAGAATAGTATTTAGGAGAATAAAATACCCAACACTATGTCTGTCTATGGAACCTTCCAGGATTTTATATGTGGACATACAATCTCAGGCAAAATGAAAGCTCTCATTCACACAGCACGTGGTCTTCTGATCAACACTGGCTCCTTCATGTGATATTTCAGCCTCCTGACTACTTTCAGTAGCTGTAGGTGTTTAGCCACTGGGGAGATGTGGAGTAGGCAGTGCAGAGAGCTCAGCATGGGCACACATGCATTTTCATGGACTCGTCCACCTTAGCTGCTGTCCCCTCTGCTCATAAGCATCGCCTTTGGGAATGAGTGGCTGATCCATGAGCCAAGAAGGACTCAAAGGGAGAGTGGAACTATTATAGTCTTGCTTTGAAGTGGCATTTGTCCCATTTTTAATAATACTAAAATGCCAAATTGAAAGGAGCATCATCTTTAAAAGAACAGATGATATAAATATTAAAGTTTTCAGTCTAGCAATGAATGTAGAATGTGGTGAACATGCAGCTTACGGATGTAAGAAAAAAGACTGCTTTGAAAGATCATAAATCTTGGTTTCTTTTATGCCAATTTTTTTGGTGAGCTCCACCTTCACAGCTGGCTGTGCCTACCCAATGCTAGGTCTTATGATGAGATATTTGTAGAAAAATAAAGAAACTGAGGCCAGAAGGAGAATCTTCAATTTGCTTGGTGCCCACATTATGGCTTCCTACACTATTATCTTAGTCTATATAGGCTTCTAGGGAGATTTTAGTAACGAGTGGGGCCTGACCTTTCCTCAGCCGATCCACGAGGTCAGTTTTCTTTCTTATGCAGCCTATTGGTCTAGTTCACCACCTAGTAAACCCTTGAGGAGAGAGCAAATTGCCCTGGACAGAGGCAGCTGCCCTGCTAATTTACCTTAGCATGTGAGTTGGGGTTGTACCATCTTCACTTTCTACAGGAACATAAACACCAAAAATCAAAAACCAAAAAGCCAAGAACTACCCCCACCAAAAAGTCATCTTGTGCTTTCCCTCAGTCAGAAAGTAAAATTTTCTGCTTGAATTCGCCTCCTCTTGCAGGGCGTAAAGATTACCTTCTTTAATTGTATTGAGAACCGAAGCCTGTGGAAAATGCCATGCAAGAGGAGACAGGTTAGAAATGAAAGCCAGCAGGCTCTGAAACATGAAATCCTGAGCCTGAAGCCTGGCTTAGAAATTTGTCCCCTTCTAGATAACCTGACTTGATAAAATCCCACCACTGAAAATCTCATGTACGATAGGGTGCGTTTATCCGCTCTCTGGTCATTTTCTTTAGTTTCTTAAATGCATTTTTCAAACTGGTTTTAAGTTGATCCAACTGTCTCTAGCAGAGGACATTGAAAGTATAACTGCCCTAACTATGACAGATAGCTAGCAACAGCTGTTGAAAACCCAACCCAGCCCTGGAACTGCCTCAACAGGGAAGTTATCCTTGCAAAAGCCACACACTCTGAGATAGTTGTCTTTGTGATAAGATTTCAACTGAAGTTGGTCCTGATAGTAACATTGAGAAGGCCCAGCTTGCCATCTCCAATTTTTGAGCTAGAAAGCTTTCTGAGAAGGGAGAGCAAACCAAGGATATCATATATGTTTATTGATTCAGTTTCAATATTTCGACATTGACTCCACAGATAATTTTAGTTTTCTACACCATATGTCACAACATGACTCTTCGTTAGCTGCTGATGACATATCCTGGGCTTCATTCATAACTTTTGTCCTGATGAACGTGTTATTTCTGTGTAGGTAGATGACTCGGCAATACATAATGATAAGTGGGTGTCTGGGAAGGAACAGACTTCATAACAATAATCTAATCCAGTGCAGTTATTTCGCAGCTTATCTCAGTGCTCTTTTAATCCAGGCTTTTTCTTAAATACTGTATTTGCAATTTAAGCAGTGCCACATGCTGCCACCGCCGTTACAAAGATACATTAGATTGATAGAACGATGCTACATTCTTTATGACTGGAGATAATAATGACTTCCTCTGTTCTCTCTAATCATGTTTTTATGGTTTGTTTTCCAAAATACTGCATACTTGACCTTAAAAGGGGAAAAAGACTGCACATTTTCATTTAGTGAGTAATAAAAAGTTGTGCTCTCATTTTGCATTTAAACCTATGGGGAATGCATTTTACTATAAGATATTTTCATTACGATTCCCAGGTCTCAGGCGATTCTGGCTGACTCTGGCTGCTTGAGGACTGTATGTCTCTGTAATTGAAAATAGATGTAGTGCACTTTGACCCACTTCACTTTCCAAGTCTTCAAGCTGAAAACTGCTTTCTAGTCTTCCAGGAGTTAGAAAGCCACTGTTTCTAAATAGAAGGCAATGACAAGTTCCTGCTTCATTTTCCTCCTTCTTTACTGAGTTACCTTTTAATAGTTCTCCCATTACAAATCGTAGAATAATGGGTGATAATGACACTGTCCAATGTGCCTTGTTTAAAAGGTAGAAGACTTCTAATGAGCTCCTCTCAGAAAAGTGCATTATTGGAACAGTTCGCTGCTTTCTAGTGTGTGTTAAGGAAACTTGTCCTCTTCACATCTTTGGATCTCTTACATTAGGCAATTTGTGAGTCCAACATTATTAATATAAATGGAAAGAACCCAAACAAAATGCCAAGGACTGTTAAAATAAAACTGTCTTCAAATGTTATAAAAAGCACAATTGCTCTCTGTTCCTTTGGAAATGAAACAATAGTGTAGATAAGGCACAAACATATTTTGGAACTTGCCCTGTAGTTGGTTAATAACCTGGAATCTCCTAATTTTGGCTACATAGACCTTATTCCTAAGTTATGAAGTTGAGGGATAGAATAAGTATTTTTTAAAGACAGATTTACAAAATTTCCCACCAGTCAAATGTTTGGGCTGGTGGATTTTAATAAAGCACATTACATTTGCCTAATGTAGTGTCAAAAGCCCTTCAAAAGTAATGTTGGCTAACAGTGAACTGAAACCCTACAATTTAGAATTCCTACTTTTATAATTTACAATATTTATCTTTAAGAAGTCTTACAGAATTTTGAGTAATATGCTTAAGAAAATATATTTCTGAGAATCTGAATTCTTTAAATTTTGGCAAACAGCAGATGAACTTCAACTTGCTGAATCTCTTTGTTTCTTTCATGGGTTGTGTGTAGGAGGGCGTTCAGAGGTCCCTTACCCTCAGTGTGCTTCTTTGATCTTCAGGGAAGAATTGAGTGTATGTTCTTTAACTTCTTTGCAGAATGAATTACTTTTAATAAAACATGAAATATTCATGATCCACCTAATACATTTCAGTCAAGAATTTGAAGTTCATATTGCTTTCCAACACAGTGTAGAAAAACATGCTTCACTTCTCATTGGGAGTTAATTGGCAAGTGTCAACTTATTTTCAAAATATTAAAGTTGACCAACTTTAAAATGTAATTAGAAATAATTAGTGACTAAAGTGTTACTATAAATCTATACAGAATCAAGAGAATGTACTGCTATTTTTTTTTTCCAATACTGGGAGTGGAACCCTGGGACACTTCAGCACTGAGCCACAGTTCCAGCCCTTTTAATATTTTATGTTAAGACAGGGTCTCACTAAGTTGCTTAGGGTCTTGCTCAATTGCTGAGGCTGGCCTGGAAATTGTGATCCTTCTGCCTCAGCCTCCTGAGTTGCTGAGCTTACAGGTGTGTGCCATCATGCCTGGCTTGTCCTGTTATTTGCTAAGTTAGTGTTTCAGTTCTCATCATTGACACTCAATCACAGCTCACTCTATGAGGGAGGCGAATAGGAAAACACGTGTGGAGGTTTGTGTGTAATGGAGGAACAACAGTGAGCGGTGATTCTCTCCAGTGCCGTTTGCTGAGCACTGGGCCCAGCAAGCACACAGGTCTCCTTTAGCAATGTGAAGTCACACGTTTGCTAGGTACACCACTCCTTGACCGCCTTGGCTTATGGCTACCTCTACTGTCACAGCTCTGATGGCTGTCTCCCTAGTTGCTGCTTACCATAGGATGCCCAAGTAGGAAGCCATGGGGACTTTCTCATAGAGCAGTGGAAGGATTTACATATAGCATCTTGGAGCGGCAAAGGATTTCAGAGCTCATCAGATCCAATCTCCTAATTTGATGGAAGAGGGAACTGAGACTCAGGAAGGTTAAGACACTTTCTCATGGACCCACTGCCACTAAAGGGCTCATCAGACTATTGGACCCTTTCTATGCATTCCAGCTGTTATTGGCGTGGGTGTGTAGATTGTCTTTCCAGGGTCTGGAATCTTTGGCTTAGGTGGATTTCCTTATCAGTTTTTATTGTTTTTAGGTATGCCGCCTTCTGCTTTCAGTACTTCTTGTTCCATTTCCTCTGGTGGCATCTGGATCTTTGCAAGTCTCTTGCTGCAACTCTGTTTGGGCTGGGGTGGGGGATGCTGAGAAATCAGACTAGAAGTTTGACATTCTGAGGCTCAAAAGAAAGTAAATTAGGATTTATCGAAATGTACACCAGGAAGCTCAGCCACAATCCTGATGGAAGGACTAAGCCCGAGTCCAGAGCTCTTTCTGTGCTGTTCACAGGCCATTCTTTCGTGCCTGCATTACCTATTAAATTTCAGAAGCATTTTTATTCAAGCCAGAACCAGAAGAATGAAAAGTTTATGAAAGGATCAAAGCATCTGCTTCTCAATTTTCTTGAGCTCTGGCATGAATCCCTTTACATTGGTGAATTTATTCATAGAAGTACATGTTCGTCAGAGAAAAAGAAATCTCCCAGTCTCCTTTCAGTGAAACACTTAATTGTTTTTATCTGTGTGTGTGTGTGTGTGTATGTGTGTATGTGTGTGCGCACACATGCGCATGAGTGTATTAGGGTGTGATGATGAATGATACCTTTCACAAATCTATATTTTATTTGGACTTGCTATGGCTTAAGGCAGAACAAGACATCTTGAATTCAATATGAATATAACTTCCCCTGGACACTTTAACAACATTTTGTAATTTTTACTTCAATAACTATAGATATTGACAATATCTTGAGACAGTTTCCAGTTGAACAATTGGTATCAAGTTACAGTTAGATGGGGTGTACAAGGAGCTCTAGTGTGCTATTGTATAGTAGCATGAATCTATGTAACAATAATAGACTATGTGTTTAAAAAAAACTTGAAGAAAGGATTTTTGGAATCTTTTACCACAAATAATTGATAAAATGTTTGAAAGCATAAATTTAATCTGATTTACACATTGCACAATGTATTGAAACATCATGTGGTATCTCATGAATACATGCAATTTTATGTACTTTCCTACAGATAAAAATAATTTAATTAGGAAAGAGACTGCCCCTTAAGATATTTGTTACAATGACTAAAAATAACCTTGTCTTTTGACTTTCATCTTCATGAAGTTCACTTCTCTTGATGACAGCCGCAGGCACATTTGTGCCCTTTCTGGGTTTGAGTTTCTGTCATTATGTTGCATAATAGGAGGGCTGCCCTCTGAAGCCTGTATGGGTACACTCAGTGCTGGTTTGGTTGACACAAATTAATTACAATTATAAATTATTACATAACTCTTCTATTCTTCATTGGGAGCTGTACTTAAAGAGCTGGCACTGGCTAATTAACAGGCTTGATTTTGCCTTTTCTGTGAGGCTGGTCCATAAAGGATTGAATGCTTTCTTTCCTGAAACAAACACAAACAGCTTTGGAACTGTCAGAAATAACAGCAGCTCTTGAAGGCTAATCATTACCCGCTTTTGTCGTGTGGTTGTAATTGTTGCATGAATTCCGCTTCAATCAGGGCAAAATATACTTAAGTGCCAGTAAAAGTTTTTATGCTGCTATGAAATTTTGCAATTTATGGCTTTGTACAGATCAGCCTGTGTTACTAGGCAACACCCTATGTGTCGCTCACTCAAATTATTCCTTAATCCCCAGCATCGCTGTCAATTCCAGCTTAAAAGAATCCTAATGAACTATTAGAGGGTTAATTTCTGATGGAGAAAGTGAAACGGAAGTTGTGATGCTAAAAAAAGGAAGCAGTATTTTTTAAAAAATACACTTGATGGAAAACAATAAGAATATTTAGAGCTTAATTGTATTCACCTCAGGGAAAAAAAAAGAGAGAGAGAAAGAGAAGAAGAGAGTGGTTCCAAATGGATTTAATGACCATGTAGTTTTCTGATTGGCCATTAAGCGGCCAGGTTTTGGGTACTTAAGCAATCATCTTGGCGATGCTGGTTTTAATTAAGGAGTACACTGCAGGATGTTCAATGACCAGGGAAGTGTGGTATCGCTGCTTGCTTGCTGTGCGTCCATATGCATTTGAGAGAAGATAAAACCCTGAAAGAGAGAGAACAGCCCTCTCCATCCATCTTTAAATGTAGTCTGCCAGAGATGGCTGTACCCACCGAATTTTAGAATCTACTCCAAGCCTCAGCAATCTCATTTAAATGGGCAAGAAATTGCGACTTGTGTCTCCAAGCAAATACCAAATTAAAAGGCAAGGGCAAGAACATGGACACCTCAGGGGTGTCTGCTGACTCTGAACGATCAGAAAAACCCTAGAACCAGCGCTAGAATAGCGGTGATAACCTTGGCTTGTGGCTTGGAAGTGCTTTCTGGTTTGAATGCTTTTAGTGTTTTGAATTTCTGTTATTGCTCTCAAGCAGCTTAACTGATATTTTGAAAATAGCTACCAAGCCAAAAATAATACAAGTCATGTTTTGAGCGGAAGCTCCCCACACTTTATTTTAGTACAACTCTCCCATCTAGGAAATGCTTCCTAGGTGAGCGTGTAACAAGAGGGAGCTCTCCATCTGACCTGGCAGGAGCGGGGAGATGTGAGTTCCAACTCTGGCTTGAAGTCTGACCTCAGGTACCAGATCTCATTACTCAAAGCGGGGGACCAAGTAGCAGAGTTGAGAGGATCCCCTGGGGCTTGTGAGCCACACAGCCTCTAAAGCCCCACCCCAGATCCACCCGTCAGGCGCTCACCCCCATCTCTTCTCAGGTGAAATCTACCTAATGCTTTTGGACTTTGGGGAGCAGTGTCCTAGCAGCACAGTGCCAAAGAGGGGGTGACTTCCTCCTGCCACAGGCCCTTTGCATTACAGGCTCAGTGTCCCTCTGACTGGGAGGTGTGATCCCTGGGGCTATGGAAGTTATCACTATGAAGAACCGAAAAGAACAAGCTGCTGCTGAGCTGGGTTCCGCTTATCAGAGCAGCTCATACATGAAATCCCAGGCTTTCTCCTAATCACCTGCAAACCCACCTTCCCCTTTTCCCCTTGGCCATATCCCCGAGGGTCACTGTCATTTCTTCTAATTGCCTCTGCTATTCTCAGGGCTGGAGTACAAGGTGAGTTTAAGAGCCCTAGAAATATCTTTGGCTCCAAATCTTTCTCCTTTGTCTGATTTTTAGGAGTTGTGATTCCACCTCCAGTCTTTGCGGGGTGGGGTCCTGTGTTAAAACACAAAGACTCTGTCTTGGGCTTAGTTCACCTTTCGGAGCTCCAGAATGGTGGGGCCAGGGATGGGGGTGTGGGGATGGGGGTTGGTGAAGACCATGTCCTTTTCCTTTCCTAAAACTTAAAATGTGTAAAACATTTTTTTTTAAGAGCCTTTCAGAAGAAAGCCTGATTTGATAAGGAATGAAGCATGGAGACTTATGAAGGTAAATTATACCTTAAGTAAGAAGTTAGCCAAGTCCTGCCATTTTGGCTGGTGAAGAGGGTTGGGAATGTGGGGACAAAGGCTGCAGGAATGAAGGCCAGGGATTGGACTGAGATCACTAGAATCCCCCTCCCCTCTCCTTTCCTTCCTCCCTCCCCCTCCTCTTCCTCCTCCCTTTCCTCCTCTTCTTCCTCCTTCCTTGTCTTCTCCTCCTCTTCCCCCTCCTCCTCCTCTTCCTCCTCCTTCTTTTGTTTCTTGAGTCTGTAGGAAACAGGAAAACCACTCCACCTCTTTTTAGTTTCAACTGCTTTGTATTGTACCCTGTGTCCTGTGTTTTCTCTTGGACAGCCTGGTTTTCAAGTTTCAGAGAAGAATCGAGTAAAAGCCAAGTTAAACTGCTTAAGAGGGAACCTGGGGCTTCTGTGGGCATCCAGGATGGAGGTGAGAAGTATGGAGGGTGAGGGGAAAAATTATAAAGAGGACCTTGTGCTCCAAGAAGTTTCAGCCCTCTTGTCCTTCTCGAGCTGATTGAATGAAACAGAAAAAAGTGCTTCTGAATGAGTTTCTTACGAAGGTAAGCTTTGTTTTGCCAAGGTGGTGTATAGCATGGATGCAGTTTGTGCTTAAGGAGGGTCCAGGAGGATCAGGGGGAATAGGAATGGGAAGAGAAGGAGGGAGGAAGGTGCCAAGCACTTTTTCCACCGAGGAGGATACCAGGGAACTCTGCCCATACCCTTTCTTCAGGGCTGAGACCTAGTCCTCCAGGGCCTAGGATGCTTGGCTGTCAAAACCTCTCAGCTGAGTTTGTTGCTCTGGCCAGTGGTTCTTTGCTGCAGAGAGCCATCTAGGTCTTCCAGAGGACAGAGCACAACCAACAACTGGCCAGTGTGGGGCCTTAAGGGTCAGGTCCTTTGCCCCAGTTTGATGTAACTGTGCAAGGCTATTCAAGCTCCAGAACTCCCTGAGGGATTATCTGAGAGCTTCATTGAGACTGTATTTCTGCATCCCAACCTCCTCTTCTTCCCAGGCCTGCTTCTTTTCTTTCACATAATTCTGCAACTTGCTGTTTGGCTCCAGACAACATAAATGAGCTCCAAATGTATCTAGGTATTATATCCTACACTTATTCTGAATTTTCTGGTAGCGATAGTCTGGAATCTTTAATATACTCACCAGATTCCATGGTGCTGGGCTCAGATAGAAAAATTGCAGATTTGACCTGAAGTAAGTTATATCTTACATAATAAGATAACATTTTTACCTTCTGGAAAAAGTATTCAGAGGATGGTTTTATTTGGTCCTGACTTAAAAAAAAGTGGATTCTGAGCTCTTAGAATGGCAGAATGCAAATGATATCATAAAAACACCCTTATGAATGCTTTTGGTTTTTCTCTCTAGTATTAATATACTTCAGTTAAAAAAAAAAAAACAGGGAAGGAGTTGCAACCTTAGCATAATTGTCCTGCCAAGGTCCAGATATGGCTCTTAATAATCAGAAGATTATGAAAGAACATAGTATTCAAGGGAGCAAAAATCAATCTCTAATTTCTGTAAAATTAACCACCTGCTACCAATATTTTAAAGAGTATGAGGTTATATTAATAACAGTGATAATTGCCATGCTTACGTGTAGGTCAATGGAGAAAATCATTCATTAAAACGGGTACTTCTATGTATTAGCTATATGATGATTTGCATTTTGAAAAAAAGGCATTGTTTTAATATGTTTAAAAATTCTGCAAAAATGGTGGAACATGAGAACTTCATAAAAGGTAAGCCCAATGATGTGTTAAATGAATATAACAGGGTATAGGTGAGAAAGTGGCTGGACTTAGGCATCTGCTGGATGGATCCCTGAGTGTGCCTTCACAAGGGGCTGCCCACACAGCAGAGACACTGTGACACAGGAAGAACTGGATGGTCCAGGGCAAGTGAGAACAGCAGAAACAACACATCAGACTAGCAGGAAAATCAGGAGCGCTGATGAAGCATGAATTCTGAAAAAAAATCAAATTATGAAGGTGCTCTCTACTCCCCAGAGGAATTTCTATGCTTCTCACCATTAGGACTGGACATTATTATTTGGTGAAGTGTTTTGGGTTTTTTTGTTGGTTTTTCTTTCTTTCTTTTTTTTTTTTTTTTTTTTTTTTTTTTAGTGGTTCTGGACATCGAACCCAGGTCCTTGTGCATGCAAGGCAAACACTCTACCAGCTGAGCTATATCCCCATCCCATGGACATTACTATATGGGAAGCATGACTTGTCAGTCAAGGTAAAGGGGAATAATTCTTTACCTTAGCAGTATGGAATTTTGCCTGCAGAATTTCTCTAAGGAAAAAGCCTGTCAATCTGCTCGGGGGAGAAAATGAATCTCTGCATGGTTGACATTCAACAAGGGCTACTCCTGGGATAAAAGGCTGGGATGCATTGTGTGAGAAACTGGATATAGGATCTGGCTTCCCCAAGAGAAGTGGTGATTAAGGAAGAATGTGGGTAAAGAGGGTGATCTATGAGATGGGAGTGCAGTTTGGTACTTCCATGAGGTCTCCAGGAGAGTTGTCCAGAAGGACGCAGGACTTTTTGAATCAAGGGTGTCTCTTCATGACACAGCATGCCATGTGCTGTGTCTGCCTGTTTGTGTGTGTGTGCAGGTGTGTCCAACATGGAGGTGTTCCCCTGTCTGTGTCACATAGAACAGGGGTATCTTACAGCCTGTTTGGAAAGATGAGGTCATCTCTAAACTGAACAGAAGGCAGATGGTTGAAACTAGGAGAGATCAAAGTAACATCAGCTCCTCAGGATTCTGCAATGATTATCAGAGATCTTGGGTTTTCTCAGGGAATCTGAGCAGATCTCATCTAAGGTTTCAGTGGACTCAGAGGTTCCCACTCACAAAATAATGACGTCATTACCCCTGTGAAGTGCCCTGCTGGATGACTCATGCCATCGTACTGGATGTCCTTCCATCTTGGTGTCACGTTCTTGTCATTTACAGAAGAATATTGCAAAAGAACCACACCTGAATCTGGCCTCCATGAAAAATGTTGCTTAAAATGATCCATTATGTGACTCTCTGTCTCCATCCTCAATACCATGTGGGAAAGTTCATAGGGAGTTCCGTGCTGAGCCCATTGCTGGGGGCCCTGGTCTGCTCTTGCTTTGATAAAAAGGGTCACGAATTTAGTGACGCCATCTTTTCCTACTAGCTACAAGAAGCCCAGAATCCAATGTTTTTCTCCATCACAGCAACTATTTCACCCAAGCAGCCAGTGATTGTGCTTCTGCTTTCTGTGTGTGGTTCTTTGGGTCAGATTTGTTTTGTATCTCCCTGCTTTAAGGGGCTCTTCACTGAAAGCCACTCCAATCACCTATGGAAGCATTGGGAGTAAAAATAAAACACACCTTTGATTTTGTTCAAGAAAAGTTTTCATTAGAATCATCTAGATGCTAAGATACTGCAAAGTGCCCGGTGGAGCTGGCAGTAGCACCACAGGCTCAAGTGTCCTTTCTGCACTTGGCGTCTTCTTTGAGGATTAGCTGCTCACTGGGAGCTGCACCTTCTTTTCTTTGACTCCCATGGGAGTGGGGGTTTAACCAAGGAGATTTACGTCATGCTGCCAGCTGCCTTTCCCCTAATATTTGCAAGTGACTTTGTAATCTACCACTCTGCACAAGTTTAATAGATCTGCCTACTTAGCCCCAGGAATAACACTGTTTGTTTATCTGCCATTTTTCCCACAGAGTAGGCTATGTGGACAGGGTTTACATGCAATACAGTTTGAGAAGGTGAGAGAACAAAGACAGGTAAGAGAAGGAGGAGGTGCATTAGGGGTCATAAAAGTTGAGGGACCAACATTTCATTATTTGCCGCAATACACTGCAGCTAATCCATGTAGCTTAAGTCTATCTTTCCTTCTTCTTCTGGCCTAGGGATTCTCAACCTTGCCATGATTGACATTTTAGACCAGACAGTCTTTTGTTGGGTGGGACTGTTCTGTGCATTGTGGGATAGTTAGCAGCATCCCTTGGCCTATACCCACGGCATGCCTGTACATCCTCCCCTAAACGGAGACAAGCAAATATGTCCAAACATTGTCAAATCCCCCTGGGAAGGCACAATTGCTTCCGGAATCGCTGTTCCACCCATCTCCAAGCCACATCCCTGCGGGCTGATGCTTTGTGGCTGCTGGGCTTGAGTCATGTTGTGGTCCTTCCCTCAACCTGCGGCTGGAAGGCCTTGCTTTAAATATTTTATGTGCAATGCTCTTTTCTGCATGCTTTACAGCCAGGAAAAAAAAAAAAAAAGAAGACAAACAGCATGTTCTGCCTGTTGCAACTCTTCTTTCCTGTAATGTCTTGAACAGCATCCACTTTGAGGAGTTTCTCAATGACGCTGCTAGAACTTGTCCTCAGGCCTCAGCAGCTGATCTAACCACCTCCATCCTCCAGGCCTCTGCACACAGTTGAAATAAATCTCACGTGCGTTTTCATTATTCCCCTTTTTCAGCTAAATCTACTGCCAAATCTGAACCGTGTCTCTTAAAAGGAAAGCTCAGAATATAATTTGTCTTTCTTCAATATAATTTTTCAAAAGAACATCATTTCATTGGGCTATAAGAAGGTAAAATTTTGACATGAAAATTAATTTAGGAATTTCCTTCCTGTTCTCATTTAGTAAATGCTATCCAAATTCTTGGCTGCAAAGAAGACCAGAGCATTTAACTAATTACTGTGACAGTGAACAGTTGTAGCCTGCTTATTTGCTAGACCCAATATGAACTCATCCAAAATCAAATTACAATAAATGTAAAATCCAGTACAATGGTGTATAAGGTCAATTGGTGTTTTCCATTAGTGAGCTGTTTTCAAGGACAAAGACTATAGAAATCCTAGCTTGAAATCCAGTAAATGTGGCCTAAGACAAAGTTAAATATTATATTGATTTCAAATAGATAGGTATAAACTATATTTTGGGGGGTACTGATATGATTCATAACTCATGATGCCACTTTTGGGGCCGGGAGGTTGTGGAATATGGCAATATAATTTATTATGGAATTTGCAGGTAAATGGATGAAGCTGGAGAATATAATGCTAAGTGAAATTAGCCAATCCCCAAAAACCAAATGCCGAATGATTTCTCTGATTTAAGGATGCTGATACATAATATACTGTGTGTGGTAGGGATGGGAGGATTGAAGGAACTCTAGATAGGGCAAAGAGGAAATGGGGAGGGAGGAGAAGGGAGGGGGAATGGGGTTGGAAAGATGGTAGAATGTGATGGTCATCATTACCCTAAGTACATGTAAGAACACACGAAGGCTATGATTCTACTTTGTGTACAACCAGAGATATGAATAATTGTGCTGTATATGTGTAATATGAATTGTAATGCATTTTATTGTCATATATAACAAATCAAAATAAAAAAATAGCAATTAAGAGCACAAATTCTAGAGACACAGTCAAATTTCAACTCTTACATCTACCAGTCACATTCTATTGAACAGATTATACACAATTTCTAAGCTTCTTTTTGTCTCAGTGAATAACAACAGAATGGATATGACGGGTTGTTGTGAGGACTAAATAATAGAATGCATATAGGCAGAGACTTCTATGCCTGTCCTATGGTAGGAATTTGGTGAAGGATAGCTATCATAAATTCAAAGAAAACTGCACTAAAAGTAAGCACCCATGTGGAAATACGGGGACATTTCCGAGAGAAGGCAGAACAGGACCCCTCAAGAAATAGCTGTAAGGTGATGTCAGTGGAAAAATCTTTCCTCCTATTTTCCACTTACTATATGAACAAAAAAGAATTGCAGTGGCTTGGTAAGAGAATAGCCTGAATATCCTCTGGCTAATGCACTTTACTTTGTGTGCATGGGTACTGCTCAGAAGCTTCTCTGCAGCAGCAGTGGCCATGGGTCAGAATGGGACCTCCACTGGGGGTCTTGTGTCACCCAGAGCTGGCTGACCCCCAGCAGGTCTGCTCAGTAGTCAGTGTGGGGGATGCTCTGCTCTGGTGACCTCTGGCACTGCTTCTCCCTGTTGCCTAACACCAGCCTGCTTTCCATCTGCCATTTGGAGGATTGAACCTTATTTGTTTATTTCTGGAAAATTATCTTTTAGCAACAGTATGTGCCCATATGGCATAGCAGAGCTTTATCAGGCATGGCAAAGAAGTCCCACGAGATATATCCCAATTCATTTGGAGGTTCAGCCCAAATCTCTATTTTTCATCTTGTTTAGTTTTTCAAAATAAGCTCTATAGGACTTGGAAAGAATCAGGACCTAGGCCTCGGGGTATACACGTCTCATCATCATTTAGATTCTTGAAGCAAAGTAATCACAATAGCAAACTAGCTTTTAATAGTTCAAAATTAACATCATTTATTCACCAAATTTATATCTCTTGTGTGTATAGATAAATATTTTCTTATCACACTGCTTGGAGGGTAAATCTTAAGGTCTTTAAACTCTTAGAGGCATATTTATTCAATGCTTCCTTGTGTATGAATGATTTAGATTGAACTATTATTAGAGCTAAATTGTCTCATTTTAAGCTACTGTCTTTTGAAAAAAAAAAAGGTGGTAGGGAGCACTAACAGGATTTCTGTTTCTGGTTCTTTTTGATTATGAAAATTGTTTTGAACTCAGTTGTATCATTTCCTAAGCAAGGGGGTTTGGCTTAATGAATGGATGTCTTTTTCCATTGAATTTGGCAAGGTAGAATGTTATGCTTGCTGGTTCTATGAGATCCAGAGAACTCCCAGAACCCTGTCTAGTGAGGAGGGGGTTCCAGGCAGCAAGGTGTGTGGTACTCATTTCCTCTATTTTATGACTTCATAGTCTAAATCATTTTTACTATAATATCCAGGCAACAGAACAGTATTTCACTAAGGGGGAGTTAATAGTAGGTATTGTAGTAACTTCAGTCCCAGCTGGGTATCTGTCCTTCTACATCACCACACCCCTTCCCCTGTAACACACACACACTATGAGATATCCTGGTTTTCACTCTTTTACAAGGAGACATATGAAAGAGGGGTAGTCCACGTGACCCTTATTTGGGTAGAGATGGAGAAGTTTTGGGACTTAGACAACATAACTCCTCTTGCATGGCCACTGAATGATGTGCTGCACACTAGAAAATGTGAATTCTTATCAATCATAAGCAGAAAGAAATGCCTGCAGATCTTAGCTGTGGATCCCTCAGTTAAAGATGTGGAGGTTGGGTCCAAAGGAGGGGGTGGCCAGGGATACAGAAGGGCATCAGTAAATCAAGCGTCACCAGGGCTCTTCTGCCTTTTCTGTTCACTTCCCTCTCAATGCAGATTGCTTCTTCCATGCATGGGAGACATGGCTGCTATTACAACCTCTGGTTGGTTTGGGTTCAGACCTAACATGGCCCCAGGGCCCTGCAGCTCTTCCACGTGATCTGAACCCTGGGAGACCTCCTGTCCACTCCTCAGTCTCTCTGTCTCACGTTCTCCTGATTTACCTTTTCTCTACCCTAGGGAATCTCATCTCCAAATATCTCAGGGTGGTTATTTTCTTTCATTTACCACTTTTATGACCTCTTTAAATTGGTTTTCTCTTCTCTGGATCTCCAGGTTGGCATGTATCCGCTGGAGAAAAACTACAGCAATATGCAGAGTAATGAAACTGAAAATCTGTGTTATCAAACTGTGCCAGTCTTTCCTTAGCTTGGCAATCAAGTACTTGTCACTTGGCTCTCTTTCATGTTGCCTGCTGCAGCTGATTGAAAGGCCTTGCACACATTATATGCTATGTGTGACACGACTCTACTCCCCCAGCACAAAGTAGGAAACCATATAAAACTGATTGAACCTATGAATGATTCTATTGACTGAAAAGATGGATTTGTTCATGAGGGAATAAGATTTAGGATATACCACTTGAATTCTGCTGGGCATCTATCTAGATCTTTATGGAACATAGCCTTTTCTGCATAAACTTTAAGAATATTCCACAAATAAGAACTGTACCTAAACTCTACACATGTTCACGAAGAATGAATCCTGTCATCCTCTCCTGACAGTTTGGTAAGTGAATCTCAACTTCAATGTTAGGTGGTATTACTGAAAAAGCAAGAATGATCTTCAAGGTTATAAATATTTCACAAAAAGAGATGGGGGTAAAATGACAATATAATTTGATGAAATTAAAACAAAAATGAGATATGCAATGTGAAATTCATATAAGTTAATAAATACATGAGCTGGAGGATATCTGAATACAACTACCTTTCAGAAATTGCTTCAGCTATAACCTATCAAATGGTTCAGCAAGTTTAAAGTACTTGCACCCCCCATGGATTCAAATAATTAATGAAAAAAGGGTAAACTGTTAGGAAGCTGACCTGAAGGGATTTCAAATAGGACAAGCTTATAGTATAATTTGGGATGAGCTGAAATTTGATTTTTGGAGTTAATCTCTTTATGAAAATAAAGAAAACTTGGAATGAGTGGCAGGCATTATGTTAGTGAAATTAAAAAACAATAGCCTCTCTGAATGACCTCCTCACCCTTGGCCTCCACCAGCTGTTTTATGGTCACCTGAATCCTTTGGCTACAATTTACAGAATAGAATGAGAACACCAGCCTACCCCCACCCCTGACCTCATGGGCCACAGGAGCAGAGAGACAGGTGGAGAAGGCAGCAGCCACCCATGGCAACCTTGTGTGACCAGGGCTTCTTCAGGCCCAGTTCCATCCCCGCCCTTGTGGCCCACACCTGGATCCTTCCAGTAAATTTCTTGTTTTTGCTTAAACTTAGCGAACACCCCATGGTGCTGAAGCTGTGGTGAGATTCGTTCACACACAGTTGGTGGCATTATAAATTATTGCAAGTTTCTGGGAAATATTTGGCAATGTGTATTAAGAATATGAAAATGTTCAGAGTGTCTACTCAGTTGGGCCACGTGGAGGAGGGTGAGGAATTATCAGATTCATCGCTCAAGGGCTCATCTCAGTGTGATTTATGACACTGAAAAATAGTATGAAAAAAGCTAAATGTTCCAATTTGGTGACTAGCTAACTACATCAGGGTGTGTCTGTATTTTGTAACATTGTGAAAATACTAAAGTGTTTTAGCAAATATTTAATGGGTTAGGAAACTACCATGCTATCATGTTAATCCCCCAAAAAATTGATATACAAAATTCTGTATGCATTATGACTCCAGTGTCATAATTTATATATGTATATGTGTATGAATAAAAAAAAGTAGAAGGAAGTAAGCAAAAACATTAAAATGATCATTTTTGAGTTGGGAAACTAAAGATGACTTTTTTTAAACGCTTTTCTATGTCTTCTAAATTTCCCTCAATGATCACATATGTAATTAGAAAAATACCACTTAAAATTTATGAATAAAATTATATATTATTATTATTTTGTATGTTTAGGGCTGGGGATTGAACTCAGGGCCTTGTGCATGCAAGGCAGGCACTTTACCAATTGAGCTATATCCCCAGTTCCAAATAATGTATTATTTAAATTTTATAAGGAATAAGAATTATTTTTGCTGTTGTATGGAAAACTAAATTTCAACACAATGTGTTTATTCCATGTTGTTCAGTAAGGGGAAAAACTTTCTTTGTCTTTTCAATGGTGGGATATAAAAATTGATACCTAGCAGAATTAAGCTATCAGTTGAGTGAAACTTTAAATGAAAATACAATCATTCTTATCCATATTTATCCTATTTCAAAAAATAAATAAGCATCTCTTTTAAGTAGTGAACACTAGATACATTACAATAAAATTATTTTATTTCAAGGTAAATATAACTTTTCCAGCTTTTAATCAAATAACAGCAGTTTAGAGATGTACATATATATGTAGAATATATACTTTTTAAAAAACAGTAAGGCATACTTTAAGACATATAACCTTTTAACCATAAACTATACACATTTCTCAGATATGAAATAGAACTAACAGGACTAGGAAGACAGAGCCACCAGGGATCTGGATAACAGATTTACAAGTAGTTTTAACTTTTATGCAATGACTTAAGTGACAACATTGTACAACTAAGCCATCTTGCTGGCACAGTTTTGGTAGTGTGGATCTGTAAGACACTGAATTTCATGAAAGGTTCTGCAACTTGATAACTACTGCTTAGCTAATCCTTGTTCCAAATGCGTAGTAGCAGGAAGGAGTGACCACCATTGCTAATGGTTAAACAGGCACCAAAGCTTCACTGCCCTGCAGAAACTGGACAGAGCAACCTTGAACCCCCAGGGATCTTCTGTTGCTCTTCTGAAGGTTGAACATATTCTAAGTACCTTTATGTGGAAATAAAAAAAAAAAAATGACAGAACAAGAGGAGATGGGAGACTGCATTTCTGCCGGTAAAATTTTCCTAATTAACACATCCATCCAGTTTGTGATATTGTTCTGGGAGCAGCGGTGATCTGTTTAATGCAAACCATGGAAAAGCGTGGCTTTGCTTCATTTTGTGGCAAAGGGAAAGAAAAGCTTTTGTTCAGAGCTTTAGAAAAGGAGCATCAGTGCACTTAATCAGCGATCTGCTTACATTCGGAAAAGTAGCTCATTCGATAGTGAAATGCTATAGAGGAATGTTTCCCTGGCTCTTCCTTTCACAAGACTGCTCCACAGACTTGTCACTCTATCTCAAAAGGCGGTGGCGCCGACTTCTTGGTGGAGGAGCTTAAATTATCGGAGTGGCGGTAGGAGAGCGTGCTCATTTTTGTTGATAGATTTGAGTGGGTCTTGGGCTTTGGGGGAATGTATTTCAGAAGCTGGAGAAAATATTTTTTAAATTTCTTCCCCAGAAAGCCATAGAAAAGAGGATTGAGGCAATTGTTAAAATAAGCAATGCAAATGGTGATGGGCATGGCTGTGTCCACAATATCTGAGATTTTACAGTTGCGTATGACACCCAGCTGAATCAACACATCCAGGAAGGTGAAGATTTGGTGGGGAACCCAGGAGAAGAAAAAGAAAAGCACAATTGCCATAATTATCTTAAAGATATCATCATTTCTCGGCTTGTTCTTCTGGATGGCATAAGCCTTCTTGAGGGCCTTCCAAATAAGAGTGTAACTTGTCAGAATAATCAGAAAAGGAAAGATGAAACCCAGGACGTTTTTGGTCAGTCCCATCCCGACGGGGACAATTGAGTTGTTGGCCTCATAATGGAAAGCACAAACCGTGACATTGGTGTTCTCGATGAAAAAGACATTTCGGTGGATGACAGATGGCAAACTGGCCAAGCCGGCCAGCAGCCATATAATGATGCAGGTGACTTTGGCCACAAGCATTGTGCGTCGGAGGCGAGATTTCATGGGGTGGACGATGGCCAGGTAGCGGTCGATACTGAGACACGTGAGCAGAAACACACTGGCATAGAGGTTGAAACTGACGCTGGCTGAAGCAATCTTACACAGGTAGTTGCCAAAGGGCCAGCGGTATTCCATAGCAGTGTAGACAGCCCACAGCGGCAATGTCAGCAAAAAGCAGAGGTCAGCCAACGCTAAATTCAAAAGGAAAACACTGGCCACGGTCTTCATTTTCATGTAAAAGTAAATGACGATCACCACCAAGCTGTTTCCAAATATTCCCACCACGAAGATGATGCTGTATAGAGTAGGAATCATGATAAATATGTAATTGTGCCTGCCAGCTTTGGGGCAGTCATCTTGGATTCTTTTAATACCATCATCTATGGAAGAGTTGAGGTTCATTTTGATTTCTTGAGTTGAAACAGTGTCAGATGCTATATCAAATGCTCCTGGAAAAAAAAAAAACAGAAATAACAATGGAAAATATTTTAACTTCTCATTGTCAGCAGTTTTATTTTTCAATCATACTCAACCTGAGTCTTATAATACATGTTAAATCACATTTTCCTGAAGAAAGTCTGTGAACTGATAAAAGTCTAGGATTGCATCTTTAACTGTAGAATATTCTGCTTTTGCAGGAATTCATAAGCATCCTCCAGAGACATGGAAGTGAGAGTCCAATGTGACTAAAACTGCCTAAAGATTTTGCTTTTATATTTTTCCTACAAGTTTAAGTCCTAGCTTCTAAGTGAACTGAAAACAATCTAAATCTTAGAAAACACTGAATTAATCTAGTTATTCAGAACAACTTGAAAGTTTCTCCTGAGGTAAGTAAGACTAATTAACTTATCTTTAACCCCAGAAGTATGGCACAGCTGTATCATATTTTTCATGTATTTCATCTCACAATCTTTACTTAGGTATAAAAATTTCCCTTAAGTGTCAGAATATCTGCTTTTAAGTTAGTGAGAAACTGGTCATTGTGAGAATATATTGAAGAGGTGTTGGAGGGAGGGCTCAGCTCTTAGGAAGAACATTTTTTTTTTCCTGGTTTTACAAGCTGCTACTGGCTATAACTACTTATTCTGTAATTTCCAACTTAGATCTTCCAAAACATCTTGAATCTTCCCACATTCATCCCTGCTGTCTGTTTCTGGAGCTAGAGATGGCAGCAGTTCCATAGGATCTTAGGAAGAATCAGATGCTCAGGAGGAGCACCATGCTAACACTTTCTGTGTTAAACCGCCAGAAAGTCCTGCCAAAGAGGCTGAAGGTGACCTCACAGGGGTGTGCTACAGGGGAGCTCTGAGGGGAAGGGCAGCACTGGACACAGGTAAGGACAAGCAAGCAGGCTGGTGGTGCTGGCACATAGATCCTATGACTAGTTCTTCTATTACTAGTTCTTCTGAAGCAGATCCTTAGATGTGAGTGGCTGTGCATCCCCCATAGCAATGTGCCCTGGGGAAGAAGAAGAACAAGATCAAGACACCCATGGTCTGCCTAGCATGGCTGTGCTTGGCATCCAGAAGAGCTGGACACACATTATTAGGGGAGTGTTCATCCTGGTACAAAGGAGTGAGGCAAAGGATAAGATCCAGTTGCTGGCTTTTAAGAAATAATGCATGATTTGAAGCCTGAGAAGTATCATTATCTGGAACACTGACTAACAGACACCCCTTTTTATTTTGTAATATGATACCTCAAAAAAATCGTTTTGTACCTCTACCTTTCTTCAATGTATACAAAGAAAATGTTCAAGTTCCATGGGAAAAATAAGAACAAATAACAAAAGAGATAATGCATGAGAAGAAGAGTTTCCAAGTAGCCTTTTACCTTCCTTCAAGAGGTGAAGTTCTCTCCAACTATTTGGTTCTATGTCCTCAACATTTTTTCTTTTGCACTTGGCTTTGTACAACCTAAATCTTTCTTTTTGTCTCCTTTCACCGATTAGCAGCCACACACTAGCACTATCAACCCCTCATCACATCACATGCAGCCTTCCCAACATTTCCAAGTTTCTTTGGAACTTTAGATACAGATGGGACACTTGAGTCATCTTGACAACTCTGTCTTCCCAGTGGCCGGTCAGCTGTGGGAGAGGGGCCTGCTTGAATCATCATCCTGTCTACTACTGCAGGTTCTGGTATATTCCAGGAGTAGATGATAAAGGAACCATGGAAACGGAATGAGTGACTAGCTGAAACTTGATGCTATGAGCACAGAGTGAGGAGAACAGTTTCTACAGGGCTTCTGAAGCCAGTTACTGCTCCTCAAAGTATCGCAGAAAGCACCTGTTGTCAACCTGAGCCTCACGAAGGACAAGCAAACAAAAACAAACTTTCAAAAGACCCTTGGCACCATGTGGAGGAAACAGAAGATACAAAGAAGGAATAATTTCATAGAAGCCAACCAGGCTTTTAGGAGGTATGACTAGTTCTTCCTTACTTGCTTTCTTTCCATTCCTTTCAATACAGTTATTGAATTCATGCCAACTTAGAAGTATAATTTCCTTGGATAATTATTCTTTTTTAAGAGTTAATTACTTCACCAAAGGCTTATGGGCTAGTAGTCATTTATGCCTCAATAGGGATTAATTTAACCATTTGCTTTTCTCTTAACATCTAGTTGTGACCAGCTGGGTTTTGCCTGAGGAGGGGGGATTAGAAATATTAAAGAATGTCAATGGTTGAAAATGGCCTGGTCGAACTGAAAATATGGTTAGAGGTAAATATTTGGCTCAGCTTGGACATAAAGGCACACGCGCAGCCCCCCCCCCCCCAAATACAGAATATACGGGATGCGTTGCGTGAGAATCCACTGGGAACCTGAGCTGCTAGAGCAAGGAGGACATTCTCTCCTCTGTTTCCTTTCTTGACCCTACTTTGTGGGCACATAAATCAGACTGCGTCCATTAATCCTATATTTGTAGGACATAAAATTTTATTGTCTAGCCTGAAACGTATAATGGAATAGGAAGGGATCAAGTTTGCATTTGAGAACCAATTTAAAAGCAGAGTTTTTAGGTTCCAGCTTCTTCCCAAGCGGGGCTGAGCCTCTTCCACAGTCCATGCTAATTCACACCCACCACTATGTCACGTGCTGGAGTCTACTCTGAAACTCCAGTGATGTATTTATCATTGTAATGAGCATATCACTCGAGGTACTCTGCCCGTAGAACTGAATATACTAATTAGAAGGACATTTTACATAATAATTTGTAGAATGACCAAGATTCCCTAACTAATAAGGAAATACATTTTCTCCTATCTGAGAGTGCAGAAAAGGGAGAGAGGAATTTTAGGGGTTGTCACTAGAGCAAAACCAAGAAAGCACAAATGTAATTAGCGCACTCAGCAGGCATTGACCATTCATCATACAGTCACTGAACACCTACGATGTGTGGGTGTCCAGGATGCAAAATGAATCAAGTCACAGTCCTTCTCCTCCTTGGCAGTGTTCAAGTCTGGCTGGGGGGGGGGGGCGGACAGAAGCCTTAGAGATACTTCCTCTGTCCGGTGTTGAACGCTATACCATACCCGAGGCATGTGGGATGCTCTGACCAGCTTGTGGGAAGGGGAAAGGAATTGAGAGAGCACTTTGACTCTGGAGAACATTGAGAGAGTTGAGGTGAGGTGATGACTGAAAAGCAACCAACCAGCTGTTCAGATGGAGTCGAGACTGTCACTCCTTGAACTTTCACCTCCATAGCAATGTCTGCAGTGTCACTTAGGGAAATTGCTTGAAATGTACAAATCTCGCGTCACCCTCCTGGAACTGTTGGGTGTGAGCCTGCCCTGGGCCTTTCTGGATGGGAAGGTGACATGGGCCAGTCTGCAGTGTGCACTGCTGCCCCTGAGGAGCTTCCCCAGAGGAACCAGTCCTCAGGAAAGAGGGAAAAGTGGGACTGCTGAGATTGGAAGCTGTCTGAGATTGGGGACAAGTGAGTGACAAGGCGTGGGGCTCATTCCCACTTGAAGCTGAAAGGATGCTGTTGTGGTGAGAGCTGCAGGAGGGGAGATGTGGTCTGTTAGGAACACTGCAATTGTGAGTCCCAGAAAACAAAGACCCCCTGCTTCTCTTCCTAACAAACAGGGCTGTGAGCAGGCAGAACACTGAGGAAGACACAGGAGTCAGTGGTACCAAGTTACAGTCAGGTAGGAGAGAGCAGTTCTGGGGTGCTGCTGCACGGTGGGGTGATTAGATAATGATCACGTACATCTCACAAAGCTAAAAGGATTCTGAATGTTTTTGTCAGGAAAAAAAAAAAGAGAAATCTTTGGGGAGATGGATATATTTAACCTGATCTCAGCATTACACCATAGAAACATATGCTGAAACATCACATGGTACCCCATGAATGTGTACGATTTTAATGTATCAGTTAAAAACTAAAATCTAACCATGGTTTAAAAATCCACAAAGGAGTGACCTCTTCCTATTTGTCCTATTCCAGATCTTGCAATAGCTTTTATCCAGGCTCTGTGGGTGTACATGAATTCCATAGCAATATTTTGCCCCTAGGGGAAAAAAATATGTATTTGGAGTTAAGAGATCCTAATGGAATCATCCTGTGCCATTTACAAACCCATGTAGCTCTGGGTAAGTCACTTCGTTTCACTGTGAGCCTTAGTTTCCTCATCTGTCAGATTAGAATGGTGATTCTTATTGCATATGATTATTGTGGGAATTAAATGAGATAATGTGAAAGTACTGGGAATATGTTTCAAATAGTGTTCAATACATGTTTTATTCGAATCTTTACTATTATTTTCGAAAGCAAGGCAAGCACTGACTCAGAATAGCCAATGGTAGAGAAAGCATGAGAGAGTAAAACAAGTTTATCACTGGTAAGTTCTTTATGTTAGCAATAAAAGGCTAAAAATTCCAGGCTGCTATTCTTCTGAAGGATGGGTAAAAATAATCTTAAGCAGCTGAGCAAATTTTCCACGAGTTGGGTGGGAACCTTCAGCCTGCGGCAAACACAGAGGCTCATTCACCGTGCCCAAAGCACATCCATGCACTCACTGCTTGCTTTTGGAGGAGTTGCTTTATATTCCTTGACAGTTTCCTGGGTTCTCGAACACAAGCTTGAGAAAGAAGATTTTCTGTCTTTTTTATTCTAATACTATTTCCCTGAGACTTTTGATTAGAATATTAATCCCTTCTTGTGCTTTTAGGCAAGCCAAAGCCAATCTAATTGAATTGTTCATTATAAACATGTTTTCTAATGAGTTTGCAATCTAAAGGAAAAAAAACACTACATGGGTTCTTATGATAATAAAGAGAGAATGGAAAGACCAACTAATTATATTTTCGAATCATCTTCTATCAAAGTCTCTCTCTCAAATATCAAAAAGAGCAGGCCAGTGTTCATAAGTCACTGACTTGCAGGGTTGGACAGCTCAATAAACCATCCTGTTCAAAAACCATTCTCTTTATTGCATTTATTTTATAATTCAGATTTTAACAAGCATCTGTTTCTCTTCCTATGTCCCCCTCCCAACCCTCAGTAATGCTGTTAGTAAGCCATCCATTTGCAAATTCATTGACTCATAGATATTGGCACTGAAATTTGTAAAGTTTCTACTTGTTTCTTTTAGAAATCTATTTGTCCTTATTTCTTAGCATTCTGTGTTTTTATGGGCTGTATATTTTCCTTCATCTCCTCACATATTTGGAATTTCTGTTTGCTAAGAGCCCCTACCAAATTGCTCCATTACTTGCAGCTCCTCAGATATAAATTCTATGTGTCACATCTTTGGATCTACTTTCTTGGAATTTGCCTTCCTCTAGGATTAGTAATCTTGGACTATGAATTCATCTTGGGAGCCTGTGAAATTTCTGCTTGGGTGCACAGGGTATGGAAGTCAGGGACCCTAGACTCACATACTGAAAGCAATTGAAAGTGGGTTTTGGGGTAAAACCATTAGAACTTAATCTAGCTGTGTACGCTGTATTAGTCCTTCTCTGGTCCTGTGGTCTTAACTCAAACAGAGCCATGGTCCAATATTTTGTGTTTGGAACAGGAAGAAGCATTCCCATGCCTGTTGAGTCCATCACCTTCGTCTGGGCTGATGTTGCCCTAATATTCTTTGTACCTAACACTTAACTTACTTGAACCCAATAAGCTATGGTTTACAAAGCTTATTAATTTTGGGCTGCAGTTGCATCCATGTTGGTAATGCTGGCTGCCATGGAGAGAGGAGCATGGCAGAGCACCTGGCACCATGGGGACAGTGTCTAGAACTGATTCCATGTCAGATGCACAGGAGAATGCCACACAATCTTTTTTTTTTTTTTGTACCAGGGATTGAACTCAGGGGCACTTGACCCCTGAGCCACATCCCCAGCCCTATTTTAAATTTTACTTAGAGACAGGATCTCACTGAGTTGCTTAGTACCTTGCAGTTGCTGAGGCTGGCTGGCTTTGTGATCCTCCTGCTTCAGCCTCCTGAGCTGCTGGGATTACAGGCATGTGCCACTGTGCCCAGCTGAATGCCACATTCTTGCCTGGCAATGACAGTCCAACTTCTCTTACTAAATGCTTTCCCTGTGGATGATTTTCTTTACCTTTGTTAATTCCTGAGTGATTATTTCCCTCCACCCAAAACATATTTTATTAAAATTATTAATAGCATACTAATTAAGTATTTAAGATCCAACCTCCTTAAACTTAATGAATGGCTCTGGGATATGTCTAAGTGGTAAGTAGTGGGTCCACTTCCATCAGCCACTGTGGTCTGATGTGCGTTTTCTCACAGAAAACGCAAAATGCAAACAGGGCCCCAGTTTTCTGCATTCTGCAAGGATATGCCATCATGGTGATGGTGGTTAAATCTTCCATCATTCCCAATCATCCCTGTTGAAAGTAAAAGACCACAAACCCAAAGATCCCAGCTTTATCAAGAAAAATCCAGAAGTCCCTTTCAACTTATAATATGAATTTCAGTGAAAGCAATATGTTAATCCCACACTTTAGCTTCTTGGGAATTAATCAAGACAGGTATCTAATAATGGAACACCATGCTATAATAAAACTTCACTCTAGAAATCCCAACTGATTATAAATTACAGTCACAGCCACTCAGCCACAATGGATGTCCCACGTCCCTTATGTCCCCCACTATTCCAAACTCCTGACCGCTGTCTCCCCCACCCCCAGTGAAAAGAGAAACAAGTAGGGATGAAAGATAAGTGATCAAGTCTAATTCATGTGCTTTAAAAATTCTCCTTGGATGTGCTGGTGTTAGTGAGAATTCTTCTTATGTTGAAATATGAAGGGTAGTGGAAGGCTGTCTGGGGAGCCTGGAGAGAGGAGGGATCCAGAGACTGACCAGGAGAAGAAGGAGGCGTGGACTTAAATGAACCCCTGTGCTCTTACACTCCCAAATTCTCTCAACTTAGAACTTAGGGAATTGCTCCACTGGACTCATCACTGATTTCAGCTGATCAGCTTCTTGGCTAACGGGGAGGAGACATCATCTTAGAAATGTGGCTCGTGGAGACTCTCACAGCCTTCCTGTCTCCACCCATGTGGGATTCCGGTCAGTGGGACAGCTGCTTTCTCTAGTTCGTGAACAAAACCCCAGCATTCTTATGTGGAACCACTCCATTTTTACTTTTTTGAAACTCTAGTTCGGCAAAAGAAACTGTTTCATTTCTGATTCCACTTTAAGGGGCATAAGGAAAGTGATTGGGTGGGAAAGGAAGTACTAATTTGAATTCCTAAGAAACTATGATAACATTTAGAATTTATATGTATTATGAGTTTTATGCTAGAGCTTATTGCCTGCATGGCAATTCATTTCAGATGAAAGTTTTTAATATACAAACCACATCACTTAAATTTTAAATGAGGCTAGTGAGTATTCAATATACTGTGCATGCTTCTCCAAATCGCTGAACGTTCTGATTGCAGTAGGAATGTTTGAATGACAGCGTGTGAGTCAGCCCTGGACGATGTGGAAGGAGCCTGTGATTCTCCTTTTGGCTTCCTTGATCTGTAGCTGGGTGACTGTGAACCAGTCGCTGGGCTTCCCCAGACTTCTGTATTCTCTAGGGAGTTAGTTTTACACACACACACACACACACACACACCTCAGTGCCCTGCAGCTTCCAGATTTTTCTTCTAAATGGGTGTGCCTCTTTTGAAGGCAAGGACAACTTGACAAACAGAAGTGACCTATCACATATCATTAAATAGTTATGTGTCTATATTAATCTGTACAGTTTTAGTCCCACACTCATTTAATTAAGTCTATATTGAACACCAGAACTCTTTATATTAAAAACAACAAAATGAAAAGAATTTTGCCTTTTGCTCAAGATGAATAAAGAAACTCCATGTAAGATTATTATAGGGCTGGGGATGTGGCTCAAGCGGTATCGCGCTCTCCTGGCATGTGCGCAGCGCTGGGTTCGATTCTCAGCACCACATACAACTAAAGATGTTGTGTCTGCCGAAAACTAAAAAATAAATATTAAAAAATTCTCTCTCTCTAAAAAAAAAAGATTATTATAGTTATAGGTCTTTTTCTTTCTTTCTAAAAGTTAACTAGCACACAAAGAAACTCTTCCCATGTAACCTGGCTGTGGTCCTGGGAAAATGAAGTCAAGGTCATGGGTCTGGGCCCTATCTGGACTAGCTTGCTCCATTCCATTTGTGGCCATGGGCTGAGACTCTCAGGCATTTCTGCTTTGCTCACTGTCACTACAAGGTGAAAGGGTACAGACAGATTGGTTCATGGTTGGAAAGCAAAATTAAAAGCATGCCCTGAAGTCATAGGGAGTCAGAATGACGCCATCCTCTCAAATGCAATATTGTTAAAATAACTCATACAAAAGGAACCTAGCCTCTGATTCTTTGTGACAAAATATAACTTGCTAAAGTTTAGCAATTAGTTAATATGGTTCAGTTGCCCAGGTGAAAACACATTGGCAGGGACATTATTAGAAAAGAAACCCGCAGCAATGTATCACGCAATAGTTAGAATATGACAAAATTAAGAGATTTCTGTCCTCTGAAAGCTAATGCTATGAGGGTGATGCTTATTTGATGTTGTCATAGTTATATTTTTCAAACTGCAGTCTTGTGTGCGTTATTCTTTATTTGTTGCCTTTTTAACCTTAAAATGCTGTTAAATCAGGGAACAGCAAACCATCTGGCAGAGGCACAGGACTGGACTCCTGGCACAGAGGCTGCCCTGTCACTCACCAGCCACACAATCTTACACCGGAAACTTAATCTCTTACCTTGATATTCCTTAAATATTACAAAATATTTGCAATGGGAATACCCACACCTGTTCTCAACTCTACAGGTCAATATAGGTAAAAAGCAAAGTCTTTGGAAGACATAAAAACACTTGGAAAATACCTTTTTATCACACAGGGGTAAGTGAAATAAATTTAGTGAAAAAGCTCAGATCTTCAAAAGATATAGATATTAATAGTTCTATCAAGATTTTAATAATTCTATTAAGAATTTTTAATTCAGAAATTCAGAAGAAATAGTTACCATTATTATCATCCAAGCCTTGATTTTAAACACTATAACAAGGCACTTGTTTAATGCTGATGGAAAGGCAAAATTCTAGATACTGAATTGCTTCTACATTTAATACTTGTGACCGCAAGTATTTGGCTACAAATTGAGGCCTTTAGGCCAAATCTGACCAATAGGCATATTTTCTTTGGGCCCCACAGTGTTAGAGCTTTTGGAATTTGAATCCTCTGTGGTTTACTAATCCTTACTTATCACTCTCTATTTTCTGATTCTTTAGGTCAGTGTAGTCCAAAAGAGATACATATGTCATTAAATTTTTCTAGTAGCTACATTAGAAAAGTAAACAAAACAGGTGAAATTAAGCTTGATAATATGTTTGATTTAACCCAATATACCCAGACTATTATTTCAACCTGTAATTGATATGAAAAATATTAAGATATTGTATTTTTTTGAGCCATTTCTTCAACATCCAGAGTATATTTCATGCTCTCAGCACCTCCCGGTGGAGAGGGCTGCATCTCACGTGCTCCTGCCCACAGGGCTGGTTGCTGCTGTTTGCTGTAGGTGCTTCCCTCACCCAAGTGCCCTCCCTGTCCCTCTGGCAACAGGTCTGAGTGCTGGTCCCTGAACAACAGCAGCGGCATCACTCAGGAACTTTTAAACTTTTGTTAAAAGTACAAATCTTAAGCTTCACCTCAGACCTACTGAACCAGAAAGTCATGTGTAAGAAGCCCTCCAGGAGATCAGGAACTGCTAATATTGGATCTCTGGGCATTTTAATCTGCAACTCTGGCTTAAATGATGATAATCATGATTAACAGGCAAGATCAAATCCAATGAACAACTCAAGTGGCCTCAGCTAAAATGTGTTCAGTGGGTCTTTGTGAGGCTTCACTGACCAAGTAAAAGAGACTCCTAAGTATAGTTTAAGAATTATGCATTTAGCTGGGTGTGGTGGCACATGCCTGTACTCTCAGTGGCTTGGGAGGCTGAGGCAGGAGGATTGCAAATTCAAAGCTAGACTCAGCAATTTAGTAAGGTTCTAAACAACTCAGTGAAGCCCTGTCTCTAAATCAAATATAAAAAAGGGATGGGCAGGTGGCTCAGTAGTAGAGCATCCCTGGATTCATTCCCTGGTCCAAAAAAAAAAAAAAAACCAAAAAACTCATTAAACTCTGTTTCCTTTACATATTCCGGACTGGCTTAGGGTGTGCCCAGCATGACACTGTCTAGTCAAATGATCCTTGAGCTGTGGGTGGGGTAGAGCTCCACCTCCACATCATCATTAGAACAAAGATCTACCTGGGGAGGGAAAAGCTGACTCAGGTTAGTGACAGAAAAGAGCAAAGGATCTGAATCCAGTACATGCTTTACTTCAGAGGTGCTGCAGAGTGTGGCTTTTCATATAACCTCTGTCTCTTTTTCTCTGTCTAGAAAATGATATCGTGATATTGGTGATGGATGACGATGAATTAGTAATATCTGTTCAGTTGGCCTCACAGTACAATTGAGAAGATCAAATGAGATCACAGAGGTAGAGAGTCTAAGAGGTGCTAGACTGCAGGACTTTTGTTGGTGTTAAATTCACACTATCGTGTATATGGCTCATATTTACCCTGCAAGCAAATGTGGATAAGAGAGTTTGGGAAATTGCACACGGTGTTGGAAGTGAAAGAAGCTAAGGTACAAGAAGCAAGGGACGGACTTGGGGGAGGTGCGCTGAGAGACACTGCTAAGAATCTGCTTGGATTGGACAGTTTTGCCAGCTTTGAAAAGTCCTCTTTGAATTCTATATCATTTTAATACATAAATTACAATGTTACTACACTACTGACTGTCATTAAAAAATCTAGAACCATCTATCTTCTATTATTTACTGCTCTACCCCTTCTCTTCTTCTACTTGAGCTTCCTAACTAAACAGCCTGTGATCAGAGCCACAGAGGCTGGGCCAATGAAAGGTAAACAACACTTTGCCAACTGGAAAATAAGATGCCGGTGACTTCTGCTTCCTGTGAACACGTCATTAGCAATAAATGAGTCACCAGATGTCACACAAAAGACTCAAAATTAAGATCTATTCCAAGTATTTGTGTGCAGTCTGAGTAGGAGTTGAAAATGGACTCTTCCCAAGAGAGCAGCATAAGATAACACACCATTTTTGCCTTCTGATAGTTTGACCCTTTCTAAATGTAAAATGCAATGCATTCCTTGGTTTGCAAAATGAAAAAAAAAAAAAAAAAGCATTTCTTCTTAGGGCTGAGGAGCAAGCAGCGTGTCATCCTGCAGGCCCAACTGCATAAGGCTAAGGAGGAGACTTTTGAACGTTCTGTGCCATACCAAGACCACCAGCCCCTCTGGTTTTTAACTCTGCTATAGCAATTTCATCTTTTCTCACCTTCACACCTTCATGTTCAGTAGGTGATCTCTCCTTTTACCACCAGAAACAAAATTGTTCAAGTCAGCAACTGTCAGCGTCAACGCCACTCTTCCTGAACTCTGCCATGATAGCAACTTGGGAGTGCTCGCCTTTCCCCACCAGGTATGACAACTCTCCTCTTGTTCCTCCAGCTAGCTAAACCCGCTGCTCTGTCCTCGCAGTTACCAGTCTCCAATCTGAAGGCAATTGTGGTCGGGAAGGGAAGCCCACAGTAGGAAACAGAAGAGCACAATTCCACTCGAGCCAGCAGAAATTTCAGATGATAAGCTGGAATGATGGAAATATCTAACACTCTCTAGTTTTTATAAACAAACATTTTTTTGGCTGAACTTCTCCGGCCTAGTTCCTCTGCAATTTCAAAATCTTTACAGTTGCTCAGTTCTAGCTGAGGATCGTGGCTGTTTGAAATCATTTATTTTTTTTTCTCCCCAATTAATTTTGGCTCTTATCTCCCCTAAGATAGGTGAAGCTTATAAAGCGAATTTAAAGAGTGAAAGTGAATTATCATTCTCAAGCCTCCTCTTAGAGAACTATTTACACAGAACTTCTCTACACATAGAAACCCTCCAAAGCACTTTAAAGTTTATTTCTGGATCATTAGCTACTCATCAGATGTTAGAGATGCAGGAGATACTGCCCTATGACCTTCACATAAAGGAAGACAGAGCATCATTGATTAGTTATGTCAGGGAGGAAAAATATCAATTTAATCCCTTCAGCTGCAAAACTTTAGCACAAAGTGATATATAAAGGTCCAGCTAAATTTATTTAATGTACAGCTATTTTATTCTCTATTTTTGCTGGTCTCTGATTCACAGAATTGACAAATAATAGCTCAAGGTATATCATTTATGATTAAGTGAATATTTGCTATGTGCCAAGTATGGTGTTGTTTCAGTCTTTAAAGAGCACAAGGAGGGACGACATCACCATTCCTATTTTTTAGCTGAGGAAGCAGGCTCAGAGAACAGGTCCTTACATTTTTGATGTTCTAGGGGGGTATTGAGGCTCCATTATTTTGAATGATTGATAATGTTATCTGTCCAGTGCTTCTCCACCAGGGGATGTTTTGCTCTCAAGGGTCATCTGGCAGTGTCTACACACATTCTTCATTTGTACAGCTGGGGTAGGGGTAGGATGGGGGTTATCAGCATCTAGTAGGTAGAGATCAGCCTGATGCTGACCATTTTACCAATCACGAGACAGACACACCCCCCACCCCCCCACCCCCGCAAAGAAGCATCTGGTCTAAGATGTCAACAGTGTTGCTATAGGGAAACCCTCTTCCAGGCCTTACTTTTTTTTTATTTTTTTAACTTTGCTAATTTTTATCTCTTTTATGAAATGTTAACTATACGTTGCATTTTATAGGTGGCTTTGGTTTTCTGTATTTTATTTTCTCAAGAAAGCTATTGATTTCTCAAAAGATAAAAACCCTCCTGGGTTATCCCTGAGCAGTCCTGGGTGGTGGTGGGTGCTCAGCAGGAGCTCCGAGCCTGGAAACTGACTGAACACCTGCCGTGTGAGGTCATTTTAGAAATTACCCTCTCTAAGCATTTTATGGGAGTACAGGATTCTGCACAAATACACTAGAAGAGTGCATTCTTCATATGAACTTCAAGAGTTGACGGCTGTTTTCTGGCCCCAGGTCCCCACTTCCAGGAGGAGGCCACCCAGTCGGGAAGTCAAATCCTGCCCTCTGGTGGCACTGCCATCATAGGCAAGGCAGGCATGACTGAGGGCCAGAGGGCATCCATTGCACCCTTAGGGTCTGAACTGATTCTGCAATATTTGAATATAAATACAGCTTTGCATTCACCTAGGCCTTTCTTCCATGAGGAACAGCACAGGAAATATTACATGTCACCAAAGCTCTCATTAGAATTAAGCCAAGGAGGGAAAGCGAGAGAGAAAGAAAATGAACATTTAGGAATCAAGGAGCCTTTCTGGAGATTTGGCATCTGAAGCGTTTAGTTCATTAGCCTCATTTTTCTGTTGCTTGCCTTCTCTACAAAACTGTTTATCTGCCCCATGAGGGCATAGGATATTTGTTTTTATAGCAGAGAAGAGCTTTATAAAAAGCAATATGAAGAGACTTCTATGGCCAAAATTCTCTGGCCACATACTAATGGATACCAATTCCTGAGGCATTTTCCTTTCAAATTTCTCATAGACTAGTTCGAGAAGAAAAGCACCATGAAGTTTGAAAGACCAGCTAAATCAGAGGGAATTATACTTCTCCCTCTTTCCCATTAAGAAGTCTATTCTTTTGCTATGAAACCCCCACTGAACGTCTTATCAGAGAGAGCAGCTTTTTTCTGTATACTGCTGCCAAATGGGTAACATTTTAGTGGGGCATTTGAAGTCATGATATACAACTCCCTGGGAGACAAATAAGGTCACTCCCAAGGTCTCTTCATTGAGAACATCAGAGCTTTCCAAAGATGTACACAGCCTTTCCTGGATAATCAGGGTAAAACAGAAATGAAGAAAAAGCCTATAAAGTCCAAAAATAAAGAAACAATCAGATGGAAACACTCAAAATTGGGAGTGAAAAGATATGGCGAATGCTGACGCTGAATCTTAATATATAAAACCAAAAGCACAGAGGAAAAAAGCAACGTAATCTAAGAAGTTGAGAGGGAATCCGTGGACTGTAGGATTAGCAGGGATAAAAAGACCTAGAACAAACACTGGCCTAGAATTAGGAGTGGGGGTCTTGGGGCTTTTGCTTTTCCCCTCTAGAAATTGAGACCTCAGGCCAGTCATTAAACCACCCTTGAACTTTGACCATACAAGTAGGAATGGGACTGTGGATCCTCTGCCCTGTCCTGGAAAGAATGTTATAAGAGGAGGTATCTAAACTGATTCCTTCATAAGACAGTGTATATTACACATTCCATATGGAGAGATTAGGTAACAATAAAAACCAGTTTAATAAACGGCTAGAGTGGAAAGCTAATTTCCATACCAAGAGCCATATATCCAGCACTTTGAATCTTAAAGGGAACACACATTTATGTTAGCAGAGAGTGTGTTGCTGGAAAGGAACCAACCATAAACTGAGCAGTTAAAAAGTCAGGGTCAGGGTTCCTGGCTCCATTTCTGACTTATCACGCAATTAGCTCATCTCATTCTCTTTTGGTCTCAGTCTTTTTTCCATCTAAAATGGAAAAAAAAAAAAAAAAAAAACCTCCATGCTGTCAAGATAAGGTCAAATGAAGCAGGCAAAAATGATTATGATATATTACAAGCTCAATAGATATTATCTATTATTACTATCATATATATTAACAATATCACCTATATACTAAATTGCCCCATAAACTTTATCTTATATGTAAATTGGTCACATTATTACTTATGGACAAGAAATCAATTGGAATTGGGTTAGAAGACCTTTTAATATAATAAGATGTGATGATATAATCTATTAGTAATCCCATAAAGCAACTTAAAGAATCAATTTTCAAACTGAAAGAAATGAACTTAAAGAATCAGTTTTCAAATAAAAGAATGAACATCTAAAGTATAGATGATTTTAAGATTATTTTAAGGTAGAGCATCAAAAAATATCGTACCATAGACCTTTGCTTGGTGGATCATAATTCAACTAATTAAATGATAAAGATCTCCTTAAAAATGTAGGATTAAGAGAAAAACAAACTTCTTTGCCTGCAGCTTCCCTAGTATTCATGTAGGACTCTTCCTTGAATTATCTGACTTAACATGTGGTAGTTGTTGTTTCTTAATATGACTTCACGAGTTCACTTTCTAACAATTATACAACACTGTAATGTATCTGGTAATAACATTTTGGGTATTATTTTATTATTATGTAAAATAATGAAAACCATATTAGGCTAAATATTTTATTTTTTTACTCAGAATAGGGCAGGCAGATTTGTACAGTTCATTAGATCTTTGTGAGAACAATGTAACATGCTAATAATTTTGAATATCTTCATGTGAAAAGATTCCAATTCAGAGAAAATATATTCTAAAAATCAGTCAATTCCAATAGTCCCTCTTGGTTACATATGTAAGTCAGTGATCATCTTAAAGTAATTAACTAAATAAATTATATGATGTCTTTATGTTAAACCAAAAATGAAAGTGCTGTTTTTACATGAAAAGCCATTTTGCATCTTGGGGATTTTCAATTTAGACTTAGAGAGTAGTTTATGTGGATCAGGAAGTCGAAGAAATTTCTGTGATACAAGGAAATTCACGAATCAAATGTATTGTTCTTCTTCAAAGACATCCGAGAATAAATTTGTATGCCCTTTGTCCCTGGAAACATACACAATTTTTATTTTATCAGTGGTGTTAGTTATCAGGTTATACAAGTGAAGTCTATTTTAATTTATAATGTAGTGCCACTATTATTCTTTAATCTTCTGTTACCCTTGAAATAACTTAAGACCGAGAGCCACAGAATTTTATTGTTGGAATGGACACCAGAGATTATATGTGTCAGCATTCACATGTTCAAATACTTCAGGGACTGGGAGGAACAGAGATGAGTGAAGTGGCCTGGTGGTGAAGGGAGGGCCAAGGAATATATTCCCTAGCTTTAGTCAATTGTGATCATGGTGATCAGAGTGGGATATAGCTGATTTTTAAAGATAAATTAGAAATTTCAAATATTATGTGAAATAACTCGTTCTGAGAAGTTTTCAATTAATGCAAATGAAAAATACAGCACCAGGGAACTGAACTGAACTCTTCTACAGTTCAGATTTGGTCTTAGTCCTGACAATTTGCAACTTAGGATCCAAGCCAACCCCCTAATTTTTCAACTGAGAAAACAGACTCCTAGCCCTGCATGATGCTGCAGACCCCATTCCAATGTTGTCTATGTGACACTAAAGACTTGTAGTAAACCTCTGCTAGTCAGACATCTCCTCTCCCATTTCCACATGAAGCAGCAATTGTGGCCCAGGAGTTAGAGGCGGAGGAGACACAGAGCCGTGATGGCAGGAGGCATAGCTCCTGCCAGCAACTTATTTTTCCCTTTTTATTTTTCTGTATCATAAAGGATGCTATTATGTCTTTTAGAGCTACATTCCATTAACGTGAAGTCTCCGTGTGGTTGTATACAGCATAGAACCTATGATATCTGGGATGGAGTGCTGCTATTTCACAGAGCCACGTGGATTTGTGGGGCCTGGTTACATAACTGATGAGAAGGTGAAATTTTAAATAAACACTAAAATATTTATTTTTGAATGTTTTATGACCAAGAAAAGTGTTTCTAAAGTGAATTTTGATGTTCCAAGCATGAAATTACCTACGCATTTATGTTGCACCAGGTGTGTTATTCAGCTTTTCATTACTGGGACCAAGATACCTGACAAGAACCACTTAGAGGAGAGAAAATTTATTGTGGCTCACAGTTTAAGACATTTAGTTCCCGGTTGGTTGACTCCACTGCTCTGAGCCCAGGTCAGGCAGCACATCATGGCGGAAGGGGATGGCAGAGAAAAAGCTTCTCAGCTCATGGCATCCAGGAAGCAGAAAGAGGGAAGTTTTCTTTAGGGAAAATGAACTTGCCAAGGGATTACCCTAGGGATACCCATCTCCTTCAACCAAACCCTCCTGCTACAGTTACCACCCAGCACAGCAGTCCTTTCAAATTAGGATGACCGATTAGCTCACAGATGTCACAATTGACCTCTGAATACTGCTGCACTACCACTGGAGATTTTTGGGGACACCTCATATCTTAACCATAACCCTAGTTATGTTCTATTTGTTTATGTTTATGTTTAAATAATAACATATTTTCTAGATTCATTCACTGCTGGCTCAAGAATACAAATAAAAAACAAAGTCAGAGAGAAGATACCTGCTATGGATGAGGCAGACACACTGAGAAGTTATACAGAATTACTACTGGGTGTATATGAAGTGCTTCTGACTATAGTGACACTTGACTATAATATACATTATTTAGGATTCTAGCCCTAATAAAACTTCCTAAACAACAAAGTTGATTTTTCCCCCTTTGTTAGAAAAAGAAAGAAAAAAACAACAGTGTATGTATTATGTATTATTAGCATATTTTAAATTCCATAAAAAGACTATGGTGTTATTTAGTTCAGAGCTTGGTTGGCCGGAAGAACATAGCTCATGATTTCATTCACAGTGCCTTGCATGACATGGCTGGGGTCTGCAGAGGTGCTCATGTCTACATTAATTGCATTTCATGTAAACACGACTTTGGATGCTTTTTGAAACTAGGGTTTCCAGGATGAGACAGAAAACTCAGATGGAAAGTGGTGGCCTGATGATATGAACTTTCTTCTAACTGATTCAGACAGCACCATGTTGAGGGCTACAAGTGCCTCTTTCCTGGGGAGTCTACTCTGGAGGTAAGGCGCACCAGTCTGTGGAAGGTGGCAGAACTGCTCCGTGAGCCTCAGACAGGCCAGGAGGGCCACACTGAGAAGGAAATATGGGCCTCCGTAGGGACTACACCCCTGTTGAAAAGGAAACTTTTACCTGAGAGTTTCAGTATTAAGCTAATATTTATGTATTAGGCTGCTGGGGATAAACTCGGCATCTAGCGAAGAATATTTGGGGAGCATTAGAACAAAAAGTTTGATCTTAGCATCTGAAGTCCCATTTGAGTGTTCACTTCAGACACTGTAGTTTTCACCTCTAGAAATTCAATTTCAATCCTTTTTATATCTTCCATGCCTCACTTAATATGTTCAAACTTTTGTCTAGTTCCTTAAACACATGAAATATAGTTACAATAACCATTTAATGTCCTTGTATAAAAATCCCATTATCTGTCATTATTAGGTCTGTTTCTATTGACTATTTTTCTTTTCATGGATTGGTAATTTCCTGCTTCTTTGCATGCCTGATAGTTTTATCATGAATGTTCAACACTGTGAATTTTACTTTGTTGGACATTTGATTTTTTTTTTTTTTTTTAAATAAAAACTCTCCCTATTTGTCCTGGGGACAGCTGAGTTACATTTCCCTCTTTGGGGTTTTGTTAGGTGGGATAAGAGCAGCATTTAATCTAGGAGTGACTTTTTTTTTTTTTCTATTCCTGAGGCAAACCCTTCTGAATATGCTACCAGATGCCCATGAAGTATGAGATTTTCTGCTCTGGCTGGTATGAACAGGCTCTGTTTTCTGGTCTAGCTAATCTCTGGGGCTTATTCCTTCCAATCCTTTTGGGCAATTTCTCACCCAGGGGACCCTTTGCAGATACCCAGGACCTTTGATAGGGGCACTCTCTCCTCTTTGGTAATCTAACCTTGAACTCTAGCCTCCTTGGACTCTACTGACTCCCAGTTCCTTCTCCCCAAATCAGGAGGCTGTTGGGCTTCACCAGCACCTTCCTGCCCTGGACTGCTGCTGGAGGTTCTTCCAGACAGTAAACTGGGGTGATTCTGGGGTTCCCCTCACTTAGTTTCCTATCCTTTGGAGATCATTGCCCTTTGTTATCTGCTGTCCATTGTCTTGAAAAACCTTCGTTTCATACATATGTCCAGTATTTAGGGAGCTCCAGTTCTTGGTGCTCCACTTTGGCTGGAAGCAAAAGTCCTAGAATTTGAGATTTGATCTTATGTGCTATTTGATTTTCGAAGAACTACTAAGCCTCATCCTCATAAGCCAATTTATGAAGTGGGGAATGATTAGTCAGTGGAGTTCTGCATGGGAAAACATGCTAGAGTCATAAGAACACCCATACTCAATAGGTGAGTATGGGTGTTCTTATAGACTGAGCTTAATGAACTCTTCTCTCCTTGATGGGAATCACCCAAATCCTTTCCTTTACCCAAACAGAGGTGCTTTCCATATTTATTGCCCTCTTGCCAACTGACAACCTTGCCCTTGGCCTTTGAATATGCTGGTAAAGGGCCTCTAAGCCAAAGAGAAAATCTGTCTCTGTCCAAAACCCATAGGGCAAAAAACAAGAAATATTTTCAAATATTTTGCCAAAGCTACACCAACACAGCATTGTGGACCCATCAACAGGGCCTCTGTGATTTTATAGCAATAAAAATCCCATTTTTCTTATTTATACCTTAATTTAAAATAATCATTTTCTCTAAACCATGAAGTAGAAAGGACGCAGAAAACTATTAATGGGGAACATCTGCCCACTATCATAAATCCATGGAACTCACTCAGTTAGTTTCTAAGCAGTACATTAACATTTAAAAAGAAAATGAATTTTTTTATCAAAGGAAAGATATCTTCTTTCTGATGTATAAAAATTCCAACTTACTAATGTAGAAACGTGAGTGAAAAAATAATAAAATCCTATGGCTTTTTTTATTGCATGTTTATTTAGGCCAAACCAGTATGAGGCGGCTAGATTAATTACTTTTATACTGTTAAGTACTGTACATAGTTAATTATTTCATCCAAGTCGTGTCTGAGCCAAACCTGTGAATTGCTATTCATGCAGGGCAACCACGATAATTTATGTACTCCCTCCATGCTACAGCCTGTTAATATATTATTTTTGATTCAAAACTAGATGTTAAAAGTTTGCAAGAGGCTTTTAAGGACTACCCCATGACATAAGTTCTGAAATTATGGATTTTGAAATTAAGGTTGACAACATGCTATGATAGCAAGTTATTTCAACGATGGAATTATAATAGATATGATCTGAAATATATATTCTCCTATGGTGTATTCTGGTCTATTGACTTTTAAGGTTTCAGCTTATGCTTTTTAAATTCTGCTTGATTTTCTGATATATATATCTTTTGGGTCCTCAGTAATTTTTCTACACACCTATGACATGTACAAAATCTGATCTTACTCATTTTTCCCAACCAGCTAATCAGATTCTTAACTGTGGCTACAAGTGCCCAGTAACTTCGAGCACTTACAGAGGCGCTATAATTAATTAATTAATGCTGCTCCCAGGGTGGCCCTGCATGAACAGCCTTAGAATCATCTGGGACTTTACTAGCAAAGTACTCTCAGACCCCATGTCATACCTACTGAATCTGAATCTGCATTTTAGAAAGATTCCCCAGGCGATCTGGATGTCCCTTAAAATTTGAGAAGCACTGTCTAGAGATTGTCACTTACACTCGTCCTTGGACCAGATAGTTTTCCCTTCAGTAGCTGAAGAGCCCACAGCCCACGCCACCAGAGAGTGGCTGCCAGGCAAGAGAACTGAGGTTGGGGCTGGCAAAGTACTGCTTTCAGGAGGAGCTTGTGGAATAGTGAGGAAGAAAGGCTCCAAATAAGGCAAAGGGGAAAAAAAATGTATGTCATGTAAAGCCGCCATTTGTCAACTCTATTCATATAATTTTCAGAGGAAAAATAATACAGACTCAGACTTCTTTGCTGGGTATTGGGTCAGAGGGGCTTTGTTGTTTTAGAGGAAAGAGCATCTAAAAGGGTGGTCACACCTGTCTTTAAAGCACGTTTTTTTTTTTTTTTTTCCATTTTTACTTTTTCTCTCTATGAACCATGTGAATTTTTCCACGTAAATAATTCTAACTAACAGATGTTCCACTTACAATGCAGCCACCTTCTGCATTATTGCCTTTTTTTTACAGGGACTTTCAAACTGTTCGACCACTAGAGGTCTGTATTACCTATTTTTAAAAATTATATCTCACTGGCTAAGACTTTCACCTCTCCATTTAAATACCTCTTTCTATGTTTTCAGACTTAAAAATCTGTTCATGACCTAACACCAGAAGATAAAAATCATGACACTTTAAGAAAGGAAGAAAACATAACGCACAGCCTTCCATTTGGAAAGAGACCAAGTCTCCCCTGTTATTTCTGGTGGACAGAGAGCACGCCTTCAAACAGATCAGTGGCCAGCTGCAAATCAGGGGAACATTTATTTTCTGTAAAATGCCTATGCCAAAATGGTCCTTGTGGATACTTAAGATCTGTTTTAATTTTAAAATTTAAAAAGCATTTATTTTTCTATTGCAATGAAAGAAAAATTAAGTAATCAAATTCTCATTTAGATCCATTAAGACACCAACTTGACAAATTTTATGGGAGTTTTTAAATAAAACTTTCTTTTATTTTTCATACTACATCAGTTTAAAAATTAATGTCCTTTCAGGCTTGTTTTATAAAGCTTTGCTACAGTTTTGTAAACTAATGTATGAGCCTGAGTTTTCCTGGTTCAAGTTATTATAGAGGCATTGCTTGCTGGTGCTACCTACTGCAAAGAGGGCCCCCCAAGTTTTCTCTGTGCTCCCTGACCATGTGGACATTTCAATAGAGTAGCCCATTTGGGTCTGTTCTCTGCCAGCATCAGCACAGGGTATGAGCCTTCCAGAAGACTGAAAAAGAAGTTTCCTATTTTCAGGACTACCCTGAATAGAAATGATGATTTTTTTCCCCATAGCATATGGAGCAGGCCTCCTAAAGCCTCACACACTCATATATTTACATATTTAAACAAAATGGTTGAAAATATCACAGACCATAAAAGCTACAATTTACTGAGCACTGCACCAGGGGTTTGGATTCTGATGCTAGATTTTCACAGATTCTAATTTTTCCTGCTTTTGGGATAAGTGGCTACATTTGTTGCCAGGCACAAGGCTAAGAGGTTCCCCTCTCTTCCAGGCATTATTGCATAATGTTCCGGGTCCACCACGCCTCCAGAAGCATACACAGGTCTAGTGTGGCTTCCCTCTCACTCTGTCACTTGATTAAAACACAATAATTTGTAAGTGTTATTTGGCAGATCAGCCAAGTTCCTTTCAAAGGCTAATATTTAACAGAGGGGGAAAACCACCAATCCCAACCCTTTTAAAAAGTGTTTTCTATGTATTTGTAGGCAAATTGCCTCGTGTTTTAGATAGACCTCAAAGCTACATTCAAGAATAATTTTAGTAAGGTCTTGCACCACTCATCTATGTAATCCAAATGATCGGTTCGACAGCAGAAGGGAACTAATCCATAGTGCCATAATTTGTACTACAGACCACATCATTTAAAGCAGTTAAAAGTTTTTTCTTCATTTCCTGTTGCATTTCTGCCTACGGCTGGTGGCATATGAATTAGCAATTTTTCTCACTGAAATGTGACAGAAAAAATATCTGCTTTACTCTATTCTGAAGATCTCTCTCAAAGCTCGTGACTCTTCTATTATTCAAATGATGCTCGCTTATACTCGTACCCAATATCAGTATAAACCTGTAATTAAATACTAGCACAGTGTTCACTTGCATGAAAAACAAAACAAAACAAAACAAAAAACGCTGCTATTGTAGCAGTTAAACAACAACAGCAGGATCTCAGGCATTGACAAACTTGGTGGGTTATTTCTGGGAGAGCAATGGTTAGAAGCAGAGCACTGGAGTCTCAAATCTGGGACCTGGTGCTGACACTGGTTAGCAATGAGGCCAACTTCTACTTGGTTTCCATTTGGTCCAAGTGGAGCCAATAAGAGAACTTAGTGTAGATGTTTAATTTTTGTTGTTGGATTTAAAAAAAAAAAAGGAGGGAGACGTTGAGTTAGAGTAAAGGACACAGTGCCCAATACCAGGAAATATCCAGTTAGCATTTACTACTATTTTCTCTATCCTTCCTGTCTTCATTTATAAGCAGCAATACACTGGGATGGTCCCAGTCATGTGACCTCCTAGCACTGGTATGAGAAACATAAAACAATCTGAAACACTGCCTGGCCCCAGCTGCTCCCCCAACTCTTCTCCAAAAATTTGCACCCTTAAAATTAGATCACCCGTTGGGAGAGTTTCAAAGATGATTCATTCCTGAACTGGAGATTTTTCTTCTTCTTCTTCTTTTTTTAATACAGTGACCCTTAGATTACTTTACGTCTCACTTATTGTTTTCTGATCTGGATGACGATGTACATTAGTGCCTCTCTGCCGACAAAACCTTGCACCGATAAAGAGCTAACTAGAGACAGGAACCATTTTCCAAAGCAGTTAAAAGACTCAAGAATCTGTTCAAATTCAGGAAATGGAAAGAAAAAAAAAATTGAGTCTGCTTGTTAAAGGCTGGTTTCAGCCCTTCCTTATTCCACCTCTGGTCATTTAGAGAAGTTTGTTTTCTCCAGAAGGCTTTATAGCATCTTCTTTTTCAGAAGAGAAATCTGTGGGAGAGGCAATTGGAGGAAGTTGGGACTCACTGGCCTTTTCCTGCGGCCAGAATCCTGCCTGAGGGTTAGGCATTCTTTTAACTCACCTGGTCTTCCCAGTGCTGCTGGCATTTCAAGTTAGAATTGCCTTATTTTGCAATGAGCGCTGAAGAGAACAGGTCCTGACGTACAGCTAAAAGGGTTTTTATTCAGGGGAAAAGGACTAGACTCTGGCAGTTTGGCCTTTGAGCATCAATTTCCAAGGACACACAGGAGTTACAAAAGAGGCACATGGCCCCTGAAATCAGAAGCGCTCCCTCTCCCGCGTAGAAGTTCAGGTCCATTTGAACCAGTTGTCATGCCTTTGTGCAAGGAGAGGGAAACTCCTGGTTTGAGGTGATGTATTGTATGTTCTCTTAACGTCCCAGCGCTCGCTCACGGCTGCTTTCAAGGCATGTCAGTCACACTGGCAGGGCTGGGAAACAAATTCCTGAATAGTTATAAATAAATAACCACTTTGTACTATTAACTGGCCCGAGGACCTGGAAAAATACCAGGAAGGTTCTTTTTGGATTATATTCTAGCGTAAAGAGCCAGCCACTCACCAGCTGTTTAGAACTGAACCCCACATTCTCCTGTTAACTCAGCACCATTTCTATAGCTTCCTTTTTAATTCTCTGAGACCAGCGAGTAGGATTCCACTGTGGGCCTCAGGGAGAAGACCAAAGAGGGCACCGCTGTGTGACTCTGGAGAAGAGGACTAGGGCCAGGATGGAGCTCTATCAGGGATGTGGCCCTGCTGGATTCCGCCTCTCCAGCTTTGCTTAGCCCAGACGGCTCTCCGACCACATCTCCGTTGATTTCCTGGAAGAGCATTTGACAATGCAGTAGGGGTTAAGAGCCATCGCTGCAGAGAGACACAGCATGGACTTGATCCAGGCTTTAAAAGTTCTGAATTCAAATTAGCATAATAGTCGTGTGAACTCTTTCCATGTCACAGACATTCTAAGGCTCAGAGATGTGTGCACACTCAATTAAATAAGCCATCAGACATAAAAAGAGCCAGAAAAAGCACAGCTTTTCATTTAGCAACTATTTTAGTGAGAAGGACAGATACATATGGCAAATTCAAGGGTCAGCTAGGAAACATCTATGGCTTAATTTTCCTGACATTAAAATACTTCCTAATAATAGTATTCAGTTATTGCTTTATCCAAGTTTAGGTCAATTTGAAATATACCTTTCTGATTAAAATAGTGACCATTTCTTAAAATAAGTAAGAATAATTTGCACTTGTTGGATCAGAAATCACATTATTTTCAAAACCTTTTGGGTCCCAGCACTTCTCAGACATTGCTGCTTTCCTCTGGGGTATGAGGTTATACTTCTCTTTTCTCCCTCTTGGGGAAGTCCCTAGTGAGGTCCTGCAATGGCGAGACCACGGCAGGCAGAAAACCATAGATGTGTGCCTTTTCCTTGGCCCCATCTGCTGGAAAGAATAACTAAGTCCTGCGCCCAAGCTGGTAGGAGAGGAGCCATAGAGAATCAAATTAGCAGAAGAGAAGTGATTCGTCTTCATTTTCTTGTTTCCAACTTGCAAACACAGATTGTTAAATACCCTTGTTCCCTAATCCTCATTAGGAAATCTTGAAGAATAGCAGGACAGGAAAAAGACACAAGGATTGAAAAAAGACAATACCAATAAAATAGAGACCAAGTTGAATCTTTTCTTCTCACTCAGAGACTCTATAGATTTTTTGTTAGCGGATTTGAAATTCTCCACTATATAATTTTATTTCTACTTATGTGGATGGTGATGTACCCCTAATCCCAAATGTATCTGGGCACAGTCTATGAAATTATTCCACGTCCAGTGGTATCCCTTTACTGAGTTCATTGCTGTGTGTTTCTAAAAAAGAAAAGTCTTCATTAAAAGTAATCTAGTGGCCATGAGGGTCTCCTTCCATTTCCATGCAATTTCCCTTCTCTCTCCCTTTCCCTCCCACCTCTCATCCCTGTTTAATGTTAATCTTCTTCTCATGCTCTTTCTCCCTACTCTGTTCTTAGTTACTCTCCTTATATCAAAGAAGACATTTGGCATTTGTTTTTTAGGGATTAGATTCATTTAGTATAATCTGCTCTAATGCCATCCATTTCCCTGCAAATTCCATGATTTTGTCATTTTTTAATGCAGAGTAATACTCCATTGTATATAAATGCCACATTTTTTTTATCCATTCGTCTATTGAAGGGCATCTAGGTTGGTTCCACAGTCTTGCTATTGTGAATTGTGCTGCTATGAACATCGATGTAGCAGTGTCCCTGTAGTATGCTCTTTTTAGGTCTTTAGGGAATAGACCGAGAAGGGGAACAGCTTGGTCAAATTGTGGTTCCATTCCCAGCTTTCCAAGAAATCTCCATACTGCTTTCCAAATTGGCCACACCAATTTGCAGTCCCACCAGCAATGTACAAGTGTGCCCTATTCCCCACATCCTCGCCAGCACTTGTTGTTGTTTGACTTCATAATGACTGCCAATCTTACTGGAGTGAGATGGTATCTTAGGGTGGTTTTGATTTGCATTTCTCTGACTGCTAGAGATGGTGAGCATTTTTTCATGTACTTGTTGATTGATTGTATGTCCTCCTCTGAGAAGTGTCTGTTCAGGTCCTTGGCCCATTTGTTGATTGGGTTATTTGTTTTCTTATTGTTTAATTTTTGAGTTCTTTGTATACTCTGGATATTAGGGCTCTATATTAGGGAAATTGCATGGAAATGGAAGTAGACCCTCAGGGGTATACAAAATTACATACAAGGGGAAGTGAGGGGAAAGGGGAAAAAAAAACAAGGGGGAGAAATGAACTACAGTAGAGGGGGTAGAGAGAGAAGAGGGGAGGGGAGGGGGGAGGGGGGATAGTAGAGGATAGGAAAGGCAGCAGAATACAACAGACACTAGTATGGCAATATGTAAATCAGTGGATGTGTAACTGATGTGATTCTGCAATCTGTATACGGGGTAAAAATGGGAGTTCATATCCCACTTGAATCAAAGTGTGAAATATGATATATCAAGAACTATGTAATGTTTTGAACAACCAACAATAAAAATTAATAAAAAAAGTAATCTAGTGGCAATAGCATGCAGCTCTAACTCCATCACTTAAGAGATACAGGAACACAGATCAGGATCACCAGTAAATTGTTTTTGAAGTATACAACATGCCAAGCAAGAGACGTAAGTGTACCGGAGGACAAATGTTTAAAGATCAGTAGAATTGCTGCCACGAACTTAGCCAAGTTGTAGTCCTCACCTCTCTTAAATTTTTATCCAGTTTGGGGAAGATCTCACCATCTTTCAAAGCATTTTAAGTTTTAAAACCACTTGGGTATTTAAATTCCATCCATTTCCTTTTTTGTGTCTATTTTACATATGCTTCTAGTTTGTCAGTTCATATCCTTCAATATATTGTCACTTGTTACTTGCTCTTCCCTTAAGGTTCCTAAGTATACTGGCCTACTTGCTGAGCCTTGGATATGTCCATAATTTCATGCCTTAGGGTTTTTGCATCTGCTCCTCTGCCTAGAGCAATCTTCTCCTGGATGTCCACAAAGTTTTTTTTCTTTCTAAGGAGACTTTCTCTAAACTCCCTTTTAAAATGGCAGCATGCCCTCCTACTGTTTCTACACAGTATTCCCACTCCTTATGTAATTCAACATATTAAACATTTTACTTGCTTTTTATTTTCCTCTCTTTATGCACCAGACTATAAATTCTTTGAGGACAGCGATATTTGCTTTATTTACAACTTCGTGCTCAGAGCTGACAACAGTAACTGGCATGCCAAGGTCCAAAAGTACTGACTGACTGACTGTTGGATCTATTTCAAGATGCAGTCCTATCAATGAAAACATTGTGTTTAACAACACCTTCATTCAGAAGGAGTCTTACTGTCATGTCATTTCCTGGATAACTCCTACTTTGAAAGGAAACTTTAGGGTTCCTTCACATCTGTTCAGTAGTTAATGACTGGGTCATAAGAGTGGAAAACTGAAATGCCATTTGGAGTTGAGCAGCTAAATAATGTGTGAAACATTGGGCATGAGGCATTAGGGAGTGGAGGAGTCTGTGGCAAGCAGGGAGTCCACATCCTGCCCTGCTTAAAGGCATTTGGATTTGACAAAGCAACTTAAAACAGCCTCTCTGAAGAAAACCTATCTACTTCCAGCTTCCAAGGCTCTCTGTAGTGGCCAGCTATGGCTAGCAGGACCAAGAAGACATTTTCTAAGTCACAGTGTTTTTTCTGACTTCTTTTCCAACTGTATGCTCAGGCTTGGGTATGTGCCTAACGCCACATCAGGACAGGAATACTCAACTGATCAAATCTAATTACATTTGCTTCCCGACTAAATTGTACATCACCTTCCCCTCTTGTGAGAGAAACGGCCCCTCTTGGGTTCTCAGCATCTGATTTTGCAAACCTAATTGATTTGCGACATTTCATTAATAAAGTTAACTAAAACTAATTATACATATTGAATACAAGTTTCCTCTGAAATGAATTTTTCTATTTAGCTTAAGGGTTCTTAATTGTTAGAATAAGTTGCTCAGAAAGATCACAGAATTACTTTCTCTTGGGAAATGGAGATATACATGTTCCCCCCAACTAATTTGGATTGATGGACAGTGATATCACAAAAGCTTGAAAAAAAAAATTGATTAAATGTGAAAAGTTGAAGGAATTGAAGCATCTTTCTCCGAAGACAAAATAGATCACGTGGATCTCTTTATGGATCTTCTTCACGTTAAATTAGGTCTGTTAAATTGGTCACATTACCTGAAGGAATCTAAATTAAAAATTTATTTTCATTCATTGTTTTATTCATCGTGCAGATTTCCTTTCATTTCACTGGTACGTACATGTTGTATTTTTCACTCTTTAATTCAGATGGTTTGTTTTGTCTGATTCATCCATCTAATTAAATCTCAGTTTTGGCGGAAGTCCAGGGGGAGTCTCCTACTCCTTCAATAGCTGGTACACTGCAGGGCCAATTTCCAAAGGATGCTTTGCAATGTTCTTTGTGTGTTCGGCTGTGTATAAACACACTCTAAGCAAAACAAAGACTGGTATTCCTTACTGGCAAGCGTTAAGTAGGACGTGGCTGGCCCTCTGATGGTGTACAAAGATGCTGTCCATCACAGGAGCCTTTGTGGCCATCTATCATGAATGACTGACATGGGCCTCGTTTTCACTTTGCCCAAGCAGAGTCCTTGCTTGCATTGTTAAGGAAGACATCCCACTTCTACTGTTCTGCATGCTAATCCCCTTGAAAGGACCCGGAGGCAGCAAAATGCCTGCCTATTCCTCTTTGACCTGGGAGCATCACTGAGTAGCAAGCTACAGACTCTAGATCAAAAGACAGCTCTTACACTCTGGTGCATTTTATCTACCATGGCCCCACTGTGCCTGGAGCCCATGCTGTGTGCAGAAGCATCCTGCCTTGCCTGAACTCGAGGAGGAAGAACCCTACTTCTGGTTGGATTTGGGGCTTGCACATCACATTGTTCCAGGTGACCCAGGGCTCCCTGGGTGAGTCTAGTACATATTTACATTCAGGAAAGACATCAAAGGACTACTTCCAGATATCTGGTTTCCTCCCACCAGGTTTGAATTGTATTATTACATTTGTAAGATATTTTAGACTTTTCTGGAATTAAAAAACAAATGACTCTTGTAAATCTTCTGAGCTTTAAGTCTTCAAGGGAAGGACTAAGAAGTAGGAGGGAGAGGATGACCTCACTGTTGGTACCAGCTAACTGTCCTTCCTGTCAGCAAATCACAGCCTCTACACTCAGAGGCTCATTGCTCTAAGCTCTACTAATTGTTAAAAAGTAGTAATAGCAATCTATCTGGAAGTGGTATCTCCTAGCCACATTATTTAAGCAAAAGAATAATTTTACCATAGATAAACTGTGTGGAATAGTTTATTTAGAGTAAACTTGTTTAACCTTAAAACAAGTTATATTTTTGTTTATTAAACACAGATGGCTAACATTTACCTTGCTTCCCCTGCCCTCCCCTACCATTGGTATGATTCTGGTACTCATATTTTAAAACCCTAAGCTGTGCTCAAACTTCTACCATGTATGTTTTCATTGAAAATGAAATAAAAGGAAATGGATACAGGGAATATTGGCTGGATATTTATATTCCTTTCTCACAGCTAGCTCTAATAGTTGCTTCAAACCCCCTTATGTATCAAAAACTCAAAGACAAATATGTTTCTAATTTTTTTGCCTTGTGTAACTATTAGTGTAGGAAACAAACTTAACCGATTTGCTGGGTGGAGGTGACTGGAAAGAGTCTGACATTGCTGTTTCACGAATAGGATCATGTTAGTAGAAAGACGATGACTATGAACTTCAAGATAGACCATAATAGAAGGTGATTATAGTAATTAGAATTTGTAACACTACTGTATGTATCTATCATCCATCCATCCATCCATTCACCTATCTATCCATCTCTCTCTATTCCACATAAAAACAGACTTCTAATCTCATGTACATGTCCATCAAAAAAAGAAGTGTTACAGTACTTATTTTGTTTGGCTCTCCAAACTGTTTAAAAAAACACACTTTATTTAAGTTGATACAATTGAGACCCATCTGTCATTGTAGGAAAACAAATTTTCTGGAAGCTTTGCTTACTTGGAGGTGACAGGGACGTAGGTAAACAAGGTAACTGCCACGTACCCCAGTCCTCAGCTCCCTGTAAGGTGCCTCTTTTCAAATATTGAAGAAATGGAGAACTTTAGAAGAGTACATAAAATACTAACTCCCTTATATTTAAATATGCATACGGATAAGAAAAGGTAAAAGAGGCCTGGGAGAATTATGTCCTAGGTAATACATACAAAACCTAGGAAATCAGAATTTCAGAAATATTTTAAAATTTCCAAGTAAGTTAGTATGAGTATGCAACTTTCCCACCAAGTGGCAGCGAAAGTCCACCATGTTATTAAATCTGCTTAGTGTAGTCCTTGCAACAGAGCTTTCTAGGAGGATAGAAAAAGTTCTACCTCTCCATTGTCCACTAGCTCCCTGTGTCTACTGGGCATTTGAGATGTGGTTGGTGCAACTGAAGAACTGAGTTTCTAATTTTATTTAATTGTAACTAATTGATGTTTACACTTAAATAACCACCTATGGCTAAATGGCTCCCATATCAGAAGGTACAAATGCATAGATGTTAAGCCATCAAGTATGGTTCTTATTCTTTTAAATGTAGTAGTCAGGTTTTCTCCATTTGCTGTAACTAGATTTCAACATAAATTCTTTGGACCTATAAAACAAGGTCTGAAATGCTGTTTGCACATCCCTGGCTTAAATCAATGAGAGATCAGAGTTCGGTACTCATAAACTGGTGAAAGTTTTAAAGGGATGTCACAGAGCTCAGCACGGCTTTCCACTAACACTGTTTCAGTACAGGGGATGGGGCCTTGGAGAGTACGTCACAGGAAGCGGAGGACACAGTTGCTAGTTAGCGGTAGGATTGGTATAACGTCGTTTTTTAAACAAACAAAAATCCAGCTTTTTAGAATGCTTACTCATCTGAAACTCAAAGGTTTGAAGAAGTTAAAAAATTTGAAGTATGTTTTCTTCAGTGTTTTGTTTTTCTTAAGCAAAACATCATGATATTTTTTTGGAGGTTTTGCCACAAATGTGTGACTTGGAAACAGAAGATTTTGGAAATATAGGAGAAGGGAGGTAGGACCAAGAATCACTCCCTGGATTAACCCTCTGGCTTCTATGACAATAGGGCTGATCAGGTGTCTTGTAGAAAAAGCTACTTCTGTCCAGTACTGTTAAGAACAGGTTGTCTTACAATTTCCCCAATAATGTAGTTTTACTGTGCTGTTTCTAGAACTGAATTTTGTCTGAAAAAAGACACAGCCCAAACCCCAAGCTTATCTATTAAAAAAACAAAAAAGCACACACCTGCATACAAACACACCACAAAAACCTAAAGATACCCAGTGATGGAACTGTGTAGAACGTGACTATTTTTATCTCCAAGATTAAAGCAGTCCTAAATAGTTTCCTAACACTACTACCATGGAATGCCTTCCAAAAAGTGTTTCCTACATGCCAACCTGGCAAAGAATAAAGCCACTTCTAATATTTATCTACCCAACTTCTATTTTGATGAAACAGAATCACAGCATATTCAGAATGGTACAAGCTACTTTTTCAATTTCCCTATAGAGGGGGGTGGGGAAGCTGAAAGCTTGCTCTTTGAGTTGAGGGTTTTGGGCTCCCCCACCCCATGACTTGGATAAATTAAGGACTCCTTTTGGGAAAAATACCAGACAGGTCCATGAGACAGGAGTTGGGCAGAAAAGGGCAGACCCAGCCAACTGTGCTAGTAGTCTCTGTGCAAGTTCCGAGAAATCTGCCTTCTGCTAGGGGACCCCATGTTATCCCTGCCTGTCACAGAGTGGGGCTCAATAGCAGGGGGCTTAAGGAGGGCCCTCCAACTCCAATTTCATATCCCCCCTGCCCGGCCCCACATCTTCTCACTGGAGTAAGAGAGAAGTTTGTAAGAATGAGACTTTGAGACATGAAGCTTTGCTGAAGGTGAACAGGCTTAAGCAGGTCACATCTTTAGACTTCTGGACGTGAGAACTGGTGCATTCCAGCACAGATACTCCACTAGGCAGCTGATAAGAGAGCACAGTCATTTTCCTGCTAGCCTTTGGAGTTCTAACCAGCAAGGACACTACTGATCCAAACAATTACCTGTGGCCATAAAGTGCCTTTGCCAAGGAGATGCAAATCTCTCACATGATTTATCAGCACATGTGGAAATACCTTGGTAATTCAGACTGTTTACACTTAAAGTCATATAAATACATATAATCAATCTGTATGTTGGAAGGTATAGAAGAAGACTTTCTCTATTTCTTTCACAGAACCATGGTGTGTGGATTCTTGTTAACTTCTTAAGAAACCTACTGATGATACAAGCTGTAGATGCCGGATGCTTACCTGATGGCCTCTTTCTTGGGACGGCTTCAGTGACTTATTCAGATAAAATCCCATTCATTTGGGACCAATCTCTCTTGTATTAAATCTGGAAAGTAAAGAAAAAGATTAAAGTGATTTATGAATGTGGTCAGGTTTTTATTTTTTAATTTACAAAGTAAGTATTAACACTGCATATTAAGAATGTTTTGGAAGGGAATGAAATCATCTGTTCCACCTCAAGAACATTTTTTTCTTTACTTAGAGTTAGGTGGTACCAGGCAGCTATCAGGGGATCCCATTTTTCTGTCTGCTCATGGTCAACAGAGAGCTTTCTCAATTGCTCGTGGACACATACCAGACAAAGAAAAACAGAATACTTTCTGGTGAAATGATATAATCTTATTCTAAGATGGTTTCTATAGACATGACTACTAAATAAAAACTCTATAATGATTTTGATTTTTGCTCATGAATTTAGAGTTAAGCTTAGCTATGTGATCTTTCTAGTACAAAGTTCATACAAGTGTTATTTAACCATAATTTAAAAAACACCATTGTAAAAGATCTTTTGTTCTGTTTTTCTTTTTCACAGATATAACACTTGTCTGTAGTTTAAATGTTGAGTTATAGAAGAATATAAAATAAAAGTAAGCATCTATTCTCCTTATTCTCTCTAATTTTGTCCCTGGAATCACTTCCTAGAGATAAGGCCAACTAAGAAATTGTATATCCTTTGGACTATAAAAATTGAATGCGTATACATGTAAATGTGTATATTTATGTTGTTTCTTTTTATGCATATTACTCTGCTTTTTGCTGTTTTCATTTGTTAATTTTGCTTAATACTATGGCTAACAGAACTTCCTATATCAGCATTTATAAATCTACCTCATTCATTTGATGACTACATGGTACTTTATTTAGCTATTCTGTTATTAATGAGCCTTAAAGCTCCCCCCCCTCTCAATTTCCCTTTTGGCTGCTACAAAAATATATATTTTTTTTGTTTTGAGCAACTATGTATTCAAACTTTACTGTAGTATGGTAAGATATATGAATTTTGGCATTAGAAGGACCTACTAGCAAAAGGCATTGTCTGTAAGGTGGCTTCTTCCATAAAATACCAAGGTTTATAAAAACTATGGGCAGTTCTATGGAACCAAGAGAAAATAATGCTAAGTGAAGTTAGCCATTTCCCAAAAAAACCAAATGGCAAATATTTTCTTTGATATAAGGAGGCTGATTCCTAGTGGGATAGGGAGGGGGAACATGGGAGGAATAGATGAACTCTAGATAGGGCAGAGGGGTTAGAGGGGAAGGGAGGGGACATGGGGCTATTAATGATGGTGGAATGAGATGATCATTATTATCCAAAGTACAGGTATGAAGACATGAATTGGTGTGAATATACTGTGTATACAACCAGAGATATGGAAAATTGTGCTGTATATATGAAATAAGAATTTTAATGCATTCTGCTATCATATATAAAAAAGAATACAAAAAAAGTAAAAACAACTATGGGCTGTTTTGTAAGACTATAATATACCTTAGGAAAAAAATTACACTAAGAGGCAGATTTACAGTACCATTCTCCAGAGAGTTACTGGTGAAATCCAGAGTGAGTTATAAGGAAAGTAACAGAAATTATAAGACACATAGTGAGAAGTATGAAAGTAAAAGGGATTCATTATAGGAAATTCAGAAGTCATGTAGAAAAAAAAGGAAGAAAGAAAGAAATCAAACCTGAAATTAATAACCCTCAATCATTTTTAAGATTTACTGTATATTTTGCTAATCTTTCTTTTCTGCTCCACAAATATGCAGGCATTTGAAAAAAATTATATATATATTATATATATATATATATATATATATATATATATATATATATATATATAGTTGTTGTTATATATATAACAAAATTACTTTCATTACAACACCAAGAACTCATGTTAGACTTTTTTTTGTGGGGGGGTGCTGTACTGGGGATTGAACTCAGGGGCACTCAGCTACTAAACCATATCCCAGCCCTATGTTTTATTTATTTAGAGACAGGGTCTCACTGAGTTGCTTAACACCTCACTTTAGCTGAGACTGCCTTTGAATTCCTGATCCTCCTTCTGCCTTAGCCTCTGGAGCTGCTGAGAATAGAGGTGTGTGCCATCACACCTGGTTCCATGTCAGACTTTAAAGACAACTTGATAAGAACCCCCCCCACCACACATACACATGGTAATACTTATGATTTATGTTCTGTACATTGCTTTGTTTACTTATATTTACCTTGACACTAAATTATTACATACATAAAATATTACATACTTATGCACTTATATAAAATATATGCTGACTGTATAATTTTCTACCATATGGCTTAAAAATGTGGCTGCTTAGTCCTGTTGGTGTACTTTTTCTGTCAGCACATCAAAGGGCAGGGAAGACTGAAAAAATCATCACAGATTCTCCCCATCCTGATAAAACGGCAGTGACAAGACATGTGAAGGTTACGGGCTGGGAGACATCACTGTGCAATGTGTTTTACGTGAAGTGACATCACTCAAATGGAAAGAGTTTATTACATTTGGGCTAAGGGAGCATTCTTGTTCTAGAGGCTACTGTGCAGATTTAGAAGCATATCAAAATGCATGGGAATCAGTAAAAAAGAAGAATTTGGATCAAAATGTAGGGAAAATGATTAGTGATAAGATTGCAAATGTATGAAATTTACTAGAAGAAATTCTATGAGATTTTTCAGTCCGTTTAGGAAAAAACACCGGTGCAGATTATATGAAGCCACAACCACAAACCACAAATGTTTGGGCTTGGTGAAACCAGTGGGATTCTAAATGGCCATTGGGAATGACCATTTGTACTTTTCCTTTGTCAGCACTATGAAACTCTGTAAGATATCTCCTGGGCACCATTTCCCCTCTGCAGCCCTGACCATAGGGCATAAGAGTAGCCCTGGGTTGATTTTGCCCTAACCTGTAACTTAAAATTTAGACATTACCATTAATGTCATTCAAATGTCTAGAGTTCTAGATCCAAGCAGCTGGTGAGATTCTGTCTCCCAGAGATGCACCTTCATCATTGAGAAAGCCATAGCTCCTATTGGCACCCCTTTAAACTCAAACACAATCTTACGGAACCCAGACTTAGCTCAGTCTTCTGACAAACAGCAATAAGCTGAGCCCCTGTTAAAACAAGCGACATTTGGTGGGACCCATCTGACAACTGTCAATCTGCATGCACTGGGATCTATAGTTTAGGGACTAAATTATGTGGGGAGTCACTGGTTTAAAATAAGTCCCCATTTGCCTGGGGATAGTTTGCTTCAAAGCTATAGTCAACTCTGGTTTTATAAACCATGCTTGTGGTAAATAAGCATTTATATCAAAGACTGAAAAAGTAAGACATATTTGAGTTGGAATCCTGAACAGTGTATCTAACTGGTTCAAAAGATAACATTTTTTTTTTCTAACATCAAAACACCAAAAGTTCAAAAGTGAATTACGGGAAAATAGAAATATATTAAGAGTTAATTTTTGACATTATGTTATTTACTCCCTCCTTTCCCTCCTCCTCCCTCCTTCTGCCTCTTTCTTCCTTAAGCCATCAGGGTCTTTCTTGCTAGGCTACTCAGGCTGGCCCTATACTCCTGGGCTCAAAGGATCTCCTCCCTTACCCTCCCAAGTTGATGGGACAACAGGTACAGCACCAAGCACAGCTATCATTCTTTTTTAAAAAGCTTGATTGAAGTAAATGATATATAACCCCCTCTCCGCTCACACACCACATTAAGTGCATATATTTTGACAACCTTGGGTGGGCTCTCATAGTTTTAGTATTTTTTGGCCACCTAAAACAGGAGTTTCTAGAATTCTTCATTATCACACTTAAATACAATTGATCTTAGTTTTCAGATAAAGAAAATGGTACTGGATTTCAAATGATGACTTTGAATATGACTTTGAATAAAATTTCAAATAATTCAAAAGTAGGCAGCAGAGTTTCGAGCAGTGCGGGCAGCAGCAAGCTTAGGGGCTTTGGGATCACAATGCCTGTGTTTGAATCTCACCTCTCTCGGTTACCACATCTGGGTGAGCTAGTTTCCCCACCATTGCTCAGTACCACGACCTATAAAATGGGGATACAGGAGTGATTCTCTCATAGGATTGTTATGAAGATTAAGTCAAAGATCACATTCTAAAACTGGACATGGCATGTGATACACGATATGAGCTCAAGAAATGTTAGCTTTATTAACATGTGGGTTGATTACAAGGCCAAGAAAATTACTTCTAGGTAATCATTTTAAACAAGGCTGTGCATGGGGTTTCTCTAACTTTCATGTGTTTTTGAATCTCTTGGGGCTCTTGAAAAATGCAGATTCTTATTCAGGGGATCTGGGTGACATCTGAGAGTCAGCATTTCTAACAAGCTCTCAGGTGATTCTGAGGATGCCACTCTGTGGACTGCAATACCTGAGGTCACTGTGGAGGGTTGGTTGCTCCTCGTTTGCCATCATGGGACGCCACAAGGAGAAAGGAGGAGGGGTAAGAAGGAAGGTGTGGAAGAGGTACATAGCTTTAATTAGCTTCCTAGGTGTGTCTGGTGGTCTTTCTTTACTCAAAGCCTCTAACAACTACAGAACCACTGGTTTGGCATTTCAACCTTTTATTATTTTTTAATGTTTCCTTTTCTTAGTCTTTACCTTCTTCTTGACACTGCAACTTCAGATTGAAAAATGGTATTAGCACCGGGTTCCCCAGTTAGTAACACTGAAGCACAGACTTTCATTTTATTGTAAATAAGAGGACAATACACCTAGACGAGATTAGACAAATAGCCTCTAACATTTCTCTTCTAAAATATAGGGATCTGAAAATACCTTTAACATTTTCTTTAGTATTAACTGAAAACATCCAACCAACTAGCAAAGAAGCAACTTGTGAAGTGTTAACTAACAGAACTTAAGAACACATTGGATGTGCTCCAAGCTGTTAAAGGGCCAATAGTTACACTACAGGAATGACTGGAACCCAATGAAGCAACCATATTAGCCATTCCTCCTGGTTTGGGAGGCAGGACAGAAGGAGGGGCCATTTTTCAATGTCTGGTCTTTCTAAATACCTGCTCAGCTTCACCAACACTTCTCTCTCTGCCAAAGACCATTTTGATACTTTATGTGTCCTTAGGGCCTAGTAGTTCAGGTTGGTAGTATTCCCTCTGCAAGAAGCTGCTACTGTTGTTGATACATTTCACAGACATAATTTTTCACTTTCCAAAGCAGATAAGAAGAGCTTTGATTAATATAAGATGAGAAAATATCACAAGAAACGGAGGGAGTGAATTAAGCCATCAGAAATTCTCTTTAAGAGCACACAGCCATAGATGCATTTTCCAATATTCTTCCTCTGCATTTAACCAGAGGACTTAGATCTATTGATCTAAATAAGATTTTATACCATTTGGCAAAGATCAAGGCATTTTATATGCATATAAAATTAATAAGAAACCACTTAGAAGTTGATCCAAATCAAAGGGTTATTAATTTCATGATTTTAAATTTTAAGCACATCTAGAGCTCCAACCTGAAATAGGAAAGAACCTCGTGATCATGAAAAACAAAGCGAACTCATTGCTGACCCATTTTCTCAACTTTTAAATGTCAGAAAAGTAATCAATTGTGAGAATAGCAACACAATAGAAAATATTGGGTATAAGAAGGACTCTGACAATCACTAACAGATTCTAGACATTAATTTCTACTAAAGATGTTCAGATGATACACTTATTGAGAAACCAAACAAATCAAACAAAACCAAAAGCAAACCCTTCCCAATTGATCTGGAAGAATAATGTCAAATGAAGCAATCATGCACCATTTGCACTATATAATCAATTCTCTGTTAGCAAAATATTTTGAAAGACAGTTTTAGTTTTTCATATGCAAGGAAGTTTTCTCCCTCATGAACATCTGCTATGAAAAGAAATTAAACTTGGATAGCAAATCTTTTTTTTTTTTTTTAAAGAGAGAGTGGGGGAGGGAGAAAGAGAGAGAGAGAATTTTTTTTTAATATTTATTTTTTAGTTCTTGGCAGTCACAACATCTTTGTTTGTATGTGGTGCTGAGGATCAAACCCGGGCCGCACGCATGCCAAGCGAGCGTGCTACCGCTTGAGCCACATCCCCAGCCCCGGATAGCAAATCTTTAATGTTAAAGGTCTCAGTTACATTCACTTATCATTTCCATGACCAGTCTAAACAGATACGTAGCTCTCTATTGACATTAGACTTAGAACTAGCTAATAAAATGTGGAAAATGTATAGCTCTTTAGAATATATATAGGCTGTGATTGAAACACTGTGTTTTAGAACTCTACTAGGATAATGATAGTCACTTGCCAAATCAGTTAAATATTACTTCAAATCTCTATAGGTATTCTCTGATTTAAGATGATTTTACATGTTAAGCGATTGTTTTTTGGAAGCTAAAAATCATTATCAGGAATAAAATAAAAAGTGATGGCTAAACTTAGGATATAAATTGAACATAATTTATCAGAGATAGAGCATATTACTTGAATAAGCACCTCCGTGAAATGAAATGTAAGTCATGTTAATCCAATTACTTGTGGTAATTTGGAAAGAAAAACTCTTAGAACTTTTTGAAGGAAAATCATACCACTTTTCTGTGGTGATGCATTGAAAAGATGCCTTCTCCAGTTTGATAAACAACATAAGAAAAAAGTGTTCCTAATCTGGGCTCGGATACTTCTTCACATCTGCTGCTCCAGGCCCACATTTGACTATTGCCATAGGGTACCCTTGAGGTAGCTGCTTAATCTTTACATTTGGATATACATTTCTAAGCAAAATTCTTAATTTACTAGCCTGCTTGGGAGCATCTTTGGAGTTCCCCATTTATGACTGGGTAGGAAAAGGAGTAGATAAACCCCAAGGGTGAAGCATAGGCAGCTGACACATGTAGATGTAATGCGACTCTATTCCTGGAACAGGTTTGACAGTAAAATACAACAACTCTCAGTTATCTGCTTGAATAGGGCACTGTGACAGCAAAGAAGAGATATGTATCATGTATCATGCATTTAAACTGTGAGTTTCAAATTCCTCCTCAATTAGGTATTTTACCTGGGCTTCAATTAAGGAGCAGATTATACTTTCCTCATTTCCCTTCTAGAATAGGGCAGGATATTCATTGCTATTAATTAGCCTAGAGACAACAGTAATAAGTTGAAGCAACAACAAAACAAACTAAAACAAAATTATAAACATATACTCACACAATTCCATTCTAAACTAGGAAGATGGCAAAGAAAATTTAGATAACCTGGACAGTCCACAACTGGTACTTTTTGAACATGAACCAGGGGAATAGAGAGAGAGGAAAGATTTAAGCTCAGAGCTATTCCGGAGCAACAGTGACCAAGAGACATTCTGTACATCTCAGGAGGGCCATCAGTAAGGCCAGGGGAAGAAAATCTGTTTTCTTCCAAGTAGGATGATGGGCAGTTGATTCTGTTTATGGTCAAAGAAGAGCAGAACCAGAATTTAAGACCTCAGGATGAGAACAGAGAACAATGAAGTCAAGGAGGGGTGGGATAAAAGGAACCAGAATAGTAACAGTTTTGAAACTAATTATCATGAAATTTTAGCGAGTGGGGCTCCTCCCTGAACCCTAAGCTACCTTATAGGAACTGCCAACCATAATTTAGGAAATGGACACTTGGACCTATCACGGGACACTTAATGTTTGTCCAGATCAGAAAATTTAGCAGGGTAATTTTTTCAGACTTTTATTTTTTAAGCAACAACCAAGAAACTAAAAGACTCAAGAACTTTTATCACTGGAGGGGAACTTATGGGCAGAGACTTAATGTTCACAGTTGTTATATGGTACTCAGCTAGTTGAACAGCAAGTGAACAGCTAGTTCCTAGTCCCTTCTCCCTGTGCTTCTCTGATTTGCACTGTTGCCAGGAAGAGTGGTGGAGAGAAAGGGTCCCAGGCCAACAGCAAGAGGCATCCATCACAGTCCAAGGGGGGCCTTTACAGCTAGGGAAACACTACAGAAGATAAGATATATATATTTTATTGTTGTTTGTTTTTTTAACCCAGGGTACATACTAGGCAAGCAGTCTACCACTGAGCTATACTCCCAGATCCTGAGGTTTCAGTTTTAGAGAAGATCATAAAAGGGTTAAAGCTTGTGCTAAGATAAACACCTGGGACCATAGACCCCTCTGGTGGTAATTGCCAAGAGAATCTTGTTAAGGGGAGGAAGCACCTTCAAGAGGACACAAGTTGCTCAATATTTATAAACAAGAACCCTAGGGTGTGGGGCTTCTCGCCTCCCTCCCTGTTACTCTCTCTTCCCAGAATGACACAGGAAATAAATGTAGCCAAGTTCCAAAAGTGACCCCAGGGGAAAGCAAGCACCCAAACTTACACTGAGAAGCAAGTAGAGTTTTGATACTTAATGAGGTCATTAGCGAACAAAGATTAGGTAAAGAGATGGCCCCCAGAGAAGAGTCAATGGCCGGTCTCTCTAGAGGCTGCCCAAAGAAAATGCCAGAGAGACACTCTGGGTTAGATTTGTCTAGCTCTTTGAAGACCACAGCAGGCTGACCACAGAAGGCTGCAGAAGTGGACATTGAGAATTGGAAAAAGGGGTGTTAGATAAGTGGAGCAGAGGACCCCGCAATAGGCCCTGTTCGGTCCTAGACACAGAAATCCGTCTTTCCCTAAAATCCAGCCTTAGTTACAAAAGCGCACAGGTCAGGGTTGTGGGGGCGTGGAGAAGCCCGGCTCCCTCGCTCCGCATTCGATGACTCTCCTGAGAGCACCAGAGGATTGGCACCGGTGGGGACTGTGTCCGAGGACACTTATCCATGGTAGGGATGGCAGGGACAGGGGGAAGGCCAGAGGAGCGGTGCGGGGACATTGCCTGGGAAGAAGAGGGTTAGGTAGAGCACACTTAACTTTACCTTAACAGCGCACAACTTTCAAAAGGATCGCCCGCGGGGTCGCGCAGGCCTGCCACTCAGCTCTCAGTTAAAGACTAATCTAAACGCCTCCAAGAAAGTTGACTCGTTGCCTCCCGTTTCTGCTGAATTCTAGCCTGTACTCGCCAAAGCTAGGTCAAAACCAAAAGAAATTCTTTTGGAAAGCTCGAGGCAAATAAGCCCATGCTGTGACCTCCGGTGCCAGAAGCCCCTCACCTGACCTGGGGACCCGCAGCTGGCGCCGGGGTGCGCGCTGAAGGGAAGTGTGGTGGCTCTCCTGGGTCTCTGGGAGCTTCCCAGCACGGCATCCGGAATTAACCCAGGGTGACATGAAACTTACCACTCCCGCCCCTGCAGTCCCCAAGCAGGCCAGGAGGTCAGGGGCACTCGCACTCCGGGGGCGCTGCGCCAAGTCCCAAGCGAGCTGGCTGCGAAGGTGCGGGGCTCCCACCGCCTCTGCGTCCGGGCTGTGCGCCTTCACTCGCTGCTGCGACAGCCGATGGCCATCGATGGATCGTCACCACGGCCGGGCAGAGCTGCCAGCTATGTACCCGTCCAGGCGTCTTGTCACTGGCTACTGCCTGGGGTCCAGCTGTTAGGCTCTCTAATCAGCTGCGAAGAGTCCGCTCCAAATTTATAGCAAGGGGTGTTGTTGCTCTGTGGGTTCCAGAGAGCAGACTGTTTTGCCTTCCCTCCTCCGCCCCGCCCCAGGAGACCCTCCCGGGCCAACCCCGCCCTCTCCAGATTCTGACGGCATCGGGGATGATGCCACAGGCGTCCCCTGTCATCTACCGCCATCGCGATCCCTGATCCGCTGGCGCACCTGCCCTGGAATCTAGGGTCTCAGGGTGAGGGGTCTCCAAGGGCTGGGGGTAAACTCGGTTTCCACCGAGATAAATATTTTCCCTCTCTCTCTCTCTCTCTCTCTCTCTCTCTCTCTCTCTCTCTCTCTCTCTCTCATATCTTGGAAAATTGTTAAGGAAGAATTAGGGAACTTCCTTGTCTTTCCTGTGAGTAACTCAAAATTTGACAATACTGGTGTGGATCATGGATCACAGAGATTTAATTCAGAGTTATAAAATGAAACGGTGGATTTTCATTTCCTCATTGGACACACTCCCCGAGTAGCATGTTTTAATATAAAAATAGACAAAGTTATTAAATGAAATATCACCAAATATTTGCCAACGAGTTAATATCAAGTCTTCACAAAGTCTTACAAAAAAATAACTAAATAAAAAAGAAGGGTAAGGAATATATCCTATTGTATGTCATGAGGGCAGTACTACTCTTGGACCCAAACCAGATAAAGACATCACAACAAATAAACAAAATGCTACAGGCTCTTATCTTTTATGGATACAAACTTAAAAATCCTCTATGAAATACTGAGAATTAGAATTCAGTAATATATAAAAAGGACTATATACTAAGTGAGATTTATTCCAGGAAAGAAAGATTAGTTTACCAAAAATGAAATAGTATGATAAACCTTATCAATCAATAAAGGACAAAACTTGTATCATCATATCTATAAGATAAAATAAAAAAGCACTTTTGCTTAGTGCCTTGCTGCGGCTGAGGCTGACTTTGAACTCAATCCTCCTGCCTCAGCCTCCCGCAGCATTGCTGGGATTACAGGCATGTGCTAACGATAAGCAGAGCGGTTAGGCAAAAAAAAAAAAAAAAAAAAAAAAAAAAAAAAAAAAAAAAAAAAAAAAAAAGACATGAAAGGCATTCAGATAAGAAAGAAAGCAAAATTATTTGTGTTTGTACATGACATGATGTTGCAATTAGAAAACTCTAAGCAACCAAGAAAATAAACAGAAAAATACCCATGACTTTAGAGCTAATAAATAAGCAAGGTTTCAGAATATAAGATCAATACAGAAAAATCAGTGATATTTCTATACACTATCAATGAACAATCAAAAAATGAAATGAAGGAAACAATCCCATGTATAATAGACCAAGAGAATAAAAGTGCTTAGGAATAAATTTAACAAAAAGGATAGAAGTAGCTGGGGATTATAGCTCAGTGGTACATAGTGAACTTACATACACATTGAACATAGGCAAGGGCCTAAATTCAGTCTCAATTCTGAACAACAACAACAACACACAATGTACAAAATATGTACCTCACACCATGTATGAAAAGCATTGTTGAAATGGATAATATTAGATCTAAATAAATGGAAATGACATTCCATTTTCACATATTGGAAGATTTAATATTATAAAAGGGTGGTTACCCCATATGATCTACACAATCCAAGACAAAATTTTTAGTTTTTCATTTTTTCATTTTTTTTACAGAAATTGGCAAGGTTGTCCTAAAATTCATGGGATAGTGCAAGCCACACAGAAAAGTGAAAATAATTCTGAAAAAAGAACAAATTTAGAGGACTCACACTTCCCAGCTTCAGAGTTCACTACAAAGCTACAATAATCAAGTCAGTGTTGGTACTGACGTTGGGATCTAGACATTGAAAAAAAAAAAAAGAATATAGAGTCAAGCACATAAACTAACATTAAATAGCAGAATGAAAAAAATAATGGTATGAGAACAACTGAAAGAATGAAATTCTTTGAAAGAATGAAGTTAGATCTCTTGCAACATACACAAAAAATGAATTCAAAGTGGATCATAGACCTAAATGTAAGAACTAAAATTATAAACTCTTAATAGAAAGCATAGGAATAAATCTTTGTGACCTTGGATTATACTAGTCTTTTCAGATATACAGCAAAAACTATACCTTGATTTAATGATCGTTGAGGAGTAAGTGTAAGAAACAGAAGGGAAATAGGTGTTGGGTTTCATCAATACTAAAAGCTTCTGTACTTCAATAGCTAATAATAAAGTTCAAAGGAAAAACCCACAGAATATAAGAAGATATTTGCAAATAATACATATGATAAGAACTTGCATTCAGAACATACAAAAATTTTTCAACTCAATAGTAGCAGAAACATAAATAATCAGTAGAAAGATGTGTAAAAATCTGATTAGACATTTCTCCAAAGAAGATAGATAAAAGAACAATGAGCACATGAAAAGACTCAATATCATTAGCCATCAGAACAATGAGATCAAAACTACAATGAGATACCGCTTTGTGCCGACTGGTATGGCTAAAGATAATAATGAGTACTTGGCAGGATGTGGAGAAATTGGAGCTCACATATACTGTTGGTGGGAATCAAAAATGGTATAACCACTTGGGAAAACACTTTGACAATCTCTCAAAGTTTAAGCACAGAGTTGCCATATTGCTCAGCAATTCCATTCTGACAGAAATACCCATGAGAAATGAAATTGTAAGCCTTCACAAAAACATACATATGAAAATTCATAGCACCATTCTTCATAATAGCCCCAAGGCAGAAATTAATCAGAGTAGACAGAATGTGAAATGTCCATACCACAGAATTTTACTCGGCAATAAAAGATATAAGTACTTGTTAGGACCTGGATGACCTTGAAAACATCGCCCTAAATCAAAAGAAACCGGTCACAAAAGACTACCATGCGAATGATTCCATGTAGGTGAAATGTCCAGGAAAGGCATTTTTATAGAACGGAGATGATTTTAATGCATGTGTAGATTAGAATTTTGTTTGCCTAGGACTGAGGATGAGAGGGTAGTGATGACTGCTAGTGAGTTCAGGGCTTCTTCTTGGGGTGATTAACATATGTTAGGTTTTGTGGTGGATGCCCAATTTAACAAATAGACTAAAACTCTTTGAACTGTACACTTTGAGTGGCTGGATTGTATGTGGAACTACACATGAATAAAAATTTTTACAAATGTAAACTATGAAATCTGTGTAGAGAAGTCAAGGCATGGATTTCTGACTTTGGTATCTTGCTTCCAAGTTTCTGCAGACAGCAGGGGAGCTAAGTCCCAGCCACCACTCCTCCTCTGCAATGGCAGACAACTCTAATCATTGACCATGTAATGAACACAGATTTCTGCAGTAAGACTGGGTCATAATGCAAAGCTGAGGAAGTCATAATCCCTGGGCCCTAGCAGTGCTGACCCAGGAAGGGACAGCATTATCTTCTCCACTAGACTGAGCTTCTGGGACAGGGCTGGGCTTGAACAGTTTATTCCTTTGGCATGGAGTACAGTGTAAGACCACCTTGCCCCCGGGGCATGGTAAGGAAAGGGACTTTCAGAGAGAGCAGTTTGAAGATAAAAGAGAAAGGGTAAGGTTCAGTGAGATTCTAAAACTTTTTGTAGGATTCTGGCTACTTTTCTTCTTCTTCTTTCCTTCAGCCCTGATTCCCAAACTTGAGCAGCTCCTGTTTTAAGTTGAGAACACTGCCTTGGAGGTGACACCCTGTGCCTATCAGCAGTCAAAAATGTGTATGGCTGATAATACTTTTTTTATGTTATGTAACACCTTCCTGTGACTAACAGCTTTCTCTTGCCTCTCCTGACATATTTATTTAGCAAATGTTTATTGAGCTTCTTTGTATTTGCTGCTCTGCTAAGTGATGGGAAAACAGATAAAAACTTTGGTTTTATCTTCCCTTTGCAGGAGGAGTGGGCGGGAGGAGGAAGCCTGGGAACCCCTGGTTGGGTGGTTCATGTATCAGAACTGTGGGTGGAGAGAAGAGACCCTGAACATCTACCTCTTCTGTTTGGTGTCAAGCTTCTCCTAAGTATGTATTTATTGTTCTGCTCAAGGCTCACAGACCCTCTTGGAGACTTACCTCAGAGCATCAGAGATGTTTGGGACGGTTTACCAATACGGCTTTTGTAGAAAAGCCAGAAACGGATGACAAGCAGCATTCAGTGTCTGAGGATGTAAATAGGAAATGTCTCTGTGGTCATGGTCTAAGTTTCAGGAGTGGTTGTATTTTTGAATCTATTTAATTCTGTGAATCATTAACCATAGTCACTCCTGCACTAAATTCCAACTTAGTTTGAGAACTGATTATAGTTTTGAGAGCTGGAGATTTCTTAGAGAGTTAGTGCTGCGTTGGAGGAATCTTCCAAAAGGGTGGGGTTTGTTCCCAGGGATATTATGGCAACAGAAGGAAACAGATGAGAAAGAAAAGCTTCCAAGAAATCAGTAGAGTAGCATCATCATTACTGTGATGAATTGGCCCAACAAAGCTGTAGCTAAAACTCTTGGTTTTTCTATGATAAGTCAAGCATATCTAATCTGAAAATCCAGAATCTGAAATGCTCCAAAATCTGGTACTTTTTGATGTGATAACACGTGGAGTTTCCTCAACATGAAACTTTCATGTGCAAAAGGTATTAAAAATCTTGTCTAGAATTATGTTCTAGCTAGGTGAGGTGCACATGAGATATAAATGAATTTCCTGTTCAGATTTGAGTCTCAATCCCAAGATATTTCATTATTCATATAAAGTATTCCAAAATTCAAACATTGGAAACACTTCTGGTCCAAACATTTCAGATAAGGGATACTCAAGCTATATAATTATAGATCAGTTCTTTGGTAAAAAGATACTTAGAGTTGTGACCAGAGGCAGAGGTTTGAACCTCAATTCTGCTACTTATTAGTCTTGGATACTTGATATTGTTTTCAACACGTAGAGTGATAATATTAATTAAACTTTTGCCAGTGTTAAGAAAATGAGTATAAGCAAAAGTTCCAGATACTTTGTACACAGTAAGTGCTTAATGGATCACAGCTATTTTTAGTGAGAAGCATGCAGTTTTTCATGCTGTTCAGGGACATACTGGCTTGTTGATTGTTTTAGTCAATTTTTTTTTTTTTTTTTTTTTGCTGCTGTGACTAAAAGACCTGACCAGAACAATTTTAGAGGAGGAAAAGTTTATTGGGGGGCTCACGGTTTCAGAGGTCTCAGTCCATAGACAGCTGGCTCCATTCCTCGCGGCTCAAAGTGAGTATGAACATCACGGGGGGAAGAGTGTGGCAGAGGGAAGCTGCTCATGTGATGATCAGGAAGCAGAGAGAGGTTCCACAGCCCAGATACAAATATATACCCCAAAGCCACGCCTCCAATGGAGTCACTCCCCACCTGCCTCCAGTCACCTCTTAATTAAGCCCATCAGGGATTAATTCACTGATTGAGCTAAGGCTCTCACAATCCAAACACTTCCCCTCTGAACCCATTGTCTCACATGTGAGCTTTTGGGGGGACACGTCACATCCAAACCATAACATTGATGTTATTACAAAATGAATAAAAACTTGAAATCTTTCTGATTAATGTGTTTCTAGTATTTAAGTTTTGAAATTCTGATATAAACACAGTCCAGTTAATCTTGCTTCTTCTCTCTTTGCTTTCTGGCTGTGCCCTGTGAGGTGGAATCCAGTGGCACTGTCACTATTTAGCTGGAAGTGTGAACCCAACTAAAGAAGAAACCTGCCCTGGAAATGCTAAAGGTGTAGAGGCGTTCCCAGACCCTACTTGTGCTGAGGCCAGGGCTGTGGTCAGACTCTGGGTCATCTGCAAGTGACTCAAGAGGACGTGCAAAAGAAGTAATGCAATGCCTAATAAACATGAAAAAACAGTTTAGTCTTTCCAACAATAAAAATGTGATCTAAAACATGCTTTGTTATCTATAAAGTTAGCAAAGATGAAAAAGATGATCACCTCAGAGTTGAGTTTTTGCTGGGATGGGAGGAAGTCAGCTCTCTCATATATATTGTTGTTGTTCCTCATCAATTAGGAAATTATTCTAAAGGCAATCATGGATATATACAAAGATTTACACACAAGGATATTATACATACTGTTATATATAATAATACAAAATTGAAAGCAACTTTAACGTCTCTGCCATGGAGTTTGGTTTAAATAAGTCATGCTACTTCCAGAATAGATTTTAGCCATTAAAAATAAGGTGAAAAGACATAATGATGTGGAAAATGCTTATGATACGTTAATTAATGAAAAATTAGCTAATGAGGGCTGGGGTTGTGGTCCAGAGGTAGAGTGCTTGCCTACCATGCATGAGGCACTGGGTTTGATTTTCAGCACCATATAAAAATACAGATATTGGGTCCACCTAAAACTAAAAAAATAAATATTAAAAAAAGAAAATTTAGCTAATGAAACAATATGTATAGTATTATCCAAATTATGTAGAACATATATATGTGTGTGTTTATACCCATACACATATGTAGAGAAGAAGACTAAATGCGCTAAAATGCTAAAAGTTGCTATTTCTGAATATGTTTCTTTTTCTGTTAATCTATATTGCCCAGAATTTTTTTTAAAGAGAGAAAGAGAATTTTTTTAATATTTATTTTTCAGTTTTCGGTGGACACAACATCTTTATTTTATTTTTATGTGATGCTGAGGATCGAACTCAGTGCCCTGTGCATGCCAGGCGAGCGCGTTACCGCTTGAGCCACATCCCCAGCCCTGCCCAGAATTTTTAAAAGACAATTGTGTCACTATAGAAAATGAGCAGGATGAATAAGAAGGCAGGGGTTGGGAAGGAGCTGCTTGGAAAACAGGTCATTGGCTGGAGTTTTGTGGACAGTTTTGGTTAACACTACATCTGAAGGCCCTATGGCTTCAGCCCTGAGAGGTGGCACTCATGTGTGTATTTTAGGGCATTTGTCTGATTTCGAATGTATGACTGGCTCTCCCATATTTTATGGCCTCTCTGCAGCTGGTGTTGGCTTGATGAAGGACGGTAAAATGTGTAAGAGTTCACCGAGTTCAGGAAAGTTCCTAAATGGAAGTCCATCCTCTTGAGGAGATGCTGAGAGAATCGAGCCTAACTTTTGAGCTTGGTCCTCTGGCACATTGACCTAGTCCACTCCTGCATGGATTTTAGTTTACTGTCTCAGAGAGAGCACTGGGCTCGACGGATCACATTAGTGTATCCCAGGCAGCTTCTGGTGAGCTCACTGCACAGCTACTGGAGATCACAAAATGGAACACACCTAAGGAGCCACTTTTACTAACACAAAGAAAAAAAAATAGGGGACTTTTCCATATTTCCCTTGCCCTGAATTTATTTTCCTCAAAAAATATTCTTAAGGTTTATCAACTTTAAATTTACAAGAACAGCCTCATTTTTATTTGAGTTTCTTTCACCTGTGTGCTTTGACACATTCCTCCCATGTCACTAGGTTCCTTCTCTGTGCTTCTTGGGTCTCTTCAGCTTTCCACTGTCACCCGTTGTCCATGCTAACCCTCTTACAGACACCTTCCAATCTTTGCTATGTGAAAACTTGCCTGTCCTCAAAGACTCAGATCAAATTCCAGTTTCTTGATTTTTCTTTTCATATTTTCCCAATGTTCCTACTTTCTCCTTTGAACATTATGCTCTGTTTTTGGAAATGCAAGAATAGCATGAGTTCATGAGCTGAAATGTTAACCAGGAAGCCAGAGACCTAGTATCCATTTCCCTTCTATCAAGACACCAGTATAGCTTGACCAAGCCTGTGGTGTCTTGATAGTTTCTGTCACTTAAAATAAGAATTTCCTAAATCCTGTTTGCTAGGTGTGTGAACTTGGACAAGTTATCTAAACTGTTCTTCAGTTATCAGTAAAATGTGATATTTACTCACATTTAGTGTGAATGAGGATTAAATAAATCAATACAGGTAAAACAAAAATATAAGTGTGCCTGGTCTTTAGTTAGGGATAAATAAATATTAGCTATTTTCCAATTAACTCTTGTGATTTTACACAGACATGTCATCCAAATTCAAATAGTCACTAAGAAATCTTTTTGATCAGATAGAAATCCACTTAATAACATTACTAAAATTCATATCTCTGCTTTAAGTTGTTTTACAGAAATGTGGAGAAAGAGAGGAATTTGACCAAAACCCAGAATTATTGAATATTCTTGAAAGGGGTAATGTAGCAAGCCTCATTAATATAGCTGAGTTTTACATATTGTATGTATGAGGAAAGTCTACTTACCAAGTGATTTACTTCAATTATTAATATAGTGTACTATCAGAAAGGATTATGTAGGATGAGCAAATGACAGCTTTATCCTTCTTTTTTTACCTTTTACAAATATAAACTTTTTTAAAAAATTATAAACTTCAGAGATCATTGATCAGATAGGATTTCTATTTCGTATCAGCTTTATTTATAGAGAGATGGAATGTAAGGTTCTGTAATTCACCAGAACATGAGACTATTTTAACTATTATCCAATATTCTGGTAAAGGTGAGAGGATATATAGAATCTTAGGAAAAAAATTCTTAAGAGTAAAATGTTTTTTGTCTAAGTTATATGTTGTAATGCATATGAGTTAACTGTATTAAAATTATTTAAATGTTCATGAGGAAAGAGGAGAAATCTAATAGAAATGAAACTATTTTAACTTTAAAAGAGGACATAAAATGTAGTAAAAGATGGATCACTTTAGTATTAAATTACTTTCACTTTCTAAAAATGTCAAGGCCACTATATTCCCCAATTACATTGTTAATAGATGATAGGAAAGAATGAAAAAATATGACAGAAATAAAATTCCCTGCAGAATTGTTACATGTGAATGTTTTCAAACTATGAGCATCATTATTGACAATCACTAAATAAATGCATCGTACTCTGCACAGAGGAACTGACGTTTATCAGAGTTGTATCAATTACTTAAACACTTAACTATAAAAGAAGAAAATCTTCCATAGGAAGAAAAGGTACTGAAAAATGAAGTACAGGGAAGAATAAGCTACAAATTTAGGATGGTGATGCATATATATTTTGATTCGTAAAAAAATCAACAGACTTTCAGATGAAAAATTCTGAAAAATGAGTGACATTTGTAGAATTGTGCTTGAATTTAGTTGGCAGAGCAAAGGTAGGAGGGCAGCCTGTCCCAGTTTTAGTTATATTTCCACTGCGTCTTCTTGATATAATCCAGGCATTTCTCCACCATGTTTCTTTCTTTGGTTCCGTTTTGGTGGGCAGTGCCTTCTGTACTGTCTAATAGTTTGTTCAGACAAGAGTGCTGGCTGTCCTTTACCCATTCTGGAGGTCATGTTATCAGACTGTCCGCTTGGGCGGACAGTACTTTGGCATCTGGCCACCTTGAGAGTGCCCCCGTTGGCCAGAGCACACTTATGTCCCACTGGTTGGGTTTCCCAGTCTTCCTCCCAGCAGAAGTTCATCAGGATCCATGGAAAGCAGGTCTCTCTAGAGAAGAGCTCTTGTGGCTGGCCTGCACTCTGCTAGATTAGATAGCTCCTCCTGAACTGCCTAAGGCCCATTAAAATGTTTTTATAATTTGCTGTTTTAGATAGACATGACAGTAGGGTGTATTTTGACATATTATACATACACGGGGTGCGTTCTATTACAATTTGATCCCATTTTTATGGTTGTACATGAACTGGTCATGTATTCATAGGTGAACATAGGAAAGTTATGTCTGAGTCATTTTACTATCTTTCCTATTCCCAACCCCTCTTCTCCTCATTCCTCTTTTTCCAACACAATGAACTTCTATACATCCCCTCTCTAGCCTTCCATGTTATAGGTTAGCATCCACATATCAGAGACAATATTCTACCTTTGGTTTTTTGGAACTGGCTTACTTCACTTAGCATTGTATTTTCCAGTTTTATTCATTTAACAGCAAATGCCAGCATTTCATTCTTCTTACCATTTCAAATTTTCAACTTGACTCCAGAGTCAAGTTCAAAGTCTTCTCTTTGCTTTGAAACCTTACACACAGACAAAACCTCTTTAGAGGAGTAAAACTCAGGACACTCATCTGTGGCCCTGGTGGCTAACAGCTGCCATGCTTTCAGAGCTTCACCCAGTCTAGTTTTCACCACAGAGATGGTTTGGGTGGCTGGCCTGAAAACCACTCCATAGCAGGATTGGAACACCTGTCAGTGGGGAGAGGGGTTGAGATATTCAACACTCATACCTGCTACTTGGAGTCCCATGATGGAGGCCTAACTGGGTTTAAGGTGTCTTCTAAAGAGTCGCGTGTTGCCAAAGGACAGTTTATTCTAGTGTATTAGCCAAGAGTTAATTTTATCTTTATTCTCTCTGGACTATTTTAATTCCTGACACTTTTTCACATTGCCATTGGTATAATTTAAAATAGACAAACTCATGTTCCTGTGGCTTACACTCCTAGTACTCACCCTTCCTGACTGGTTTGGATTCCACAATCTATGTGAACTCATGCTGCTAACTGCTCATTAAATTGTTCTTGCCTAAGTACTTCCTGATCACTTCTATTATTATTTGTTCTTATTCTTACCTAGTATTGATGTTTGTTGCTTGGTAATTTCCTGGATCTTCCCTTTGGCATATTGTGAAGATTGGAATAGTTATCATGATAATTATTTTGCATTGCTGAGCTCAGTGAACAGCACTATCATCTAGGCAAGCTCTTTTTTGCACCCCATCCTATATTCTTTATTTTTTGCATTGTGTATGACTTTAATATCTATAAGATGTAAACATATTATTCATATAAATAAAATATTTTATTTGTTTATTTTTAGTTGTAGGTTGGCACATTATTTATTTTTATGTGGTGCTGAGGATTATTTAAACTCAGTGTCTCATGCATGCTAGGCAAACACTCTACCCACTAAGCTGCTACCCCAGCCCCTCAAATATTTTATTTTGAGGAAATTATTCTTGATATTTATTAGCAAATTTTTTTTTCATTAAGGTGTACTTTGAGTATGCTAAAATTAAAAAAAAATTGTTGCCTAAAAATTGTGCTTTAATAGCTCAATAAGCCTTTTAGGCAAATCACGTGGGTTTTTTGTGAATAAAATGAGAAAAGTCATGATATTAAAATTAGTTACTTAAAAATGCAAATTACTAAAGGACTATGTTCTTCATGTTAGTATCCAAGAGCAACTTGTTATCTCTTTAAGTATCTCTTTACTATTTTCTTTTATCAACTACTTGTTATTATCATAGTATGGATATAAATCGATTTATGACCTTGAGTCACAGAAAAGACACAATTAAACAAACGGTAGTTTTTACTGGGTTAGTCATGGGGACATCAGTAAGACATAGCGCCTGGATATAAGAAGGTCATAATCCATGTGGCAAGTAAGTGAGAGTTCATGATGCTGTTGGAATAAGAGGGATGAGGAGGGAGGCTGGAACCAACCATGGCAGACGTGAATTGGGGCAGCCTCCCACACTAGAGGAGGAAGGATTTGGGCCATGCCTGGAAGGGGAGGGTCCTCCAGAGAGAGACCACTACATTGGCAGGTGACATAGTGAAAGTCTACCTTTTCAACGTACATGGAATTATCCTTAATGTGGGCTGCTTGGTCATTTCCTGGACCTCCATTTTGGCATATTGTGAAGATTGGAATAGTTATCGTTCTAATTATTTTCTGACTTTTTCTGCACCCCGTCCTTCATTCTCTACTTTCTGCATTATCTATGACTTTGGTATTGATCACCTCTGATGGGCTGGAATCCCCAAAGAAGAGAGAATGTGCTGTTCTTCTTCACTGCTCCACTCATCCTCTAGCACAATGCTGAGCATAGAATACATGCTCAATAAACACTGGCTGAGGGAATGAATGGGTTGTGAAAGGCGGGGACCCAGTGTTTGGACCATATCCTGTGGGCAGTGAGAATCACGGGGTGGGGGGGGTGTCATTGAAAGAGTTCTGTGATCCCGCGTGTTATATAGGAAGGTGGCAGCAGCTCTGGAGGAAACATGGAGGATAGATTGAAAAACCATCAGACTGCTGCCAGAAAGGTGAGTTAGCTACTCCAGAAGGCAAATGCAGAGGGCTTCAAGGGGTGGCTCTATGGATGGTGGGACAGCATCAGAAATGCCGTGGAAATGATTCCTGGACTGGTTGGCTGTGAAGGGTGAAGGAGAGAGAAAGGAAGTGGGTGTGGGACTGGGGTTGTGAGGTTGCCCAGATGATGGTGCTGTTCCCTGAGCTCAGCAATGCAAAATATAGAGCCAATTTTCAAGGTAGGATAGGTTTAACTTTGGGTGTGCTATTTGTTTTTCCCTGAAGGATGTTGAAATGAGGCAGAATCTGCACTAGGATACGTGACTTTGGGAGATCTCAGCAAGCAGAGGATGCTTGAGGGTCTGGCAGGGATTGAGATTAGAGCGTGAGGGAAGACGAGAACTGGAGAGAAGAAGGGACCCTCGGGATCTCACACGCACCCAAGGGGTGGGCAGCGGTGGAGATGTGGAGACGCCGGTGAACATGGATTCACACGTGAACTGGGACACAGATCCTGCCTGGGGGGCTTTGCCCCTGTGACCTTCTTTCATCATCACAGCAACTGAGGCAAGACTGATCAGAGAAGTAGGAACTTTTACAGAAAAAGGCATCCCCAAACCCAGCTGGAGGGAGTCTAAGTTGGCAGTGGTACACACTTTCTGTCAATCCTTCAGACTTTGTGACTTCCCCGTCGCTGTGGCAGTGACTCAACTGTGCATGCAGGGTGCAGCCATGGAGGGACAGTTGGCTAGTTTCCAATCCAGCTTCATTTGTGGACACTGAAATTGAATTCATATCGTTTTCCTAAAGTATTATTCTTTTTTTCTTTTTTTGGTCCAGGGGATTGAACCCTGTGGTCCTTAACCACTGAGCTACATCCAGTATTATCATTATTATTATTATTTTTTTTATTGCTTTAACCATTTAAAAATGTGAAAACTATTCTGATCTCCTGGGCCATACAAAATCAGGGAGTGGGCTATGGCTTGCTTCTGGCTTTAAATAGGGCTGTTATGTGTCTGATTCAAATATATGAGCCTCCCAAAATATTCCTTGTGTCTTGCAAATAGTTGGTGACCCAGAAAAAGTGGTTTCAGTAAGGCGGAGGGGCAGATGCCCCATGGTAATCAGTTAGAGAGTAATTATGGGGTTAGCAGAATAAATATAGAGACTTTCTGAAGTTTAACAGGGAAGGAAAAGAGAGAATTAAGGAAACAATTGAAGGGAAAGGGCTTTTTGTTTATTCAAACAAATTAATCCTGTTTAATGAGGATTAAGGCCACTTATTATTATTATTATTATTATTATTATTATTATTATTATTAGCTTTTAGCTAAAGGAGCTTCTTTTTTTATTTGGTATATTTTGATATATTATACATACATGGAGTGCAACCCATTCCAATTTGGATCCCATTTTTGTGGTTGTACATGATGTAGAGTTACACTGGTTAGTGTATTCATACATGAGCATAGCATGTGTTATTTTACTGTCTTTCCTAATCCCATTCCTCCTCCTTTCCCTCATTCCCCTTTCTCTAATCCAATAAACTTCTATATTTCCCCTCCCTACTTTCCTTTGTTATGGGTTAGCATCCATATATCAGAGAGAACATTCACCCCTTGATTATTTGGAACTGATTTATTTCACTTAGCATGATATTCTCTAGTTCCATCCATATAGTGGCAAATGCCAATATTTTATTGTTCTTTATGGCTGAGTAATATTCCATTGTGTATATATACCACATTTTTCTTTAACCATTCGTCTGTTGAAGGGCACCTTGGTTGGTTCCATAACTTGGCTATTGTGAATTGAGCTGCTATAAACATTGATGTGGCTGTGTCATTGTAATATACTGATCTTAAGTCCTTTTTTATAAGCTGAGAGTGGGATAGGTGGATCAAATGGTGGTTCTACTCCAAGTTTTCTAAGGAATCTCCATACTGCTTTCCATAATCCTGACACCAATTTTCAGTCCTACCAGTAATGTATGAGTGTACCTTTTTCCCCGCGTCCTTGCCAACATTTATTGTTACTTGTATTCTTGATAACTGCCATTCTGACTAGAGTGAGATGGAATCTCCATGTAGTTTTAATTTGCATTTCTCTAATTGCTAGTGATTTTCTAACATATTTTTTACCATTCATATTTCTTCTCCTGTGAAGTGACTGTTCAGTTTCTTTGCCTATTTAATGGTTGGGTTATTGGTTGTTTTGGTGTTTTTTTTTTTTTTTGAATTCTTTATGTATCCTGGAGATTAATGCTCCATCTGAGGTGCACGTGGTAAAGATTTTCTCCCATCTGTATGCTGTCTTTTCATGTTCTTGATTGTTTGTTGTGAAGAAGATTTTTAGTTTGATGCCATCCCACTTACTGATTCTTGATTTTACTTCTTGTACTTCAGGAGTCTTGTTGAGGAATTTGGTTCCTAAGCCAATGTGATGGAAAGTTGGGCTTATATTTTCTTCTAGTAGGTACGGGATCTCTGGTCAAATGCCTAGGTCCTTAATCCACTTTGACTTGAGTTTTGTACAGGGTGAGAGAGAGGGGTTCAATGTCAACCTACTACATATGGATATCCAGTTATCCCAGCACCATTCGTTAAAGAGGATATCTTTTCTCCAATGTATATTTGTGGTGCCTTTGTCTAGTGAGATGATTGTATTTATGTGGGTATGTCTCTAAGTCTTGTATTCTGATCCGTTGTCTTCATATCTTTTTTTGGTGCTAATACCATGCCATTTTTGTTACTATAGCTCTGTAGTATAATTTAAGTTCAGATACTGTGAAGCCTCCTGCGTTACTTTTCTTGCTAAGGATTTGGGTCTTCTGGACTTCTTATTTTTCCAAACGAATTTCATGGCTGTTTTTTTTTTTTTCTATTTCTATGAAGAACGTTATTGGAATTTTAATGGGAATTAAAATTAATCTGCTCAGAAGGTTAAGTGGAATTCAATTGGATCCTTACAACCATCCTGTCTGACGGAAGAGTTTCAAGTTGAAAATTGAATTCCATCTCTTAGCCACTCCCTGTGTTTAGGTTAATTCCTACTTATGCACACACAAGGACCTGCTTTGGTGATATTATTTGTAAGACCAGCGTCTTGACTCGGCTATCCCTTTCTAGTTCCCAAGCTGCTTTGGCCAATGGAATAGTCCTGAGAGTGTAAAAAAACAAAACAACAACAACAACAACAAAATAAAACAAACAAACAAAAAAACTTGCCTGAGAGTTAGGAATGTTGTAAGTAGTTGAAGTATAACGAAGAGAGCTTTTTAAAATCCATGCTGAAAGATTTGTTAATATTAACCATACCAAGTATTCTTTTTTTCCCCCTCTATTTGCAAAACCATCGAACACTGTCATAGAGAAATAATCCCCAAATAATAAGGGAATACAAGTGTGGTGTTGAAAACTAAATTCTACCTGCAGTTTGAATATTGCTAGGCATCCATCCATCAGAGCAGTTTGGAGAGTTTGGCCTAATATGCCAAGAAGCAAGTGACCCTTGCATCCTTACTGAGCTGCCCTAACCCCTCAGTGCAACAATGACTAAGCCCTTCAAGGGCATGGGCCCTTTTGTGAGCTAACAAGAAAAGGTGAGCAGGTATAAAAACAAGGCATGTGCAAACATTTTGAGGTCATAAGAAAATTGTTGGGGGAAGGAAACCTTAGCAGAGTTTCAGAGTGCATTCTGTATAACAGTAAAAAGTTAAGGCAAGTGACAGAGGAGGATTTCACTCAAGATGGATAAATTATTATCAAAATTTTTCTTATTACCCTATGATGGTAAGTCACCTCTCTAATATGCTTAGTTATTAAAGGAAAGTTAATGTCAAGATGTAATAGCACTTTTCCAGATTTCAAGGACTAGGAGTCAAATATGTTGTATGAAGAATACTTTATTCTGTGAATAAATTATTTCGCAGCTTTAATTAGGCTTCTAATCCAATTCACATTTAATTTTGGTAAGACTTTTTCCTCTTGCCCTGGACTGGCTTTCTCAGAGATCCCTGAGGCTGCTTGCTCCCATCATTAACCTTGACCTACCCTTCCCTCTGAATCTGAAGTCATCCAGAAGCCAGTTTTATATCTATCTTGAACAAACTGATGTTGTTTTAATTATCATTTAATGATATTTTCATACTATAATTCCCTTCTGAGATCAAACCATCAGTCATCTTTTTGATTGTTTCCTCTTTTTTAAAAACAAATGTGTGGCATGAGTGAATCGGGGACACATTGTCTTTTCGGTGGCAGTACACCTTAGATGAACGTTTTGGAGACTGCAGAAACACAATGTTTTGAATTTTTCTCCTAATTTATTGGATCTGATGAATGTTATAATTAAAGATTAGAAACGAAAGGAAATCATTTCAAAGTATAAAGTTTCCTGGAAAGGGATTATCTATTTAATTACCAAGAAGGATTCTCATTATAAAATTCAAAATTTTCGAACAACAGAGACTTAGGTAATAATTTTAAGCCACTTTTATTGTGAAATATTGCATGCATATAGAAGAGTAGATAAAATACACACAGCATTAAATACTTATAAAACAAGTGTCCATGTAAAGATCATCCAAGTTAAAAAAAAAATCATTGCCCTATCTGATGCCTCCCAAATACCTGTTTTCTTTAATTCCAGCCCTGCATTCCAAGCCTTTATGCTTGGTTTTCTGGTTTTTCTATTTTTATCTATCTATAGATATATCCAAGCAGTATAGTTTTTAAACATCATATTCAAAGAGCAAACTGTTAACATCTATTTCCATCTAACTTCTTCTGCTCAACATAACATTGGTAAGACTTTTCCATGTTGCTGAGAATAGCTCTCATCTTCTAGTTTTCACTGATAGGGTATTTCATAGTATGACTATATCTGGCACTTACATGCCATTGTCGCAGGCATCTGGACTGCCATTTTGGCTATTACCACTATTCTTGGAATGGACATCCTTGTACCCTCTCCATTATTCTCAAAGATTATCTATTAGGGATGGACTACCTGGGTCATAGGGTGTGCTGAAATACCAATTTTCAAGTCTAAATTATTTTAAGAGATGTAACTTCTACACTCAGATTCTAGACTTTTTATTCTTTACCCCAAAAGACAGAGTCATACTTTTTTAGAAAAAAAGCCCAAATAATAGGAATATAGGCTTTCAATCAGTCAATTTATAACAGTTTGAATACTTTTGCTTTTCATTCTGTTGCTCAGTGAAGTCCCCAAAGCACATTGTTTATATGTACAATTTGTGTCTTAAATCTAAAGGGCTGGTTATATATACTAATTAATTGCCATTTGTACCTGAAAACCACCTTCCACATCCACACTGTCCTCCTCTGTCTTTGTCTGTTCCTTGGGAAGTTGACCCTTCTGAGAACAGTTCCTGGTCTTCCTGCTGGTCAACTTTTGGTTGAATTTGGCCACTGGGAGGTTGGATTGGGTTCTAGTTCTGGTGTCTCTTGGATGTGGCTACTAGGATGCACAGCAGGTCTGGGAGACAGGAGGTTTTATCAATGGCTCCCTCTCTGCTTTGGCACTGGGTCTCTGCCCGCATTTCTACATTTCGTGTCTCTAGTTTTCCCCCCCGAAGGCTCCTTCTGCATAATGCTGCTCTTGCTGGGTTCCAGGGCTGCCACGTCTTCCTGTCATTTTTTCCCACATGGTCACAGCTTCCCACTACTATTAGTGTCTAAGCACTTGTCACTTATTTGTTCCCTTTTCTTGCTCCACAGTTCTGCAAGGCTTTTTAAAAGTCTTAAAAATCTTTGTTGATCCATTTGGGGAAAAATTCTGTTTCCTGCTGGGATCATACCTGATACCCATTTTTAGAAATTGCAAAGCTTTCTCTATTTCTATATCTATCAAATATAATGTCTATTCAAATTTCCTGAATAGTTGTCACATTTGCTTTTAGGTCTAAGTGGAAAAGCACTATTACAAATGAAGACAGCTATACAAATATAAAAAGAGACACAAAAGACTCAATGTAATTGACTATTAGATGATGAGTGAAAAAGCAAATTGGAATATGCATCCTATAAATTAATCTAGGCTCACAAACAGGATACCATTGCCTTTTCTACACACTGGTGAATAGTCAAATTCACCATCGTTTTTTTCAATCACTAATTCTCACAGTTCTCTTAGTCATCCTACTTTTGTAAGTGTGTTCAAGAGGTTCTTTCCGGTCAACAAAACTGTCCCCCTGAACTATTTGAGTTCGTTTTGTTCTGATTTTTTTCTTGAAAAGAGAACATCACATTCCACATGTGTGAACAAGGCCAAAGATCCATTCCAAATACCTGAAAGAACAGGAATTTCATATTTTAACTGATCATATGTTCTATTGCAATTTTATGATAATCCACACAACCTGTGCAAGATTCCTGTTCTATTAAGCTCAGAACAACGTTTAATACCACCTTAGCTGTTTCAGGCATTGCTGCTATGGCTCATTATGAATTGATGTGCATTCCCAAACTTACATCAATTTAGGAATTAATGGAAACACTTATTTTTGTTAATCTATTTCTGTCTAGAGTGCTCAGATTTTATCAAATTCTAGACCAAAGGAGTTATTTTTTTTTAAAAAAAACCAACTGTATTTTAATTTGAATGTAATGTAGCAGTCTCTCTCTAGCATAATTTGAGTTACTTTTCTGTAAGGATAACATATTTAAGCACTCCACAAAAAGCTCATCTCTACAGAGAAGAAAAACAAAACAAAACAACAAAAAAAAAAAACATGAGTGTATTGAGCTGACCTCAGAGACACTACTATGCTACTGTTGGATAGATATAGATCATGAAGATTTTGTCAAAAATTTAATTGGACCCCATTTGAATACACAAATCTTGCTATGTATCTGAAAATACTATACTAAATCTTGGTCTTGATGTCTTATTTCTGAGATAAAGGACTGTGTGATATTGCCCAAGATATTCATATCCAATGGAATCACGTCTGGCATGTGGTGAATACTCAATAAGGCCATGTGTCATTGAGAAAGCCAAACATCAGTCATTCATTGAGTCACTCTGATTCTTTATATTGGCCAAAATATTTATGATTATTTGAACTTCATTTGGTATTCTGATAATTCTCTTGTTTATAGCTTTGGTGTTTGACATGCAGCAAGAAACAGCTTGCAAGGATGGGATCTATTCCTATGGAATATGCTGTGTTTGGGGCTAATTCCCAGCACCAAGCTATTGTTTGTATTGCCTAATGGACTCTGAAACCAGTATGAGACTAACGTATACTTAATAATTTTACAACTGTCCTTTTCTAACACAAAAATATAAAGCATTTAAGTAAAAAGGAAAATTTAAAGATATTTGTTCAACACATTACAGTGACATTTATCCCTACGGAAAAGACAAAGGTTGTAATGGGTTTTAACACATTGCAGTACAAATAGATACACAGAAATATTTGACATTGTAGCATCTTTTAGAGCATTCAGAAATAATTATTTTTTCTATTCTATTTCTACATTTCAATTGGTAAAAGTTCTTCAATTAGTGAAATTTCTGAGGTTTTGGATGAAATCTATTGTGTGTGTACATACACATATGCACACACATGCACACACAGGCATGCTTATGTACATATTCATATATATACGTAATTTTCTAGAAGTTATATAATTACTGAATCTGGCTTCTGTAATGCTTCCCTGCCTTCTAATCCTTGGCTCTATTTTAATTGAATGTGTTCAATACTTGGAAAAATACAAGGTGGAAAACAGTTAACATCATGGAAAAAAACAGTACAAAGGTGCCAAAGACAGAAGGGACCCTGAGGTGGGCTGGCAGTAGAGAAAGCAGGCTTATCAGGACCAATTGACATTTCCAGGGAAGTAGATTGAAGTTCCCAGGAGTTCTTTTGGGTTTTGTAAAAGGAAAGTGTGAGTATGAAAACATAGTGTCTGGTGTCTAGAGCCTAGTCAGAGCTCCCGCATTAACAGCAACCTACCATTTCATTTCCCCTCTCCTAGGAGATATTTTGTAATTCATCCATTCATTCTTTAACACTTCAACTTGGTATAAAATCTGTATGTTTTACTTGACAGGGAACTCAGTACAGTACACGAGTCACGCCCTAGACTGTGGAGCCAACTTGAAGGTCCTTCTCATAGTGTGGAAGAGGGAATTGAAACCTAGAGCAGTTGATTGACTCACCCAGATTCACCCGTTACTGAAAAAAAAAACAGGACCAAAAGTCAGTTAGCCATTTCTCATCCTGTGCACTATTATTCAGCCCACATTCAAATGATGAATTACATTAATATAAAATTCTGATAAATCATAAAAATACTATTGTCATAACATAGGTATAATTTCCAAACTGACATTTGTATGCATTATTAACATACAACCATTTTCACACACATAAAAATGGGCTAAATGAAACGAATTCTGAATGTTTAAATAAAAACAGTGGACTTTGACAAGCAAACAAGAATTTTTACTCTTGCAAAGAAATTCTCAGTCTGATATTTTTAACATTATTTAAAAGTGTAAAAATTTATATGAAAAAGAATACAGACCAGGAGAAAATGGGCTCTTGTCCTAGAATTATGTCAGTTGTTAGACTTTGGCAAGATTATTTAACTTTTCCAAGTCTCATCCCTTCAGTTTTTTGAAAAAATGAATGTATTTCTGTGTTAGTCAACTTTTTGTTACTGTGACAAAATACCTGAGATGATCAACTTGTATGGAGCAAAGATTTATTTTATTTTGGCTCATGGTTTCATTCCCTGGTCACTTGGCCTGTCTGAAATGGAACACCATGGTGAGCAGTGTGTGGTAGGGCAGATCTGCTTACTGCATGGTGGCCTGGAGGGAGGAGTGGAGTTCATTGAACAGAAGAGATTGAACAGAGCTAATTTAAAAAGCAGACTCAGAATTCTTCTCATCTCTTGGCTTACTGGGCATTACAAACTTAATTGTCTTAATGATAAGTCCTCATTTTAATCCCAGCTATGCAGAGTTATGGAGGAAAAACCTGGCATATTTTGGCCTGATCCCAGTGTTCAGAAAGTACAATTAAACATATGAAGAGTAACAGACTAGTTTTATATGCAAAAAGGGAGGAAATTAGCATGAATATGCAACAAGAAAATAGGATTTTAATATTATAATTTTTTTTGACGAGAGAGAGAGAGAGAGAGAGAGAGAGAGAGAGAGCGCGCGCGAGCGAGAGAGAGAGAGGGGGGGAGGGAGGGAGGGAGGGAGAATCTTTTTTTGTAGATGGACACAACACAATGCCTTTATTTTTATGTGGTGCTCAGAATCAAACCCCGGTCTCGAGCGATATGCGAGCGCTCTACCGCTGAGCCCCAATCCCAGCCCAATAATATTACAAAATTTTTCTCACTGGGTAAATCTGTCTCTAAAATTCAACACGGTGACACTTAAGTTTTCCATAAAAAGCATATTTTTGAATGGAGGAAAAAAAATTCATTTTTCAGAAAATAATCAAAATTTCAGATTGTAAAAAGTCTCAATTGAGAAAGGTATAGATATTTTAACTTGGGGAAATTAGATAATTGCTTGCATTCTTTTTCAGTAGTCATGTAAAATGTTTTCCTTAATAAACTCTCAGGAAAATTTTTAAAATTAACTTTTTAAATTTATTCTAATTTATTATATATGACAGCAGAATACATTTCAATTCATATTACACATATAGAGCACAATTTTTCATGTCTCTGGTTGTACACAAAGTAGATTCACACCATTCGTGTCTTCATACATGTACTTAGGGTAATGATGTCTATCTCATTCCACTGTCTTTCCTACTCCCATGCCCCCTCCTTTCCCCTCTCTCCCCTTTGCCCTATCCAGAGTTCATTTCCATTCTCCCTCCTATCCCTATTATGACTCAGCATCCTTATATCAGAGAAAACACTTAGCATTGGGTTTCTTGGGATTGGCTTACTTCATTTAGCATCATATTCTCTAACTCCATCTATTTATCTGTAAATGCCATGATTATATTCTCTTTTAATGCTAAGTAATATTTCATTGTGTATCTATACCACATTTTCTTTATCTTTTCATCTACTGAAGGGCATCTATGTTGGTTCCACAATTTAGCTGTTGTGAATTGTGCTGCTATAAACATTGATGTGGCTGTGTCCCCGTAGTATGCTGTTTTAAAGTCCTTTGGGTATAAACCAAGGAGAGGGATAGCTGGGTAAAATGGTGGTTCCATTCAAAGTGTTCCAAGGAATCTCCATACTGCTGTCCATATTGGCTGCACCAATTTGCAGTCCCACCAGCAATGTGTGGGTATAACTTTTTCCCCACATCCTCACGAAGACTTACTGTTGTTTGTGTTCTTAATAGCTGCCACTCTGACTAGAGTGAGATGAAATCTTAGAGTGGTTTTGATTTGCATTTCTCTAATTGCTAGAAATGTTGAACATTATTTCATGTATTTGTTGATTAATTGTATATCATCTTCTGAGAAGTGTCTGTTCAGTTCCTTGGTCCATTTACTGATTCTGTTATTATTATTTTTTTCCGTGTTAATTACAGTTATCTCATACCAGACAAAGGCACCAAAAACATACAGTGGAGAAAAGATAGCCTCTTCAACAAATGGTGCTGGGAAAACTGGAAATCCATATGCAACAAAATGAAATTAAGCCCCTATCTCTCACCATGCACAAAACTCAACTCAAAGCGGATCAAGGACCTAGGAATTAAACCAGAGACCCTGCACCTAATAGAAGAAAAACTAGCCTCAATCTCCATCATGTGGGATTAGGCTCCAACTTCCTTAATAAGACTCCTATAGGGCAAGAATTAAAAGCAAGAATTGATGAATGGGATGGATTCAATCTAAAAGCTTCTTCTCAGTGAAATCAGTTTCTCAATGGCCTCATTTTGGTTTACTAATTTTGAAAGCACACACTGCCGGGCAAACAAGGAGAAGTGAGCCGTAGCACACACATCAGACCTTAGAGAGGAGCAATATTTGAGAGAACATGCAGTGTTGGGACTGTCACAGGTGTACTGTCCCTGACTCTGAGGCTACACCCAGCAATCCAGCAGTATGGTGTGCTGGTGAAAGACTCTAAAAGAGGGAATGCTTGGGAATAATGATTGGGAGACATCACCCTGCCGTGGTCAGGAGTTGGATGAACATCTCTCAAAGGTGGACGAGGACCTTTTGCGCTCTTTTCAGTTGCACATGAGGTTGTTATAGCATCTTGGCCAGAAGCATGACTTTGCTCTTGTTTTTACTTGGAAACTAAGCATGGTTTAAAGGTGTCATGAGTACCATATCGACAGTGGGTAGACTGTGGTGGCTTTATAATTTGTCACCTAGTCTAGGCTCAGCTTCCTTTCTTAGAATTCTCTTCACTATAGCTCTCCCATTGGGGTGGGCCACAAGACAGATTTTTGTGAGACTTGGAGGATGGATGCAAAGCATCACTCTGTTGTTCTTAGAATAGAAAGTCAGTGCAAGTGCTGATGACAGCGCCACACTGTGTTTGGTGCTGGTATTAAACACTAGCCAAGCCGGTGATTGCTCTACCTTCCTCTGACTCCTCCTTTAGCCTCCTTGACCCCTGCCTGGTCCAGGTGTTTTTAGTTCCCGGTCCAAGAGCACCAACTTGTGGCAAACTGATCTCATCGCTGAAGTCAGAGATAGGGAAGATCTTTTTGGGTTCCAGCCTATCCTGGTGGATTGCAGCTTAGAATTTTCTCTTTCCTCCATTTTCCACCTGTCTTCCCTGCTTGACCTCTTGCTTTGTAGAATTTAAACTTTAATATCAGTTGCAAAGATAACAACTTTGCAGAATATTTTATGCTGACTTTTGCCATTACCTAAACTCAAGCTATGCATACGTTCTGTATATCTCCTGGCCTTCCCACTTCTCCTCTTGAATGCTGATTCAAGAAGAATCTTGGTGCCAAGAGTTGAAACACAATTTGGTACCAAGAATGAGGGATTCTGTAGGGCTAAGAAATGGTTGGGGGCCTGGGGATGTGGCTCAAGTGGTAGCACGCTTGCCTGGCATGTGTGTGGCTCAGGTTTGATCCTCAGCACCACATACAAAACAAAGATGTTGTGTCCGCCGATAACTAAAAAATAAATATTAAAGCTCTCTCCCTCTCTCCCTCTCTCACTCTCTCTTAAAAAAAAAAAAAAAAGAAATGGTTGGATGGTGATGTTGAGAGCCATAGCCGAAGGGGCCCCAGCAAACTTCCAGCTGCCAGCTGATGATTGGCTCACAGCGGCCCCAGCAAACTTCCAGCTGAATGAAATGAGTCATAAATGATGATCAACAATGTTAAGAGTGAGATGATAATTGGGTGGGATCTAGATGATCCTTGCGGAGGGCAAAACCAGAGCTGTCCCCATACTATTTGAACTTGGAAGTATATGACGAGGGGAGTGTATCTCCCAACAGAGGAAATAGTGTAAGTAATACCATAAAATAGTTCCTACTTTTTCTCTTATATTAACTACTATTTCTTTATTTTTTTTAGTTGTAGATAAACACAATACTATTATTTTATTTATTTTTATGTGGTGCTGAGGATCAAACCTTAGCATGCCTTACGCATATTAAGCAAGCGCTCTACCACTGAGCCACAACCCCAGCCCCTTACTACTATCTCTTACTCATCTAACCAGTGGGTTTCTGATTCCTTCTTCTCTCTTACTTTCCATATTTCAATTGTCTATTCGTGAGTAACAAACTACCCCCAGTAAGCGTTTGTTTCTCATCAGTTTGTGAATCAACTGGTACGTTCTTGGGGTTGTGTCACACATCAGTCAGCATTGGCTCAGCTGCCTGGTTTGCGATAATCTGGTCTAGAATTGCTTCAGATGGGAAAGACCCTGTGGTAATGGGCAACCCCATCCACCAGCAGCTCCTGTGGGCTTCTTCTCACGAAGGTGGCAGGATTCCAAGAGAGGAGCTGGGAATATTCCAGTGGTTTTATAAGTCTCTGTGTGACAAACCTTCCTAACTCCCACTGGTCAAATCAAGCCAGATGACTGGTCCCAGAAGGGAGGGAGCTATACAGTCACAGATTGGAGGGATGGATGGGTGCAGGAGAATCACAACTGCAGCCATTACTGCAGCCACATAACCACTAAGCCACTAAGCTCCAGTGATGAGAACTTTACAAACTCTTGAGACTATTTCCTTCTTTTTGGTTTCTCTGCCACTAACTTCTTTTTTTTTTCTTAGACTTTTTATTGTTGTTTTTACATAATGCATACAAAGTGAAGAGAGGAGACATGATCTCGAATATACGATTGAGAGCCTTCGGTATGACACTGAGGCCACTGGATGTAATGGATAAAGGAAAGGGCCCTGGTCCCAGACTGGTTTTGGGTTCAAAAATCTCATATCCTTCACTTCTAGTTGCAATAATGCACAACATTCTTCTTCCTTTTTTTTCTTTTTAAAGTTCTCCCTCATCTATGGGATAAATAGCTAAGGCCATAGCCCCTGTACTATGTTAAGTAATGTTCCTATTAAATTCATGTTCACCTAATGTGATGGTTAATCTGAATTGTCAACTTGAGTGGATTCAGAGATGCCTATGATTAAGAGGCTTTCCTGGGTGTGTCGATGATTAGGTATTTCTCGAAATGATTGGCTTGTGAGACAAGAAACTGAGGGAGAGACCCACTAAATGTGGGCACCACAGTTTGATAGGTTGGGGGCCAGAATGGAATACAAGGTGGAAGAAGGAAGCTGCAGTGGAGCAAGCTGGATTCTTCTTGAGTGGGTGCTTTGATTCCTGCTGCAATCAGCTGAGGGCATCAGACTCCAGCTCCTTCATGCTTCCAAAGCTGACTCTGACCAGCAACTTTCAGGGAGCCGCCAGGCCTTCAGTCCTGGACTGGGGTTGCATCGTTGATCCCTCCTGTTCTGAGACTCCAGCTTCTTGGAAGTATATGACCAGGGGAGTGTATTGAGTAGCTACTGGTTCCTCTAGCTCTCTAGGCTGCAGACGGCCATTATGGGACCATCCAGCTTCTGGTCATGTAAATTAATCTGATAAATCCCCTTTTGAATTCATACATATGTATGTATTTCCTATTGCTTGGGTTCCTCTAGAGAACCCTGACAAATACATCTAGAACCTGATACACAGAAAGATTACAGATACACAGGAAGAAGGCCACACGAAGAAGAGAACAAGATAATAGAATTCAGCATGAGCAAACCAAAGGCACTGAATTGCTGGCAACCACAGAAAGCTAGGGAGAGACAGGGAATGTCCTATGCTGGAGATTTTGAGAGATCTGACTGCTGATACCTCCATTCTGGACTCTTATCCTCCAGATAGGTGTGAGAATAAATTTGTGGGAGAATAAATTTCTGTTGTCCTAAGCCTTCTAGTTTGTGATAATTTGTTAGAACAGTCCTAGGAGACTAACACAGTTTCCAAACTAGTTTTCCTTCCATCCCTATAGTAAATGAGAATTCATCTTTGCATTACCTGAAAGGGAACTTTCCAAAATATAAATCTTTCCATGAGATTCTTCTAGTTTAACATTTCCTGGGAGGCTTTGGAGTAAACTTAATATTTTCAGAATGGTATGGAAAGATCTGCATCATCTAGTTCCTCTGTAAACCTCTCCAGCTGCAACTCTCTCCCCTCCCACACAAACACTGCAAGGCATAGCCTTGAGTAAAATTAACAGTTCATCACAGGATCTCACTTGCTAATCAAGTTTTAAACTCACCTCGGGAACCCATTGTTGATTTTTTTTTTTTTTCTGACCACTTAGAATTGGCCAGGATCTTTATGTCTTCCTTGTGGAACATTTCATATAGGGCTTTAATTGTTCAGCTATTTATGTCTCCTACACCAGATGTTAGGCTTTTGGGCAACTGATATTCCTTGGATATAGTATGAGTTCAATAAATAATTTTTTGTTTGAAGGATGGATGGGATAACAGAGGAAATGGAGCATAGCTTGGTTTGGCTGAGAAATCTGAAAGTCTTTCTTGGAAACCGTCTTCCTAGCTATCTCTTTATTCTCTGGAAGGAGTTAAAATTTATATATAAATTTTCCAATTTTTCTATAAGTCCCAAAGGACCTTGAATTCATTCGTATTTCTAAAAGGAATACTTCCCCTCCTTTTGAAACTTTTTAAAATGTTGCAATGGGTGTTTTCTAACGGAGTCCTACAGTGTGCTTCTCATAACGCTCAGGAGTTAGCCAAGCAAAGATTTGCCATTTTTTCTTCCCACTAGAAAAAAAGCTCCGTGGACGCAGGGACTTAGCTTGCTTGTTTACTGGTGTGTTCCCAGCACAGAGAGCTGCAGCTGACACGTGTGAACATTCACTGAGTATTTGTGGAATGATGAATGATAACTTTGTTCACAAAGCTGTTTTGACTATCTCAATGTGACTGCCTCAATTTTTTTTTTTAAAGAAGGATTTGATTTCACTTGTAGTGTTTTAGGGTTTTTAAAGATCACTTAGTTTTTTTAAAGTTTAATAACTTTTGGGCCCTTTGACTGCTTTTACGCAATAGAGATGTACAGGCATGCTGTTTGGTAGCCTGAGGGTTGAAGTGGGTTCATTCTCTTATCTCACACAGTATTTTGAATCACAATAACAATACACTGTTTTAGAAAGTGAACTCTGTATATTCCATCATTTAATTTTTCCTTGGCTTCTTTGTGGGCCTATCTATGAGTGTGTGCAGGTGTATCTGTGAGTGTGCGTGTTTGTGAGTGTGTGTGGCAGGAGGGAGAGACTTGGTAAGGCCCAGCAGCTAGGTGTGGCGTAAATTACTTCACAGTGAGCTCAAAGTTTTCCTGAGTCATCCTGTCCCCTTGTCATTCTTATATCAAATCCAGAAACTTAATAATGTGCATTAGGTCATCTTTACAATTTTAAGGAATAAAGAATTGTAAAACTCCTTCATGGAAATAAATGTGATAATATGACCATAAATGATGCATGAAATTTCTTTTTTTTAAAATTCCTTGATTCATTTTTGTTTTTTGATATGTTCCGCTGGAAGCTAATTCATGTTGTTTATTCTCCCTGTGTTCTATGGATCTGTAAATTGGATAAGCAGTGTTTCCATAGAATCAGGCTGTGACTGTAAATAAATTAACAGTAAAACAATGACACCCTACGATTCTAGTCAATGGGTTTAATTTATTCATAACATGTTACCTCTTTGTGTTGTGCAAAATTTCAGAGACATGAGTGATTCTCTCCAGTTTTCCAGGATATAGAAAATTTCTTGTTCTGCAGCAATTAAGCCCTGGGTTGGCCACGGAAAATTAATGGAAGACATTCCAGAAATAAAAGATATTTATTGAAAATGTCTCCCTTGTTGGTTTCTAAGGATTCCCTACCATGATGTAAGCACTCTAGACATGTACATCATATGTTGCTTCACAAAGGCAAAGATTGGCTCGGGAAATATGAAGACTGTTTTGCTCCATCCATCCGTCCACCCATCCTTCCATCCATTCATCCATTTTCCTTACCAACTAGCCGTGTTTATTAGGTACCTGCAATGCTGGAAAGAAGCCCCTAGGGGCTTCACTACCCTGTATCATTTAACATGTATAAAAACCTTCTTGACCATCTTATTTTTACAGACAAGGAAATTGAGAATCAAGGTGGTCAAGTAATTTGTCCAAGAAACTCATTTGCAAAATGGAGCTGGGCTAAAATTCAGGTATGCCCAAGTCCAGGCATAAACACAGTTGCCTCTTGTGGTGGTTTTTCTCTAGAATGGAAGGGGTAGAGGAAGGGGAAAGTGAGGAAGTTCAGTAGTTGGTTTGACAGGCTCACCTTGCCTTAAAATGTTCGATATTTGAGGGTCTGGGGAAAGGACTGCTCATAGTTTGCATTATGTCTTTGTCTGCACGATGAAAAGGCATCTCATTTCCCAAGCCAGACCCTGAGCTGGATTCTAGCCCTACTTATCTCCCTGCCGGTGTCCTAATGCCAAGTCTCACAGGAGTGGAGGTCAGGAGACCCACTTCTACCCAATCTGCCACTCTCACCCCCACTCCTCAGCTTCATTTATAAAAGGAGACTGGAAGTGTGATATTACAGATGTATAGATAAAAAGTAGCCTATTTCCACCATTCTGGAAGCAAGGGAAGCACTTAGTTCAGAATCCTTGACTAGACCTGCAGTCTGGCTGCAATCCCTGTTCCTTGTGTGTCTCAATGTGACTTCTGCTCCACACCAGCTGAAGTTTCTCAGGGTATTTTACATCAAGCAAGGTTAAGAAGGTTTGTACAAACAATAAATGGAAAATGATATAAAGGTTAATAAAACAATAAAAAATCTAGCAGATTAAAATAGCATGTAAGCATCCCATTTTGTATTCCAAGTTAAATATTGGAACACAGTAAAAGTACAGTTTTTATTTTTATTTATTTTTGCTACGTGGGTGCTATGGTGACATGATGTCAAGGTAGTTGAGAAGGTGGGCAAGTGATTATGGAAGAGCCGAGCTATTGTGGTTTATCCTGAACAGGAAATGCAGATGGAGCAGAGATTGGTAAGTCGGAATGAAGTGGAGGTGTGGGACTGGAGGCCTCCGGGGTGGAGGAGCAGGAGCAAGAGTGATTGAGCAGACGCTGTGTGCCCAGGTGGGACACCTGAAGAAAGTTGGAGAGGGGCACCTATTTGGAGACTAGGGTGGTTGAAGGGGAACTAGATATAGGGTCTCTGGCAATGGAAAGACCAAGGAGACCAAGGAAAGTGGTCAGGGTATTGAAGTGAGCTGTTGAAATTCCCTGGGTGAAATCAGGTCTTGGGAGGAGAAATTATGCAATAAGAAGGGGGCTAATGTTGCCTAAGACAGATGGTGACATGAGGGAATGGAAGCCTTGAAAGAGAAACACCTGCCACACAGGTTGCAAAGAGGTCTGGAGGTGGCACTGGGACATGGCCTGGCATGATCTCCAAGGGGAAGACAGGGAATGTGTTATCTCAGGAGAAAAGCTGGTTTCCATAGGAGAGCTTGGGAAATGCACAGTCAAGCAGTTGAAGACACAGGAAAATCCGTTTAGGATTCCATGGAGGTTTTAGAGGGCTTGGAAGAAAGATCTGAGAGGTAGGTGAGTCTGTGGGCACGTACATCCAGGAGTATAAGCCCAGAGCAGCAAGGGAGTTGGCTCAGGAAGGATGTGGGGCATGAGGGCTGTTGCTCACCAGAGATTCCCATGCTGGTATTCTCAGCAGTCTCTTGGTGTCTGGTGAGAGGAGAGAAATAGCAGCATCTCAGGAGGCCCCAGATGCTTCTGAAATTAACTACTTTTCCTGCAAACTTTTGGTAGAGGACATCAAGTTGATCCCAAGTGATTGCTGCTTCTTATATACAGTAATTAAAGTATTTCAAGATTTGTACTAGGAATGTGGACTTTTTACTGGAGGGTGTTGTGGGAGATTAAGCAGGATACACAGAAAGCAAAGTAGCTAATGCCGTGTTTCTTGATTTGTAAGAATGAATTGCAACCACATGTTATTTCTTATAATGTCAAATTAGCTTTTATGGTAGAGTTTTTTTTTTGGGTCTTCTAAATATAGAGTCACATCATCAGCAAATAGTGATAGTTTGAGTTTTTCTTTCCTATTTGTCTAAGTGCTCTGGCTAGAGTTTCCAGGACTATGTTGAATAGAAGTGGTATAAGAGGGCATTCTTATCTTGTTCCAGTTTTCAGAGGGAATGCTTTCAATTTTTCCCTATTTATAATGATGTTGGCCTTGGGTTTAGCATATGCAGCTTTTACAATGTTGAGGTTTGTTCCTAGTATCCTTAGTTTTGAGTTCATCAAAGTATCAGAGTGTAAAATTAACATCCACAAATCAATTGTGTTCCTATACATCAGTGATGAATCAACTGAAAGAGAAATTAGGAAAATTATCCCTTTCATAATAGCATCAAAGAAAATAAAATATTTGGGAATCAATCCAATAAAAGAGGTGAGAGACCTCTACACTGAAAACCACAGATTATTACAGAAAAAAGTTGAAGAAGATCTTAGAAGATGGAAAGATCTCCCATGTTCTTGGATAGGCAGAATTAATACTGTCAAAATGGCCATACTACCAAAACTGCTATACAGATTTAATGCAATTCCTATTAAAATCCCAATGACATTCTTCATAGAAGTAGAAAAAGCAATCATGAAATTCATTTGGAAAAATAAGAGGCCCAGAATAGCCAAAGTAATCCTTAGCAAGAAAAGTGAAGCAGGAGGCGTCATAATACCAGACCTTAGAGTATACTATAGAGCTATAGTAACAACAACAGCATGGTATTGGCACCAAAGCAGACATGTAGACCAATGGTACAGAATAGAAGACCCAGAGACAAAACTCACACAAATACACTTATCTGATACTAGAAAAAGGCACCATAAACATACACTGGAGAAAAATATAGCCTTTTCAACAAATGGTATTGGGATAACTTCAAATCCACATGTAACAAAATGAAATTAGACCTCTGACTCTCACCCTGCAAAGTCAAAGGGGATCAAGGACTTTGACATTGGCCAGAGACCCTACACCTACTAAAAGAAATTGTAAGCCCAACTCTTTATCATGTCTGCTTAGGAACCAAATTCCTCAACAAGACTCCTAAAGCATAAGAAATAAATCAAGGATCAATAAATGGAATGGCATTAACTAAAAAGCTTCTTTGAGGCAAGGGAAACAATCAAGAACATGAATAGAGAGACTACAGAATGGGAGAAAAATCTTTGCCACTTGCACCTCAGACAGAGCATTAATCTCCAGGATATATAAAGAACTAAAAAAAACTTAACACTAAGAAAACAACCCAATTAATAAATGGGTAAAGGTACTGAATGGACACTTCATAGAAGAAGAAATACGAATAGTCAAAAATATAAGAGAAAATGCTCAACGTCTCTAGCAATTAGAGAAATGTAAATTAAAATTGCATGGAGATATCATCTTACTCCAGTCAGAATGGCAATTATTGGGCTGGGGATGCAATTCAGAGGTAGACACTTGCCCAGCACATGTGAGGCACTGAATTTGACCCTCAGCACCACATAAAAATAAATAAAATAAAGGTATCATGTCCATCTACAACTAAAAAATTCAGGAAAAAAAAGAATGTCAATCATCAAGAATATACAAGTAACAATATGTTGGCAAGAATGTGGGGGGAAAGGGTACACTTATTCATTGCTGGTGTAACTGCAAATCGGTGCAACCACTCTGGAAAGCAGTTATGGAGATAGCTCAGAAAACTTGGGGAATGAAACCACCATTTGACCCAGTTATCACACTCTTTGGCATATACCCAAAAGACTTAAGATGAGCATACTGCAGTGATGCAGCCACATCGATGTTTATAGTAGCTCAATTCACAATAGATAAGCTACGAAACCAACCAAGGTGCCCTTCAACAGATGAATGTATTAAGGAAATGTGGCATATGTACACAATGGAATATTACTCAGCCATAATGAAATAATGGCATTTGCCAGTAAATGGATGGAACTAGAGGCTATTAGGCTAAGTGAAATAAGCCAATCCCCAAAAAACAAAGGCTAGATATTCTCTCTGACATGCAGATGCTAACTCACAATAGGCAGACGGGAGGAAGGAGTGGAGGTTAGCCAGATTGGGAGAGGGGAAAATGGGGGGAAGGAAGGAGGGTTGAAATGGGAAAGACAGTAGAATGAGTCAGACATAACTTTCCTATGTTCATACATGAATGCACGACCAGTGTAACTCCACATCATGTACAACCACAAGAATGGGAAGTTATACTCCATGTATATGTAATATGTCAAAATATATTCTACTGTCATATATAACTAAAAAAATTATAAAAAATTGGAAAAACATTAGGTTTTTAATTTAATGTTGGACCAACATGAATGGAAAACCACTTGGGCATTGGGAAGGTGGTAATCCCCTTCCTTGAGCACTTATATCTTATGGTGGAGGAAGTGAGCATGTGCAGGTCTGAGATGATGTGGAGAAAGGGCAAGAGTGTGGAGCCCGTGTGAAATCTGCAGAGAAGAGGTGGGTACCTCTGAGTGGGAGAGGCGGATACCTCTGAGTGGGAGAGGTGAGTCAGAGTGTTTGCCTACGAGCTTCTTCCTGAGAGTCGGAGCTGAGGATGATTTGTGGAGGGGCTATACCACCAGCCCTATTAATTAAAGACAGAATGACTGGGAATAAAGACTTCTGAAACTTCAGTGTCTTACCCACAAATAGACTTGTATCTCTGAGATCATAGGAGATGTAGGACCTGGGCATTCAGTTATTGTCCTAGTTCATATGATAGAGACAGTGGACAAGGCCATTCCATCAACAGAAGGGTTGTGTAGTTCCACTTGGGTGAAACGCCATGGGTATATTGGGAAGAGCATGACTATGTTGGAGATAAGAGCCAAGGACAATGGTTGGCAGCCCAAGTGGGAGTCTAGTCCAGGGTCTGAACATCCCCAGCAAACTGCATGCCTGTGCTTTATAAAGAATCCTGGTGTTAAGCAGTGTAGTCATTTATACACCTACAGGGTTGGCAGGATTCTGGCTCTTGGGAATAGAAGCAGAGCATGGGAAACCATCCCAAGATTCTCAAGTGATGAGTTAGCCACATTTATCTCCCCAGACCCATAGAGTTTCTTAAGACTAATTGCTTCTACAGATGAAATTGTTGGTTGTCCTGATAGTTTCAACATACTTCTGCTATGCAGGCAGAGAGGAGTGTTGTTATGGGCATTTTATAATCTGTCAAGACCTTTCATGGGAAGCCTAAAAAACCAACTGAGAGGAGTCCATAAAACATTGCTGTCCACGGTATGGAAGGCGTTATAGATAACATTGACTTCTGAAAGCTGATTTGGAAAACTAGATTGTATTAGAAAATAATTTTATCTCCTCCCCAAGCAAAGAAAGGAGATAATTTTTATTCATGTGGAAATGAGAATACTTTTGGAAATTTGGGGTGTAAACATTTTGCTTTGAAAATCTGAAGAAAGGCACTACATATTTGCAAAATCTCTTCGAATATCCACTACAATCTTCTTATAGAAATGGATAGTGTCAATGATGTTTTTGCAGAAATCAAGCACAGTGGTCATTAGTCAATATTTATTAGTTGAACTAATTGAATTAGAGAAAAGTATAGTGGCAAATTCCATTAAATAAAGCCTAGTATTATGGAGATATCGAAAACACACCAGTTAATTCTCAAAGAAATTCATTATTCCCTTCCCATGTGAATATTCTATTTCTCTCTTCTTTGTGTGTTTGTGATGTTGCAACATAGTCTTAGGGCTCAGAACTTAGGCTGAAAAGCCTCTGATAGATTGGATACTGACTATAAAGTTTTCAAATTATTCATGGTGGGGTGTGTGTGTGGGGGGTGGTGATGGTGGATGGTGGGCCCAACAGAGCCCACTGCACTGGTAAAGTAGACTCTGGTGAAGTGACAACTTCACACCTTATAATTTTTAAATTTATAATATTAGACATAGCATTGTCCCAGCCTAGGAAAACCAACTCAGATTTTTACCTTTTCTAAATCTTTCCGAGCTGACTTCTCTGGAGATCAAAGGACATCCAAATAATTAATATTAAGAAAGAGTGATCTGAACCCTTCTCTGAATGCATCTCCATAGTTTGAGACAAGAGTTTGTAGAAAGGATCATTTAACCATCTTTCTGTTTGGTCATTTATCTTGGGTCTTAGGGGTACAAAATTACTCACTGTCCTCAATCCATGTCATAGTCTCTACCTCAATCCCCACAGTGTCTGGTTTCTCATTTGCTTTTTCTCTTTATACTCATTCACCATCGAAGCATGATTCTAAGGTGTTTGGTGTGTCTCCTTTATGTGCGTTCTTGAAAGCATGCATTGTTGCTGATGTACATGCAAATTTTGTATAAATGGTATCCTAGCTGGATTCCTGGAAGCTCAGATGGAGACAGGGAGTCTGTGAGTGATTTACTGAGGAAATTTTTACAGAAGAAGAGGCGCTAGGCAAAAAGGACAGATGAGGGGAGGGAAATAAGCAGGGATGTTACCTCAGAGACTGGTGTCAGTCTGATCACACAGGGAAGCATGAGTTTCACTTCAGACTAGTTGACTTTGAAGCAAGGGACTGTCGGTCAGCCACTAGCTGAGTATCCCCCGCTCCTGGATGTGGGTAGTGCTAGCTCTCGTGGCAAGGAGGCTACCAGAGGCAGGCAGGGTGAGCTACTGGCAATCAACCTCACCACACGGCTGGGAGAGAGGTGGACCTGCCAGAGAGAATCTAGGTTGGCTACCAACAGTGTCTCTACAGAAACCCTTGTGTTTTAGAGCAGTTTGACTCTACCCAGGCACAGCTTCTCCAGGATTCTCTTTGGTTTCAAGTTCTGAAAATGTATAAGAAGAGCGTTAGTTAGATGGCAGCCCCTGTTGCTGTAGTGGGTCCCAAAGTTTTAACTGATCATATTCATCTTCCTCTTCCACCACTCAGTCTATATTCCCTCCCCTTTGGTCAGCATTTCTGCCAGACAAGCTTTAGGTTTCATAGGGATCATCCCTCTGGTGGAAGCCTCCATGCACTGGACACAAGGACCTCTAATCTGCTAGTGGCTAAAGTTGTAGGGACGGGAAGCACAAATTCCCCTGCTGGGTAATTGGGAATGATGGCAAGCAGTTCTCCTCTGACTTTTTGCTTGTAGTTTCAAGAGCCATGTATTTTACCAGTGGAGGACACAGCACAATGTAATAGCTTTGGTTTAGTATGCTTGTCCCACTTGGAAAGACAGTCCTTCACCTTCACAGGGATCATATCTAAGCTGCCATCTTGCTTTGCTGGATCAGATGGGCAGCTTTTTTTTTTTTTTTTTTTTACATTTGGGGGTTATTCCACATTCCTCAGACTACTGGATCCCTAAAAAACTTACTCATATTAAAGTTCTGTGATCATTATAGAACTTTTCTCCCATTGTCTAAAGTTTTTGTGTTCTACCAAGGCATCTAGAGTATTTGCCGTTTCTCGTCTATCAGGTCTGATGGGCATGTTTCATTAGAATAGTGAACCAAGGTGATATTCATCAGGATTGTCAGGTCAAGCACATCCCCTTTAACTATATTATGACAGGCAACAGGAGTATTTATATGTTAATACAAATATGGGCCAAAACCATGAATTTGCACAGTTGTGCATTCTAAACGAATGCGTACTTCTCTGATCCTGTTTTCTAAAAGGTATGAAAACTGCATTTGTCATATCTGAAGCCTTGTGCCATATACCTGAGACTCTGCTGGTCTCTTCTAGAAACAGAGACCACATTTCAGCACAGCACAATCTCACGTGGAGCTACAACTTTGTTAAGTGAGTGGTTGTTCACTCTCATCCTCCAAGATACCTCTAGTTTCTTCACCTGCCGGAGAAATGAATTAAATGATGATATTGTGGCAATAGCAATCCCCATTTCTTTTAAAACCTTGAAGGTAGTGTTAACCTTGTTATTCTTCCAAGTTGCAATATTGTTTAGGATTAGCTGTGTTGGTGAAGGTGGTCTCAGGAGCTTCCCCTTGATGTCTCTTACTGTAGTAATTCTGATTCTGTAGGTCAAAGAATCAGTGGGAGCCATCTACCCAACCCTTAGTATATCCATTAACATTATTTATTTGCAAGGTAATGAAATGACCACAAGAGGAATCCTCGGACTCTGTGAAACAGATGTGGGCCAGGATTCTATGTATTACCTGACACCTTGAGGCTCCCTACACTCCTGCTTTCACAGAGGGGGCTCCATGGTGCTTAAGGTGCCTGAGTGGACGTGAAGTTGGTTCCTGTGTTCCTTTCCCCAGTGTGTAGCTACCTAGGCAAATGGCTCTAGTCCCTTTGGGGAGAACATGGAGAATGGGTACCGCCCCGTTTGCATGCTGCTGCAGGATCCTTGGGGGCTGGGGTTGTGGCTCATAGATCCTTTGTAGTGGGAGTTTGGCCTCTCTTTGACTTGATGTGTTTAGTTCATTAGTCATCTAATTTGTGCTAATTCCCCAAAATCTATTTCTCAAGTCAAAAACATTCAGCAACCTGCATGAATTGACAAATTCAAAAATTGATAATATGGATTTTCCCAGAGGAGCGATCATCTCTGAAGTGGTATCCAGCATGGTACTTCTTGCCCTCAAGGAGTTCACAATTCATTAACAAAATCGATATCTATACACTGGCAAGGTTGGTGAAGTCTGTTCGGTGTATGTCCTATTGCAGTTCATCATGAAAGATTTTTTTTTCAGTATTTTTATCTCACCTAACAATTTCATGTTCAGAGAAATGGGATTTTTGAAGTCTGTGTGAACAAGATTAATGCTATTCCTCACATGGGGTTCCACCTATAAAACTGAAATCCTCTCCAGATTTAGCTCCTCTGATAAAATGTAAATTATTTACTCCTTCAATTTAGGGATTTCTAATTAGAAAAGCCACATATAATCACTTTCTAGGAATTGGGATAAATGCAAAATGCATACAACTCCTGAAATTGAGTGGGTTAAATTGAGAAAAGAAGAAACAAACCTCTTCTGTTAACAAGTAAATATTATACAATCAGCAAAGAATACCCCATAGAAATACAAACTAAATTTTCTCTGTAGATTAAGGTTATGCTTCCCCAATATTAGTCATATCTTTTTGGGTTCCCAGGAGATGCTAATTTCAGGAAAATATCTAGAGAAATCTATAGGAGGTAATTTTCATTTGGTTCAAATGATGCACCAGGGATTTCTTAAATCTAAGCTTAAATAGATTAAATTTACTTTTATTTACAGTCTCTTCAAATAACTTTCTTTAAAGACATCATTCTTTTAAATAAAGAGTCTTGGCTCACCCCAAGTTCTCCCTTAATTACAAAAGCTAAGTAAAATGCTTCCAAATTTTTAAAAAAAGTTTTCTTAATAATTTTAATGATCATTTTGTAAAAGGGAAACCTGATTTGTTGCTCCTTTTTCTTTTTTGACTTTCACAATCGATTAGATGCCTAAAAGTATTTATGCAGGAAATACAAAATACCTCTCTATAGATAACAGTAAGCTTTCTTTTGTCACAGGGGCATTAGAAAGAGTATACCACGTTCCCATCCTTAAATTATATGTACTTAAAAACAAATCATGTTTAACCAATAAATGTGTTGAAGAATTGATAGTGAAGATGTGATTTCTAAAGACAATGTCCCTAAGTGCTGTTAGAAAAAGAAATTAAAAAAAAAAAAAGAAGTTTGAGCAATATAGGAAGATCTTCAGTCTTCCTTGCATACCATGGTCCATCACTCCAGCGAAACTTGGCTAACTTTATCCTACTTTTCTTCTTGCCACTGGTTCCTGTGTATGGCACATTCCTGAAATCCAGTCCAATTACCCTGTCACACAAGCAAGGTCTTTCTGATACTCACACTCACACTTCCCTCTTTGAGTCCTTGGTGTGATGACTTGTGCCTCTTTATATCAGATTTTGGTCTCTGGACTTGCAAGGGTCCTCTGTCCAGGGCTCTGCCAACTAGAAAGAAATTTCTGAATCCATTTCGTGGTGTTTAATGAAATTCATTGGCTTAAGTACTCTTAAGTATTCTTGTTTTTTGAGGTTGAACAAACATTGCTCATCACGTGGTAAAGATATTTGGAATGTATATATTTTAAAAGATACTGGACCCCCAGCTCAAAGCATATGGAAGCTGAAGAAAACACCTTGAACGTCTCCAGGATTTGTTTTCCCCTTTGAGAATCATTCTCTTTTGAAATTTAGCAAACTAATAGCTCTGTTTTTCCTTAAGCCGTGTTCATGAAATGTTGTGTTTAACACAGATATTTTTCTGAGTTAGAGACATTCTGTACAAGTTCATCCATTTATGCACAAAACACTTGACCCTCATTTCATTTGAGTCTTCTTCTAATCAATTTAAATGTTCCATCAGCCTCATTCTCACATATTTCAATATTCATTCCACTCCTTCAACCGCCCCTTCCCCTCAAATAAAACCCTCAGAGGAAGAGCAATTATTTGAGAAAATGAAATCAAGTAAATAAGCTCTATTAAAAGAGAAACCAAGTAGTCAGCCATATTAACGATATCCAGGGTTTGTGTGTCTGGGTGAAACTACAATAAATATTTATTGTGATGCTTTTTTTATTGAGCATTTCAGGGCCCATCTGTGGTATTAATGGCTTATCAAGGAAACCTATGCATTAAGAGAAACTGTTTTCATTTAGATAAATGGAAGCAGAGGCAAAGGAAAATGATGCAAGGTTCACCTTGTAAAAGTCACAAATTAGATACAAAACACCGCCACAGGCAAATCTGAATTCAATAGAATAAAGCTGGCAGCCATGAACATGAGGTAATAGGCTTATCAAATGAGGTTTTGTATTCTTTTATAATGTACGTTTTATGGGGGCCAGTGTAAAACTAGTCAGTAGAAAAAAATATAATTTAAAAAGAAAAATTCAATGAGAGATTCTTTTTTTCCAAATTGAAAAACAACCAGTTTCAAATCTGCAACAAATTAAAGGCCTGGAGAATTTGTAAATGAGCTCCCTCACCTCCTAACGCCTTATGAATGACCCACAGAATTTCATGTTCTACTCCCATCTGCCATGTTCCATCCCTCCCTCAAGAAAGGATGAAAAGGATGAAAAAACCTGTGTCAACACTAATGACATTAAACACATGGGTACCATTTAAAAAACAGCTATAATGATGAGGTCATTGGCATTATTCTTGGGTGCATTTACCCAACACCCTCTTTTGGTGCTTTTTATATATATATTATTTCATTGGATATTCACAATTCTCCCGGAAGAAAAAACAAACCATATCCTTTAAAACAAAATCTGTTTATATTTAAATATAAACCCTCAGGCTGGGGCTGGAGCTCAGTGGTACAGCACTTGATAACATGCAAGGCCCAGGGTTCAATTCCCAGTAGCACAAAAACAAATAAGAAAAGTCTATGTAGTTATATATAGACACTACATGCCATAAAGGTCTTATGCTGAATCATTGGTCTAAACCTAGGGAATAAGACCTTATCCCTATATCAAGATTGGAGTTTCCTTTGAACTTCTGCCAAAACTATAAATGCACAGAAGTGCGTGTGCTTTTCTTATATTATTTGCAAACTCACCTTGCTCAAATTCAGGAGTAAACAGCACACACTTGGATCCCCACCTCTTCTTCTTGTCTCCTTCTTGCCATCCTTAACAGCTTCTCACTCTCTCATCCTGCATGGATCACAATCATTTCACAAAATCCTAACAAGATAGGAAACTGGCCTTCATTCATAAACCATCTCTCATGTACCAGTGCTCTGCCAGGAGCTTTAGAAGGTGGAAATATGACTAAAGTGTATGTTGCGAGGCTGCCTGTTTATAAGCAGAGGATACCAAAATACTGTGATGTGCAAAAGTGGAATTATATGCACAGTAGGGCAGTGTGTGGTGGGAATGAAGCCTATTGGAGGAGCAGTGCTTCACGCTAGCTTAAGACCCGGGTTCTGGAGGAGTCATAGGACTTGGTGAAGGTGACAGGGACAGAGTGTAAAAAGAATAGGCAGAGGAAATTAGGTATTACAAGCAGAGGACTGGCCTGTGTAAATACCTAGGGGGCCTGGAACTGCATGGTTGATTTGGCAGTGGTGCCTTGGTTGTTCTACTGGAGCACAGAGTGCTGAGGGGTAGCAAGGCATGTGTTAGCCCACTCCCATCTTGCTGCTGTCCTACAGGGACTCTGAAATTCAGTGGCTTGATAGGATACAAGTTATTTCCTGTTCATGTGGGAGAACAGTGTGTGTTCTTGATGGTGATTGCTTTTCTTCTCTACCCATGTGGTGATTCCAGGATCCAACTGCTCTTCATCCTGTGGTTCTGCCATCTCCTCAAACCGTCCCTCTGGTCTCAGTTGACTAAAAGGGCAGGAGGAGAAGGCACACCTACTTCTTAAAATGTCTTAGCCCAGAAATGACACATCTCCCTTCTGTTGATAATCCTTGGGCAAGAGCTGGTCAGTTGGTCCCTCTTAGACATGAACAGAGACCAAAAAATGCACATTGGATTGCTACTACTTATCAAGAGCAAGAGAAAGAAGTGTGCAGGTCAGCGAGTTTTCTCTATCCCCAATGATTGATCCTTCAATCATTTTGGCTTCTCATTCATCAGCTCAGTTAGAGGCTAAAACTAGAGCTGAAGAAGTGTGTGGGCAGGTTGGCCGGCAGAGGGAGCATGCATGGAAGGATAGTTATCCTCTCCACCCTTCCCGAAGCCCCCAATTTTTCTAGCACAAGTGCACATCCATTGAAAAAAGAATGGACTCAGAAGGTATACAGATGTGACCTCTTTGGAGAGGGAAGATTTAGCTATTGGGTAGATGTTTAAAATTTCAGATTGTCTGAAAAACTTGCATTTATTCATACATTGATTCATTTATTTGACAATATGTCCTGGGCACTTATGTATCAGTGTGGTGCTCAAAGAGGAACAGAGCCATAAGTATACCTCTGGGTAGGTGGGATCTATAGGGTAGTTATCAAATTTTTTCCCCACATTCTTAAAGGTGGCCATGTATACGTAGTCAACAACAATGATTCATGGAGACAGTCATTTTTAACCTGTAGGATTTTCTCTCCCATCCCCATGCCCCAAAGAAGTCAAGACCAAGTCTACACCAATGTGCATGACAGAGTACTCTAGGTGATTCCATTCTTTGGCAGACCATGTCTGTATCCTATGTCCCACTGATAACAACTACAGATTATAATATTTGTATTAGAGCTGAACAGGTTTTATAGGATTAAGCAGAGATTTCATTTGTTAAAGTCCAGGGGCCCTAGGAAGGAGAGAATATAATAGGACATATTCACAGTATCGAACCCAGACAGCCATATCCTTTTAAAGACTTGTTTAAAATTATTGCATATTTACTCTAGCTAAACCATAAAACTGTCTAATTACTAAAAAGCTTTTAGACAGACATCATCTATGTGATGTTTCCGTACCAGAAACCCCAAAGGGGAAAAAAAAAGTGCAATTTGCAAATTCAAGATAAAAATACAAGGAGAAGTTTTCAGAATGCAATGTTCTTATGCAGTTTAAAAACGCAATGCAACTGAGCTACTGAGGCTCAGTTATACTGGGTGTTGAAAATAATCACCGAAATATTCACAGGTCTCTATTGTGTCTTAGGTCCTTGGAAAAAATGTGTATTATGAAATCACTAAGAATTGTTTGCCCAAATCAAGTACTTATTTGTTTCGCTTATACTTTGCTATATAAAACATCATATCATTGCATGAATTAATAACCACTGCAATTTCTAACTTTGCAAGAAGCAGGGTCTCTGTCTTGAATTTCTATAGTGGGAAGCAATCTGCTGTGATACTAGATGGATATCAGTTGTCAACTTGGGTTCCATAGACTGGAATAGTTTTTTACCTTCTGTCACTCTGGGGTCAGTTTCTTATGAATAAGAAGTTGCCTTTGCCCTTCAAGAAAATGGAATAAAACTAGAATCACCTTTGGGCCTTCACGGCCTGCTTTCCCAGCCTAGTGTTTCAGCATTGGAAGAGTTTATTTTGGGATGTCATTAACTATAGCTAGTGATCCCTTAAATGAAATGGATTAAATGGCAAATGACTCACTGTCTTCTACCCTTCAGTTTAGTCACCTGAAAAAATTCACAATTCAAAATATGATTTATGAAATAACCCTCGCTCATCTCTATTTCTGTTATAGAAAAGCATTTCATTGGTGATGAAGGTGCAGTGTATGTTGATGTCAGCATCTGTCATCAATATCTTCTGGTGTTAGAAAAGAGGCTTTGCTTTCCACTTGCTTTAGGTTTGGAAGCTCCAATAATTTTCTGGAGAAAATATATATAATATGTCCTCAAGATATTTTTGGCCAGTGGGAAGTTTTATCCATTTAGGAATTTTCATAGATGTGTATTTTGAGGTACTTAGTTGTTTCCTCTCATAATTTCTTACAAATAGTTCTGTCCTCAAATGTTATGAATGCACTGCAGTTTTGGCTACGTCCTAAGTGATGTGCACTCACATATACAAACACACACACCCCTGATGAAATAATCTGAACACATTTTATGATGTCTTTTTAGAATTGTATAACATTACCTAAACCATACTCTTTGTTTAGATCTAAAGCCTTATTTATTTATTTTGTGTAATGATATTTTGAAAAATTGATCAGACACATAAGCAAATTTAGACTTACATGCCATTGGAGGGAAATTTGGATAAAATACCAGAAAAAGTTTTCACCTTTAAGAAAACTTGTTTAATTATAATTTTTTTGCATTTAAGATATATAGATATATATAAATATTATATATCAGTCTAGAAGGGGGCCATGAGGTGTAAATCTCCAGGGCCCTAGTCCCTTAGCATTGACCATTTAGGATTAGATGTGATTATGGGGCTTCCTGTAATTTATATGAAAAATATCAGCTTGGAATGGCTGCAGTCCTTTCCCTCTGTCAGAGCTACTAGAATAATCTGGCATGCGTAGAAACTAACATGACCCACATGCTCAGGAACCCTTCCCACAAAGGACAATAAAATGTAAACCAAATTTCTCACGTAAAGTAAATAATCCAAGAGGTCTGTGGTGACATTACCATTCACGGTATGATTTAAATTAAGGGGGTTAACCTTCTTCATTAATTTTCTTCAGTTACATGGGAAGGTTCATAGAAAGAATAGAAGTGAACCCAGGAAATATGTGGCAAAATATATTTTTGTATTATTAATAATAAAAAATGAATTGACTGAAAATACCCTAATGATGCTTTAGGAACTATAATGTAAGTATTATAATGAAGGTAACTTGTCAGAGAAATACTGACTTATCTGAGGATAAAATAGCCCACCTCTGCCTCTCCCTCACCAATAAACAGCATTAACGTATCACTTCTCTTTTCCAGATCAATGAAACATAAATAGAATGACCAGGAGAGAGGAGATGGAGGCCGGTGGGTACAACAGATGCTCCCAGGCTCTGGCAGTAGAAGCCTGCACTAAAGGCTCTTTCCATGGTACTTTAGTGATATGAATCAAGAACCTGAAAAATACCCTTTCACCCAGCAAATTTGCTGCTAGTAACTTATTCTAAGAAGAGGAAATTCAGAAGAATGTACAAAGATAAGTAGATAAAAAATAGCTATCCATCATAAGACTTTTGTAATAGTGAAAAATGCCCCCAAACTGAGAAGTATTTTATCAGAGATAAAAAGTCAAATGAAAAGTAAATGAAACTAGTAAGGCCCAGTCTGTGTAGGACAGTAACTATGGTGGACAAAGCATGTGTGGGTAGCTCTGGCAGATGGCAGCTGTAGGCTGTATTGGGCCAGGGTGGCTAGTTTTGGATTAATCAAAAGAAACTGGATGGAATATTACTCAGCTTTAAAGAAGAGTGAAATTGTGGCATTTGCCAGTAAATGGTTGGAGTTGGAGAATATCATGCTAAGTGAAATCAGCCAATCTCACAAAACCAAAGGCCGAATGTTTTCTCTAATATGCAGATGTTAATCCACAATAAGGTGTGGGGGGGACATTAGGGAATAATAGCTTTACCTTAGATTGGTAGAGGGAAGTGATGGCGGGGGAAGGGGATAGGAAAGATAGTAGAATGAAGAAGACATTATTCCTGTATGTATACATGTGACTACATGACCAATATGATTCTGCAACACGTACACTCAGAAAAAGAGAAATGATATCCCATCTATATATGATATATCAAAGTGGATAAATGCATTCTACTGTCATATATAACTAATTAAAACAAAATTTTTAAAAAAAGAAACTGGAAATCTTAATATTTTTGGTAAGATATGTTCTAATTTTTACAATTGCATGCAGCAAAATCCACCTGTACTTTTGGGCCCTGAGACATGGGCTGCTAGTGTAAAACATTAGGCAAAATAAATTGTAATCATAAATCACATGCATCATGTGGTTCAGGTCAATGACAGATGGCATGTGTGACAGTGATCTCATGAGATTAAAATGGAGCTGAAGAAATCCCTAGCCTGTTGATGTCACAGCCATCATCCCATCATAGCACAACACATTACTAGTGTGTTTTTGGTGGTATGACCAAACTACTGAGTTGCCAGTCATATAAATGCCTAGCACATGCAATTATGTACAGTACATGATGCTTGATAATAAGAAATGGCTGATACTGATTTATTTACTTCCTATAATACACTTATCATTACTTTAAAGTGTACTCTTTCTAACTATAAAGAAATTTACTGTAATGGTGTGCCATATTGCTCTGGATCAATTCAGTATACCTCTTACTTACCCCATTTCCATTGTATCTTTTCCTCTCATGCTTGATTTAACCTCATGCTGTCTTGTTCATCGTGGCCCTAGGAACAATAGGGTATTCTCTCTCACACACACACAGGTGTATGTATTTGTTTGTGTGTTTGTATGTATGTGCATGCATTTTACCCCACAAACCTAGATATAGATATAGCTTTGTGTAAATACATTCTGATGTTCATGCATTGAGGAATTGCTCAGCAATGCCCTTTCTAGAACGTACCCTGTAATTAAGTGACACGCGACAGTGTGTGGTAATGTATAGTGGAGCACAATGCCATTATTAAAAATGATGCTGTGGTTGTATTTTTGTTGGTGTTTCAAAATCGCATTTGTAATATGATCCAGTTTTTGAGAATACAGGTCACATACATTTGTTTGCATTTGTATGCAGAAGCAAAAAGACTTGCATTATATGAACTAAAAGATTCATTATGATGACTTCTGGATGAGGAATTCAGGGATGTTTTGATTTTGTAATTTTTAATTGTTTGATTTTAAATGTGTTTTAAATTATAAAATTTAATGAAAATAGCAAAGTATGTTTGATTCTACCATGAAGAATGCAGTAGAGCACGTGGCAGGAGAACAGATGAGAACTTGAAGGTAGCAGTGAATTTAAAAGGAAATTTAGAACACACCAAAACTTCTCCAGTAAAATTAACGAATTTAAAAGTTAAATTGACAAACCTATTTATATTACAAGCAGGACTATTTTTCCAAAAGGGTCCCAGAATTATACAAAACAAAACAAACAAACAAAAAGATACAAATAAGAACCCAACCAAATAAGACAGGGGTTCTTCCTTCAGAAGTACGGAATCTAACACAGAGCTCCCATATTTCTTTATAACTGTAGAACACAGAAATGTAATCACAGAACAAAATGCAGACATAAGAACAGTGGGAGTTCATGACCAGAAAGACTGTAATTTTGGGCTGGGATTGTGGCTCAGTGGTAGAGTGCTCGCCTTGCACGGGTGAGACCCAGGTTTGATCCTCAGCACCACATAAAAGAATAAAAAGGCATTGTGTTGTGTCTATCTACATCTAAAAAATAAATTTAAAAAAGACTATAATTTTGCTTTAGCAATCTGACTTAGAATGTCACGTTGATAAGTCTCAGAAATCAATGATATGGAATTAATGTAACTGGGAAAAAACCCTAACATCATCTAGAACTATTTTAAAATACAGGGGGGAAAAGGAATACTAATAATTTTACAAGAAAATTCTACTCAAAATGTTACAAGTGAGTATTTAACTTGTTTCTTGGTGTTCCAAACATAAGTAGATAAATGCGTTTGAAATACAGCTGCTATTCCCTTTTCCCAAGGTTGAATTGTGTCTAGAGCAGAAGTGTTGTGATCAAAAGTTAGAAGAGGATTAGTTACCAGAAATGTTCTTCATCATTAAAAGATGCTAACAGAGTCACAGATCCCTAAGATAAGGGACTATCAGAAGAATTTGTTGCATTTTTTTTTACCAGAATGAAAAAAAAAAACAAAGAGAATTTTATAAAACTGAAAATTTCAGTTTGTTAGAATTTTAATTTAATATGAGCATCTTGAAGAATCTCGTAAGAAACGTTAAAGAATTAAAATATATAAGTAGAGAGATCACTTGCAAAATGCAATATGAATCTACATGATGAAACATGAATATGGTGGTGGGGATGTTAAGCAGAAAGAATGCAGAAAGACGGAGGAAACTGACTAGAAGGTGCATATGTAATACATATGAAGACATATGTATTCGTATGTGGCATATGTAATTCAATATATAGAAGTGTAAGGTAATAATTTCTGAAAACTAAATTCAAAAGAAATGTGCTGTTAGCAGCCATATGCTGCAAGCACTTAAGAGGAAAAGAATCTCTAAGTTCTGGAAGAAAACCATATAAAAGTTTCTGCATAGATTTTCATAGCAATGACCTTTCTGGACAATTCCAAGACATCCTAATGAAAACATCAGGTGTAAGTAGGGTAAGTACAGGAATTATGATTTTTTTTCTTTCTCCTTTCCTCCTCCTCCTCTTCCTCCTCCTCCTCCTCCTCCTCCTCCTTCTTCTTTAATTTTAGAGAGAAAGGTCATTACTTTAAATGTTTTTATGTTGATTTTGTATTCTGCAAACTTACTAAATTTGTTGATTAGTTTCAATAATTTTTTTTTGTTGTTTTTGGAGTTGTTTGGATTTTTATATATAAAAAATAATGTCAGTTGTAAACACAAGTAAGTTGACCTCTTTCTTTCATATTTGATGCCCTTTGTTCTTTGTCTTGTCTTAGTGCTCTAAGACTTCCAATGTGTCCACAGATTTATCTATTTCTTTAGCATACGGTTATTCATAATAAACCCTATTCATACTTTGCATTTCTGTGGTTTCAAATGTCATGTCATGGTTTTCATCTCTGTTTTTATTTATTTGGGTCTTGTCTCTTTTTATCTGGGTTGGTCTTGCTCAATATTTGCCAGTTTTCTTTAGGTTTTCTAAAGCTAACTCTTCATTTCAGTGAAGAAATACAAAAAACACAAAAAAATAAATTTTTGTATTTTTCTCTATTTCATTTGTTTCTGTTATTTTGTTGTTTCTTCTACTAATTTGGGGTTTGTTTTCTTCTTGCTTTTTGAATTCATAAAGTTGTATAATTTAATTGTTTGTTTGAAATCCCCTTCATTCCTTCCCTTTTTCGTTCCTTTTTTCCTTTTGATGTAGGAACTTATTGCTTTGAATTTCCTTTCAGGATTGCTTTTCCTATATTCCATAGATTTTAATATGTTGTGTTTTTATTTTTATTTGTTTCAAGATAAAAGATTCTTTTGATTTCTTCGTTGGCCTATTGGTTGTGGAGAATAGTATTTAATTTCCATGTGTTTGCAAAATTTCTAAAGTTCCTCTTGTTGATTTCTAGTTTTATTCCATTGTTGCCAGAGAAGACATCTTACATGCTATTATTTCAATATTTAATATTTATTTTTGAAATTTTTTGTGTCCTAATAAAGACTGTTCCACGTGCTGATGAAAAGAATATTTATTCTGCTGTTGGATGGAATATTCTGGACATGTCTGTTAGATTCATTTAGATTATAGAAGAGTTTAACTCAAGTGTTTCTGTGTTGATTTATTTTTTTGTCCTTATGATCTGTCCATTGATGAAAATTGGATAAGGAAGTCTGAAACTATTATTATATTAGAGTCTATCTCTCTTTTTATGCTTTATAATATTTGCTTTATATGATTGGTTCTCCAATATTCATATTTACTTAAATTTTTTACTTTCCCTTGTTGAATTGATTCCTTTATCATTACATAGTAAGCTTCTTTCTCCTTTTAAAAGTTTTTAATTTAAATTCTATTTTATCTGATATAAACATAACTCCTTCTAGATTTTGTTTCCTTTGCATTCTATACATATTTCCCATAGCTTAACTCTCAGGCTTTATGTATCTTTACTGGTGAAATGAATTTCTTATAGGCAGCATATCATTGGGAGTTTGTTTGTTTCTTTTTCTCTTTTTTAATCCATTCATCCAGTTTCTGTCTTTTAATTGGGAAACTTTATCTCTTTGTTCAAGGTTATTGCTTGTAAAGCAATGATATGTAAAGATATGCTCCTGTCATTAAAATTTTTTTTTTCTGGTTTTATCTGTGCTTTTTTCCTCTCTTGGTGTTCATCTTTGTGGTTTGGTGGTTTTCACCCTGAAAGTTTTTGATTTTCTTTACATTGTCTTTTGTGAATCTGATTTATTAGTGAGTCTTATATTTTCACGTGTTTTCATGATGGCTATTGTCATTCCTTCACTTCTAGAGTAGGTGGCTACAGCATTTCTTAGAGTGCCTGTCTAGTGATGAATTCCTCCAATTTCTGCTTATCTCAAAAAGATTTTATTTCTTCTTCAATTCGGAAGGATAGCTATTCTGGGTATAGTATTCTTGGTTGGCATGAATTTATTAAAAATATCTCTGGGACTATTTGTAAAAACTCACATATTAAAACAAACAAACAAAAACACATGTGCTTCTTATTTTATTTCAAAGACTGAGAGGTGATAAAGCATGGAAAAACTGAGCGCAACCAAAATGACAAAAATGTAAGATTATTAAAAATAAAAAAGTAAGATACACCCCCAAAAAGACTACCAGCCACAATCTAGGCTCAAATAAAAATTCAGGTCACAATTTTGTATTTTTCTGGGGGATACCTGCTTTTACAGATCACATTTTTGAACTTTTATTATCTCACAGATACTCTTTTTTTAAATTAAAAATGTATTTATTTATTTATTTTTTTATCTTCAGAAATTATGCTTTTGTTTTTTTTCATTTTAATTAGTTACACATGACAGTACAATGATCTTGACAATCATACATTTGTCACAAATACTCTTTCTTCTATGTCTTTAGTCTATTAATTTGACACTGCACTGCAAATAGAATTAAACTGACCCTGAATAAAGAAACTCTTAAAACTTTAACCTTCAAACATTGATGTGGTTGTGTTACTATAGTATGTTGATTTGAAGTCCTTTGAGTATAGACCAAGGAGTGGGATAGCTGGGTCACATGGTGGTTCCATTCAAAGTTTTCTAAGGAATCTCCATACTTCTTTCCAGATTGGTTGCACCAATTTGCAGTCCCATCAGCAATCTGTGTGTGCATTTCCCTCCACATCCTTGTCAACACTTATTGTTGCTTGTATTCTTAATAACTGTCATTCTGAGTGAGATGAAGGCTTAGAGTAGTTTTGATTTGAATTTCTCTAATTGCTAGAGATTTGAACATTTTTCCATATATTTGTTGATTGATTATATATCTTCTTCTGAGAAGTATCTGTTCTTAGCAGCTCGATTTACAATAGCAAAACCAAGGAAGCAACCTAGATGCCTTTCAATAGATAAATGCATAAAGAAACTGTGGTATGTATACACAATGGAATATTACACAGCATTAAAAGAGAATAAAATTATGGCATTTCCAGGTAAATGGATGGAGTTGGAGAATATCATGCTAAACTAAGTAAGCCAATCCCAGAAAATCAAAGGCAAATTGTTCTCTCTGATAAGTGGATGCTGATGCAAAATGGTGGGTGGGCATGGGAAAAATGGAGGAACTTTGATTGGGAGGGAGTGGTGAGGAGGTGGGATGGGGGCAGGAAAGATGGTGGAATGAGATGGACATTATTACCCTAGGTACATGTATGACTGCACATATGGTATGACGCTATATTGTGTACAACCAGAAAAATGAAAAGTTATGTGGCAATTGTGTACAATGGATCAAAATGAATTCTGCTGTCATATATACCTAATTAGAATAAACAAATAAATTTAAAAAACTTTATCCTTCAAGGCTGTACTTGGTGCTGCTGAACATATGTTTATCATCTGGTTGCCTAATTTTCTCATTAACTTCCTCATCAGCCTTGGGTTTCTGATTATGTTGACTTGCAGCTTGCTGGACAGACAGAGCTCTGGGTGAGAGCCCAGGATGAGCCAAGTTAGGTCTCAGGGCCCAAACTTTCTTTCCTCTGATGAGCTCCTTCCTCCATGGGAAATCCATGTATGGTCTAAGTTTCTTTGGCAATTCCATGGGGCTAAGAATAGGGTGCTTAGAATAGGTGCTAAGAATAGTTTGAGAGGACTCCTGGAATTTTAATCATGATAATTTGAAATATTTGACTTAACATATTAATAAATTTTTTCTATCATTACAAATGAGAAATCAAGTGACATCTCTATGTAATTTTTCTGACACCTTTCCCTACTAACCCAAGAACTCACGTGTTTTTGTAGATCATATTTTTGAACTTTCATTACTTTATAGTTTTTCTCATATTTGTAATATAAAGAATCTGATTTCATAGAATTAGAGAGTAGAAAATTAGTTAATGGAGGGTGGGGAGAGCAGTGGGAGGGAAGAATGGAGAAAGATTGGTGAATGGGTATAAAGTTACAGTGAGAAGAGAGGAATATATATATATATATATATGTGTGTGTGTGTGTGTGTGTACATACATATGAACTAGTTACTTGAGAACTTAAAATTTTCCCAAATAAGAAAATATTTTGAAAATGTGGATTTGTTTATTTGTTTGTTTGTTTATTTATTGGTACAAGAGAATGAATCCAGGGGTGCTTATCACTGAGTCACATTCCCAGGTCTTTTTTATATTTTATTTTGTTTTTGAGACAGGGTCTTGCTAACTTGCTTAGGGCCTCGCTGTATTGCTGAGGCTGGCCTCCAACTTGTGATCCTCTTGCCTCAGTTTCCAGGGATTACAGGTTTGTGCCACCATGCTTGGTGTATGCTCCAGTATTCTATTAAACAGTGAAGTGATTATGGTTACTATCACGTTTGATATTTTAGAATACTTTGAAGGGATAATTTTGAAGGTTCTCACCATAAAAAAATAAATGTATGAGGTTATAGGCTATGTACCTGACTTGATTATCAGCAACATATGCATATATTACATATATTGAAGTATCACACTGTACTCCAAAAATATGAACATGTGCTGTGTGTCACTTAAAAATTAAAAAAAAAATGTAAAGGAATTTAAAAAATAGGCTTTTATCCATACTGCAAATTAAAATCAAACCAACATCAAGACTTGTATAATTTCAATACTGGCAGGTCCTGCAGCAAATTGCAAACTGTGCTATTCCTATTGCTGGTAAACAGAAATACCCACTCACTATGTCACAGGCTTGCACAGATGGTCACTTCTTGGGGAAAGCATTTGGGTCACTAGTTTGTAAACTAGTTCTTTTAAACTTAGTGGCTATTATACATCAAAATCTTTAAAAATATAAGCTAACAATATCACGATCATTCACCAAATAGCAGGGCTAGACTAGTGCTGACAAATTTCACTTGGAAGTCAGTAACTTTGAAACCAAAGTTAGATGTCATAAAACCCAAAGAAGAAGGCCAGATTACTGCCATGCAAAATAGAACAGAGTGTAGAGCAAAAATACACTGTAAAGACTGTAAGTGCAGGCAGGACAAAATGTAAGTCCCATAGTTTTCATTTATAAAATTGAGAAAATTAACCTGAATGATACCAGGTTTTAATTATGGGAGAACCATAAGGAACAAATGCTTCCATTGTATAAAACCCAATCACTCTGTCATCCTGGGATTGTCAGGATGGTAGTTTTAACTCTAGCCCGTGTGCTCCCATCATACCCATACCCAGGCTGGGAGCACTTGAGCTTCCTTGAGATCTGAGCTCCAATATCTAAGACAACAGACAACACACAATCTGGAAAATCAGAAGTACCAAAATCTGCCTGCAGCTCCTCTTGTTTCACCCCTGTCCGAGTGTGCTGCAAGCACACTTAGACCAATTTCTGTAATCATAGAAGACCAACATGCTTGATTGAATTGTTTAAGAATCTTTCTTTTCTTTCTAGTTTGAATTGTCTGCCTAGAACTTTATTATTCATTCACTGATCCAGCTTGCGTAGATTGTGGTTGGTGTTCCCAGTTCACTCCTGAACTTGTGGGGAGGGGAACCTTACCTGCTGTGCTTTAAATTCCCTGTTTCTCAGCTCCTGCCTGATTGGTGCTTGGTCAGTGCTTGTGGAGCTGATGGATAGTATGAAATCAACTCTAAGGTCTTGCCTAACTGCCTAAACAGCATCCATACCATCTCATCTGATAACTAAGTTACCAAGTGCATAGTTGGAACTTATTTTGTTGACTTAAATGAAAGATGGTTTTGTAAACAATAAATCTAGAACCGTGACTACAAAACCCTTGTGTCCATAGATGAACTGCAGTTCGAAGACAAAAAATTGCCATTATCTCTTAGGCAGCAGGTCCCCTTTTGGTCAAGCTATGATGACTGTTTAAACATCTTCATCTTCAAGAAAAGGGTCCATTCTTTTTGGCTGTAATCATCTTGGCTCAAGAGACCTAGGCATTTTTTTTTCCTGCAGAGGCCTTATGATTCATCCTAAGAAACCAGAAACTGGCCAAAATAAATGGTACATAGATTCCTCTGAGAAAAGAGCTACATCAGAAATGGTAGATTTGATTTTGCAGTCAGTGATCTTTCTGTAAGTTAACTCTGCCCTTCCAAAAACCACCTCCTCCAAATAGGCTGAAACCAGAACCCCACAACTTTTACTTAAGACATTGTGTTCTAGAGAGATTTGAATCTTTAATAAAGTGCACTTATAGTCACCTCAATGCTAGACTAACAATACCCAGAAAGTCTATGAAATCGGTGCCCCTAAAAGAACATGTCTCACCATGGTCCTGGTTCCTGCTTTCACATCAGCTCAGAAATATGCACACATCTAAGGATTATTGCACCATTTATAGAATCACTAGATTCATAAGAGATTTCATAGATCAGTATCTAAGAAATGTGTGAAAGAAAATTGTGACCTGAATATGCCATCAAGGTCTTCTGGTTTTATTTAGCAAGACTAAAAATGGAAGGTGATTTGCAAGTGGGTTGATGTTTGTAGCTCATGAATTAAATTCAAATTGTCATGTTCCCTTTTTTTAAAAAAAATATAGAAATCTCAGGTAGAATTTTAAAAATTTATAAGAAGAACTTGTACACGGAGTGCAAGCTAACACGGAAGATGTTAATAGTGCCGTTAGCCTGGGTGATTTCTATCATTATCAGCCATTATTCTAAGAGTGATAAGTGGCAGATAAAGAGCTCTTAGGAAATTTCCATCTTTTTCTGTGATGCTGTGTAAAATGCATATACTTTGTCTCTAAATTGTTGCCCTTTTCTTACAAATTACTCATTATATTTGCTTAGACTTGTGAAATGGAGACTATTTTACTAAAGGCAGGAAACACTGAATAAAAAAATCTGTGACTATTTCTAGAATATGTATTTTAAAATTTTTGATTTTTGAAAGAGTTCAAAATGGTTCAATAGAAGCTAGAAATTGTCCTGGCAACTGAGGAAGAAAAGAAGGAAGGAAGGATATAAGGAAGAGAGGGAGTAGAATGAAAGGAAGGGAAAAATTGAACAGGAATTAATGGGACCTGGAAAGGAACTTTTTTTTTTCTTGTTTGTTTTTTTAATTAAAAGTTTTTCTGAAAGCCTCATTTGAAAGAGGCCTCAATGAAACAGTTTAAAATCATGTATAACGGTGAGTCACTTGATATATTCTTAAATGTACATAGGAAAGTTAGGTGATAGTCATTCTACTGTTCTTCCTAAGATGGGTAGAGTCTAGGGAAGGGAACAGGGGGAGGGAGGAAGGAAGGGGAAGGGGAGGTTCTGGGGACTGAACTGAAGCAAATTATACCTATGCCTTTATAATTATGTCAAAATAAATCCTTATGTTACATATAAGGAAAAAGAACCAATAAAATTAATTTTAAAATAAGTGTGTAAGTGACCTACTTTGATAGGGAAGTTTGCTGGGTCACATTTGTGCATATAAATGAATATAATGGGACATGTAACAGCTATGTGTCACAATGAAAGATTCAAAAGCAGATAGAATATTCTAGAATGTAGTCTGTTCTAAAGACTGGAAGAAAAAAAGGAAGTTATAAGAAAGCATAAGATGTATATGATTCTCTTTAGGAGAGAACATGGCAAAATTTAGTTCTAGGATAATATAATGTAGTCTTTAGCATTAAGCTTTGTTCCCTCTTTTTAAATTTTTTTTATTAGTTGCTCAAAACATTACAATGATCTTGACATATCATACATTTGATTCAAATGGGGTACATAATCTTATTTTTCCACGTGTACAGATTTCAGGATCACATTGGTTATACAGCCACGTTTATACATAGGGCCATACTAGTGTCTATTGTATTGTGCTGCCCTTCTTATCCCACCTCCCTTCCCCTCCCCTTCCCTCCCATCATCTCTTTCTACCCAATCTTGTGGGGCTCTATCTTGCATGACTAAATTGGGACAACAATTTGATGTTCAAAAGCTAGAAGAAGATTGTTTATTCATCTGTGTTGCAGAATTTGAATTTATGTTAAGTTTTCCTTTAAGCAGAATTCAAAACAGTTCATACTCTGCAAAATACTCAGGATACAGGATTTAAAACCATAGCCCAACTACTGCCAGACTTTCAAAGGAGTTTTGAAACATTATCATAAAAAAAATTAGTTCCAGAGTGCACAACAGTTTGACTGGAGTTGAATTCTATAAAAATTTCAAATATATACGTACAACATATAAAATCAACGAATCAAAAAAATTGTTGACCACCATTCTGAATGCATTAGAATTTACTGAATGATGTTATGCTCTTTAAAAATGCTACTTAAATAAAGCAAAATGTTTCATGAATAAAAAAGCTTTTATCAAATAAAGGGCATTATTATAAATGCTATTTTTAATTTTTAAGTATTAAAAGTACTATAAAAATATCTGGAGTTTAACATCCACCATTTCAAACCAACACATTAAAACATCACATCCACAGTGAATGCAGTTTCTAATATATGCCTTTTAATCATTCTTCTTGCTTCCTCAAGCAAAAACAACTTACACTCATCGACATTAAATGACAGAAATCAGTAATTCTGGTTGAAGTCTTTTGTTAATACCTCATATTTATCAAAAAAATTCCCTGTTCTAGGTTATAATGTATACTGCAGTTGAAAAACACAAATGGTACCAGAGAGCATACGGTTTTTTAATTTCCTTAAAAATAAAAAGCTAGGGAATTAAATGCCTGCTAATGAAGTGTTACATTTCTTAGTTTTCTGCAACTCATTTTAATTGAAAAAAAAAAAAACTCCCTTAAAGTGTCTCCCATTTTCCTATTCTCAGAAGAGAAATAAGAGTGATCTATAAAAGAATAGGCAGTTCAATGGCTTAAAAACAGAAGCAAAAGGGGGCATTCTTTTAAAAAATCCGGTGTTGCTTTTATGTATGGGAGAAGAGGTTCAGGGTTCAGATGTTCAAAGACTCATTTTTTAACAGATTTTTCAAACATTCAGACAGATATTTCAGTAGTATAATTTCAGTAGTTTATGGGAGTAATAAATGAACATTTTAGGCTCACCTGACCCCCAGCGGCACTGAACTAAATTACCTTTCCTGCAAACAGAGCCCTCTATACATCTCTCTCTTCCTTGAAATGCCGATTAAAACAGCAAGAGGCTGATGAAAAATCCGTTGTGTGGACACAGGGATAAAACAATAATGGGCATTTGTGAAATTGTAGTGAGGCTCTAGGCCCAGGCACAGCCTTGGACTGGGAGACTTGAGGAGTGTGGCTGGGGCTCTTCCACCCACAGGGAGGGCCCTGGCTGTGGCCTGTGAACCCTAGACAGGCAGAGTCCAGGGAGGCAGGCAAGCCAATCTGGGGTCCCCAGCTGACCAAGAGACCTGAGTTCTTCTCTTTGCTCTGCTTTTGTTTCAAGGCAATAATACTGTTATTCATGAGAGGGTGTGCTCCAACAGCATCCTTGGTTTTGAGGAAGAGGAATTAGCCATAGAAAGAGGGTAAGAAGTTCACAGCGTGTACCCACTTAGTTAAAGTGCTGCCTCCACAGCCCTCTTTGGAAGTTAAAGAGGGAGAAGATAAAATCGGAAGGCAGGGAAGGAGAAGCATGCCCACAGGGAAAGCAGGGAGCAGAACAGGAAAAGCAAGGGAGAGAAGGGGGAGAGACAATGTGGAAAAGAAGGCAGAGCAAGCAAAGAGGTCTGCAGAGAGCTGATGTCTATCTTTCCAGGTGAGACATGAGGGCTAGCATCCCAGGCATGAGAGGGTGCAGGTAACATGAGAGGTAACGGGGTTGGCCCTGGCTATCTTTGGGGATTGGTTCTGGGACACCCAGGGTATCAAAAATTTGTGGATGTTCAGGTCCCTTTGTAAAATAGCATAGTGTCTGCATATAACCTACGGGATCATCCTGTTTACATTAAATCATCTTTAGATTACTTATAATACCTAATACCATGTAAACACTATATAAACATTTGTTACAGTGGATCGTAAATGGAATAATGCCAAATAAAATAAGTCTGTACCTATTCACGATTTTTTCAAGTATTTTTCAAGCTAGAATTGAATTGAAAAATCCTCTATGAATCCATAGAGACAGAACCCATGTATTTGGGAGGAGATGTAACTGTTGCTACAATAAAATACTCTGTATGTGCACACTCATGCAGACCTGAGGCTTTGCCTGAACTCCCATGAAGCTGTGCATGGAGTCTCTGCTCAGATATTTTAGTCCTCAACTTTTTCTTTCAAATGTTGAATGGCCTCAGGATGGCTGGGGCCTCGATGGCACTATAGATTGGACTCTATGTTCTCTGTAAAGAGAATGGACAGGTCCATCAGACTTGTGGGCTGGGCCACACATACAGGTTGAAGAATATCTTTTCCAACTCCCCCAAGCTCTCTGATCAGTAGCTGTTCAGCCATCAAAAATCTGAAGATGCCTGTAACATATTTCTAACTCTGTTATAAAGGAATTTCAGTCCCAAGAAATCTTGGTAGACAATAGTTTGATACAGCTGCTTTATTTACCTAGTTCCCTGCTTTTTCCTGGAAGGATGCTGTTTTTCTTAGCCAGAGCAGGAGAAATGATTGTATCTGCTGCCAAAGCATGAAAATTAATAGGGATTGTAACTGAATGGACTTATCTTTCGACAGAAATGTGCTCTTTTTGAAAATATGAAACATTTACAGCACACTACTTTTACACATTTCCCCAGGGTAAAAGTCTCTCTTTTATTCATTTATGTACCTCTTTTTTGCCTGTTTGGCATTCACAGCAGCAGTAGAGATTGTATACATGAGGCTGTCATTCCAGAAAAGGCCTCATAAAAATAGTTGAGCCTGAAACAAATAAGGGGTGAAGAGTCCTTTAGTAGCTATTCCCTTTGTAAATCAGTTCATCAAGGAAATCTTTTTAGAGTCAAGCTGCTTGCATGAGATGATCATTGATTTATTTGGCAAAGATGAAGGAAACACGAAATTTAAAGTTAAAATTTAGGCACCTGAGGTGGATGCAGATCAATTACAGTAAGAGTAGGGGAGGGAAGAAGAATTTTATTTCGCATACATACTCCCCTTCCAACCTCCCCAGCAAAATTCTGAGACCTTCTTGGGGAGATATGTTAAAATAATGAGGCAAGTTCTCCAGTGGTTTCTTTGCATAGGGGCTGAGAATTGACCTTGGAAAGCACTTCCCCCAAAGAGAAAGGTACCTGGACCAAGATACGGAATAAGACTGTGGAAGTCTTTCTGAGAGGAACCCAGGGATTGGCCTCAGGTTTGAATTCTGTTTCAATCATTCTTTCTCGTGAATCGTAGGTGAATCTCGTGTAGCTTTGAGTAGGATCCAAAACCTTCTCAAATTAATGTCCCAAAAAAGGACAGTTGTGGAGATGCCCTAATAGATCTGAATGGGAGTGGGGGACAAGCTTTCACTCTCCTAAGGATCCTGTGAGCACTCTAGTGCTAGGGGAGGATGCCTACTTGAACATCAGGGACCTCAGTGGGCAAATTCAGTCCTTGAGAAAAAAAATGAAAGAACAGAATCACAGCATGTTACTCCTCTTTGTGAGACGCTCCTTAGAGGTTCCCACAAATGCTTGGACATTTTATAGGGCGCTGAGGGTTTTGAAGCTTTTGTCAGGGCCTGGAGTCAGTGAAGTGGGAATGACCTTTTTTTTTTTTTTTTTTTTTTGGCTGTGATCCCATTCTTTCATGAAGTCTAGAAATACCGTTTGAATGGAAATTTCTATTGTGGGATAAGATGAGATGGAAATTTGGCCTGCCTTTAAATCTTTGTGGACTTAGGACAATAGTATGGGCTTGTAGGCTTTTGGGAAGATCTCGATGGTGGTGAAGAGACTCCTGGTTTGAACACCAGAAACTGTAAGAGTGGTCTAGCCCTTTAGGGGGATGTTTAGAAACTATAATAAAGCAACTATAATCTCACAGTTAATCTTAAACCATGCTGTTCTATGAACTTCCCTCAAGTGTGTCTTGTGGGGTGTTTCTACACAAGCTGGTCACCATGGTCTCGAAATCCACCTGGCATCTCAGCTATCTAGAACCTTCTGTGAAGTCCCTGGTTAGTGCATCTCAACCATGTTTATCCACCGTAACGTTCTACTTGACCAGAGGTCAGACTCCCAGCACCCTCTGTTCCCTGGAATGCAAACTCAGAAATAAGCAAAAAGGGCCTTGGTGTACCCAAAATAGCTCCCATGTCCCCGGACTGAAGCCACGGACTTTCTTTCTTACAGGCTGATGTGCTTTCACTTAGAGACTGTTTATTCTTACTTAACCCAGGTCATAATTGTGGCTTTTCTGGTTTCCTGGCTCAAAGCAGATTTAAAGCAACAAATCAGAAAGGAGCAGGGAACGTCAGAAGTGAGCAAACTGGCAGCAGCGAGGTGATGGTTGCGAGATAAAGATAGAAGCAGAAAACCAAGTAAACCCATTCAGCACTGTGTGCGTTGTACAGAATAACTCAGTGACAGCGATTCATAATGACGGCACGGTTATCACAAAGCCCAAATTATGTTCAGCAGTTGCTATTTTAGAAAGGCAGGAGAGAGTTTAATACAGTTTTCAAAAATTACACAAAGTGATATAAAAAATAGGCTCTCACGTCCAGTAGGAAAAGTCTGAACTGCCCAGATGAGATGCGTGGCCTGTCTCTCTCTGAGTGTGATTGCTGCATTTGAATTCTCAGAGCACTCTATTTGCACCTTTCTAATGACACTCGCTGTTTTCATCATTGTATTACAGTCATTTGAGTTCATACTAAATGCTGTTCAGCTCACTTGGAGGCATGGGGGAAGCTGCCAGGATGTATGTGACTTTGATGATCGCTTTCTCTGTGCATTTGCACTCTTATTTGCAAGATATGGGATTTGGAACCAATAAATTCGAGGTCCTTCTATTTGTGAATTTTATGCATTTATTTAGTAAGTGATAAACACAGGAAAGCGGCATAGGTTTATATGGATCCCAGCTTGCTTAAAGATGTCTGTAGTCACAACCCAATCAATCATTTGTCCACCTATTATCTGATAAATGTCCATCCCTTACCACATACATAAAGAAAATGCTGTTAATATTATTGCAAAGTTAAGTCGGGCATCTGTTATTCTTACTTGCTTAGCAACCATTATCTCTTCTGATATTCTTTTGGTAAAGACTTCACAACGATCTCAGTCCATGTGACTCTGGTTGGCTTATCTGTTGGCTCTGGAATACTCAAATGACCCAGGCCTGACCAATCAGCTTGTACCATTCCAGTGGGCAGAATGATTGGTTCAGAAGCAGACATGGTGACCTGTGTCTAATCCTAGGACTAAGCTAATCCTAGGACTGGTCGCCACTATTATTTACATATTATTGACGCTATTTCTTTCTTTTCTTTTTTGGCATGTGTCTGTCCCCTTCTAACTAATGCCCTAAACCAGGCCATGATTTGAAACAGAAGAAGACATTAAACTCTTTTAGTGACTTCCCCATTCAAGTGAAGTTCTTTAGACAGGCAATTTTATGGGGGTGCCAGTGATTCCCAGGTGACTGGTGCCTTCTCTCTTCTGCTTGCTGGCAATGCCATTGGTGCCACCTGCCGTGAGTTCTGCTCATCTCCCAGTCGGTGCTGAGCAACTACAGAGTTGCAGAGGAGCATTCTACTATCCCTCCTGCTGCCTCCCTGCTGACACCTCCGTCTACTGGTCCAACTTCTGGGTTTAACTAATGTCTCTGTGACTGCCACTGGGTAACAGCACCGACATTAAAAATGATAGTTTTAATAATCCATGCAATTTATTGACCGGTGGAGAACTACTAAATATTTTAGCAACCTGCCATGGAAGGCCCACCCTCTGGAGGTTGCCAACTTTGGGTCCTTGACTGGCTGCTGCCCCCGGCTTTGTGCTTATAAGGGCTGCCTGCTGCCCTCAATTAGTCTTCTCATCTTTAATGCAGTCATAAATGGTATCCAGCAAGGGTTTATTATCAGAATGCTTATGTCTGTTGAAGCATTAGAGGATCCTCTGTGGTACAGTGGAAGGAAGACTGAATTTTCTCCCTTGTTCTAATCCTGGCAATGATAATACTGTTACAGTTTGATATTTGTCACTGTTCTCATTGGTGTTATAAAACTAAAATCAATAAAGTTTATGTTTGGAACACTGATGAATTTTCTCCTAAGACATCAGCCAAAAGCCACGTATTCTTTATATTTGTCATATAATAGTTTTTAACCTCCTAATCATGACAATAATGACTTTTGAAGTGTGCCATAATCTTCTGTAAGGGGACTCTGCCACCCCTCACATCTCTATTAAAGATAGCTATGGGTGGCCACGGTCAGTACTGAATGAGAACCACCCTCTTCCTGATCAGCGATGATTGGAGCAGCGCTGGGCAACTGACCCAAGGGACAGATGAAGCCCAAGGACCCAAGATCTACTGTGGCATAAAGAGATAAGCTGGACAAACAGATTTCTTTTCTTGAGAAATTAAAATTATTAAACTAACAAATATAGAACAAAGGGATCCGTGATGGAGGCTTAGAGTAAACAGAGGTGACCAGGTTACCAACAAGCCTAATTTATATGTCAAGCACAAATGACATGAGACATACCTGGGTGGGGGCAGGGCAGGTCAGACTGGGCCAGTTGGAATCAGGCCAGGAGAAGCAGCCACCAGAAAATAATGTATCAGCATTACTGCTGGAAGACTGGAGGAAAGTTCCAGGAACTCCCAGCTGCTGGCCGCTGGCCCTCTCTCAGGCCCTCCCCAGGGCTGACTTTCTGAGGTCCAGCTACCTAATGGCTTCTTACTTCATGCCCATGTTCCTTTAACAATTCTGCTTTTTGAGCTTGTTCAAGTGAGGATCCACTCCTTGGAGCATGAAGACACTAAGTACAGACTGGCCACTGACCAGGCGTATCACCTCTCTCAGCTTTCAATTTTACATTTCTGAAACAAGAAAGTGGATGAGATCTTTGGGGACGGGTCTCCAAGACTCATCTCGTGCTAGGATTTCACACTAATTGATGACTCTGCAGATAGTTATCCTCATTGGAGTGTTTGGAGAATTCATTATTATTCATTATACTCACAAGCCCAGTGGTATGGTGTACTGCCAAAATAAACTAATTTTGCCGGCAGTAAGGGAACTTTGAGGTAACCAAATTGAAAATTAAGTATGATTTGTCATTACTCATGCCAATCAATACTGCTGGAGCTTGCTATTAGTCACTGTTCTCTTTGGTGTTATAATTTGAGTAATAAAATTAAATAAAAATAAAGGCTATGTTGGGAACACTGAGGAATTGTCTCCTAAGGCATCAACCAAATGTGATGTACTCTTCATATTTGTCAGATAGTTTTTAATCTCTTCAATAACTATTCTACCAAACTAGACTTTTATTTCATCTACTTTGCCCTGTGCCTATCAGGAATATCAACTTCTTTTTTTTTTTTTTTAAACTTAACATAAAGTGCAATATGATGTGGCAAGGATAAGATGTCAGAGAAAAGCCATGATAAAGTGGTGTTCTCTGGATGGAACCTTCCAATGAAAGTATCAGGGACGTAAGCAATTGCATTAAAATGACATGGGGAAAAAGAGACCTTGTAAGGATAGTGAAGCTAATCTGAGGTGATGGTACCACAAAATAAGGGAACACCATCTTTGACTACTAGGAAATCACAGCTCATAAGGTGAACAGCCTGTGTGGACTGAGTTCCCAGTCTTTGCTGAATGGCAGGGAGAGAGAATACAGCATCCTGTCTAGTGACTTTTGTCCCTGACCTTCCTTCAGCTTGTTAATGTGTACTTCTTATTGAGCATTTGCTATCTGCCAGGTTCTGTGCGAGGAAATCCTGTTCTAAGGAATTTCTGGTTCAAATCAGTGATTGTTGTAGTTCTCCTTAATACTGAACTTAGTTTCTTTTCTTCTTGGTATTAAAATTCTCGTATTTAGCCATGCCATATGGCCACTCTGAAAAATAAAATAGTTTACTCTCTCCATCTTCACCCTTTAGCTGGATGGGACCATGTGGTTAAGACACGATGGGTATAAGTGAGCCCTCAGTTTACCTTTCTTATGAGACTCAGGACACTGCCTTTGTGCCTTTGTTTTTATCTGTCTTGCTGCTTGGGAGCTGGCTGTGCTGGCTGCAGCCCCTTCTTGGATCACGAAGGTGAGGGCCACCTAGAAATGGGGGAGTGGAAACCAGGTTCCAGACCACTACAGATTGCCACACCCTCCAACACTGCACTTTTTATAGTTGAGAGAAATTTCTACATTAACCAAGTCACTCTTTTAAAAATCTTTGTTACTTGTAGCCAAACCTAATCCTAATGCATTTGTTCTTTTCTTTCTCTGTCCTTAGGTATAATTTATATGCAATAAGGTCCATGCATTTAAAATGCACAGTTTGGTTAGCTTTGACAAATGTATTCACACATCTCATCACCACCACAGGCAAGATGTAGAACATTTCCAGTCCTCAGCGAGGTTCTCTTTAGCCCTTTCCTAGTGACTTTTGTCCCTGACCTTTATTATTTTTTTTTTTTTAAAGAGAGAGGGGGAGAGAGAGAGAGAGAGAGAATTTTTAATATTTATTTTTTAGTTTTCGGCGGACACAACATCTTTGTTTGTATGTGGTGCTGAGGATCAAACCCGGGCCGCACGCATGCCAGGCTAGCGCGCTACCGCTTGAGCCACATCCCCAGCTGTCCCTGACCTTCTTTTCCAAGTGACCATTGATCTGCTCTCCATCAGTAAAGATTTGGATTGTAGACCTTCACACAAAAGGAATTATATAACATGTTCTCTTTTTTATAGCGTCTTTCACTTAGCATAATGCTTTTAAGACAAAAGGCATTGTATGTATTACTGGTTCGTCTTGTTAAATTGCTGAGTTGTACTTTGTGTTAGGGTTCTCTGGAGAAATAAACCCCATCTGTTTGACTGTCTGTCTGTCTATCTATCTATCTGTCATCTTTCATTATCTCTCTCTCTATTCTGTGCATTTAGAGGAGAAATTTATTCTAAGGCCTTGGCTCATGTGACCGTGAGGGCTGACCAGTCCAAAGTTTGCAGGATGGCCTGGCAAGCTGAAGACCCAGGGGACAGTGGATGCTGAAGGCCATCATCTGCTGGCAGAATTCCTACCTCTTCAGGGGATCGGTCTTTTCCTGTTCGTCTTTAAACTGATCGGGTGAGGCCTGGAAGATAATCTATTTTATGTCTACTGATATACATGTTAAGATCATCTAAAAAATACCTTAGAGAAATATCTAGATCAATGTTTATCCAAACATCTAGCCATGCTGACACATAAAATTAGCCATGACATATACTAATGTATGCATATATCACAATTTGTTTATCTATTTACCTGGCAATGAAAACTTGAATTGTTTATAGTGTTGGCTATTACAAATAAAACTCCATGGTCAATTTGGTACAATTCCTTGTATAAATATGTGCTTTCATTCCTGCTGAGGAAATATCTAAGAGTGGGCTTGTTGGATCATACAGTAAAAGTGTAGTTCAAGTTTGTCAGAAACTGCCACACCAGTTCCCAAAGAGGCTGTAGCACCATATGCTCTGAATACAACATATGAAGTTTTGGCTGCTTCACAGTCTTGTTTAGCATAATGGCCCCCCCGCCTTTTTTTTTTTTTTTTAATAATTTAGCCATTTCAGTGTACAATAGCATTAAATCGTGATTTTTATTTGCTTTTTTCTGTTGGCTGATGTTAGAGATGTTTTCATATGCTTACCTGCCCACTTTTTACTTGAATTGTTTTTTTCTCACTGTTTTAAGAATTCTTTATATATGATGTAGATGTTAGCCATTTATCAGATAGATATATGTACCATGAATATTTTCTACCAGTTTGGGCTTAATTTTAATTTTTTTGATAGTGTCTTTAGAATGGCAAAAGTTTTTAATTTTGAGCAAGTCCAGTTCATTAGTTTCTTTCTTTTATGGTTGTATCTTAGTCCTAAGACTTTTTTTTTTTATATACTTCAAAATTATGGACATTTTCTCTTACGTTTTCTTCTAAAAGTTTTATCATTTTAGGTTTTCATATGTAGATGCATAATTGAATTTGAATTGATTTTTATGTTTTAAGGTGAGCATCAAAGTTCATTCTTATTGTTACCTTCTTCTTCTAGCCAGTTGTGTTGAATAGAATATAATTTTCTATTGAAATTCCTTGGAACATTTGTTAAAGTGAGTATATATGTATACTCACTTCTGTAATTTCAAATGTTCCATTAGTCTATATGTCTTTCCATATGGTGCTATCACACCATCTTGATTACTTTAAATTTATCTCGAGATTTTTTAAATTGTAGGACTCATGCTTCTACTTTTGCATTTAATTCACATTTTTATGCTTTTTTATATTATGTTATATTATTATATTAGCTAATACTAATACTATTTGCATATTATTGAATTTATAATTTTACTATCCATTATTTTATTTTGTCTTCCTAGTTAGGAAGAAAAAATTCCTTTATGATTTAATAAATGCAAATCCTGTTACTGCTTGAGAAACTGAGACTCTCTCCCTCATGTTCAAGCAAAATTCTGTTTCTTAGCCATTTGAATAAAAGTAGGAAGGTAGAAATATTATAGAAGAAAATAAAAGAAATTGTTGAGCAGTTATTCTATGCCATTATCCTTCTAGACTATGAAATATGAAGCAGACTTCCTATTTTTTTACAGGAGAAAAGAGGGTCTTACAGCTTAACTTGTCTAAATCATTCAGTGTTTTAAAAAGAGTCTGAGATATAAAAAGCATAACATAACATTCACTCATCTATATTGTACAACTCAATGGTTTTTAGTGTATTCACAGCTTGTACTACCATCACTACAATCTAATTTTAGAACATTTTCATCATCTCCAAAGGAACCCCACACCCCTGAGCAATCATCTTTCATTTCTTCTCCAGCTACACTGCCCCTCTCTCCTCCGTGCACCTTTCACTGGCTCAAAATAAGCATTGATCTACCTTCTGTCAATTTGACATTTTGGACATTTTATATAAATGGAATCATGTAAGATACGGTCTTTTGGGCTGACTTATTTCACTTAGCACAGTGCTTTCAAAGTTTCTCAGTGTTGAAGCACGTGAAAGCACTTTATTCCTCCTTGGTGCTGAATAATATTCCATTGTATGGACATGCTAGAATTTCATTTGATCATTCATTGTTGAATGAAAAATTGTTTCCATTTTGCAAATATGGGTAATACTATTATAAATATTTGTGCACAATTTGTGTGGACATGGTTTTCATTTGCTTTGGGTAACTGTCTAGCTCTGGAATTGCTCTATCTTATGGACTCAGATCTTGAATTCACGTCTTTAAAATTGAGCCCTTTTCCTCTTTTTCATTACCCAACACTGATTTTTTATATATTTATTTTTATAGAGTGATTGTCTATAGAAGCTGTAACTGCAACTTTGTCTTGCTTCTATGGGAGATTCAATGAATAAGTAATTTTCACCCTTCTGTCCTTCCTTTTATTCAACATACCATCTTTGGAATACAGTGTTGACAATTTGTTCCGGGACCCCTTATCCCAAGAGAAATTAAAGCTGCATTGTGTTTCAGAGACAGTGAGCAAGCTCTATGCAAGCCATTTAGGGAGATAAGAAGAACTGGAAGGATGGGGGTTAGAAGACTGGTGAATTTCTGTGAGATGTCAGAGAGATAGTCTCTAAGCATAGGGTGCAGTTGTGCACATTTATTTGAAAGATGGATGCTGGAGAACAGGTGGTTGTGGATGCCTGCAAAGGACATCTTTGTGACCTGTTTAGATACACAGAGAGGGACTGGCAGTAACAATGCCACTAAAGTTTAGACATTGTACATTGTATTGAAATTGGTGAACGCCAAGGATCAGGCACATTTCCTCTTCTCCTGGAAGCACATGTTTTTTTCCAGAATCTGAGAATAATCTTGAAGTTGAGAGCCTCAGTAATGACCAGAGCTAGACCAAATCCTGCCAATGCTGATGGGTGCAGTTGTAGTGACTTAGATAAAAAGTAAGTGACAAGTTCTAAAAGGGAACTATTGTACATTTGTTTTAAGTTTATGAAAGGTGCTAGGTTAGATTTCAATCTTTTAAGATATATAATACATCAAGATCTTAAACAGCGGAAGTGACACTATTATTGCTTATATAATTTTCCTTATTTTAAATATATCACAACAAAGTGGGAAATCTCCCTGAGCTATAGAGAGAATGATTTTTGCTATAAGGTCCATTTGGCATTTCATAATGTCCAAATGTGAAAATGGCCACCCTAGTGTCATTACTCTTCCTCTTATCCATTGGAGACCACTCCTAAAATACGAAATGATGGTGGAAGTTGTCCAGTCATAGACAATGAATGAGTTGTATTGAAATGACCACAACTTTCAATGACTTGTTCATCTTCAAAGGTTTATTTTGGTTTTGCTGGTTTTCACACATCTAAATATAGCTGCATATATATGTACATAACAATGTTTGAGAAAGCAATAGTGGCTAGCCACTAAATGTTTGCCTACTGGCTCTCCAGTCTTCCTGGCTATTTAGCATAAATTATCTATTCTCAGGCAATGAAAGCTTTTGTTGATGTTATTTTCATTCTTTCATTGATGAAAAGCAGATGTTCAAGAAAGGGGCCAAGGGAGATATCTCTACCTGTCTATCTACCTACTTATTGAACACCTATTAGGTGCCAGGAGGTTAGTGTCAGGGATGGAGTGATTCTGAACTGAGCTCTCCCATGATGTCCTTTACATTTTAATTGCTACCGAACATTTTCCTCTTGGTGACGTGTTTCTCTCTTTTGGTCTCCCTGTCTATATCCTCTCAGCACCAGCACCGTTTTAATCCTGAGGGTCCACTTTCTGCTCAAGATACTCTGGCAAAAGGAGCATCAGATGACATAAAGCAAGGAAAGAGAAGCATCACAGAAGCAGTGAAAATTGAGCATTGCATTCACCAGGCTTCCTGGGAACAGATCAATGGGAACATTGGCCATGAGTTGAAGGGTGAATTGGGTCTAAGGAGTGATTTAAAATAAAGCAAAAAATATTTCACAATGTTAAGGAGCATACAAACATTTTCATGCCACATTCAACCCAAACTTATTAATAAGATCTTTAAACCATAGACTTCATATAAAAGAATCCAGTTGCAAAAATACACTCAAAGCATCTTGATGATAGATTTAACAGTTTCAAAGTGCCAGGATCAGCCCAAGCTCAGTCTACTTCAAATCTTCCAAATATGGTAACGGAAGAAACTACTTGATTTTAGTAAAACATACACAGCTAGGATAAATCAACCAGAAAAAAAAAATGGGAGTAGAATACTAGTTCTCATCAGGCTGAACTTCTATTTCTAATCTTTATATGTACAAAAAATAAATAAAAGCAAGTCAAAACAAAAGTCCCTCAAATACCAAAAATAAAACAAAATGAGTCACCATGTAAAGTATTTCTTTCTTCTACCCTACATGTTTCTGGGGGGGTACATCAGTGTAAAGGAATCCAAATTCTGTTTTAATTCTTTTACCATTTACGTGGCCTGCTTCAGGGATTTATACCTCGCTTGACCTCACACAAAAATCTTGAAAATAGTCTTTGGCGAATACACCCTACTTAGAGGGTATAAGAAATACTAAATTCCAGACTGAGGCCAAATGTGCTGAATGTATCGGCAGAAAAGGAAAATGATGTCTGAAGTTGTTTGTTTATTGTGGGGGGGATAATTAAATTTTATCTTGTGTCATTTGTACACTAGGAATAAAAGTAAAGCAGTTCCTCAAACCCCTCAGTTTGAATGGCTTTTCTGTCACCTGCTCTCATACTCTGTCACTTTTTTTTTTTAACTGTTCCTTTTTCTTTAGTGGATGCATTTTATATAATAGCAGAATTGCAAAATCACCTCATTTTCACATAGTTTACCTAAATGTGCAACTGTTCTTCATTGTTTTATTTCTTACACATATTTTCCATCCTGGTAGCTTTCTAAAGTAAAAAAAGAAATGCATTGAAATGATCCAAGTCTATCTAAGAGGTTAGTACATATTCTTGCCTGCCCATGTGTAGAATATCACATTCATTCTTCCCTGAAAGTTGATTCACTAAGGTGTTTTAGGGATAACAAGACTGAGGTGCATTATGTCTGTTTGCCAATATCTTAACACACTTTAGATTTTATTTCTTTTACACTTTTGACCTGTTCCTATCATTCTAAGTTAACATTTAATATGTAAATGCTGTTTTTAATCTTGAGGACCTTGAGAGTGTATAGACCCTGTGATGGTTTTAGAACACTTACTGAAAAGACGCTAGGGGAAAAAAAAATCATTTGAAATTGCAAGTACTTTTAAAAGAAATTCTTTTACCAAAGGATAGCATATACATGAGTAGTACATATAGGATTAGCATGTGGTTTAATCTCAAAATCACAAACAGCACCCATCCACATGCCCACTATTCACCTGAAGAAATATAGCAATGTCTGCACCCTAGAAGTGCTCAGGTCCCTGCTCAGTTGTACCTCTTTTCTCTTCCCTCTTCCCAAAGGTGAAACTGTTCTGGTTCCCAACTGCCGAATATAGGCTTTTCCAGGACCTTGGTTTAGCACTTAAGATACAGTGACCCAGATGCTAGGAAACAGGGTGTGGTTGAACTAGAGCGCATTATTATCTTGATGGGGAGAGGGAGGTAAAGGACAAGACCTCAAGTAAGACTGTGATTCAGAAGATGATCCCTTGAGGGTCAGGTGATACAAAATGAGCACTTGGAAGGTGGAGCTAAGGCAAATAAAATAAATTCTCTAAAGTCTGTGGTATGTTTTGCTTTATAAGGCAGATATTTGTCAGATTCTGATTTTTTTCCCCCCTGAGAATTTATTTTGTTTTAAAAAGCAGGATCCTACAGTTTCCGGTTAGAAATCACTTCTGTCCCATAATCTGGAGTAACAGTGAATATAATCACCTTCCTTCTCTCTCCTTAGGGAAGCTCTTGACCAAACTCAATCAACAGGTGCTCCTTCCCAGGACCCAAAGCTGGAACTGGTGGGTGTTCATCAATTTCCAAAAGTGATGGGTGCTGTCCGCAGACTGCTTCTGGGGGCCAGTACCTGCCCTTTCCCAGCATCCCTAGGTTCCAGCCTAAGCCCGGTTCCTTAAACCTGCTTATTAATTCTCTAAACCCTTACTGATCCCCTCCATTATTATCTATGATCCCACCTTTCTCCTACACTTTCAGTCTGGATGAGCACAGAAAAAGATTGTAACTGACTACTTTGGACTCTTCAAATGTAAAACAGTGAGTGGGTGTGAAGGCCTGTGCCTAGATGTTGGAGTGCTGGGCCTACATTTCCTCTAGCAATTGCAGGGTTTTTGTCTAATTCCTAGCTCTTTAATCTAATTTAAGTTGACTTTTGTGCAAGGTTAGGGTTATGGGTCAAATTTCATTCTTCTATATGTTAAGATTCAGTTTTTCCAACACCTTTTGTTATATATATATCTTTTTTTTTTCTCCAACATGTTTTTAGCACCTTTGTTGAGAATCAGATGACTGCATCTAAAGCATAAGAAACAAAATCAAGGATCAATAGTGGGATGAAACCAGATCAAAAAGCTTCTGTGTATCAAAGGAAACAAGAGTATAAAGAGAGAGCTATAGAATGAGAGATCTATAGAATGGTCCTCAGACAGGAGATTAATATTCAGAATACATAAAGAACTCAAAACACTTAATGAGAAGAAAATAAAGAACCTAATTAATAAATGGGCAAATAAACTAAGCAAACACTTCTCAAAAGAAGAAATAGAGGGCTGGGGATATGGCTCAAGTGGTAATGCACTCTCCTGGCATGAGTCGGGCGCTGGGTTCGATCCTTTTAAAATAAAGATGTTGTGTCCACCAAACACTGAAAAATAAATATTAAAAAATTCTCTCTCTCTCTCTCTCTCTCTCTCTCTCTCTCTTCTCTATCTCTAAAAAAAGAAGAAGAAGAAATTGAAATGGTCAACAAACATATGAAAAAATATTATGTGTCTCTACCGATTAGGGAAATGGAAATCAAATCTACAGAGATTTCATGTCACTCCAGCCAGAATGGCAATGATCAAAAATACAAACAAGAATTAATGCTGATGAGGTTGTGGGGAGAAAGAAACACTTGTGCATTGTTGGTGGGACTGCAAATAGTGCAACTGCTCTGGAAAGTGGTATAGAGATTCTTCAGAACACTAAGAATTGAACCACCATATGACCCAGATATTCCACTCCTTGGTTTATATACAAAAGATCTAAAATAAGAATACTATAGAAATACAGCAAAATCAATGTTTATGGCAGCACAATTAACAATAACAAAATGATGAAATCAGCCCAGGTATCCATCAACAGATGAATGGATACAGAGTATGGGTTCTGTTTATGCAGTGGAGCTTTATCAAGCTGCAAAGAAGAATGAGATTATGTCCTTTGCTGGTAAATGGATGGAAACGAAGAGCGTCATGTTCAGTGAAACCATCCAGACTGGGAAAATTAAAGTTTGAATGTTTTCTGTCATATGTGGAAGCTAGACCAAAACAGGGAAAAAAGCAGGCTACGGAGGGTGGGGGAGCATCCCATGAAAATACAAGAGAGATCAGTGGAGTAAAGGAAGGAGATTAAGGGGTAGGGTAGAGGGATGGGAAAAGAGAAGAATAGTGAAATGAAACTGTCCAAGCTATCCTGTATACATATATGAATATATCACACTGAATTTCACCTTTCTATTTATAATGCATTAAGTTTTAAAAAACTATAAATAAATAGAAAATAGATTGGTAGAATAGAGAAAAGGGAACAGTGAAGAAAGAGGACAGGGAAAGGGGCAGTACTGGGGAACAAATTGGAGCAAATTAAATTCCATGCTTGTATGATTGTCAAAATGAACGCCAATATTTTGTATAGCTATAATGCACTAATTAAAAAAACAACAACAACAACTCTATGTCACTAGGCCTCCATTGTAGGTATAAATAAGCAACTCAATCTCCAAGATGAATGCTTTCCAGGCTGCTTTATTAGTTCCTAGGGAGTTCACTCCCTGTTCACCCTTTCTAAACCAGCAAATGGATGCCGGGATCAGTTTATGCCTTCTGGTGGGGCAGATATAGAAACCTGAATCCCCTTTTCTCTAGCTGCCTGCTGATCTCCAGTATTCCTGCAGTGGAATGCGGGGTACTGGTACCCAACTGCATATGGAGTTTTTTCACGGGAAGTTCAGTCCTAGTTCTTGCTCAACCCCTGTGGACTTGCAAAAACTCACCTTCTTATTTTTAATACAGGCTTCTGCTAGTCTGAGAACTTCTAGAACTTTCCTTCACCTTCCTCATTCTCCCTGAGAATTTCTGCATCCTCTATGCCATGTGCAGACTGCAAACTCAGCCCAATCTGTTCTCTGAAAACTTTCTTACTCATCCTTAAGATTATTGTCTGCATGGTATTATTTCAATATTACACTAAAAGCAAGAATTCACTTAGAAACTCGTTTTCCTGCACTGCACTCTGAGTCAAAGAGAAAGTGGCTCCTCTCTTCCATTTTAAGAGCTATACAATGGGGTGTTCCTCTTTCTAGGATTTATTTCTAAAGTCTTCCTCTTTCTAGGATTTATTTCTAAAGTCTTGATAGATGACCTAGTCAAACAGAGTCAACCCCATTCTTCTTTCTGAATCTTCTATTTTTTTCCAGAGTTTGTAGTCTTCTGTCAAGGGGAACCTTCTTTTATATATTATGTATTAGGACAACAAATCTCAAGGATTTAATAAAAAAAAAATGGCATATTGTACCCATGCCGAGACCAGTGCAGATTTGTGGGAATGGAAAGGGAATCCTTGTGTGTCTCCTCTAAGGGTTAACTCAATGAGGTAAGGTGCTTCCACCATGTGCCTCTCCTGCTTGGGCAATATGGAGACTAGAGATGGGATGAGAGATCTCATAGGGTCCTTAGTGGTGAGGACCTTCCTGGCCATGTCACCAATGCACTGTCCCATGTAGATGCAAATGCCTAGGAACTGGAGAGATCATTTTTTTTTGTACTCACAGGAGGAAAATGGGATGGTGTGGTAAACATTCTTTCTTTTGCATCATAAGGGTCTTCTTCCTATTGCTATGGTAATTATTTTCCCTGAGCCAGTAATGACAGATGGCTATGAGAAAAGGAACCATCTAATCAAGAAGGAAAAAATTGCACAAGAGAATATTTCAAAAACATTTACCCTATGACCTTCCTGGAGGCCCATATTGTGCTATATCAATGCTATTATTGATCCTTCCATCTTTCAGGTTTGAATTTTGGTGAGTGAAGCCTATTTTATTTTTGTTTTGAATTTCCAATTTGTAGAAAGGGACCTAATTGACCTATTAGGTATATAATCGAGATTAGTTAAGTGATTGCTAAGTTTTCAGAAGTGAAGTTCAAAGAAATACTTTCTTATTATATTTGGATTTCCAAACACAACACCTTTCTTGGCAAAGCTGAACACATGTTAGAACTGATTATAATAAACATGGTTCACAAAAGCAAGGTGCATAACAGCTGGAAATGTGTCGATGATTTTACATACACATTAAGAATTATAGTTGTCAACAGGCTTTTTGTTGCTTTTATTCTGCTCTAGGCTAGAATCATCAGCATGCAGTCACTAAAAAATGATCATAAGCGTGTTATAACTTGAAATATCAACATATAATAACTACTAAATTTAAAAGCAATGGATTTTTTGGAAACAATTTAAAATAACATAAACACATCTAAGGTCAGCTTGGAATGTGGAAACACCTTTTGAAATTATAATTACATAATCCTAATAAACCATTATATATTTATAATTAGGTCATTTGATTAGATTATTATGCAATTATCAAAGCAGTCACTTTGTCTCGAAGCATGTTAAACTTATAGTTGATGTTTATTCTTTCTTCCTACAAAAATATTAACTTGTATTATTCAGTGACTGATTTTTAAATTTTCATTTTTCACATTTTATCTTTGTTTTTGTATCTCATCAGCATGAAAAAAAAACAGGAGATGAATGATGAGAAAATGGATGTTAATGTCTTCTGGCTTAGAATGTAAATTATTATTTGATAGCAAAGTCCAAAGCAATGGCAACCAATGCCCTCCTCTATTGGTGACTTAATTTTTATGCCTGGTTTTATGCCACATAAAATATTTCCTGAAAATATTTCTCAGTTCAAGGTGGTACATTAAAAAATTCACCAGCTGGGAATCATAACGATTGTAATTTGCCACAAGTTTTAATGGCTTCATAGCAATAGTTAGGGGCTTGTAGTCCTTTCTTCTTTGGAAGTGTCTACTTTCATTTATCTCACATATCATTTCTGGAATATTTCAGTGATCATTTCTTGCAATCCTGTTACTGCTTCATGAAAGGCTGAAGCACATTTGCAAGTATCACTGGTGACAGAAACATCATGGTTCGGAAAGCGGCATATGGTCCCTTTATGTCAGAGACTGAAAAAGATTCTAGACAAGGAATGAGTTTTTCCTGTATGATAAACTTTTTATTTTCTACATGGAACTAATTTCTGTACTTCTGCTGTTTTGTATCTGTGGGAAATATACGTTTTAAAAATCAGAGCTGCTGACATGATTTCATGACTTATGTTTAGTTTATATTAGTTTTAATGTTTTTTATGATACAGAAAGCTTTAGAATGGTTTTGAAAATAGGAAAACAATATAAGTGATTCCAAATGGAAAGTTTTGGGGTATTCTAAAACAAATTACTTAATAGTTTTCCTACTTTATATGAATTCTAGTTCTGGGATTCACAAATTTGGCCCATTCTTCTGAGTCTTAATGGTATAGGGATCCCAGTTACAGCATTTCTTAGAGAAAACGGATAGTTTTCATCATAAAGAGGTGGCTCTAGGATTTTTTTTTTCTAAAATAGTTTAATGATACAATATGATTATTAAATGATAACAGAAGTTAGCCTTTAAAATCCACATAGTTTATTGTATGACCCAATGTTGAATGTCACCATAATTATCAAAGGATGACAGAAGTTATTCTTTAATAATTATGTAGCTTAATGTATGACCAATGCTGGAATGTTACCATTTTTGGTTTTGAAGAGGAACATCAGAGATGGTTTTGAAGAGAAACATAAAATCGACTAATGATTTGAGTTTTCAACTAAATATTTTGAGTATTCTGACCAACTCTGCCTGTGTGATAGAGGGTAAAGCATTTGACCTTTAGTTATCTTAGTTTCCTCATATGTCAAGTAGAACATTAAACTAAGGCATTTCTCTAGTCCTTCTAGTATGAAATCCCATATGAGTCTACAATGCTATAGTTGCTCTGACTGTCCAGCTCTGCAGTTCTCGTTGTAGCCAGCAAGAAAAGGTCCAGCATAGAGGTTGTTCCGTGTCTGCTTGGCACTCATCCTCCCTTCCTCTAGCCTAAAATATTCTGATTTTGTTCTGATACCTTCCCCTCCTCCTCCCATTAGACACAGACCAGCCCCAGGGGTGAGATTTGCTTAGTTAATTCAGATCAGGGCAATCTCAGTCCTTGGTGAGTTCTTGACTCAGGAATAGGCATAGGATGCAATTGGGGACAATGAAGGATTTCTGGGACACCTTTTCCCTCCTCATCTCAAATAATTTTTAGAGTAGAGAGAATTCAACTGGTTTTACAATCACTGTCCAAGAAAAGCAGCTGGGATGAATTTAATACGGAGGAAAGCAAGGCGGAGGGTCAGGTTCCCTAATGAAATCACTAAGCTGCCAGATCCATCAGTAGGGGAAAAAACCTTCATATTGTTTTTTGAAACGTTGCAATTTGCTCTTTTTAACCAGTTGGGTTTTCTGTTAAAGACAGCTAATGCACGTCAACACAATGCCATGATATCCCATTAGAAAATATATGTGAGGGCCCCTGGAGAAGTAAACCGTGTTACAAAATGTTAAGGTTTAAGTTGTTGAGTTGAACTACTTCTCTACAATTGGCTTTTTATAAATTTATTTTTCATAAAAATATTTACTGAGACCCTGCAATGGGTGGGACTCTACCTTAAAAGATTCACTTTAGGACATGACCCGATTAATTGGTGAATTGACTTTCTCAAGGCTACGGCAGGGACACTGAAGCAGAAGTTAAAAAGGACCAAGAATCTTGACTTTTGACACAAACAAAGGACTTCAGTCAAGGCCTTTCAGCACCTTGATAAACATTTTTGCTCCAGGAAAGACATTTCTAATTAGGATATGATGTTCATAAGCCATAGGACATCCCAGCTAAAAACAGGTCATGCAGTTCTTGAATGGAAGCCCGGTGATAGAATGGGCAAACTACCCCCCTCCGCGGATTCTGGGGATTGAAACCAGGGCCTCATGTATACTATGCAAGTAAGTGCTCAATCACTGCGCTGTACCCCGGCCGGACAAACTTTGAAATCCATGACTGCTACAGGGAAATCTAGGTGTTTGGGCAAGCAGTGCCTCTTGGCTTCTAGGACAACATGCCTGAAACTCATCGGGATTGATGAACATCTCACCCTTTTCCTTACCACTTTCTCACTCTGGTGCAGAACCCCCTAGGCTCATGATCTGATGAGTGACAAATTTTCTTCATTCATTCAACAAATATTAAGCTTCCAGTACGTGCTGGACGTGGCGCTCCTAGAATCTAAAGTCCTGACTTGAGATTCTTATGACAATTACATCCTCACAACAACTTCCCCCATACTTGGGACAGATCCTCGTCTGTCTTAGTGCTTTCACATCCTACTTGCCATCTGACCTTTTCTGCGGCTATTCTCCTGGCAGAAGGAATCCTGGGTCCCCAAATGCTCTTTGCCATTGACAACTGAAGACTTTTACTTTGGGAACATTTTTATTCTTGCTTTTCTTAGGGAACTTCCTTTCATTTCTTAAAATCTAGCTTAAGTCTCATCTGTTTGAAAAAAAGTTATTGTACGTCTAGGCTTTACACCCCAAGTATTAACTGTGAGGGCAAAATAAAGACAGCAACTTAGAATATTTTCCTAAGACACTCCCTTCCTAAAGCCATTACTTGAGGATATAAATTTGTAAAACAAAAGGAAAGAAAGAAATAGAGCAATATGAAAAACAAGGAGTGTATATTAGTAACATGTCCTAATTCTGAATTTAGTATAACATTTAATTCTTCAGATAGAATTGAACACATAACAGGGTTCAGTTTTTATGTTAAGACTAAAATGCTCTTTTCATTTTCTTCAATATATTTTTGTACATTTTCCAAATTTTCTACTTTGAGCAGATTTTATTTTGACCATCAGGATATGACAAAAATCATATAATTTAAAAATATGTCACTGTTACTTTAGAATGGAGATTTTTTTTGGAAATGGTTTTATTAAATAATCAAAAATATATTTAAAATTGTAATAATTTATTATTATTATTAATTATTATTATTATTATTATTGGTACTGGGTATTGAACTCAGGGGTACTCAACCACTGAGTCACATCCCCAGCCCTGTTTTGGGTTTTATTTAGAGACAGGGTCTCACTGAGTTGCTTAGTGCTTCACTTTTGCTGAGGCTGGCTTTGAACTTGAAATCCTCCTGCCTTAGTTTCCTGAGCTGTTGGGATTACAGGCATATGCCACTATGCCCAGCTTTCACAGTCAATTATCAACATATTGCTTTCACAAAATACTTTCCTTCTTTTGGAAATATCCAAAATATCCAATCTGTAAGAAATTGTCTCTTAAAAATTTCCTCAGCATTATTGAGGTATAACTGACAAAAACTTACATATAATGTAAGTTGATGTACATATACATTGTGAAATGTTTGCCACAGTTAGCTGATTAACATATCAATCATCTTACATAGCTATCATTTTTGTGCAGGTGTGTATGTGTGTTATACTTAAGATATACTCTCCTATCAGGTTTCAAGAATGTAATACATTACTATTAACTATGCATTTTGTCTGCAGAACTTACTCTTCTTATAAATAAAAGTTTATGATTTTGATCAATATCTCTCTACTTCTCTCACCATCCTGATCCTTCATAACCACCTTATACTCTGTTTCTATGAGTTTGGCTTTTCAAATTCCACATTCAAATAAAATTAATGCATTTTCTTTCTTTCTGGGTCTGTCTTATTTTATTTAGCATGACATCCTCTAGCATCCACATTGCCACAAATGGGAATGTTTTGCTCTTTTTAAAGGCTCACTAATATTCTATTATATACATATGTTATACTTTGGATCTGGAAAGTTACTCAAAAGTCTATGTGCTAATGGCTTTATCCTAAGACTGTGACTATCGGAAAGTGGAACTTTAAGAGATGAGACCCAGTGGGTGTTCCTTAGATTATTAGCGCTGCACCCTCAAGGGGAATTGTGGGATCCCAGTCTCTTCCTCTTGCTCTCTTTCTCGTCCTGGCTATAAGATGAACAATTTTGTGCTATCACATACTTCCTGCCATGATGTACTGCCTCATCATAGGCCTAAAAAAGGTGAAACAAATTGACCATGAACTGAAATCTCTAAAATTATGATACCAAATAAACCTTAAGGAGAAATCAAGGTTTGGTCACAGCAACTCTGAGGGAGGTCATCTGAATAAAAATATTCCAAGCCCTTGTATAGTTTCCAAAATTGATCCGAGTTGAGACCCAGAACCACTGAATACAGTTGACAGTTTACCCGAGCCGCATGATCCTTCAGCACCAGGCATGAATGTATGTTAGCAATTTTCTCATTCTTTACTCAAAGTGAACTATGATAACTTGTTCAGTTAGGTTGCACACTGAGAAATGGGGTTACTAACATATTTCTAGCACTGTTGGTACAGGGTCCAGGTGATATTAAGTATGGACACATTGAAAAAAACCCTTCCTCTTATTAATGTAATTGTTACAGTAATAAAAATTGACTAATGCAACATATGTTTATATATATGTGCATATATTTGTACAATTGCTTTGTCCATTCATCCATTAATGAACACAGGTTATTTCCTTATTTTGGCTACCCTAAACAATGTTGCAGTGAACCATGGGAATATATATCTCTCTTTAAAACAATAGCTTAATTTCCTTTGGGTACATGCCCAGAAGTGAGCCTGCTGGATCATATGGGTGTTCTATTTTAACTTTTTGAGGATCCACCTTACTATTTTCTATTAGCAGTTGTACAAATTACATTCCCACCAACAATGTATAAAAATTTTCTCTGCATCCCTGACAACAATCGTAATCTATTGACTTTTTGATAATTGCCATTGTAAGATGTATGAGGTGATATCCCATGGATTTATTTGTCCCCACCCCAGCAGGCAGTAATATTGAATGTTCTTTCACATACCTGTTGGCCATTTGTATATCTTTTAAAACATGTCTATCAGATCCTTTTGCTATCCTTAAACAATTTGGATATGGTACCTTTCATTGCATATGATTTGTAAATATTATTCCCTTTCCATAATTTGGTTTTCATTACATCCATTTTTATATATCCATATAATAGGGGATTATCCTCATGATATAAAGGCATGTTTATTGACATTGAAAGATATCAATGACATCATTAAGAGAAAAGAAATACAAAAACCCTATGAAAGGTACCTAATAAGTGATTTCTTCCAGGTAATTGAATTTGGGGTGATCTTTTATATTTGCTTTCTCTATTTTATATACTAGATATGTTCTTCATAGATTATAAAATGTTTTTAATGTGCATCAGTTAGGTTCTTTGACTACAAGAGGAGTAACTTGGGTTGAGAGAAAGTAACTGCAACTATACTTGAGGTCAGGAAGGAGACAGGAGCTCCCCAGCCTCTCCCTGGCCCAGTCCCTCCACAACTAAGATGTCCACTAGGCTTCAAGAGGTCAGGCAGTGCTTTAATCAGATTTTTTTTTCTGCTGCTGCTGCAAATAAAGGACCAGACCAGAACAACTATAAAGGAGGAAAGGTTTATGTAAGGGCTCAAGGTTTCAAGGTCTTAGTTCATAGAAGGTCAGCTCCATTCCTTGGGGCCCAAGGTGAAGCTGAACATCATGGCAGAAGAGTGTGAGGGAGGGAAGCAGCTCCCATCATAATAAGGAAGCAGAGAGAGACTCCCTTGGCTTGATATATTTACCCCTAAGTCACACCCCAATTCCCACCTTCTCCAGCCACAGCCCACCATTTCAATTACCACTCAGTTAATCCCTATCAGGGGATTAATTCACTGATTGGGTCAAGACTCTCACAACCCAATCCTTTCTCTTCTGAAACTTCTTGCATTGTCTCACATGTGAACTTTTGGGGACACCTCACATCTAGATCATAACAGGAAGCTTAAAGACAGCAGCCTGAGCTTGAGGAAGCAGGCTTCCCTCTTTTCCCCTGATATTTATACTCCCAAGGAGAGATCCTGACTGGCCTAAGATCACCGTGGCGCTATGCAGAATGCTGTTCAGCAACGTTCAGGCCGAGCCTCGTTAGACACAAGCCACCTCTCTGCTTACTTTCAGCTAATGCAGCCAACTGCTTAATCAAAATATTAATCAAGCAATGCGGTGGGTGGGGGGAGAATGCTTGAAGGGCAAGAGTTCCTTCAGAGGGAAACACTGACTGGTTCTGAACCTTCATGTAGCATGGCGAAGGCCAGGTACATAGCAGCCACTGTGCCTTCATGGCCCTAGTGAGCCCCTTCTGCATGCCATTCAGCAAGACTTAGAGCATGAAGTGAAGAACGAATTTAGCTACTGTGCTAGGTGTGGCAACAAGTAAACACTCCAATTAAATATCCTGGTGATGATTGTCCCTTCACCTGGCTCTCCTCTTATAACTGCCCTGTGTCCTTCAGTCTGTCTTCAGGGATAACTCTGCCAAATTTTCCCCTATGTCTTTGTGAGCTCTATCAGTATAAAAACTCATAGGTTTCTTGAACTTGGAAAGATTCTTGTACCATTATTACTTTCATCCTTACTTTTTTACCTGTTTGGACTCTATTTTGATTACGTAGAACTTTCAATTCATCTTACATTTTCTATTTCTGTTTTTTTTTGTTTGTTTGTTTGTTTTGTTTTTATTCTAGGAGATTCAGCCCACCTTATCTTTTATATCAACAATTTCATCTTAGGCAATGTTGATTCCATGAATCATCCTGTTCGAAATTTTTATCTCGTAATAACCTTATGAGATGCTTTTAAGAACATTTTCTTTTTCTTTTGGCTACTTTGTTTTTACAGGGTCTATTCTAGTTTTATGGAGGCAGATGGTAAACCTTTGTCCTCCGAAATTAAGTTAGAATTGCTTCCCATTTCTCTTCTGCAATATAGGTTTTTCTCCAAGGTCAGGTTTCCCTGAAGTTTTTCTCTTTCATACTGTGTTTCCTCAGATTCTTTCTGAATTTCAGTTGTCCTTCCATGTTCATGGAGGAAAAATATGTTTGATGATTCTGGACAATGACTATTGTGGTTCCTCTGCAGTCGTATAGGCTGGTTTACACCCAAGGTCCTCCCTGGGTTGGAGGAGGTGAAATAAGGGCTTCTCTTTTGAGTGTGGAGGAGATAAATAAGGACAGGTGAGCCCAGGCCCCGTGACTGATGGAGTTAAGAATCCGGGGTTATGTCAGGCCTGGTTCTGTTTATCTCTGGCCCTGACACCTATGCTGAGATTGCTTGCCAAGAAGGCCTTTAGCTTTATATAGAAATCCCTGTGCTGGCCCTGAGCCCCTGTGCACTCGCAGTCATTCCTTGGCCTTGTTCTGCTCTGTGTCTTAGGAAGACTGGCTCCGGGAGCCTCTGTCCCACGTCTCACTGAGGAAGATTCTCACTGGATTTGGCCAATGGGACATAAGAGACAGCAGACTGGGACATGGGGAGGGTTATGAAAGGACATTTCCTCCTCCCTTTTCATGTGTCCGGTAGTCTTGCCAGAAACATCTTCAACTTTCCTTAGCCAAAGCTTCTGCTGAGCCATGCCCTTTGTCCTTAGGGACACTGCCTCTGCCCTGCATCTTGCTTTTGCTCTCTATTCCCTGTGGCTTCTCGGGCACAGCATCCTCTATGGGTTGGATTCCCTGCATTCGGTTCCCTCTACTTCCATTCCTTGGAATCATGATTGACATGTAGTTCACTTAAGATGAGGAGCAAGTCACACTGTGTCTTAGCGTAGGGAACATGGCCATTTAGTCTAGGTGCACTGCAGGCATTTCTGAAATTAAATATTCTGAAGATGATCATTCCATAGCCAATCCTGCTCTGGTCATTATGTGACCTCCAACCATCTGGTGTCTATTTCCCAGAAACGCTTTAGAAGTCTTGACCAACTGAATGGACCATTTCTCACCTCCATCACTTTTAATGATTCCCTCCTGTGTATATCAGCAGTGTAGCAGAGGGCTCACTCCAGGGGCTTTGGGTTCAAACCTTCACTGGTTTTGTGACTTGACATATATTTCTTCCCATTTTATGCCTGTTTCCTTGCATCTGGGAGTCAATGAGGACTAAATGTCATCCAGGTAGAGGAGTATCCAGCCATACATGTGCAATAGAAACTAGCTATTGTCATTCTAGTTGCTGATGTTATTTTTCATTTTAATCAAATTTTGGGATGGAAGTCAGTCAATGATTTTCAAATGCCCACAAGCAGCCTGACTATGGAGCTTTGAAGCGTCAGTTAGCATATGATGAAGCAGCAAATGCAGAGGGTTAGGGAAAGGAGAATGGATACACCTGCTTTGGACAAGTACAGGAAGATAGGCAGCGGTGTCAAAGCTCAGCCAACCAGAACACAACCAGCCTTGAACTTGACCTCCAAAGACATTTCACATTAGCATGATTTCCAAGACTTGCTTATACTTTTTTTTTTTTTTGCCTAGTTTTATTTCCATATCAAAATGTTCTCAACAGGGTTTGGTGGCACACACCTGTAATCCCCTCCCTGTCAGAAGGCTGATGCAGGAGGCTTACAATTACAAGGCCAGCCTCAGCAAATTAGTGAGGCTCTGATATAGGGATAGGGATGTAGCTTAGAGGTAAAGAACCCCAGGGTTAAATCCTTCATAAAAAACAAACAAACAAAAAACTCTTATAGGATAAAATAAGCAAAGATTTCCTTCTCTAAATACAATTTAAAATGCCAGAAATAATAGTTAATATCAGTACTAACTCTTCTTTATAATTGTTCTTGATTTTGAAATCTTTTGTAATAACTATTCTAACTTCCACAAGCTCTGACCTTTATTTATTTACTCATTTTTGGGTGCAGGGGATCAAATCTACAGCCTCACACATGCTAGGCAAGCACTCCACCACTGCTCTGAGACATGATTTTCTCAAATCTGTGAAAAAAAAAAGGCATTACAAAACCCAACAATAAGATAGGATGAGCCATTTCCAATCCTTTGGGGTTTTCTTTCATTTTAACCAATAATTCAACTTGCAATTTGATTTTAATTTAATTGCAACAGTTAAGAGCAAAAATTTCTTGGAAGAAACATGAACACTATATTGATTTTTGTTATCTCTTTCTATAAAGCCTATTTTTCCAGTTGTAAATGCCTTAAACTCCTGGCTAATACAGTCTTGAGGTCCAGCTGTCTCCATTTCATTTAATTTCCCTCCATCTTTATTTTGATGGGCAGAAAGTGATAGAGTGTGATAGGACTCAGCTATTTTTTAAATTAATTAATTTATTTTAATTAGGTATCTATGACAGCAGAATACATATTGAATCACTGTACACAATTGCAGCATAACTTTTTATTTCAGTGGTTGTACACAATGTAGCATCCCACCTTATGCACAGTTACACGTGTACCTGGGGTAATGATGGACATCTCATTCCACCATCTTTCCTGCCCCCATGCACCTTCCCTCCCCAGTACTCAGCTATTTTTAATGTCTGTGTGATTCTGACCTTATTATGAAGTTTCTCTTTTATGTAAAGACTGCTTTCTTACTCCATAGTTTCATCAGCTACCACAAATGTCACTTCTTCATCTCTTAGAATATTTTGAAACTGAAGTTTAAAAACTATCTGAAAACTAAAAGTAGGGTGTGATAGATGGAGATGTAAACCCTTAATTTAAGAATAAATGCAAAATTCACACTGTATGCTTTAAATAAGAGCCACTTAAAAACTTTGTTCTTGAATAGAGAATGTCACCAAGAGCTATATTTTAGCATCATTTTAAATAGTAAATTGAAAAAAAGTTATGTTTTACAAATGAAAAAGTTTCTGATCTATGTGCTTTTGCCATATGTCGATTGTACTTTAGGTGAACAAATATAAGTGTGGAGAATATGGAAAAAACTCCCTACATGATCAACATAATTTTTATTGTCCTTGCTGAGTGTTTGGTTAAAAATATCCATATGACAAGCTTCCAGTGTTTTCTGTTACAGCTGCAAGACCAAAACACAGACTAGATATCAAAATACATTTATTATGTTTAAGAATGTGCTTTTGAAAATGTGTTTTGTACCAAAGAATGAAAAGTTTGAACATGGGAATAAACTTGACCAACATTTTTGTTTCTCTGAAAGATTCAATACTTGCCAAAGTGTACATCTGTTTATTATACAGTAATTACTAATCTCTTTCTCAGAGTTTTCTCTTCTGCATTTATGCACATGGAAAAATTGTCTTTTTTTAATGAGAATGAGTGAACACTTAACTTGTGTTCAAAAACCACAACAGTTTTAGCTCCAGTTCCACAAAGGGAATGAATCAAAGGAAGAAAAAGAATACACTGTAGCTTAGGAAATATCCAGGATACTTTAAAGTTCTGGTGACCCACTGGAAACATTTCCAGTGCAGAAGGCACAAGTAATTATAGGGAGATGCAGAAGAATGTCAGAAAATGAAAAATTGGTAAAGTGTAATCCTTAAACCTATACCCTCCACTATAGTATTTAATTTTGTAAAAGCAATGTCTGCCAATGGTGAAAGAAAAGTAAATTATTCTAAATAGGTTTAAGCCCTATCTTGATCTATGTACATAGTTGATTGCTTTACATGAAATTAACGATGACAATTCGAATATGACTTCATAAGAAATAAAAACAAGTACAGCAAAATATAATTTTTTACCATTAATCTCAGCTGAATAAAACTAATGAAGTTTAACGAAGGCATTTCTATTCCTACACACAAAAGCTCAATTACTTCTATTTATTTTGAAGAACAAAACCTTCAGACACATTTACTTCAATAAAATGAGTTGATTAAGCCTAAGTTCTAAGTAGAAGACAGTCCAGAGACTGAAATAACAGAAATAGTCGAGGACATACCGTTCATGAAGCAGAGCACCATGTATTTAGTTGAAGGAAAGGAACTTCTGTTACAGAAGAAATTTCAGGATTAAATGTGATTGTCAAAAGTAAAAAAAAATAGTGTGTACGTGTGTACACCAATCTAGTTTAAAAAAATAGTATCATAGCACTATAGAGAGTCCAGGTACCAAGGTTTTCTGAAACATATGTGTAAACATAAACAGTATATGGGTTCATATGTGTATATATGTATAAAATATGTACTTATATGTATGTTTTTACACATAATGGAAATTTGACAATAATATAATCTTTTCATGGGCTGCACAAGTAAACTCCGAACTCCCAACTCTCTTCTTAAACACACACACACACACACACACACACACACACACACACAGAGCCTGTGCACAAAGCCCCACTGATATCCAGCAAATTCTAGCTTTAAGACTGAGTCCTGCTTTAAACATGTAAGGTATCTTCACTTCCTCCTGCAGTGTTTCAGATCTTTCTTCTTTAGTTTGCCATTTGCAGACTTTGATTGTCTTCATGAAATACCTGCGCTATTACTTGCTCAACATTTTTTTTTCTGAAAACACCTTCCTTTTAAATTTTGAGTTTCTCAAAAGCATCATTATCACTACTATAAATCAGAATCATCTTCCATAAACACACCATGATGCACACTAGTGTCATTTGGTTCTAGCTGGATGTGGCCCACCAAATGTTCTGAGCACACGGCCTGCTCTCTTCATTGTAAAACTTGAGGTGTTGAAGTCTGGCCCCCAGTAAGATATTTTATTCCAGATGGAATTAGAGGATTGAAGGAAAATATAAAAAGAAACGATTTTCTCATTATGGTAGTTTTACAGTATCATTATTTGCCTGGTCAGAATATCACTTGATGTCATCTTGTGGACCATTATCTCAAATACCAATAGTATTTGAGATAACTCCCAAACCAGGCTTTGGGAGACATTGCTGTTTTCTTTGTTGTTGTTGTTGTTGTTTTGTTTTGGGGGATTGAACTAGGGGCACTCAACCACTAAGCCACATCTCTTTTTATATTTTATTTTGAGATAGGATCTTGCTGAGTTGCTTAGGTCTTCACTAAGTTGCTGAGGCTGGCTTTAAACTTGCAGTTCTCCTGCCTCAGCCTCTGCTGGGATTATAGCCCATCAGGGATTGCTGTTTCTTAGTAAAGATGGGGGAATAAGAAAGTATGGGGTGCCTTAGTGATGTGTACTTTTCTACTTTCCTTAGTAGATAGGAAGTAGGAATAATGGGGAGACTGGGGCGGCCAATCCAGTAGACACGTAAACAACTAGCACCACTGGTGTAAACTGGCAGCTCCACTGAAGAGATGTCATCGGTAATGGGACTCCTCTCCCTTTTACTGCCCAATAATGCTCTAGAACTGAAAGACAAACATGAACTTGGGATTGGAAGCTAATAAATGGGACATTGTTTTTTCTTGGACGTGAGCTTGGCAGGGTTAATGAATTACAGATGAGATTGTTTACATGAGTGGGTGCTGTTTGCTTTCTCTGCCATCAGTTTTATCCCTTCCAGCAAAGGTAAGTTCACTGAGAAGAGCTATGGGGGAGGGAGGCCAACATAGCTCTAAAACATTTGTTTTTAAACCTATACTTCTAAAAAGAATGTTTTTGGTGCCCCTTCTTGATGCTGTGGCAAGGTGAACTTCCAGTGGACTCTAAGTGCTATGAGCCTGGCTGCCTTGATAGGATATATTTTTTGAAACAAGGGGTTCTAGATGGGGACCAAGGCAGGGGTGGGCTGATGGGTGCAGGTGGTGGTGTGTGTAACCTTCACTTCTCATAAATCCCAGGGACATTTTAGAAGTTATCATGTAATCTGGATAGGTTATGGGTCTGAGAGCCAAGAGAACAGAACTCTGCCTCCTCTGTCTCACACTGTTAGAACTGGCATCAGCTAGAAGGGTGGCCACCATGGAAACACAGACCTACCAGATCTGGTTCTGAAAAATTGTAGTGAAAGGAAATCCTCCCATAGGTAGACCTTCAGGTGGAGTGTGTGGGTGAATGTTCTTTCTGGAAGGAAAGAAGGCCTAATGTGTGGATGTACTTGATTCATGAACCGTGGCTAGTGGATTGGCTGATTGGTCATGGATTTGAGATGGACACATTCATGCCATAAAGAAATGTCGTCCATATCACAGGCCTTGGGAACAGGAATATAGATAGATCTGTGATAACAGGCACAGAGAACAAGATCTCTGTGACCCTCCTAAAGGCTTAATTTGTGAATAATTCTGTTAAAAATTAAGTAGGTAGAAAATTTTATCCACCATGGATAACAGTCAACTTCTTATTCCAGAGCCCCTGGTGCCTATTCCGTGGGTCCACTTCAAAGAGGCCACGAAATCACAATTGTAGAGAATGCATGGGCTTTGCTTGCCCTCCACAAAGCTGATCTGGCTTCTAGACACTCAGCTGAGTGTCCCCCATGGTTTACTCTGAGCACAGCTGGCAACTTGCTCACCATGGAGGAGTCACGCTTGCCCCCGCAGGGACAGGCATGTTCAGGAATAGATGGACCTCCCCTGCCTTCGGAGTTTGTTCCAGTATGTTGATCCATGGATCACAGGCTGCTGTGTCCACAGAACTCCACAAAACAGCACCTCGGACCAGGGGACTCATTTTACAATGTAGGGAGTGAGACACCAAACTCATATCCTTGAATTTCACTTTGGTATTAATTTGTGTTAAGATCAGTTACCTTGAGAGAGCAGTGTAATGGCCTGTGCTAGATCAGTTTCAGTACCAGCCAAGAACACAATTTTTGTGAGGCATGCTGCTGTTCCGCCATAAGCTGCTATTGCCCCTCCTTCCAGCAGTTAATACTTGGTTCTCCCCTCCGAGTCAGAAGACAGTGTCTGGGGCGCACCCGTGGGAGGGAGATGAGACAAGCTTCTCTCACTAGGATACCTAATAACCCAGGAGGAGAAATTTGCTTCCTTTCTCCATGACCTTGGGCTCATGGATTATAAGTTTCTAGATACCGTTGCTTCTACCAGGGGACACAATTATGGTTTTGATAAATTAGAGGCCATAATTGTTCCCTGGCCATTTTGGGTAATGTCTGAGCCATCTATGCTCAGGCTTGAGATTCAGTTCAGCCCAGGAACATCCCTAGTGAGAAGGTGGAGGGAGGAAGAAATGTGAGATCTGGGTATTTATTTTCCCAGTTCACTGTAGTTAGCAAAGTTGGAGACCATCTGGTCTTTTCTCCTCCTCCTACACACAAGGAAATGTGAAGATAATTTACCCAGAGTAACAATGTTAAAAGATTTTTATTAGGCCCGGCTGCAGGCAGAATCTGGGCAGGTCAGGGGGTTGTAAAGTCAAGTGACATCCTGTGCTGTCAAGCACCAAACAGGTGCAGGGAGGTGGCTTGGTAAGTATTCGCATGAGCATCACCGGAAGCTCTGGGAATGCAGAGGGTATTTTCCCTGCAGCTCCTTCTGCTTTGCCCAGCTGGTTGCTGCAATGTGGGGAATGCAGAACTCAGTGCTGCTACACTGCATGAATGTTCAAGAGAAGCTGGAAATCTGGATGTTTGTATAAAGTCTCTGATTTTAAAAAGCAGTCATCTTAATCTTGAACCAGCAATATAAACAGATGATCTGTGGGCCATCTAAGAAGAGTAAACACCACTGAAGGATTTTACTAAGGTCCTGGCGTGGTTAGATCTGCTTAGAGATATCTCACTGGTAGCCCTAAGGAACAGAGGGAGGAGGAGAAGAGAGAGACAGAGAGGGTGCTTGGGAATGGACTGAGATTCTCTTAACTAGTGATGGATAGAAACAGGACTTGGAAGAAGGGTTTGGATTATAGAGGTAATAAGGAATAAAAATGAGTGTGGGTGGTCAAACAATTCTCAGGGCTGTGGCATGGGTGAACAGAAAGATTTTGCTGCAATTCACAAAAGTTTGGTAGCACAAAGAGAATTAGCTGATAGGCAGAATGGGGTGTGCAGAGAGTTTGCATGTTTCCTTGGAATTATGAACTTGGAGAGGTCCTGGCAACTAAGGCAGCTAAGAATTCTGGTGTGGGATTCTGAAGTTAGGTCAGCTGGGGCAACAATAGAGTTTGGGGATCTTGCTAACCTCTGTTCAGCCTCATCTCTGTGAGAGGCAAGAGGGGTGAAGTAGAATACCCCAGAAGGCATCCACCTTGAAGGTGGTTTTGTTTATAAAAATTGTTAGCCCACAGAAATCTTTTATCATGATAGTGCACCATCAGAATGTGCACAGGATCCTGCTGGGGAGAATGTGGGAAGCAATATATCATTTTTCAGGTAAATGAATTGCTGAAATATATGAAAAATGCTCTTCATATGCATGTAACAAAAATTCCTAAAATAATGAATTAGATAAATCATTTTATTTTATTGAAAAGAAAACATATCAGAATTTTTAAGTAAAATATTTTATCTGTTGGACTTCCTGTATGATAACAACACCCCTGCGGAGTGTTTTCCTTGGTGTTCTGATGTCCCATGTACCTTTCTCACCATGGCTTGTTTGTTAACTAAATACCCATACTGAGGGCCTTCCAAGACGACTTCCAAACTGAGCTTTCTGTTTTATGGAGATTATTGTGGGAAAGGTAGCAGCATAGATACTTTTGCAAAATGCAGCTATTTCTTAATTAGGCTATTAAAGGGCTACCAATGTCTCCCTTTGGAAAGGCTCCCTTTCCCTGCTTTATTATAATTATTTGTTCCTAACTAAACCAACAGTTGAGATTGTTCACTTTTTTTTTTTTTTTTACTTATCTTGTCACATTTTGAAAATTAAGGTTTTTCTTTTCATTGACATTTTCCTTTTTTCAGCTACAAAGCAATGAGGCCCAGGTTTGCACAACTAAGAATGTTTAATATTCATTCAATATTGTATGATGTGAATTTGTGTAGTCTAAATATTTAATATAGAATTAGGATTAGATAATATTTATTCATTCACTAAATTTTACTGCTTGCTTCCTTTATAAAATTCTCTTCTGGGTATTTTATGTATATTCACAAATAAAATATATAAAAACATATTTTGATCAGGAGAAACACAAAAGAAATAATTTGTATGTGTGGATATTCTACATTATCGATTGGATTTTTTTGGTCTTCCTTTAAAGAGTGCTTGTGAATCAGCTTTTTTCTTTTAAGTTTTAAGAAAACTTCTACGTTTCCTTAGTGTATGTGTAGAGTACACTTTTTTTCTAGGAATAGTTTAGTTCCATTACTGTGGCAGGACCCTTTGGGGTCTCTATCTCCCCATTCTGTCAAAACTGAAATGTCTTTGGGCTCCCTGCAATCTCTGGAAGATTTTCACTTTTGACTCTCAGGACTCCTGAGTCTGACCTTGTGGAGATTCACCTTCTGCCTGCACACATACAAGACCCTCGATGTATGTGTGGATCTCTTTCTCTCCATAGCTTCTTCCTCTGTCTTCTTCATTTCTACCTTCTCATCTTTCAAAACTGCTGTGCTTTTGCTTGGGGACATTCTCTTATGCACAGTCATAAAAGTGACTCTGGAAAACCAGAGCTATTTGGAGGGCTCACCTCATTAGTTTTTTTTTTCTCAGAAGAAACACAGTCTGTTGCCACTTGTCACATATTTTATCTAGATTTTATGATGGAAAGGCAAATCTGGACCCTGCCACTTGGTGAGAGACAGAGAGAGGTCTGATTAGACCCTTGCAATATTGCTATTCCTTACTATAGTTCTGTATTGCATTTGGTTTGATTTGATTTTAAATTAAAAACAGAACCAAAAAAAAAAAAAAGAACTAGACAAAATAAAATTCAAAACAACCTTAACAAAAATTTCCATTTCTCAAAAAATACAAGGCAACACTGAAATTATCATACAGGCAGTATGGCTCAAATCAGAAACTAAGACGTTCAGGACTCTGGAATGGTCCAGGAAGGGCCAACACAAGGGGACTATGCAAAATTAAGGAAGATACATTTGATTAAAAACATTCAAACACATAACAAAACATGATATGTGTGAGTATACGTGTGGCTCTAATTTGGCTAATGAATCATGATCTTGTGAGGAAACAGTTCATGGTCTGACTAGAATTTAGGTTGGGGCAACTGTAGAGGGTTTTGTAGACTGAGAGGATAGGAAGGACATTCCGAGTTGCTTCTCAAACCACTAGTCCAACAGGCCCTTCCTTCAGTTTCCTTGCACTACTGAGTCCATTCTGGAACACAGCGGCAGAGGGAGGTGTCAGATCCTGAAAACACTCTCCTGCTGCCAGGGCCTTCCTCATCCTCAAGTCTGTTTTGCATTGGTGATGTCAAGCAGTGATAAACACGTCTTAAAATAACACCATGCTTTTCAATACGGAAGGTTCCTAATGTACCCTTTGCTCAGCACTTAAATAAATCCTGCAGGAACACTCACTCCATTATATGCTAAAAGGCAGGCGTTTCTGGGAAAGAGCGAAAAGCTCAATAATGCTTTGCGGACTCAAAGTCAAGTCAGAAAATGTGTAGAAAATGGGCCTCTTGTGACCCTGCTTAGGTTGGTCCTCTCCTTTCTCTATCATTGCCTTTGCCATTGGGCCTCTCTCTTGTGTGCTCATGGGCAGATAAACACTCTCTCTCTCTCTCTCTCTCTCTCTCACACACACACACACACACACACACACACACACACTCACACATCCATAAACCTTTATTTAGTCGTTTTACAAGGAGATAGCATAAGCCTGAGGTCCTGCCCTCCTATCCACCTCTGTTAAGCCAAAGTGAGAATTCTGTGAGAGCCACAGCAGTTAGTTCAGAAGCTCATCCAGTTCAGTGCTTCTCCTCCGACAGTCCATTTAGTCTTATAACAAGTTAATGTGAGAGACACATTTCCAAATATTCCATAGGACTTGAATGATGTGTTGCAGACTATCAACAGTAAATATCCTAAGCTCTTCTTTTATCTATTTTGTGATGAATTAGCACATTAATTCATTAATTTTTGAATAGGATATGCATTTATATATATGCAATATAGAAACATATGTGTCTATACATATTTACTTAAAAATGTAAAAAAGGCTATGCCTCTCAGAGGCACAAAAGTATCCTTCCTGGATTTATTCACCTTTGCTTGTTTTGTATGAAATTTTCCAGAGATTAAAAATATACACATATAAAAATCTATATTAAAGTATTTATTTAAGAATGAACATATACATGTGCCCTTTTTGCACACTGAAGTTTGTCTTAAAATATATTGAGATAATTGTTTTAATAAACGTGCACATACACATTAAATCTGCATAGTATTCTCTTTGTAGATGTATCATAATTGATTTAACTGGTCCATAACTGGTAAATTTAGTTTATGCTGACTCTTTTGCAATAAGTACTCAGGTACTAAAGGTCAGTTCTGAACTGTGTTTGGAGAAGAAAAATTTCTTAAACTGTAATTATTTTTAAATGGCATGTGAATTTCACATTATGATGGACACACCAAGTTCTCATGCATTAACTTGGCATCTGTTTCCCATTCCCTACATGCATGAGTGCTATTTCTTCATGTGTCTGGAGCACTGTGAACTGCTTCTTGGACTTTGGCAATCAGCTAAGTAAAAACTGAGTAATCTCTTTTTAATTTGTATACTTTTGTTTTTACAATGAAGTTTAGCATGTTTTCCTATGTTTAAGAACTATGTGGTTTTCTAATCTGTAAATAGTTTGTTCATTGTTCCTTTTGAGGTTGGGATGTTGATTTATTTGTAGGAGCTTCTAATTGAGTAAATTATTTCATTTCTATGATATGTGATTTGGGAAATGCAAATATTTTCCCTGTTTTTCATATGTTTTCACTATTGCTCATGTGTTTTTGCAACGTAGATATTTCTAACTTTTAACTAATTTAAAGTTATCAATCTCTTTTATGGCTTCTGTGTTTATTTCATACTTAGAAAGTCCAGGTTTATGAATGACCTCAGGCTTTATACTTTTCATGGTTACTCTTGTCACATTTAAAATCATAAACTATGCAAACTTTATTTTTACATAAAAAGCCATTATGAATCAAATAAAAAATTATTCTTGGTGACTACTGCTGTTCCAACACCGATTTTGCTAAATCCATCTTTTCCTCTTTGATATACAATGTTACCATTAAATTCACACATATACACATAAACTCATTTGAAATTTAAGTTTATTCTTTCCATCTCAATTCTGTTTCTTTAACTTACTTTTTATTTTATTATTTTTTATATTTTTTATTATTGTTATTGTCCCAAATAAATGTAGAAATGAAGTTCTTATTCTGAATTATAACTGTTGGCCAATTTACAGATAGCATTTTCTTTTTAGGGGTCTTTAGGGTAAGAAATAAAGAACTGGCATATTTATGATATTTAGAGGCAGAACAGATATATACATATATATCTCCAGATTCTGCCGGTCTACTTTTTCACCTCTTTTTATTATTATTCTTATTAGAACATTATAATTATATATAGTATTTGTGTCCATTTTGATAAAATCATACATTCAAGGAATTTGATTTCAATGGCCCCCCATGTTCCCTCTTCTCCTTGCTCACCCTCTTCCTCATTACTCTACTAATCCTCTTTGATTGGTTCTTTCTACATATAAAGGTGAAATTCCATTTGGTACACTTGAAGACATCAAGACATTGGTACATCATATGAAGACAATATGATTTTGTTCAATTCATTCTACCTGTCCTGCCATTTCCCATTGCCCCTGCCTCTTGTTCTATCTGTTCCACTAATGTTCCCTATACCTTTATGATATCTGGTCCCTTCCCAATCACCTTCTTTTCCTTATTTTGCTTTAGCTTCCACATATGAGAGAAGACATTCAAACTTTGATTTTCTGAGTCTGGCTTATTTCAATTAGCATGATTTTCTCAATTCCCATCAATTTACCAGCAAATGACATTATTTCATTACTCTGAATGGTTCAGTAAAACTCCATTCTGGATATATACCACATTTTCTTGATTCATTCATCTATTGACAGGCTTTTTGTTGACTCTCTAATTTGATAATTGAGAACTGTGTTTCAGTTAACATTGAAGAGGCTGTGTTCCTATAGTATGCTGATTTTAGTTCTTCTGGATAAATACCAAGGAATGGGATAGCTGGGTCATATGGTGGTTCTATTCCTGCTTTATGGAGGAATTGCCACACTTATTTCCAGAGTGGTTGTACTAATTTTCAGTCCTACCAACAATGCATGAGTGTACCTATTTCCCCACATCCTTGCCAACATTTATTATTATTTATATTCTTGATAATTGCCATTTTGACTGGAGTAAGATAAAACATTAATGTAGGTTTAATTTGCATTTCCCTGAATGTCACAGACATTGAACATTTTTTCATATCTGTTGGTCAATGTGGATTTCTTCTTTTGAGAAGTTTCTCTTTAGTTCTTCTGCCAATTTGTTAAAGAGATTATTTGGTTTCGAATTTTTTAGATATTCTGGATATTTATCCTCTTCAGAGGAGTAGCCACCAACTTTTATACCATTCTGTAGGTTCTCTCTTCACATTCTGAATTGTTTTCTTAACTGTGCAGAAGCTTTTTAATTTGATGTCCCATTTAGTAATTCTTGGTGTTCTTTCCTGAGCTTTAGGGATCTTAATAAGAAAGTAATTGCCTGTGCCTCGAGTGTTGGAGTGTTGATCCTCTATTTTCTTCTAGGAGCTGCATAGTTTATGGTCTAATTCTTAGGTCTTTAATTCATCTTAAGTTGACTTATTTAGAGTGAGAGATGGGTATCTAATTTCATTCCTCTACATATGGATATTTATTTTCCCAGCACTCTTTGTTAAAAGGGCTATGTTTCCTCTAGCCTGTGTTTTTGGCACATTTTTGAGTATCAGATGACTGAGTTGGTTTGTCTGTATCTTCTATTCTAGTTCATTGATCTTCGTGCCTGTTTTGTTGCCCGTAACATGCAGTTTTGCTACTGTAGCTCTGTTGTATAATTTGAGGTCTAGTATTGTGATGACTCCACATTTCTCTTCTCCCACAGGATTGCCATGCTCTGATCAGTGGGCAGCACCAATTTCTGTTCCAACAGTACCTAAGGTTCCTTTCCCCCATATCCTTGTCATCATTTGTTACATTTTGTATCTTTTTAATAATAGCCATACTAACTAGGATGAGATGATACCTGGGCTCACCAGCTTTTCTTCAATGTGACCAATATACCTCACATGAACAATTTAAAGTAGGATAGATTTATTGTGGCTCATGATTTTAGAGGTTTTCAGCCCATGGCCAGCCTGAGGTGAGGTATAATATCATGGAAGAAGGGCCTGGGAGAGAAAATCTGCTTATCTTTTGGCAGCTGGGAAGCAAAGAGAGAGTTTATATCATGGCAGCTTCTGGGAGCAGGGAGAGACAGAGATAGGCAGGCCCAGGATAAGATATAGTCCCCAAAGGTATACCACCATGGACCTACTTTCCCAATCACACCCCAGCTCTATAGTTTTTACCACCTCCCAATAATCTATTCAGCTATCAATGACTTAATCAATTAATGCGGTCAGACCTCCATGATCTACCCAAAGCTTCACCTCTGACCTTGTTTCATTGTAGTCATTAAGCCTTCATCACACAAGACTGTGGGGAAATAGTCCAGATCCAAACCATAATAGTATCCAATGTAGTTTTGATCTGCCTTTCCTGATGGCTAGAGAATTTGAAATTGTTTTCATATATTCGTATTTTTTTTTCTAGGAATCATTTATTTATTTAATTTACCCATTCATTGATTGGATTATTTGTTCCTTTGTTGTTGATATTTTTGAGTTCTTAAAGCTGACAAAGATTTTCTCCCATTCTGTAGGTTGGATCTTCACTCTGTTGATAATTTCCTTTGTTGTGCCGAAGTTTTGAATTTAATGTAATCCCATTTGCCTATTCTTGCTTCTGTTTTCTGAGCTACTAGAGGGAACATGTTGTTGCTTATATCAATACATTAATGTCAAATTTTTTGCTTATGTCAACATACTAATGTGTTTCCCTTATGTTTGCCTCAAATAGTTTCAAAGATTTGGGTAATAAATTGAGCAGCTTGACTCATTTTGACTTGATTTTTATACAGGGTCAAAATAAGAATAAGAATCTAGTTTCTTATATAAGGCATAAGAATCTAGTTTCAACTTTCTACATGTGGATATCTGGTTGTCTCAGCACCATTTGTTGAAGAGGCTTTTTCTAATGCGAATTTTTTTTAGCGTTTTGGTAAAAAAATCAGATGGCTAAAAATTCATGGGTTGGGGCTGGGGATGTGGCTCAAGCGGTAGCGCGCTCGCCTGGCATGCGTGCGGCCCTGGTTCGATCCTCAGCACCACATACAAACAAAGATGTTATGTCTGCTGAAAACTAAAAAAAACAAATATTAAAGTTTTCTCTCTCTCTCTCTCCTCTCACTCTCTCTTTAAAAAAAAATTAAATAAATAAATAAATAAATAAAAATTCATGGGTTTATTCCTTGTTCCTCTATTCTATTCTATTGTTGTATGTATCTATATTCATGCCAATAATATGCTGTTGTGTTACAATGACTCTGTAGTATATTTTTAAATTGGGTAATATGATGCTAATAGCACTGTTCTTGTTGCTCAGGATTGCTTTGGCTATTCAGGGGCTTTTTTGCTTCCATATGACTCCCAGTATTGGTTTTTCTAGTTCTGAGAAGAAGGTCATTGATATTTTGATGGCGATTGGATTGAATTTGTAGATCACTTTTGGCAGTATGGTCAGATTAATAATATTAATTCTCCCGATCCATCAATGTGGGAGATCTTCCCACCTTCTGGCATTTTCTCCAATTTCTTTCTTCATTGTTTTAGAATTCTCACTGTAGGGGCCTTTTACCTCCTTGGTTGGCTTTATTCCTAAGTTTTTTTCCCCTTAGTTTCTTGTGAATGGGATTGTTTTCCTGATTCCTTAGTCAGCAATTCATTATGTAATATAGAAAGGTTATAGATTTTGCATGTTGATATTTTTTATTTTATAAAATAAATATAATTTTAGTGCTGAAACGTATAAAATATGTAATTTTAGAATAAAGGAAAATTCTCAGTGCAGTTTTGATTTGCATTTCCCAAATTGCTAATAATCTTGAATTTCTCCCCCATATATTTGTTGGCCATTTGAATTTCTTCTTTTGAGTAATGACTATTTAGTTCATTTGACCATTTATAAATCGAGAGGTTTTTGTTGTTGTTGTTGCTGAGTTCTTTATGTATTCTGGATGTTAATCCTCTATCAGAAGAGTGTTTAGCAAGTATTTTATCCCTTTTTGTGGGTTCTCTCTACATATTCTTAATTCTTTTCTTTACTATGCAGAGGTTTTCAACTTGATGCCAGACCATTTTTTAAGTCTTGGTATCATTTCCTAAATTTTGGAGGTCTTAATGAGAAAGTTATTATCCGTGTCTATGGGCTGGAGTGTTGACCCTACGTCTTCTAGGAGCTGCATAGTTTGTGGTTCCTAGGGCTTTAATCCATTTTGATTTGACTTTTGAGAATCAGTCTCATTCTTCGACAGTCTTCCCAGAACTTTTGTAAAAGAGACTCTCTTTTCTTCAATGTGTTTTTGCCTACTTTGTCAAGGATCAGATAACTATATCTGAGCAGGTTTGTTTCTATGTCTTTTATTCTGTACCTTTGGTCTACATGACTTTTTAATGCCAGTATCATTGCGTTTTTCTTACTACAGCTTTTTAGTATAATTTGAAGTCAGGTATTGTAAGGTCCCCGGTATTACATTTTTTTTCTTTTGGCTTAGAATTGCTTTCACTGTTTTGGGTATTTTATTCTTTCAAATGAATTTTAGGACTTTTTTCTAGCTCTGAAAGGAAAGTCATTGGTATTTTGAAGGGGATTGCATCAAATCTTTATGTGAGAGTATGGCCATTTAAATAAGGCTAATTCTGCCTATCCATAAACACGAGAGGTCCTTCCATAATCTTATATATTATTCAATTTTTTTCTAAAAATGACCTTAGTTTTCACTGCAGAGGTTTTTCACCTCCTTGTTTAGATTAATTCCAAGGTACTTTATTTTATTTACTTATTTTTGAGGCTCTTGTGAATGGCACAGTTTTCATGATTTCTTTCTCAGCAGATTCATTATTTGTATATAGGAAAGCTATTGGTTATTGTATATTGATTTTATAATCTGCTACTTTGCTGAATTTGTTTATAAACTCTAGCAGTCTTCTAATGAAGCTTGTTGGATCTTTTAGATGTAGGATCATGTCATATGCAAAAGTAATAATTTGATTTCCTTTTTTCCTATTTTCACATTTTTTATTTAATTATCTTGCCTAATTGCTCTGGCTAGAATTTCTAGTACTATATTGGATAAGAGTGTTGAGAGTGACATCCTTATCTTGTTCCATATTTTCCAGTATTTTAAGATTTACAGTGATGTTGGCTTTGGGTTTCATATATAGCCTTTATGATGTTGAGGTAGGTACTTTTTATCACTAGTTTCCTGTGTTTTTATCATGAATAGTTGCTGAATTTTGTCAAAGGCCTTCTCTTCATCTATTGAAATTACTATTTGAGTTTTACTCTTAATTTTAATTACGTGGTGAGTTATATTCATTGATTTGCATATGTTAAAACATCCTTGTGTCCCTGACATAAAACCAACTTGTTCATGATGTATAATCTGAATATTTGCTAATTAAGTTAATAATTAATATTAACTTCTTAATATCTTATTCAGACATTTTGTATCTATATTCATAACGGGTATTGGTCTGTAGTTTTCTTTCCTTGATGTGTCCTTATGTAGTTTTCATATAAGGATAATACTAGTTTCAAAGAATGAATATAGAAGTATTCCTTCCCTGTCTGTTTCATGGAATAATTTGAGGAACATTGGCCTTAGTTCTTCTATAAGTGTTTGATAGCATTCAGCTGATAATCCATCTGTCCCTGGAATTTTTTTTTTTTTTTTTGGTGGGGGGTTGGAAAACTTTTTTATTATTTCTTCTATCTCAATCCTTATTGATATGTTTAGGTTTTAATGTCCTCTGGACTCAATTTTGGCAGGTCACATGTGTCTCAAAATGTATCCATTTCTTCTATGTTTTCCTATTTATTGGAGCATAAGTTTTCAAAATACTTCCCAAAGATGCACTGGATTTCTGTGATATCCATGGTGTTTTCTCCTTCTTCATCTCAAATTTTGTTAATTTGGGTATTCTCTCTTTTTGTTTTGGTTTGTTTGGCTAAGTTCTTATCATATTTTTTTAACTTTTCAAAGAGCTAACTCATTATTTCATTGATCCTTCATATTTTTAAAATTTTCGATTTCATTGATTTTTTAAATTCTGATCTTAATTATTTTCTCCTTTCTACTGGTTTTTTAATTAGTTTGTTTTTGTTTTGCAAGGGTCTTGAGATGCATTACTAGGTTGTTTATTTGAGATATTTCTGCTTTTCTTATGTAGGCATTCAGATATTAGTTTCCCTCCTAGAACCACCTTCATAGTGTCCCAGAGGTTCTTGTATGTTGTATCACTAACTAAGAAATTTCAAATTTCTCCCTTGATTTTTTCTATCACCCTTCATCATTCAAAAGTACATTGCTCATTCTCCACATGTTTAAGTAGTTTCTGTAGGGTTTTCTTTTGTATTTATTTTCTAATTTTATTCCATTAGGATCAAAGAAGATGCAAGAATTTTATGAGGTTTTTTTTTTGTATCTGATAATAATTGCTTGATGAGATAAAACATGGTCTATTTGAGGGAAGGTTCCATAAGTAGCTGAGAAGAAAGTGTATTTGGATGTTGTTGGATGAAATATTTTAGAGATATATGTTAAGTCCATTTGAGTTATAATATTTTCTCAGTCCCAAGTGTCTTTACTGAGTTTATGACTGGATCACCCTTATATTGGTTAGAGAGGTGTGTTGAAATCACCCAGAATTATTGTGCTTGGTTTTTATTTGAGCAGTTTTATATAATTTTAACATTAATGCTTGAAGCATTATATATATCTTTTTGGATTGTTTCATTTCCCAGTATGAAATAACCTTCCTTGTCTCTTCTGACTAAATTTGGCTCAAAGTCTCCTTTTTTGGATATGAGGTTAACTATTCCTGCTTGCTTTGTGGCTCCATCTGCATGATACAACAATTTCCACCTTTTCATGTTCAGCTTGTGAGGTGAGTCTCTTGCAAACAATATGCAGTTGGGTCCTGTTTTCTAATTCATTCTGTCAGTCTGTGTCATTTAGTTGGAGAGTAGAGCCCATTTAAATTCAATGTTATTATAAAGAGATGTTTTTTATTCTTGGTATTTTTATGTATTTGTAACATTTCTAATTTGCTTAGCTACTTTTCAAACAACACTTGTTCATTTGTAATCAGTGGGATTTGTTTTTTATTTCTTCTGCTGAATTATTTATTTTTATTTTTCTTTAGTGCTAGTTATAGTAGTTATAAATTCTTTTATTTTTTTCTTCTCTTGGAAAGTTTTTGTTTCTTCTTCAATTCTGAGGGATAGATTTTCTGGATATAGCAATCTTTATTGACAGTTGTTATCTTTCAGTATTTGCAACACAGGTCCTCCTGGCCTTTAGTGTTTGTGCTGAGAATTTGAGAGTAATTCCAATTGGTTTGCCTCTAAATGAGACCTGATGGTTGTCTCTAGAGGCTTTGAAATTCTATCCTTGTTTTGTATGTTCATCATTATAATTATATTGTTGTGAAGAGCCTGCCTCCACTTTTTATCTTCTCTATCTTGGGTTCTAAAATGCATCCTGTATCTGGATGCTCATCTCATTCTCAAGGTTTGTAAAATTTTCTCTTATTGTTTTCCTGAGGAGGTATCCATTCCATTAGTCTGCATCTCCCTATGCTCTTCAATTTCAATAATTCTTAAATTTGATCTCTTAATGTTGTCCCAGTGTTCTTATATATTCTGGTCTGTTACTTCTTTCCTTGTCTTTAATTGTCTGAATGTTTAGGCTGACCACTCTGTCTTCCAACTCTGAGATTCTGTCTTCAGCATCATCTTCTCTATTAGACTTTCACCTAAATATTCTATTTGATTGATTGTGTCTTTCATTCCCAAGATTTCTGTTTAGTTCTTTTTCAACATCTTTAACTCCTTCTTGAATTTCTCACTAATATTCTGTACACATTTTCTTATTTCATTCAGTTGTCTTTCTGTATAGTTTTGAAATTCATTGATATATTATAGTCATTCTTCTGAATTATTTTTTTTTCCTGATATTTCATCCACTTTAGTACCTTTTTAGTCAGTTGCTGGTGAATTATGAACTTTAGGATGCACCATGCTACCTTTTTTTTTTTTATATATTTCTTATGTTCCTATTAGGCTTTATGCATCTGTTTAGATGGACTTTTTTCCACTCTTATGTCTGGCTCCTTTTTGGGGCACAGCCATCTCTTGCCAAAGTATCCTAGAATGATCCAGACTGAGATCCTAAAGAGGTTGACATCCATGGCCTTTGTGTTAATTCTTTCTGTTTTTGCTGTAGAAGTGAATGATCATGAGTGAGGCCTGAGGGCCCCCCTCACCATTTCTAATTGGCATCTGGTGTTTTCATCTCTTCTATTCTTTGTATTAAAGTATCTTGAACTTTGAGTGTAGTTAATTTGTTTGTAGATCTAGGCTAGCTGTCTCTCAACTGGTTTTAGCTCTGAAGGAGAGTTTCTCCCCTGTGTATTTTTGCAGTGTTCCTGTAGATTCCCAGCACCTCATAGAAAAGGAGGAAGTAAATAATAGCAAAAAAATAAAGCAAACAATATGTATTATTAAATGAATACCCAGTGCCCATTATGACATCTGCAACACTAAAACAGGACTGGTGGGGCCAGTAATTGCCAACGGCAAGAACAATAAATACCCGTGAACTAAATCTGGCATTAAAGTAAGCAGTAGGGGTCAAATATGCTGTCCACAGAACTGATAACTGCTATAACATTAATGGTGGGGGAAGGAGTTACACAAGCAAAATAGTTCTAAAATATGGTTAAAATACACTTTGTTAAGATAAAATAAAATGTGATAAGAAAGTAAAAGAAAGCATAGAATGTTAAAAATGTGAACAGAGAGAAAGAAGAAGAGATGTAGCAGGTAATGGTTGGAAGATGGAAGAAAAAATGGAGAAAACAAAGCAATAGAGCAGAGAAAGAAGAGAATTTGGCTCTTAGTGGGAGAAGAAGGGAATCACAAACAAGCAAACAAAAACAAAATAAAACAAAAACAAAATAAATTTAAAAAGAAAAGATATATATGTACCTATATCCATGTAACCTGTCAACCAATATTCACAGCCAAAACACCAGAATAACTACATAAATATAAATAAATAAAAAATAAAGGATTCTTATTGAAAAATGAACACGTCTTCCATTGAAATGGTCAAAACCATCAACAAGGATGCTTGGTCACTGTCTCTCCACGACAGTCCTTTCTGTTTCTTTGTGGGCTGTGGGGGTTGGGAGAGGGTGAGAGAAGATGAGAAGTGAGAGCTTCCTCTTTTTGTGTTTTCCATTGAGCTTTCAGCTGGAGTGACCTAAAACTGAAGCTGGTTGAAAAAACTCTCAGCTTCTCTTCTCATCAGCACAAGGTAGGACACAATAGGAAATGCTGTGATTGTAGTTTTGTCTGGACAGACCATATCAACACACTTCCAGGATGGGACTGCTATATACTTCTATGAGGGAAGTTGTAATAGCTGGGTCTTAGGTCCAATCAGGCCTTTGGAATTTGTTTGGTCTTTTCTGCTCTGGAGGGATTAGATCATCACATCCCTAGGGCCAGGCAGATGCTGATCTCTGTTGGAAGTCTAGCTCTTAGGACCTCCCATGAATCTTACTTGTAGGTCAGGGTAACAAACCCTCCACAAGTTTTATACTCGACTGCCCAGTAACATTGCTTTCCCAGGCTTAGCTGCTGAGTGCATTCAAGCTCACTGTTCAGTTTCCTGACTCTCTTTGGTGGTCATGTGAGCTACAAAACGCAAAGGGATTCCCCTCCTTGTTTCTGTCTTGGATCATCCTGGGTGTGATCCTTTCCATGTTCACTGGACTCATGTTCTGCTAGGTATATTCTAGGCCACATGGTAGGCAGTTTCCACTACAGTATGGCAGTGTTTGCCATGATCTCCCAGGCTCTTGCTGCAGCAAACTGCCATGTACCCTCCTTAAGATGGTGAAGCCTCAGCTCTCTGCCTGCCAGTTAAGAAACAGCACTTTTTAAACACCATTTCACTTTGCAGCTTCTAGATTAGCTATGTTCAGGCTGCTTTTCCAATCTACAGATTTTTCCATGCCAGATTTGTCCACTGGGTTTGTCCACTGTCTGTTAATCTCCCCTCTGCAGATAACCAGAAGTAGTGCTTCTGCTACAACCAGCTTGGTTCCAATGCACTCTTTCTTGTTCTTTGTTCAATGCACCCAAATTTCTGAATTTCAATGAATTCCCTCTTTCAATCACCTTACTGAGAAGCAGTACTCCTGCTGCTTAAATTCTAAACCACAAAGCAACTGGAAACACAGCCTTCCTCTAATCTGCTGTCCTGAATCCTGCATGTTGATTTTCTTTCCTGCTATTTTTTTTCTGAATCTGTTTATCTGTTCTTTGGTAGCATATTCAGGGTTTTCTAAATATAGAATCATATAATCTGCAAATGGGGATTATTTCATTTCCCCCTTATTTATATCATTTTTATTTCCTTTTCTTACCTAATTGCTTTGATTAGAATTTCAAGTAGTATGTTGAATAAAAGTGGTGGGAATAAGCACTTTATCTTTCTTCTGATTTTAGAGAAAATGCTTTCAGTTTTTTTTTTCCCTATTCAATATGTTGCTTGTCTTGGGTCATGTATAATCTTTATTTGAATTTAGCATGTTGAAGTTTGTTCTCTATCTAGTTCCTTCAGAGCTTTTATCATGAAGGGATGTTGAATTTTTTCAGATTATTTTTTGCTTCTTTTGAAAGGATTGTGTGATTTTATTTCTTGATTCTATTTATCTGCTGTATCAAATTTATTTATTTGCATATGTTGAAATATCCTTGCATCTGTGGAATGAAAAAAACAATTTAATCATTGTTTATAATTTTTCAATGTATTGTTGAATTTAATTTGCAAGTATTTTTTGAGGATTTTTGTATCTATGTTTGTCAAGGATATTAATCTATAGTTTTCTTTCTTTTCTTTTTTGTGCTCTGGTCAAGCTTGGGTAGCGGGGTATGAATGGTTTGTAGAATGAGTTTGGAAGGGTTTCTTCCCTTTGTAGTTCATGGAATATTTTGAGAAGAATTGTTATTAGTTAAGTTTTAAAATTCTGTTAAAATTCAGAAATGAATTCTTCTAGTCTTGGACTTTCTTTATAGGGAAACTTTTTATTTTGCTTCAATGTCATTGCTTGCTGTTGAACTGTTTATATTTCTTTTCTTTTCTTTTCTTTTTTTCTTTTAATAACCCGTTGGTTCAATTTTGGCACATCATCTCTATCTAGAAGTGTGTCCAGGTCTTATATACTTTCTAATTTAATGGCATAATTTTTCAAAGTATTCCCCAATAATCTCCTGAATTTCAGTAGTATCTTTGTAATATCTCTTGTTTTGCCTCAAATTTGGTATGTTTGGATCTTCCCCTGAAGATTAGTTTAGCTAAGTGTTTGTCAATTTGCTTACCGTTTCAAAATAACAACTAATTGTTTCATTAATCTTTTGTATTGCTCTTTAGTCTCTATTTCATTTATTTCTGCTCTGATCTTTATTTTTCCCAATTCTACTAATTTTTCATTTTTTTTGTAAGACTTTGAGATGCATCATTAGGTCATTCACTTGAAATTTCTATGATTTTTTTTTTTTATGTAGGAACTCATAGCTATGAACTTTCCTATTAGTGCTGCTTTCAAGTTCTAGAATTTCGCTTCCATTTTCATTTGCTTCTAAGAATTTAAAAATATTCTCCCATAATGTCTTGTGTGGCCAAATGTTAATTCATATGTGTATTGTTCAATATACACATGTTTGCACACTTTCTCTTGTTGATTTCTAGTTTTATTCTATCATGGTCTGATAATATGCAACAAATTATTTCAAAAAATTTTACATTTATTAAGACTTGCTTTATAGCCAAAATATGATCTATTTTCGAAGAAGTTTTATGTATTAACTAAAAGTTATTAAATGAAATATTCTGTAGATGTATGTTAAATCCATTTGATTTGTAATTTAACTAATATTTGTTGATTTGAGGAGGGGGTCCTGGTGATCTATCTGTTAATAGGAGGGGGTATTAAAATCTGCGCTAGTATTATTTGTGGCCTACCTCTTTCTTTATGTCCTTATGTATTTTTTGTTGTTGTTTGTTTGTTTATAAAACTGTGTGCTTCAACATTCAGTGCTTTTATATTTATAATCATTATTTATTCTTGATGGATCATTCCCTATATCAATATATATTTATCTCTTTTGCCTTTTTGGACAATTTTGGCTTTAAGTCTGTGTTTTCAGATATGAGTATAGCTACCGTTACTTGCTTTCAGATTCCATTTGCTTTAAATATAATTTTTTTTTTCACTTTGAGTCTGTGTATGTCTTTGCCAGGGAGTTGAGTTTCTTATAGGTAGGTCTTGGTGTTTAATTCAATAAGTCAGCCTAAATTTATAAATTGTAGAATTAAGACTATTTACATGCAGGATTTTTGTTGAGGTATTTACTTATTCCTTTCATTTCCTTGTTTTTCTTCTGATTGTTTTGAATAGTCTATTATCATATGTCTTCCTGATTCATCTACTGAATTAATAATGTTTTATTTTTTTCTAATCTTCATTTGTTTATATTATCTTCTAGTGAAATTTATTCTTTCCAGTGCTCTCATTATTGTGTTTATCTTGCTTTCTCTTCTACATGTAGCATTTCTTTCAGTATCTTGTCCAATGCTGGTTTTGTGGTCATGAGTTCCTTTAGTTTGTGCATATCTCAGAAGGTCTTTACGTCTTTTTGAATTCTGAAGGATAATTTTGCTGTATGTTGTAATCTAGGTTGGCAATTGTTTTCTTTCAGGTTTCAGGGGGTTTTTTTTGTCTCTAATAATTTTATTTGCTCTACAGTGCATCAGGTTTCAGGTTTTGAAGTACCTATCATTCCATGTTCTCTTGGAGTTTCTGATAAGAAGATTTTGTTGGATTTGCCTTTATATGTGATTTGGTGCTTCTTCCTTGAAACTTTTAATATTCTTTCTTTGGTGTGTGCTTCTGGTGGTTTTTCTGGTGGAGAGGTTCTTCTCTGGTCATGTCAATTTATTTGAGGCTCTAAATGGCCCCTTTACCTAGATGTCCATTTCTTCTCCAAGATTTGGAAAATATTCTTCTATGATTTCACTAAACAGTTCTGTTTATACTCACACTTGGTCTTTTAATGGTGTGCTGTAGATCTTTTATTTCCGCTGCTTTTTTTTTTCTTATTTTTTATTAGTGTCTGAATGTGATGATTCTTTACCCTTTTGTTCAATCCATAATATTCTTTCTTCTGCTTGAGTTCCTCTGCTGATGAAATTTTAAGCTGAACCTTTTATTTGACTTACTGACCTTTTCATTTCTAAGATTTCAGTTTGTTTCTTTATTAGAACTCCTGTTTCATTTTACTTGCTCCTTCATATCTTGCAGTGGCTTCCTGATCCAATCAGCTACTTACTTGTATCCTATTTGAATTCATTGATCATTTCTGCTAAGAGCCAAAGCCAAGTAGTAAGATGCATGGCATTTTTGGTTGAAAGGTGACGCCAGCAAGCCATTGAGATATGTTTATGTTAAGATCTGCATTCATATGGATATTAGTCTCCTGCTGTCCACCTCAGCCTGCTACGGGACTCCTGGAGAGTTCCCATTGGTTGGGGAAGTGCGGTAGAAGGGAATTCCTGAGGAGGGACTTCGTGTTGGGGTCCGGGAGAACACCACGTGTGTTGGTCGGCATTTTCCCGGGAGCGTACAGGGCATTGGCGGCAGTTTCAAAAATAAAGTTTGTTCCTGCTTGAGTGGCTCGTGATTTTGTGCCCAGCCAGACTGCGGCAATTGGTGGCCCGTACGGGGAATGCCTGAAGCTTGGAGGTGAGTAAAATTGCTTGCCCCTGAGGGAAGGTGAGAGAATGGGTGACCATTTCAAAAAACAATGTGTTCTTGTTTTGATTTATTTTGTTTTTGTTTCAAGATTCCTATCCCTAGAACTTTCTCAGGCAAACTGGGAAAAATGGTTGGCTCAAGGATTGAAGTTGTTCGGCCCTGAGAAAGAGAAAATTGATACAACGATTTTTGTTCCGTTTTTGTTTCATTCTGTTTAGGTTTTATTTTATGTTATCTTATTGGGTTGTGTTACCTTTATAGTAGATTAGAAATTAGTAAAAAACAAACTGAAAGACTGTTAAGTAAATTGTTAGAGGTCCAAACTATGGTAGAAAACATGTTAAGTCAAGCAAAAGAGAAGGTCTCTTGAGCTAGTCAGACAGAGTAAAATTTAAAGGAAGAAAGCTTAGAGGAAAAACAACCATCGGGGGGAAGCTACAACAGGAGGCTGCTACTAACTCTGTTCTATCACTAGAGGGCGTAATTCAACCAACAGCTCCATCTACAGCTGTGTGGCCCTCAACCCCCGTAGTTGATAGATGGAATCCTGAGGCAGGATCTCAAAGATTACCAAGTCCTGTACTTGAGCAGGCAGGAGGGCAACAAATTCACCGTGCTTTAGATTTCAAAACAGTAAAGCAATTAAAGGTCCACAAGCACCCTTCATCATAAGCATGGTTGAATCCATTACCAACTTGGACATGATGCCAGCAGATTGGGCTAACATGTGTCAATCTGTGCTAAATGGAGGACCATATTTGTTACGGAAGGTTGCCAATGAGGAATTTTGCATGGAGACAGCTAGGCGAAATGCATCAGCCGGTTACCCTCAAAGAAATCTAGATATGTTGTTAGGAAAAGGACCTTATGAGGGTCAACGGCAACAAATTGAATATGATCCTGGCGTATACGCACAACTTGCTTTAGATGCGGTTAGGGCATGGAAAACTTTACAGGGGCATGGAGATTTACAAGGACAATTATCTAAGGTAATACAAGGAACTAATGAACCTTATGCTGAATTTGTAGTTAGGCTTATTCAAACATCTGCCAGAATTTTTGGAGATACAGAACAAGCAATGCCATTAATAAAACAACTGGCTTATGACCAAGCAAATTGTTATTGCAGAGAGGTCATTAGACCATGGAGACATGAAGATTTAAACACATATATTAAATTATGTAGAGACATTAATGAACAAGGGCAAGTCTTGGCAGCTGCAGTACAATAGGCTTTAGGTGCCAGGCCAAAAACATGCTACAATTGTGAACAAACAGGACATTTTAAAAGGAGTTGCCCCATAGGAGGAGGGTTTAACAAAGCTAGGTATCAAAGGAATAGAATATTGGATATTTGCCCACGATGCCGTAGAGGGAGACATTGGGCTAATGAATGCTGTTCTCAAACCACCATAGAAGTATTCCGTTATCAAAAAACGGACAAGGACCAAGTGTTTACCCACGATGTCGTGGAGAAAGGCATCAGGCTCCATTGCCAAAAAACGGACTGGGAAACCCAATGCTCCGGGGCCCACAACCACAAATATACGGGGCAATGGAGGAACCCAGCAACACCATCAGGGTAGTGCCCAGGACACATTATCCATTAAATCCTTGATCAGACAAACTAGAGGGAGCGCAGGGCTGGACATCTGCGCCTCGTCTAGAGCAGTACTAACTCCAGAGATGTGAGTTCAAATCATTGCCACAGGAGTAAAAGGACCTCTTCCCCAAGGAACAGTAGGCTTATTATTGGGACGCAGTTCTTCTACTCTAAAAGGACTTATGATAAGTCCGGGGTAATTGATCCTGATTATGAAGGTGAAATAAAAATTATAGCTAGTTCTCCAAGAGGTATATCAGTAATTTCACCAGGAGATAGAATAGCACAGTTATTAATAATACCCAGCCTGCATGATAAATTTTCCAGTCATACTGTAGAAAGAGGTTCCAGGGGATTAGACTCCACAGGTGTGGATTGGGCTATGCTGTCTTTAAATTTAGATTCACATAATGGTACAGCAGCAGTAGTTACCCCTGATCAAACTTTTACATTTTTAGTACCCAAACAATCAGCTCAAAAGGTAGAGCTTAATGCAGTATTACAAGCTTTTGTGATGTTTAAAGATTCTGTATTTAATTTATTTTCTGATAGTCAGTATGTATTTAATGCTATAGTATCCCTTGAAGATGCTGGTAGGATTTCCCCTTCCTCTACTGTTTTCTCTTTGTTTTCCACTATACAAAGTCTAATCTGGGACAAAAAAGATCCATTCTTTATAGAACATATCAGGGCACATACAGGATTGCCTGGAGCCCTTAGTTTGGGCAATGAATTAGCAGATAAATCTACACATGACATACATATTTTCTCCACAATAGAAGAAGCTATAAATTTTCATAAAAGGTTCCATGTCAATGCTAATACTTTACAAAAGCATTTTAAAATAACTAAGAAACAAGCCAGATATAATAAAACAATGTCAAAATTGTGTGACATTTTTACCACAAGTTAATCTTGGAGTCAATCCTAGAGGATTGATACCTAACCATATTTGGCAGATGGACATCACACACTTGCCAGAATTTGGAAAATTAAAATATTTGCATGTTACAGTTGATACTTCTTCCGGATTTTTGATGGGCTCCCTTCATGCTGGAGAAAAAAACTAAAGATATTATAGCTCATTGCTTACAAAATTTTGCCACTGTGGGCATTCCAAAACAGTTAAAAACAGATAATGGTCCTGGCTATACTTCTAACTCTTTTAAACAATTTTGCTCATCATTTGGCATTACTCACATAACAGGAATTCCTTACAATCCACAGGGACAAAGCATAGTTGAAAGAGCTCATCAAACTATTAAAATGTACTTATTAAAACAAAAAGAGGGAATTGAAAAGGGGTATATATCCCCCAAAGATAAACTTAAAAGAACCCTTTTTACTCTAAACTTTTTAAATTTGGATTCATCAGGACTTAGTACTGTGGAAAGACATATGTATCCAAAAAATGTACATAAGCCTAAGGTACTTTGGAAGGATATTCTAACAGGACAATGGAAAGGTCCTGACCCAGTGATTGTCTGGAGTCGGGGGTTCTGTTTGTGTGTTTCCACAGGGAGAACAGCAGCCGATTTGGATTCCAGAGAGACTAACCAAAGCAATTTCTACAGACCAAAAAGAAGATGATTTGACTCAAATCCATAACAGCTGATATCCAGAGCTCCAGCTTGTCTATTCTTACATCTGCGACAGCGATTAACCAGGATGCTTTTTTCAATATCTATTTTATTATTGCCTTTTCCCACATCATAAAGTTCTATTTTATTTTTGAGCTCATACAGACCTAGGTTAATGTTTTTCTGATCAGTTTTATTTTTTGACTGTGGAGTTTTTAAACTTTGCAATGGAGATTTCACCTATGTAAAGCTACAAGGCCTTTACTCTTGTCTTATGTGTTGTATGTTATGTGTGCACACTTCCGTTTTGTGTTGTGTGTCTGTATGTGCGTATATCCATATATCATATATGAGGAGCGCTCATAAATAAATGGATCCAAATTTTTTTTATTCATGTGATTTTAATGGTTTAATTTAAATTGGGTAAACAGCTGTTGAGGATTGTTTTAATATGTATACAAATAAGCAGGCTAACAGATCTGTTTGTTTACTTTCACCTTTCCTTTTCATTATATTTAATAATTCTGTTCAGGATAATGTAAATTGTTCAGAAAATTGTTTTCTTAGTATCTGTTGGAATGTTACATAATTTTTTTTAGCATCATTGTCAGAATTCCTATTTTCATCCCAGTGCCAGTGAAGACAAAGATGAAACCAAACTACAGCTTTTTCGATAGTTATTACAACAAACTGTATAAACTGATGCATCAATGAATAATAACTCAACAAGTAATGCTCAATCAAGGAGTCAATTTATTTTGGGAGGAAATGGACATATTGATAGATTCCTCCACTTTGAACTGCTTGCAGAACTTGCCTGGACTATGTATCACTTGTATGCATTGTGATCTATCTGTTGATGCAGCGAATTATGGTAGTGCTGGCGTATCTTTGCTGATGTGTCACCAGTGATGCAATTTTTCCTAAGGAGCCATCAATTGGCTTGGTGCCATGCCAATTCTGTATCCTCCTCCCTTCTACTAGTGATGGTCTAAATTTGGGGGCCAACAGAGGTGAGGCAAAGAACCTCACCCCCACACTGTTGCATAGGCCTATCCACAAGTATGGCTATATGCTGGACCGGTAGTCAGTGATGGGTATGATCCAATTGCAGTGGTATCAACCTAAGACAGGAGGCTGATGCCTAGAGTCAGTTCATCTGATGATGGGTAAGAACCATATGTTGAATTGGACAACCTAACAGGCACAGTCCCTAATCCACATTGCTTGTTGTTTAATTAAACAGAAGGGGGGAGATGCTAAGAGCCATAGCCAAGTAGTATGATGCATGGCATTTTTGGTTGAAAGGTGATGCCAGCAAGCCATTGAGATGATATGTTTATGTTAAGATCTGCATTCATATGGATATTAGACCCCTGCTGTCCACCTCGGCCTGCTCTGGGACTCCTGGAGAGTTCCCATTGGTTGGGGAAGTGTGGTAGGAGGGAATTCCTGAGGAGGGACTTCGTGTTGGGGTCCGGGAGAACACCATGTGTGTCGGTCGATATTTTTTTCCCGGGAGCGTACGGGGCATTGGTGGCAGTTTCAAAAATAAAGTTTGTTCCTGCTTGAGTGGCTTGTGATTTTATGCCCAGCCAGACTGCGGCACATTTCTTAAATCATTCTTCTGAATTCTATCTGTCACACTTCATCTACTTTTATGTCTTTCAAATAATTCAATAGAGACTTATGAACTTTTGGAGGAGTTGCCTCATTATTTTATATTTCCTCTGTTTCTATGTTGAGATTTTCCCATCTCTTGGGATGGATACCTTTTCCACTTTTGGATGAGGATCTTCTTAGTGAGTAAGCTTTTCTTGACATTGTGACCTGTGATATCAATTTGTTGTGTAGTGTTGAGATGAACTTCAAATGAACTTCACCGTGTAGTTTTCCTGATGCTTTTAGGGTGTGATTAGTGGGTTTTGACATTGTGTGTACTGTGTTGGATATAGACCCACTTTTTTTATAGGTCTCTAAAGAGTGGGATCTCTGTTGATTAAGACCCCTCTGTAGACAGCAGGTTATGTGGGAGTACATTTGCTTCGTTTTCCCTCTAGTCTTGTCAGTAAAAAGTGGTTTGAAAGTGTTTGACAGTGAACTTCACGGAAGTGCCTCATCGGTGCCGTGTCCACATCAGTTATGTCATTTCTCCCTATATTATATATCCAGAAGTAGGCTACAGGCTCCCAAGTCATGCCTACTTGGAGTTGGGTCATTGGCTAGGTTTTTGTCTCCTCTCTTCTTTGAGTTGAAGTTATCTGTCCAGGTTTGAGTAGGAACAGGTGATAGCTGGAGTATGGTGCAATTTCTCCCAACTGGGCTGGGGTTGTAGCTCAGGAGCAAAGGCTCCACCCAATGCACTCTGGGTGTCAGACTTGATCCCCTTCACTTATGCTGCAACATTAGGATAAGGAGCCACTGTTGAAGTTGCAAATTGCTTTATACTTTTATCTAATTCGACTTTTTTGTTTCTCTGTGCTGTTGGGGCTTCCTGTGACTTCATAGTTGGTTTCAAGGGTTCTTCCTCTCTTTCTTTCTGTGGGTATAGCATACCCTTAGCTGCCCTGACCCTTCTGACTCACAGAGCTATGTGAAGGGTACTGCTATTCTGTCACTTTCTTGGCTGACCTTCATTATCTATTTCTTCTAGCCCAGATTTTAAAACCAAAACTTTGAAAGTTTGAGGCATTCATCAAGACCTTTCATCCCATGTGGTTTCCCTGCCTTCAGGGGCTATGATCAGTTGCACAGGGTGAGAAAGACGGGCTGTGCTTTTCAGATGTATGCGCATCCCTCCTGGTTGGCTCCAGTGATTCTTGATCCTTCAAATACCTTAGAACTAGAGCAATTGAATTATTACAATGTGTAAGCTTCACCTTGGTTTGAAATGCAATTTCACATTGACAACCAATTTTGATTAAAAATATTTTTCTTATTTCATATATTTAAAAAGTCAGTAGTTCTGTTCTAAAGAACTATTTAAAATGTTAATAAGTGAGATAAATGAGTTCTGGCTAAAACTCAAAAATGTATTTTTATTATTTTTAATTGCATAGAGTAATCTCTATAGTAACAAAGATAGCATTATAATTTGTGGCTTTTTTTTATATACCTGGAATTGAACCCAGGGGCCACTTAACTACATCCTCAGACCTCTTTTATGTTTTATTTAGAGACAAGGTCTTGCTAAGTTGCTTAGGGCCTTGATAAATTGCTAAGGCTGGCTTTGAACTTTTGCTCCTCCTGCCTCAGGCTCTCAAGCAACTGGAATTACAGGTGTGTGCCACCATGCCTGGCATAATTTGTGGTCTATTTAAATGCTGGAGATGTGGCTCAGTGGTTAAGCATCCACCTGTACTGAGTTCAATCCTCAGTACCAAACAAACAAACAAACAAATAAACAAAGATGGTGGTAAGAATATTTTCATTACTAATTTTTAAGTAGGTTCTATGAAATTGGCTATTTTGTTTTCTTAAAAATATCTTGATTACTCCAAAATGTGTTTTTTACATCTCTTTCACTTAGAAAAATATATTTTCAGAATAAAAATAGACTTGTAAATAGCCCTCATATTTTCAATGGTAACTAATCTGACTTTACAAATGTCACAGGAAAAAATGAAAATTAAATGTATGAAAACTAATAACATGAATCTATAACTGTATAGCTATTCTGCCATGCCATGGTAACACAATCTACCCATTGCTTTTGATCAGCATTTTAGTTATAATTATTAACATATATTAACCCCAACAAATTTTGACAATAACATAATCATTCAGTAAATACCAGTGATGTATGCTGAATTACTAGCCTCAGTTTAGTCCTGAGTGTATGCATGCCCTTTGTCTTAGAGTTTTACTTTTTCTTTCTTTATAATTTTTTTTCTTTTTTTTTAATGTCCTCTTTCTTGCACTCTGGGCTCAGCAATGTGAATTTCTTTGGCCAATATGGTACTACAACTGAACCAGTAACACTGCAGTGGTACATTTGTTACAACCGATGAAACTGCTCTGACATACCATTATCACCAAAGTCCTTATTTTTCATTAGAACTTACACTAGGTGTTGTATGATCTCTGGACTCAGACAAACATATAACGACAGGTATTCACTACTAGGTATCATACAGAGCAGTTTAACTGTCCTAAAAATGTCCTCTGTGCTCTGCCTGTCGATCCCTTCCTTCCCACGTATACTCTGGCAACCAGTGCTCTTTTTACTTTCTCCATGGTTTCAGCTCCCCCCCCCATGCTAGGGGTTAAATCCAGGGTCTTGCACATGCAAGGCAAGCACTCCACCAACTGAGGATGCCATGTAACTGGAATCATGCAATAGGTAGCCTTTTCAGATTGGCTTCTTTCATTTAGAAATATGCATTTAATTTTTCTCCACATCTTATTCATGAGTTGATAGTTTATTGTTTTTAATTCTAAATAATATTCCATTTTCTGGTATACTTCAGTTTATCTATCCAGCTTTGGATGGACACCTTGGATGTAGGCATATGTTTTCAACTCATTGCCGTAAATATTGAGATGTACTCAATTTTTACTGATGCTGGATTGTATGATATAAACATGCCTAATTTGTAAGAAACTGTCAAAATGATTTCCAAAATGTTTTCAGTTTCAGTTCAAAATATTTCAAATTTTTTTCTCGAGATTTCTTCTTTGAGCCATGTTGTTTAATCTATGTATTTGTGGATTAAAAATACCCTTCTGTTTTTGATTTCTAGATTATTTCTATTTTGATCTGAAAACAGATATTTTATGATTTCTATTCTTTTAATTTGTTAAGGTGCATTTTATTGTGCGTGTGTTCCTGAGACGAGCACATTTCAGCTATTGTTGGATCCAGTCTACTGTTGTCAATTGTGTACAATCAATTGAGAGTGTAGGTGTGTCCAACTATGTCTTACTGAGTTTTTCCTAGTAGATCTGTTTATTTCTGAGAGAAGGTTCCACAATTCTCTATTAAATGGAGCATTCCTCTAAAAAAATAGATAGTCAATATTTGAATGCGATTTCCTCATTTCCATTCTTTCAACACTGCCTTAAGAAAATGCTGGGTTGACCTTATGGAGGGTCAGAAATGCGTAGAACAGATCCCACCCATTGGTAAATACCCAAGCCAGCCCAACTGCAGATGTGTGAGTGAGCCGATCAGGACCAGCCAGGATGGCAGAGTGAGCTTTTAAAGATCAGTGAAGCTACTTAGTCACCACTTCAGATGTGTACAGAATAAATGCTTGCTGTATGTTACCGAGGGCTCTTTTGTTGCCTGTTGTCCAGCATTATTATGGTGATATGTGAATAATATTCTCACTAAATGAGCAGATTTTTAAAAATCCATTATTTCACACATACATATATTGACTTTCTAACTAGAATAGAGGGAAATAGGGGTCAAGAAATCTGCTTCTTGATATTTTACATCACATTATAACTTAATCATCCTTTATCCATGCTCTGGTGAATTTTCAACAAATCCATCAAACTTTTAGATTTCTTGATTTTTACTAATAGTATTAAATTGTACCAATTTCTGAAAGTTTCTCTTTGGAACTGCTAATCCCTACTGCCTCATTATTGTACTATTCGGAATAAACTATTTTTGATTAAAAATGAAATAGTATCATTTTATATTTTAGTCTTTTAATTCAACAGAAATTTACAAATTGCTTTCAAATTATTCAAGTAGATCCTTTACAGTTGAAACTAGGAAAAATATCATACAAAAATATATTCTATCATCAGTCTTTCTATCATTCTCTGCATACACGCATATTCATGGATGAATAAAATGTTAAACTGAACACATATTTTGGCTTTGAAAATATTTGCCACTTAATTTATCATTTAAATTATTTCATATGAATCCTTCAACCAATATAGGAAAATCGACCTTTGATGAGAGAATCTAACCTTTCATTTTCTTTTTCCCTCTTTAATTCCAGTATGCAATCTTAACATTGCATTAACATAGATTTTTGCATTTAATATGCAATAAAGTGAGTTGGTAAGCATTAAATTGTAACAGTGATAAGCTTTTAATGTAGTTAAATATGGCAAAACAAATCAGTAGTTGGTTCTTAATTGATTTTGATTCTATTGTGTCCACAATCTCATTGGATTATGTGTTCATTATGGAAAAAGAAGCAAGATCACAACCAACCAACCAGCCCTCCAGCATTTTCAGGGCTCATATATCTATCCACACACTCCCTCCACTGTGAATATTAAAGAGAATTAATTTTGAGCCATTGACACTAATATGTGTCATTTCCTTAAGAAGCTATTTAGTTATTGAAATGTAGAAATAGTTGAAAAAATTCTAACTAGTTACAAAAGGAATTGTCCCAGTGTTTTCAAAATTCCATATCAAAGGGAGGTTGTTCAGCACACTAAGTTGATATTGAAACACATTTGGTAACTGTTCAAATGTTGAATTGTTTAACCTACAACCCATGTATATCCTCTCCTATGTACATTATAAACTAAAAGAAGGATAAGCAGCTAGTTAAAATTGAAATGTTAAGATCAAAATGTTAAATTCAAAACAATGTAGTAACTAGTGGCTCTAAGGAAATTGGGAGAGGACCAATTTTTTATTCCAAATACAAAGATTTTTCTTTTTTATGGAAAACAAAGAACAACATCAATGAATATCTGACTACTCTGATATCAGTGATTCTCAAAGGTACATAAGAAGAGAGGATCTCACTGGAGCAAAAGTAAAATTACAAAAAAATTCAAGATTTATCCTAAACATTTAATAATTAGTGATACTTATGCTAGAATATCAAGTTAGTTTATAGCTTTTAGGTCAGTTTTCCCAAATAAGAACCCAAACTGGAGGTTCCTGAGCAAATTATTATTATTATTTTAAGAAGTGTTCTCAGAAGACAAGTAGAAAGGTGTGAAAAAAGCCAAATATAGCAGGTGAAAAAACTATGAAAGTATGTGATTTTAGCACATGTCCAGACTCAGCGCGATCCTCTGTGGAGCCCTAGAGGGTGGAGAGCACTTCAGAGTTCTCCCAGAGACAAAGTGGTTCCACAACTCTGTACCAGTCAATTATGAGCTGAGGACCACTGTCATTCCCCACCCTCCCACCATCCAAGTTGGGGGAAGCATCCATGATCTCAAACACAAACTAGTCTGCGGGAGGTATGTCATCCCTTGGCCCAGGAAGATGATCTGGATCAGGGAGCTGAAACTCACAGCACTGGGGGAGGGGACACTGGCGGGTCAGGAGCTCTGGGAAGGGCATGAACACTGTGGACTACAGTTGTAATGTTGGTCTAAACTCTTGGCCAAATATTATTTTTTTACATTTACAATGCCTTTTTATTTCTTATATTTATTACTGGTTGAAATGTCCTATGATGTTTTTCTTGTTTCAGGTTCAATCTAATCTCTTTTGAAAGATGTGTACATCTTAAGAAAAACTCCATCATGTTTTTGAATTCTTAATGCAGCATAATATCTGCTTGTTGATTCATTAATTATACCATAATTTAATGAAAAATAAATGTAAGCTTTATCAGTGAATTCGTTAATTTGCCAAAAACCTATGAGTAAAGCATCCTCAGTTATTTCTAAGGCAATATTTTTCTTGATCTACCTTGATTATGAGGCTAGAGTTTCCTGTAAATAAGAAGCTTGGAATAAATGGGAAGATGATCTTTTCACAGAAGATGCACGATTGGCTATCTCTTCAAGGAAAACAGGCATACTATTGACCTTTTTATCTTTATATAGGAAATCAATCACTTATAAACTACTGTAAACATAGTCACATTGCATTTTTATGAAAACAAATATCCTATTTTTTGTGAGGCTTTTTTTTCTTTCCCTTTGCAATTTACATATTTTCTAGAAAATTTAGAAAGAAATGTTTTTTTTTAAGTGATCAGGGACAATCAATAAAAATGGCTTTTATTTGGATGGATTTATTGGTTAATTTCCTTTCTCTGTAGGTACTTGGAAACCCTGAAAATATCAAGGTGGGATTAAATAGTCTGTTTAATTAAAGGGTCACATGAAGTCACACATTGGTCTGATGACTTCCAAATTCAATGTCAAAACTGGGAGTTGGGTCCAAGGAGGCTTTTTCTGAGAAAAGTTTAGAATACAGTCATGCAAGTGTTCATCACCTATACACAGTCATGTTTCTTTCTTCCCTTCCTTCTTTTTTCTTCATATGAACAAACCTTAGTTAGAAAGAAGGAAAATAATACATTTCAATAGAATACTATATGAGTTCCCGATGAATTTGTTTCCCATAATACTTTATGGATAAAAAAAATATGATAATATTACAAGCAAATATCTGCAGACTACTGTATATCATAGTACCCCAAAACTTTCACACTGAATTCTGCTCTAATTTTTTTTTTAAGGCATTGCTGTGCTGTTGCTGGTGAAGCAGGGTCATGCTCTGGGCCCTGGCGCCTGCTGTGGGATGGTGAGCTGGGCTTGCTTCCTGCCTGGTGGGTGAGACGAGGGGAGGGGAGGCCTCACTGAGGCTGCTAGGATGGGCCTGGGTTCCTTGGCACTTTCATCCGTCTCTTTTTCCAGTGTCTAGGAATCTTATTGCTCTTGAGGCTCATGCAGTGTCACTATTGCAGCATCCATGTATTTTACTGCCCAGCAACCATGAGGAATTTGAAACCCATGTTCTGCTACCTTTATTTTGCTCCTTGTGCTTTTATCCTGACCTCCAGGTACTGTAAGGAGACTTTGTCTAGTTACATTTCATATGTGATGAAAGCTGTTTTGCCTCAGAAATGACCAAAAATAAGTAAGTAAATAAATAGATAAATATTATCAGCATTGGTGGATATGTTCACACCAGCTTTTGGTTGAACAAACTTGATTTTGAGAGAGATTGGGATGTTGGGATAAATTAGTCAATGTGTTGTGCTCAAGGTTGGAGACAAAAAGGTGAGGAAGGGCACACTTTTGCTAAGGCTGATAGAAAACTTGCTCGAATTCCAATGCACTGTCCCATGCAGTGGCTTCTGAGACTGTTGGTGGTCTGAGACTGGTGTTTCATAAAGGTGATTTTTTTTCCTGAATTATCAATTCATACTAGCAAAGGTATGTTGTCTCTCAGCCTTAAAACTAGCTTATTAATGTAGAAATGAAACTGACGGATAACCACCAACTCAGAAACTTTCAATGGCATTGAATTAAAACACTTCAAAGACTATTTTGAAGCTCTGTGGGTTATAGTTAGCAGTTCTTTCCCAAAAGAAAGCTTTGTTACAATTGCAGAGGGGACTGGTAATTTTCACACTATCAGTCAAACAAATTAGAAGACATGATTCATGAATTTAATCTTGTCCTTTTGAAGTTAACACATCATTTTATTTTTTATCCATTTCTGACATTTTAGCATTTCTACACTTTTCTGGTAGCAAGGGAAAGAAGTAATCGCTTAATCCCTAGATGTCAGCTCTTAGACAAAACAGATCTTTATACATTTTTTTTCTACATTCATATTCCAGCCATTTATTTCAGAGAAGCAAGAGCCTACTCTAATCTCTCAAATTCTGCTATCAGTACTCCTCCAAGAAGGCACGCTGGTATTAATTTGAGCTGTTGGCCAACCAACAGTTTCTAAAATAATATTTGCTTTATTGGAATTAAGTTGATCTTCAACATTTTAACATTCTTATGTAATAGGTTTTTAATGACTTCAGCTATCATAATAATGACCCATTTGAATGAAGAACTTTAAATGATAGCTAACCTTTGGATTTAAAAAGCATTTGTTATTCTGATTATGTTGAGTAGTGACCTCAGAATTTGTCTCAGAAATTATGAATATAACATTGTGTGATCAGGTCAGTGTAAAATTGGCCCAGATAGCCTCCAGTTGGCTGGGGTGGAGCTGGCGAAGGAACTCAATCACAGTAACATGTCACGTTCTGCCTGTGAGTTTGCCAGTCTCTCCATGCTGTGGTTCCATCTGCAAGGGTGTTTTATCCTTGCCTGAGTCCACTGGGCCCTGCTGTGGGGTCACTGTGCAGTGATCATTCATCTACTCACAAAGTCCAGTGTTTTATTCCTTGAGATGTGTTTTTATGGTCTCAATTTTGAGGGTATGTATTTACTTTAGTTTTCGTTTTAACTTTCTACTTATAAATAATCAAGAGATTCTCCAGAAGTGCCAAAAAATGTACAGGGAAGTCCTATGTACCTTTCACCCAATTTTCTCCAATGATAACATCTTGTACAACTATGCTGCAATATCAAAACTAGTCCAATAGCATCGGTTCAACTCACATGGGTTATTCAGATTTCATCAGTTTGACAGGCATTCATTCTGTGGCCAGCATGACAGTCAGGGTTCAGAGCTGTTCCACCCCGAGAAGGTTGTCTCATGCTACTGTATAGGACTACCCATCCCCTTCCTCCCTTCCCCTAATGCCAGACAACGGCTATCCCACTCCATGTTTTCATTTTAATGTTATTTTGAGAATGATACAAATGGAATCATACAGTCTTGAACTTGGATGTTGGCCTTTTTACCCATAATTCCCTTGAGAATAATGGAAGTGTTGGTGTGCATTTTCTATTGTGAAGTAGCAGCCCATGGTATGAATGACAGCAGTTTGTTTAACCATTAAAGTATATCTGGTTTGTTTCCAGTTTTTGATTAAATACAAATAAAGCCGCTATGAACGTTTGTGTACAGGTTTTTGTGTGGACATAAATTTATTTGGTATAAAAGCTCAAAAACATAATTGGTGGTATATGGGAAGTGCACAATTAGTTTTTGGAAACATCCACACTCTTTTTCAGAGTGGCTGTGCTACTCTTCCTGTCCATTAGCAAAGGCTGAGTGTTGTAGCTTCTCTACCTGCCTTTGGTGTTACCACTATTTTTTAGTTTAGCCTACTAACAGCTGTGTGGTGGTATCTCATGACCACTTCTGTGATGGCTAATTAATGATGTTGGACATCTTTTCATGTGCTTGTCTGACATGTCTATATACTCTTAGGTGAAATGATTCTTCTTGCCTTTTTCCTGTTCTCTAATTGAATTGTTGATATTTTTAAATGTTGGGTTTTAAAAGTTCTTCATATATTCTAGATACAAACGGATTTGCAATCAGTTTGTGGCTTCTCTATTTGTGCTCTCAAAAGGGTTTTTGCAGAGACTGTTTTTCATTGGATGAACTCTGGTTCATCAATGTTTTCTTTTTATGAGCACACATTTAATGCCAAGTCTCAGTAGCTTACCTACACTTAATTTCTTAAGATATTATACTTTATTGTCTTCTAAAAGTTTTATAGTTCTATATTTTACATTTATATTCATGATCCATTTTGTGTTTAATTTTTTTATAAGAAATGAGGTGTAGATCAAGTTTATTTATTTTTTTGTCTATGAATATCTAATTTCTCTAGTACCATTGCTATAAGACTATCTTCTCCCTTGATTTGGCTTGCAGTAGTTTTGTAAAAAATCACTTGGACAGTATGTGTGATATGATTCCTGTTTTTTTTTTAATTCTATTCCATTGAACTATTTCACTGTAAATATCATAGTCTTAAGTACTATAACTCTATTGTCAGTTTAACGTTGGGTAGAGAGATCATTTCTATTTATGCTTCTTTTCAGAAAGTGTTTTAGCTCTATAGATCCTTTGCCTTTATTTATATATATATATATATATATATATATATATATATATATATATATATATGAAAAAGATTTTCTACTTCTACAAAGATCTCCGCCATGATTCAACAGAAATTGCATTAAACCTTAGCATCAATTTGAAGAGAATGAAGAACTTCCTTTGTGGTGTCTCCCAGTCCATGAGCACAGTATGTCTGTCTCTCTTCCTGCATCCGTTTTAGTCAGAGTTTTGCATTTATCCTACAGATTCCCTACATTTTTGTTTGTCTAATACCTATGTATTTCATTTTCTTTGAAATGACTATAAATATTTATTGTTTGTATAGAGAAATAAGATTAATATTTTGTGTCAGTCTTATCTCCTGCAACCTTGTTGAATAAATTTTATAGTTCTAGGATTTCTTTTTTGGCAGAATCTTTGTGTTTTCTACATAGAAAATCATGTGATCTGTGAATGCAATAGACTTAGTTTTGGAGCTCAGATAGTAAGTGCTGTTTACATTTATGGAAAATTTTTTTGTCTTGTTTGTGTGTGTGTGTGTTGGGGAGTGTTACTAGGGATAGAACTCAGGGGCACTCAGCCACTGAGCCACAACCCCAGCCTTACTTTTGGCATCTATTTAGAGGTAGGGTCTCACTGAGTTGCTTAGCACTTTGCTTTTGCTGAGGCTGACTTTAAACCCGTGATCCTCCTGCCTTAGCCTCTCGAGACACTGGGAATATTTGTTCTTTTTGAAGTTATATTTACATATATGTTGTTTTCTATAACTTTGTACTGTGAATTACAAGGTCAGGGGTTCTCAAAGTATGATAGAGTCCTTGAGATGATTTCAGTGGATCTGTAGGATCAAAATTTGGTTCAAAACTATATTATTAGTGTGGTGCAGTGGTGTAAGCCTGTAATCCCAGCAATTTAGGAGGTTGAGATAGGAGAATAATAAGTTTGAGACCAGCCTCAGCAACTTAGCAGCAAAGAAAGGACTTGGTTTTATATGCCCAAGTGGACTCTATTACTATATTAAAACTATATTACTCTTGGTCCTTTTTACTCTTTTATTCTTATTTTCTAATAAGAATATAGTGAAGTTTTACAGAAGCTATGTAACACATGATATAGCGACAGATTTAGGCATTTCTGAACTTAGGAATTAGAATTATCTTCTATTATTTTACATACTGAAGAGATTCACAAAAATAAAAAAAATAATTCCACTTAATAACTTTTTATTTTGGAGAATATGATTATTTTATAAGGAAATGATTATTTATGTTAATACAGGATTTACTCTTTTTAAAATAAATAATTAAATATTTTAAAGCGTCCTCAGAACTTAAAACAGTATTTAGCATGTTAAATATCCATCAATAATAACCAACACACAAAAAAGCTTTTTGGGGTCCTTAACAATTCTTAGGAATGTAAAAGGGTCCTAAGATGAATAAGTTTGATAAGCTCTAATTTAAGTTCATTCTACTGACATGAATTCCCAAAGTTTCCAACAATTTATCATCTGGCACGTTGCCTCATATAAAAAGAGGTCGATTTTTAGGAAAGTATCTCTTAATCTTGATGGCTTGTTGATTGCAGAAGAGGAAGTTTTTTGTTAGCTTTACAAGTTCTTTAAGTGGCATCTTATGTGAAAGCCTAATATTTAAAAGTAAGAACAGCAGCAAAGAAAGGACTTGGATTTAAACTCTTTAAATTTCTGACTTGATGCCACAGGGGCCACCGTAGGTCAAATCACAGAGATCCTTGGAGAATAATTTGAAAATGATGATTGTAGAGAACTAATTCCAAAATACTCAAATGATAACGAGGCGCAATTGCTATGGGTTATCAGCACTAGGCACATCCATCCAGGGTCTTGCTTCATAACTGGCACAGAGCACAGCTGGACAAATATGGTACATAAATGACCTTCTACCAGGAGCAAAACATAACTTCAGTGTTGAAATAGTAGTCACTGAAATCAAACTTCCTCAATGGGAAACAACTGTGAGTTCTATTTCCATGGGTCCAGGACCACTTAATGTATTTCACATCTTCATGTATTCAGACAAATACCTGAGCTTCACATAATTACAAAATGAATATATGAAGAGCTTAGTTAGGCAAGAGGTCACTTTCAATGCTGTGTTTCTGGGGGGAAAAAAAAAAACTATCTGCTAGGTATGATGAAAACTTCTTTAAAGTGTATAAGGTAAGGAAAATGATCAGCTCAGAGCACTTTTAACAACATCCGTGTTATTATATGAATTATGACAAATTACTATCACTTCAAATCTTCTCACTCCCACAATTAAGAGCATCTGAGCATTTAATGATTATGTTTGGAGGTGTTGGAAACATGAGAATCACCCACTGGATTAGGTTGCCTTTGAAAGAAACAGTATGTGTTTTCCCTGGGGTTATACCAGAAACGGAAAAGAAATATCGAGTATTAACAGAAGCACAAGCACTAAAACGAGCAGCAACGAAGCCTGGTGGGATATTTGAGGGCAGTTGCTTGCTGAGCCAGGAGGTCCTCTGCACACTCTGGATGGCTGCACTGTCTACTCCTGTGAGGGTCCACGTGGCATTCAACATTGGCCCGGGTTGACTGTGGCAGGAGTGATCTCCAGCATCTTTCTTTATCTCAAGGCCAAATGCAAACAAGCTGAGGCCCGCATGCCACCTAGGACTCTGGTTCTCACAGTAAGCAGGAAACGCATTCTTCATAAGATTGCTAATTTTATTTATATATAAAAAAATGTGGGGCTGTTTGTTGTATCATCATTAAAATAGTCAGAGGATAAGGAAAAGTTGATGGATAACTTCCTGAAGTAAATGAATGTCTTTTTTTTTTTTTTTTAACTCCCCTTAGAGTAGAGATCAGCCACAGACTTTAATGCAGTAAATACAGATTTTAGGTCTTGCAAGGAAAACCTTGACCATGACATCTAAGCTTAGGAAAGAGCTCCACATGAGGCTAGGTAAAGAAAGAGGGTTGATGGAAAACAGAGGAGCAAAGTATTTTCACCAGGGACCAGTGACTTTTTCATACTAATATTTGTTCCCTGACTGCAAGCTGGGCTCAATCCCTAGCCATGCTTCCAAAAGTGGCAACTGCCTATCCACAGATCAAGAGAGGCCTTGATGGGCTATGGATGTCTAAGCCTGTTGTCTCGCCACGTGAGAGGCTGACTATAGTTTAATTTTCTTTTCCTTCAGCTAGAAGACAGGGACAATAAAAGCATAAGGATTCCTGTCTGATTTCTTTACCCCTGTAAAATCAAAGCACATATCAGGCAATCAATCTTGGTGGAATGTGTGTCTAGCTATGTGCAGTTTTCAAAAGCAAATTTTCATATTTGGTTGTGTTGCCTCTTGATTAGCTGAAAGAGAGGTTGCATGACCAACATCATAAACTTTCAAGGAAAAATTAACAGGAAGCCTGCAGCAAGCTCCTATGACAATGGCCAAAACACATATTGGCAGAAACTGTCAGTTTACAGAAGACAGAAATGGGTCTCCATGAACATACCCTTACATGGGACAAATATCAGAAATCAGTTGTCAATTTTAGTAAAATTTAAGAGTTTCTGATGAGTTATAACTGTGATTCCCAAATGTTTTGATCTTAGGACCCTCTTAAAATGTATTCAGGATCCCAAAAGTTTTTATGCTTTATGTGGGTTTTATCTATATAACATTTACCATATCAGAAATTGGATTTCTCATAGGATTTAAAGCATTTTTCATTATTCCATTAAAAATACCCATAGGGCATGCCTATAGTCCTGGCAGCATGGGAGGCTGAGGTAGGAGGATCACCAGTTCAAAGTCAGCCTGAATAATTTAGCAAGGCCCTAAGCAAATTAATGAGACCCTGTCTCAAAATAAAAAAAAAAATAAATAAAAAGGGGTGTGGATGTGCTTAATGGTTGAGCACCTCTGGATTAAATCCCCAGTACCCTCCACTCAGCAAATAGCATCTTTTCATGAACAATCACCATGGTTTCCCAAACAAAGTATATTAGTGACTGAATGGAAATGGTTTGCGATTTTTCAAGTCTCCTTTATGTTTGACTTAGTGGAAGGTAGCTAGATTCTTCCTGCCCAGGCTCAGTAATCAAGATTTTTGTGATACTGAAGGAAGGGAGCAGAGAATCTAGAAATAGATGCACACAAATCCAACCAAGTGATTTTTGACGGAGGTGCAAAAGTGGTTCAAGGAAGCAAGGTTGGCCTTTTCAGGAAATGTTGTGGAGAAGATGGTCATCAGTGAAAAAAAATTAAGCCCCAGCCTTAAAACTCACACTTTGATGTGTTCACAGAAACACCTGCCCATAATGTTGACAGCAATTTCATTCACAGTAGCCAAATTCCAGAAGCAGTCCAAATGCCCCCCAGTGGGTGAGTGGCTGAACATACGGTAGGGCCTTCAGATCATGGATGTAGGAAGAAAGGGGAACAACTTAAATGGATCAAGAACTTATATGTACACTGTAAAATCATAATATTTTAAAGTAAAAATTAAAAGACAATCTTAGAGACTTAGATGACGCCAATATTTCTTCCACTTGATTTAAAAAAACACAATCCATATATGCAATACACTTTCCGTCAAAGAGTTAATAAACTTGACCTAATCAGAACTAAAAGATTTTCATCTGTGGAAGATTCTGTCATACAGACAAAAAGGCAAGCTGTAGGCTAGGAGAAAATGTTAGTAAATCATATGTCTGATAAAGGACTTCATCTAGAATATACAAAGAACTCTCAAAGTTTGTCAATTAAAAATTTAAAAATTTCAATTAGAAAATGGGCAAAAATCATGAAGAGATATTTCATTAAAGAGAATAAGATACCATCAAATGGCAAATAAACACATTAAAAGTTGTCTGATATCATTTAAGTATTAGGAAATCACAAACGTAAGCCACATGGACTATTATTGTTCAAATGTTAGCATGGCTAAAATTAAAAAAAAAAAAAAAAAAAAAAAAAAAAAAAAACCCTGAACACAAGCGCTGGTGAGAGCTAAAGAAACTGGGTCACTTACACATTGCTGAGTATACCATGGTACGGCTGCCCTAGGAGACAGCTGGATAGTTTTTATAAAAAGTAAACACAGAACTAAGAGCCATTGTACTCCTGGAGATTTTCCCCAAAGAAATGAGGCATGTTCACACAAAGACCTATGCACACAGTTATCAGTAATTTTACACATAGTAGCACAAAACTAGAATCAGATCTGATGGTGAGTGGCTGAACACACCGGAATCTAGATCATGGAATGTTAGGGAGGAAAGGGAGTAAACTATAGATACATACATAACTTGGATGGATTTCCACCTCAGTATTGTGTTGAGAGAAAGGGGAGAGAGAGCATGCCAATACCAAAAGGTTACATACTCTACGACACCATTGATGTGACATCTTTTAATTGTAAAAATTGTAGAAATAGAAACTGATTGTTGATTGCTTTAAGGACAGAGGGCAGAGTGCAAGAGGGGAGGTGTTGCTGCTGTCTATAAATGGGAAACAGGAAGAATCCTTGGGAAAAAGGAAATGTTTTGTACCTTGACTGCATAAATGTCAATATTTTTGTGACATTGCCTCATAGGGTTAAAAATGTTACTACTGGGAGAAACTGGACAAAGGATACATGGAAGCACTATATTATTTCCACTGCATTCGATGTGACAAGAATCCCTCAAGGTTAAAAGTAAATTATCTCAATATCAAGTTCATATACATGTTAAATCTATATGGTATATACTACATATGTATTTGTGTGTGTATATGTGTGTGATATTCTCTTTGCCAACTGAAGATCATTTCTTTGGGTTTGGAGAGTAGGTATCTAGAATGGCAGACAGTTAATTAAAAAATCAGTTTTGACTTCTAAACATCTGAAGTCATCATGACTAATGCTATTTTCAGAGTTCAAGTAAACACTTTCATAATGAGAGGAATAGAGTTTACTGGGAAAGTTAGTATTATCTTCTAAATATGGTTTGATAGAAGACAATTTAGCCAGTATATTCTTGCTATGCTAAAGTTACAACAGCAGGCTCTTTGAGCTGCATATAGCATAAACCCTACAGACCTGTTGCCAAGGTAAGTTATTTACTTTCAACTGTGTTTTTATTGTCTTCAAAGACTTATTTGGGAGTTTTTTTATTCGCTATTGTGGTAGGAGAGAATGCAAAGGAATAGATGATCTAAATGAAAGACTGAGAAATGGTATTTTGATCTATCCAATGACAGAGTTTTGTGCCTTAAGTGGGGTCAACAGCACGAATTTTTGTGTGCTGGGTTTTGAACCTCTTAAGGAATAAATCTGTTTACAATGATGCAACCTCTTTTGAATTGATAGAAGATTTTGTACAGCATTAATAGAAAGAGCAAAATGTATATTATTATAATGCTTTAAAAATTCATAAAGGTGGCTATATGGAAGAGTGACAAGTTGGAGTAACCATGGAAACCTGTCTTGCAGCAGCCTGTCGGCATTCTTCTGGTGGAAGCCTGTGGCCACCCTGCTCTGCAAGCTCAGCTTGCAGGGCCTGTTTGATGCCTGGGCTTCTCAAACCTCATGACACCTGGTGAAATGAGTTCCTTCAGCATCTCAGTCTCTGCTGAGGGAGTTTGGGAGGGAATTAAAGAGGGAAGACTGGCTGATTATTTTCTAAAGGGCCTTAGAAAGATTGGCAAGGAAAAAAAATATATAATAGATTTTTCAAGGGGTCCTTTAGTTAAATGACTGAGTCTATAAACCTCTTGAGCATGGGCAAAAATACAGCTTGTCGATGACTCAATTAGAATTAATTAGAATGGCATTGTTTTCAGAAAAATATCAAGAGCCTGTGTACCATTTTTTATCAAATATAAAAGGTTATTTATGCCAGCAACAATAATATGGATGGTAGTACATTACAAAAAGGGTGCTTTCTCAGCAACTGCTGAGTCTAATTACTTCATCTTGTACATTCAGGAAACTTCTGAAAAGAGAAAGGATTTACCCAAGTCCAAAAACTAATTAGTGGCAGAGCAAGCCCTGGACTCCAGGACTTTGACTTTGAGTTCAAGGCTGTTAATACTGATACTTTGTTAACAAAGAAAATGTTCTAGCGGCAAACTGTTCTTTTCTCTCCTTCAATAAATACAGTAGAAAATTATATAAGCCATGGTTAAGTACTCTGTTTGTGGCTGACATTTGGATTAGACTAATGGGTACTCCTGGTCCTGTCTAGAGTTCTCTCTGTTATGCAAGGCCAGAAGACACACGGGATTCCAATTCCTGTAAGTAGAAGTCACTGGAAGATGCAGTATGATTTTGAGAGCTGGGCTAACCCAGAAGGCCACTGCCACAGTCCCACCAGCACCACCAGGTAGATATCCCTTCTGCTTAACCCTGTTAGAGTGGCTTCTTTGATCTTCAGTTGAACCCTAACTAACACAGGTTTACAAAGCAGAAAACCAAGAAAATATTGGAAAAGATACTAAAATACAAAGCTGGACACCTAAGGGTCTTGAGGCCAGAAAGTAAAGTAAGAGTTGGGTTAAAACTAAGGGATGAATTTGCTTTGGGAGGGGAAATCTGGTTAGCCAATGGCACAGGATTCCAATTCCTGGAGCAAACAGGTGACCACTCCTGGGCTACCATTACACTTGAAAATCGTACCTCCAACAAAAGCAAGGGCCCACCTACTTTTCCCTCCCTCTCACCCTGGAAACCACATTAAAAGGAGTAAAGAAATCGGACTTCAGAAGAGCTCTCAAGTAGGGCTTCTGGGTACACAAATGATTTCCTGATTTGCTTGCTGATGCCTGAAATTCTTTTAACAGGGAGCAAATTACACATAATTAGAAATAAAAGTGTCAAAATGCAAATGCTGATTGAGTTGACTTGTGCAAAACTCATCAATAGTAAAGGGTAATTGGTTAATTAAATTAGAGTTAATGCTAATTTTGGGACTCATTGTTTCGTGATGGAACTGATTAACACGTGGGAGGACCTACTATGAACCTGGCGGGCCTCTTGCTGGGACACACCCCTTGTCATCTGGTCTCCTTGCAACTCTGCTGCTCCATTTTTATTCCCATTTCCCAGATATAGAGACTGAGATTCAAGGAGATTAAAAGTCTTAGCCCAAGTCATGAAGAGAAGGCAGGGTTCAGAGGCTGGGTCAGGCCTCCTTGGCTTCTCATAGTCAGGGAAAAATTGAAACAGCTCTCATGGAGTTTTCTCATGGGAAGACAGGCAGGAAGTTCTGTTTTCCAAGATTTATGGCTTTTCTTCCTTTAAGATAGCTTACTTTTTCTTTCTTCCTTTTCTTTCCTTTTTTGAAAAGAGTTTATTGCCCAAAGGATTCATTAATAACAACAGGCAGCAGCAAACAGCCTTTGTACATCAGCTTACGGTCCAGCCGTGTCTCCTACCCTGCAGGTTTTCATGTACGTGGTCTCATGTATTTTACCCTCACAGTTAGAACACACACCATTCCCATCTAGTTCTAAGATGTAAACTGAGTCCACCAAATCGCTGCTTTGCCCCGAATCACACACTAAGTGGAGATTCTGGATCCCAAATGCAGGAACTCAATCCTCATCAATCTCTCATTGCTCATGAGATAGCACCAACCCGAGACCCCAGAGACAGAGCGAGACACATGGAGAGCAAGGCCCCAGAGAAAAAGGTTCTGTTCAATACTTTTCCCATTCCACTGCTGCTGCCACCTCTGTCACCGTTCACATCACACACAAACTGTTGGCCTCATGGTTTTAACCATGAGGGCTGTTTTTTTTATTCATTTTAATATTTCTAGCCCCTGACATAATGCCTGTAGGCTTCAGTATATTCTGATGAACAAGGACCTTCAAAATGCCAACTTTCAGTGCAGAATAAAAGCAGTGCATTTTCCACTCCAGTGTTTTAACTGATTCTGTTTTTCATTTTCACCACACACATGGATTTCATGGGCAGTGGTCGGCACAATACCTCAGAAATAGAGAATAAATTAGTATGTTTTTGGAACAACTCATTTTCACTGCTAGCAATATCAGGCCAAATATTCTACTACTCCATTCTAAAACTTGATAGAGGCACCTTCTCTGGAAGAGTATACCATTCTCAGTTTTCTTCCTCATCCACTAAAATAAAACAAGGTCACACTGGACCAGCAACTTTTTGTGTGTCAAACCAGATGGCAGCAGTACCTGCCTTTGGAATCATAATAAATGCAGTTGCCCCACAGAGAAATTCACTCTGGACCTGGACTCCTGTCGCCAAATGCTTGCCAATGCAAACAGCCATTAAGAGAAAGAATCCTGATTTATTTCTTTAATTTTCTCATGCAGACAGAGCATTTGTGGTCAAATGGTACCTTAATTGAATAAAAACATTCTGATTTTAAGTCTGTATTTTTCTGACCTTTGTATACAATGGAAGGCCATTGAAAATCTGATCTGGAAAATCTCCCAGGTTTGAATAGGTGTTTACATCCTAGAACGCCCTGGATTTTGTTCAGTGCCCTTAAGGTGATGGATACTATATGAATGTATGTACATGTGTGTGGGTGTGTGTGTGCATGCATGTGTGTATGTATACACACATACAAACACACGTTTGAGCGTGTACACATACACACATATATTTAGCTGCAGTAAAGACCAGCATTGAAAATACCCCAACTAGTTTTCAGGCCATTTCACAGATGCATAAATGCTTAGAGTGTTGTTGACTTTGAGGCCTTATGGGTGTGGCCTACAGGATTTACAGTGTTGAAAGGGCAAAAGGAAATACAGCAGAAGTCTGACGACTCCAAGCCATTCGAAGGCACTTGGTGCAAGGAAATTTGTTTTACTTGTCAATTGTCAATCATAACAAATAATAGGAATCTTTGGAGTTCTTTTCAATGAATTCTGCTGTGTATATATTGGATTTATTTAGAAATCAATGAGTAGTACCTACAGAGATAGTGGCTTCTGAAGGGTAAGACAGAATTATAAGGACAGGATTATAAGATTCAGAATTGGGACGATTATTGAACTTTCCCTGTCGTCTATTGGTTCCAGTACTATACATGTTGTATTGAGTTAACCATTTCTCTGTCCATCTTACCCCCTATACTGCTATCTTCTCAATGTTAGAAGCAAAATTTTGTTTACTTTTACAAAATCAGAATGGTGCCTGTGTAATCTAGCACCATTATCAAACTGCTGTGTGGCACTTAATAGATAGAAAATGGTAGTTGACTCTTCAAAAAGTCTGCATTTATGTTGTATGAAACTGCTCTTTAATTTTACTCTATGGCAAACATATACCAAGTAGATTTAAATTAATCACTTTAATATGAGATGAATCCTATGCTAAGCATTTAAGATTATTATAGTTTATCTGAACTGAGGTTTTTGGTACTAATGCTACTAAAATTTTGAATGCTTTCTCTAAGTGAGAGAGAAGGGGGGTATCTTCTGAATAAATTATGCAAATAATAAAATCTGATACATATAATTTTTTATAAAATCACAGAAAATTCATTGACTCTTTGTTCTACCAAACAATACTTCGAGGTAGAAACATTAGATATTATAATTACAATCAACTCCCCTTTAAAAAAGAGAAAGGCAAATTTGGGGAAATAAGTTTCTACATAAAATATATTGAGCAAGGAGTTGAAATGCCAATTTATTTCACTTCAAGTACTCTGGCATTTTCTACTATCAACCCATTTTTTCATTTTAATATACATTGGGTGGAGTTAACATTTGTTGGCTTGAGATGTTGGTGGTTAATCTTAGGTGTTCTTCCTGGTTCACTCATAAATGTGGCACAAGCCTTGGAGATACAATGGTGCAGGACAAGGACCTGGATTTGAATAAGAATCTGACTCCAGATGGACCATATTGATTTACTTCTAACTACAGATTTCTTGATTAAAACTCAAATAAATAAGTAAGAGAAAGCAATCAAATAAATAAGTAGAGAGAGCAAAGGAGACACCAGAAAAATCTGTGGACATAAAACATAACTTAAACACTTGATGCACATTTTTCTCACCTGTCCAATGGAACCCGTTGTCCTTTTAGTACCTGTGTGGACAGTAAAGGAAGTGAGAAGCACCCAGGCCCCCAACTGGAGATGGAAGCCACTTCAGCAAAACAACTGGGGGCTGATTCCTGCCATAAAAACAGGAGATTCATTTGGCTTTCTATACTTTATCTAGCTATAACTATGTTTAAAAACATTCTATAATTTCATAATAAATGCTAAAACTTTGTCCTTCATACTGATATTCTTTCTAAACATGTAGATTTATAATCTCTTTTTATTGTAACTCTTGAAGTACTGTGTTCTAGATGCATTTGGGGGTAACAGAGTGACAAATAACTATCTAAGATGGAAGACCTTGTTATTGAAATGTCATTTATTCTATTCATGTAAAGTAGATTTCTAAGTATCTTTTTCCCATTCAAAAAATTATGAAATTGTATGACTAACATAACTCACTCTTTAAAACCCATTTCAGCATTGAGGATGTTCTTTTGGGCTTAGTTAATAAATAAGATTAATGTGTGGAGGGAAATTATCTTTTCTTGGATCACATATTTTGACAATATTTTGTATAAATAGAAATTTAATTTCTTACTCAATGTTTGAACTTTGGCCCCTTTCTGGAACTTGTAACTACAAAATTAAAAAAAAGAGTCTTTTAAATATGATATGCTTGACATTAATGAGTTTCCATTCTTGGGTACTGGTATGAAGATCATAAATTCATTTCTAGGTTTCAGGAGACCACAGTTGATAAATGAATGATTATTTAGAAAACAAACACAACATTGCATGTCCAGTGCTTCTAGTTACATAGGAATCTATATAAAGAGAATACAGTCACCTTTCCTATACCATGCATGCAGAATAGAGGTATGTACATTGTCAAATCTAGACAAATCAAAACACTAATGATGTTCTTCTCATTTTTGCTCTGGGTACTTTTATGTCTTTCGTGCCATGGCCACTGTGAGGGACAGTGCAACTGTGTCAGAGGTTGGGGACCTGGTTCTGGGTGCTCAGTTATACCCAGGCAGGCCTTCGGGGTCACCATAGCTCTGGGAATTAGCTCAAGGCCAAAATACAGATTTCTGCCAATCATAAATGGGGAAAAAAATGAAGTGTCCTTTTTTACAACAATGTTCTTCCAAATTTGGATGGTTTATGTCCTTCAGTTTGAGAAATATGGAGGTGGTTGATGGAAATTATCTTCTTTTTTGAAGGTGATTATTTGGCAAAATTAGGGTTGCCTTTTGTCTGCCTGGTCACCCCTAACACCCCTGAGAAATCTTGGACTCAGTTTCACTACACACTGGCCTCCTTGTGTGAGTATTTGAACACATGTCTCTGCAAAACACAACAAAACAATGCATATCATGGGACTTTAGTGTCACTTGCAACAGTCAAAAGAATTGATTGAAAATGTGGGAACCCAACTCTCCAATGTCCTTATTTAAACTGGTTCCCTTTTTCCAGGTTTGTTTATTAAAGTGCAATCATGGTTTGGCTTTGGTTTCTCCATCAAGGCTGTTTAGGGGACTCATGGGGGTGGGACAGTTACACTAGCATGTTTATTGCAGCACTATTTACAATAGCCAGGAAATGGAAGCAACCGATATGTCCATGGATGAATGAATGGAAAAAGAAAATACGGTGCATACACACCATGATATGTTATTTAGTCATCAAAAAAGAATGAAACCCTATTACCTGTGATATCAAAGGTAGAACTGGAGGACTTTATGTTACAGGCAACATATAAGGCATAGAAGGAAAAACATCGCATATCCTCACATACATGTGAAAGCTAAAAAAATTAATTTCATCAAAGTGAAAATAATATGGGCACTAGAAGCCAAGAAGAGTTGGAAGGAAATGCGATAAAGGGTGGTTGGAAGATGGGCACCAGAATACAGTTAGATAGGAGGAACATGTACTAGTGATCTGCAGCAGGATAGGGCAACTGTAATTTAAAACAATTTACTATGTATATTATATGGAAGTAGAAGACAGGATCTTGAAGCTTCCCAGCACAGAGAAATGATAAATATTGGAGATGGAAATGCTGGTTACCTTGATTTGATTATTTTCTATTGTATCCGTGAATCAAATTCACCTCACTGTACCCATAAAAATGTACAATTAAAATGACATCAGCAGCAGTAGCAGTAACAACAGCAATAATAATAATTAGAAAATGCCAATGATGAGAGGAAGGTGACCTGCTCTGTTAGAAAAGCCTCAATGGACATGCGGACAATGAATTATGTAGAGTGAAGAGACTAAGATGCAAAGTCTATGGGAAGGTGACTGGTCCATTTTCTTGCTGAGATTTTTTTCCAAAAGACTCCTCACCACTGTGAGGGCTGTCATGCTGGGTGACATGATCAGAAAACCAATAGGAGGAGAAAGCATTTTTCTCCAGAGACCAATCAGACAGCAAAGGCAAGCTTATTGTTAATTATAATTGACTCGAGCAACTGGAGTCCCCAACACTCTTGGCTAGCAATAGAAAGTATAGGGGTAAGGGATGGGTAGGAGTAGACCAACAGCTTGGGCACAGCTAGTCTTACTCATCGAAACAGAGTGGAATAAGGGTCACAAGGGAAGGGGAGGGGGAGGAGGGATGTTATTCAAAGGTACCAAGTTTCAGGTGGACAAGAGAAAGAAGTTCTGTAGGCCTAGAATACAGCATGGTGACTATAGTTAATAACAGTGTGTTGTACACCATGGAATTACTAATAGATCAGATTTTAAATATCTTCAACCCCTAAAATATGTATGTGAGGTAATGAATATATTAATATGCTTGATTTAGACATTCCATAGTGTATGCATATATTAAAATGTCATGTTGTATGTCATAAATATATACATTTTTTCTCATTTTTGACCTTTTGCCATCAAATCAATTTCAATGATAAAACGGACAAAAGACATGATATTTTCAGCCAAGATGACACACAAATAGCAAATTTGCACCTGAAAAGAAGTTCAACATCCTTAGCCAATATAGAAATGCAAATTTAAATCACGGTGAGAGAATGCTACTTAGCCATCAGTATGATTAGAATACGGTGTGACAACAGCAAATGCTGTGGGAGGATATGGACAAACTGGATCATTCCTGTATTGCTGGTGGGTACTGGGGATAAAGCCAGTGCTAGAAAACTTGCCTAGCACGTGTGGGGCCCTGGATTCAATTCCTTGCATCTTAAAAAAGGAAAATCAGACCTTGCTGGTGGGAGTGGAAAATAGCACTGCCATTTAGGAAAATGATTTGGAAAATCTTTATACAAATGAACATCCAACTACTGTATTTACAGGATTATTTTCACTCCTGGACTTTTATTTCAGGAAATGAGAAATTTATGTGCACATAAGAACCTGTATGAAAATGTTCATAACATTTTGTTTGTTATATCCCCAAACTTAAAACAATGGATGAAAACAAAAAACAAACTGTGACCTGTCCAAACTCTGGACTGCCACTCAACAGTGGAAAAGAATGGACTAAAGGTGCACCACCATCTGGATCAATCTCTGGAGAACCATGCTGAGAGAAAAACTCCAGTTCCTAAAGAGCACATACTATTTAATTCTGTTTACACAGCATTTTTGAAGTGACAAAATTTTAGAAAAAGGACAGATTAGTTTGTGTTACTTTGAAGGGCATCGTGAGGATGGCTGGTACTGAGAGGATTATTCTGTATCTATGTCAGTTAATACTCTGGGTATTTTCTTGTACTAAAGTTTTGTTAGGTGTTCCCACTGGGGTAACTGGGTGTAGGGTCCTTGGGATCTTCATATTATTTCTTACAACTACATTTGAATATACAATTACCTCAAAATAACATTTTTAATTAAAAATGTGTGAGACCCCTTTTTCCTCCTTGGGCACCTTGAGAAGGGGATAGGCCTTATCAACCAAGTAACACAGTTCAATGTTGGACATATTGAATGTCAGACTTGGCTCCAAGGCAGGGCTTCCCTACTCTTGCTGATGTATGCTGCAGTGGTTAAAAGCAAGTCTGAGATGACCTAACTCCTGCTCCATTTGGCTGCCCCAGACGCCATATTTGACATAGATCTTGTTGAGGTTTTCCAGTTGGAAAGTCCTTGCCTACAAATCCTAACATGACTTTGAGAAGATTCCTAAAGGATTCTATCACCTGAGTGTGGGCCATGGCAGTCACATAAATTACTAGTATGAGGTAAATTGTGTTTTTATTGTACTTCACTTCAATATTAATTGTCTGGTGAAATGACCTCATGTTGAATTGAGAAAGCATGAATGTCAAACACCACTGTAAGTGTCTTGTTTGTTAATCATTGACAACCCATGAATTCTTCCTTCTCCAAATAAGGAACCAGAAAAAGGAATCCCATTTACCATCGGAAGAGTTGAAAATTGTGCATTATGACAAGGTATCTGCATTGTCCAAATAATCTCAGCCTCTGAGCTCTTGGCTGACTAGGCTACAACAAGCACTGAAGCCCTGTTCTTAATTCATCACTTGCCACTTTGTGATGTTGGCTGGGAATTGTCTTGGTCTCTCTAGGAGGCCAACGCTTTTGTGTTGGACAAAGAACACAAGATGGTAAGCATGTCAGACCATGAACATATAATTTCTCACAAAGAATACCAGATTTGAACAACTAGTAGCTACCAAACATAAAAATTAATTTAATGTTTTAACTGTTTCTGAAAATAGACAACAAAATAGTGTCTGATAATCACTTTCCTCATATTTTTCTCTTTTATGTAGAAAAATAACAATTACCTTTCCATATTGCTGTGAAAATGATCCATTTACATTTTAAAATTTATGTTCTGTTTCCCTCAACACATTTTTAAGTGATTTATCTTGGTAATACATTAGATATAAATATTTAATTCTTTTCTAGCTCTAATACTAAATTCAGGAACAAGAGAAACATATGTGCATCTATATTTTTATGAAATTTATTGAAATTTTCAGAAGTCTACTAATGGAGATAGAGACCATTCTTGTGTTGCACAAAGATTATTTCTACCTTCACTCATTTGCTTCTAGTTTTCCTTGCCCTAATATTAGATTTATGGATTCAATATCAGCTAACTTTGAAAAAGATATACCTATAAATATTATTAATCCATGTATCAGAGATTTTAAATTCCTCGTACAGTCATCAAACAATCCATTATCAAGCTACTTTTGTGTGATCAGAAGAAAAAAGCTATTGAATCTATATTTAATAAGTCACTCAAAAATAATTTAGAGGTCACCAGAACACCAAAAAAAAGAGAAGAAAAAATATATGAAATGAATAATCTCATCTTCCTAAATCCCAAAATATAACAATTCTGAAACTCTAAATATAATGTTTAAGATGTATATGAAATGCAACTTTATTTCCTTCCAAATTAAAATCTTGAAAACAAGTTTATTATAAAGATTAATCTACTTCATAGGCCCGAATAACACCATTAAAGCAATAAAAGCCTTTATTGAATAATCCCCCACGAGCAAGAACAAAGCGATAGTATTCTACCTCCAGACATTCACAAGTTTTAACAGAGCAATCGGCCTGGTCATCTTTGAAGTCTAATTTGCTTTTGAAGAGTTTATAGACACAAAACATTAAATGCTGCTGACACTTAGAAAGAAATTTAATGGTCAATAGGAAACAACAATGAAGATGTTGTTGAAGCTCTTTTCATTAAATGCGTATGATGATATTTTAGTGATTAAGTGCCTCATGGAACATAGATTATTATTTTCTTTTGAGTGGGTTGCCTGTATTTTTTCATCCTTGAAACTGGGATGAAGGGGGCCAGTTAACCTTGGAGCTGATGCTAATCCTTGCAGTATCTTTCCCATAAAGTTCAAATTGTTTTGTAAATACAGTTTTCCAGCTGCTCCAGTTTTCTGACCCATTAATCTGAAAGCCATCTTGTGTCTTCAGTAAACTCACAATTTCTCCTTAAATATAAATAATAATAGTACTTATCTCTTGGAGTCCCTGTGAGTATAAAATGAGTTAATTTATTTAAAGTGCCTAAAACAGTGTCAGGAAAGTGGCAAAACAAAGATGCCAGCGGTTCTTCTCATTACTGTCCAGTTAAATCTGAAAAACCAAGGATATGCCCATAGTAAAGCAGCATTCTTCTAAAAGCACTTAATCTAAAACATTACCAGAGCAAAAAGTGTATTAAGTGACCTCCATCTCATCTTCATTCTAATCTCAAAATACATGACTATTTATATGGTATTTGCTTTCATTTTGGTTTCCTGGAAAAACTTGGAAATCAGAACAATCTGTTTTCAATCTTGTCACTTCTATTTACTAGTTGTGTGACCCGATAAAGTTAATATTTCTAAGCTCCACTTTATCTAGCGGTAAAGGATGAACAATACTCTCTTAATGGGGTTGTTGGTGAAATCAAAGAAAATAGTTTGTGGAAACACTTCACATATAACGTGGCTCATCACAGGTATTTAGCAAATGTTGCTTTTCCATACTTATTTCCTTGTTTTCAAAAGTGGTGATCTGAAAATAAGAATGACTTTGCTAAGATAGTGCATCAGGCTGTTTTAATCTGGCGTCAGTTACTTAAAGTAAATATAATCTTATAGTGAAGAATCAATTATTCTGATTTTCCTATTAGTTCAGAGAGAATTTCGCATAAAATTTTGAGACTAAGAAAGAATTTTACTATTTGTTTTTACTTAGTGCAAACATGAAAGATTTGCCTTAAATGTTTTCAGAAAATTTAATAATAAAAACTTATTACTTCCCCGAGAAACCCTTATTGATCACTTTTACCTAAGTCAGAGACATGACATATATAAAATAACTACAGGGGCTGGGGTTGTGGTTCAGTGGTAGAGTACTCACCCACCATGCATTAGGCACTGGGTTCAATCCTCAGCACTACATAAATGTAGAATAAAGACATTCTATCCACCTAAAACTAAAAAATAAATATTTTAAAAAACTACAAATATTTTAGTTTATCTGGGAAATAATTCTAAAGCTTAACTCTATTTTTATATTTCAAGGGAATACTTATGTATGCTTAAGAAACTTACAAAAGTTAAAAAAAGAGAAAAAAAAAAGATCAGTCAAAATCTTACATGCAAAAAGAATCATTAACATATTTTCATTATTTCTATTTTTATGCAGAAAATCTAGTTAATTTTCAAATATTCATAAACTTATCTCACATTGAAAAGACTGTGGACTGTGGAAAACCCACAAAGGCGCAGATTTTTGGAGTAAGCAGGTACATGAAACATAGGGATGATCTAAGGTGTTGGGCTTCATTCCTTGGGTGAGTGACTGACAGAGGCACATCAAAGCCATTTTAGGCAAGAGAGCCACCCAGCATCCTGGATGGGATAAGCCAGGTACATGAAGTCACATTAAGAAACCTATTATGTCCTACAGTTTAGGTCTTCCAGTTTAGGGAAAGATGGCACATAGCCAAAGTTAGTCTTAAGAACAACTTAAAATTCCTGAAAGAAGAAGGGTGTCACCAAAATCTGCAGGACTTGATAAAGAACAGCTCCTGTCTTCCCAGCGCTTCTCAAATTCACATCAAACGCCCATACTTTGAGTGGGACTGTAGGTTCAATCTTTTCACCATACCCATCCATCATTCTGTCTTTCTCATTCCTTCCCCCTCTTTTGCATACAGAACAAAAGTGAATTTTTAGAATTTAAATATGTATATGAAGCAGTTTTATTTCATTGCACTTCTTGTACCTTTAAACGTGTCCAAGCAGAAGGGGGCTTACATTTAGAATTAAGGCTGACCATAAGGTTTTGTTATTAGATATTTGACTAAATAAATATCTAATATCTATAGCTATAGCTCTATCTTTATCTCCTAGAAACTCCTTATCCAAGATTTCATTGGAAGATTCTTTAGAAAAATAAACTCAGTTTTCTTCAATTCATTGGGCCTTTCCCATTACAAATACTTCCATAGTTATTACATAAGTTTAGGGGATGGTGCTGGGTTTTCTAGTTAATGGGATATTCACCACCTTAGTAGAAGGAAGAGCCCAATATGAGAAATATAAAAAACATTGAAAATTGAAGAGCTTCATCGGGCCTTAAAACTTGACATATTCTAATGTACTGACATAGATAGGAAGATTTGGAGGTACTTTGTCAGGTGCTGGATATCTTTTCCCACAGTTTTCTTCTCCCACTTTTCTAGTAGAAACAAGAAATCTGGCCAACCAGAAAGTGTTCTGGGTATGGGCCATTTATCTGGATGGCTCATTGTAACAGTTAATTTGAATTTCAACTTGATTGGATTAAGAGATGCTGATGATTAAGAGGCTTCTGGGTGTGATGAGCATGTGTCTAGGAATGATTGGCATGTGAGAGAGCCTACTGAAGTGGAGACCACCCCTGCACATGGGCAGCACTGTCCAACAAGATGGTGGCTTGGATGGAATAAAAGACGGAAGAACAAGGAAGCAGCAGCAGATGCAAGCTCGATTCTTCTTGAACAGGTTCTTGCTTGCTGCTGCAATTATCTGAGGATATTGGACTCTCACTTCCTCACTCTTCCAAGCAGCCTCTGCCAGTGATTCTCCAGAAGCCTTCAGTCTCAGACTAAGGTAGCACCTTCGATCCCTCTAGTTCTGGAGTTTGAGCCTCTTGGACTGTGCAACTACTGCTTCCTCCAGTTCTCCAACCTGCAGACAGCCATTGTGGACTATCCAGTTTGTGGTCGCATAAGCCAACCTCATAAGTCTGCTTTTCATAATCATACTTCCCATTGATTCTGTTCCTCTAGAGAACCCTGACTAATACATTCATTAAGAAACATTTTCATTAAATATGGAAGAATTTTGTAATAAAACTCAGGAGAGGAATATAGTGAAGTCAAGGTTTTATTTCAAAAAGGAATAAATCCAAAGTCATTAGCAATAGAAAAACAGAAATTTAAGACTAAAGATGCTCTTTGGAAAAAAATTAACCTCCATGGTGTCAAGCTGTATTTGATTACAGATATATTACAAAAATATCAGCCATGGTCTGAAGAGAGAACACACCATATTTCTCTTCCTTTCTCTCACCCAATCCAGAGATCATCTTAGGAGAGGAGGAGAGAGTCAGGAACATCTGGCAAATATCTGAGATAGAAAACACATTTGTGATACCCATGTCAGCACTGAGGGATGGATTGTTAACTCTCCTGTGGGAAAAGGTGGTGCATCCCAAGGAAGGAAGGAATGGGAAGGACTTCAGAGGTGAACCATCAGAGGAGGAAATGCAGAAGCTACAAAATGAGGAAGGACATGTGAGGCCTCTACCTTCTGGGACCCCAAAGAGTTTACTGGCTGAAGTAGAGGCCTGGCCGTCCCCTCCCTCAGCTCTGCAGGTTTATGATGCTAAGTTAATTTTGTAGTTAAGAGTAGTTTCAATCTCCTCTGCCATTCAGTGTGATGTGATCTTGATAAGGAAGACTAGATGGAATTTGGGACAGAAAAAGAGTACTTGGCCGTGAATCTGAATCACTCTTTCACAAAGACATGCAGGAAAGAAGAAGGACATTCCTGCTTTCTAGATCAACAAAGAAAGGAACAGAGACCCAACTATAAGCCTGGATCTGGATTGGGGCAATAGAAAATTCTCCCTGCCTCTATTTTTCTGATGTCCTATGGGAGACGACCGTGAGCTGGATCAGCAACTGCTAATTATTAAACAGATGGTCACAATACACTCATTAAGAGAAATTTTCTAATTTTGGGAGAGAGGAGAGAGAAAAGGGAGAATAAATGCATTTAGCTATAAACAAAAACATCCTGTCTTTATCAATAGATGAAGCTTCCAGAAGGCCAGGGGCAAAGGTCAGATACTAAAATGTAAAAACACACCTCCAGCTATAAAAGTTTGGTAGACAGCTAAAGCCTAGGTAGCTGGAAGTTTCTCTTCCGAATTGCAACTCATATGGCAAGAAGGCAGTTTGTTTTGAGAAATATTATTATTTCAAGCATAGGACAAATAGAGATTGTATTTCTACTGACTTAACCACTTTATAATTTAATGTTAATTTGCACATTAGAAATTTTAGCAAGATAAATAGAGATGCTCATTATTGCACAGAGAAGAAATACTGTGTATCAAAATTGCACCAAGTTCCTCATTTGGAGCAAAAAGCAGATTCTAGTTTGCTTGTATGTGTCTATGTGCAAACCGTTCTTTGGAAAATGGCCACTTGCAATTTCTTTATAGCAAACTCTCAGTTCTTTTAAGATACACCAGAGACAGTTCAGTTATAAGCCTAGGATTCAGAATGCTTTTTGTCCCATTAGGTGATGATTTCAAACTGCATTGGTGGTCCCTAATGGGCACCAAAAGGACCCATTTTGAGTTCCGATTGAGTTTGGTTTGTAATATCGGTGTCGGTAGAATCCTCAAAGCCAGCTGCCTTTGAACATCCACTGGGATGCCATGGGGGGCCATGTGTTCTATCAACTACAGGGTATGTCTCAAGTTCTCATCTACAGAATCAAACATCTATGCAAAATGTTGCCCTGACTTAAAAAGGAAAATGTACTTTGAAGAATCAGATACTCAAAACCATTTGTTGACAGTCATCAGACTTTACCTACACCTCAAGTTTTGTTTTGTTTTTTTGCAAACATGGAAGTCACATTTTCACACCCCAAAAAACACTTGGATGCATTTCTAAAAATCAATGTACTTAAGTCCAATAGAAGTCTTCTTTAATATAATAGAAGTATGGCTCTTGATAATATAGCTCAGGAGCCTCAATGTAATTACAGTCCAAATTCGATGCTGTGTATATTTGAATTTTACTGTGTGCAGGCCTACATGGCTGTCTGGATTGGCAAAATCAAGGCAAAATTGGTAGGTACTGGTGTACTTAATTGCCACATTTACAATAGTGCTTGTATATTTTTTAACATCTCAATGAGAACTTATGCAAGCTCATGTGATGCTTTTGTGCAAATTAGAAAAAAACATTTCTTCTAAGGGGACTAATTATAAAAAGATGGCATTCTTATCTCTGATTGGTGTTTATCACACCCTCTTCTCTGATCTTTGGCTTGGTGTTAGGGTCTGTAAACAAGTCAAGTTGGCGCCTGGTATTTTGCCAGGGGGAGTGGTTTGTAAAGTAATGCCAGAGAGCCATTAAGTGTGAAGATTCCTTATTGGTTGACTGCTGTATCTAGTTTATGTTAATTAAGATAAGCTGTGTGGAATGTATATATACCCCTCCTGTCCTACAATAAACGGCTCCCACTCCTGCTGTATCAATCTACACAAATTGCTTGTCACCCCCTGGTTATTTTGCTGCAGCCGGACTGTGGCAGCTTGGTTTGGCCATACTGGCTCTGCTGAGGAGTTTGTTCATGTTCCTTTGACTCTGCAGTGTTTTCCAAACTTAAACTCAGTGAATGTGAATAACTCAGGAACATGCCTTTGTAGATAGTGTACCAGGCACTGAATAGTAAGTATATTTCACATTGCTCCACTCGAGGCAATTCTGCCTTTCTGGTTCATGAATTCAGTTTGATTAAAGCCAGAACTGAGATGACTGGAACATTAATATTCAGTATTATTTTTATAATGTCACAAAAAGTTATCTGGTCTTGTGATACTGAATAGATTTCCTGGTACATCACTGAAAAGATTAATGGGATTAATTTAAATTCAGGTTCAATAAACATTTGTTGAACACTAGATGTAGCAAGTGCTAATTGGTAGGGGAGATAAAAGGACAGTCCAGACAAGCAAGACCCCTTCATCAAGCAAGTCCTGTGCAGCAGCGTGGAGACAGACATAGAAGGCTGATTTTCCTCAGGGCAGATTTTATTTCCCAAAGATGGTCACAACCATGCCTTCTGTTGCAAATGCTGTTCCACAAAATGGGCTTGCTGTTCCTGTATTAAGATGCAGAGTCTTTCCCTCTCTCCTGGAATCAGGGTGGGCCTTGCATGTCTTTGACCAGTAGAATACAGTAGAAGAGGGTGGGGGGCTTCCGAGGCTGAGTTGTAGACTGTTGAGCAGCAAGTACTTGGTTCACTGCAGCCCTGTCTCTTGGAGCTGTGAGCCACCAGATAAAAGCCAGCAACTCTAACTAAGGTGGCCATGTGGAGAGAAGTCTGGCCTCCTGGAGAGGTCTCCTGCAGTTCCTCTGACAGACTGATGTCACTGTGACTCAGGCACAGCCACATTGAGGGAGTGACTTTAGAGATGATTTTAGTTCTCAGTCATCCGGAGTCCCAACGTTGTATTCCTCATAGCCTGACACAGAGTGAAGATAGGCCGTCCCCACTGTGCCTCCTTCATTCCCGGGGGACCCAAGAGTGTCGAAAACGGTTATTAGTTTATATCATTAACTTTGAGACTGGTTTTCAGCAAAGAATAACAGACATTCTCGTAAGGCATGTCTTCGGTTGTGTGAGGCTGGGGAAATACTGTCAGGGCAGGGATACATATAGATGCTCATTTTTTTTCCTCTTGAGGTTTATGTAGTACTTTTTGTAAAGTGGGAACAAAAAAGAAGATGAATAAACCAATTTTACCTAAAGGTCATATTTCCCAAGCAGTTTCTAACTTTAGAAATACTATAACAGTATTTTCTCAAATAGAACAAAAATATACACAAAGTGTTCTAAAGGAAAGAACACAGTATGTTTCAGGACAAATGAGCATTTTTTTTTTTTTTTTAAGTCCCAAGATGCTGTCTCCTTGATGTTTCAAACACTTTCAGGAGATGAGGAAGTGCTGTCATTACTTTCATTATATATTATTTGGTGCCTGACTTGTATTTGATCCAGGATAGGAAAACCTCTATTTCTACCCTCAGGGTGTACAATTTAAATCAGAGAAACATCATAAGTGTCTGTGACAGAACACAGAACATTCTGGTTTCTTTATGCTGATTTAGAAGTTTTCAAACAACCTAATCACCAAAATGTAAAGATATCAAGTAAAATGGGAAGCTATGACAGACCTCTCTCCAGAGTTTCAAGTCTTTATTTCAACAGGATAACTCTTTATTTTCAGTTCTTCATAAAGAAGCCAATTGCATGCTCCATAATAGTTATAAGAATTACGAGATGCTGAGTTCAGTGATGTGCAGAGAATAGTTTAAATGAATGTTAAAAAAGTCCCTCTTTGCATTCAGCTGTATGCATGTTAGGAAAAAATAAAAACACGATAAAATCTACTAATTAGATTCAAGGCCAAGCTGAATTAGTAATAAGGCTGAATCACACATTATGATAAGGAAATGTGGTTTTATTACTTTACAATGAAATAAAATAACTTCTGCAGTTAGAAAGCTATTTCCAAGTACAACTATTTTTTTTTTACTAAATGGATAATTTATAACTTGCATCATTGATCAGCTGACCCTCCTGCATCTGCTGAGAGCTCACATTTGCTGAGAATTCAACAAACATGTAGTAAATGACAACCTTGAGCCCACTTACTGGTCTAGGGGGTGTGGAGAATTCCAGTGAAAACAATCACATTGTGCTTATCTCCAGGAGCTAAATTCTGATTGAAAAGTGAAGAATCAATTATTTAAGAATACAGAATAGTTTATAATAATTCTACTCTGTGCCGTAGGGACTCTGAAAGAAGTGTCCTGACTACAAGTAGGAAAGCAACATAACTTGAACTTATGAGCAGGTGGAACTCTATTTGGACAACTAGACATGAATTTTATTTTAATTTTCTTTCTATATCATAATAGATTGAGAAGAACTCTCTTTTGAGATGTTAAAAAGGGTAAAGTTTGGCTTTAAATATTAAATGATGTAACTGAAGCTTCCTGAATTAATGCGATTTTTAGAAATGTTTAGAATAGTCATACACACATATACACTATGTAATATGAATAGTATTAATGTTAAGTATCATCATATATTGACAATAGGGTTGATTTGCACTACAAGTGAGTTTGGTTGAGTTTGGGGGCTGTCCCTGGGACATGAGAGAGGAGAAAAACAATAAGCTTAGACTCAACCAAGGAATTTGTGCCCTGATGCTACTCTTTACTGGTTTTGTTACCAAGAAAGTCATTTAAACCTCTGTAAATCAATCTGAGTTAATAAGAAGTCTCAATCACATAGTATGATGAAAAAATGTAGTGTTTTTTTTTGTTTTGTTTTTACTTTAAAGTAAAATAAATAACTTTGGCTATTAGAATATGATTTTCAAGTAAGAAGACCTCTCAATTAAAGTTTTCCCATCTGGCAAAAATACTGATGATAATAGTTACCTCAGGTAATATCTGTGAGGATTAAATGATTTGAAGCAAATAAAAGAATTTTATGACAAGATTTGACATACAACTTCAGGATATCATAAGGATCCTTTAATTTTTTTTTTTTTTTTTTTTTTTTTTTTTTTTTTTTTAGAGGCAATGAAGAAAAAAGAGAAATTCCCTGCTGGTGATGATATAAAACCAATAGAGAGAGATTGGCCACTTGCTAATTCTCCTTCTGGAGAGTTCTGGGAGGATACCTGTATGTCCTTGTGAATGATGCTAAAAAATAATTCAATAATTTTGAGTTTTTGGCTTAAAAGGGGGGGCTTTAAGTCACAATAAAATATCTGGTTGCCCAACATGATTTCTAGCCATGTAACTAAGGAGTTCTTTTCTTAATGAACTAGTAAAGATTTTAGTTTCCAAACTGGTTAACAGTGAATATTGGAGGGGAAAAAAAGAAAATCTGATGCTGGAGGAAAAGGTCAGTCACTTTTTGGGGAGCATTTATAAAAACAAAATGACAGAGTTGTTTTCAAGGCTTCCAAGCCCACTGGGTCAAATAGTTTGCTTTGACCTATATCATTGTAATTGGCTTATAACTCTCTCTCTGGACTTCCGTTTCTACCCTTGAGGATCCCCAGGAGGGGACACATCACACTCTGGGGGCTGTTTTCCAAGTTGCCTTAAAGCTAACTTTGTGCAAAAGCAAAGGAACTTCCCATGGTGGCCTCAGGCTTCCTGACCCATGTTTGCAACAGGATTTTACCCAGGGAATTTCAAAAATTACAAGGACTTTTAGATTTTCCTTTGGGTCTTTCTTCTCCCTCAACCTTGACCCTTGAAGAATGATATCTGATGCTTTGTGTGGATACTCCAGTGCTGCCGCAGAAAGCTAAGTGTCCTCCATAGCGGGACCCACCAAGCCTCTTGGTGAGCTTCTCTCATGCCTGCTCAACCATTTCTGCACACGGAGCAGTCCACTTCACCCACTAGCTGTGCTTTATTTCATGCTTGGCTCAGGCTGCGCTCTGGGCTGGGAATGCCTTTCCATTCTCTTCCTCTTCTTTACAGAGTCAATGTGTATCCCTCCTCTCCATTCTAAAAATGCCTGTCACCTTTAGAAAGTGAAGTGCCTAGGCAGGAGTGGTTATGATTACGCCATAGCACATTAGAGGAGCTTCTGTTAGAGCAATTATCACAAAGTTCATTAATTCATGTGTTAAGGTATCTATTTTGCCCGTGCATAGTAGTTATCCATAATAGTGGAATCCATTGTGCCATTTTCATATACACAGAGAGCATGATTTGATCAATTTATTCCCTGAAGGGCCTCCATTTCCCCTCTTTCCTTCCTTCCCCATGAGCTCCTTCCTCCACCCCTCTGATTTCCCTTTTTTTTCTTCTTTGTTCTCCCTGGTACTTCAACCCTCTTTTTTCGCCCTCTTTCTGTTCCTGAATGTAACAATGGGTTACTATCTCACTTTTCCTTGCAGGATATTTTCATAAGCTTTCCTCATCAGCACATTTTCATTCTTCGTTTTCATATTTTACTTTGTGAACGTCTTGAAACTAGCTTACATGCTGGATAATTTCTTGACAAGTCCTAATATAAATATTCACAAGTAGATTTTTATGTCCTCACGGCACGTTGTTCAGCATCAACAAATATCAGAGGGTGGTTACTGTGGTGCAGTGCTGACCTTTCCAATGCCCAGTGACAAACAACTCTCGATGACCTTTGCACGTCACTGTTTATCCGGACTGCAAATTCTGGTTCAAGCATGAGAAATGTTTATTTTCCCACCCATGTGTGTGTACAGTTATGCTACAATACTGCATTGCTACTTTTTAAAACATCAACTGCTGAAAAGAGATCAGGAGAAGGAAAAGAGCTGAACAGTTACTGTTTATAAAGCTTCTGGAAAAACTAACAAAAATAAAATCTTTTTAAATATGAACATCAGGAAGATGTTATGGACTAAGATTTTATGGACTAAGATTGACCATTCACAGGCGATTAATTGTGGGGAAGTAGGTTTACTAAAGCCTACTTTGGTAGGCTAAATGTCTAAGCAGAAATCAGGAGGGAGGCCTAGAAAGTTCTATTGACTTCATCCTTTATGGACCCCAACAGCAGAGTCTCCAGTAGCTGTGCAGACGTGGGCTGGTTTCAGACTACCATGATTCCACAGAGAATCATGCAAACCCAGTCAAATCCATGAAGCTTGCAAAGAGGGATGAAGGATAAAAATAGAAGAAGGAGCAGGCTAACAGGGGACCTCTCATTCACTGCGGTCAAGTTCACTCAGCTCTTTTTATCTACAAAAAGTGCTGCTGCTCCCTTGCTCATATAGCCTGGTTCCTTGAGAAACAACTGCATATCAGCTACAGCTTACCCTTTCTGCGCTTGAAGGGGGCACACGGTCTTAATTTTCTAATTCAAAACAATGGTTAGCCTGTGAAAGATTTGACACAGGTGCTTCAGTTACAAATGATTTTATAAGGTCTCTGCTCTCTGGGGGAGGGTGATGAAGGTTCCTGACAGCAGGTGAGATGAGTTGGTCAATAGAGGTTGTCTTCATTTTCACAGCACAGACAGGACAGGTCGAGGGTGCCTGGTTTCTGGTTTCCAGTCAAATATATATATATGTGTGTGTGTGTGTGTGTGTGTGTGTGTGTGTGTGTGTGAGAGAGAGAGAGAGAGAGAGAGAGAGAGAGAGAGAGAGAGAGAAACAATAGCAAAAGCAAAACAAAATATCCTAAGAAATAAGAGCCCAGTGCAGTGACATTTGCCTATGAGCAATGAGGAACATTTTCCCTGGATGAGAAAGGCAGACAATTTTACTTTACATCAGAGAATTTCATCTTTTCTAACATCTAGAATCACTGATTTTGGACTCTGAAGCAATTACTGAACATTTACAAATATATTTTTTTTAATTGGTTGTTCAAAACATTACAAAGCTCTTGACATACCATATTTCATGCATTTGATTCAAGTGGGTTATGAACTCCCATTTTTACCCCAAATACAGATTGCAGAATCACATCGGTTACACATCCACGTTTTTACATAATGCCATATTAGTGACTGTTGTATTCTGCTACAAATATATTTTGTTAGCCTAGATTTCTTTCCTTCACGCCAAAGGCAAGCCTCCAACCTTCTGGGATTTGTATCCCTGATATCTTTCAAGCTCAGCTGGTCCATAATGCATTACCCTATTTTATTTCCTCTCTCAGTTATGGTCCTGCATTCACTCCAGCCAGAACACATGTAATTGACTAGATCCTGTTAACTCTTTTACCATTTCTAAAAACTGTCCATTCCTCCCCATTGCCTGTTTCCTCCTTATAAACTGCAAATACAGACAAGCATTTCCGAGTGACTTCATGTACCCAGCCATTGAGGAGGCTGCAGGGGGTACAGGGAGAAGCAGCTGAAGGCTTGACTCTACCTTGTCACCAAAGAAGTCACTCTAAAATACAGACACATTATTCTCAAGCTTCAGATATGTTCTTCATCATCTATGAGATGAAATCGGAAACTCTCCTCTCTTCTTCCTCCCATACCAACCAGTTCTCCCCACTCAGACCTTAGCTTTCTTTATAGTTTCCATATTCCTTTCTCATCTTCATAGAACAGAAATTAAGTGCTTACTTTTCTCTGTTATTTTCCTGTCTTTTGTTGATTTTTTCCCTTTATTTCTCAATGCATTTTAATAGTTTCACTTAAAACTTAACTAAAAATCTTAAAATTTCAAGTCAGCATCATTACTTTCCTTTGGAAGAAAAGCCGGTGTCTCTTTTGTCACACCTGTTTCTATTTTCCAAGGTTTTCTCTCTCCTTTGTTTTGAATCTCCCAATTAGAGCTTGATGTTGTCGTGTGCCTGCTTTCTCCCCAGATCTATCACAATTTTCCTTGATTCTTTTATCTAAATCTGAACTGACTCGCCTGTGCTTAGGGGTTCTCAGGGTCTTTTTAGACCCGGGGCCTGGACTGAGGGAAGCCGTCTCCTGCCTCATCCCTCTGTGCACAGGAGCTTCCCACCCGTTCCTTCCCTGGTTATTGCCTCCCACAGCTGCAGCTCTGCAGTCGTACCTTCCTGTGGGGGTTTTGCTCCAGTTGCCTGCATTGCAGGGATCAGGGCGTTGGTCCCCCTTACAAGCCCTCTCATTGCTCAAATCAGCTCTGCTTGCCAGGATATTCCCAGAATCGGTTTGATCTTTTCACTCTTGAGTTCCTGTTCTTCCTTGATATCAGTCCCTGGAGATTTCCCTTATGTTCTTATACACCAAGCATTCCTTTAAAAATAATCATTTTACCCTTTTCCAGAATTTCTAGATGTCTCATTTCTCGAGGACTTTCAGATTATTTGGTCTAGAGGGTTGTCCTAATCAGAAGCTAAAACCTTCCTGTCTTCCTTCCTTCCATTTTCATTTTTCCACCTTTTGGAATGCCACAACTTGTTCTTCAAATAAGTGGTTTTCATATGTGAAAGGAGTTGGCAAATACCTATAAACTTGAGCTTTTGGTTTGCCCTTTAGTCAAAGGAATTAATGGAGGCAGGTAACTTCACTATTCTGAACTTGTCTTGGTTGGAAAGGCCACAGCTCACTTTATCCACAAAAGTCCTATGATTGTGAAGTTTGCAATGACTACGCATTTCAAAAAATTTTTGTCTGTTTTTCCAATTGCTTTTTCCTCGTCCCCTCCCCCCTCCACGGTTTCTGGTAAATCATTGCTGCTAATTTTGCTGAAGAAGTACATGAATAAATAAATACACAAACACAAACACTCAACTAATGGCAAGAAAGTTATACGAGGTGAAGATTTTTGTTTCCTTTCTATCTCAGTATTGAAGTTGTAAATCATTCAGGCTATAGCTCTAACATAATAATACATAGAACATTGCATCCAATGTGATTCGGGTCAAGTATCTCAAACCACAGTATTATATTTACTTTATTAACTCATTTTTAAACTTCAGACCTGCAGAGTAATTTTCACTAATAGCTCTGACTCAAAGAGTGAAGTAGACATAACTCATTCCGAGCTGGAGTGGTTCACTTATTAACTCCTGTCCTTTAACAGAATATTACATTTCAAATCATTAAAAAAAAATCAGAAATTGTCTTGGACAGGAAAGAAAACCATTGATGTTTGTTGAATTTGATTATTCATTGAGATAAGCCTTAGAAAATAATTATTCCAATTATAACTAAAGAGGGACCAATATTATGAAATTACATTTGAGGGAAACAGTGTTGAAGTTAAAACTGAAAATTCTCAAAATCAGCATTTTGAGAACATTTAAAGGTAATCCCTACTCATGATGCTTGATATTAAGAAAAAGCCAATATTTCAGAAAATCAAATGTGATTTCTTTCTGCAATGATTTTCATTTCAACAATTACTATTTGCAAAAGTATTTGAAAAAGAAAGTTTTATGAAGTTATTAATACCTAAAATGGGGCAAAATGCATATGCAGTAACAGAATATATCTGTTATGGTTTGGATGTGAGGTGTCCCCCAAAAGCTCACATGTGAGACAATGCAAGAAGGTTCAGAGGAGAAATGAATGGGTTATAAAAGTCTTAACCCAATCAGTGATGTAATCCCCTGATAGGAATTAACTGAGTGGTAACTGGAGGCAGGTGGGGTATGGATGGAAATGGTTCATGGGGGGGGGGCGTGGCTATGGGGTATATATTTTGTATCTAGGGCATGGAGTCTCTCTCTGCTTTCTTTTTTTTTTTTTAAAGAGAGAGAGAGAGAGAGAGAGAGAGAGAGAGAGAGAGAGAGAATTTTTTAATATTTATTTTTTAGTTTTCGGTGGACACATCTCTGTTTGTATGTGGTGCTGAGGTTCGAACCCGGGCCGCACGCATGCCAGGCAAGCGCGCTACCGCTTGAGCCACATCCCCAGCCCCTCTCTCTGCTTTCTGATCATCATGTGAGCTGCTTCCCTCTGCCATATTCTTCTGCCATGATATTCAACCTCATCTGGAGCTCCTGAGGAATGGAGCCTACTGTCTATGGACTAAGACCTCTGAAACTGTGAGGCCTCAAATAAATTTTTCTCCTCTAAAAATATTATTTTTGGGTCCTTCAGTCACAGCATCAAAAAAGCTCACTAAAACAATGTCAAATGTGATTAAAATATGTTAGAGTCTGTAAACAAGTCAGGATAGCGCCTGGCATTTTGCCAGAGAAATGTTAGGGTCCATAAACAAGTCGGGATGGCGCCTGGCATTTTGCCAGAGGGAGTGGTTTGTGAAGTAACGCCAGCGAGCCATTAAGTGTGGAGATTCCTTATTGGTTGACTGCTGTATCGAGTTTATGTTAATTAAGATAAGCTGTGTGGAATGTATATATACAGCTCCTGTCCTACAGTAAAGGACTCCCACTCCTGCTGTATCAATCTACACAAGTTGTTCGTCACCCCCCGGTTATTTTGCTGCAGCTGGACTGCAGCAAAAATAAATGCATTTTAAATAAGTATCTCAATGTGAAATATTTGTCCCTGATTTTTGTCCCTCTTTAAAAATTCTTCTGTAGTAATTAATGTGAATAATTGTGTTGATTGCTATGATGAAACAAACCCAGGACTCTGCTAACCACAAAACTGTCTTCTGTAGTACTTTGGTTCTATGTGAGCCCTCATTAAGATGTCCTGGTTGACCTAGCCATGGGCCCACACCCTAGTCATCTTTATCCTTGTAGACAAGCTGTTGATAATGAACACTGAGTTGGAAAGATTTTTTTCAAAGCAATAAATGTCTGGAAGGAAATGCCCCGAGACCGTTAACTTCGGACAGATGTGTCTACTGTCACCATCTAGGCTGGAGCATGGTGGGGGAAGGAAAGCAAGTATACAAACTGAGTATAGGTGAGATAACAGGATCTGTGACAACTGGATTGGGAATTTGGTAAGTGGGCATTGTTGGGGTAGCTGTGTCTTGGTGTTTTAAAAATAGGAGTTCATGGCCGGAGTGGTTAGTTTGATTTAGTAATTGTACTCATTCCCTTCCCACTGATGTATAGGTTTTCTGAACTGAAGTGGTCAGTGGACCATAAGTGGAAATATCAAGAGTTGCTGCATGAGTCAGGTTTTTTTTTTCCTCCCCTTTTTGTGGAAAAGGAAATGTTTTAGAAAAAAAAGTAGAAAAGCTCAAGAAGATATTCTAAATAAAGTACTGTCAGGTACTGGATAGACGTGAGAAAGGGAGAGAAAGGTATTAATACAGGAAAAGGTGGTACATGGAAACTCAGGTGCAGAGAGAAATTAGTATTGAAGATGAAATATATGAGAAAAGAAAAAGATTCATTAAAGATGAAAGAACAGAGAAATGGCTCAGCACTAAACATTTGAAAGTATATTGCTCTCGTTACTGGGCTGGTTCAGAATAAGAACATTCAAGTTCTGGGAAATAACAGTTCTGTGAGAGGCTGTTTACTAGTAGTATTTGCCTTATGGAATGTTTGATAATTTTTTTCCCTGAGCAAATCCTTTTAGAATTTTAGCATTTCTGTTGGATCTGAGAGGTAGACTTTTTATAAACTTCTGTGTTTTTCCATTTCCCCCTGAAGCTAATATGATATAAAGAGCATGAAGAATAGATTCACTCTCTGTGAACATGAACTAGTGAGGCAATTCCCTGCTAATAACTCACAGTTCTTTAAGAATAAGAAGAATTTTTAATCTGAGACCTTTCATCTTTGGACCTTTGGCCCTTTGATGGGAATAAGATGTGGACTGTACCCTTATATTAAGTCAGTATGAGGTTATTGTTACTGGATATCCACGAGTGTTTTGCTATATTGTTAGAGAGGTGTGTCCCTTTACATGTGACTTTTAATTGAAAGACCATTTGGGGAATTTGTAGTTTGTTAGAAAAGTCTATTACCATCTTACTGTGCCTTACTATCTAGTAAGGTTGCTTCTTGATATTTCCAGGCATATTCTCAAATCCAGAGAAGTCTGCTGCATTAATTCCAACGTTTCCCATGGTGATGAAAGTTATTCTTCATGGTCAGGAACAAGACCCTACCAAGAGCATTTTTTTTTTTTCTTAGTAACTGGCTCCGACAGTCAAAGCATGAGTTTCCTGTGTGTTTATTTCTGCATTGAAATGGATTTTCCAGTTGGCTGAGGAGTAAGGACAACTTCTTTAGGAAGCACTATGCAACCTTCCCAGAAGCTAACATACTCATTCAAGGGGAGTTCATGGTCTGGAAGTCCAACCAGAAAAAGTACTGATACGTCACTGTGCTGCCATGTGAACACAGGAAGTGATCACTGCTCTGCTTGGGAGCATGAGGGATCTCCCAGAGGAGGTGATGTCTGAATTCCATCTCAAGGTCTGCAGTTCACACCTGGATTGTGGAGGGGAAGGAGCTCAGGAGTCTGGGTCGCTCATTTTCATAAAGGTAATGGGTGGGGTATAGCATTGCATTTGCCATTAAAAATTAGTTCCAGTACACTGTAAAATAGGAGTTGATAATGTAGGGGTGTAATCAGAAGCTATTGGCATTATCCTACATAAGTGTGATGAGGTGGAATCTACAATAGGTGCTGTGAAAATGTGGGGGCAGTGGGACCTGGGGACCCCGGTGAAGAGCAGGATGTGGGCAGTGGTATTACAGAAGGAAAAAACAACTATGATACTTAGTTAAGGGACACCAGGGAGTGGCAATTTCCTGATTAAAAGAGAGAATATGTATGTGGAGCAGGGGCAAATTTGAATAAGAATTTTTTAAAAAAATTTTAATATGTTGAGGGAGATTTTCTATTTTTATGTCCCTGAGTGAAAGACAAAATACTCTGAAGTCCCAGCCATTTCTAAAAGCTTCTTTTCAAGCCAATATTTTCACTTCATTTGCTCAAGAGAAGGAAAAAAACGACATTTGAAAAGGCACACAAAGATATATAAAAAAAAAAGAAGACATGTCATTACACTTCAGTGAGACCTATTCCAAGGATCCATGGTTGATCCTTAAAGGAGCGACAGGTGCTACTGTTGTTTGACGACAGAGAGAGTTTTCACTAAGAGTCCTCAAGGGCAAGACTGTTGCAGATGCTTATGCGAAGTGCATTTCCAAGTACTCTTCCCTGGGGCCCTCTATTATTTTATGAAAATCTCTAATGTAGTCTTTTTTTGTTTTATTTTGTATTTTGACCAGGGTTTGAATCCTGAGGTGCTTAAACACTGAATCACATCCCCAGCCCCTTTTATATATATTTTATTTTGAGACAGGGCCTCACTAGTTAGCTTAGGGCCTCACCAAATTTCTGTGGTTGGCTTTTAACTTGCAATCCTTATGCCTCTGCCTCCCAAGTTGCTGGGATTACAGCTGTGTGCCACGGTGCCCAGCCAATATAGTTAATATAGTCTTAATCACATTCTTATTATAATGATAACAAGGACTGAGTTCTATAAACATTTATGCCTCCTGAACCTACTATAAGGTACCTTTACAATGTAATTGGAACAAAGTAGGGGCTCAAAATTTTTTTTTAATGAAATGCTCATGAATTAATGAAAGTACTAATTATGAATGATTTATTCAATTCCTTTAAAGGATATCCTCATTTCACAATTCTAAAAATATTTATTTCACATTTCAAAGAGCCCATGCATAAGGAGCTCTGTGAAAGTTGTCAGGTGGAACTTTCCAACATGCAGGTCCAAACAACATGGAGTTACTCTGACACATCAGGCTATTTCCTTTATAGCACTTTCAAAAATCTTAAAGTATTTTGATTGTATCTTTGTTTTATGTGTGTTTCCTTCTTTAAATGTAAGCTCTACCAGAGAAGCTCACCTGTTGAATTTAACTGTAAATCCTCAGTGCAGAGAGTGGTGGCTGGCTCATACTTATTGCTAAAAATTATGAATTTATCTAGACTCAAACAGGTAATGGATTTTAAAAATCAAGTTATATATCTCTATTATGAAAAAAATAGATGAGGCTTTATTTATGATAAAAATAGATAATACAGGGTAGAATTTTTATGAATAAGGCCTTATCGATGATTTCCTGCTAATAACAAAGAAATAGTATTTAGACTCTTGTGGTGACACAGGACTAGATTTTTATTCCCATCTGATTTTTGCAAAACCTTTTATCCAAAAGGTTTCTAGAGTCAGCATCATCTTACATGTGAACAGCATGAGGCCCAGAACGGTTATACACCATACCCAGCATCCCACAGTTGGCTCAGGATTTGAATCAGTCTATGAAGTGCCTAACCTGTGGTTTTCCCATTAAGTCACCAAATGGCATTCTTCATTTTGTAATTAAATTTAATTTTTTCAAAAACCCAAAGTATGACAAAATGTAAAGGCTTTTAAGATTTTTTTTTAAATGTAGTTCTAATGAAAATTAGAAAATAAAGATATTCTAATTTATCTCAGAACAGATGTATGAAATGATAATGTCTCCTGTCTGGTATTTGGCCAGGTGTCAAGCTAAATTATATCCTAATTCTGTATTAATTATGACTTACAACAAACTATGTAGACCAAAAGCAAGAGCGGATGTTAGATAATATACTTGTCGATTATGAAAATAAGGAAAATATGACATTTTCTTCCTTCATATCACCACTATTGACCCCAGAATATTGTGAAGAATTATTCTCTTGAGATACAAAGGGAGCAATAAAATGAAATGGTTTCCGTTTTGTTTTCTATGGAAACTTAACCTTCTGTTTTCTGTGTACACAGAGGAATAAATGTCACATTGCCAGAATTATTCCAAAGATTTATATTATACTTCATACTTCAAATAAAGACATCTCCCTGTAGGCCAGTTTGTATGAATTTTTCCAGTGAGCATTAAAAAAAAGAAAAATAAACCTAAGGTCAAAATTACCTTTCTGAAGAATTTATGTAATAAAATGCTCCTTTTATATAAATTCCATAGGAATATCAATAGAGCTCTTTTTAAAAAAAAGAATGAATAAAATGACCTTAAATTTTATATTGAATAATAAAGTCATCAATAGCCAGAAGCTTCTGAAAAAGATGAAGAAAAGTGGAGCCATTTTTTGCAGATCCATAAGATTGAGCCTTTATAATCAAGTCTATGGTAGTCCAAGGGGACAAACAAGTATATAGTGAATGAAATGATAAATCCAGAGGGAGGTAGAAGCATTAATGAGAATTGTAACACGACAGAGGTAGACATAGTGCTGGGTGGGGTGGCAAAGCTCCCGTGATATAGCTGCAGTACTGCTGGATGAAGAAAATATGGAAAACTGTGCCCCTGTTTCATATCATTGCCCAAAATATCTTCCAAGATCATCTTAGGAAAAAAACAAGGAGGCTAAAAATACATCTGAAATTTAGGAAGATTTTCTTAAGAGTAGAAATTCAGAAGTTATTCAAAAGATAAGGAAATGATTGACAACATTTTAAAAAATCACTTTGAAAGATGAAAGATGAAAATCAAGAAAAAAATAGATTGGGGAAAAAAATGTTCAAAATGGGTGGCAAAGTATTATATTTATACAACATGATTTTAAGAATTCTCAAAACATAAGCACCAATAAAAAAATTGTCAAAGAATATGAAGGGGCAGTTCATAGAGGAGTGATATAAGTGGCTAAGAAACATGAACCTGGTTATCTTCACTACTTGGCAGGGAAATATTAATTAAATTAATAAAGAGCTATTCTTGAATGCTCATCCGACTGGAAAAAATTTTAAGACTAACACCCATTGCTCACAATAATGTTGAAAAAAAATATCAAAATGTGAAAATTTCCTATTTAGGAGGGAAGCAGTTTGGCTATATATTACAATAAAACTGGCTACACCACCCTTTGGCCAAGAAGTCTTCATTCAGGGAATCTATCCTATAGAAATAGAAGTGGCAAAACCTAAGAATGGGCACTTCAGAAATGGGTACTTCAGCATCGTTCATATAGGAACATGTGAGAAATGAAACCAACTCCAGATCAAAACAGGAAGCAGAATATTTTGCACAAAAACAAGGACAAATATTTATGTATATCAATATATGTGTGAGGCTATATTGATATTTAATTTTTAACAATATATTTAATTTTTTTTAATTTAAAAAGTTTAAAATACCTCAATAATTGATGTGATCCAATTTAGGTAAAATTACATATGTTAAAAGTCACCTCAGATTTTTCAAAGCAAAAACCAAAGTCCCCTCCTGTCTCAGGTGTTTGAAGGTTTTTTTATAGCCATTCTGTAACTGGAAGCAATGGTCAATTACAGGGTCCACAAATCTGTCTCTTCTGAAATTAGAGTGGTTATTCACTATATTTTCAAACAGTTTAAGGAAATTTGGCTTTGTTACCATAAAAAATGGGTGAACAAAATTCAGTCAGTACTGAAAACACAGTGGGCAATTTATCTAACAATCAATTATTATTCTCATCACTACGTAAATTTGAAATAATGTTAATATGTGATGCTGTATGACAGCATTTTGGCAAAACCATGAAGACTGTTTGTTCTGATTTCAGATTTTTCTTTTTTGTCTCATTTAGAAAAACTATTTCACACACCTAAAATCCTTCTTGCAGATATAATAGACTTGTCCTTTCTGATTGAATAAAGTCTCCAGAGAGCACTATTTCTGATATTAATAGATGGTTTTCCAATGTCCTCTGACTGCATCAGTTTCCAGAAGATAGGTGATCTCATCTTTGTCTAGTACTGCAGCCATTCTGAACTTAAATCTCTGGCAGGTCTTACACGACTAGAGCCTAGAGCCTAGGAAAGGCTTTTTGCCCATGTCATTCGGCACCCCCTCAGACTTCATCCTTCACAAAGGGCACATCTGTGCATATTTGACACATAATTCTCTCTCATTTCCTTATTTGATTGTCAAACCCACCAAAGACCATAAAAAGCCAATTTGAAGGGAAGTCAGGGGCTGCTGCAGGAGTAGTGAGCCCCAGAGTTTAAAAGCACCTAGTTTATTTATATGTAAAATGGTGACACCACGGTGCTCATATCATGGGTTGGTTGTGAACATTGTGAAGTGCTGTTTGTGCAGTGCTTAGCTAGTGCTTGGCAGGACACTCAATAACCCTCAGCTACTATCCTTAGAGACACAAACCACCATCAACATTGAACCAAATATATTCTCACAGCAAGGTGGTGGTCAGAAGATCTCCTGAAAATAAGAAGTGCAATTTTTAAAAAGCACAGAAATCTTTAGTGGAGGGATGAAGATTGCATAAGGGGTCACAGGATTGTTCCTGAGTGTAATAATGCATAAGATAACCAAAAGACACTCAAGAATTTCGATTTGGGTTACTGTAAGAAAACTGAAAAGTGATGCAATTTGAAATGATTCCTTATAAAATATTTATATATTTTTCTTTTTTTTTAAAAAAAATTTGTTGCTTAATTCCAAGTTATTAAAAAAAATAAAAACAAGTTATCTAAAAGATTGCATGATTAATTACTTGAGGGTGGTAGAAAATTCATTTGTGTACAATTCTTATAAATGTTATATTTTTCTATAGTTTTTTCATAGGATGCCCTCAAATACGTGAACTGTAAAGAATTTTGACTATGATACCTTAAAAATTAAAAACCTAAATCATGACTTCATAGTACTGAGGTTTTAGTTTAGAAGTTTCCACACATATCACAAAATCCTGTGAGATAGACCTTCTTAGGCTCAATTTAAAGATGAGGAGACAGAATCCCAGAGAAATTAAATCTATGTTGTTTTTCTATTATTACAAACCAGTACAAATTTAGCAGTTTAAAACAACTCCCTGTAAATGTTTGTAGGCTAGAAAAAAACAGTGGGCTCAAACCAAGATGTTAGATACTATTATGAAATTTGATTATGGTGATGGCTTCACAATTCTGTGAATATAAGGAAACTCTACTTAAATAAGCAAATTTTATGGTATGTCCTTTATTGGGCTCATATCCCAATGAACCTGTTAAAAATCTACCAGTTGTTTCAGTGGAACCACAAGAAGGAATTTTCAATCATTTCATTTGTGAAAAGCGTAGAATCTATTATAAAAATACTGCTGAATGCATTCTTTTGTTTGTACAGAGCATTGACATTCTCCTAGAAAGTATTCCTTGACAGACTGATACAGGCCAGTGTTTTCCCTTCTGCATAGGCTGAACACTGTAGCAGAGCCATCAAAAGACCTGGTCCACAGGGCTCCATCCACAGATGAGAATGGATCCAAGATGGACCATTCATCTTCTGCCAAAGATATTTTGGGCTGGACCTGGAGGGTAAGATCTCTTTTCCCTGGGTGAAGGGCAAAAAATAAATAAATAAATGAAAGCCTGCAGATAACAATACCTGTACTTCATTTCCATGGTTTTGGTGCCCTTCCATCTCAGAAACAGGAAAGAATTAAAGCCAGCAGCAGATGAAGGGGGAAGCTCCAGATTTGCCACATTCCTGCTTCTAGAGCCTGTTGGGCAAGGTCCCTCCTGCACTTTGTGTTGTGCTGATGTTTGCACTTGCTGGAATTGGGTCTCCTTCTTCCCACGACATTTCTGGTCTCAGATACACTCTAGAGAAAGAAAAATATAAATGCTTAGAAAGCTAAATAAAAATCTTAAATTTGAAAGTAAAATGTGAAAATAAGAGAATCTATGATGAATTTCTAAATGAGAAGTATGGATATTGAGTTTGAGAATTCAGAGGGGCTTGGGAGATACAAAAAGGGCCCTGGAGGAGAAGTAGCAGGACTAGAGTCAGAGGTTGAAGAGGAAAAACTTTAAATTTTTCTTGAGGATCATCATGCCACCTTATTTAAATGGATTTCATCTGGAGAGAGATCTGACAAAGATCCTCAAGAGAAAGACAAACATATTTTGAAGGGGAAAAGAAGCGACTCTCATTTGTGATTGTAGCAGGAATATTTTGTTTGAATGCCAAAGGGAGTATAGTGGATTTTTGTTATGCTGCCCTCATCCCTACCTCTCCCTCCCCATTGCTCTATCTAGAGTTCATCTAATCTTCCCATGCTTCCCCTCCCAATTCCACTATGAATCAGCCTCCTTATATCAGAGAAAACATTTGTCATTTGGTTTTCTGGGATTGACTAACTTCACTTAGCATTATATTCTCCAACTCCATCCACTTGCTTGCAAATGCCATGATTTTATTCTCTTTTATTGCTGAGTAATATTCCATTGTGTGTGTGTGTGTGTGTGTGTGTGTGTGTGTATATATATATATATATATATATATATATATATATATATAAAACATATTTTCTTTATTTGTTCATCTACTGAAGGGCATCCAAGAAATTGAACAGACACTTCTCAGAAGTTGATATACAATCAATCAACAAATATATGAAAGAATGTTCAACATCTCTAGCAATTAGAGAAATGCAAGTCAAAATTACTCTAAGATGTCATCTCTTTCTAGTCAGAATGACAGCTATTTAGAATACAAACAACAGTAAGTATTGGCGAGAATGTGAAGAAAAAAGCACACTCATACATTGCTGGTGGGGCTGCAAAATGGTGCAGCCATATGGAAAGCAGTATGGAGATTCCTTGGAAAAATAGGAATGGAATCACCATTTGACCCCGGCTATCCAACTCCTCAGTCTATACCCAAAGGACTTAAAACAGCATACTACAGGGACACAGCCACATCAGTTTATTGCAGCACAATTCATAATAGGTTTGTTTTTTTCTATTTTTCTTCCTTCCTTCCTCCCTTCCCCACCTCTGCCCTTATTTATTTATGGTCTCTTTTTCTTTTCTTCTCTTCCTTTTTATTTCCTTACTTTCCTTTCTAATTCATCTGCTCAAGTTCACTAACCCTTAATAACCTAGACAACTTGCAGTACATGCATGGGCCTTTGATATCTCATTTTATTTTGATCACTGGTCTTGACTCATAAAATTAAGTTTCATGATGTGGAAAGAATTGACAAAATGCTTCTACAAACTGCCTGTTTTTCCACAATTACTTTCTTCTGAATTCTTTCTTACAGACATATCCCTGAGGTAATAATTTTTGTAAATTGTGAATTCCCACGGGTGAAATCATCATCTTGGACATTTCAACAATGAACTTTAGTAGTCATTTCAACAATGAACTTTAGTAGCAAGGTTTTTCAACAAGATTTGTTGTTGTTGTTATAAAGAAAGAGGAAAAAAAAGAACATCGAGTTCCTAACAATGGGAAATGTCTTCATTGGATTTATCCAAAGAATCATCAAAAAAAGTCTTATTTTTGTTTTGTTCTGAATGATTCACAGGTAACTGAACAAAATAGTAGAATTTTAGAGAAGAAAAAGACCTCTGATGTTATTTAAACCCACAAACCTCCTCAAAGCTGCCAACATTCTGAAATTTGCCAAGTCAGGGACTGACTTGGAACCAAAACTTCTTAATTCTTGGGGCAAAGAATTCTAGATGATAACCATATTCTTTTCCTTGAAAAATAGCATTAAAAACTGCTTCATCCAAGGCATTTCAAAGTTTTTTTTTTTTTCATGTCAGTTTTGTATCAGTCAGCACAATTGACTATAATTGGTCAGAAGTAGCTTATGTTTTTGGTCTCGATTTTGATATCTTCTAAAATGTTTGCATGCAAGGACAATATGAAAGTTTTATAATATATGATTCACAAATGTCTGAGTGAAAATCTTCAAAAACTATAAAATTCAAGTGTAGAGGGAAATGTCTTAAACAGACAAAATACAGAGGCACAGCATAAAACACAACCCATTTTAGATGAGATAAGGAATGACAATATTTAAATGATAAACTTGGATAGTTTTTGTCCTAGCCTCTCCTGTAATTGGACCTGATATGGGTTCCAATCGGATTCTCTTGAATTTCCTTTTCTCCGCTCTTTTGGAAAGATAATCTGACAATACCTTTATATTCAAACTTCAAAACATACATATCTTTAGACACAATGATTCCACCCTTGGAAATACATTTCACGAGATAAAATCACCTGAGTGCTTATCTGTACACACACACACACACACACACACACACACACACACATATACACATACACATGGGTGCATATGGATGGTTATTGTATTATTATGTATTATTTTTATAGTAGCAAAAACTGGAACCAGAATGAATAAACTGAATTAAGCATATCTCTATTAATATTTGTTTAACATAATTTGAAACATGATAAAACTTTTTGTTAGGAATAAACACCTAGAAAAAGACTCTTTAGAATGAATTAAGAGCTTTTATGAATGTGAACAATAAATCTAACGATATTAATTTTGTGTATTACAGGAATAACATTCAGATATGATGTCTAATTGCAATTAAAACATTTTCACCTGGATAATTATGTTTTGGAAGAAGACAAAATTTATCATCTTTTTTTACATTTCATTTATTTTTAATTGACTCATAAATATTGTGCATACTTACGGGGAACCATGTGATGTTTCAATCGTATTTCAATCCATGTAATTGAACATTGTGTAATGTTCAAATCAGGGTAAACACATCTCTATCCTCACGTGTCTATCACAGTGAATTCCCATTCTCTGTAGTCACCTTAGGGTGCAACAGAGCACCAGGACTTATCTCTGCTAATGACAACTTGCTCCCAGTGGATCAGCCTTTCTTGTTCCACCTTTCCTTCCCTTCTCCCCCACCTCTGGGAACCATTATTTGAGATCAACTTTGTGAAATTCCACAGGAGTGTGGGATCCTGTGGTATTTCTCTTCCTGTGCCTAGTTACCTGGCTAAAGTGAGCACCATGACCTGTCTGGTGGACCCTGGGAGCCCTGAAGTGGCAGGGAGAAGCCACTGAAGACAGGTGTGTGAGACACCTTGCAGGTTTTCCTTTGAACCTACCCTTGTTTATCTTTTTCATGTCTTTAATATGCTACCCCCAGCCCAGTGCCGTCCAGATGAATCCCTCCCTGCAATACAGAGTAGACCAGGGTGACGCAAATAATGGACTGAAAGAAAATTCTTTTTTGTTCCAAGAGTAACATAACTTTCTTTTAGGTACATGGACAAACTTGACAATTTTCTTTATCTCTTGTCCCCATCACTGCTAAGGTTTTTTTTTTTTTTGTCAGAGCGTATTCAGATATAGATTTGTTATTAAAGAATCATTTTTCTTTTATAACATTTTTGGGAAATTTTTATAATTGATCCAAGAGCAATTTTATACCTAGTTTCAAGTTTCATTAATTTTTATTATTCATAATAATTTTCCATGCAATTTCTTGGTCATCCTGGAATGTTTTTTATTATGGTTCTTATTTTTCTTATTTATTCTCACTTATCTCTTAGGTAGAACACACCACACGTAATCTTAAGACACTCCTGTATTGCTTCCTGGCACTTTGTCTTTTACATAAGAAAGAAGATTGTGATGACATAAAGATTATTTTATTTTAAAGGCTACTTTTCCTTTCTTCTTGGAAATGTGTAGATTTCATTCGTATCACCATTCAAAATAAAGAGTACCTCAATATATTTTAAACATTATAATGCATAATTCTTTCACTATTACAAAAAAAACCCCACAGGGCTACTTTGGAAAAATGAGGAACTATTCTGCCCTGAAGGCATTTCCAAGTATAGAAGAAGATTAGGTAAAGACCCTTCTTCAGATATAAGGAACCAAGGAGTTCAGTTTATCTCTAGGGTTCTTTTTTGGTGGTCACAGCTTTTGCAAGCTATATTATGGACAGGCACTGTCCTAATTCATCTGCTTATTCTGATTACAATGTCTCGTTTCTAGGCTATGATGTGCAGTTGACAGAGAATATGACATCAGGTAGGAATGTCCACACTGTGGCACTCTAAGGAGAGAGAGAGGTGAGAATGCAGCAGGACGTCCTAGACCCTTTGGTAGTGTTGAGGATTTATACTGAGTCTAATAATGGAAAACCTTGGGAAAGATTTACATAGAAAGGAGCAGTCTGGATTTGTGATTTGCAAGTATTCTGGCTGGTGACAGGGAATAGCCATAGGGAGAGAAGAATGGAAGAAGAGCAATGGAGAAAGTAGGGTGGGAACAAGGAAGAGGCAAATGTAGGAGAGCAAGAGACCTTGACTTGGGAGTAGAGATGGAGTGAGTCCTCAGCAGAGTGGTATGTGGACACATTTTTAATGAATAGTTCTATTATTATTATTATCAGATCTGTGCTATGCAACAAAAAAGGGTCCTATGTTAAGCCATAAAGCCAAATAGATTGAAAGTTGAAACATTGTTTTACTAAACTCTGCAATTAAAAAATTATGAGGTATTAAAAATAGTGATATAAGAGTGTTCGTAAAGGGGCTGGGGATGTGGCTGAGTGGTAGAGTACTGGTCAACTAGCATGCATGAGGTCCTGGGTTCCATCCCCAGCATAGCAAAAAAGAAAAAGGAAATCAAAGCATGTTCATGGAGACCAGAAAAGAAATAAATAGGTAAAAAAAAAAATAACCCAATGGAAAAATGAAGAAAATTAATGAAAAGAAAGACTGTGCAGCTAATAACCACAAATAAGGAAATCCAAGTACATTTCTTAATCAGGGAAATGAAAATCAAAACTATAAGGAGATATTACATCATATTTTTCTGTGTGGAAGAACCCAAAAGTTTTTAATGTTAGTAGATATTGGGAAGGACATGGAAAACTCAAAACATTTACACACATTTCTAGTAGAAATCTATATTGGTACAAACATGTTGGAAAACAATATAGCATTAATAGCACAATGTGATAAACAGAATTGCTGTTCCAAAATGACCCAGAAATTCTACCCCTAGTTACATACACTGTAGAGCAGTTGTTTTCAAAGATGGTTTCTGGAAGAACTGCAGCATCGACATCTTTTGACAACTTGCTAGATATGAAAATCTTAGGCTTTGTCTCAGACTCACTGCATTAGAAACCTTAAAGTTGAAGCCCAACAATTTTGATTTAACAAGATTCCCCCATTCCCCAGGTGATTCTAATAGGGTTAAAATGTGTGAACCACTGCATGAGAGAAAATTTTCATGTGTGCTAGGAGGCAGGGGAAAAATGTTTGTAACACCTTTGTTTATAATAGTAGCAAACAAACCCATGTGTTTATTAATAATAAGTGGTAAGAAAAAATGTATAGCCACAGAAGATACAGCTTTATAATGGAAATGAATGAACCATCACTAGACACAATAGGCATAAATCACAGAAATATAATAGTCCAAAAAAAGGAAGAAAAATTAAAGACAAAGCTAGAATTACACATTGTTAAAAATAAAGAATATCTTATTGAAGGACATATTTGTAGCACACTTAGTGAAATCATATGGGAAGAAAAGGGAATGATGAACAAAATTCAGGGAAGTGGTTCTTTAAGAGGAAGCAGAAAACTGCACCAATCAAGCACAGTCTTCCAACTAATAAGAGCATGCAAGTGTTAAGCTGGGTGGGATGTGGTATTCGTGATAGATTTGTGCTTTAAGTCCTACACATATTTTACAAGTATTTGCTTTTATGTCTGCAGTATTTGTCAACAACCACAAATGCAAGAAGTTAGTAGTATATATTAAATCATAATACAATAACAAAAAATTAAGCAAAAAAAAAAAAAAAGTAGTGGACTATGTTCTTGAGATAGTCACACTTTCAGAAAGCCAATAAAAAAAGTTCAAGAAGTAAGCAACGTATGTGTTCACATCTTTTCTCCCATTTTACTCACCTTCTTCTTTTCTTCTAAGCAAAGGTACAGTAATGAAAATTAAAATTTATTCTAAGTGTAAAGTCAAACTGATTTTTAAAAATCGATCAGGTAGGAAAATGCACAAAAAATTAAGAAAAATAAGCACAGAAATGAGAAAGTCAGTCTTAAAATTTCTAAACCTCCAAATAAAAGATGGTAAACTGCAGTGAGGGACTGGGCCTGGGCATGTCCCCTGAGTTTTAATGAGGCAAGGAAGAGCTGCCATCTCTGCAAGAAGGGCAAGTGACAGAAGACAGACATGATGGGAACAACATGCTCTGTGCTTGGGTGACACCACAGAAATATCCATCTCTTTGTCCCAGACTCTGAATGGCTGTTTATGCAGGAAATAGGATTAAAATGCAGGCTGGCCATCTACTCCTCACATGTAAACTCGTTTCAATTCAGGATGACAAATGATTACAATAAAATATTATTCTGTATATAAGCACAGAAAATTTCTTTTCTTCCATAATTACATTTAGGCACTTAGAGATGGCAAGTTTCAATTATAAAAGGAAGAGTTTAACCATTTCTGTTTCATTTGAAAGTATGCTATCATTCGAGGAGTGTTTTATTTTGGCAAGCTAACAAATGAAGGCAGGTGTATGTGCACTGAATGGAGACAAACGAATTCCATGTGGGATATTGTAGGGTACTTTTGAGACATAAGTTATTGTGCTAACTGCATAATATGCTGTTTTGCCACAGAATAAGATAGTTATCTTCCCTACAGGATACCAGTTAGGGACAATTGAGACTTTACATTGTTCTGAATTAAGCATTGAAAAATGTGTGTGTGTGTGTGTGTGTGTGTGTGTGTGTGTGTGTGTGTATTTAAATATTAGGTAGCTATAATCCAAATAAATAAAAAATGTTATAAATAAGCATCTAAATAATGATTTTTCAATTTTGACACTGCTAGAGTAGAATATTTGCTCCCTGTGTAATGACTATTGGTATTTGCAGATGGAAACAGACCATGAGTGGTTTTTGAAAACACTTTAAATTTTTAACGAGACTATTTGCACAGCTGAAATGCAAAGGAAGTTTAAGGGTCCAGACTATTTGGAACATTTGAGGGGTCAATGAACTTCTCAATAAATTCTAGAAAGGCCACTGAACTGGCATTCTGCAGAAGTCTGTTATCAAGTGATTAGGCTTTTTCTTTACTTTAATATGAAGTAGATTCTCAAGCCAAGTGAGAAATAGCACTGACATCTAACCATCCAATTAGCAAATATTAAGAATAATTGGGGTGGGGTGATCAGAAGTAAATATTTTCATTTCTTGCTGGCAATTATATAAACTGGTAAAAACTGTATCAAAATCAATTGAGTAATAGAAAATAAGAGGCTTTGGTATATTTATACCCTTAGGTTTATTTATTTATTGCACTTTGAAATTTTATACCAAGAAAACAACAGGAATATATATTTTAAAAATTGAAGGCCTAAAGAGGGCAGCAGAAACAAATGGAGAATTTTAAAATTGTGAAATGCTTAAGTAAATTATTACATAGCCCATTTGTGAAGCAATATAAGGCCACATGAAGTTTATAAAAACTGCAAATTAATTTACTAAAGTCTAAGTGATAAAAAAGAACAAAAATTTAAATAATGCAATCATCATCCCATTAACCATTCCCTTAAAAATATTAACAGGAAGAAAAATTAAAAGAAAATTATGTAATAATAGCTGTTTCTCGATGATGAATGTGTGTGTGTGTGTGTGTGTGTGTATGTATAAATGTATGGATTGTTATCAACCATTTGTGTTCCATGTTGTCAATCATCTTTAAACATGTTATCAACCACTTGTATGAATTATTAAATCAAATGATTTCCTGTTCCCTCAATTTTAAAAATTGAAGTTTATGTATAAATGCAGAGTTTAAACTTTATAGCTTGATGATCTTTCTCAAAGTGCATATATACATTTAAGGCTATATATTTCCCTGTAAGAATGGCTTTGGTTTCATTCCACACATTTTGATTGCTGTATTTTTATTTTTAATTTCAAAGAATTTTCTAATTCCCACTCAATACCTTCTTTAATTCAAGATTACATGTGTGTTGCTTAGTTGACAAACATTTTAAAAATATTTAAATTATCTTTTCCTTGTTGATATTTAACTTAATTCTCTGTAGCCAAAAAAAAAATACTTTGTATGATTTCAGTCTTAAGAAATTTGTTGAGGGGCTGGGGATGTGGCTCAAGTGGTAGCACGCTCGCTGGCATGCGTGCGGCCCGAGTTTGATCCTCAGCACCACATACAAACAAAGATGTTGTGTCTGCCGAGAACTAAAAAATAAATATTAAAAAATTCTCTCTCTCTCTCTCTCTCTCTCCCCCATCTTAAAAAAAAGAAATTTGTTGAGACTTGTTTTATGGTCTAGAAAATTATTTTTCAGTTAAATGATTATTTGAAAAAAATGACTATTCCCTAATTATTTAATCATGTTGTTAAAAACATACATTCCTACTGACTTTCTATTCCCTCTCTGTAATAACAATAATTTTGCAACATAATTTTCTATTTAAATAATATCAGTTAGTCTTTCCTCTAATATGGTTGATTGTTTTAAAAATTTATACTCTAATAAAATACAAAATCTTGAATACATCAACAAATGTCTAGAAACATATGAACTACTCAAATTGAATTAGGAGAACATAGAAAATATAAACAGATCAATTTCAAGTAATAATATTGAAGACATTATCAAAAGCCTATCAACAAAGAAAACCCCAGGACCAGGCAAATTCTGAGTTCAGTTCTATCAGACTTTCAGAGAAGAACTAACACTAATTCTCCTCAAATTATTCCATAAAATAGAAAAGGAAAGAACCCTTCCAAACTCATTCTATGTAGCTAGTATCACCCTCATACCAGAACCAAAGACACATTAAGGAATGAAAACTTCAGGCCAATATTTCTGATGAACACAGATGCAAAAATTCTTAATAAAATATTTGCAATATGCATACCAAAACATATTAAAAATAGTGCACTATGATCAAGTGGGGCTCACCTCAGGTTTGGAAGGTTGGTTCCACATACGTAAATCAATTGATATAATTTGTCACATCAAGAGACTTAAAGAGAAGAATCACATACTTATCTCAATAGATGTAGAAAAGGCATTTGACAAAATACAGCATCCATGCATGTTCAAAACACTAGAAAAAGTAGGGATAGTAGAAACATACTTCAACATTGTAGAAGTATATGTGTGTGCTAAACCAAAGGCCAACATCTTTCTAAATGGAGAAAACACAAAAGCATTCCCTCTAAAAACTGGAACAAGACAGGGAAACCCTCATTTACCATTTCTATTTAACACAGACTTGGAAACTCTATCCAGAGAAATTAGGCAGAAGAAAAAAATTAAAGAGCTACCAATAGGAAAAAAAAAATCTATCCCTATTTGCTAGCAACATGATTCGATATTTAGAAGATTCCCCCCACCAAAAAAAAAAAAACTCCACCAGAAAACTTCTAGAACTCATAAATCAATTCAGCAAAGTAGCAGGGTATAAAATTATCGCCCTTAAAACAATTGCTTTCCTATACATCAATGATGAACCAACTGAAAGAGAAATCTGGAAAACTATCCCATTCACAATAGCCTCAAAAAAATAAAATACTTAAAAATCAATCTAATGAAAGAGGTGAAAGACCTCTACAATGAAAACTACAGAACACTAAAGAAAGAAATTGAAGAAGGCTTTAGAAAATGGAAATATATAAATTGTTATTGGATAGACAGAGTTAACGTTAAAATTTTCATACTACCAAAAGCACTAAACAGATTTAATGCAATTTATTAGAATTCCAATGATGTTATTCATAGAAATAGAAAAAGCAGTCATGAATTCATTTGGAAAAATAAGAGGCCCAGAATAGCCAAAGCATTCCTCATCAAGAAAAATGAAGAAGGGTGGATCACAAAACCAGATCTTAAACTATACTACAGAGCTATAGTAACAAAAATGGCATGGTGTTGGCACCAAAATAGACATGAAGACCAATGGTGCAGAACAGAAAACACAGAGAGAAATCCACCTAAATATAGTTATCTCATACTAGACAAAGGCACTATAAATATACATTGTAGAAAAGATAGCCTCTTTGACAAATGGTGCTGAGAAAACTGAAATCCATATGTAACAAAATGAAATTAGACCCCTATCTCTCACCCTGCACAAAACTCCAATCAAAATGGATCAAGAATCAGGGCATTAGACCAGAGACCCTGCACCTACTAGAAGAAAATATGGTCTCCGTCATGTAGACTTGGGAACCTACTTCCCTCAATAAGACTCATATAACCCAAGAAGTAAAATGAAGTATCAACAAATGGGGTGGTATCAAGCTCAAAATCTTCTCATAGCAAGAGAAACAATAAAGTAGTGAAGAGAGAGCCTTCAGAATGGGAGGAAATCTTTAACACCTGTATCTCAGAGCATTAATCTTCAGGATACATAAAGAACTAAAAAACACTAAAAAAACCCCCAAAAACCCAACCAATAAATGAACAAAGGAACTGAACAGACACTTCACAGAAGAAGAAATACAAATGGTTAGCAGATTACACCCATCTCTTCTACCTCCAGGCATCTGGGATTTGAGATCAAGGCTTTTTTTTTTAAAGAGAGAGTGAGAGATGGAGAGGGAGAGAGAGAGAGAGAGAGAGAGAGAGAGAGAATTTTAATATTTATTTTTTAGTTTTCAGCGGACACAACATCTTTGTTTGTATGTGGTGCTGAGAATCGAACCCGGGCCGCACGCATGCCAGGCGAGCGCGCTACCGCTTGAGCCACATCCCCAGCCCTGAGATCAAGGCTTTTGAACTAGTGAATTCCATGAAGAGCATGGAACTTTTCAATCAACAGAAGTCATGCTGAAAATGGGTGTTCCCTTGGCACCCTCATATCGCAGGGTTCCCGAAAGCAGGTCTCACTGTCCAGGTTTCACATAGTTCAAAGCAATGATTTGTTAACTACTCACCACATATGAACCTTCAGGAGTGTGTCTCCAATCACTGCCTACAAGGGTATCAACCACAAAATAACAACAGGGAAAAAATAACTGCAGCCAGTATATATCAGCTGGCTTTAGTCCTCAGTTCTTCAAATGCTAGCACAATGGACTCCATAGATGGAGTGGCAGAGAGGGATAATATGCACAGGCTGAAAACCATGGGTTGCCTCTGGTGAGGTTTTATTTAGCTACTCTCATGATGTGGTGCATCTAATCCCGTGGCACAAAGAATTTGTAATATGGTCCCAATTTAGTCTTCTCTAAGGAGACCAACAAACCACTTGGCTTCAGGTGACAGTATTAGACTCTTTCTGTTCAAGTTGATAGTATTAGACGCTTTCTGCCTTCAATGGTCAACAGTTTTTCTCACTGGGATTGACATTCTGCTTGCCTTGCATTCTACAGTGATTTGACCAGCACTGAAGTCATGTGGTGTTTCTGATTTATTATCACAGCAACATACATACTATCTCAGCTCACATGATCCATTTTATAGCCAATGAGATGCAACAATGGGACAAGCTCAAGATGTCCTTTGGTTCTACCATTGAGTACATTACTAAACGCTGCCACTCTAATGGAACATCATTTAGAACCAGTGGTATTTATATGATGTTCTTCCCTTGACGCATAAAAACACATAAAAACCTGTGAGATCAGGAACCAAGAAGTCGAAAACTGAAGTGTCTTCCCTGTCATCTTTTCCCATGATTTCTTGGTTAATTCGTGCTGGACTAGAGGTCCTATTTTCCAAGGAGAAGATGCTTCTAAGCTTTCTGTAAAACTAAAAATAGAACCACTACTTAGACATTTTAGGATTTTCATGCCAGTAGACTCAAAACAGCAAAGAAAAGTTTATTATAATTATGTAATAATGGCATTATTATATAGTCAGAAATACAGCAAATTTGGCAATCATATGATAACGAAATTATCATATGATTATAAATACTGTCAACACCATAAAGGGATATAGCTGCTATGTCCTACCTAATGTGGGCTGGAAGGGGCATGTCCAGAGTCATAGGATGTGCTAGATCCCAGGTCACCTCACAGTGTTTCGACTTCTTAACTGTGGATGGGCAATTACAGCCACCATGATCTGATACAGGTACCACCGTAAAACCCCCGTCCATCTGAATTATCCCACTGGACCAGCAATTTAGACTGGCAGATATGTTGATTAAGAACATAGGGAAACTAGAATGGGTAACAGAGGAGAGAGAAGATAAATATTGATTGTGGTCTCAAGACTAATTGGAGCAGCTGGGTCTGTGGCTTGTCCCATTAATGTCCTGCATTCTAAGTTTTTTTTTTTTTTTTTTTAATTTTTTAAATCTGCTCAGCAGAATGGAGTAACCTGCCACAGGGCACCAAAGGTAGATCTGAACAGAACCAACTTTACCAGGCAATGTTTTGCCCCTCCCATATCCCTGACACTGCAGTGTAAAATAGCGTTGTGACTTCTGGCTGCATGTGGGCTTGATATATATCAGAACTTGCTCTGCATGGCGACCTGAAGTGCTGGAGAATTGAAGACCCCTGAGGGATCCCTCAACCAGGGGAGATGGAAGCAGGTGCATGGATATTTTATCCCCTTCTCCCTCTAAGTTGATTGAATTTGAGGAATGGCTCTGCAGTCAATCTCCAATGTGGTCAAGGTCATTACCTATGGTGGTAAACTGGCTTGACAATGCTTCCTTCACTGTTCACTGGCCACCTTCACAATTTATCTCAGACCCCTGTAACCCTACACTGTCATTTCCTTCACTCACCTCCCTAATGAATAAACTCTATTTGTGTCTTCATGTCACAGTCTACTTGGGGTTTGACATCTGCTTTATCAGTGAGTGCCCACACCTTCGGTAGTCAGATCAGACAGTTTCTTCTCACCTTCTCCTTTGCAAGAGTTTCCGAAAGTCCAGTGGCAGGGTGTGGTCTCCTAGAGCAATGGAAAGGACAGCATTTCATTCCTGAGGATAGTCGATGTCCTTTGAATTGTGAAGATACACAAGGTCCCTTGCTTCTAATTCATCAGTCTGAGCCTGAGAGATGTTTTGTGAATAACACCTGTGGAGTACTCCACATGCCTGGAACAATTCCAAGTGCCTTCCACGTATTAGTTCACTTGATATCAAGCAATTTCAAGAGGCAATATGAAGTAGCTATGAGGCAACCTAAGATACAGAAGTCCAAAGAAATTAAGTAGATTGGCCAAATTCCCAGTGTTTGGGAGTCGCCAGCATTTTAAAAATATTCTTATCAGTTGGTTTCCTTCTTCAGTGTCAGGCTAGTTGCTCCCATTCTTTGAAGGTGAACCCATGATCATTGCTTTCATTTTCTCGATTTTTACTCTTTTAAATCTACCTTTTCTGGTACACTGAGCCTTAAGGGACTAGGTGATAAAGATTATTAGAATTTAGTATTCAAGAAGAGTAAGTAAGAGACCAGTGTGTGTCATTTGACTTTGCAACACCTGATTCGATTCTTCGAACGGTTTCTCAGGCATACTCTTACAGTTGAGGTTGCTGGATAAATGACTTGCTAAAATGTGAGAATCCATATGTTTATACCAATCAAAACCCTTGTTGGATGAATTTACCTCTTCCTGTTTCATATTTTTTATTCCATGTTAAAGATAGTTTCATTCTTTTAATTTTGTAAAACTTATAGTATCAGACTCTTTGGCTACATACAGATAAGCCTGTATTCAATATGATCTAAAAATTTTTTTATTATTGCTCTTTGCTCCAAAGCAAAACTAGAATGTGTGTGTGTATGTACACATTCATGTATATTATATTATATATATTTACTATTTTATATATATTTATATATTATTTATGTTTTATATATAACATATATATTTAATATATATCATATATAATACATGTACTCAGTGAAAAAGCATAATTTGAAACTGAAAACCAATTTACTGTTAATATAAACCACTTGTTTAAAATAATGAATCTTTTCAGGCATATATTTGAAACAATTATTTTAAACATAGACTTTTAGCTAAGTTTTTTTTATTAGTTGTTCAAAACATTACAAAGCTCTTGACATATCATATTTCATACATTTGATTCAAACGGATTATGAACTCCCATTTTTACCCCGTATACATATTGCAGATTCACATCGGTTACACTTCCACTTTTTTACATACTGCCATACTAGTGTATGTTGTATTCTGCTGCCTTTCCTATCCTCTACTATCCACCCCCTCCCTTCCCTTCCACTCCCATCTTTTCTCTCTACCCCATCTACTGTAACTCATTTCTCTCTCTTGTTTTTTTCCCCTTTCCCCTCACTTCCTCTTATATGTAATTTTGTATAACAATGAGGGTCTCCTTCCTTTACCATTCAATTTCCCTTCTCTCTCTCTTTCCCTACCCCCTCTCATCCCTGTTTAATGGTGATCTTCTTCTCATGTTCTTCCTCCCTATTCTGTTCTTAGTTGCTCTCCTTATATCAAAGATGACATTTGGCATTTGTTTTTTAGGGATTGGCTAGCTTCACTTAGCATAATCTGCTCTAGTGCCATCCATTTCCCTGCAAATTCCATGATTTTGTCATTTTTTCGTGCAGAGTAATATTCCATTGTGTATAAATGCCACATTTTTTTTTATCCATTCATCTATTGAAGGGCATCAGGGTTGGTTCCACAGTCTAGCTATTGTGAATTGTGCTGCTATGAACATCGTTGTAGCAGTATCCCTATAATATGCTCTTTTAAGGTCTTTAGGGAATAGTCCAAGAAGGGGAATAGCTGGGTAAAATGGTGGTTCCATTCCCAGCTTTCCAAGGAATCTCCATACTGCTTTCCAAATTGGCTGCACCAATTTGCAGTCCCACCAGCAATGTACAAGTGTACCCTTTTCCCCACATCCTTGCCAGCACTTGTTGTTGTTTGACTTCATAATGGCTGCCAATCTTACTGGAGTGAGATGGTATCTTAGGGTGGTTTTGATTTGCATTTCTCTGACTGCTAGAGATGGTGAGCATTTTTTTCATGTACTTGTTGATTGATTTTATGTCCTCCTCTGAGAAGTGTCTGCTCAGGTCCTTGGCCCATTTGTTGACTGGGTTATTTGTTATTTTATTGTTTAATTTTTTGAGTTCTTTGTATACTCTGGATATTAGGGCTCTATGAAGTGTGAGGAGTAAAAATTTGTTCCCAGGATGTAGGCTCCCTATTTACCTTTCTTATTGTTTCTCTTGCTGAGAAAAAACTTTTTAGTTTAAGTCCCATTTGTTGATTCTTGTTATTAACTCTTATGCTATGGGTGTCCTATTAAGGAATTTGGAGCCTGACCCCACAATATGTAGATCGGAGCCAACTTTTTCTTCTATCAGATGCAGAGTCTCTGATTTGATATCAAGCTCCTTGATCCATTTTGAGTTAACTTTTGTGCATGGCGAGAGGAGGGGATTCAGTTTCACTTTGTTGCATATGGATTTCCAGTTTTCCCAACACCATTTGTTGAAGATGCTATCCTTCCTTCATTGCATGCTTTTAGCCCCTTTATCAAATATAAGAAAGTTGTAACTTTGTGGATTAGTCTCTGTGTCCTCTATTCTGTACCATTGGTCCACCCGCCTGTTTTGGTACCAGTACCATGCTGTTTTTGTTACTATTGCTCTGTAGTATAGTTTGAAATCTGGTATCGTTATACCGCCTGATTTACAATTTCTGCTTAGAGTTTCTTTTGCTATTCTGGGTCTTTTATTTTTACAAGTGAATTTCATGATTGCTTTATCTATTTCTACAAGAAATGCCATTGGGATTTTGATTGGCATTGCATTAAACCTATAGAGTACTTTTGGTAATATCGCCATTTTGATGATGTTAGTTCTGCCTATCCATGAACAGGGTATATTTTTCCATCTTCTAAGATCTTCTTCTATTTCTCTCTTTAGGGTTCTGTAGTTTTCATTGTATAAATCTTTCACCTCTTTTGTTAGGTTGATTCCCAAGTATTTTATTTTTTTGAGGATATTGTGAATGGAGTGTTTTTCCTCATTTCCATTTCAGAAGTTTTGTCCCTGATATACAGGAATGTCTTTGATTTATGCATGTTGATTTTATATCCTGCTACTTTGCTAAATTCATTTATTAGTTCTAGTAGTTTCTTTGTAGACCCTTTTGGGTCTTCTAGGTATAGAATCATGTCATCTGCAAATAGTGATAATTTAAGTTCTTCTTTTCCTATTTTTATGCCTTTAATTTCTTTCATCTGTCTAATTGCTCTGGCCGGTATTTTGAGAACTATATTGAATAGAAGTGGTGATAGAAGGCATCCCTGTCTTGTTCCAGATTTTAGAGGGAATGCCTTCAATTTTTCTCCATTCAGAATGATGCTAGCCTGAGGCTTAGCATAGATTGCTTTTACAATATTGAGGTATGTTCCTGTTATCCCTAGTTTTTCTAGTGTTTTGAACATAAAAGGATGCTATACTTTGTTGAATGCTTTTTCTGCGTCTATCGAGATGATCATATGGTTCTTATCTTTAAGTCTATTGATGTGGTGAATAACATTTATTGATTTCTGTATATTGAGCCATCCTTGCATCTCAGGGATAAATCCTACCTGATCATGGTGCACAATTTTTTTGATGTGTTTTTGTGTCTGATTCGGCAGAATTTTATTGAGGATTTTTGCATCTAGGTTCATCAGAGATATTGGTCTGTAGTTTTCTTTCTTTGAAGTGTCTTTTTCTGGTTTTGGAATCAGGGTGATGTTGGCCTCATAGAATGAATTTGGAAGAGCTCACTCTTTTTCTATTTCGTGAAATAACTTGAAAAGTATTGGTATTAATTCTTCTTTAAAGGTTTTGTAAAACTCCACTGTATACCCATCCGGTCCTGGGCTTTTCTTGGTTGGTAGTCTTTTAATTGCTTCTTCTATTTCATCCATTGATATTGGTCTGTTCAAATTGTGTGTATCCTCCTGACTCAGTTGGGCAAATCATATGACTTAAGAAATTTATCGATGTCTTCACTATCTTCTATTTTATTGGAATATAGGGTTTCAAAATAATTTCTAATTGTCTTCTGTATTTCTGTAGCATCTGTTGTGATATTGCCTTTTTCTTCCTGTATGTTAGTAATTTGAGTTCTCTCTCTTCTTCTCTTCGTTAGCATGGCTAAGGGTCTGTCGATTTTATTTATTTTTTTGAAGAGCCAACTTTTAGTTTTGTCAATTTTTTCAATAGTTTCTTTTGTTTCCATTTCGTTGATTTCTGCTCTGATTTTAATTATTTCATGCCTTCTGCTACATTTGCTGTTGTTTTGCTATTCCTCTTCTAGGGCTTTGAGATGAAGTGTGAGCTCATTTATTTGTTGGATTTTTCTTTTTTTGAGGAATGACTGCCAGGCAATGAATTTCCCTCTTAAAACTGCTTTCATCGTGTCCCATAGATTCTGATATGTTGTGTCTGTATTTTCATTTATCTCTAAGAATTTTTTTATTTCCTCCTTTATGTCTTCTGTAACCCATTGATCATTCTGTAACATATTGTTTATTTTCCATGTGATGTAGGATTTTTCCTTCCTTCTTTTATCATTGATTTCCAGTTTCATTCCATTATGATTAGATAAAATGCATGGTATTATCTCCACCCCTTTATATTTACTGAGGGTTGCCCTATGAGATAATATATGGTCTATTTTTGAGAAGGATCCATGTGCTAGTGAGAAAAAAGTATATCCACTTGATGATGGTTGATATATTCTATATATGTCAGTTAAGTCTAGGTTATTAATTGTGATATTGAGTTCTATAGTTTCTTTATTCAACTTTTGTTTGGAGGATCTGTCCAATGGTGAGAGAGGTGTGTTGAAGTCATCCATAATTTTTGTGTTGTGGTCTATTTGATTCTTGAACGTGAGGAGAGTTAGCTTTATGAATCGCAGCACCATTATTTGTTGCATAAATATTGATAATTGTTATGTCTTGTTGGTGAATGGTTCCTTTTAACAGTATATAATGTCCTTCCTTATCCCTTTTGATTAACTTAGTCTTGAAGTCGATTTTATTCGATATGAGGATGGCCACCCCTGCTTGCATCCGAGAACCATGTGTGTGGTATGTTTTTTTCCAAACCTTTCACCTTCAGCCTGTGTATGTCTTTTCCAATCAGATGTGTCTCCTGGAGGCAGCATATTGTTGGATTTGTTTTTTTAATCCATGTTACCAGCCTTTGTCACTTTATTGGTGAGTTTAAGCCATTAATGTTTAGAGTTAATATTGATATATGGTTTGTACTTCCAGCCATGTTTGATTATTTATCTTTTTTTTAATTTTAATTTGGTTTGTTTCTCCATGATTAGTTTTCCCCCTGCCCTCTCGCTTTACTGAGGTACTTCCCACTGTTGCTTTTGGTTATTGTTTTTCATTTCTTTCTCGTGTACTGTTTTGCTCAAGATTCTTTGCAATGCTGGTTTTCTGACTGCAAATTCTTTCAACTTTTGTTCATCATGAAAGATTTTTATTTCGTTGTCGTACCTGAAGCTTAATTTTGCTGGATACAAAATTCTTGGTTGGCTTCCATTGTCTTTCAGTGTTTGAAATACGTTGTTCCAGGATCTTCTCGCTTTCAATGTCTGTGATGAAAAATCCGTTGTTAACCTTATTAGTTTACCCCTGAATGTAATCTGCCTCCTTTCTCTTGTAGCTTTTAATATTTTCTCCTTGTTCTGTATATTGGATATCTTCATAATAATGTGTCTTGGTGTTGGTCTACTGTGATTTTGTATGCTTGGTGTCCTGTATGCATCTATAATTTGTACATCCATTTCCTTTTTTATATCTGGAAAGTTTTCTATAATTATTTCATTCATCAGGTTGCTCATTCCCTTGGCTTGAACCTCTATACCTTCCTCTATCCCGATGACTCTTAAGTTTGGTTTTTTTATGTTATCCCATATCTCTTGGATGTTTTTCTCGTGATTTTTTTTACCAGCCATTCTGAGTTGGCTAGACTCTTTTCAAGATGATATATTTTGTCTTCATTATCTGATGTTCTGGCTTCTATTTGCTCTACTCTGTTAGTGATACTGTCATTTGAGTTTTTAATTTGGTTTATAGTTTCCTTCATTTCTAGAATTATTGATTGATTTTTTTTAATAATCTCTATCTCCTAATAAAGATACTTATTTGCTTCTTTTATCTGTTTATGTAATTCATTTTCAATGTGTTCTTTCATTGTTTATATTTGCTCTCTCATATCCTCTTTAAGATTCCATTCCATCTGTCTAAGGTATTCCTTGAGTTCTTTATTTGACCATTTTTCTGATGCCTCTAGGTCCTCCTGTATATTTAGGCTGTCCTGCATTGTTTGTACTCCTATTCTTCCTTGCTTTTTCATGCTGCTCATGTTACTTCTTGTTCTGTTTGACTGCTGAGTTACTGTTTACTCCTATAAATTTATTTGGTTTTGTGTGTCTCTGGAGTCTCTCTTTTGTGATGGGAGACTATAACTAGAGATGATGAGTTTTGTTGCACTTTAATGCAGATTCATTCGTTTCCTAAACTGTGTATGGATTCTGATGGCATATAGCGGTCTGCGATTTGGTTTTGGGACTTATATTTAGGTCGAATGATGTGATGGTATTGAGGTTGGTATCTCTTGGCAACCTTAGAAGGTTGCTCTACTGATTTGGGATATTAACAGGAGAATGGTCTGGAGTATTTGGGGGTAGCTAGGGACTTGGTAGCACTATATAATTCCTCGGAACATTTACCTATACATATTTAGTAAATTATACATAAACAGCATCATGATGCTTGGGAGGAAAGGTGTTAGAAAGGAAGGGAAAAAGTCACTAAAGAGAATGAGAGTAAACAGGTAGAATTCAAGGAAAGGGGAATAAGGAAATTGAAAAGAAATGAAAAGACAAAAGAAAAAAAATAGACAATAAAAAATATTTAAAAAAATAATAAAAAAAATAAAAAATAAAAAAAAATAAAAATAAATTTTTAAAAAAGTCAAATAAAAAAAAATTAAAAAGTGCAGTCTTAGAGTTCAATTAACTTCTCTTCCAGTAGGTGGAGCTGTGCCCACGGGGCCAAGCTTCTCTCAATACGCCGGAACCAATCACTGTGAAGCAGCTCCTCCTCCCAGACTGGGCGGGGTCTCCAATCCTGAGTGCCTAGGGACCTTTCTTGTGTCTAGTCACTTCCCCACTTTTCTTCCAGGCAGGCCCCGCTCATCAGTGACGCTCACCACAATACTGGCTACACGCCAGGTCTGCTGCTCCCGGGAGCCCTATTTTCTTGAACGACTGTGCACACTCTCCCTGTTTGCCAGTCCCTCAGACCCTAAGTTTGTAGAGCTTGGGGCTGAGAACCCTCAGCAGTATTTTGCTTGCCCTCCAGTAGCCACACCCCCGGTAGCTGGTGCAAGAGACCTCAGTTGTCAGCACTGGTGGGAGCCGTAGTCAGGGGTCCCGCGCTGGGGTCCCGCGCCGCTGTTCCCTCGGTCTGACTATTGTGCTCATGGGAGAGCTGGAAGGGGCCCTTGAGGTTTCCCCGCTGTGTGGACAGGGAGGGTTAGGGGGTTACACACCTGCCGCCGCCGGTTTCTATGAAGTTATCTCCTCTGCCACATTCTGGTGACGTCAGTTCTCTGCCATGGTGATATCCCATGCGAATGGCGACAGTTCCTTCCCTTTGCCGGGTGACGGATGCAACAGGTGGGTCCTGACCGGCTCTCCCAAGTCCCGGCTCAATCCTGTGGCCACTGCCTATGGAGGCTCGGTTGGTATTAACCTCCGCAGGATCAGGAAAAGCCAACAAGTTGTTTCAGCGGGATCGGGATCGTTTAGTGCTGAGTCACAGTGGTTTGTCTGCAAGACGCAGGCCAACGGGAGCCTGAATTCAGCCGCTCCAGGCTCGGTGTGTGTTCTGAGAGGTGCAGATTGTTCGCCCCAGATCCAGGTCAGCTCAGCATTGCCTAGTGCTCCTAAGCAAACAGCATTTCCAGGGTTAAGACTCCCTATGCCCGTGCAGCTGAAGAGGTCAGAGACTTGATCTCTGCACCCACTGCCATGTTGGATCCTTTTTTTAGCTAAGTTTTAAAATGTGATATCTTTTAAAATTAAATAGTACTTTGAAATGTGGCTTTGTGAAAATAACCAAGTAGATGAGTAAATAAATAATGGCATTTCTATAATCAGTTCTTTCTCCTTGAAGACAGAATTACTCTAGGCATAGTAATTAATCACATTTCCACCAAAGTTATGAGAAGGTATTTTTTTCTTTCTTGTAGTCCTGAACTTCCACTCTTTTATAAGTCAAAATGCTGTCATATTTCACATGGTGCGGTTGTTATTTCATATATGATGTCCTGAACATTTGTGTGCTATTTAAATATGCATGATACTTCAGTGAGGTGTGATGGAATTAAGACGATTCATTGAGGAAAACGCTAGTTAGAAGGGAATACATTAAAGATTCAAAGTATTTAGCTGGATAATGACATTATTATCTTCTTTTCCTTGCATCTTCTCCTGTGTTCCTCCTGAAGAGAGTCAGCAACTGGAGACTTGGTTGGATAGCTACTGACGAGTAAGCTTTCTGCAAGGATGAAAGCTTTGAAAATCACTACAAATAAAGCATCTTGTTTTCCATTAAGTTACATTCAAATATCCATGTACTGTACCCTGTAATTAAGTCAAATATCAATTTTAATCACTGCATCCTCAGTACATAATTTCTGTAATGCAATTGCAACAGCATAATATAGAGCAGCCTAAATGCCCTATTTAAATGGAATCTTAACTGCTGGAAATTGAAACAGAGAAAATCACCATACCTGCATTCAAGCGGTTAAGCTGAGAGATTTATGTTTAGGAAAATAAAGGAAGAGAGACTGGCTTAATACACATATCTAACAAATATATGTTAAAGCCGATTTAGAGTCTCCCTACTAGTCTATGTGTATGTGTTGAAATAAGGATATCCACTATGTCTTGATTGTAGATAGCAGATGAAGAAACTCCTTAAAGACAGAACTCCCACTCTGTCTTGTTAAAAAAATACTAATCCTAAAATTAAGTTTGAATGCAGAAGTTAATTTATTGGGTAAAAGTATCTTCCCTTTGCTAGTTTTCCAAGAAAGGAGTTTGTACATTGAAAAAACCTCATAATTTGAAATGCAACTTGCAGATTCTCAATGAAAAGCAATTTCAAACATCAGATTTAAATTTTCTACAACATCTCAGGTGAATGTAGCCATGGACTTGCACACCACTTTGCGATAGTTCAACTAGGGTTAAATGCGGAGGAAAATACTTTAGGTAGCCATAGAAGTGGCGAAATAACTACTAGATGTTGCTATATATATTTTCTGTATATTGACACATCAAAGTGTTAGGAAAAAATAATCTGGTCATATCCTGGATGTTGCTAGGGTTCCTTGTTCCTCTCTTCAGCAAGCTGGCCTCACTTTCACACTGGCATTGTTCCAAGAAATGGAAATCATCTATGAGATATCATCATGGAGCTGAGGCTGTTCTAGAGTCTTGATGGAATTAAAAAAGGACAAGTTTTGCCAACCTATGAATAATTCATCTATTTATGTTCAGCTGAAATATCTCAGTGCTCTGTGTATGAATGCATGTGAAAACTACCCCTTTTGCTTTGTGATAGAAGGGACATAGTTCTCTGGGCACATCTATCTTGTCAATGGTAAGAATCCTTTCAGAATCCAACTTTGAAACTCCCATTTGGATTAGATTCATGTTCATGGTTTTTAAATTATTGATTACTTGAAGGCCAAAGCATCCCAATCTCTGTCATAGATGCATAATTTATCATGATATTTAAAAGCATGTGTATCTTAAAGGCTTCTGGAACTTTAATTCGATTCCTAATGACAACACATTTTGAGCTTTTTATGTTTTCAAAGTCTTGGCAAAAAGACAGGGCTTTTTGGTGTTGTGGCCTCATGTGGGAGCCCAGTATCTTTTAATGTCCCCTTTCTTCTTTGAATTTTTATTACTCCCCCCACCAAGACTCCTTCAGATCACCAATTCTTTGGTCTTTGTATATTCCTAAGACGGTTTCAGAGGCCCCTCCATGGGGCCCACATGTTTTCTTTGTATCTTTCTTGTGTATATTCTTCTTTTGTGCATTCTGCCCTTTTTGATTTATGCTGCTTGAGAAAACCCTTTCAGCCATTTACTTCCTACTTATTGTCTTATTTTCCTCTGTAGTGAGAGCCCCGTTAATTTATTGCTATGCTGAATTTTGTCTCTGATGCCTCTGGTATTTGCTGCACTCCAGTGGGGGGGAAAAAAGGGAGGAGGGGGTGGATAATGACAAACTTGCTTTCACTGCGGTTCTTGAAATGATAAAAGTTGAGTGAAGCAACTTCAAAGCTGGGGGATGATTCAAGTCTTCCTCTTCCCCAGTGCTCCAAGTCTGCAGCCACCACAATGAGGCACCACCTTCTTTTTTTTTTTATTGGTTGTTCAAAACATTACAAAGCTCTTGACATATCATATTTCATACATTAGATGCAAGTGGGTTATGAACTCCCATTTTTACCCCAAATACAGATTGCAGAATCACATCGGTTACACATCCACATTTTTACATAATGCCCTATTAGTAACTGTTGTATTCTGCTACCTTTCCTATCCTCTACTATCCCCCCTCCCCTCCCCTCCCATCTTCTCCCCCTACCCCATCTACTGTAATTCATTGCTCCTCACCCTGAGAATGGCAGCTGTGCTTTAGTTCAAACCCACAGAAATTCCAACTCACAGAGGGTCAGACAAGAAAAAGGGGCCAAGGAGGGCTGGAGAGATGGAAGGAGTTACAGAAGCTCCTGTGAAGCCCAACCCACAGACACAGGCTTAATGGAAAACTGTGGGATGAAACACGCTGTTTTCTGGTTGCAAATGCCCTTTCGGTTTTTGTCTCGATTGTTCTATACCTATCTTCTAAAGCGAGGCTTGAGTAATCTTTCTTAAGGGGTAATGTTTCTTAGCTTCTTCATCCCTGGACTATATCAGTTCATTATGAAGCATTTGCTCTTTTAGACACATGATACAAATCCGAATCCACATTGAACCTCCCCTACTATTTTCCAGGAAAGAGACAAAGTGCAAGAACACAAGTGTCTCATAAAGAGATAGCATGCACAGAAATACAAGTGACACACATGTAGACCTCCCTGCATAATTTTCTTAGATGAAATTAAATATATTTATTAAGAGGATTCCTTAGAGAACATATTCAGAAATAAAATCCAGGATTTGATTCAACAGGTCTGCATACCGTGTAGTCCACCTGCGACAGGACCCAGGGGTTATTGAAGACAACTCAGGACACAAGCCGTATCATACCTTACACTTTTTATTAAAATTTTTATGTGCAGCTGCTTTATTTCTAAATATCTGATTTGATCCTCAGTGTGCCAAAATTCCTCTAATGCCAGTCTTCACCTCTAGCCACAGAGGAGGCTACCTATATAGGCAGTATGTATCATTTCACGACCCTCTTAGAGGACTTACAGAATTCATTCATCTGACGTTGATTTCTTATATTGCTTTGCCTGTGTCAAACCAAGGTATGGCATCTCTATATTAGTCCAAAATTTCTTTAAGATGCATGCATGTGGGCTATATTTTGCACCTTTGAACAGTGGTGCCTGATGCCCTTCTGTTCCTCAGAATGGACAATGGCTGAGCCCTCAACTCCTGCAATACAGGGCTCACATGTCAGATTTTCTTTAAAGAAATCCTTGGCAAACTCCTAACAAGGCAAAACAGCCCACTCATTGATTTGATTCTGTGTCCTGCACCTTTGTCAACCACAGCCCCTTGAACACACTAGCACACTTGAGGTTTGCTTGAAGCAAAATAGGTGGGCAATATTTGTTGACTGGCTGATTGACAGAGTGACAGCTTACGTGCCAGTAAGTTCGTGTTCGTCTACTCTTGCTTGTGCATTCTCTGATCAATGTCTTTATTCTCTGAAAAGTTATTTAGGAGAAAATGAGAAGGAAAGAAAGAGAAAGAGACAGTGTTTTCCAAGAACCAATGGAGCGGGTGTCATAGCAAGTACTTACCACTTAACCTCACAATTACTCTAAAAGGCAGAAACTGTTAATATTTCTCTTTGTCAACATAGAAAAGGAGGCACTGAAAAAGTCATGAACTTTCCCATAAATACACAACTAACATGGAAACTGGATTCAGTCCTTATTTGACTGAGAGCTCAAGCTTATAATTTTGACCCTACCATTCCATCTTATCTAGCTAGTGAAGGCAGACTTATTTTTCAAAATCTTTTGGCTGACTTTCTTTCATGGAGTGTCCCCTGACAAGTGACTATATAGTAGACAGTTTATTAACCATTTCTTACTAAGTTCTCCAAAATTCATTTGCCTTCTCTTGTCTGTCTGAATAACTGCAGCTCAAAATTCAAGATGCATCTTTTCCAGAAAAACTCCTCCTTCCAATATTTACGTCCAGATGCAGCCAGCCCAGCAGAGGGATGAGGCTCCTGCTCTGGCCCTGGCCACAGCGGGATGATGTCACTTACTATGCTGTACAGCACCTGCTTATCTGGGTCTGAGTCTCCTGGTAGACTGGGACCTGAAGACCAGTATATTATTTAACTGTATATTCTAAATATGCAGCAGATATGTCAGCATGCAGTCAACAGTCAATGGGGTCATTCATATATTTATAAATGAAGTTGATGGAACAGAAGATTAACTGAGAGAAATTAAAGCTCTTTCTTTCTTTCCTTCTTTTGTCTTTCTCAGTTTCTGCTACTTGGAAAGAGGGTGAGATTGTGTTTACAAGTAAATTCCCCTTTGGAAGTAGTTATTTAATGCTATTTAAAAATATACAATAAAAACCACTTTGAGCTGGGCGTGGGGATGCACAGCTCTAATCCCAGTGGCTTGGGAGGCTGAGGCAAGAGGATCGTGAGTTCAAAGCTAGCCTCAGCAACTTAGTGAGGCCCTAAGCAACTCAGTCAGACCCTGTATCTAAATAAGATACAAAAAAGGGCTGAGAATATGGCTCAGTGGGTAAATGCCCCTGAGTTCAATCCCCAATACCATAAATAAATAAAATAAAAAAACAAATCAGTTTGGGTGGTCCATAGTTGTCAAAATGCAACCCAAGGCCTCTAAAACTTCTTTCTAGCAATAATATCCTAAAGTTCCAGCAGATGGTAGTGTTATTATGGAAAACTGGCATCCCTAGTTAAATAAAAAACACTTCTCTCAAAAATATGTTTAGTTTTCTCTTTCCCGTGAGCAACTAACAGGAGAGAGGGAACACAATAAATCTTCTTTGTAGAAACTATAGGTTTGAATTAGAATTCTTTTTTAAGAAGCCTCACTGACAGTTCATGGGGGATGGATTATAAGGGTTACTTCTCTTTTATAATGGATGGTGCATTTGTGTGTGTGTATTTATATAATTATAAATCATAATAAGTACATGTAAGTTATAAATTCAATCATATATTATGATATACAGTTGTACACATTATATGTTGGTTACTTTTGGTTAATTACATGTACAATATATATAATTTTACACATATAAAATATGTGTGTGATTTTTTTCCCTCTCTTCTTATTAATGATGGGCTGAGAAGCAATTGTCCTTCTTCCTACATCCACAGCTACCAATACTCCAATATTAGGTTAAAAATACTGTAATTATTTATGAATAAATCATTGTACCTTTCTGTGGGTGGAGCATCATGTTTGGCTGTATTTCCTTGGGATCAAATTCTGAAGAGGATGTGGGAGAACTTTTCCCCTTGCCTTTGCCCTACTTGGATGACATAATATAGAATTATTTTACAGCCATTGACATAAGCAATGACTCCTCAAAAAATTCCTTTGTGATTCTAGAGTGTCTTTAGCAAATCATTTTGTATCAATGATAAGAGAATTATTGTAATATAAAAGTTAACAACCACAAGTATTTTAAAGAACACACCAACATTAAAAAGCAATTTATGAAAGCTGATTTATAATGTAATGAGTAAAATAAAATTCGTTTGTATTAATTTAGGTCATAACTGCTTTTGAAATATCATGAAATACATGATTGACTCTCTTCCAAGTGAGAAATCATTCAGTAGAGACACAATACAGTGCTTTCCAAAGGAATTTCCTTTAATGGCCTGCAGATGTTATGCTCATTGCCAGCAAAAGACAGAATTTCATTTTTAGACATAAAACTTTGCATGAAATTCATCCCCTGAGTAGATTAAGTATTTTCACTATCATGAAAAAGAACATTTGGAAGAGAGAAAAAATAAATATTTCAAAAATTTATTACTGAAAATGTTTGTTAAATATTTTAACGATATTCCTAAAGCAATCCCTTAAATTGAAAGACTAAAAAAAGAATCAATTTTCTTTTGGAGAAAATGCTTTGAAGATAGAGAAAGAAAAATCACGAGACCTCAAAATCCTATATTTGCCAATCAGCATTTTAAAATTTCAGATAAAACATATGGAAAAAAAAGGTTTCTAAAAACGAAACATTCTGGGATGGGGTGTGGCTCAGTGGTGAGCACTTGCCTAGCATGTGTGAGACCCAGGGTTCCATCCGTGAACTTGCAGGGAAAAATCCTGTCAAAAGCATAGAATACCTGTGACATATTTTAAATGTGTATGTGAGTGTCTCACAAAGTGGTCCTCTGTTGACAGCCTCCCCCACCAGCTGGGGAGCCTTGTTCAAATGATGAGGTTGGGACTGGGGCATATGGGACTTGAGGGATCACAGTGGCTGTCACACCTGCTGGAGTCCCATTCCCACCAGCGATTTGGTCCTGCTCACCAAGACTATGGTGACATAAAGACATAAAATACCAGAGAGCAATGGGTTTAAAACTTTAGAGGAAGAATTCCACAACACAGAAGAGGTTTGCTAGTAATTCTGTAATTGCTAAAACCTACTTTATAAACGCAGGTGCCAAGTCCTTACTTTCAGGATTCTAAATTAACAGAGGACTTGATCCCCCTCTCTCTGGATTCCCCCCGATTTTGGGGTGCTGAGTTCTAGTTCAGCTGAATTATTTCCTTCAAGTATACAATTTTCTTTCTTGCTTCTGGCCCTCCATATATAATGTCCCCTCTGCCTGGAAAACTCATCACTAACCCTCTCCCCGCCCTGTGCAGCCTTTACCTGGGACTCTTGAGGACAAGATACCCAGATGTGGGCTTCCATAGGATTTTGCCTTTCCCAGTCCCAACAGCTGCCATGGCCCCTTTGTTTACCCACCCTGGATTGTGAGCTTCCCAAGGTCACAAACCAGTACTTGCCAGCTCACCATGCTATTTCAGTGCCTAGCACAAGGCAAGGTCCTCAGAAATGTTTATGGAATGAAGGAAACATATTTTTAAATTCTCCCCATATCAAGAAAACAGAAACAACTTTTTTTCTTTTTCTTAATGGTACATTCAGAAGTGGAAGCCTTCTAACCTTAGTGTCTCCTTAATCTGCTGTCCCCTCATTTACCCCCTGGGTAAGGGGAGGGTGAAATCTTGGAGATCTGAAGGGATTATTTTTCCTTTCACAAGGTTTCGGTGCCCTCATCATACCAAGTTTCCCCGTAGCATTTTAAGTGCCATTAGCTTTAGAATTAAGACATGATCTAAATGAAGTGCTAATTTTAGAAACGGATTCAAATTTCAAAAAGGAAGAAGTGAGCCGAAGGTGAAGTTCATAGCACTCTTCGGTCTCCCCTTCTTCCCACCTCCCCCTGCAGAGCCAGCCCCCTGTTCCTCATCTCCAACCCACCAATGGGCTCAGTTCTGCTCAATTCTGGGACCAGTCCAAACCTCAACATAGGGGGTTTAAATATTTGTTACTGAATTGTCACAGACACTCGCCTTGAATCTGGTTTTCTCTGGCATTACTCTGACCTTTTGCTTCATTCCTAGAAAATGCACTTCTTGCCTGATTAGGAGACCCATCTCCTCACCTAAAGAGCATTCTGGAAACCAGATCCAGGGCAGCCTCTTGGAAGCTCCCTCCAAACCAGGGTTCTTTCCTTTGCTGCTTTAGCTGATACATTCCTACTCACACTTTGGCAGTTACAAATATGTTCTGCTCTTGTGATCTGTGAACACAGGCTCCCCAACCCCTTATTAACACTCTACCTGGAATACACAACATACCCCTGGTAGCTCTTTCTCCCTCTCTCCAGATGCAGATTGTGGAGTCCTTCAGATCATTGCTGACTACCACCATGTTCAGGAGTTGAGTTACCCTCTGTCCAGAACACAAGGTGTTCACATCTGTCTTGCTCATAAACTCATACTACATATGCACCTGTCACAAGATAAAAGACTTATAAGTAGTAGAATCATAAATATTGACATTGTAGTTGTCTGACCTCTACCTTTCCCCTGAACATTAGAAATTGATTTGATTTGCAAAGATTCCTGCCTCTGTAATGATTCCCAGGTAGCACAGTGTCTCAAGAATCCATTGACTCATGCATCATGAGATGGAATATGGATGGATAGACCCAACACAAACAGCAGTAGCCTGGCTTGTCAAGAGTCACAGAGCAGGATGGTGTTAACTTTCCACCATGACAGCATGGAGATCCGTGTATTACATGTTGTCAGGTGCAGGCCTGTGGGTATCTCTCTCTATTCTGTGTTATATCTGTTCTTTGTATACTAGTTAACAGATAAAAAAAAGTGTTAAGCTTAGAATTCAACCCTGTCTTGGAAAAAAATATGCAATGTAGATAATAAAATTGTTTAATATAAGGAAAATATTCCAGTTTATAAGTAAAGCAAGATTTTGAATGGTTTGTAAACATATTTTTTAAAAACCCTCTTGGGGCTTCATAAAATACCCTCAACTAATGAAACAAAATTGAATCAGAAGTGTAAGTCAAACTTTCCTCTAACAAAGCATCGCTGTTGAAATTGTGTTTAAAAAAAATTCCACAGGGTTTATGAGTCAATGATACTTCAGTGCCAGAAGCCTCTCTCTGATAACCTTGCTATAATGATGATTTTTTTTTCTGGCAACAGCAATTCTTCTTCATCAGGATGCAGATCACTTTTCAAATTTTGCAAATCATTGACGGGCTGCTATGCCTATGACTATTTTACTAGACGTTCAGCAGCAAAATGATTGGCTCTGAAGAATCACAGTGGTTTCATTTATGGACAACTGATATCAATCTATAATCTTGATTGCTATCTGAAGCTAGTTGAAAAAATTTGAAGTAAGAGAGAATATCATTTTTAATGAAAAACCATTTTGCAAAAATTTCCTTAGCATTTTTCCTTCCTCTTTTGTCGCAAACAGTTTTGGCTTACTTTTTGCCAAATTTGTTGACATACTGTAATCCATGTGTGCCAAAGGAAGATAACTTAGCACTGAATCCTTATAAGATTCTATCCTCAACAAATTATTAATTTTTCTTAATCTAAATTAAATATATTTTAACTGAAAACACAAAAAATTTACATATGAATGGATGCCATGGGATATTTCCATACGTCATGTAACATTTATATTGGGTTAAATACATCGGTCTTCTCAAACATATATTATTTCTCTATGGTGAAAAATTTCAAAATCCTTTCTTCCAGCCAGCTATAGAAATAAAAGTATGGGCTGGGGATGTGGCTCAAGCAGTAGCGCGCTCGCCTGGCATGCGTGGGGCACTGAGTTCAATCTTCAGCACCACATAAAAAATAAAATAAAGATGTTGTGTCCACCAAAAATCAAAAAATAAATGTTAAAAAATTCTCTCTCAAAAAAATTAAAAAAAGAAATAAAAGTATGGAACTTCTTATGAGCCATATTGTCACTCATATGGGGGAATATAAAACAATTGATCTCATAGAAGTTGAGAGTAGAAGGTGATTATCAATGGCTTGGGAGATATGTGAAAGTAGGATAGGGAGAGGTTGGATTAATGGGAACCAAGTGACAGTTAGGGCTATGAAGTCTGATGTGCTGTTGCACAACAGGGTCACTAAACAACACTTACATGGTATTTATCTGAAAAGGCCATACTTAGTGGAGAGAGGTAATACCTCTTTGTAAAGACCCCATTGTGGTTTTAATTTTAATTCCCAGATAATTAGTGTTATTGAGTCTTTTTGTTGTTGTTTCACATGGCTCTTATTCATTTGTATGTCTTCTGTTGAGAAATGTCTATGTAAGTTTATCACCCACTTTTAATTGGGTTCTGTGATTTTCTGCTCTGGAGATTTTGACTTCATTCTATATTCTGAATATTGACCGTAGCCGAATGTGTAGTTTGTAAACATTTCCCCTGTTTGGAGGGTTGCCTCTTTTCCTCCAATGATTGTTTCCTTTGTAATGCAGTTTGATGAAATCCCTATTTTTGCTTATGCTTTTGCTTTTCTATTTTCGTTTTTCCTTCCTGTGCTTTGGGGATGTTGAACAAAAAATTGTTACCTCTTCCAATGTCCTGAATTTAGATTTCCCCCATCTTTTCTTCTAATAGTTCCATGGATTCAAGTTTTACCCTTAAGTCTCATCTGTTTTGAGTTGATTTTAGAATTGGTGAGAAATATGGATCTAGTTTAATTCTTTGGCACATGAGGACCCCATTTTCCCAGTACCATTTATTGAAAGCCATCCCTTTCCAATATGTGTTCTTAGCCCCTTTGTCAGAGAGCAGGGGAATATAGAGGTGTGGGTCTCCCAGGAGGCTCTGTACCCTGTGCCTGTATGTCTGTATTTATGCCACTCCTCCTGGGGTGGTGAGTGCAGCTTTGTAGCTTTGTAGTATATTTTGAAGTAGGCAGTATAATTTCTCCCATGTTGTTCTTTTATGCTCAGGAAGACTTTGGCTACTTGGGGTATTTTGTGGTTCTAAACAAATTTCAAGATTGCTTTTTCTAGTGCTGGGATGGGTATCATTTTTATTTTTGACAGAGATTTCACTATGGACATTTTAGCAATATTGATTCTTCCTATCTGCAAACATGAATTTTCAATTTTTGTGAGTACCCTTCAATTTCTTTCATCAATTTTAAAAATGTTTTAATTTTAATTTTTTGCCTTTTCAGTTATGTTCATTTCCCAGTATTTTGTTCTTTCTCTTCATTTTGTTGTTTTGTTTTTGTTTTTATGTTTTAGTACTAGGGGTTGAACCCCTGAGTTGTTCTACCAGTAATCCATATCCCAACCCCGATCTGCTTTTGTTTTTGTTTTGTTTTGTTTTGTTTTTTGAGACAAATTCTCACTAAGTTGATTAGGCTGGTTCAATTTGTGATATTCCAGCCTTGGCCTCCTGAGTCACTGGGATTGCAGATATATGTCACCATGCCTGTTTTAATTTTCTTGTAACTCTTGTAAATGGGAACATTCTTGATTTCCATTTTAGATAATGCACTATTGGCATAAGCCAATTTTGTATGCTTCAACTTTGATGAATTTACTAATTAGTGCATGTGTGTGTGTGTGTGTATATATATTTTTCATGTATCTATATTCATATATCTATATTCATGTATATATGAATGAGTGAGGGGAATCTTTGGAGTCTTCTATACATAAGATTATATCATCATCCAACTGTGACAATTTGACTTCCTTTTTTCCAATTTGGATGTTCTATATTTATTTTTCTTACCTGATTGTTCATCCTAGCACACATTTAATGAAAGTGATGAAAGTGAATATCCTTTTCTTATTCTAGATCTTGGAAAGAAAGCTTCCATTGTTTCCTATTCAGTATGATATTAACTGCTGGCTTATTATATATGGCCTTTATTATGTTAAGGTTAATTTCTTCTGTACCCAATTTGTTCAGTGTCATTATTATGAAAGGATGTTGAATTTTATCAGGTGTCTTTTCTGCATCATTGACATGATCACATGGTTTTTGTTCTTCATTCTGCTGGTTTGGTTCAACACATTCACCAATTTACATATGCTGAATCAGCATTATATCTGGAGTATAAGTCTCACTTGATAATGGTGAATAATATTTTTAATGCACCATTTTCTTTTCCTTTCCCCTCCTCCCCTTCCTCCTCTTCCTTCTTCTCCTTGTCTCTCTCTCCCTCTCTCCCCACCTCCTTCCCTCCCTCCCTCCCTCTCTCTCTGTTTCCTCTCTCTCTCTCTCTCTCTCTCCTATTGGAGATAGAGCCCATGGACACACTTCTACTGAGCTACATTCCCCTGCACTTTTATTTTTAATGTATTTTTTAGGTCTCACTAATTTTCCCAAGCTGGTCTCAAAATTGCATTCCTCCTGTGTCAGTCTTTGATTGCAGCAGGCAGGAAGTGCCACATTGCCTCCACAATTGGCTAGCTTCTTGTTGACAACTTTTGCACACAGGTTTATCAACTACATTGGTTTTCTTTATTTTGTTATGTCTATACCTGGTTTTGTTCTCAGGGTAATGCTGGTCTTGTAAAATGATTTTGTAATAATTTCTTCCTCCTTAACATTTTGGAATAATTTGAAAAGAATTGATATTAAACCTTTAAGTGTTTCACAGATCTCAGCAGTGAAAGTTTTCTCATCCTAAACTATTGATCTATGGGAAAATTTTTATTAGTGATTCAATCTTAATGCTTTTTTGTATAATCATGTTTTTTTTGTATCTTCATGATTCAGTTTTGTTAAAGTGTTTGTTTCCATGAAATTGTCTACTTCTTCTAGATTGTCAAATGAGTTGGCATGTAATTATTCATAATATTCTCTAATGATCATTTGCATTTCTGTAGTGTCAGTTTTGATGCCTCCCTATTCTCTGATGTTATTTAAGTCACCCCTCTGTTTTCTTAGGCTGGTTAAGGGTTTGGCAATTTTGTTAACTTTTTTGAAGAACATACTCCTGTTTTCTTTTTTTTTTTTAACTCTTTTGTATATTTTGTTGATCTTTTGTATATTTAAATGTATATTTTATTTATTTGTGCTCTTACTTGAAGATTATGTCTTTCCTTCTACTAATTTTGGGTTTGATTTGTTCTTTTTCTTCCAATTTCTTGAGAGGCATGATTGGTTGTTTATTTAAAGTTTTTCTTCAAGTACAGTTTTTGCTGTATCTCTTAGGTTTTAGTATATTGTATCCATTTTCGTTTGTTTTACATAAATGTTTTATTTCTTTTTTCTCTATTTCCTTGGTCCATTGATTGCTCAAGAATAATTTTTAAAATTTCCATGTATTTGTATAGTTTCCAAAAAGTTTTTCTTGTTATTAATTTCTAGTTTTCTTTTATTATGGTTAGAAAAGACATTTGATAGATTTTTATTCTTTTAATTTGTTGAGATTTATTTTGTGGCCTACCATATGATCTGTCCTAAAGAATGCTTTATGAACTAATAAGAAGAATACCTAGTCTGCAGCTTTTGAATGGAATGTTATGTAGATGTCTATTTGGTTCATTGGTTCTAGAGTGCAAATTAACTCAATTGTTTACTTATTGACTTTCTGTCTAGCTGAGCTATTCATTGCTGAAAGGGGAATGTTAATGTCCTCCATTATTAATGTATTGGAGTCTCTTCTTTTAGGTCTATTAACATTTGCTTTATATGTTTTGGTGATCCAATATTGGGTGCATACATATTTAAAATTTTTATTTCCTTTTATTAAATCAATCACTTTGTCATCATATAAAGACCATTATTGTCTCTAATTACTGATTTTGATTTAAAGTCTGTTGGTTTTTTTTTTTTTTGGTGGTGTTGCTAGGGTTTGAACCCAGGGCCTTATAAATGGCAAGTACTCTACCAACTGAGCTATATCCCTAACCCTAAAGTCTGTTTATAATGTAAGTATCATTATTTCTGTTTCTTTGGGAATTCATTTGTACCTCATTTCATTCCTTCAGTTTCAGTATGTACATATCTAATAGGTGAAGTGAGTTTCTTGTAAAGAACATATTGTTAGGTGTTAGGGTTTAGATGGAGGGTGTCCCCTAAAAGCTCATGTGAGACAATGCAAGAAGGTTTAGAGGAGAAATGATCAAGTTATAGAATCTTAACCCAATCTGTGAATTAATCCCCTGGTGGGGATTAGCTGAGTGGTAACTGAAGGAGGGTAGGTGTGGCTATATTTTGTATCTGAGCTAGTACAATCCCTCTCTGCTTTCTGATCATCATGTGAGCTGCTTCCTTCTGCTACATGCTTCTGCCATGATCTGTTTCATCTCAAGCCTAGAGGAATGAAGCAGGCCTTCTGTGGATTGAAACCTCTGAACTGTCACCCTTTGAATAAATTTTTCTTCCCCTAAAATGATTCTGCTCAGATCTTTTAGTCACAGCAGCAAAAAAGCTGACTAAAACATTAGGTCTTATTTTTCTATCCTTTGAGTCATTCTATTTCTTTTAATTGGAGAATTTAATCCATTTATATTTATTGATAAGTAAGCGCTTAGAATTGTAACATTTTTAATAGTTTATTGTAAGTTCTTTCTTTCTTTCTTTCTTTCTTTCTTTCTTTCTTTCTTTCTTTCTTTCTTTCTTCCATGATAGTTAGTGATTTACTCTACTAGTGTATTTTGCTTCCTTAATTATCATTTTTGGTTTTTCTGTTATATATTTTTACTTTGTGATTACCTTGAAGATTAAAAAACACATCTTTCAATTATAACAAGCTGTTTTGAAATAGTAGCAACTTAACATGAACATAAAGATAAGAAAAGAAACCATGAGAACATTTTTTGGGGGAGGAAGGTATACCAGGGATTGAACTCAGGAACACTCAACCACTAAGTCACAGCCACAGCCCTATTTTGTATTTTATTTCTTACTGACTTGCTTTGTGCCTCACCATTGCTGAGATTGGCTTTGAATTTGAGATCCTCCTCAGCCTCCCAAGCCACTGACATTACATGCATGTACCACTGCACCCAGCATGAGAACATTTTTATTAGATAAAATGTACTAATAAAAAAACAGTATACTTGAACTTCATTTTTTTTCACACATTTTGAATATTTTGTCTCCTGTTTTGCATCTTTTTAATTTGGTTACCTCTTAAGATATTAATGTTCATTGTTATTTTTACTCATTTTTTCTTAGTCTTTATACTAAAGATAGGAAAGATTTATATATTCTGTTTACAATATTATAGTATTCTGAATTTCTTTGCATAGTTACTTACATAGTTTCTCTTACCAATGAGTTACATATCTTTCTATGGTTTCTTCCAACTCATCACTTTCAGTGTGAAGAACTACCATTAGGATTTCTTTTAGGACAGGTCTAATGGAGACATCTCTCTGTCTCTGTCTCTCTTTCTCTCTCTCTCTTTTTTTCTTTTTGGTCTGGAAATGTCTTAATCTCACCTTCATTTTTAAACAGCAGCTTGGGTGGGGATGTATCTCAGTGGTAGAGCAGTTGCCTAGCATGCACAAGCCCTATGTTCAGTCCCCAGCACCACTAAAAATAATTAATAAGAAAAGGGTAGCAATTTTGATTGCCAGTATTTTTTTTTCCTCTTCTGTGTTGTGAAAAATCTCTCTTCAGGTCTATAGGGTTTACTATAGGATTTCTTCTGAGAAATCTGCTGCTGTAAAGAAAATTTAAATACCCTTGTGTGTATTATGTTTCTTTTCTCTTGCTGATTTAAGACTCTTTATCTTTCACCTTTGAAGGCCTGATTATGTCTGACTGGTGAGCTTTGATCATCCTATACCTGGATATTTGTCTCCTTCTCCAGTTTGGAAAGTTTTCTGTTATCATTTCTTTGCATAGGCTTTCTACCCACTTGGCACTCTCATGTTTCTCTTGAATCCCAGTAATATGAAATACTTGCTCTCTTAACACCCTCTTTTGATGTTTCTGTGAGTTCTCTTCTTTCCTCTTAAATCTGTTTCATGCCTCCTCTATGTATTTTCAAATAACCTATCTTAGAACAGACACATTTTCCCCTTCTGTTTGATGTATCCTGTTGTTTTAGTCAGCTGGGACTAAAGAATCTTGGCCAGAACAACTGTAATGGAGGGATAGTTTAAGGACTCAAGGTTTCAGAGGTCTTAGTCCATAGAAGGTTGGCTCCATTTCCCAGGGCTTGAGGTGAGGATGAACATCCTGGCAGGAGCGTGTGGCAGAGGGAAACCGCTCATCTCAGGGTGATCTGGAAGCAGAGAGAGAGACTCCACTTGCCAGATACAAATATAGACACCAAAGCCACGCCCTAATCCCCTCCTTTGCCGCCAGCCATACCCTACCATTTTAGTCACCACTCAGTTAATCCCTGTCACAGGATTAACTCACTGATTGGGTTAAGACTCTCACAACCGGATCATTTTTCCTCTGAACCTTCTTGTATTGTCTCACATGTGAGCTTTTGGGGGACACCACATCCAAACTGTAACACCTGTTATCAGCACTTCTTGTCACGTTTTTAATTTTGCTTAGTGTATTTTTCAGTTCAAGGATTTCCGTTTGGTTTTTAAAACGTGTTTCCATCTCTGTTAAGTTTCTCAGTTATGGTATGGGATAATCTCTCTGTGATTTCATGAAGTTTGTTGAATTTTCTTAAAATATCTATTTTAAGCATCCAAACATCAGTTTGCCTATACTAGCTGCTATCTCATTGGCTTCTGATGCCTCATTTTGAAATTTCAGGTTCTTGATAGTTCTTGATATCATGGTGTGTGACATTGTTGGAGAAGTGAAAAATTAAGCATTTATCCCAGTCTCTCTAATTTGGGTTTGTTTGTGTCTGCTTCTCCTCCCCCTCCCCCAGAAATTCTAATTAAGTGTATTTCCTTTGAACCTGTAGTTATTTCTGCCATTTCAGTATTGGGCAGTACCCAGGTCCAGGTTGACTAGGAGTCTGCTATTGGTGTTGTCACTGTTTTAACACTAGAGGCCACTCCAAGTCCAAAATTGTCTCAAATATGCAGCTGTAATGTTGTTCTACATGAATTAGGGAAGTGCCTAAAAGGGCTAATTCTACTCCCAAGCCTCTCTCTGGGACTGAGGTAGGTCTAGATACATCATCCATAGACACTAGCCTGTTGTCAGTTATTATGGGTGTAAAAGGACCAGCATGGAAGGTCATACATGTGGCTACCAACCCTGCAATTCAGTGTCACAGTATAAGCTTACCATGGTTTGCACATCACTAGGGTACGGCGAATGTGACATACTATGAGCCTTCAGCCTGGCAAGACCCACAAACCACTACAGTGGTCCACACTGCCTAGCTGAGGTGGACTTCTGATCTAAGATCACTGCAACCAGCCACAAGTGATGATGGGTAGCACAAAAGTCTAATAGACTTTGGCCCATGTCTCCAAAGGGCACCATGGCTCCTGCACACACTCCACATGTGACCTGGCCTGGAGATGGGATATTGCACCTTCCCAGCTGCAGGTTTTATCAGCCCAGTACTGAGTTCCAGGCAAAGTCCTATCCTCAGTGGGTGGAGTCTCATCCACACTGTCACCTGCGGTTGAGATAGTGCTAGTGAAGGCAGTCCCTGGGACAATGAGGCTGATGCTAGGTTGGGCCATGCCTGAGTCTCACAGCCACAAGACCTGCATATCTCAGGGGTGCACCTGACCCATGCTGAAGCTGATGGTAATAATACAGCTCAAAACACAAATGTGTTCCACCAGAGTATAGGTGTCTGCCTGTGTGAGCACAGGCCTGGGGATAAGTTTACTGTGTAAGTTTGAAAGACAGGTGATGGAGATAGCTCCTTGGTTGCCAAGGATCATACTTAGCTAAGTCACATTTGAATCCCATAGCTACAATAGCCTGTGCAGTCTGGGGAGGGGTCCCACAGTTCTACTCCAAAGCTGTCAGTAATGAAGGCACAACTTGAGTCTGTCCCTTGGGGTGCAGGTCTCTCTATATAGTGATGCATTGTGGCTGAAGGCTGTTAGCTTTGTGCTGTGAATAAGACTTTTGGTTTAAGTCTGACTGAAGCAGGCGCAGTCCTGAGCTCCAAGACAAAGTCCTATACTAACCTTTGCTCCCCAACAGAAGGTACTGCCCCTGACCACAGCTGCGTGAGTTTGGGGGAGGGATGGTAGAGGCGGTATCTCTGCCACCTGCTTGATGTTGTTCAAGCAGCTCAGGCTACAGGTATTGTCTGGAGGTACAGATAGAGGCAGAGATACCTCTATAGAGGTAGAGATCATGGGGCACTCTGTCCAGCACCGGGTTTCACCATTGCAAGCTTGGAGCTGTATCTCAAGTCCAAGGTTTACTGTTAACTCTCTCTCTCATCCTCCAGTGAGAGCAATCTCTCTCCTTGCTGCTTGGAGTTTGGAGAGGGGCATCCAAGGCAACGCTTTCCTTCTCACCTTCCTCAATGTGTCTTTTCTTTTGATTATCCTAAAACAAGGCCCTGCCGTCTCCCATTTGGCTTCCCGAGTCCTTGCATAGCAGATGTGTCATTGGAATAGCAGTTTTGGTTGGAGTGAGTACAGGGAAATGGACTCTTCTCCAATAATTTTTAAGATCAAGTCAATGTCTTGAAGCATACGAAGGTGAGGTAAACCCGTCTCTGCAGGCCGGTTAGATTGGTTAGATTTTGGGATTGATGTAGATCAACATTTATACCTAAACTATAGCTCATATAAATTTACCAAAAGTGAGTGCTGTATTTGGCAGGTGAAACTTATAGCCAGATTGGAAAAGCATTTTCTTAAAATAGCTGATGAAATAAAGTATTCTTTTTAGATCTATTATTATAATATCTGTACATGTACACACAGAATTATTAAGTTTTTAATTACGTAAACTCAACTTCTTCACGTCATATAAAGAATCTAGGCTTTACAAATCTTTCACAAAATTCTCTTTCTTTAAATAAGTACATATGTGCATGTGCTATTTCTGTCTATCTATCTGAACAAAAAAAAATGAATAGCTTTGTAATTGAAGTATATAAGGATAATTAATGAATCTCTTAATTTCTTAATTGTTCTTTCCTGCTGTGGACTCTGGCCAGTGATATTTTATTTTGGGTAACAGTTAATTCAGTTAAATGAATTGGCTATTTTCAGTCAGCAGATCCTTCTTGGCCTCCTTCTGTGTCTGAGGCACTGAGTCAGGGGTGGGGATCAATCATTAGGTCAGGGAAAATTCCAAACTAATCATTAGTGTCTAGAGTCACAGGAGACTTTTCCCCATGATTATATCAGATTGAGAGGACAGAATTGCATTGCTGAATTATAACCTGCAGAAGTGCAAAAAAAGAATCAATCACAAATTTATCTCTTTGCCAGATAATCTAAAACTTTATCATTTTGTAGAGAAACAGCCCTTCCTACTATTGTGTGTCTATTTATACAGCTTCATTTTGAGACAAAGATATTCACTGACAGGCGGTTCAGAGTTTTGCATTTGGAAATTACCTGCATACAGCCATGGGTAAACTTGCCTATAAATCTATACACACCAATAAGTCAGTTGATAAGGAGTAAAGATTTCAACTATCTCCTTTTTTATGGTGACTTTACATTTTTTTCATTATAAGATTAAATTGTATACTAGGCCAGAAATTTATGACCATGGGCTGGAAGGATGAGAATTTAATGAGGTGTAAACCATACATACAAATTGCAACGTCAATGTCAATGTCCTTGTGGCTTAAGAGACCTGTATAACTGCATTATAAACAGGAACATAAAAGCATCTTGACACCACGCTTATAAATCAGCAACCCAAGGGTCTAAGAACTTCACGACCTACAGCAATCAGTTTCCATGTTTTCTTTTTAAAAATTCAGAATGTGCTCTCTCTCCTTCTGATCATCATGTGAGTTGCTTCCCTCTGCCACACTCTTCCACCATGATGCTCAGCTTCACCTCAAGCCCTGGAGGAATGGAGCTGAACTTCTATGGACTAAGACCTCTGAAATGTATCACTGTTTACTGATGATGCTGATGGAAAGTACAGATTATGAACTTATCTTGAGATCCTGGAGTTGTTTGTGGTCAAAGCTACTGGATACAATGGACATTCAAGTCTGGGGCTTTAAGTGTATTTTCTTTTCATTAGTTACAAATTGTATACTTTCAATGTCACATTTACAAAGTGGTGTTTGATAAACTGTTTTTTGTAGATATCCTGATAACTAAGACATGTTGAATAAATGGAAATGCTTCTCTCGCTGCCCTGACCTCTGCAGCCAAATGAAGTATTTCTATTGTGGAAGAGCATATAAAACAGCAGATAGAATACACTGATTACTATTCAAAATAATCACTTTATATCACTGTTAAAATTAATTTCAACTAATAAGCTAACAAAATATCACATCAAAAACAAATAGACTCAATTAAAAAAAAATTCAAAATGTACCATATTTATCCAGGACTTTTTTCTTGATAGTTGTCCTACAAGTGAGTCTGGACTGACTTCTGTAATGAAATGAAACAAAGATTTCATAGCGACTTTTGTTCTTTGTGTGTTTGTTCTGGAGCCAGATGTCAAGGGTTCAAGTCTCAGATCTGCTATTCTATGACTTAATCAACCCACAGCTTTACCTAAGTAAAAAGCTTATTTTCATAAGCTTCAGTCTCCTCATCTACAAAATGGGGAAAATAATAATTACGGTAAAAATGGCTATCTTTCTTTCTTTCTTTCTTTCTTTCTTTCTTTATTTTTGTATTGGGGATGGAACTCAGGGGTGCTCAACCACTGATCCACATCCCCAGCCCTATTTTGTATTTTATTTAGAGACAGGGTCTCACTGAGTTGCTTAGTGCCTTACTTTTGCTGAGGCTGGCTTTGAACTCACAATGCTCCTGCCTCAGCCTCCTGAGCTACTGGAAGTAATGTTAATCTTGAGGGTGTTTTTTATTTTTAGGAAAAAACTTGGCACAAAGTAATTCTTTATAGTTTTACTTTATGTAGTAACACTTGAAAACTCTGCCTAATTAATTAGAAATACAAACATATGTCTACTTCTAGTTATTTCACAATGATTCAAAACATGCTTATAATAGTATTTGAAACTTGGCTTTTTCACACAGATTGATGAAAATGTAGAGAAAAAGCATCTTTGAAGACAAAATGTTAATATCAAAGTTAGCAGGATTCCTTTTAGAGTGTTTTCTGTTGAGAATTGTGAGCTGTCTTTTGTTAAAAGGAAAGAACATTCACTTTCTCAGGGTTTACAATTAAGTTAAAAACTAAAAAGTACTTGACTGTCAAAAGTTTTGTTAAATGTCAAAACTAGAATATTTATTAGAATTTAATGTTTTATGGGAAAGGTTCCAAGTTTAATTTCATCACCTGAGTTAATAGGCAGGAATTTACATTTTAATTTGTTGTGGCAGTTGTCTCTGTTTTAATACTTGGGAAACACGTTTTCTCTTTATACAGTAGACATAAATGAAATTTAGCTTAAACATATGAATATGGATTCCATTGTTTTCCAAACGCACCTGATTTTAAGCATCACCCAAAATTCTGATAATTCAAGTTTCTAAGGCTCAGATCAAACCTATCAAATCACAAGCCCCAAAAGATTTTGAAATAAAACTTTAGGTGATTCTTTCAATCAGACAAGAACATAAAGAATGAATATATACAAACATTACTCAAAATGAGCATGTCTTTTACTGTTTGTAATTAATGTAAGACAACACAGACTTTCTAAGAGGGGGCTTATTATGCAACAGGGTCTTAACAGCAAGAATTTATGTTTTATAAACAAAACTAAGTACAATTATCTTAATTTTTTTCATCATCTCACACTATTCAAATTGGCTATATTTACATTGGTGATTTTTTTCAGATTCGTAGAGCATTTTGACTCTTGGGAAGGGTCACAAATAAGAAATGCAAATCATAGGTAAAGCGATTTTCAAGTCTATCTCTACCTTTGCTGGTTTAATTGGGGAAGGGATTTTAAATATTGATTTTTTTTTCTTTAACAAATGATTTAAACTATCTGCATGTTGGTGTCTGCCAAGCTATTGTGTGAAATTTTACCAGCTGGGAATTATCCCCTCATTCTCTGGTGTGATTAACACTTCCAGCTGTAGAATAATTAAAATGTCAATCAGTTCTGAAACAGAGCAAAACAGTTTCTCATCTGATCCATCAGTGGGATGACTAAGTGGGGAGCCCATCAGGTGTCTGGATCTCACCACAAAAAGAGCTTGGGCACGCCTCTCTGTTTGCTTCTGTCTCGCCTCTTCTCCCTTCATCTACACAAACACCACCGCCGAGGCTGAGTTTGGGTTCTGTTCAAGTTTAGTTCTTTGATATGACATTGGTTTTTCAAAAATTTGTTTTGTTGATTATCTTTAAGGAAAACTGGGAGGAAAAAAAAAATGAGGGCAGAAGGTGAAGGGGTTGCTAAAGTTTTATGTTTTCTGCGTGATAGATCTTCCTCAGACCATGTAGACATTTACTCCTTTTAGTTTTGAAACTTCCTCCCTGACCTGTCAGTACTGACCTGATGTGATTCATGACACCCGTAACCAAGACCTAAAAGAATGATAATGCTTCTGGGCCTGTAAGGAAAATTAAAAAGCGATGGGGAATCCTACCCACAGAATGTGGCTGCTGATGGATGTTCCAGATTGTTCTGATGATGTCTTCAGTCTTGTACCAACACAGCAGCTGGAAAATGCTGTGTGAAGCAGACATTTAAATCCATAGGGGTCTGTGCTTCTTGGATATTCTTTGTTAGGGACTGCAGCCTGGTGTTGGGACCCGCAATGTCACTCTGTTTGGTTTTCCTGGTAGAGCTCTTTTAAACCTAATTAGTGAATATTGGGACAGCCAAATCTACTTACTTTCTAAAACTTTTATTTTTCTGTCTCTTTGACACACTAAAACTTCTTGTTCCAAGAGAGCAGTCAAGACTTCTGTAATCTGGATCCCCATTTAATGGCAAGCAATCAGTTTATTGAATCTGAGACTCATGTTCCTATACATGAAGGAAGATTATCTCTTTCTCTGATCAATATGTACTCCTTGAGAAACTGAGATCATAGCACAAGGTCTGGTCTCCTGATCCCTTAGGAGTCACCCTTAGAAAGAAAATTGAGGACCCAATAATGGCGATGAAGCAATGGCTTACTAAAGATATGGGCATAATGAAATTCCTTCAAGTACAAAGTGTGCTGTTTGAGCTGCTAAAAAGCTGTAGTTATTCGTTGGAATTTTACTCTAGGTAGCAGATATTTGAATGCCAATGAATCCCAAATGCAGTTCTATGGGCTATTTTTGAAGACATCAGAAAGCAAAAAATAAAAAGCCACCCCCCCCCCAAAAAAAAGTCACCATTGCATCTAAATGGGCTCAAAACAAAAATAATCCATCCTGAGGCCTTGTGCATTTTCTGAGAACACAATAACTGCAAATGGTGCCGGAGGGAAGAGGGAAAGGGCTTCTCTTGACATTGAATAAAAACTGTGTCTGGGAAGATACCTGGATAGGCCATTAACAATTTCCTTGTATTTCTACAGCTGCACTCAATGAGCACTTTGGAAATTAAAGGATTGCCAGCTTTTCCACTTTGGGACAAAACACATTTGTGCTAAACAGCCTGTAAGTAAATGTAGTAAACATATTTTTACAGTGAATAGAATTGTTTTATATTTTGGGGACTGATTGTGAATTTCTACAGCTTCTTGATTAGCAAAACATTTGGCAGTTCTCAGAGTCTTTAGACATTAAAATGCCAAAACAGATTTTTATTCTCAGACTGAGCTCCTATATTTTTTTTTTATCCTTCTGACAATTATCCTGGGAACATTTGAAAGCACTAAAATAAAACGTGTTTTGAAAACACTCTCTGAAACATTTTACCTGTGTGACTTCAATAAGCATGTAAATAAAAAAAAGCACTGGGTTGTTGTCTAACTCCTGAGGGCAGAGACCAGAACCCAGCACAAGCCCAAGGCTTGCTGAGACTGTTGGTGGGCATTTCCTAAGGCCTTGCCTGGGGCCAGGAAGAACTGTACTGCTGTACAGAAAAAGCTGGTGAAAACAGATGTCGGTAAGCAGTGCTGGGTCTCTCTCTCAGCAATAGCATTCCTGCTGATCTTTCGAAATCAATAAATTTCTGAGATTTAAGTCTTCAGCAATGATCTAGCCATTTTTAAGAGCCATGCTTTTATGATTTTTTTTTGAATTATTATACTGAAATTAACTCTCTTGGAAGGTTTTCTATTAGATGATAATTTTGAGCATCATACTTTTTATAATTTTTTATAATCAAATATAATCAATATAATCAAATAAAAACAAATATAATAGCTTTTTTTTATTGATTATATTTGTTTTACATTCATTTTTTGTTTATCATTTTTCAATATATTTAGGTTAATTCTGTACAGACCGGTTTTTCAAACTGCTAGCTTTACACAAAACTTGAAAATTGAGAGAAAACCAGAAAGTTGAAAAAACTATTTTTGCACTGGCTCACATAATGAAGATTTGCGGTCTTCTTTTTGTGTGTGTATGTTGTTGTTTTGTAGGTATTTGTGCATGTGTGTCTATGTGTGTGTGTCTATTTGTGTGTGTGTGTGTGTGTGTGTGTGTGTGTGTGTGTGGACCAGGGTGGGGGATATGGTTTTATCATTATAATTAAAACTTTAAATTAAAACACAGTAGTCATATGTTCGTTTGCTATTGTTTCTGTAACAAAACTAACCTGGTGGCTTAAAGTAATATGTATCATTTTATGGTCTGGGAGGAGGGAGACCTACAAGGTGCCTCACTGGGCTCTAGTGAAAGTGCTGGTGGGCTAGCACTTCTTCCACAGTCTTCCAGGGAGAAGCTGGAGGCTGCTGGAGGTCTGTTGTGCTCCCTGAGGCCCTCCCATAATCCACACCCTTCCCCCTTCAGAGCCAGCCATTGGTCTCTCTGAGCTCCCTTTACATCATCACATCTCTGACTCTTGTCTCCTTCTATGTCCCTCTTTCAAGGACCCTTGTGATTATATGGATCCCATCTGGATCATCTCCAAATATCAACATCCTTAACTTAACATCAACAAAGTCATTTTTGCTAAGTAAAGGGACATGTTCTCATCATCTGTATGTGGACACATTTGTAGGCTGGGGTGGTTATCCTTCTGACTACTAATACCACATACCTCTGTAGTGGATACACAAAATTCCACTAATTAAAAAAAAAAAAAAATTCTTGGTACTCACTTCTTCCTTTGCAACGTTTCCTAGGAATTTTTGTCTTTCCTGAACTCCAGTGTTTTTGTCCAGATTGTTTATCTATCTGGTTGAAGTAACCTTCCTTGAGTATTTTGCAATTTCAGTTGAGTCCACTTGCCCAATCTGTTCCTCACCTGACTCCGGCCCCATGTGAGATAGAAACATACTTCTAGCCTAAACTCCTTCAATGTGCACATTATTCTCTTAATGCTGATTCAGTTCCCCAATGTTGAAACAACAGCCCTACTTTCTCCTGGAGATGCATTTCCATCAGAGGACCCTCGGGTGCAGCAAATTATTTTCTATTATCTCCTAGGCAAAGTGCAGGGGAGGAGAAGCAGGTCCCTGTCCCTCCAAGCCTGTCTAAACATGACTCCACCGTGGACCCTTGATGGTCCCTTGAAGAGGATGATATCTGGTGGTCACTTTCCTCACTCTTGACATGATCCTGTATTCCAAAGACCTCACCTTCATTTCCATCACCTTGATTTTCATGACTTGCAGCCATTATTTCTTAGAGATCTATTAACCATAGGGGCCACCTGACAAACCAGGTTCACTTTCAATACCCAAGTTCTCTGTGACCCTTCTCCCATTTCTTTCTTGGAGTGTAAGAACCTAGACTCTTTGTACCCCTTGGAAATAGCCAGATGCAAGCTGATGGGCTCTAGGCCTTCACCTGGAGACCTGGCCCTTCTTCTCTTCCATCTGTTGGTTTCTTGTTCACCTTTCCTGTTCCTGTTCTTCACTCTCATCTGACTCTCTGTCTCTCACTTTCTCTGTCCTCTCAGTCTTACAGTCTCTTCTGTGAGTCCCTGTTGCCACTCCAGAGCTTTTCTAACTATCTGTGAGGCCAAATGCCAGTCTTGATTTCTCACCTTACTTTTTAACTGATACTTCGTTAAAATACAATAAACATGACTTACTTGAGAATGAAACATTTTTAAGAACTATACTGGATCTGAAACATCTATTCACAAATTCACATTTCAATTACTCTAATAAAAATAAAGTAAGAAAAGAATTTAAAAATAACACATAATACATTAAAATGCTTATATGACTAATATAGACCTTTGATTTGTAGCTATATGATATTTTTTTTTTAAAAAAGCACTACCTATTTTAAATTGTTATAGGTTCATTTTGAGTACGAACGACATATTTTAACTGTCTTTCTAATGGAATCCTTTCCCCTGAAAATTTACACAGAAGCACTGGGGAGAGACATCTCATATCCTGACCATACACCCCTCCTTTTGAGCACAGGTGAAAACTGATGCACAGTTAACCCTAAAATGCAGCAAAGTCAAAGCAACAGCTCAGACACACTAAGGCCCTCAGTGGCTGATTTTGAGGAAATCAAAAGGGAGAGTATCTTGTGTTGGCCTGATTTAGTTACATAAACCTTTTGACAAAAGGTCTAAGCCTTCTCTGAAACAGGACCGGAACCAGCAGATGCTCTTTCCCACAGAACTTTGAGGAAGCCATGAATCCTACAGCAGTAAGGAAATGAATACTTCCAACAGCCCAAGGAGGATTAAAACTGGAGTCAAGCCTCCCTCTGAGGATGGAGCCCAAACTGTAGCGATTCAAGCTTTGCAAAGCCTTGAACGGAGGGCACAGCTTTGCTTCTGACCTATATAAACTGTGAGATTACCAATGAGTGTTGTTTGAAGCCACTTAGTTTATGGTATTTGTTATGCAGCTGTAGAAAAGTAAGACAGTTCTTTCCTTCCACTGCCACATTTGTTGACCAACCAAGTTCTTGTCTTCTGCATACCTGGTAGGTCTGATTCTTATCTTTCACCACTGCTTTGATCCAGAATTCCATTTGTTCTCTTTTCTGTCACTGAAGTGACCTTTTAAATGGCCCTCCGTCCTCTCCAGATTATCCACAATATCACTAGGAGCACTGATTGTGCCTATCTAGGTGGAAGGGGAGAAAATCTCTGTGGTCATGGAGTACTGGATCTGGTGGTCTTGGTGATAAAGCACAATTAGATGATAATGTCCAGGTCATGACTATTATGAGCACAGAGGGCTTTGAGAAAGAGGGAAGGACACTGAAGACACATTAAGGAGTTGTCCGGCCTTGTCTGTCTTGGTGGACAGCAGTGTAAAATATAGTGATTATTTTATAATTTATAATGAACTGAGTACAAATGAAATATCATTGTATGCTGTGTCTTAAGCTTTCCTTCATAGAGACATAGAGAAAGTGTCTTTGATCTTTTGAGAAGTTTTTTTTTTCAAATTGCATTTTATATAATTCATTACAACTAACAAAAATCATGTATTTCAAAGCTCATGCCAAAAAAAAAAAAAAAAAAGAAAAAAAGTTTTGAGAACATATAGGAAAGAACAGAGTGATGGTCAAGCCTGCTAACAAAAGGTGACTCACTGAAGTTCTTTCATACGTGGGCTGTTTTCCAGTAGGAAAAAACAAATGCTAGTGTTAATCAAACCAGCATGGAAGTTAATTAGAACCCCAAGAACAAGCGGATGGGCTTAGCACCTTGGACACATGAGTATCCTGTTTCTAAAGATGACCTCAAAGATTGTATAACAACAAGCCCAGCCAAAGTCAAAAGTAACTAATTAACTTTTCATTTTTCCCTTCGCAGTTTAGCCTTGCTCTGTAAAAATATTTCTCAACTGAGAAATCCCCATTAATTGCTGTGGACTGGTTGTTCAAATGAGGGTAATGACCCTTTACTTGATTGTAGATGCCCATCATTTAATTTATTTTTTATGTGTTCCTTAAAAGCAGCTCTCAAACACGAAGCAACTTTAGTTAATAGCCTCATTAAATTTGAATGTAGAAACAGAATTTTAGAGATTGAAAAACTTACTTAATACCACATGGAAAATATTTTCTTATCTACCTTGTAATTAAGGGAGAGATTGTCTTGATCTCTCCTGCAGACACTCTTGGACATCACTGTGCGCACCTCACACCTCTGGAGGCTTGTAGTAGAAATAATTGGGAGAGGGTGGTACAGCAGGGGCCTCCTTCCCAACCAGGCCTTTTGAGACTCTCGGTCCTGCTTTCACCTTGTGTAGGCAAGCAATCTGCCCACTCATTGGTTACCCAGATCTACCCCTGATAAAATAGAAGGCAGGGGTCACCTTAGATGTTTCTGGGAGAGGTCATGTTGTGTTCTGATGCTATGGTATGCTGGGTTTTTTTGTTTTTTTTTTTTCCTATAGTCAGTCAACCTACCAAGGTCCATCAGTTCTATGAACTGACCTGAATGAACTTGGCTGTGCCTTTCGAAATATTTTTGTATAGAACTCTATGATGACTGACTGGCCTAAACTTTCTCCTTTTGATGTTTCCCATGGTCCTAGGTGGTTTGGGAGCTTTGGCTATGTGGGTCACTTTCCCTTTCTAGCTGTAGAGGAAGAGTCTCGTGTCAAGTCTGACAGGCCTCTGTGATTGCTACACAAATAGATGTCTCATTTGTGAATTGTGATTTCAACTAGTTAACACTTATCATCTAAATTCATTACACTTCCCTCCGTTTACTCATAAATCACAAAATGATAATAACAAAAACAAGGGTTTATTGAGTGCTAACAGTGTGCAAACTGTTAGAGATGCAGAAATTATAAACAGAGCTAGGGATATAGGTCAGTTGGTAGCGTGCAAGGCCCTGGATTCAATCCCTAGCATCACACACACACACACACACACACACACACACACACAAATATCTATCTATCTATATCTATATCTATATCTATCTAAACAGAGCTTCAGACCTTGAATGGCTGGTAGAGGAAACCAAGGGGAAAAATAAAATGAAATGAAACAATTGTTTTTAGTACATAATTATTATTATAGAAATAGATCACAGGCTGCAGATTATTGGGGTAGACTCTGGTTCAGGAGGACAGCACAGGTGTAGCAGGGGATTTCTTAGACATAGACCCTTGTAAAAGGCAGTGTGTGCTGGTCATCTGGGGCTCCTCTGGCTGGGTTGGCACTCTCCTCCATCATTAGTTGACCATGCTTCCAGTTCCTTCCTAAGAGATCAGAGAGACCCTGCAGACCTGTGCTCCCTCCCCCACTTGGGTGAAGTTGAGTTGTATTCCATTCTCACAGGGTCACGCTGGCCTGCCTGACAGGCAGATGTTCACTGCCCCAAGACCATGCAGGCTGAGGTGCTGGCTCCTGAGCCAGCTCTGTCCTCTGCTTCTCTCACCCAGTTCCTGTGACCACTTCGTCCTGGGTGTTGGATAACCAGGACAATGGAGGCAGAGTGGGAGAGTTGTGTCAGAGCAGAGGGTTCCCTGAAAAGCAGTGTCATCTATTAGGGGAGAGGAAATAGGGCAAAGGAGAGAGAGGCTCAAGCCCAGACAGTGGGCCGCACCCAAGAGTATGGACCACCCACTCTCACTAAAGCCAGGATCAGCACACACTGCTCTGTAGCATCTTCAGGTGACCCAAGACACGCTAATGAGTAGAGGGGCTGGCAAGAGGACCCAGGTATTTGTGGGGCACATTCATGAAATAAGGCAGTCAATAAAAAATGAGCAGATCAGACTAGATGAACCCTACTTAATGAAATGAACATGCCAAGAATTAACAGCAAAAATAGCTATCATTTCATAACTGATAAAAATGGTCAAGTGAGGTTGGGGCTGGGGCTCAGTGGTAGAGCATTTGCCTAGCATGTTTGAGGCCCTGGGTTCAAGCCTCAGCACCACATAAAGATAAATAAATAAAGGTATTGTGTCCATCTACAACTAAAAATAAAAAATAAAAAAAATGGTCAAGTGAAGAAAAGGCAATCCCTTGTGAAGAAATACAGTGGAAAGGGGGTATAAAAAATGATAATAAAATGGAAAACCAAAAATGTTTATAACTAAAAATGGAGTACCAAAATCAAGTCAAGAAATGCTTCATAAAAAGAATTAGGAGGAAAAAAAAATGGGAAATAATTATCTATATGTGTAAAACAGGAAATAGTGGGTGGAGAGGAAATGGTTGAGGAAATCTTCATGCATAACTGCACAGGACTAAAGCAAGAAAAAGGAAATCACATTGAGGAGATTCCTAGGGTGCGAGGTAGGGTGAACAAGGAAGCACTGTCATGTAGACACACTGGTGAAGAACACCTAGAGCATCAAGGTGGTACAGAGCCTGAAGACGGAGCAGATCCTCACAAAGGGAACAAACATACTTGATCCACTTCCAACTTAGCTGCAGTGGCACAGGGAACGAGAAGGAGGTCACCGCTGTAAAGGAAGGGAACTGGGGCATGCATTTCATTCCATTTTTATTATCAACTATTTGTGATAATTTATAGAAAATAACAGAGCAAATATCACATATCTGCTATCTGGGTCACAAAATGATAAATCATTTTATTTTTGTGGGAGTGTTTTGCTTTCCCACACTGAATCAAATGCATTCCCCTTCGAACACTGACTTTGATGGGCACCCTTCCAGGCATTTCTTCAAATCTTGAGTTCTCATGGATGCATTCCTAGACAATAAGACAGTAAACATTTTGTGCTATGTATTTTTTAAAATAAATAATACATAATAATAATAATAATAATAATAATAATAATAAATAATTGTTATTATTATTAAACTGTCATTTGTATTGGTGCTAGGAATATTTCTTTATTTGTGTAAAACAGCAGTATTCAAGGAGATATATGGAAAAATTAAAATATTATTGAATATGTTCTGCTGCAGACTGCTAAACAAAACTTATTTCTACTCTAGCTATTCCCAAGGGACATGTCTTTCATATACTGGCAGGAACTCAGTGATAGATATGTAAAATAGTTACAATACTGTTCATGACCTTTAGAGATAGTAATAACATCTTCCCTAAAATGCATGTTCTTAGAACTAGTGTTCAACCACATATAATGCTAGGCACTCTCAACATTTTAGCTAGACTCTGATTTGAAAATCACCAGTTGTTTTAATTAGCTTTATTGTCACTGTGATGAAAAGACCTCACAAGAACAACTTAGAGAAGGAAAAGTTTATTTTGGCTCACAGTTTCAGAGGTTCAGTCCATGGTCAGCTGACTCCACAGTTCTGGGACTGAGGTAAAGCAGAACATTGAGGTGGAGGAAAGAAACTCAGAACATGATTACCAGGAAGCAGAGAGGCTCTGATCACCAGAGACAAAACACAGACTCCCAAAGTCATACCCCAGTGACCTACTTCTTCCAGTCTCAACCTACCTGTCTACAATTATGAACCAATAAATTCATAACAGTGGGTTATTCTACTGATTGGTTTAAGTCTCTCATAACCCAATCATTTTACCTTTGACCATTCTTGCAGTGTCTCACACACAAGCTTTTGGGGGACACTCCATGTTTAAACCACAACATTCCACCCCTTGTTTCCCCAAACTCATGGTTATCTTACAATGCAAAATGCATTGCATTTTGGGGATTCAAAAATCCCCATAATCTCAACTGTTTTAGCATTATCCAAAAGTTCAAGTCCAAAATCTCATTCTGAGATTCAACACAAACTCATGGATATCATTATATAATATATAATGGCTCAGAGTAAACATTTCCATATCCCCAGGGACAAATAGGGGCACAGAGAGAAGGGATGAAACCAAAGTAAGACCCAAATCTAGTTGGGCAAATAAGTCCTGTAGTTCCATGTCCATATCTGGGACACATGGTAACATGGTGTTCTCTCCACAGGGTTTTGTGTGGCTCTACCTCTATGGCCTTACTGATTGCAGCCCGTGTGGGCTCTTTCTTGCCTTGTCTATGATGGACTCCTGCTGCTTTCCTCAGCAGACATTGCACACTGCTGACATCTCTCAATGCTGGGGTCTCCACTACAGCTCTGGTTTTCTTCTCACATCTTCATTTATCACCATCTCAGGGGCTGCTTGAAGGGATTCCAATTCTGCCACAGTTTGCCTGGTTTTCCAGGCCTTTCTTTGAAATCTTGGTGGAAGCCTTTATGACCCGCTCATTCCAGCATCCTGCGATCCTGTAGAAACAGCTCCATGTGGTTGATGCCAAAGTTTGTAGCCATATTAAGCAGTATCCAAGCCTCCTTATACCATGGCTCCTAAAGCTACTGAGAGTCTGGGTGACTGAGTATAGTGAAGCAAATTCCTAACCTTCTATTATAAGCAGGGTCCACCAAGGTCTTTTCTAAAAAAAATGTGTATGTTTACCCCCTTGATCTTGAGATGGGTGTGATCTTGCCAATTCCTGAAAAGCCTCAAGTCATCTTTTCTATTGTCTCTTTGTAAAATACTTAGCATCTCTTTAGTGGCTGTAATCTCTTTAACAACTAGAGCTTTCTTGGCCCCAGTTTTACTCACTTTTTCTGCCCAAGCTGAAAGGTTTTCAAATATTTCTGATATGCAGTCTGCCCCTGATTATTTCAGTAACTTTGATGAAAAGCTGGCAGAAATATTTGTGACACTGCCTGAATGCTGGGCTGCTTGAAATTTTCTCTACCAGATTAATTGCTACTTCACTTACATTCAGCCTCACAAAAAGTCTCAGGGCATGGGGAAAATATAAGCAACTTCTTTGCCAGAATGTAATGTAAGTGGCCTCTTGTTTAATTTCCAATAGAGTGCTTCTCCTCTGAAAAATATTTAGTTCAGTCTTCACTGTTCACAATCCCATTCCCATTCTCATCTTCTGAATGTCCACCAGAATTCCCCACTAAGCTCCCTTACAAAATACTAAAACTTTTTCAGCTTGCATTTCCTAACTTTTCTTAACTCTTCTCACAAATCAGTTCTCTATGCCTTTGAATGACATGATCAGGTGAATAATACTGGTGTGGTGTTCACTTGGGTTCTAGGTTCTTGGCATCTTGAAGAAAGGATTGAGCAAGACATGCAGAAGTAACAGGTGGAGCATAGATTTATTGAAAGTGAAAGTGCACTCCATATAGTAGAACAGGATGGGCTAAGTGAGAGTGGCTCAAGGCCCTGTGTGATTTTTGTCTCATTTGCTGAGCTGTGCCTCATTTTCTTCCCCACTGTTATGGTTTGGATGTGGTGTCCCCCAAAGTGAAACAATGCAAGAAGGGTCAGAGGAGAAATGATTGGGTTGTAAGAGTTTTTAACCCAATAGGAGATTTAATCTCCAAATAGGGTGAAGTGGTAGGGTGTGGCTGGAGGAGGTGGGTAATGGGGCATGGCTATGGGGTATATATTTGTATCTGGCGAGTGTAGTCTCCCTCTCTGCTTCCTGATCACCATGATGTGAGCTGCTTCCCTCTCCCACCCTCTCCCACCATGATGTTCAGCCTCACCTCAAACCCTGAGGAATGGAGCCAGCCTTCTATGGACTAAGACCTCTAAAACTGTGAGCCCTCAAATAAACTCTTCCTCCTCTATAATTGTGCTTGCTGGGTCCTTTAGTTACAGGAGCAAAAAAGCTGACTAAAATACCCACAGACCTGATTGAAGAACTTTCCTATTTGTTCCCATTGGATACTTAATTTTTGCCTGATCAGAATATAGGAATGGTGGCAGGGGTTGTCATGGAGATAAGTCCTAGTGGTGGGAGTTGCCAAGGTAATGGGACTTATTAGAAACAGGCACAACGATTCATCACCCCATCTGTACTTTAGTCCTGCTCACATCCCACTTGGGTGGTGGGAATGGGGTTCCCCTCAGCGGAATGGGCTGGCTGAGAAATAAAAGCTAAGAGAAATAAAATGGCAAAAAAAAAAAAAAAAAACACAGAACACAGAAAAAAATTTCCAAAGCAAGGGGCAAGAAGGACAAACTGATCAGGTGGATCAAGCTTCTGGACAAAGATGGTACCTGTGCCTGCTTTATTTATATCAGGAAACATCAAAGGCCTTCCATAGAATGTTCTTCACCAAATTTAGAAAAAGGTGGGCTGTTCAATTCCTAATGGGATAGGCCCATCTCCAGTACTCCTATGAGGAAACTTTCTAGCAGAGTAGAAGGAAAGGTCACATGCATTGGGTGATCTATTGCTGTGGGAGAGACACAGAAAGTTGCTGATCCCAGGCCTGTCTCTCCCTGGCTACCATGCCAAGAGAAGGTCCTCATGTATTTCAGGTATGGCTTCCTGCACTCCAGCTAGCACTTTTCTTGTACCCCGCCTCTGCCATTTTGACATCCCTAAGCTCCTACCTCAATACAATGACCCCACTTCTCTGTACCAATTTCTGTTTTAGTCAGTTATTTTGTTGCTGTTATGAAAACACCTGACGAGAACAACTTAGAGGAGGAGAAATTATTGTTGGCTCACACTTTCAGAGGTTCAGTCCATGGTTGGCTGACTCCATACCTCTGGGCATGAAGTGAGGCAGAACATCATGGTGGAAGTGTGTGATGGAGGAAAACAGCTCAGGGCATGGCAACCAGGAAACAGAGAGCGTTCTGATCACCAAAGACAAAATATAAGCCCCAAAGACACTCCTCCAGGGGCCTACTTCTTCCAGCCACACTCTACTTGCCTACAGTTAGGGTCCAATTAACCTGTATCACTGGATTAAACCACTGATTAGATTAAACCTCTCCTAACCTCATTGCTTCACCTGTGAATACTCTTACACTGCCATACATGAGCTTTTGGAGAACACCTCATGTTTAAACCATAACAGGAGGTAATTATGGAAAAAAGTGTGAATTGTGTTTTTCTATAATAATTAATGTTAATTTCAATATCATGGTTATAAAAGCTGTGTCTGTTTCTCCAAAGATACTGCTAAATTTTTATATTGTAATCTCTACATCACTAATTTAAGATGTATTGCTGAGACTAAGTTTTGACATAGTGATGTATTTTACATATTTCTCTTGAGCAGTCTTCTTTACCAGCTCACTGGCTCATAATATGATAAGTTGGTTTGTCTTTATTTTTGAAAAGATATAGATGTTTTCTTGGAAGCTTCCACACCTTCTAAAACATGACAATAATCTTGTTCGCTTAATGTTACTTCAAATTCAAAACTCAGAGTAAATTGTGCCTCACAAAATTCTTCAACATTGTTGATTACCAATTTTTTTGCTATAATTTTTCTTTGCTACTAATTCATATTACTTTTTATCTTAAAAGGATTACATGTTTACAAAATGATGAAAAGAAATGTACAGAAAAGTCTCATGTACCCTTCCACAATGTTAATGTCTTATACAACAATGCTACGATATCAAAATTTAAAAAAATGAGCCTGGGTACAATTTATCTAGCCTTTGTAGATTTTACAGATTATACACATACACATTTATGTGTGTACACAATTCTGGAAATATATCACATGTGTATACTTTGCACAATCAATGCCATGATCAAGCTTCTCAATCATCCTATCATTATAAGAATCCCTCACATTTTCCCTTTATACTCTGTTCTCAATTCTATAATTCAATTGTTCTTGTGAAAAGTCAAAGATGGTATCATCAGAAAAAAATCAGTTTAATTTATCTCATTAATGTACAAAAACAAAAAATCATTAAAATATTAAGTAATATTCAATATTTTTATATAATAATCAGAAAAGCAAGTTTAAGAGGTAACTCACTAATTTGAAAATATCAGTGTATGGAAAAACTCTATTATAAACACAATATTTGATGGAGAAACCTGTCCATATTTCAATTAAGACAACTCCTGTTGATTTAATATTACTAGAGATCTAGGGGAATGTTTTAAGACAAATTAAAATTATTAAAATGACAAGAAATAGAAGAAGTAAAAGTATTATTATTAATAGATTTTAGCTTCTAAACAGAAAATCCAATGTGAAAAACTACAAGAACTAAAGCTATTTTCAGAAAATAGCAAATAAGCAATTTATAAAATCAGCATTTAATTTTAGGTTAGTAACTACTACTACTACTACTACTAATAATAATAATAAATAAAAAACATGATACTATATATGAAAGGTCAAAACAATGGTAGATATTTATTATGATAAAATGTATATAACAATAGCATTCCTTATTAACATTTTTAAGTGTTTAGTTCAGTACTAAGTACATTTACATTATCATAAAACCACCTCAGAACTTTTTCATCTTCCCAAGCTGAAACTCTGTACACATTAAACATTGACTTCCTGTTCCTTCCTCTGTACCAATCCCTAGAAAACACCATTCTACTTTAAGTGCCTTTAAATTTCACTACTCTGGATAACTCCTAGAAGTAAAAGCATATAACATATCCTTTTTTGACTGGCTAATTTCCTTTAAACTAACCTCATTGCTTCACCTGTGAATACTCTTACACTGCCATACATGAGCTTTTGGAGAACACCTCATGTTTAAACCATAACAGGAGGTAATTATGGCTTCACTCTTCAACTATATTGTGGCATGTGTCCAGATATGTTTTCTTTTTAAGCCTGGATAATTTTCTGTTGTATGTTTATACCACACTTTATATATCGATTCATTTCTCTACTGAGTTTCTTTACTCTTTCATTATTGAAAATAATTCTGCTATAACTATGGGTGTACCAATATCTCTTCAAGTTATGGCTTCTAGTTCTTTTAGAAATATGCTCAGAAATGGAATTTCTGGGTCACATGATAATATTATGTTTAATATTTTGAGGAGCCACCATACATTTTCCACAGTAGTTATACTGTTTTACATTCCCAGTGGCAATGTGCAAGGGTTCCAGTTTCTCCACATCTTTGTCAACACTTGTTATTTTCTATTTTTTTTAATCATTTTCATACTAAGGAAGGGGGAAATTATCTCATGATTTTGATGTGAATCTCCCTAATGATTTCTGATTTTGAACATTCATGAGGTTATTGATTCATGGCTTATTTTCATTGGAGAAACATGCATTTCTGACAATTCATCATTTTTAAAATTGGGTTTTTTTTTGTTGTTGAATTATAGGAGTTCTTTATATAGATAGGATAGTAATCCCTTATCAGATATCAGGTATATAATTTGCTAATGTGTTCTCCCATTCTGTGGGTTGAGTTTTCACTGTGCTGATAATTTCTTTTAATGATTTGAAATGTTTAATTTTGATGATGACCAATTTATTTTTCTGTTCTTAGTTATCACTGAAGGAAAGAGATTCAAGAAAGAGGGTGTGACTCATTACAAAAACACCTTGCTCCACAGAAAAGTCTTAACTGGGCTTCTCCAGAAATCTTCACCATGACTGATTTTAGGACTGTCAGCAAAAGAGACTCTACAAAAGAGTTCAATGTAGATTAACTTCCTATTTTCAAGTTGCCCTGTTTTACTTGGCCACTGGCTGGGAAAAAATCTGTACTCTGGGTGCTGAACATCCCCTTACTTGTTTTTCACAAACATGTATCCAGTTGTAGAAATGTGTAAATGGGCCTCTGGCCTTAAGCTGGGGCTTCACAGAGATGTCTACATTTCTAAGATAAGAGGAGTTACCAATTGGGCTCCATGGTAACAGCTGGCAGGGGGAGGAAAGAAAGAGGAGAAGAAGCTCTCCCCTTCTCAGGGGTTGTCCTTGAAGGGTTAACTTGCTCAGAACAGTGAAATAAAAAAAAAACAAAAAACAAAAAAAAACTGCTTTTATGTGAACTTCTGCAGACTGAATTTCTGAGCCCCTCCCCTTACAAGCTGGGTATAAAATTCTAAAACTACCTGAACTCAGGGTTCAGGGAATTGATAGATTACAGCAAAAGCTGTGCCCTCTGAACCTGGCTGCAGACATCTTTGGAAAGGGAAGAAACTATGGCAAGGATAGAGTTTAGATTTCAGTGGGATGGATTGGAATCATAGAAGATGAGACAATGGAAGTAGCAATTTTAGGTCCTGGTCAAGATGTTTAAAGTATAAATTCATGATGTTCAACAGTATAAATTCATGAGGCAAAGGAATCAATTATCTCCCTTCCTCTCCATTATTTTCCACTTCTTATCCTAATTTTGGTACAAGAGTGAGTTCTGGAAAGTTAGACTCAGCAAACGTTTTCATCTTCATTTAAAGAAAAATTTTGCAAGATAAGGTCTGAAAGACCTGAGCATATTGATATGCTTCAGGAAGAAATCAAACAAAAAGAGAGGCAGCAAATAAAAGAAAAAAAAGGGAAATTGGCTGAGTGAATCCCTGATCTGAAGTTGATGGGATTCAGGAGAATAAAGATAGTGGTTTAGATCTGGCATGAGGCAAGGCCATTTTCTACTTCAAGTGTAACAGAGGAAAATGGAGAAGGGAAGGGAATACAACATTGCACGTGGCAGGGAAGGAGGTTCTGGAGGTTGATTGGTGGAATTGCCCTCATTTCTCCATGAACTTGGGGTCAAGGTCCTCTGCTGAAGGTGAAGTGTTAGGTTAGGAGTTCAAGAGCACACACTAAAGTCAGGAATGGTGAAAATGGCCCTGTCTCCTTTCTTGAAATGGAACCAGCTTCTGGATGCTTTGTAAATGGCCACGTCTCAGCTCCATGAACTGCCTTCCCTGTTGTAAAGCTTTCCTTCCAAGTAGAAAGCAATGGCCAGCAACCTGTTACAGAATTCCAGCTGAGTGCTAAATGTTATGTTTTCTCTAAGACCTCCCCAAATGGATGGTGACACTTTTCCAAGTGTCACCACAACACCTTGCCAGGCCAAACCTGCTTGGCTTTGAAGGTGGCATGAAGGATAGATAGCCTTGTTCTCTGGCCTAACTATCCAGTCTAAGGCTGGTCATCTGTTATTTATTAACACCAGTGTAATAGCTCTTGTTAAAGCTACATTCAGGCAAAGAAGTTATACCTGTCATTTAAAAAAATATTATTTACTAAGAAGGGTCTTTCTTAAAACACGTCTGATTACCCCGTTGTCTTCTTTAAGATGTAAACTCCACTTCCTAAGTGGGATAAAGGCATGATCTTATCATGGGCCTCAGACCTTTGCCTGGCCTGACCCTCTGTGCACCCCTCAGTTCCATCCTGTAGTGAGCAGAGCCTTACTCTCACAATCCCCTGAACCTTTACACAGCCTGTTCTCTCTGCTTACTTCACTCACTTGATCAGGTCAAGGTACACTCGTGTCTCCTGTTCCATGGGTCGGGTGCTCCTTCTGTGTGCTCGTATAGGCTCTAGGTTGTTGCTTTTCAATGCTTCTCTGTTCATCTCTCTGTATTTTTAGCCACTCCAGGTTGGGAACCTCTCTGAAGAATCACTGTTCTTCCTGCAGGAACTTATACAGTGCTCCTGGAACATAATAGGAACTCGGAAAACATTTATTGAATGGAATCATGATTCTATTGAATTTTTGAACAGATTACATAAAAGGAGAAAGACTGGAGTTTGGAAGACAGACCCTTTTACTAGCTATTTGACCTTGAAAAATTAAACTTCTCCAGCCCTTATTTTTCTTCCTTGTCAAATGGAGTCAAGCATGCCTGCCTACCTCATTGTGTTAGTATAAATAAAACAGTGTGTCTGTGTCTAGTACAAAGGATAGCACAAAATAAACTAGTAATGCTGGCTCACAGTTATCCTTGACATTGGGTGAAGCAAATGGGTACCACATTTTTAGCACTTATTTTTATCATTTTCTTCATGATTTTCAGGGCTATGGAGCACAAAGTCACCTGTGTTTCCTGCAGTCAGTGGTGACAGTGGAAGATGACTGAGAATCTTCTCAGTTATCATGAATGATATTTAGGTGAGCAGAGTGTTTGCCCATTATTTATCTGTATTCTGTATTCTTTGCATCCTGCTTGTACCCAGCAGGAAGAAAAGAGATCTGTGTGGAGAAACCGAGTCTGAGCTGCTCTGCTCCCACAGGATTTACCCACAAAACATGTCCATTGAAAGTTACTACAGATGTGGCCCTTTGTTCTTGAAGATTCCCCCCCTTGTCTGGACCTCTGTGCCAAGTACCCGTTCTGAGAGGAACAGCTAGGAGAGCTAGGGGTTTACAAAATGGATAAGTTGTGCTTCTGTATTAAAGATTGGATAGAGGAGAAACAAAAGGGTGTATGTGTGTGTGTGGGGGGGGGTACTAAGTGTGATAGCAATGACCTTGGCTTTTTACTCTGACTCTGAGCTGACCTTATTCTGCCACCTCAGTCAAAATAATTTTTTTTCAATTAAGGTGTGTGTTCTCATCTGTCAACTAAACCTGCTAAGAACGACCTTCACAGGAGAGTCCTCAGGAAGAGCTAATAAATGTGAAAGGAAATGTGAGAGAAGGAAAAGTACCAGGTAAATCTTGAATAACAAATCAGGACCTTTCTGTGCAAAGTCAAACCAGGAGGCATTTAATTTGGAATCTTCCCGTGCTTGGCTATTCGCCGAAGGAGAATGGATCACAATAAATGTATATATAAAAGAAGAGCTGACAGTTGAGAAACTAAAATGAAAACTAACGACATAAACAATGTTGGAGATGCCTTCGAGGAGTCAAGTCCTCGCAAAGTTGAGATCTCAATTTAGAACATTTCTTTCTCTCTAATTGTTGTTCTGGGTGCTGCTGCAATATGATGAAATGGCCATAAACTTAGTGTGATAGGCTTGCAGAATAATTTAATTATAATTTAACATTTACTTTTATGCTATGCAATTACTTACATTGCTTTTCGCTGAAGACAATACATTTAAGCAGCTGCACACAATGAAAAAAATAGCTGACAGGGTCAATTCTAAAGTTATACTAAGGTTTATTTACATTCCGTTTTCACCCAGTGGACTTAACAAATTAAGCAGCATGAGACTAGTTGGAAAAAAAAAAAAAAAAAACTAGACAAGCAATCAGGACCCCTTGATTCGACTCTATATTTAGCTCTTTCGATTTTGTAGATTTCTTAATCTTTAATGGGGTAAAACACAGTTTTCTTATTTGTAAATATTGTCAATCAACGGTCTATATTTCTTTCATTCACTAACATTCTTTGAGAAGGATTCATGATAATGGGGCCTATAGAATTAAAAACAACAAAAAAGCTATGTCATTTATGAGATTGAAGTTTTCCCCAAAGCAAAGTCATCTGACTATATTGGTGTCTGCTTCGTGGTGATGTGCGAGACTGACTTTTGATGCTGGACTTTTGTTCTGTACTCTTGAGTTACTTTATGTATTTCCTCTTCCTGGAAGTCTGCCTCACAAGACATTTTCATGTGGGCAGTTTTACTGCAAAATATTTGTTGCCTGGTTACAATGCAAAAATGGCTATTTGAAAACACCACTTAGATTTTCTTTTTCATTAAATATCCATTTCAGCTTTTCGATGACTTTAGTATTAAACATTCTATGTTCATTTTGAAATTCACAAGGGCAACTTTTATTGTCAATACATCCATTGTGACTTGTATAATTTAGCATTTGGAAGGATTCTGTCAGGTAAACAAGCTGTTAAGTCCTAAGAAACGGTCAAAAGTTAGAGGTCTTAAAAGTTTTCAGGAGACAGAATTTATTCAGTTTATTTATATGTATTTTACCGTAGAATAACAGATGTGTTTAAAACAGTTTTACTGATATAAGGTTGATATAAAAACTTACCGATTCAAAATGTACAAATTAATATTCTCAAATATCTTCTCATGGTTATGCAGCCTTCACTGACATCAAATTTTAGGACGTGTTCACCCCTCTTAAAAGAAACCCCCACACCATCAACCAGATCTAAGCAATCAATCCCTATCTCTTCAAACCCTCCACCCCCAGCAAGCAACTGTTAATCTACTTTCTGTTTCTTTGGATTTGCTTATACTGGAAATTTAAAATATGGAATAGCAATATATAACCTTTTGTTATCTGATTCTTTCATTAAGCAAAAATACTACCAAGGGTCTATCATGCAATAACATATATCAGCACTTTGTCTTTTTTATTTCCAAATAATATTCATTGTATGTACTTTCGACATTTTAGGTATACATCCCTTCAGTCGATTAATATTTCAGTTGTTTCCAATTTGGGGCTATTAGGAAATGCCCCTATGAGCGTTTGTTTATAATATTTTGTGTGGATGTGTGTTTTAATTTCCCTTGAGTGTGTACCTGGGAGTACAATTGCTGGGTCACATGGTAATTCTGTGTTTAAAATTTTGAGGATCAGCCAAGCTTCATCAGAGCAGGTGCACCATTTTACATTCCCACCAACAGTGTGTAATGGTTCCTATTTCTCTACATCCTGGCAAAACTGGTTCTTGTAGTTTTTCTTATAGCCATCTATGAGGGTGAAGTGGTATCTGTGTGGCTTCATTTGCATTACCATAATGATTATGATGTTGAGCATCATTTCATGTACTCACTGGTCATTTGTACATCATCTTTGGAGAAATGTTTGAATAATCAAATCCTTTATTAATTTTTCAATTGAGTTATTTTTCATTTTGCTATCAGATAGTAAAATTTCATTATGTATCACACTTGTTATTTTCTAGTTATTTTAATAACCAGCTTAGTAACTATGAAGTATCATTTTATTGTGGTTTTGATTTAGTTGTGGTTATTGTCTATTTGAGAGAAACACCTATTCAAGTCCATTGCCAAGTTTTAGATTGTATTGTTTGGGTTTTTGTTGTTGATTTGTAGGAGTTCTTTACATATTCTGAACATAAAACCATCATCAGATATACAATTTGCAAAAAAATTCTTCTTCTGTAAGTTGTCTTTTGACTTTCTTGATAATTTCCCTTGATGCACAAAATGTTTTCATTTTTATGAAGTCTTTTTGAAGTCTTTTCCTTATTGTTGTTTATCCTTCTTTTTGTCTTTTGTCTGAGTATTCATTGTCAAGTACAAATTTGGAAAGACTTATTTCTCTTTTCTTTAGAAAGTTTTATGGTTTAACTCTTATATTTAGATGATTGATGGTTTTTTTTACTTCATTTTTAATATTTTGGGGGTATATACTTAACAACTATTTTGCATGTAGAAATTCAGTTGTTCAGTTCCATATGCCCAAGAGACAACTCTCCTTAATAAAAGGGCTTGGCACTCTTGACAAAAATCATTTAGAAACAGATATATGGGTTTATTTTGGAACCCATAATTCTATCCATGGGGCTATATGTCTGTCTGTACACCAGTACTTTGATGATGGTTTACATGGACTACTTACACTGTAGTATAGACCATCTGCAGTCTATATAAATTTGAGGTTTTTTTTTTATTTACACAAAAGAGACTGTTGGAATTTTTGTAGGGATTGTTATAGTTAAAGCTTCGTCCCGGGGTTTCATAAACTGACTTCTAGACCACTCACATATAATTGAATCAAGCCTTTATTGAAGCACACTACTGGTGGCTGACCAGAACATAAAGCTGTTCCCCTAATCAGCCCCAAACAATTGCAAGGGTGCTCCTTATAAGCCTGAAAACCGCAAAAGGGATATTCGGGGGTCTAGCCAATGCAAGCAAGCCAGGTTACAGAAGCAGGAGAGTGCAGTCAAGCAGAGGGAAGGCTAACCAATCACAGTTAGCCCAATCACCCCAGTTACAGAAACAGAGCCCCGTTACCCTAGTTACAGAAACAATAACCCATTTAGGTAGTTCTGTGTTCTTAAAGCTTTCTATAGCAAAAGGAAAAGAACATCTTGCCCCATTCATGACCCTTCTACTTGGCATGGTTATTTTACAGGATGAAGTCATAAAACAAAATGGAGTCACATTTGCTTCTACTATCACATTCCCCACTGGTTTTAGTAGGTTTGATGTCAATCTTGCACATCATTAGGCCTCAGTTTTTAGTTTTTTTTCCATCCTTCTGTGTCTAAGGGACCACACTGGGCTCGCAAGACCATAAATCTAACCTCACCTACATTTTTGTGTATATGGTTTAAATCAGTGGGCCCTGGCTTTGTAATAAGTCCAGTGTTCTCTTCCTTTTACTCCATCAAAATAGTGGGTTACATAGTTCAAAGTTATTGACAGTTTGGAGACTTAAGCAAGGAGTTCGAAGTGGGATCCGGGATGCACAATTTTTGGTGTATGGGGAGTTATCCCGCTTATAAGTTGGGTTGTGGAAGCAAGTGTCTCTTTCTGGGAGATCACCCAGTGTGATCTTGGGAGTAGTTTCCCAGGTACATCTTCCTGAGCCAGACATATTGTCGAACATCTATATCGCCCGTAATTTTTTCTCTAATGTTAGGGACCTCCTACTGCTGTAAGGGAAAAGGGCAATGACCGTTCTTGCTACTTCGAGCTGAAAGGGGGCGATGTGCAGTGGGCAAGCAGTTTGGAGTCCCTTTTTAGAAACTGAGTGGGTCAAGGAGTCCATGGTAAAAATCTGGTTCAGGAAGAACAGGATGTAAATTCACCTGGGGTCGGCACTTCTACGAGAGAAACAAAAAGACATGAGTGCTTAAGTAAGATTAATACAAAATAGCGGTTGTAGCATCTGGAACCTGTCCATGAATATCATGAAAATGAAAAAAATTAATAATCCTTTATCAGGAGGGGGGAGACCTGAGAAATTTTCCCCATAACAAGGCCTAACAAAGCCTAATAAGGCACTTTTTTAAGAGAACATAAATCTTTAACATTGTCAGAATTATCAGGAATGTAGACACAACATTTATTTACGTCAGTTAATGTCATCTGATTTTTATAAAAATACATTTTTGGCATGACTTCTGTGTTCAGTAAAGATACCTTTGTTACTTAGGTTTAGATAATTATATTAATAAACATTGATTACATCTACCTGTGAAGGAAGTTAGGAAGATCTGTAGGTCTTAAACCGAATAAAAACTTCTGGCAGTTTTTTATTGATAGTTATCAGGCATTTTTGCCTAAGAATTTCTCTTTTGTTGCCTCCAGTCTTACTTCTTTGGGGGGTTGCTGACACTAGTGTACATTTGAAGTTACACTAAAATAATTGTTGTTTCTTTTGAAATGCCCAGGAATGGCTGTGCTTTGGTTTTTGACTGTTTTTGCTAGGTATTTAAGACCAAGCTGGTCAAACTGACCTTGTTTCTATCTATTGGTAAGAGTCAGCTGAGTTTTCTTGGAGGACATTCTTGGGGAACTTGTGAGCAGCATTTTAGCTCTGTTAGTGTCATCTGCATTAGGATGGGTCAAGGTCCTGCTGACCATTTGGCCTCCCTTGGAAGTATCAGGCATGTCTCCCCTTTTCAATGACCCTCCTTTTTTGCAGCATGGACACTCATTGGCTTTCTGTTCTCCAGTGGTCTTGTTAATCTCCCTTATCGGGAGGTTCTGTGGCCCAGAGTTGCAAAGCTTTCCCCCCTGTCCTGGGTTCAGGCGGACTTAGAGGACAAGAGCCAAATATTGGTTTCTCTGGCCCCTTTATTTTAATCTTAATATTTAAATTTGGCCTTAAACATCTAGCAAGTCAGTTTTACGAGTTTTAAAGTAAGAATGCTGGGATTTAACTTTAATCTTTATAACTTTACAGTTAATTTTTACATAACACAATATCCTTATTTTATTTATTAATTTATGTAATGCTGGAGATCTGCCTGAAGGCAGAAGATGACACCTTAGCATCTACTGTGATCCAATCACTGTACGCCAACAAGGCAGCTTGCAGACCCAGATACCCAATTATATTTTGGCTATAAAAACTCTTTCTTGCCTGGTCCTCCTCTCTTGCTCTCTCCTTTTTCTCTCACTTTCCCTGCTTCTCATTCTCCCTCTCTTTTCTCTTTCCCTCTCTCTTTTTCCCTCTGTTCTGTCATTCTCTCTCTCTCTCTCTCTCTCTCTCTCTCTCACACACACACACACACACACACACACACACACACTTTCCTTTCCCTCTCCCTATTTTCCATTTTTCTTTTTCTCTCTCTGTCTTTTTTTTTTTTTTTTTTTTTTTGTGTGTGTGTGTGTGTGTGTTAATCAGACACTGCCACAAGCCACAATAAAGGTCTCTTGGTTGCTCTGAGTGTCATGGTCACTTTTCTTTTAGATATAATGAAAATACAAAGTGAGATTAACAATAGTAAAAACATATTTAGCTTGTATATAATTTTGAACTTTGGCTGAGTTATACATTATATTTTCTATTTGAGATCACAGTAATCTTTCCAATAAAATTAATTTTTGAATAGAACTTTAAATTAACTGAAATCTGGCCTACTTGAAGTTATTTTGACATGCTGTAAGGCGGGAGGCAGAGTCTTATCTCAGGTAAGGCAGGGCTCTTTACAAATCCTAGGTAAAGTGTTTTAGTTCTAAAGCTGATCTTTGTCTCTGTTTTTAGAAATCATTTTATAAAGTTTACATATATTGTTTCCTGACTCTGTATGAATGTTAGTAACACAATATGAAATACATCTGAAACATTAATTAAGGAAAGGCTGAGAGCCCCTTAACATTTTTTTTCCAATGTGGAAAAATGTCAAATTGTTTTATAATATTTATCTTTAAATAGATTAGAATCTCATTACTTTTAAAAATATCTTTAATTTTTTTATATTTTAGTGTAAAAGGTTACATAAGATTAGGTTACAAAACATCAAAAAATATAAATAAATCCCCAATAAAATCTATCATCTTTATAAGTTTAAATTACCATTAAAGACAATTTTAGTTTGGAGATACCAGCTTGATAAAATGTTTCTTTAAACCTTTTACCTTAAAGACTTGTATACCTAAAAGATATGAACACATTTAATCCTGTAAAGAAGAGTAATGTACCACACTTTTATTGATGTTTTTATATTAACCAAGGTTAGCTTTTAAAGAAAAATCTAGATTTTGTAATGTAGGACAATACTTTAAAATAATAGTTGCTTTTAGCCACAGATGTACAAACCTTAATTTTTTAAGATTACTTGTTCTAGGGGATAAAACTTAATAGACACAATGTAATTAATATTTTTAGAAGTTTTTGTCATTTTAACATATACATATATCAGTACAGTATTATTTGTCCTTAGGGAACAACCTTGAATAATTTTAACTATTTGTGTTACATATATAACCAACTTAGTTACATATAAGCCTTTTAATATATTTTTTAATTTATAGACCTTTATATTATTTAATTATAATTATATTTTACCACATAAAGACTTTTAACCTGGAAACATTTTTTTTATTAAATACATTTTTATATTTAGAACTTTTTAATAATTTTTAATCCATTGATATTTCTTTTTCTATTTGTACCTTGAAATAATCCTTATAAATTTCTGAATTTAGATAAATTAATTTATTTTAATAAGATGAAATATTTGTTATTTACAGTACTTTAATTGAAATACAGTTGAAATTTCTTGACTCCTTGTATATAGAATTATACCTGTTGGGACTTTGTAATTTATAGTAACCTTGTTTTTATAATAATATAAAATAATTAAAAATTTTTTTTAGTTTACCAACTTATGAAAACACCAACATTGTTTAAGTATTTTACCTTATGGAATTTAAGGAGTTAAGAGTACTTGATATTATATTTAACAGTCAGCATTTTAACTTTGTACCAATTAGATATCTCTAACAAACACATCCATGATTAATTTTATATACGTTTAGACATAATTTACGTATCTTTTTTAAAAAAACAAGGTGTCAGACAAATGTATTGAATAGTATTACTAATCTTTTTTCCTGTTGAAGAAAAAATCCTAGAGACAATGGATGTCAGACACTTTATAGACATTAACATTTTAAAGCTGTTTAACCATCTAGAAACAAAACTGTGTATTAGTAACTTTAAAGACATTTGTACTTTTATCTATTTTCCCAATTGAATTGAACCTTTTTAATCATATTAACCAAAAGTATTTGGATCCATTTTTAAATTATAATTTATGAGCTCATATGTCAATTTTTGTATCAAATATATGTAGACATGGCAATACATGTAGACAGATAGTACACCGGTGGACCCACACAAAGCAACTAGACAAACAAAAGCCTTGTAGCTTATTTTTTAAACACCTATTAGAGAGTTAATCTTTGTAAATTGGCCTTAGAATAAAGCAGAGTGTAATCAGAAAAACATATTAACCTAGGCATATTGGATCAAAGTTATGAGTTTAACAAATATAGAATTTTAAAAGTTTTCTAATTTTTTTCCTGAAGTGGTCCTGTTCTTGAAAACTGAAAAGAGTTTAGGGAACATAGACAAACAAAGGGGGCTAATTTCTCCCTGGAGGAACTTCCCAAAGACACAGCTTTATTGGTCTCCTTGGGAGAGTCCCCCAGGTTGGGGACACATACTAAACTGGTTTTTCTGGTTTCTTGGATAGCGGCCACCAACTTTTAGCCTGATATTGAAAAATATTTAGACCATTTTTAATAGTTGGGAGTTATTCATGCTTGCAAATACTGAGAGACAAAAGCCAAATTTTCTAGATAAAATTATGCTTTTCGTTATACAATTTAGGAATAATAATTTTATAAAACACTTTAGTTTTAATCTGTCCTCTATAGGAACTGACATTATTTACCCAGTTGGCCACCTGGCCCAGTTCCTAAATGAAGGCAATCTCTAGAATGCCCTTTTTTTCTTTTCTTTTCTTTTTTTTTTTTTTACCTTTAGCTTTTACTTTTGACAATTCTTTTAGTCCTGTTGGCAGCACTTTACAATTTAATGCAAGATGTAGTGAGCACAGTTAAAACCGTTTTAACCATTTCTTTTCCATTAGAAACAAACTGAGATAGAAATTAACACAGAACACAAAGGGAACAAACAAAAACAAACCAACAGACAAAGTCCTGAAAATTGTTAAGACAACAAGTTAAAGGGGTCCAGGTAGAGATCTCTGTAGCGCTTCCTTGTCCCATGATGTCCGTGGAGGGAAGGAGTCCTGATGAAAGAAGAGCAGTTACGAGAACAAGAAAAGGGCCGGCGCACAACACACGGACAAATAAACACAAGACAAACGGCTGGCGAACAGACACTGGACAAATGACAAACAGCAAGAAGACGCTGGAGAAATGACAAACAGCAGAACAGACACAGGACAAGCAACAATCGCTGAGGTCATGAGGTCACACAGGGAGACCTCTAATGGGGCAGAGATCACGTCTCCTCTCCTTCTGCCCCCAGACAGATGAGGCCTCCCAGGGGGCCCCAGATACAGACAGACGAGGTCACACAGGAAGACCTCCAGGTAGACAGTGACAATGTCTGGTCCTGTCCCGGGAAAGGTGTAAGTGACTTCATCCAATCTGTCTTGTTCCCCAGAAGAGTCGACTCACCAGAACTGACAGGCCAGCTGGAGGCTTTTCAGAGTGTCCTAGGATGGATTGGAGTCCTCGGAATGAGGCTGAGGAACATCTCTCAGGAGCTCCCCTCTACTACTCCGGGCCGAGGTCCAAAGGCCTGTCTTTGGAGGCAAATTTGTCATGAGGGTAGGGAAGAAATAGATCCCGGACGAGCCCCCAAATGTTATAGTTAAAGCTTCATCCCAGGGCCCCCAAATGTTATAGTTAAATCTTCGTCCCAGGGTTTCATAAACTGACTTCTAGACCATTCACGTATAATCGAGTCAAGCCTTTATTGAAGCACACTAGTGGCGGCTGATCAGAACATAAAGCTGTTCCCCTGATCAACCCCAAACAATTGCAAGGGTGTTCTTTATAAGCCTGAAACCTAAAGAGGGATGTTCGGGGGTATAGCCAATTAGCCAATGCAAGCCATCCAGGTTACAGAAGCAGGAGAGAGTGCAACCAAGCAACGGGAAGCCTAACCAATCACAGTTAGCCCAGTCACCCCAGTTACCCTAGTTACAGAAACAATGCCCCATTAGGTAGTTCCATGTTCTTAAAGGCTTCTATAGCAAAAGGAAAAGAACATCTTGCCCCAGTCATGACCCTTCTACTTGGCATGGTTGTTTTACAGGATGAAGTCATAAAACAAAATAGAGTCACATTTGCTTCTACTATCACAGGATTACATTTAATCTGTAGATTTTTTATGACATTTAATTGTATTAAGTCTTCTATCCATGCAAATGGGAAATCCTCCTATTGAAATTTTTTTTAGTATTGTTTTGCAGTTTTCACCATGTAAGTCTTTCAACTCCTTTTTAAAATTTGTTCATTGGTATTTCACTCCTTTAGATGCTATTATGCATGGAATTCCTTTCTCAAGGTGCTTTCCAGATTGTCCCATTGGAGCACATAGAAGCATTTCTCTTTCCTGTTGATCTGTGTTCTATGACTTTGCAGAACTTATTAGTCCTAGAAATTTTTGTTGATTTTTTTTTTGTGTGTGTGTGTGTGTGGATTTCCCTATATAAGAACATTTCTTCTGTGAATAGAGACAATTTTACAACTTCCTTTACAATGGAAATGACTTTTATTTCTTACCCCCTTACTCTGACTAGGACTTCAGTATAATGCTTGACAGCAGTGTCAAAAGACACTGTCTTCCTATTGGGCTTGGGGGTGGGGGATCTTGCAGTCTTTCAACACTGAGTGTGCATGCGTTTTCCTGTAGAATTTTCATAAATGCCTTTATCATGTTGAGAGCATTTATTTGATTACTAGCTATGGTATAATTTTTTTTACCAGCACATATTTTTAAGAAGAAAAATAGTCAATAGTCAATTATATTTTCACAGATATTTACAAATTTTGTTGTTCTTCCTTCATTCTGCAAGTGACCATTTCCCTGTTGGAAGAATTCTCTTTAGCATTTCTTTCAAAGTAGATATGTTGTCAACAAATTCTTTGAGGTCTGTTTCACTCCATTCCTAAATGGTATTTTCTCTGAATATCTGAATATGTAACTCCGGGTTGATGGCTTTTTCTTCTCAGCACTTTACAAATGCTGTTCCCACGCCTTTTGATCACCATGATACCATTCTAACCATCATCCCCCATAGGTAACATGTCATTTCTATTAGGCTTCTTTTAATTTTTTTTGTCTTTAACTTTCAACAATTTGATTATAAAGTTTCCTTATATTTTAATTGGATTAGCTTACCTTTTTGTATCTGTAAGTACTTAATCAAATTTGGAAAGTTTTTAGCCAGCATTTTTTCAAATTTTCCCTCTGTACATTATTTTCTCCTTTGCTTTGGGACTATGACTTCACAAATATTAGACCAGCTGATATTGTCTGACAGATGCATAAATCTTTGTTTAATGTTTTCAATATTTTTTCCTCTTTCTTGTTCCAAGTGCATAATTTCCATTAAATTGTCTTCAATTCACTGACTTTTTCTCTTTCTCCTCTATTTGATTATTGAAGGCTTCTAGGAATTTTGTTTTGTTTTATCTAAGTGTTCAAACATTTTGGCTTTAAAGTTTTTATTTATTCTTGCAGAACTTTCTGTATTTCCACTCCTTTGAAAATGTTCACCTTTACTTCTTGAAACTTGACTGTAATAGCTGTGAAGTTTTTGTTATGAAATTCCAATATCTATATCATCTCAGGGTTGGCATCTGTTGATTTTGTATTATTTTGCAAGTTAATGAGTTTTCCCTGAGTGTTCATATGCTAGCTAGTTTCAGACTGTTCCTTGGACACTTGTTGTGTTATGTTTTAAGATTCTGGGTCCTGTTTGATTGTTTCGGTGATACTTGTGTGTGTGTGTGTGTGTGTGTGTGTGTGTGTGTTTGTGTGTGTGTGTATGTGTCTATGCATGTGTGCATGCACATGCACCAGTTCACACACTTTTCATAGACCTGGGTAAGTTTAATGCTGAAAGTCTCAAACCATTTGCTGGACCCTGTCCCACATGTCTGCCATTCAAGTGACTGTCTGAGACAATGGTAATGGTCAACCTAAGCCCTTAGGTTCTCAGAGCCTTGGGTGTGCTGTTTGCCTCATGTTCTTGCTTGTGTAGTTCAGGGCTGAGCCCCATAATTCAGACACCATTTTATGGGGTTACTTTCCTGCACTATTTCATCTGACACTTTATAATTCTCAAGGCCCTGATTTCTGCCCCTCTTTCTGGAATGTTAGGACACAGTTTCTCTATAGCTGTGTCTGCCTCCAAGGTCAAACCACACCATACTCCACATCCTCAGAGTTGTGGCACCTCTGTTCAGAGAGCAGGGTTCCTCTCCCTCAAAGCATTTGGGACCTTCCAGCTTCTATCTTGCGGTTACCACTCTGCCACCGCTGCCACAGGACAGGGATGGAGAGGGATGGAGAGGTCAGCAAAACCAAGAAAATGAGTACAGTGATTTCCCTCCTCTCTCTGACTTCAAGACCTGCTCTTCCTGATGTTCAGACCAGGAAAAGAGTTCTTTCCTCTCACCTGTTTCTGCCATGTTACTAAGTAGGCAATTCAGGACGCAGTGCTGCTTTTCAGTCTGGGCTGGGAGACACTTGGTTCTTACTGTGCTTGATGGCAGACAGAGTGGAGGGCGTGCACATTGATCTGAATTGGAACTGGATCCTGAAAAGCACCCTGATGAACTTTATGAACATAGACGATTACTTATTTTTGTGTGTCTCATTTGTCTTAAGCTTATGAGTTCTAAACCTTTCTAGATAAATAGCACAATTTTTTTTTCTGGAAAAAAAAACCCTATAAAACAATATTCCAGATCTTTTCTAGTGTCTAGTTTCATTACTTCAGGGCCATGGATTACTTCTTTATATTATTTAACTAAGTTTTAAGTGTATCTTCTTTAATTTTAGCTCTGGAATATTGTATCATTTTCCAAGTAGATAAATAGAGGAATTGGGAATTTCAATGACTATACCTATTTAAATGAAAATCATTGAGTCTATATGCATACATTAAAAAAAATGACATAATAAAACTAAAGACAGGAAAATTTAAACAACTCTCTGTTCCATTAAAGAATCAGGGACAATCCTTACCCATCTAATATACATTCACATCCCATGGAATTTGCTGAATATATGTTTCAAAGTAACATGTACATACAGAATGTTAATTTTTAGGCAAATATTTCTGATTGATCTGATATACACACTAGATTTTTTTCTCTAATCTTTTAGTTACACAACTTACCATATATATTTTTTTCACTTAATAATTACAGATATCCCAATAAGTTTGTAGTCTTAAATGCTAAAAAGAATCAAAGTAAGTTGAGGTTAGCCTGTCAAATAAGTGCAAAAACACTGAAAGAGATTTGAAGTAAAGGATATGAACTCATCGCTGCAAAATGTAATATATTCTTGACCTTGTCTGAATTTAAGAAGCAGAAATGATTTACAGCTATGGTAATAAGAAGAGAGGTAAAGATCAGAATCTGAAATGAAAATAAAATAAAATTAAAATTAAAAAACCCCCAAAACAAAAGAGGGCTCTGTTTCCCTAAGATGGGTATTTTTGTGGTAGATAATGAGCAGTAAAGGAATCAGCAATACTTGTATACCCAGTGGACTATTTAAATATTACTGTGACTGAGAACAAAAGACTTCAAAATTTCCCTAGCTTTCTTGTTTAAATCTATATGGGAATACAGATTTAGAGCTAAATGGAGCAGGATCACACACAGAGCCTCTGGAGGCTACAAGGGCTATGAATATTGATTGGATTTACTTCTGTGCTGTGCTCCAAACAAATGACAACAGAGTAGTAAACAACTATTTCCTTGGAGATGCAAATAGATTCCATAGGCTGTGAACTGAGACTCACTCCTGCTCAGATCTTATTCAAAGCAAACAGTGTCTTTAGAAGGAGCGCACATATCCTAACAATTAGGCTGGATATGGCAAACCAGAAAAGAAACAGAATTACTTCCAACTCATTGTAACTAAAAAGGAGACAGTTTCCTCCCTCACCAAGTGGGTTAGAGATGACATTATTTTTCTGTTCCACACTTGTAGAAATGGATGAGTTCATTCCAGGAGCGTTGCTTTTGAGTATTTATCAAGATTTTCCTGGATCTGAATTCTACAAGCACTACCTTTCAGGGAGAGACTGCATGTTCTGAAAGATTCTTAAGAATGCTGTTGTTACTGGTGTTGTAAATCTCTCTGGAGTCTAGAGAGGTTCTTCAGTGACCATCCAGATACATCCTGTCATTGGAGCTTAAAAACAAGAGGGTGATAAGAGCAGGCCGAATTAGCTTATTCAAGAGACAGACAAAAGGAGTAAATTTGTGTATTGTTTTATTTCCATGGTGGGGGGCAGTCCTAAAGTCGATTTTAGAAGACGTTTTTGAGTTCTCTGAGGACAGAGGCCACATATTCTTCTCTATTTCTAGGACCCAAGCTGAGCCCTAAAGACAGAGATAAATCTAGAGTCCCTACACAGTACATGCCATGGTGGCAGGCTTTCAGGGGGACTCAGATGTCAGGGGGAAATGCAGTAGGAGGGAAAATCCCTATTTCCTCTTAAGAGGACCATTGTATTCCCTTAAGAGGGATTACTATGTTCTTGAGGGAGGCAGTGAAACCTCAATGAATATGCACAACTGATAACAGATGACCAACAGATTGCCTTCTTTGAAGCATGGATCTATTCTACAGCAGTAGGGCTTTTGTGTTCTCATTGTATGGTGTAAACTTGTTGAAGAATAAAGTGACAAAAGACCAAAGACCAAGATAGGAGTTGGAGCTGTACTACGAGTAGACTTTTCTTTCTCTTCCTGACAAGAGACTCCCTTTTTCTTCTCCAACTAAATATTTGAAACTATCTACAAATATTGTTAAAAGAGGCAATAAGTTGTTAGCCACTTTGGAGGCATCCTCGTGATCCCACCTAGATCTGTGTACACATCACCATCACAGGTGCTTAGTACACCTTGAACACCACACATGGTTGTCCATCTCGATGCAGGATGTTCTTAGTAACAGTGATGGCAAAGTTAATATATCTTCACTGTCCACACATTTGAGGCTTCAGCACTGGATTTCATAGATTCTGTTGGACAGGGTCAATTTCATCAAAATGTCCTGAAGCATTTCTCCATGCCTCCCTTCAAACCTGGGGCCATCTCAGCTTCCCCTGCTGTTCCCATGCCACCACTCCCAGCAGCTCAGCTCTGCAGAGATGCTGTCAATCATGCTTATGCTCTCACATTCTCGGTGCCTTTCCAAGATGCAGCCTAGTTCTGCTGTGCTGAGAATAGAGTCAGCTCTTTGTATCTTCACACACTTGCAGCCAGCTAACCCAACTCTAGATCTATTTTCATTACAGATGTGAATCCTCTCCATCAGCCATTTTCTCTTTACTTTTATCAACTCCCTATTGTTCTCCTTACCTGTATTAGTCAGGTTTTTTTGTCACTATGACCAAAATACCTGATGAGACAAACTTGGAGAAGGAAAAGCTGATTTTGGTTTCTGTTTTCAGAGGTTCAGTCTGTGGTTAGCCAGTTCCATGGCTCTGGACCTAAGGTGACATGGAGCATCAGTGCCAAAGGGCAAGGTGGACCAAAGCTACTCAGCTCATGGCAGCCAGAAAGCAGAGGAAGTGGGAGCAAAAGGGGCCTCAAGGAAGATGGACCCTCCCAGGGCATGCCTCAGTGACCCACTTCCTCCATCCATGCCCCACCTGCTTAAAGTTACCACTTAGTTTATTCAAACTAGGATGAACGATTAGGTTGTAGCTTTTAGAGTCCAATAATTTCAACTCTAATGATTCTTGCATTAACACAAGAGCTTTTGGGGGTCACCTCATATCCAAAATGTAACAATCCATCCATAGCCCACCAAAGCCCATGCCCATTTCAGAATGTAAGATGCGTTTATCCCCACAGTGTTAACAGTACCAGCATTGCTGAAAATCCCAAGTCTGAAGTCTCACCTGAGACTCAAAGCAAACTCTTACCAGAAAACCCCTGTGAAAACCAAAAGGAAGTTACATATATCCACTACACATTGGCTCAGAGTAAACATTCCATTTCCAAAAGGAAGAATGGGACATAGGATCAAAGCAAGACAGGACCAAAGCAAGTCATCAGCCCAGCTCGGCAAACATTTCCTGTAGCCCCACCTCCAACATCTGGAGCACATGGTATCATGGTGTTCTCTTCAAAGGGCTTAGCTAGTTCCCTTCCACCCCTCTGGCCCAGCTGGTTTCAGTTCATAGCCTGGCTCTATTTAAAGTCAATGGGAGACCTGCAACTGACAGACAGAACAGGCCCAGCGGCCTGCGGAGGGGTTGAGCTGCCCCCCGCCCCCCCTCCCCGCGCCATCCCCTCCCTGAGCCTGCAAGGTAGGTGGACCTGTGACCCACCGGCAGGTCAGGCCTAGCAACCCGCGGAGGGGCACAGCTGCCCCACGCGCCTGCAAGGTAGGCGGAACCGTGACCATTAACAGAACAGGCCCAGCGATCCACCATTGCCCCGGTTGGGGGAGGGGCAGAGCCGTGCACCTGCAAGGTAGGCAGACCTGCGACCCACCAGCAGAACAGGCCCAGAAACCCGCGGAGCGGCAGAGCCACCCCCTGTGCCTGCAAGGTAGGCGGACCTGCGACCACCAAAAGAACAGGCCCAGCGGCCTGCCGGCGTGGTAGGCACATTGCCCCAATTGGAGGAGGGGCAGAACCACCACCAGCGCCTGCGAGGGAGACTTTGCAACTATACAAGAGCAATATAAATATATAGGGGGAAAAAATCAATAACACAACAGTTTCACCAAGCAGAAAGAAACGCGAACAGTATGAAAAGACAAGGAAAGAAAGGACCACAAGCAATGCAGGTCAACTCAACTTTAGAAGAGGTAATAGCTGCAGCAGATGGAATGTCAGATAAAGAATTCAGGATATACATGCTTCAGATGATCTGGAGTCTCAAGGAAGACATTAGACAGCAAAATCAGACAATGAAAGGCCACTTTGACCACTTCGACAATGAATTACATAAACAAATCCAAGAAGCAAAAGATCAATTATACAGGGAGATAGAGGTTATAAAAAACAAACAAACAGAAATCCTAGAAATGCAGGAAGCAATAAACCAACTTAAAAACTCAATTGAGAATACTACCAGCAGAGTAGAACACTTAGAAGATAGAACTTCAGACAATGAAGACAAAGTATTTCAACTGGAGAAGAACATAGACAGCTCAGCAAAACTGTTAAGAAACCATGAGCAGAACATCCAAGAAATATGGGATAACATAAAGAGACCAAACTTAAGAGTCATTGGGATATAGGAAGGTATAGAGGTCCAAACCAAAGGAATGAGCAATCTGTTCAATGAAATAATACGAGAAAACTTCCCAGACTTGAAGAATGAGACAGAATCCCAAATCCTAGAAGCCTACAGGACGCCAAATGTGCAAAATCATAAGAGATCCACACCTAGACACATTATAATGAAGATGCCCAACATACAGAATAAGGAGAGAATTTTAAAAGCTACAAGAGAAAGGAAGCAGATTACATTTAGGGGTAAACCAATCAGGATAACAGCTGATCTTTCAACACAGACTCTGAAAGCTAGAAGATCCTGGAATAACATATATCAAACACTGAAAGAAAATGGGTTCCAACCAAGAATTGTGTATCCAGCGAAATTAAGCTTCAGGATGAAAGATGAAATTAAAACCTTCCACGATAAACAAAAGCTAAAAGAATTTGCAGCTAGAAAACCATCTCTTCAAAACATCCTCGGCAAAATATTACAGGAAGAGGAAATGGAAAATATCAATGAAAACCAACAGCAGGAGTTAGTACAGTAAAGGTGGGGGGAATAATCAAAGAGGAAAACAAACCATGTTTAGTAACATAAATAAACAAATATGGCTGGAAGAACAACCCATATCTCAATAATAACCCTAAATGTTAATGGCTTAAACTCACCAATTAAGAGACACAGGCTAGTAGAATGGATCACAAAAAAAGACACAACAATATGCTGCCTTCAGAGACGCATTTGATAGGAAAAGATATACATAGACTGAAGGTGAAAGGTTGGGAAAAATCATATCACTCATATGGACTTTGGAAACAACAGGAGTGTCCATACTCATATCAAATAAAATATATTTCAAGCCAAAGTTAATCAAAAGGGATAAAGAGGGACACTACATACTGCTCAAGGGAACCATACACCAACAAGACATAACAATCATAAATATATATTCCCCAAACAATGATGCAGCTATTTTCATCAAACAAACTCTTCTCAAGTTCAAGAGTCTAATAGACCACCATACAATAATCATGGGAGACTTCAACACACCTCTCTCACCACTGGACAGATCTTCCAAACAAAAGTTGAATAAGGAAACTGTAGGGAGCCAGCGACCACACCCTAAAAATGGCGTCGGTCTCCTTCTTCCGCTTTCTTGGCAGTTGGAGTTGTTGAAGTAAACAACTCCTTGTAAGGCTGTAGAGCTGAGCTCTGACTTGTTTCCGCTTTCGTGTACCAATCAGTTTTTCCCACGTGGCACAAATGCGTTGGCAGGGCAAGGGATTTAAGCTAGTGCAGACTGGGAGAGAGAGAGTGTTTTCGCCATGCTTCAAGGGTCCTGAATAAACTGCTGAAAGAAGAATCCTGTGTCGTGTCTTCCTTGCTGGCGAGGGGACGTGACAGGAAACTATAGAACTCAATAACATAATTAATAACCTAGACTTAATTGACATATATAGAATATTCCACCCAACATCAAGCAGTTACACTTTTTTCTCAGCAGCACATGGATCCTTCTCAAAAATAGATCATATATTATGTCACAGGGCAACTCTTAGACAATATAAAGGAGTAGAGATAATACCATGCATCTTATCTGATCATAATGGAATGAAACTGAAAATCAATGATAAAGGAAGTAAGGAAAAATCATGCATCACTTGGAGAATGAACAATAGGTTACTGAATGATCAATGGGTTATAGAAAACATCAAGGAGGAAATTAAAAATTCATAGAGATAAATGAAAACACAGACACAACATATCGGAATCTATGGGACATATTGAAAGCAGTTCTAAGAGGAAAATTCATTGCTTGGAGTTCATTCCTTAAAAAAAGAAAAAACCAACAAATAAATGATCTAATACTTCATCTCAAAATCCTAGAAAAAGAAGAGCAAAACAACAGCAAAAGAAGTAGAAGGCAAGAAATAGTTAAAATCAGAGCTGAAATTAATGAAATCAAAACAAAAGAAACAATTGAAAAAATTGACAAAACTAAAAGTTGGTTCTTTGAAAAAATAAATAAAATCGACAGACCCTTAGCCATGCTAATGAAGAGAAGAAGAGAGAGAACTCAAATTACTAGCATACGGGATGAAAAAGGCAATATCACAACAGACACTTCAGAAATACAGAAGATTATCAGAAATTATTTTGAATCCTTATACTCCAATAAAATAGAAGATAGTGAAGGCATCGATAAATTTCTTAAGTCATATGATCTGCCCAGATTGAGTCAGGAGGATACTGACAACCTAAACAGACTAATATCAATTGAGGAAATAGAAGAAACCATCAAAAGACTACCAACTAAGAAAAGCCCAGGACCAGATGGGTACACAGAAGAGTTTTACAAAACCTTTAAAGAGGAACTAATACCAATACTTTTCAAGCTATTTCAGGAAATAGAAAAAGAGGGAAAACTTCCAAATTCATTCTACGAGGCCAACATCACCCTGATTCCTAAACCAGACAAAGACACTTCAAAGAAAGAAAACTAAAGACCAATATCTCTAATGAACCTAGATGCAAAAATCCTCAATAAAATTCTGGTGAATCGGATACAAAAACATATCAAAAAACTTGTGCACCATGATCAGGTAGGATTTATCCCTGGGATGCCAGGCTGTTTCAATATATGGAAATCAATAAATGTTATTCACCATATCAATAGGCTTAAAAATAAGAACCATATGATCATCTCGATAGATGCGGAAAAAGCATTCGACAAAGTACAGCATCCCTTTATGTTTAAAACTCTAGAAAAACTAGGGATAACAGTAACATACCTCAATATTGTAAAAGCAATGTATGCTAAGCCTCAGGCTAACATCATTCTGAATGGAGAAAAACTGAAGGCATTCCCTCTAAAATCTGGAACAAGACAGGGATGCCCTCTCTCACCACTTCTGTTCAACATAGTTCTCGAATCACTGGCCAGAGCAATTAGACAGATAAAGGAAATTAAAGGCATAAAAATAAGAAAAGAAGAACTCATATTATTACTATTTGCAGATGACATGATTCTATACCTAGCAGACCCAAAAAGGTCTACAAAGAAACTATTAGAGCTAATAAATGAATTCAGCAAAGTGGCAGGATATAAAATCAACACGCATAAATCAAAGGCATTCCTGTATATCAGTGACAAATCCTCTGAAATGGAAATGAGGACAACCACTCCATTCACAATATCCTCAAAAAAATAAAATAAAATACTTGGGAATCAACCTAACAAAAGAGGTGAAAGACTTATACAATGAAAACTACAGAACCCTAAAGAGAGAAATAGAAGAAGATCTTAGAAGATGGAAAAATATACCCTGTTCATGGATAGGTAGAACTAACATCATCAAAATGACGATATTACCAAAAGTTCTCTATAGGTTTAATGCAATGCCAATCAAAATCCCAATGGCATTTCTTGTAGAAATAGAGAAAGCAATCATGAAATTCATATGGAAAAATAAAAGACCCTGAATAGCAAAAACAATGCTAAGCAGGAAGTGTGAATCAGGTGGTATAGCTATACCAGACTTTGAACTATACTACAGAGCAATAGTAACAAAAACAGCATGGTACTGGTACCAAAACAGGCTGGTGGACCAATGGTACAGAATAGAGGACACAGAAACCAATCCACAAAACTACAACTATCTTATATTTGATAAAGGGGCTAAAAGCATGCAATGGAGGAAGGATAGCATCTTCAACAAATGGTGCTGGGAAAACTGGAAATCCATATGCAACAAAATGAAACTGAATCCCTTTCTCTCGCCATGCACAAATGTTAACTCAAAGTGGATCAAGGAACTTGATAACAAATCAGAGACACGGTGTCTGATAGAAGAAAAAGTTGGCTCCGATCTACATACTGTGGGGTTGGGCTCCAAATTCCTCAATAGGACACCCATAGCACAAGAGTTAATAACTAGAATCAACAAATAGGACTTACTCAAACAAAAAGTTTTTTCTCAGCAAAAGAAACAATAAGAGAGGTCAATAGGGAGCCTACATCCTGGGAACAAATCTTTACTCCTCACACTTCAGACAGAGCCCTAATATCCAGAATATAGAAAGAACTCAAAAAATTAGACAATAAGATAACAAATAACCCAATCAACAAATGGGCCAAGGACCTGAACAGACATTTCTCAGAGGAGGACATATAATCAGTCAACAAGTACATGAAAAAATGCTCACCATCACTAGCAGTCAGAGAAATGCAAATCAAAACCACCCTAGGATACCATCTCACTCCAGTAAGATTGGCAGCCATTATGAAGTCAAACAACAACAAGTGCTGGTGAGGATGTGGGGAAAAGGGTTCACTTGTACATTGCTGGTGGGACTGCAAATTGGTGCAGCCAATTTGGAAAGCAGTATGGAGATTTCTTGGAAAGCTGGGAATGGAACCACCATTTGACCCAGCTATTCCCCTTCTCGGTCTATTCCCTAAAGACCTAAAAAAAGCATACTACAGGGACACTGCTACATCCATGTTCATAGCAGCACAATTCACAATAGCAAGACTGTGGAACCAACCTAGATGCCCTTCAATAGACGAATGGATAAAAAAAATGTGGCATTTATACACAATGGAGTATTAATTTGCATTAAAAAATGACAAAATCATAGAATTTGCAGGGAAATGGCTGACCTTAGAGCAGATTATGCTAAGTGAAGCTAGCCAATCCCTTAAAAACAAATACCAAATGTCTTCTTTGATATAAGGAGAGTAACTAAGAACAGAGTAGGGAGGAAGAGCATGAGAAGAAGATTAACATTAAACAGGGATGAGAGGTGGGAGGGAAAGGGAGAGAGAAGGAAAATTGCATGGAAATGGAAGGAGACCCTTAGGGGTATACAAAATTACATACAAGAGGAAGTGAGGGGAAAGGGTGAAAAATATAAGGGGGAGAAATGAATTACAGTAGAGGGGGTAGAGAGAGAAGAGGGGAGGGGAGGGGGGAGGGGGGATAGTAGAGGATAGGAAAGGCAGCAGAATACAACAGACACTAGTATGGCAATATGTAAATCAATGGATGTGTAACTGATGTGATTCTGCAATCTGTATACCGGGTAAAAATGGGAGTTCATATCCCACTTGAATCAAAGTGTGAAATATGATATATCAAGAACTATGTAATGTTTTGAACAACCAACAATAAAAATTACTAAAAAAATAAAAATAAAATAAAATAAAATTACCATGGGAAAAAAATAAAAAAATAAATAAAGTCAATGGCTTTCTGGGTAGATGTTCCATGTTACTGGCATCTCTTAATTCCTGGGATCACTATTCCAGCTTTGGCTTCCTCCTCACAGCTTTACCCACCATGCTCTCTGAGGCAACCCATAGGGATTCTGGCCATGATACACTTTTCCTGGCTTCCCAGGCCTTCCTTTCAAATATTGGAGGAAGCTTCCATGGTCCCCAAACTCCAGCATCCTGAATTTCTGAAGAACCAGCTTCACATGGATGATGCGAAGTTCTGCTGTCGGGCTCATTGGGAGGAGAGGACAGCTGCAATGGTCTCTGAGTGACTTGGTGGCTGAGCATGGTGAAATAACTTCTGAGTCCTCTTTCTGTGAGCAGGATGCTCCCATAGTTTCAGAGGAATTTTTACTTTCACTCCCTTGAAGTTATGATGGGTGTGGTCTTGCCAATTCCTGGGATTCCCTCATGCCTCTTTTCTAGTGTCTCTGTGATAAGTACTTAGCATCTCTTTAGTGACTATAATCTCTTCAATAACCACAACTTCTTTGGCCCCAGTTTTTCTTTCCTTGGGAAAACTGTTTTAAACATTCTTCTGCTTTGCTATCTGCTTATGATTCTTACAGTAAACTGTAAGAAAAAAGAAAAAAGCTTGTAGCAATATTAATGTCACTGCCTAAATGCTTTGATGTCTGAAATTTCCTCCATCAGATTAATTAGTGAATTACTTTTAAGTTCGACCTCACACCAAGTCTCAGGACATAGGCAAAACATAGACAAGTTTCCTGCTAGAATGTAATACAAATGACTTCTAGTCTGATTTCCAACAAAATTCCCATTCCCCTCTGAAATCTCAAGAGCATAGTCTTTATGACTGCATATTTATCCACATTCTTGCCTTCTGAGTTCCCACCAGAATTGCCCATTATCCTCTGCTTTCAACATTCTAAAGCTCCTCCTGTGGACACCTCTGAACTTTTCCAATTTTTTTTTTTTCAATCCAGTTCCCAAAACTTCTGAACCACATTGTCAGATTACTCACAGCCACTACCTCACTTCTTTGTACCAATTTCTGTGTCCAATTTACAGGAGAAAAAGCTTATTTTGGGCTCACAGTTTCAGGGGTTCATTCTAGGGATGGCTGGTTCCATCATGGCCAAATGGAATGGCAGAGGAAAGTTACTGTGCTCATGGTGGCCAGGAATCAGAGAGCCAGGGAGCAAAAGGGGCTTCAGGGAAGATGCACCCTTCTAGGGCTCACCCCAGTGACCCACCTCCTCCAGCCATGCCCCACTTGCCAGTGGTTACCATGAAGCCAGTCCATTCAAACTAGGATGGAGCGATTAGGTTATGGCTCTCAAAGTCCAATTGTTTCACATCTGATTATCTCTGAATTAACACAGGAGCTTTGGGGGGGTCAACTCAAGTCTAAACCATAACACAGACCCAAAATTTCAAAGGTGCTCTTTGAGAAATTGGTGGTCATTGTTAGGCTCTTCCTTCCTGGCCTGCTGTCCTTATCTGAACACTGGATCTTCCCTCAGGAATTTACAGTCCTTGCAGTTTCCCTAGTAAGGGAAGTCTATCATTCTCTCACACTGTATTTATATGTTGGTCTGTGGTTTTCATCCTATTGCCAGAGGTTGCTATTGGTCTTGATTATTCATTTTCTTCTTCTATGGTAATAGTATGCTGAGTTTTAGGCTGAGTCAAAATGACCTCCAGTAAGGACATTTCCCAGATTTCCTTATATAATTGGGTAACATAAGACAAACTTGGCTAAGGGAATATCAGCCAGAACAATATCTGTAACTTCCTAAAGGATCTTTAGTGTGAGGGGAGGATCCCTCTTCACATTCCTCCTCCTCAGAGGATAGAAGGTGGATGTGATAGTGGAGATGGACAGTGGCGACTCAGGAGTAGAGACTACACATGGCACAGCAACCAGAAGGAAACAGCCTTGGTCTCTGACCCAAGATATTGACCACATTGGTTTTTCAGTTTCTTGTCCTCAATTCCTGCAACCTCTTCCATTTGTATTAATCAGGAAAGGTATGTTATGTGAGAGTAATGACACTCCCATCTCAATAGTTTACAATAACAAAGGATTTTGTTATTGCTTATGTTATAAGGCATTCATGAATTATTTTGCTCCAGTGCTCATGCCAAAGTAACATTCTTTGTCTAATTGAAGCACTATCGCTTTGAGGTGAAAGGGGAAAATAGACATGGTAAACCATGTACTGTATCTTATAGCTTTTGATCCAAAGTCACACACATCCTTTATATTGAATTTCACTGGCTAAATTAATTCTAGTGACCAATTGAAACATGGATAGGGTGAGAAGTAGCCAACTTTAATAAAGACTAGTATGTGAATAATACTAATATCTAGTGCCATGCACAAAATACATATATTCAATACATATTTATAGATTGATCAATTGGAAGATAATTTTTTAATTTTAAAAGTGATTTATTTATTTTGAATACATGTAGGTTATCCAATTCAATCTTTTATCAAATTTTGGAAACATTTCTAAGACATCCTAATAAGTGTCTGCTAATATTTTTCTTAAACTTCTTAGCAAGGGGTTTACTATCTCACATTAATATTTTGTTCATATTTATTAATCATTATTCACATTCATTTTCATTAACATTTATTTTTACATATGAACAGTTATTTCAATGGCACTTTGGAAGGATAGAAGTAAACAAGTGATTCCAAGTGTTATCTTTGATTTGGAAGTCCCTGTACATTCTGAATATCTCAGTGTTAGCCCTTCTTTGCAACAAATTGTACTTTATCTCCCCATGACCTATTTCTTTTGGTTGTCAACTGAGTTCAGAGATGAAGAAGACCAGACTAGTGATAAGAGTTTGAGAAACTGAAGAGAACTTATCCCTCTAAAGGAAATCAGAAAATTCTACTCAGTTTGAGCCAACACTCCAGTCCAGTAAATTATTCTCTGATCTCGCCACGGGTTCACACACTCTCCATTGTGGAAACGCATTTCAACTAAAAGCAAGACAAAAATCACACTAATGAGCTAACCAAACATATCTGCATGTAGGTACATCTGCCCTAGGAGTTTCCAGAAGATGACCACAATATTAGACTGACAAAGCTTAAAACTCTTCCTCTCTCAACCTTTCTGTATCACTGCTGAGTTATGTCTTTTGATAGAAAAGAAATGAACTTTTGATAACAGAAAAGTCAGGAAGTTGGGAGTATCTTGTCCATATCTTAGTTCTTGATTTTTGAGTTTCCTAATAGCATGGCCAGGGACAGTGGGATTGTGCATATGACATGGAAAATTCCATCACAATGGAGCTGAGCGGGTAGTAAAAGAAATGGACACCTCTCATGTATATGGTGTCTATCCGTGTATGCCTGTTGATATGCCTTTTTTTTTTTTCTTAAGTCAGAAAATCTAAAGTAGCCTCAACATCATGGGAGTATTGGAGAACTCCCCTCTTGCCCTGTGTGTTTAATATCACTCAGGCACCCATAGATCTATTACTTCTCTTGTCTTACTGGGTTTTCCATGTACCTACAAAGACCTCTTGAGACATTATAGGTTTTTTTTTTTTCTAAAATTCAATTGTACAATGTCTCCTCTGCTTGTTTCAGGTGCTTGGATTGCTTTAGAGAATACGCTATCCAGTTCTAGGAGCTCACAGTCGCGTACTCAAAACTTTGCTCTGGAATTATGCTGTGAATCAATCTCTGGATCACTTGTCAGCAGTTTCTGGATTCTGTCTTCTCATGTTAAAAGCTGCAATATTTCCTTATTCTTCACTTCTAGAATTTATCATATTTCTCACAATTCTTTGAACAGTAATAATCATTGATTCTATAACTCATCTCTGCTGATTTTGTCTCCTAGAGCATAATTAGTCAGAATCCAAAATCTTGAATTCACTTATAAACAGTTTGATGCTCTCGTTATTATTTTGATGTTTTATTTTTGTTTGTTAATCAGATTCTTATTTAAGTCCCTAAGTGTTTGGCTCCTGAATTGGAGATGGAGCAATAACAATTAAATAGGAGGTCATTTTGCTTTCTAGGACTTTGAGTCACAATAATAATAAAGCATTTGTGAGTTGCATGTGTCTGAGGACTATATATCAGCTGTTTGCCTACTAGATGCTCATTTTTTCCTCATAATGACAAGGGGTGACATTCAGTTAATAGAAGAGGAAACTGCTATCCCTAGATATCCAATGAGTTATCAAAGATCTCACAACTTGTAAGGAGTATCAGTATTCAAATCTAAAGTTTGTATTTATATCAGATTATTACCCTGACTTGTTCTCCTTACTTAATTTGAAATTCTGTTCCTCATTAATCCAATTGACATACCAGTTTTGGTTTCAAGTGCATTCTTAATGAAGAGGGCAGGAATAAAATAAATAATGCTTATATTCCATCACAGATTTACCTGAATTCTATGGACATATGTTACTGCACACTACTACTAGAAACCTAATGCTACATTACCTTCCACCAACATTGAGGCCATGTTTGTATTCCCTTTCCCACAGCTAAACATACCTGGAAATACCCTTTATCCAGTTATTTGTCCTCAAACTCATTCACAACATTTTTTTTTTTTTTTTTTAGATTTTAACATCTTTCCATGCACTTGTGGGGGGATTCCCCCACCTCAGCTTTTAAAATGTTCCTTTTTTCAGTTCTTCCCATGTTCTTCACAGAAAAGCCCAAGACTTTCCTGGCCAGTCAGTCACGCTTCAGATGCCTTCTCTCCCTATGGTTTGTCCTTATTAGGATGATAAATAATCATTACAATTTTCTATAATTGAAATATCTTGCCTCTGAATATATTTGATAATTGCAATAATTCTTCCTATCCCCTGTGAGTCTGGAAATCAATTGTTCTTAAATCTAAAATGCATATGAGACCACACCTAGAGTTGCCTTCCTTGGCTAATATATCAAGATATGTTTCTCTAAGTAGCTTCCTGCCTCTTTCATCAATATTTATATTCAGTTGTAATTAAATCTAGAGCAGCAATTACTTTTGTTACTTCCATTGCCTCATTGGACATTAAGAAAAAAATCAGCAAGATAACTTAGTAGCAGTTACTTTGTTTTGGTCAATATGAGATTTCCAGCCAAATCTAAATTTGTGATATTTCCCCGTTCTTGGTGGCTATCTTTGTTATTAAAAACAATTTGACTTGGACAACATATTTTATTGGGTCAATCTTCATCATAGTTAGCAGCACCCAAAGTATTTTTAATAAGGTGAATATGATTATTAAAGTCAGTAGATGAACAGACAAGCTTTGATATCAAATTCCTCTTGCCATTCTACCATCTTTCACAGGTAACGAGTCTTCTGAGTCTTTTTATCTGTTATGAAATGGAATCAAATAGACTAATGTTAAAGAGGTATTTTTAAAAATAGTCTAGAAGTTAATCTAATGGCAATGATAACAGAGTCTCTTGTGTTTTTCTCCCCTTTTGATATCCTTACTTAAATGACTGTCTACTAAGCTAAAAGCAACCTCAGGCAGTCATTTGTTTTTGTTTTGTTTTGGGCTTTTTATCAAGCACTAGCTTTAAGGAATATTCTAGAACTTTGTTATTTCACCAGAAGTCCTTAGTTGAAATATGTTGGCGTGCGTTTTTATGTGTAACAATTTAAAATGACACAGTATTTTACTAACTCCAAGATGTGTAAATGCCTACTGGTATCATAGAGTAATTGTCATGACAAATCTGTTTCCTTAGGACTCAATTACATGGAGAGCTCTGTAGTTCTGCGAAATCACAACATTCTTTCAAATATTTATATAAAAGTAGGTAATTTGTGAGCTTACATGCCTTGGCATCAGACAGACCTGTGTTTGAGTTTTGGCTCTGAAAATACTGGATGTGTGATCTTAGGCAAGTAGTTATTTTAACTCTCTGAGGCTCAGTTAAAATATCTCAAAAAGTATTGATAAAAGTCTTCAATTGTCTATGAAGAATGAGTGAGATATTGTGATACATTTTATATGTAAAGTTCTTTATCACCTGTTAATTGCTATAATTATTCTTTAAAAGCATGCCAACATACACCAGTGAATAATTAAGGGGTCCATGAAAAGGTGTACGGCAGTGTGCATAACTCCAGAGGGGGCCATTTCCAGAGCAGCCTTCGTAAATGGCATTCCCTGTGAGACTTGGCTTTGGCTTCCAGTGTCTTCTGTCCAGACTGCCCTAACTCACAAAGATAAAGTCATAAAGATATAGTGAGGTGATGGGAAAACAGACACATAGGGATCAACAAATCACATCACTTAATTTCAAAAAAATAGAGAATTACACTAAAGAAAATCCAGAAGTAAGACCCTTTGTTTTCCTACCCAGCTCCTTAGTCCCCATTTGGGAAAGGCTCATTCTTTAGATAGAGGAGTTATCAAAAGCTGTTCCCAGGAGGGTGTGTGGAGGGGCAGAGTACAAGTGTCATGCCACAGCATGGAGGGATAAACTCTGCCTCACTTCAACTCCCACTCAGGATATTTTAGCAAAATGCTGTGTGGAGCACAGCTCTACCTGGAGATCCTGAATTCAAAGTAATAAAAGCAGATTCACTTTCTCTTGGGATATGCTATCACAAAAGATCCACAATGACATCATCCCTTGGCTTATGGGTACATTCAGTGAAATATGACTCTGGCACTTACAATAATTGAGCAGCAATTTAAATCTTTATTGCAGTCTTTGAAGAAAATGCAGTATAACTTCTTCATTTTTTTCCTTTATATCTTTCTCTTTCAATATCTCAAAGCTATGGGTTGGTGGGGATAGAGGAAATATTCTTCCCATCCCATTTGTTTAAGGCATCAGAATTTTATAGGAATTGGCTTTATTTACAGGTAGAATGAGGATGAGAAGTGATGTATGACAGGTGCTCATTTGCATACATTATGGAAGTCTACATAGTTGGTGGACTAACCTGGTATATTCCCTTTTTATCTCATACAAGTTAAAGTTAGCAGTCTTGTATTACAAATTACTTTTCTTCTCAAAGTCTTGTAAAACATACCATGAACTAAAGTTTAAATAAAACAAACCACTGAACTTCTTTTTGACTCCTAACCCTAAAAGCTCAGGAAAAATATATACACTTTGGGATAGGGAGCAGATAATTAATGGTTGCCTGTAATTCTGAAGCTGAGCAGGTTCAATCTGGGTAATTACACCAAATCAGGCAGAAACACTATTATCAACTGTTAAATGCTATTGTACCAGTAGGCTTTTTACCTTTGTTTTTCCACTTGAGATGAGACATGACACCTTAATTGAATATATCCTTAAGTTGATGACAAATTTTAAAATATACAAAAGTACTTTCCCCCTACTGAGTTCTCAAGAACAGTTCTAAAAGTAGCTGAGACCAATCTCACGAGTGTACAGATAATGATGTATTTTACCTGATCTTTCTAAATTCTCTTCTGAGGGCACCAGCTTCCTCTATATTTATAAATCATATTTTAGACTTTTTAAAAAAATGCTTTCAAACTTTCACTGATTTTATTCATATTCATTCACAGTTCTGAGCCAGATCCTAGTCTGAGAACAAGTTTGAAAAGCAGAACATACCAGAATTAGCAAGTATATGAAATTGTTTTGCCCCAAACCTGTTTGTAGATGTGGACACTGAAACTTATCAAATTTAGTTCTCTGCTGGGTGCAGTGGTATATGCCTATAATCTCAGCAGCTCAGGAGGCTGAGGTAGGAGGATCATGAGTTCAAAGCCTGCCTCAGCAACAGTGAGGTACTAAGCAACTCAGTGAGATGAGACCCTGTCTCTAAATAAAATACAAAATAGGGCTGGGGATGCAGTTCAGTGGTTGAGTGCCCCTGAGTTCAATACCGGGCACCCCACAAAATTAAAAAAATAAATAAATTTAGTTTTCTTTCTTGCTTTTATTTTTTTAAGTCATACATGTTGCTTGTAGCCTATCCAGAGCTAATACCACATTTCCATCAATTAACATACTTTTTTAAAAAAGGTTTGGAATTCAGACCCAATCTTCATTCAGACCTTCATTTAAAGGATGAAGGAAATAACTGTTTAGATCCAATGTAGAATACTCATGAAAATAATGTGCTTGTCATTTTATCCACTGATGTTTATTCCAGAAAGGTTAAAAAACTAGCCTGTGGGGGAGAAGAGAGAGAAGCTAAAGATGGATCTATAGAACCACTGAGGACATGCCAGATAGAACACTGGTTTGGGAAAATTTTAGCTCCAGATTTTATATATATTTAACTTGCAGTGATGTGGAACCATCTAGTTGAAATGGACTAATAATCACAGAGGGATCTGGCTCATAATCCCACAAATTCTAGTTAGTCATTTAGATTGTGCAAGTTTCCCAAGGGACATTTCAACAAAAGGAGGACAAAGGGTCAAGAATAAGAACACAGAGCATTCTCAAATGAGACTAAAACTCTGAGACGTCAGGAAAATCCACACAGGAAGCACAGGAATGGAAAGGGAAGATGGAAACCCAGTACTGTCTTCCAACGGTGGAGGCAGCACAGCAGTTTGCCAGGGCCAGCCTAGCTGAGCCTAAAGTGCCGCAGGTGGGAAGGGGGCTCAATGCAGACTGCTACTCAGCATGTCCGAGGTCACTGGGGCCCCATAATGCATGCTTCCCTCCTTCCTCCATGTGGGTGAACTTGACATGGTAACTCCTTCTTCTGGTCTGAGCCCATCTCCTAAGTTCTGCATCATTCAGAGTTGAAACAAAGGATCACAAATATGTTCTCAAATGTTTTACCCTGAGTGGCTGTAGACAGCTATACAGAACAACAATTGAACCTTAAAGCCATCAGATCTCTAACTGAATGCATGGATATTTTAAGTTTGATGCTTAATTCTCCTCTTGAATCATCATTTTCCTTAATGCTAGGCTGGTTTCTTGCAATCGGATCTCTTCTTTCATGGTCTATTATGCCAGTGCTATCAAGACTGTTCTTAGATATTCTTTTTTGATGCTTAGATCTCATGGGTAGCTTGGGTATTTACCCCATTTAACCTCATTTCATGGGAAAGAAGCAGCTACAACTAGACTCAATACTTTGCCAAAAAACACAGCTCACTGGCTTCAGAGACCGGTCTAATGTTTCCAGAATGACATTATGAGTAAACTATAATTTATCTTATTTTAAGTGCATATTTACACTATATTAAGGACACAGCTATTTTATTAGAGAATAATAATGGCTAAATCTCAGCTTTACCGTTACTGTATGAACTTAGATAATTTACTTCAACTTTCAGCCCTTCATTTTTTTCCATTTATAAAATAAACATAATGTACTTCTTTAACAGAGTTGCTGTGATAACACACATAAACTCTGAGAAAAATTTCTCCAAATATATAGCAGTCAATATATGTGAGTTACACTAGTATTCTTGTTATTTTTCCTTTTTTTGTACAAAAAAACTTTAGACTTCTTTTGGAAGAATGCACAATGTTGTATACCATTAAGTTAATTGAATTAAACTACGTTCCTGAGAAGTTGGTAGACTTAGAAAATTTTTAGTTTGCTTCTAGCTCTGCTATTTATCCACATACACCTGGAAAGTCATGAGCCTCAGTTTCTTCTTTTGAAATGAAAGTCAGGACATGATTTGGGACTCCTGGAATGGCTACGTAGATCAAACAAAAAACATACTGGAAAGAATTGTGTAAATAATAAAGTGCTGTATATATGCAAGGCACTAATTTTCTTCTTTGACCTTGCATGGGACATTAAATTTAGTGGAACTCTGACCCATAAAATTGTTGCTTAAAATAGACTGTCGCAGCAGGTAGGGATAACATCATTTATCTTTTCATTTGGACTTCCTGTACCTGATTTACTTTTCTCCCTTTCCTCCTTCCTCCCTCCCTCCCTCCCTCCCTCCTTCCCTTCCTTTTTCCTTCTTCCTTTGCATTTCACCCATTGTTTTTGAATGCAACTACAGGCCAGGTCCTAAAGCCAAGAATAAAATGAATTTATTCCACAAAGCATCTGGTTGTCTAGCCTGGAAAACACACACACATACACACATACACACACACACACACACACATAAACACACACAAACATGTGACAAGTACAAAAATAAGTACACAAAATAGGGAGATTTAGTCATTTGATTATTGTACTTAGGTCTTCAAGGCTGGGTCTTCACCTATGTGTGTTCTATTTTTATTGCAAAATCTTCAAACATAGAGCAGCTGAGTCCTAACCATGGAGGCTTCGTAGGTTGGCATAGCATTCATCATAGGCTTAGGGGGCTGGGTGTACAACAAAGTATGGAAATGTCTGTTTGTCACATCAATGGAAATGATGATATTTGTGAGACTTGGTCTGAAGACTGCAAAGGGAATTCCAGGAAATGTTCCAAAAGAGCCTCTCATCTCCCCTTTGCATGCCGTCCTCAGAGTTATTTTCTTTGGTTATTTGTGGTAATTGGGTCACATCCTAACCCTCTCCCCTTCTCCGCTGCGTCATCTCTGAACACCTTTGCATGTGCCCCGGTCCTTTCATCCATGCCCCTGTCTCACTGCTCCATTGCCTCCTGCTGTGTCTCGCTGCTGTCACTCTGGCCCAGCTTTGCTCCCACCCACCTCTTCCTTTTATGCTCCAGTGCACAGTGAGCTCAAAATGGCACTAAACCGATCTCCCTTTACTGGAAGGATCACAACACCATTGCTGCAAAGAGCAGGAAGTTTCTAAGTTGATTCGGCTTCCTTGTCTTTCTGTCTGCTAGTTGAACACCATTTTTAAAAAAAGATTTCAAATTGCTTGATTTGGATTGTATCATCTCCACAGATTCTTTGTGGAACTTGAAGATTTTGTTTCCAATTCTCAGACTGCAGATTGTATTATATTAACAAAAACTTATTGTTAATAAGGTTTACAAAGTTCACTTTCATATGTAACTTTGATGAATTTCCCAATTAAATACTTTTATATTCAGGGAAAAGATTTGTAGGAGAGAAGTAGTCAGTTAATATACTGAGAACTTTTGAAAGCACAACCTTCTTTTTCTTAATCTAACAGAATAGTTCATCAATTTATTAGTTATTATTTCTAACTAAATTGAGTAAATTCTAAAGAGACAGAGGAAAAAAAAAGAACCAAATAATTAGGTAACAAAAGAAGGGAGCTATGACCTGGAGATAGTTAACTGAAGCAGCCAACATGGTGGAACCATATGTGTTGTGTACTGCTTCACCTGAACCTATGGTTCTGAGGTAGGTGCCATCAATGTCCACGCCTCCCAGATGAGAAGCCTGAGCTATAGCCTGCATAAAACATGTCCAACCTGAGCCAGCAGTATAAGGCCACCCCAGGGCTTGGCTCAGAGGCCATGTTTCCAGAGCTCACTTACTACCTACACTCTACTCAGTAACAATATTCAACCTTCTAACTCCTTTGAACATATTTTACATAGAACTTAATAGTTGGGCTCAGTCAGAGGCAATTAATATATTCCATATGTAAATTATATATTTTCTTGGCAGTCTTTTGCAAATTCATTTCAAGTATTTTGAATTTCAGTGTTCTTTAGTCATTTGTAGTGCAGATAATGAATGTGAGCATGGGCTATCAAGAGCAGTTCTCCTTTAAGAACATCTGTTTCCAAATTAGCAATTGTGGAAATTTTTGTAGAACTTCCAGCATTTTCATCTTTTGTCAATGATTATGTATTTCCTGTGCATTTTCTCGTACAACAATGTAATGCCTTCTTCCCTTCCTTCCTCCCTCCCTTCCTTCCATTTTTCCTTTTCTGCCATCTTTGTCTTTTCTCATGGACATTTTTTTTAAAGAACAAGTTATTTTACTTTGTGTTACTGCCACAGATTGGTAGAGAAATTACAAAATTTCATTGAAGTGTAAACATAAGGATTTTGTTTCTGACTTACATTTATACCTTCACAAGAGTAAACAATCATCAGATGTCATTGACCTTTCAGGTTAGTGGAAATAAGTAAAAACTGTGTTCATTTCTCCAATGCCACAAGTCTAGTGAATTTCCTATGAGTTTAATGCTGTCAGGGTGCTGGGCAACCGTGTGGGTGGTTGTACTTGTGCATATTGCAGTTACTCAATGCAAAGGGCAACATTCTATGTACAAACAGAGAAAACGTGTGGGTTCACATGTATGTCTGTGCATTTTATTTCCAAAACTTTCACTTGGAATGTCATGTGTAGCAAAACGTGAAATGCAATTTGCTATTATTTTTCTATTAAAAAAAATAAAAGAAAACCGCTTGTCCTATTAGATAAAATAAACTCCATATGTTTTTAATTAATCCATGCACAGCTCTTTAAAAAAACATTGCCTGTGGAACAAACCACCTGATGTCCACAAAGCCTTTTTGCTTTTTAGAAACTGTCTTCCTAAACAGGAAGTCATACTTTTAACAGGATAAACAAATCTAATTCCCCAAAGATTTAAAGCAAGTTCAAAAAGGTCAGATGGGTTCTAATCTTGGTAAAATCATATTTTCCATATGCAGCTGAACATATTTAAGGGTTGCTTATTATTATTATTTATTTTGGAGACAAAGCTTCTATAACTCAACAACATTAAAAAATCCAAGATAGGTGGATTTTAATATACAATCAAAATATCTACATTTTGTGTGTATGTTTGTGGTTTGGGGGATGGAACCCAAGGTCTCACAAGGGCTAACCAATGCCTCTACTTCTGAACTTCATCCCCAACTAAATGTCCACCTTTAATTGTATGAAATTATCAGCAGTGTACAGAATCCTGAACATGGAGACATTTCACTAATCTGTCTGGAAAGCAAAAGTTAGAAGAAAAAAAATAAAAGGGAAATCCCCAAGTTTGTCTTCAATTCTCCAAATTTCTTGTTTGGACTTTCCTAAATTCTCTGGTTGTATATTAAAACTTTATTTCTTATGTACCTTTATAGTTAAGTGATTAGGTTATTACTCCTTTACTCTGAGACATGAAATTGATGTAAATGTAATGTGTGTGAGCATCCGACTTAAAGGTGCAGTTTTACATGTTTCTTCTAATTTTCCATCATATAATATGTACTATATTACATACCTTTAAATTGTAAATTTTCTTTCACATGGTTAAAAATATTATTGCCATATTTGTACCAGAAAGTAATTTTTAAGGCTTGTGTATCCATGAAATTATTCCTTTTTATTTTTGACCTTACCACAGATTTGGTTACACCGTTGCCTCCATCATTTTTTTAATCTGATCCTTCCCAATGTGACTTTGATTTAGTTCTTGCTCATTTTAAGCAGGATAATTCTTTAGCCTTTATTGTTTTCTCTCTCTCTCCCTCATTTTCACCCTAGGTAAGCTCAACATTCTCCAGGAGATCAATGACCACATATAACCCATGGCTCCTGATCTCCATTTCCATCTTAGATTTCTATCTTTAAATCTGTACATCCAACTGGTAGTTGGAATTTTTAAACTGGAACTTCCATCAAGATCAACATAACTAAAATGAATATAGTACCATCTTTTCCAAATCCATTGTCTTTCCACACTCTCAGTCTCAGTTAATAACCCCAGCCAGTTGATTTAACCACAACCCTGGGAATCCCATGAGATCCCCCATCCTGGATTACATGACGTCAGGCACAGATCATGCTGTTCCACTCATAAGAATGACCTACACTCGGCTGCTCCTCCTCTGGCCCTCTGCCACCACCCTCACTGGAAAACACATGATCAGTTGTACAGACTCTTAGGACAGCTTGCTTCCTGGCCTCTTCACTCTGCTGGACCTTGCTTTCCATTCACTAGCTTTAAAATCCTAAACCAGCTCTCGCCTCTGTAGGGTAATGAGTCCTTCCTATATCTGCTCCAAACTCAAACTAATGAATTGAGTGTACCTTGCAGAGGGGCTGTGCTCTCTCACCCACCTTGATGATGGCCCAGGCTGTTTTCTACCTTCCTGTTCAATTTCCAAACCCTACTCTCTATCAAGTATCTCTCCTCCAGGAGGGAGGCACTTCTCTATTTCTCTGAAGGTGTTCTTGTGATAGATAGCGATCGATTTATCAGTTGATCTAATTACCTAATATATCTGTCTATCTCCTTGACATTTTGATTATGCACATTTTTTCTATCTGGCTTTTGTTTTGCTTTTAAAAATTGTAACTTAAAGTAGACCTAAATATAGAGCTGGGGATATAACTCAGTGGTAGAGCACTTGCCTAGCATGTCTGAGAGGCCCTGAGTTCAACTTCTAGCACTGAAAAAAAATGTGTATATATATACATACATATATAATGTTTTATATATATTAAATAGAGTTAAAATTTTTTATAGGAAATGAACATTGTAGCATGAATAGGCAAAAAGAAGTAGAAATCAAGGCCACTGTTCTAGGGAAGCTCATATTTTAATAAGGAAAATAAGACAAATCTTCCTACTTAGAGATCTTCTAAGTTTTATTTAATAAATTTTAGGAACTCTTACTGTGTCAGACATTGTGCCAGACATTATGGATTTTTAGAATACAATAAGGCTCCTGACCTAAAGGTCTGGTTTATGAATAAAGAAAAGATTCAGATCTTTATCAACAATATAGAAAAAAAAGTTGATTTACAGACCATTCGTCTTGCTTTTTGACCACAGACACCTATTAATTAGGGTCTTCCACCTACATTCACAGTGCTCATGTGGCTTCCTCAGGTAAAGTGTCAGGCTTGTAAGATGCTTACTGATAGCCTTCATCCAAGGTATTAAAACAGAACTTATAATTTAAACAAACAATTAACTTTACAACTAGAGTGTAAAAACAAGTGCTGTGGACATTAAGAATGTTACGATCTCAAGGGATATGTGAAAAGTGGCAGAATATGCAGTTCCAAACCACACCACTCTGTCATTAGGATTTGATGGAGCCAAAGACACTTGAAAAATATTAAATGAAAAAGAGACACTCTTCCCTTTTTGTGCCAGGAAAACAAAACTCAAAACAAATAAACAAGAACATACAAACAAAAACCCCCACATTCTTCTAACCAAAGACCAGAGAAAACTCCCATATGAGAAACAATTTCCCTGTACCAGGAGGGACTTGCCTATACTGTCTTGTCACCAGAAACAGGAAACAGGTACCAGAGAAAGGTGCACATGCAGATCATGTTAAAATAACTTCTCCCTTCCTTTCTGTTCATGCATCATCCTTAGTTTTCTAAAGTTGCTGATTTTTCTTTAACCTATTATGTATGCATTTAAGTTTGGCTTCTGCTTTTGGACTTCATGTTTCTATGGGGGCTCCCATAAGCAGATAAAAACCCTGCATTTCTTTCTCCTGTTAATCTGTCCTAGCCAGTTTTATTCTCTGGCCTTGCCAGTCACCATGAGGGTGGAGATCAAGTTTTCACTTCCTTCCACGTGCATCAAAATGTAAACAAAAATGGAAGCAAATCATTAGCTAGATTATATTGCTAATGCATGAACATATATTCTACATGTAATGACTGTAATACACTATCTACCTATACATTTGGATGTTTGGCAGCATTGCTGGTTACCAGGGAGGAATGAATTTGTGTTGGTGTGTGTGCTTTAGTCTCACGATCATATAAACTATGCAGCACTTATATTAAGTATGTAGCTGCTCATTTGCTTTTGTGATACAAAACAAGCAAAATGTCTTAGTGTAAGTGAAAGTCTGTTATAATATTGCATGTTTGCCTTTCAGTCACGTGGAAGTTTTCTGCCAAAATAATTTTATAATTGTACATATATTAAGAAAAATGGAAGATGTATCTTACAAAATTTAATGCCTATAATGGCAAAAATAGGTAGTCATCACATAGGGAAAATGATAGCAGTGTTTGTGTGTTTGGTTAATGAAGAGTATGGGGAAGCTACATAAAAATAAAGGTTAATATCTCAAATAACAATGTATAAATGTGATATTCCATGAGGCACAATTTCTTTAAAGTGAGATTTTGCTTAAATAAACAAGCATTCATTGAACCTTCTTTTTTCTGTAACTAAGTTTAAGATCCAAGTCGCTCAACTTAGAAATGCTATAAAAGCCAAATTCTCAATTTTATTTATTTCTAGTCTTAAAAACACAATAAGAATTGTGGTGATTGTAGTTCTGTTCCCACTATTGCAAATGCAGTATGACTTGGAGTACCTTTGGCTAAGTGACAAAGTTAAAGTGATATTCAATATTTCCTGTAGATTCATGTTAATTTGTAGTTTTAATTTGTTGCCATTCTCAGCAGAACAATTTCCTCTCCAGGTCTCCTCATTGAAAACAATCCTCAATTTGCCAAAGCTCCAACCACACAATCTTCAGAAGTAGAGAGGCAGAATTGATTTTCAATAAAAGAGGCAGATTACATCCTTGTACAATGTCCATTATCTCTGAAATATATGTAGCTTATGATAATATGAGTTCTAATTACCTCATTACTCCTAGTTCCAATTATTTACTATGAAATACCTAGATTTTTCCTCTTCATCAAGAGAATAGAGAGCTCACCTGATAATTGTTTCCTGACCACAGATTAGTTACTATAAAATGAGTTTGCTACAAAACAAAAAATGGTGAGCAAAGTAGAAGTGAACATTAAATGACACTTTTCAGAAAGATAGAGCCAAAGTTGTGGCTTCGAAAATACCTTTCCTCATTCCCTTAAAAAAAAAAAAAAAAAAGATCTGTGGAATAAAATACTACCAGGGAATACTAATAAGAAATAGAAGCAACTATTTCCTATTAAACTTCAAAGCATTTTTTTTTGCAGATATTCATACTAAGTTTAAACATGACTCTAGGAACTGATACTCAACTTCTTCCTCCAAATATCAGTGTAGTTATAAAAAGTCAATGGAGAAAATACCACCAAATTCTAGTAAGTATTTTCATGAAAGATGGAAACTACTTCCTATATAGTAGATACAGCATCCCATGTGTCCTGTGCTGGGATTAGGAGAGAGAGGATTTGATCATATTTTACTCTTCCCTAGAAGTGGCATTGTTTTTGGATCTACTACCCTTGGAGGTGAAAAATAAATAAACACCACTTTTTTGCCCTATTCTCCCTTTACATAGATTTCTATAAGCCAAGCTCCTAAAATTTATTGTGGGTCTAAATAAAAAGAGGAAAAGAGAAGAGGAAAATTGGAGTAAAGACAAAGATATATGTCTGTTCTTTTCACACCATATCCAGAGCCCAAAGTCAACTACCTGGTAGTAGATGGCACGCAACCACTACTGGGCTGTTGACCACTGTCTTCCCTTCACTAGAATGGTTGAACACTTTAGGAAAATGTAATGAGAGTAAACAAAGACCAGGAATTGGGCTGGCCCCACTGCCTGTTAATATTCTTTATTACTAGGATTGTGGCCTTACAAAGGAAGCCAGAGAGACCCTTCACCCCTTCCATCATGTCAGGTTACAGGTGAAAAGAAATCACTTATGAATCAGAAAATGCATCCTCAATGGTCACTGAATCTCCCAGTTCCTTGATCATGGAATTTCTACTTGCCAGATCTGTGACAAATAAATTTCTATTATTTGTAAGTCCTAAAGTTTTTTTTGGCATTTTACTGTGGCAGTCTGAATAGATTAAGACAGAAAATTGCTACTGACAAGGTGCTGTAACAAATTTCCAAAAACATGGGAGCAGCTTCAGTACTGAGTAACAGGTAGAGGTGGAAGTGTTTTGAGGTGAATGCTAGAAAAATCCTATGATGCCATTAACAGATCCTAAAGGATGATTCTGTGAAGGCTCAGAAGGAGGGAAGTAGAGTTGTAGAGAGAAACTTAATCTTTTTTAGGGAATATCTAAGCGGCTATGAACAGAGTGTTGGAAGAATATGAATGATAAAGACCATAGTGATGAGATCTCAGATGAAAATGAGGACAAGTTATTGGACAGTGGAGGAAAGGCACCTAGTTAGAAAATGGCAAAGAACATGGATGAATTATGTTTGTGTCCTAATGTTTTGTGGAAAGTAGAACTTGTGAGATTAAAAAAAAAAATGTTTTTCTGAGGAGCTATCAAAGTATTGAAAGTGAGTGAGGCTTAAGTTGTCTTGATCACCTAGAGTAAAAAGCAAGGCTAGAGGGATGATTTAAAAATAGAATTCTTCATCAAAAGTGAAGCAGACCTTAGTATTCTGGAACATTCCCAGTCAATCTGCATTGGAACAAAACTGAGAAAGCTTGTTTAGAAGAGAACAAGGATGTGGTCGAATGAACGTTTTATAAAAAGATTAGTATGGATCAGCCGTCACAAAGGAAGCCAGCTGCCATTCATCAACACAATGGCAATGGGAAGATTTCATAGTCATTTAAACAGTAGCCAGGACCTGTTGTACCAAGAAAATGGAAGGATGGCTCTAAAGGCATTTCATAGACCATTAAGGCTTTTTCTCCCATTACAGGGTTAGAGTCCTAGGGACTGGAAAACAGAACAATTCCAAAGGAGGGGCTGTCCGTACCCAACAACAGCTCATATAGAGGGCTCTTTTCTTTGTACTCCATCCTTTTGATCTTTGACTGTACTGGGTGAAGCTCCAGTGGGCTACATTGCAGTGTGCTCTGTGATGAGAAAATCTGTGAGGGTGTGGTTGTTGCTACCTAAATTTCACAGGTTGCCTATTGAACCACAGTGCCAGGATGAGAACTGCTATGGGAAAGTTCTCCACTGGGGCAATGCCCAACAGAACTCAGAGACCAGGGGCTCCTCTACAAACCAAATCAGGTAGAGCTACACATTTGGGTATATGATTTCCACTGGAGAGAGATACTGGCATGCACTTTCATCTCAAGAGAGCTATAGTATATGCTATACCTAGCAAATCCAAGGGAGCAGGACTACCCAGAGCCTGGCAGGCCAAACCTGACAAGCCATGATTCAGACACTGGATTCAGCACACATATGCCCAGATGGCAGCACCTCCATCCCAGTGGGTATGGAGGGGAAAGCATTAAGATTTAATACTGAAGGGCCTATGAACTTAATTCAGTGGGAGAGTGGTTTTCTAGCATGCACAAGACCCTGGGTTTGATCCTCAGCACAGAAGGGAAAAAAAAGTTTTAATATTGCATATCCTGTTCATTTCTACTTCTTTTTGTAACTAGAATGTGTATTTTATGCATGTGCACCCATTGTTTTTAGAAATGCATAACATGTTGGATTCCATGGGTCCATAGTTGGAGATTAATTTGCCTCTGAATGTATCATGCCCTGGATCTCACACATATCTGATTTATTACAAATTCCAGTAAGTATTTCGAAGACTCCACTTCATAAAATATATGTTCTTCATGATATTCTTTAGAAATTAGCAATTAGCTGTCTTATGTCATATTTTGTAAAATGCTGTATCTCCAGAGCTTGTTTTCCATGATATTTAAGAAAAGAATTACTCATTATTTTCTTAAATAAACCTTGTAAAGTAAAATTGGTGAATGATATATGGAATTATGTGCATATTGGGTAGAAGTTTCTGGAAGGAGACATTCCAAAATTCCATCAAATTTGAAATGATTGAACATGAATATAAAAACCTAACTGAAGCCACCTCCTCCAATTGTGATCCAATGAAAGAAAAGTGAAGAATCACCTATAGAAAGCCTTATGCTACAAAACTTGTCCTCCATCAAATGTATTGCCAAGATGGTGGCCTTGCCCCACTGTAGATGAGTAGTATAAATTGGAATGTACTCATCAATCACGTGAGTCCTCCCTTCACATTCATTTAGGCTGAGTGGGCTCCTGTTTTAAAAGTTTCAACAAGAAGGGAGAAAAGGCAAACAGAAACAAATCACTCAATTCCCACAACATCAAATGATCTTCCACAAATTCCTTAATTTATGCTATTAAAAATGAAAGTCTAGAGCATGCTTAAAATTTTGATGCTAAACAAAGCAAAAGTAAGCAAATAAACAAATAAAACCTTAAACATAAACCCTATTAGGTTAGGTAGAACATGACATGAGGTGTTTTTTCCCTACTGTAATTTTAAAATGATAAAGAGCTACTGAACCACACAAGAAAACAAGAATAGAAAAATTGATGTTAAATTATACTTACTTACATATTATATGATTTCACACCAAGAAAACCAAACTACTAGAATTAATATGAGTTAGTAAATAAGTTGCTAAAATAAACAACACTTTGAAAGCTAACAACAATCAGTTTAAAGAAAATTAAATGAAGATTTATTCAAAAACAAAAATCTTGCTAAGAAAAATACAAAATATACATGAAGAGAAAAATTTTACATTGGAAGATAAAAGGAAGATAATGGAGAAATATACAATCCCTAGTAGAAGTATTTGATGATTTTTTCAAAATTCAGTCAGGTGTTTTGTTTTTGTGTAACAGTACTCAAAATTACAAAGTTTTTGTTTTAAAAAGAATTGTATAATATAAACAGAAAATAAGTGGATAAAAATGTGTGGCAATATTCTAAAGAAGGTGTGTAATGAAGGGAATGGATATTATTAAACATGAAAGTGGAATTCAATTACATTGATTGGAAGTATAGTAATATTCCAAGAATAGACAGATCAAAGAAAAAAACAAAGTCTTGATAAAGAAATAGAAGAATTGAATAAGTGAGGAACCTAGGCTTTTAGAATCAACAACCAAGGAGAGGCAATGGGATACCTGAGAACCAAAATAAAGAAAACAAATGAGTTCCAAGTCATCCCTGATGTCATTGTGAACTACAAATATAGTAAAGATGTAAGATAAATGAGAAGTGATAATAGATCACCATGTTAAAAACTTTGGTATTATGAAATCCTGAAAACAAACATCAATTATAGAATACACAGCCATAATATTGATACATTTGATTTAAATAAAAATTAAAACATTGTGTGTGGTAAATGCTTTGTGAAATAATTAGAAGATATTTGACATATTGAGATATATCTATCTATCTATCTATCTATCTATTTATATATATAGATATATATATATACACACACACACACACACACATACAGAAATACACAAACAAAATATTTAAACTTATAATGTTCTTATTTACAAAGCAACAAAAAATTACTGGCTAATGTAAGCCTAGAAATAATTTTGGAAGTTTCTCAGAGACCAACAAGAAGGCTTGAAGTTGGAATCAGAGGAGAGGCAGAACAAATATAGCAAAATCCTGTAATAGAGTAGCAACTTCTCACCCAGTAACCATTGCGAAGTTTCTGGGCCTTTTACTGAAACAAAACCACCTCAAATTATCCCCAAAGACTCTCTTTGGACATGCTTCCTCTAGATTCAACATCCCAGCAAAAGCATCTGATTGGCAGTCCTGGGGTCATGTGACTAATCTGGTTGCTATGGAGATAAGCTCTCTGTAGAGTGGAAAGAGAAAATGGCAATTATCACTGGGCTTCCAGTGGGAGGCAGGGTGGAATTCTCCCACAGTAGAAAGGGAATTTGACTGATGGGCAGCCTGAAGAATTATTCTTCATTAAAAAGTTTATATTTCTTTTCCTTTAGAAACCTTTTATAAATCAAATAAGGAAAAAAGGTCAGATAGCCAAATAGAAAAAAAAAATGAGCAAAATACATTAAAAAATCCAGAGTAGAAGTGCAATGCCTACTAACTCTATCATATATCAACTTCTCTAGTAATCAAATGATGCAAAGTATTCAAACAATAGAAACAGGCAAAAACGAAAATTGGGCAAAATTATAAAAATTTGAAAATATCCAGAACTAGTGAAAATACAAGGACATGGATACTTTGATACAGCGTTGGTGGGAATATAAATCGTTGGAACCATCTCAATTATATTTCTATTGGGGACACTGGCAAAACATAAATAAACAGTACATTAGGTCATAGTATCAGGACATAAGATCCATAAGAGTAGCCATTTCTTCCTAGTTTGATTCTTGCTGCATTTATAAGGCCTATAGTTGAGCCAATCACATCGTAAGATCTTAACAAGTGCTTTTGTTAACGAATTAACGTCAGCCTGTGGATTCTGTATCATCTTTTGCTATAGAATTCCACTCCTAGAATTTTACCCAAAGAATGAAGACAAGCATCTCAGCTTGCTTTATGCTGGTGTAACAGAATGCCACAGATGGGGCAATTTATAAATAAAGGAAATATATCCCAGACCACCAAACCTCCCAGCACCTTGATCTTGGAATTCAAGGTGCTGGGAGCTTTGGTTGTCTGATGAGAGCTGCTTTCTCAAGAGGGAGGAACTCTGGATCCTCACAAGGCTTGAAGCAGAGGGACGAGCTACCAAGTGTGTGTGAAGCCTCTTTAATAAAAGCCCTAGTCTCCACTCTCAAAAGAAGAGGCCTCCTGATGAGTTCAGCATGCAGCGGCCCTACCTCTTAAGACTTTCACTGGGGATGGTGGCACACAAGAATCCCAGAAGCTCTGGAGGCTGAGGCAGGAGGATCACAAGTTCAAAGCCAGGCTCATCAATTTTGAGAGACCCTAAACAACTCAGTGAGACCTTGTCTCTAAATAGAAGATTTTTTTTTAAAGGGCCTGGTGATACGGCTCATTGGTTAAGGGTCCCTGGGTTCAATCCCCAGGACCAATAACACAATAACAACAACCAAAATAAATAAATAAAATAAAAAAAGACTTTCACATTGGTAACACCTGGTTCAAAGAGACACCTTCGAAACATAGCAAGAAGCCTGCAAAATGAAAATTGAAAATGCAAAGTCCTTACTTTGTCTATGAGGTTCAAGCATGAGGAAGAATTTTCGAATGTTCAATAATTTGCTATTGATTGAATATACTGTGATCAGTAGAAACAATGATAAACAATAGGGAAACAGTGTTCGTGATACATTACTGAGGGCAAGAAAAGCCATTTGAGAAATGTTATTCCATGTGATCTAATTTGTGTTTTAATGTTTCAAAAGAAAGTGACATCTCTATAGCTACATATTTGCACAGACAAAAGTTTGCTCTCTCTCTATATATATATATAGAAAGAGTCTTAAGAGGTAGGGTCTTTGCATGCTGAACACCATATATATATACAATAGACCCTCCTCTATTCCTTCTCATCTCTTTCCTCTCTGAATAATTCAGTCCAAAGATGATTAGGCACATCTCTATGAGTCTCAGCCACAGTGAATGCTGTTAATTTCTGTAGTTGCAAACCTTCCACGAGCCCAATTTCTAACAAAACAGTCTTGATTAGTACTTCTTATTTTTTCATACTCCTTCACCCTAATTCTCTGATCCCCAAATTCTTTTCCATGTATAATTCAATAATTGTTCTACATTTTGCTGTCTGATACCTCTTTCTCCCCCATATATTCTCACTTCCTCATCAGCTTAAATTTCAGTCAATTATTTAATCACCACCTTGCCCCTTCAGCTTATTCTTTGCCTCCTCTCAGGTCATTATATTCTCTTCTTGGGGGACACAAGCAAATCATAAAGTAAATAGTACTTCAGGTCATGTTGCAGTTGGCTAGGTAATGTTAATAGTTAAGGAGAAAAATGTGGTTGTGGTTTTGTATTGGTCTCTTGAAGGTAAGCAATGGTTTATCAAAATGTCTGGAGGAAATAAGGGAGTAAGCTACGCAAATTTCACATATTTTCTTGTGTTCTTTTTTTATATAACTGAGGTTATGTCACCTATTTCATATTCTTGCATTAAACCTAAATTTTAAAACATTACCCCTTCAGTATATTTTACTATAATACAACACTTCCAACTTATTTTAAACTGCTGCATAGTATGTTACTATGTATGCATATTATATATATTATATATATATACTATATATTATAATAGCAATATACAATATATATTATATATATGAGCAATGTCATTACTACATATGGGATCTTGAGGGTTATTTACAAACAAAAATAACATGGGCATCATGGGCTAATGATGAGACTTAGCATCAGACCGCTCTATTCCAACTCTGTCCTGACTCTGTGAAACAGCTCCTGCTTTATTTCCAAGACTGCATTACCTTCTCTCTTTTTCTTTTATTCTTCTCCTCCACCTCCTCCTCCTCCTCCTTCTCTTCCTCCTCCTTCTTCTTCTTGGTCCAGTGCATAACAGAATTCATACCTTAAAAATATTCCTATTTTCCTGTTTCCAAAGTTTGAAACCACTGAAGTCTTAGAAAAACACTCATCTCTTAAAAAAATTCCACTTCTCCAGACCTATTTCTTACAGGTAAAGTAAAGGAGTTAAAATGTTTAATTGTTATATATTAATAATCTGCAAATCTACGATGAAGAATACATTAGCACATAGACAACTTCTAATTTTTCAATTATCAAAGGCTAATGTGACTTTGAGTACACTGTATTGAGAACCTTATTAGTTCAGTATGGTACAAACATCCTAAAAAGAATTCAAGAGACCTTTGAGCCACACAGAAGGGATGTGACTAGAAGCTCTCTCAATAGTAGGGAGACCCTAAAGAGAAACATGGAATAAAGATTGACAGGAAATGCACAGAGCAGGTATGTCATCTCCTCCTTTCAGGGAAAATTCTAGAGATCCTCCCAAAATGGGCCATGAGAGGTAGGGGTAGAGCAGGTAACTATGATGCTCCTGAAGTAACTAGGAAGCTTGGCATTGTTAGCATAAAGCTCTGCCAGGAACAGCAAATGTTAGCTTTCAAATATTAAGATGCTTCTAAGCCAGCAGTTTCCACCAAGGAACACAGGGTTTAGAGACATAACTTGAATCTTCAACCCAAATGTCATCAGAAGCTCTGTATCATCAGTTCAGCCTTCATTAAGTACTGCTGAATATCCAACGTGATGCTGATAAATTTCTTTCTGCTTCTGAAGAATCTTGTTGTTTTAGCAAGGTAAAATATTTATTGTTACTTGACTTTTCAAAGGCCCTGGGTATCATTGTACTTGCCACTGTTTAAACAGTATAAGAGACTACTAATTCCCCTAGCCATCACTGCTGCTTGCTCTCTTTGTACTGTAACAGTATATCTGCATGTGTATGTATGTGGGGCAGGAGGTAGAGGTGGGGATATGTGGTATTTGAAAACCACAATATTAGAAACAGCATCTTTGTTCGCTGCAAACTTCTACTCAGAAAAGCAAACCACAAAGAGAAAAAAAACATTTGTATACTGAAGATAAATTGCCATTTTGTCTTTTAAGCTCATGGAAGTTTCCTCCCTCAATCTCCCCCAACACATCCAGATTATGTCTTCCGGTGGAGCCCCCTAATCACACAGTGGGAAAGATACATTAGTGGAAGGCAGAAGGAGTGTACTGAATAGACTAATGGAACCTTTTTAAGAATTCCGAGTACTCTTCATATTAGAACCTTTGTCATAAAGGTGACAATATTAACAATAATAATCCTCCCTAACAAAAGACTAATATCAGGTCCAGGGTGGTAAGAGCCACCGGTTTCCTCTGTGCTCTGTCCGTGGATGCCCTGATTTCCACTGCTAGTCTTGAGTACATATTGTTCAATTCAATAACCTAAATTTTCACTGGTAAAACAGACCGTAAGAATGAATTCAGTAATTAGCTTCCCTGTTAGGAGGCTCATTTAATTTCAAAGCTAATGCTAGCCATGTTTCCGTTTCTAATTAATTCAAATATAGAAATGCTATAGTAACCAGACAACATGTTCTTTGAAGAGCTGAAGCTATGACATTGTCATGGCGTCAGCAAACTTTCATTAGGCATGTGATTATAGAACACAGGCTGAAACAAATGGAACCTTCTCTCTCTCTCTCTCTATGTTTTGTTTTGTGATATTTAAAACATTTGAGTAATATGCATCTCTCCCAATCTGATTTCTTGAGAACTTTTTGAATCAATTGCAAACAAGATCAATGTTTTTGTGAGATTCAGAATAGAAGAATAGGAGTTAAATAATTTTGAGATTAAATTCTAGAAATTTAAAGCAGTTATAAAATTTCTTTGAGAAACTATATTTTTCTACCTGATGGCAAAGGGTATTAGATTTTATTTTATGGTCAGATTTGGTGTATGTGGACTTACATAAGTCTAGTATTGCACTTTTAGTTCTGCCTAGCAATAGACAGACATAAATGCAGATATGTAGATAATTTGCATTTTATACTGTATGTGTATTTGAAGCTACATATATAATTATTCTCCTATAAAAAGAAAATTATTATTAAATGGAATATGGTATTAGCCTGCTCCCTATCCAGCAGCAAAGAGGATTATTTAAGTGTGGGTAATTCAGCATAAGTCACATTTTCAAATTATTCTGAATTTTCCTAGAAGAAGGGTAGAAGTAGAGATTTTCATTAGGTAAATATGCGAACATATAAATATATGTATTATGTTTTCTATATGTACATATATACACACATATATGTTCATGCTTATACAAGAATCAGAACGAGGTAAAGAAGGGTTAACTCATCAATGGGTTTGTTGAAAGAGAGTCAAAGTCATTCTAACCATTTGGAGGTCAACCTGGAAGATTTTGTCTGGAAAAAAAAGTCTGTCCAATTCATAGAAACAATAGGCTCGAGACAACCCCAAAGAAAAGTGTAAGAACTATGTGATCAAAAGGAATCACAAACAGAGAAAATGAAAAGAGGCAATCAGGGCGAGATCCAAGGCCTACTGCCATCAAAACGAGGGTCGTTGCGCACAATGAGACAAATTGGATCCTCGCCGAGTGGCTGGAATTATGATTAGATGGCTTTTGAAGGATGGGTTTTAAACGGATAGGGTGAGATTTTTCGAGTGAGAACTGCACATTAACAGTTTTTAAAACCTTCACAAATTTGGTCAAGCTGTAAGGATGTTTGACCTCTGCTTCCGAGAACCAAATCAAGCAGGCTGTTTCCTAAGAACAGAGCACCACCTTGTGTTTGCAAGTCATTACACCTCCCTGGGACACCTAGGGAGGCCCTTTCCATCCTATTCCACAAGCGCTCATTAGCCACGCACTGAGAACAGCAGGGACAGGGCTCCTCAGCCACTTTAAACTCTGGAGTCTTATGTGTGTTTATGTCCCCAGAAAACAATATTGCTAGATGATGCATCTGACAAAACAAGTTTTTGTTCCTTTTAATATAAATGGTTTTATTTTAAGAAAGAGTTCTATAAAGCTAAATGCATAGCTCCTGATCCCAGGTTGGTTTTGGGTTTGACACATTAGACTCCTTTCTTATCTTGAGCCAGGTTAAGCATCAACTCTCAACAAAGCAATTTTGGGTTTTATTTAGTAAGTGCATTGCTTTGGGGGGGGGGATATTCAGCAAATAAGAGTGATTCGGAATCATCAAAGATTACAATAGCCTTCAAATGCAAATAAATTCATCTTGTTCTCAGTAAAAGAATAAGAACATTTATAAAGTAAGGAGAACATTAATCAAATAATATTACGCACCTTTACTTGTCTGGGAATCACTGCTTTGAGGATTTTGTTGCATAAAGTGAGCAAATTAAAGCCGGGCAATGGATGCAAATGAAGTCTCCTTGATCTTCAAAATCCACCTCAGTCTTGCTCTGCAGTCTTTTGCTGTCCTGTGGTAAGGTGATTTTTGCTTACATCTCATCTTTAGCATTTTCAGGTCAGTGATTCCAGGAACCAACTCTCAACCCTCTTTTAGGCTCCCAAACTGTCGAGAAGAATTCTGGTGTCTTTGAACTTTCTGCGATGTTAGAAGCGTGTTCTATACTGTCCAATAAGGTAGTCACCAGTCAAATGCAGCTTACTGAGCAACTGAAATGTTGCTAGTGTGATCAAGGGACTGAATTTTTAGCAAATTTAAATAGTCACAAGTGACCACTACGTACTCTATGGGGAGGGTTGGTCTACAAAAATGCCTTTGAAAAATATCAAGTTATCTGGACATGACGCAATCAATTATTTCTACATTTTTGGTGCAGGAGATAATTATGATTTTCAGCTTTAGGTTTTATATTTCATCTCAAATAATTCTGGAGAACTCAGGAACTCAACCATATAATAATTGTTTTATAATCTATAACCCTGCGATAGTTTTATATCTCTCCTATGTCACCTTATGTTTTTTTTTCATCATATACTTAAAAAAAAGTTTTACTTTTCAATCCTGGATAAATTCTGAAAAGATATTCTGAGTCCTTAGAACAGCATAGGAGAATTTTTAAGCTTATATGCAATAAGACTTGAAATCTGCATGAGTAGACTTGAAATTGATTACAATGTTATTCACATTTTCAAAGTAAAGTCACAGGGGAACCCTTTACCTCAGTAAGTCCTTCTTTCCCTCCATCCCCAACCCATGACTTAGAATATTATGGAATTCTGAAAAGCTGTGGTTGACACCTTGCAAGTATATGAATATGCATTAATATTTTGTATTAAACCCCAAATTTTATTTGCAGTGAATTTATTCAAAAATATTTTTATAATATCTATATTATATGTAGAGTACTCCTCCAGGTACTAGGATGGATATAAAGGCAAACACTATCCACATTCTTTTTTTTTTTTTTTTGTTCAGTGATTAAATAAATAAATAAATTTATTTATTTATTTTTTATTATTTTTTATTGGTTGTTCAAAACATTACAAAGCTCTTGACATATCATATTTCATACATTAGATTCAAGTGAGTTATGAACTCCCATTTTTACCCCAAATACAGATTGCAGAATCACATCGGTTACACATCCACATTTTTACATAATGCCATATTAGTAACTGTTATATTCTGCTACCTTTCCTATCCTCTATTATCCCCCTCCCCTCCCCTCCCATCTTCTCTCTCTACCTCATCTACTGTAATTCATTTCTCTCCTAGTTTTTTCCCCATTCCCCTCACAATCTCTTATATGTAATTTTGTATAACAATGAGGGTCTCCTTCCATTTCCATGCAATTTCCCTTTTCTCTCCCTTTCCCTCCCACCTCATGTCTCTGTTTAATGTTAATCTTTTCCTCCTGCTCTTCCTCCCTGCTCTGTTCTTAGTAGCTCTCATTATATCAAAGAGCGTACTACAGGGATACTGCCACATCGATGTTCATAGCAGCACAATTCACAATAGCAAGACTGTGGAACCAACCCAGATGCCCTTCAATAGATGAATGGATAAAAAAAAAATGTGGCATTTATACACAATGGAGTATTATGCAGCACTGAAAAAATGACAAAATCATGGAATTTGCAGGGGAATGGATGGCACTAGAGCAGATTATGCTAAGTGAAGCTAGCCAATCCCTAAAAAACTATCCGCATTCTTAAGGTTTTCAGTATTAGGGTAAAGGAATTTTAATTTAAACACTTAGTGAGATATAACGAACACTTAATTCTTCCAGCATCTCTATGAAGTGCTATCATTACACTCATTTTACAATTTATGAAAGGAGATCCTGGAGAGGTTAAATTACTTCTTTAAAGTAATACAGCTAGTAAATGGAAAAGTCAAATTTTGACCTCAGGTCCTAGTACTTAGTAATCCAGAAACTGAAAAATCACCAAACTATACTGAATCCTCTATACATAATTACTATAAACAAAATAGTATGAATGCCTGCAGAGTTGGGTGGAAAATGTTTTGAGAGCAAAGATGAGGTCATTTCTCATGAATCCTAGCACATTGAACACATCTCCCACTCTCTTTTTTTGAGAATGGGAGAAATGGATTCAAGAATAAAGGAGGTAAGGGCTGGGGCTGGGGCTCGGTGGCTTAGCACTTGTCTAGCATATGTAAGGCACTGAGTTCGATCCTCTGCACCACATAGAAAAAAAATAGGCAAATAAAATAAAGGCATGCTGTCCACCTATAACTACAAAAAAAAAGTATAAAAAGAAGAAGAAAGGAGTTAAGAGTTTGCTTCATAGCCAGATAAATGCATATTTGTCAAGTAATATCTAACTTGAGATGAAACAGATGCCTGGCACTTGAAGTTCTGCAGGCATCACTGGCCAAGGCTTCCCACAGGCTTCTCTAAATCACTGTTTGAATAAGATCTCCCCAAACCTCATTAGACAGTGTTTTGTGTTTAGTTACCACATATAAAATGGGAATCACAATTGTATTATCCCAGCAGAATGCAGGTGGAAGGGCATAGATACATTTAAATTCTGTTTGGTATAAAATGCATATTCCGTAGCTTTTGGAAGCCAGAAAATCCTACATTTTTAAAACTGCACTTTTATTTTTTCCAGTATTGGAAATTGAAACTGGGGACGCTTTCCCACTGAACTACACCCCAACCCTTTTACACTTTTTATTTTGAGACAGGATCTGCCTTAGATGCGGAGGCTGGCCTTGAACTTGTGATCCTCCTGCCTCAGCTTCTCAAGTAGCTGGGATTACAGGCATGCATCATCGTGCCCGGCTTGGTTTTTGAACTGTGATGGTAGCGATGGTGACCACCCTTTGTACAAAAACTATGTTATTTTCAAACAACTGTCAGCCACATTCAGGTTAAGTAAAATAATTTGAGAATGAATTCTGTACAACTTCATGTCAAAGTAGCAAATTCTTGTTCGGAATCTATTTCGTTTATGTTTTTATATGGACATTTTCCTTTGTCTTGAATATATTGGAATTAAGATTTAAAGATTTTTGAAATTACTGGTAAAAGTCTTTTATCTCTTTCATTTATTATGCTTTGTCATGTCTGGATTTCATGGCTATACAGTTATGTTATGATGGAATAATTCTTATTATATTTAAATCATTAGTTCTTCAGTTATTCCTTTTTTATTGGTTGAAAATCTTCTACATTATTGATTCATGAGTATATATATGTATATACATATATATACTCATATATTATTAATTTATAAGTGTGGATATTATTAATTCATGAGGATATATACTCATATACGTATATACATATATATGCATGTATGTATATATTCATATACAATGTGTATATGTGTATATATTAATATATGTATATTTGGAATGTTTACAGTGTGTTTAGCACTGTAACAGGCAACAAAATATGTGAGAAATGTAGCTTATGTTCTCACAGGATCAGCAATTTTTTGGCTGCCAGAATTAATAAATATCATTGATATTGTTAGATAAAATAAAGATGAAGATAACATTAGGCCAATAAATGCAAGAGAAATTACAAGAAAGCAAACCTTACTGTGGGCTCCATAGTATTTGCCGGACATCCTTGAGGAGGCGTTGGGCCATTTAATTCCATTTTACAGATGAGAAAAGCAAGAATCAGAGGCTGCTCTGTGGCTTTTCAGTGTGGTGATTTGACTCCAAATCTTATCTCTTTTTATTTTCAAAATAAATATGTATTTTCTTTTATCTGTCAGTGGACACAATTCCTTTATTTTATCTTTATGTGTTACTGAGGATTGAACCCAGTGCCTCACGCGTACCAGGTGAGCACTCTGCCACTGAGCCATGGCCCCAGCCCCCTTATCTTCTTTTTATTGTGTCACCAACCTGGGGAGTTGGAGATGATACTCCCAAAACATGGGGCTGGAGACAGAATGGCTTCAAAGCCAAGCACACCAATAGCTGGCTCATCAGAGGAGGGCAAATACATATGTAAATGGTCATTTAGAAGGATTTCTTTTTCATTTTTTTAATGTTTATTTTTAGATGTAGTTGGACACAATACCTTTATTCTGTTTACTCATTTCTATGTGGTGCTGAGAATTGAACCCAGGCCTTGCATGTACAAGGCGAATGCACTACCGCTGAGCCACAACCCCAGCCCCTAGAAGGATTTCTATAAGGGAAATGGTCATTCTTATCAGGAAGGCAACTTGTCTATAAGACATTATAGAAAAGCACCTCACTTGATTCAGGGTTGGAAGGAGAAACTCTGTTTACTCTTCTAAACTCTGAACTTCTGGAGTTGTATGTATTCCCTGCCTCTCTGAATCACCCTCTCTCATCTTAATCTACTTAATGTGCTTCCATAACCACCATTTCTAAATGTATTTCTCAGCAATAGAGTAATTTGCAAGGTACCATTTATTGTAGATCTTCCCCAGAATGTGTGTACCTTGAAGAATTTCTTATTCGTTTCAATATTTTTTGAAGTCTGAATAATCCTGGCACATAAGAAGTACTCTAGGAGTGGATACTTTTGAATTTTTATTGGCTTTTCTTTATAATCATTACATCTTTCAGTTTTAATGTGTGGACGTATTTGAATGGCAGGATTAGAAATCGATATTATACAGTGCATTGCAAAGGTGTCCTGTCCCCACACTGGAATGCAACAAAGTTTAAAATGGCCTCATTCCAATTGCTCAGAAGCTGATTAGTTGGCGAATTGTCCACAGGACCCCCTGCTTCTCTTCCATCTCACCACTGCCAACTTTTGGCTAATTCCGGGCTCATTAACGCTTCCTCTAGAGCTTGGGCAAGGCAAGGTTGTGACCTTTGAGTCTGTCCATTTTTCTGCTTATTAACAATCTTGGGGATGGTTTGGTGGGATAGAAGTTGGAACCATTGGCAAAGATGAATATATTATATTATCGTGTGTAGATTTTAAATTGATATTATATTATTCTTCCTCCTTTACACCTGACCTATTTGAAAAGCAAAAGTGTACTGTGAATGTAATATGCATAATATTCTCTATGATCACAGATATTTGCTGACAAAATTCATACACATGGACGATAGTGGGAATAGGTCTTTGAAATCCAAAAGTCAAATTCAACCCAGCTGTCATGACAGAGCTATTCAATATGGCAGCTTGTATCTGTTAAGTTTCTTAATGTTCAAGGAATTAGGCCAATTATATAATTTTATACATAAATATATGTATGTTTTTTTGGACTGGAGATTGAACCCAGGGGCACTTTGCTACTGAGCCACATCCTCAGTCATTTTATTTTTTATTTTGAGACAGGATCTCACTAAGTTGCTGAGGGTTTTGCTAAACTGCTGAGACAGGCCTTGAACTTGCCATGCTCATGCTCAGTCTCCCAAGTTGCTGGGATTACAAGTATGAGTCATAGCACCCAGCTCAACTTTTGTTTTCATTAAGAAAAGTCACACATATTTTAAGGAGAGCCATGCTGCATTTTAATGACAATGTGGCCACAGATCCATTGATAGGTAACAAATATTCCAAGTTCCAAGGTCAATTATAGGAAGGAGCAAAATAATGTGGCAATAAAACATTAGTAGATGAATTTTACATTATACTTTTAGACATGAATAAAAAGCATAAGAGAGAATTACTGCAAAAATTCATTAAGGTAAGGTTGAGACATGTATCAAGGACAAGAAGAAGCATTTAATAAAATAATTTGCCACAGGAATCACAGATTTTAGAATATGCCCCAAAGTTGCATTTTTTCTAAAGAAATGCAGTAAAAATGCTTGGCTGAATGCTCCTACCCAATTATTTGAGGAAATCTCTCTCACACCTGGTAGATACTCTCATTCTATGATTCCCAAATAAGTTGGAATTTGCTACATAAAAAACTCCATTATTTTAATTGTTTATGTGATGAAGAGATCATATAGATATAGAGAGAAAACTGGATCTTTCAACGTTAACTTTGGAGAAAATGCAGATAAAAGTAAAAAGAAAATCAATCACATTATCTTTTGGGGGAACTAAACTCCAATGGATTCGGGCTGAATATTTTGTCTCATCGTACAGTGAAATAATGCAGATGAAAATTAAGTGTATGACTTGACTGAATGAACATAATTATAAAATATTTGTAAAGATATTTTAGTGGCTTTGATTGCTGATCGTCATTTGAATTAGCTTTAAATGGCCACTCATAAGTAAAATCAAAACCTGTCTTCATGTTTCTTAATAGATAATATTTCTTAGTATAGTACAAATATAGTTGCTTCAAATTATGCCATATTTTACCAAATATGTTTTCAAGACTTCTTTATAACAGTCAGTGAAATTCTCACTAATCATATTATATGCTCTTCTAAATTTTAGATAAAGCATGTTGAGCTATAAATAAATACAGGTGCAAACAAATCGGTTTAGTAATGCTGGAGTTCTTAATTTTAAGTGCATTGACGCTGCTCAGCTGCTTGCTAGTATTATCAGCATACATTTGATTTGTTTGGGAAATTCTAAGGGAGGAGACAAACCTGTAGCACAGTAAGTTATTTATCTTAAAAATGTCTTTTGGACATTTGAAAACTCGTCAGAGAGGTTTTTCTGTGCCAGTGACTTCTTGATGCACCTTTTAATTTTTCATTTTGTAACTAGGACTGGTTATAAATAGGAATGGTATTTGATTGCTGCTCACCAGTGTCAGCTGTTTCTAGATGGCATCTGTTCTGATGAGTCCTTGCCAAAGACATTCTAGCTGTTAAATATTTTGAATATCATCCTAGTTGTAAATATAATTTTACTGGCTTATGTTCATGAAAACAAGAATATTGCCAATTAGGAAGCAAATGATTTTCTTTAAATTAATGACTACTTGTTCAGCTTAGAAAATAAGCCATGCTATTTACATCTTCTTAGAAGCTTGCTTCATAGATGTGTGATCCTGACAATAAGGCAGTACTGTGATTGACAGGGAATATCAACAGACACATTTCCAAGCCAAATAAATTCTTTTTTTTTTTTAATTAACAAATGCATTACTTCTCATCTTTATTTAAATTATGTTGACAGTAGCTTGTGGCCAGGCAAGGATGTGGACAAGAGGGTTTTGTTATAATCTAGGCCAGAGATGGTGCCTTGGGAGGCATGGGTATTGGACGAGTGCAGATTCTGGCTCTATTTTGAAGCTAACCACCTGGATATGGGATGCTGGAGAAAGATAGAGGTCAAGGATGTTACCACACTTTCTGGCCTAAACAGCTCCTTTAGGAAGTGATGTCATCAGCTGAAAAGTAGCAACTGTGGATAAAATGGGTTATCAGAATTCCAGATTTGCATCTGGTTAAGTCTGAGATGTCTTCTTGACAGCCTAGTGGGTATGTGAGTGAGGCAGTGGGGACGGGGGTCCAGAACATGTAGTCTGGGCTAGACATGCAACTGGGTGTCATTGCATCTGAAAGTGTTCAGAGTTCTGCTACTAGGTGGCACTGATTGTGGATAGAAAGGGGGGGCTGAGGACTCACCTCTGGGCATTCCGATATAAGACACTGGTCAAAAGAGAAGGAAGCAGCAAAGGAATCTGAAGAGCACTGACTATTCAGGAGAGGATCTAAAAGGCTTGGTATCCTGGAAACCGGCAAAGAAGGTCTATCGAGGAGGAGGGAGTTACCAACTGGGTCAAATGCTGTTGAAAAGTCAGGTAAGGAAAGGGCTGAACACTGGATACCAGCTTCAACAGTAATGATAAAAGTGAACTGAGCTTCTTGTCTTGCTTTCCATAGTCACAATGTAAAATATGCTCCTCTGTCCTTATTTCATACAGTCTCTTGCATTTCACACTTGCCTTTGCTTTTGACTTTAGGGAGAAAATTGAGGGAAAATGCTAATAGACATCTTACTGACTTGCCTTGTGACCAGATCATCATGATGGGTTGATGTCCATTTTCTTGCTGTTTGTCACAGCCTGTCTTTCTGGTACACTTCCCTTCTTTTTTTTCATAGTGATATTTTCCAATATCTATTATCTTTTATAACCAGGAATTGAACTCAAAGGCACTTAACCACTGAGCCACATCCTCAGTCTTTTAGCCCTTTTTATGTTTTATTTTATTTTATTATTTTTTTTAAATTTTGAGACAGAGGCTTGCTAAGTTGCTTAGGGCCTTGCTATGTTGCGGAGGCTGGCTTTGAACCTTGATTATCCTGCCTCAGCCTCCTGAGCTACTGGGATTACCAGCATGCATCCCAGTGCCTGTCTCCAATAATGTTTTGATTCCTTTCAATCCTTTTGATTCTCTATATTATCTTATTATTTATCTTCCTCAATTTTCTTCCATGAATTTGCCCCTCTTTTTCCCTGGCATGCCTCTAATTGACTTCTAACATAGATACCTGTGCAGAATGAAGTGCAGCCATGGATAGTGCAATGTGTTCTCAGAGAGGAGCCACTTTGCAGACCTCAGAGGTCCCCACAGACCATTTGCTATTCACAAAACCACCTGTGTGGCAAGAGAAAGCTGTCATGTGCTAGGAGCTCTCCCTGTTCCACTATTAAGAGATGTCATATCCTCCTGAGGACTGCAGCCAGCTGCTCAGGGACTCTAGCAACATGCCTGTCTGCCACTAGGCACAGGGTCAAAGCTGCGCTTGCATGTCCCTCAGTCCTTCTATGCCACTATGTGAAACCTCCCTGGGTTCTCCAGTAGCTGCCGTCAGCAGGCCCAGGCTGCAGGCTCCAGTGCACCCCTGCACCTGAATAATCATTCTTCCTGCTTTGTTTGGGTTACCTATTTTGATGATATAAATAGTGGAACACAGAATTTGCCTGTTGCTCAGTTCTCTGCTTTTCAAAACTTTGCAGAATTGAAAGCTACCCAGCTCTCCTTCATTCTTCACCCTGCACCCAGGACAAGGAGAGAACTTTGCCCTGATGAGTTCCTTTCTCCACGCAGATAAGGCACGCTTTCTTTGTGTATACAGACTTTTAAATTCAGTTCTATAGAACCATATATTTATGGCTGAATGAACTTTCTTATTTGCAATATGAAATTTAGGGAAAGCAGAGGTTTTCATATACTGAGAGCTCTACAGGTCACTCCTGGTCTCTTCTGGAGTCCCCCAGGATGGGAGAGACCTTCTTATCTTATTCTGAAAGTTTGTCAGAATCAACCTAGAAAAAGCATGCAAGAAGAAACACAGGCAGACACACCTGCCTCCATGGGTATCTAGATCAGCATCCACGGAAATCACCTTCTAGCTGAGGGGCCTTCTCCTTTCCTGATCATATAAATAGATAATCATATAAATTTCCTCTTATTATATTTCCTGAGTTTTATTTTATTGAATTTTGTTATTTGCTTTATTCTAATATCAAGCAAATACTTCGTAATATTTTTTCAACTTTTTCTCTAAAATTTGCAACTTTTTCTATTTTTTTTTTGTCTTAAAATGGTTTCAAGCAGATGCTCTAAGTTTTAAATTATAATGCATCTGAAATAAAATACTTTTGTTGTTTACTGTATTCCTGAATGTTCTTTTCTGTTTGAGGATTTCTTTTTATCATCTTCCAGTGGTTAATTTTTCTATTTAGGTGTTCATAACTGTATTTTATTACAATAGACTCGTGGTATGTTTTGGAATTTAGTCAGGTACTTTCAGCCCTCCTCTGTAGGTTTTTCAAAAACTATTTTTTATTTGCCTATACTTTTATTTTTCCATCTGAACTTTAGTATAATTATATCAACTCCAATATAATTGTTTGATATTATCATATATTTACTTATGTATATAACTATAAATAGTTATAGGTATCTATAACTGTATCTATTTTATATGTGTGTTTCTATTTCTGTCATATACCTATGCTTTTAAAATATAAAATCTTTCCATTAAAAAACATGGCTCTTTAAGAAAAATTTTAATCTTCTCCCTATGTTTCTTTTTACAGTTCTTATACTTTGTTTTTGTGAATTTTTCTCTGAAGTTTTTAGTATTTTTATTTTATTTTATGTATTGATTTATTTTTTAATATTTATTTTTCAATTTTCGGCGGACACAACATCTTTGTCTGTATGTGGTGCTGAGGATCGAACCCGCGCCACACGCATGCCAGGCGAGCGCTCTAGTGCTTGAACCACATCCCCAGCCCCAAATATTTTTATTTTATAATAGCAGATTTTCCCTCTGATTTTCAAGGTCTGATATTTTATTTTAAGTTGGCGGCACATATCTCATTAGCATATAAATAGTAGAATTGTCAATATTTGTGTAAAAATTATGTCATTTTATATTCAAATTTAAGGGAAAAAAAAAGAAACACTGTAGATCAACTCTCCATACAGAACATTGCTCTTATGTGGGTGGGAATGGCCCATCAACCCAAGAGTGGAAGAAAAGAACAAGAATGTGTGCAAATTCAGTTAGACTCTGAGCTAATCCTTTCACTGGAGTAAATCTTGCCCTCAGCATTCTATCACCCCATTCGGGACACTGAGTAAGGTTTTAACATGAAAGTGTTAGTTGGTGAAAATAACTCCAATGTCCATTTAAATTCCCCAAATAAGAGCTAATAAAAATTTAATTATCATTTCCTGGGCTTGTCCTTAGTAGTGTTTGGTTAGAATGTGAATTTGTTAAGTCATGTGGATTAATGTCTTGAATGACGGAATTCAAACTACAGTAAGGTGTTTTTAAATATACAGGCAAGCCAATTTACTACCTTATGTTATTTAACTGAAGTAAACTTTTACACCAATTTAAATATGGTTGTAACTTACAATGATGAATTCAACACATATGTTATAATTTTCTTTCAAACTACAATGTCTTCTTTCTTTCCCAATTGTAGAAAATTCCCATGCCATCAAATTTTTGGAAATATAATCAAAGTCTTTAACCTCTAATGGTAGCTATATAAAATAAGCATTTCTGTCTTCATTGTTTGGCATTTTAATGATGGAACCCACTTACTGAATCATATACAATCACAATATAAGAATCTCTGACATTTTGCCTTTTTTAATAATCCTGATCACAAGGTGAATGTCAGTTATTCATTTGTCTTTACTATTGCACAAGTATATGGTCTAGTGTAGTATTAGATAAATAATTCAGCTCTTAATCACTGAACTTCCCAGCTCTTTATCTAGAATAGAACTTATATAAACTCAGTAAAGTTTTCAGTATTCATGGTTGTCTAGGAATACCACAATTAGATTTTTGATCTCCTCCCAGCAGTTTTTAATAACTCGTTTGAGGGACTGTGGTTGAACTTGCCATAGCCCACCAGATATTCAGTCTCACAGGAAATGAAAGGGCTCTTTAGGTGGATTCTAATTGCAAAGTTCCAAAGAAAGCAAGTACATTGGTCTTACCCTAGGTGCCCAGAGAAATACAGTAAAAATATAGAACTAAAAGCCAAGCAGTAAAAACATCTTATTGCAGGAAAATATCACAGTTTTAAAACATAGTCCCCAATGGTTTGTCATTCCTTCCATTGAGATATGAGTCCTATGTCCTATCCGTGCCCTGGAATTGGGCCCTGAGACTGCTTGACCAAGAGAACACAGTGGAAGTCATGTGGAAGCCATTTCCAAAACATATGAAATAAGTACTTCTACTCTGTTCCTTTGAACCTTCACTTTTGGGGTACTTACTATTTAAGAAATCTGAGTCTGCCTGCTGTGAAGAAGTGACCACAGTGGGACATTGGTGCTCTGTGTACATTTTCTGTCTGGGAACTGCCAAGGTCTTGACTGACAGCCAGCATCAACCATGGGACATGAGAACCCAGGAGTGCTTGAGATGACGTCAGCTTCCAGCCATCAAGTCCTTCTAGCCAATGCCCCAGACAAAGCAGATGATCCACTATGGCGTGCCCTTTTCAAATTCCTGAACATAAATTCTGAAAATCTAATAAAATGGTTGTCTGAAGTCTCTAAGTTGTGGAGCAACGTGTTAAACAACAGAATCGTAACTGGAAAAGAAATTATACCTAAAACAATTTTGATGTGTCAGCGCAACAGTGAGAGTCACGACTGCTTCAGAGGTGGCTGGAATCGGGGTGGGATGCAGTCTGAAAATTATGTCAGGAAATTCAGATATGTCCTCTGGCCCAGAGGTATATTTATTCCCAGACTGCAGTATTATGACTGATCTGTTAATAATGTAGATGTTCAGCTGGGCCGGAAGTGTACACCTCTAATCCCAGCAACCCAGGAGGCTGAGGCAGGGGGATTGCAAGTTTGAGGCCAGCTTGTGCAACCTAGAGACACCCTTTATCAAACTAAAATTTAAAAAGGGCTGGGTTGTGTTCAGTGGTAAAATGTCCTTGGTTTTAATCCCCAGTAATAATTTAAAAACAATAACAAGCAAACGATAATCTTTTCTGCTAGGTTCATTGGTACAAATACTATAGATGTTCTTCTAAGTTCATATCCTTAGATTTTTGTGCAAGATATTTGAATCTGGGGCTGGGGATGTGGCTCAAGTGGTAGCGCGCTCGCCTGGCGTGCGTGCGGCCCGGGTTCGATCCTCAGCACCACATACAAACAAAGATGTTGTGTCCGCCAAGAACTAAAAAATAAATATTAAAAAAAAATTCTCTCTCTCTCTCTCTCTCTCTCTCTCTCTCTCTCACATTCTCTCTTTAAAAAAAAAAAAGATATTTGAATCTTGTGCTATAATTTCCACCTAGATTAGGATGGCTCTGGGCTTTTTTTTTTTAGTAAGAGATACAATTTAATGTCACTGACTTTGGGCCAGGGCATGAGACAAGGAATCATCTACGGTTCCAAGATGAGTTTGAGCACAGGCCACACCATCTCCATGGTACAGGTCATTGTTAACAGCAAGACTGACAGTTTGCACATAGTTTGGGTGCAGTGCTGGTGGACTCTGCCTTTGGGGATAGTCATACAGCAGCCATGTGCCTATGTAACCTGTGAAGTATAAGATCCAACCAAGACTTGCTTTGGTCTCCTCTCTGAGGCCTTCCACACTCATGTTGAAGGATCCTGATCCAAAAGAGAAAGTGCATTGAGAGAGCTCCAAAGAGGGGCGACAACTGAACCCCTCTGGACCCCTTGCTGCGAAGCCTCCTCTGCCTGTTTTACATGTCTTTAATTCAGTACTGAAAGTATATTTTATCTTCTTCCTTAAATAAAATGTAGATTTGTAAGCATTGTGGCTAAATCCAATGAGTCTTCTTTCGTGTCTGTTTCAGTCTTTTACAGGGGAAGAAATTTATCTTCCTGGGTTCAGTAGTTGGATCTATGAAAAAAAAATGGCATCAGATTAAAAGAAGAAATGGTACACAACTGTATTAACTTTTAACATCATTTGCACATTTGTAGGGAAAACAAAGTTAATATCATCAAAAGCTGTGAGATTTTAAAGTTTACATAGCTTCTCAATAGGGGAAGCGGAGGGAGATATAGGTCACTTGGAGGAGAGTCAGAAATTGTTGAGAAAGATGAATAGGCCCTTGGAAGAAGTGATGGGAGATCTGAGAGTGTGTGACAAAGTTTGTCAGAGTGAGGTGCTGGTTTCTGGCTGCCACTCTTGTGCTGAGTTAGTCTTTCCAGGTATGTGGAACTCCCAGGGAGAGGATTTATGACAACAGAGCTCCTTTTGGAAGGATCTGTCTTTAGGCAGATAAGGGGAGTTCAAAGAAAGCCTCTTCCTGTGTTTTTCAAGTGCTTTCACCTCAAAATAACCAAATAACCTCAAAATATACCAAGTGAGGTACGAATACATGGGACAGCAGCATGTCCCTAACTTCTTCTCAGTCATATGTAGGGATGATGGATTCTGATCTCATCTGACTGCCACTGTTAGTGTGGATGTCTTTAAACCTCTTTCTGGGCTATTTGTAGGTACATGGGCAGGGCATGTGATGTCATCCTTAGTCTCTTCAATGGTTGGATTCCTCTTTTTCTTATTCCCCTCTATGGTGACCTTTAGTCTTTCTTATTCTTGAAATCCACTGTGGTTTTGACCAGAATCAAAGTTTAAAAAGGCTGCTGCCAAAGTAAAATATAAAAGTACAAATTGAAAAGGTAAATTTGAATTTAATATAACATTAACACTGTGGGCTACTAGGGAAATATCACAATTCATTGTAGAAAATGATTTTTTTTAATGACAGAGTCAAAGAAAATATTCTTAAACTCAAAAGAATGTACTGATGTTCTATTAATGTTCTCCCACCACGAGGGAGTACTCCAGTAAAGTTCTTCATTGTAGACAGTCTTCTTGTTGCAGTCATTGAAACACAATAAAAGCTTTAAAACACGTGGTCATTTCCCAGTATCCCAGTTCTCTTTCTGGATATCATTCCCCATCATTTTCAACTTACACACAATCATATGACTTTTTTTCAATGAAATGTATAAGTGATGCAAGTCACTTTTGAATGAGAGTAATAGACCATGCACAAATTTTCCAAGTTCTCTCCGAAGATAATGGGAGAATATGACAAGATGAAACATGGGTTCCTGAGCAATTACAGACAGCAGTGATCTCTGATTGATTCTCCTTAACTTTGGTGTGAGCAAAATATAAATTTTTGTGTATTAAGCCATTAGGTGGATGTTTGTTACTGCAGCATAGCCTAGCTTAACCTAGCTGATACAGGTTATTCCTATCTTAAATTTGAACTTCTGAGCTATTCGATCTTGTTGGCTGATTCTTCCATAAAAATTCATCTTCAAAAAATGTTTAAGCTTATTATTTTTTATTTGTGAATTTGAAATAGCATATTTAAAAACTATGTTTTTTTCAATTTTTATATTGTTTGACTAGAAAATAAAACTTCCTGAAAATACAAATATTGAAATCTAATGTTAAAATGGACTATATGTCTACATCTATATATCTATATCCCTCTTTATCTATATGACACACACACATATACACACATACACATATATATGTTTAAGTATATATGTGTAAAATATATAAAAAGTCCTCTCTCTGTAATGTTTCTTCAACGAAACATTTCTATTTTCTGGTTTTCCTGCAATGATGTGGTAACTATGTTTTCAATCAATGCCCTACTTCAGTGGTTACTGGTTACACCCATTTTTGCACAATTACAAAAGGAACACAAGCAACAATAATTTTGAAATTCATTACAATGCCAAGGTTTATATGCTCTCATTAAGCATTAATTGGTAGTTGATGGCTATTGCTATTTTTAACACCATTAGTTCATAGCAATATAATTAGTAACGCTAAGTACAGGAACCACATTAATAGCATTACTAATTGTAAATCTGGAGATAGAAACACAACATGACTGGTTAATTTCCAGGCAATATCTCATGATAATTAGCTGTAGGACATTTGTGCTGAACTAGAAAGGTAAATAATTTAAGGGGTTTTTTTTTGCAATATTTTGTGGTTTACAATACTAATCTTATCTATTAATGTATGGATTGCATTTCACCTTTGAATATTAACTTTTCTTTTTGGTTCCCTTTTGGTGTGTGCTAAGGAATGATTCATTTGTCTCTGACAAGAAAAATGAATTGTCATATTTTTTTAAAATTTTCATTCCATACCCTAGTTGCAAAAAGGAAATATCTTAAATGATTTGCTGCTTTTATTGTATTGCAATTGGTTCCCAATATTTAGTGCAAAGCCTCTTAAACATCTTTGCTATGCCTACTTTCTTTCCTCACTTCTTTAGCTGGCAAGGTTTATAAACCTTTTCAAATGCAGTTTCATGGTAGTAGAACTAAAGGGAAAGTACTCTCAAACAACAATAAGTAAATTAAGAAAAACTAAGCATCCCATAGTCACATTCATGTTTGTCACTGATTCTTTCTGCTGTCAATTATAAGAGCTTTAAGTCTATAATGCACACAAAAAAATGTGGAACAATTTTCAGTTGTCTTTGCTTACTAGAGGACAGGGTTTAGAAAGCAATTCTCTCATTTTTTTTTTCTTTTCTTTTTAGAAGAATTTTGGTGGAATGCCTATGAGGATATTGGGAACAATAAGACGTAATGATATAATCAAAACTATCTGAGTCATTGTGCAAGATATTTTGAAGTAGACTATTTAATTTTGTATTCAGCCTTCTAATATCATTTTTCAGTTAAGCTGCGAAGCTCTTCAGTGACAACATTGATAACGTACCATTTCAGGCATGCCTTTGTGTTTTGCTTTTAGGTTTTTGAATAAACTAGACTACATTTGCAAATACTAGATTTCCTCTCTTAACTTGGTTTTCTTTCTTCTTTTCACATCTGAGAGTCTCCCCGTGTATCTTGCTGCTCCATTGGTAAAGAGAAAAATGGCCCAGATTGATGATTCCAGCATGTTGAAACATGAATGTCCGCAGATTGTATGATTTATGATTGGACATCAAGGAAAGTGAATTGAACTAGTTTAGAATATTAATACGAATCCGCACACTCTTTATACAGCAGGGAAAGAGGGGAAAGAAAGACACCTGAGTGGTGAAGATTCTTGAAGAGTCTATTTTCCATTTTGGCATTTGAGGATCTGTGAGAATCTGAGCTTTATTATTCTTTCCTGAGCTTTCAACTCTTGAATAGAATGTGTGTTAACCTGTCAAAAGGTGCAATGCTATTATTTAGTTGTAATTAGTTAATGATTAGATCGTTTCTTTTGGCAGGGAATGCCTTCACAGATGAAACAGCCTTCTTAAAAAAAATACATAGATAAATAACAGGAGAGAAAGCTCTAGGAAGGCTTGTGAGTGAGGGTGCTTTTCCGTCCGTGGCTTTAGCACATTAATGTGTGGTGAGTTTAAAGAAGTGGCGTGAATAAGCTGCTTCACGGTACTGTTGGTAATATTGACTTTTATGGACAATTTAATTTGAAGTCTATAATATATGATTTAACACAGTACTGCTTTCCCAGAGATGGGTATGAAGACGATCCCAGTTCAATAAAATACCAAAGGAAAGAAACAAACTTTCATCCTTCTGGTGATGGTGAAGGTTAGTAGAAACAGTACTACTGCTCTTAAGTCTCACCAACTCATCATTTTTAAAGGTGATAATTAATTGGCTTCGAGTAATTATTACTGGCAAACCCCTTGTGATGGAGTAGAAGAAGAGTATTTTAACTTAATAATAAAATGAAGATATTTTCCCTCCTAAAACTCAGAGGCCTGAAGTTTGAGAAGTTTGTAACATTACCAAATTGACTTTGCTTTGGGTTTGCAATTCGGGAACTGAAACAGAGTGTTGTTGTTGTTGTTATTGTTTCCTTCTCCCAATATTTCAGGTGTGACCTGGAAATCCAAGGCAGATAACAGAGGGGTGGAATGGCTTATTGGACTCCAATTACTGTGATTCTCATGCCGTCTGCCCCACAGCATGTAAGTTTCTAGAGAGCCTGAGGTCTCCAATAGTCAGTTTGCAAAATAAATAAATAAATAAATAGAATACGCACGTGACTCTGCTGTGGCAACAAGGCACTCATGGGATGGAGGAATGTGGTGTGACTTGAGAAAGATTGGCCCATGAAATGATGCAATATTTAAATGGTGACAGATATGCACTATCTGAAGCAGATGCTTGGGAAGCAACAGTCTCAGTGATGCCCCAGCAAACTCAGACACCACTTGATTGTTCCAGACCTTTATTTATCTGCCAGCAGATGTCCCTATAAGGCAATAATATCTGAAAGCTGAAACAGCTGATTATGAAAATAAAAAATTGAACCACTCATCATATTTCCAAAGATTCATGGGATTTAACCCACCACAGACTTCAAATGTTTCCAGAGGTAGATAAAATGCACTATAGTACAAAAGTAAATTTTGTTTACTTCTGAAGACCACATGGAACAAAATTTTTTTTTAAAAATTTCTAGATGTCCCCAACATTTATCAGCTCTAAATACACTCTCTGAAATAAAATTAAATTCCTGTTTATGTTGGTTATCAGTTATACTTTAAGTATCCATTAAATGTCTCAATCCAAAAGCTAATCTGAATTCATTTCTTTAAATTTGATTTTTAACTGGGAGTATTCCCTTCACACATTTTTAAAATACTATAAAAATTAATGTGTTCCAAGGGATATTACTCAACTCACAGACATTCCAAAATGCATGTACAGTATAGAGATTCTGGCGACAAGTTTTGAGGCTGCCCAGGGTGCTAGGGCTGGGGCTGAAGGATGCGAAGCAGCAATTTCTTCCACACTCTATTTTCATTCTTCTGTGCTGTGCTACTTCTTAAAAGGTGGGAAATGGTGTAAAGCAAAGTTATTGAAGGAAAGTTAAAGCTGGCTTACAGAGTAAGTCCTTCATTGAGAAAACAGATCAAAATACAAAATCAATATCATTACTGATTGGCATTTCTGTTTTTAGAAGGAAATAGGTTGATTTGGTGTTCTTTGCTTAGATTAGCAAAGGCTATAGAGGTCAGAAAACTGGCCGAAATATAATAGAAAATTATACATTTTGAAGTTAAATAGTCTCACATTTCTAACGCTCTTTGCTATTTTCTAACAGTGTCTATAAGGGCCTGTCCTTTGGCATACCTACTCATGTATCTTCATTTGAGAATAACAATAGAATTCTCTAGGAGTTGGTGTGACATTAAGATAATGAATAAACATATGGCATACTGTAGAAGGTCAATAAATAATAGTTCCCTACTTCATATTTTTTGATCAGTGCCTTTACTTTTTATGACCTCAGTAGATCTTAGTTGACTTAGATTTCAGGAGAACTGTCCACTGTTTCCTGTCATCGGAATTAGAGAATGGGTCATTGCCATGGAGGAAGTAATACTGGTGCTGGGTCCAGAAGGATTTTGTCAGGCAAAAGCAGATAAACTAAAATGTTTAAAAATTATTTTCAGTAATAGTACTTCTTTAGAAATTTCAAAAAGCAAAAGTTGGCATAGATGGTGATACTCTACTGCTGAGGTCAAGAGTGACCTCCATGGATCCCATCTGCCCTCGGGTTCCTTTCTAGGGATGAACACAGTCAACATTGCAAATCCAAGGCCTGCCTGGCACACAGTGATAGACAATCCATTTTTTTCCAAAATAAGCAATTTTCACTATTATTTTATAGTATTTCAACAGGCACTATGTTATGGTAATATAGGAGAAATAAGTTTGTTGCTCAGCATGGTGGCAATACATAACAATAATGCACTGTGTATTTAAAAAAACTAGAAAAAAGAAATTTGAGTGTTTTCAACAAAAAAAAAATGATAAATGTTTTAGGAGTTAGATATACTTAGTCTGATTTGAACATCACGCATTATATACATGTATCAAAAGATCACACAGTACTCCATAAACAAGTACAATTTTTATGTCATTCATTAAAAATTAATTTTAAAAATACCATTTTAAATCAAATGGATTAGAAAATTGACTTCCTGTGTATTTTTTTTTTTAAGAGAAAACACAGGTCTTAAAATGAAAGTTCTGTTGGCATTGAAAGAGTTCAGAACACGTTGTCTCACAATACGCCACTCTAGCATACCGATTATTCTGAGTTCAAGAACTTTGAAAAACATGGGGCACTCGCCTTTGCTCTTCTTCTGAAATCAGGGATGAGCTCCTGAGTGGAAGGTTCATCTCCTGAGGTTGGAGGAAGGAAGACATGCTTAATTCCAGAGACGGGGAGTTGGGCCCCACAGACAGGTCCAAGAGAGATCCTCACAGACCTCACTAATCTTGAGCCTCCTAATCACTTTTTGCCATTCATTGTGCTCGTCCTTTGTCACGTTGTGTTGTCACAATTTACCACTCTTTGTCCAACCTAGTGTAGAAGTGCTTGGTTCTGTCTCTTTTGAGTCTTCGTGTTAGGACTTCCATGTACCTCTAAAATTTTAATAAATAAAATGTGTGCGTTTTTCTCCTTTTCAGATGTCTGATTGTCCGTATAATTCTTCGACCTGAGGTAGGAGTTTAGGGTTGGCAAGATGGCAGAAGCTGGGTACAAAAAACAAAACCCTGGCTGGAGTACAGAAGGGTTGAGTTGCGATGCCCCCATGTATGACAGCTTCCACCACTGAGAGATTATCTCCATGGCAACTCCCACCACAAGTTCTCTGTTCTAACTAGGTGAAAATAAAGTGACCAATGAGAAGAAATAAGGCAAGAGCTTCAATCATATACACAGGGAGGAGACCAAGGAGAGCTCAGCAGTAAGATCAGACTCACCCAGACAGGGGAGCCTCTGCTGAGCTTTCTCCTGGGGCCCAATCAACTCTCATTTTCAATAGATTTATGTTCTACTTGTTATTTCTATATGTATTGATTAATTCTTTGTTCAGGTTACCAAGAAACGGGCTCCAACTGGACCCCCCCATTGGTATCAGACCTAGCCAGAGAACGTAAGCGTGCAAAGGGTACATTTTTCCTCCTCTACAGCATGTATTCACTCTCCCCTTCTGCAGTTAAGGGCACTTTGGTAAAGACGTAAGAGAAATACACACCATTGAGTCAAAGAAGAGGCGCGTTGGGGTGATTGTTTTAATTATAATACTAGTAAACTGGATTTTTTTTTCCAGCTAAGTTTAGAAAAAGTTTTCTCTGTGTAGAAGCTCTAGTACAGCTATGACTATACATTTATATATGGTTCTTTATTTTTGGAAAACACATTCTTGAGAGATAAATATTAAAAAATTTACCTCCCCCCATAGCCCACATATGGACAGAATAACACAGATTAAGGGATCTGTACCCATACTTACGTACAAAACACTACTTACTCACATGTTAGGCCATATGCTTCTCTCTATGTATGTCAAGTAATATGGTAAAAAAATGAGGAAAGAGCAAAAAATCATGGGCAAATGTATTAAATATACTCATAGGAGAAATTAGAGTGATACAGTGAAAAAGGAAAAAATGGTGGCCTTCATCCCAGGATTCCTTAAACAACCAATTTAAAGGAGTTTACAAAATTATATACAGTATAACAAAATACAAAATGAGTGACAGAAAATGACAAAAGAACACTAAAAGTTAGAAAAACTAAGATGAATCCAGAAGTCAGATGAATGTAGAAAATGTACACCATAAATCTCTGCACGCGTTGTAGTGATAAACTGAAATTTTATCCTGAGCCTTTTCACAGACAGTGCAAAGAGGGACGCAGTCATCTATTCACCCCCTCAACAAGTATCTGAGCATCTGCTGTGTGCCAGCACTATGGAGAGAATGCTGGCCCCTTCCAGGGCCCAAAGACAGATAATGAACAAAACAACTGGAGGAATTAAAGCATGATCTAGATTTGGAAATCAGTGTAAAGCAAGGGAGAAGAATTGGAATATGAGACAAAAAGGTAGACCACCATGGGCAGCCTCTAAAAGGGTCTTGCAGAAGAAAAGGAGGAAGAGAACTGAGAAATCACACTTCTGACTTCAGCTATTCCTATCCACAAGGACAGTTCCTTAACAGCCCCTAGACAAGACCAACCCCCCAAAGGCATCTCCTCTTGCACCAATAGACCCTCACCCCAACTCTTGTGCTAATTAAGACTTAGAAATGATTTTTCTCCAGATTTACTGCAGAAGGCAAAATAGAGTCAATTGGCTCCCTTTTTATATCCCAATCATGGCTAGGAACAGATCGAGTTCATACAAACTTGATGGTTGCCATGAGCAACCCTCTCTTGCCCCCACCCTTCAGGAGCTCTGCTAGATGCTTTCTTTCTATTACTCTAGTAAATCCTGCTACTTGCTCTCACCCTTGTGTCCATGGATTTCATTCTTTGAATTTGTAAGGCAAAGAACTCACCCATCCATCCTCCACGTAATGGAGATACTGAGGGTAGGGATACCTGCAATTTTATAAAGGAGTGGCCTCACTCACCAAGAAAACCACTTCCACTCTAGGGTTAAAAGAGGGAATTCTGAAGCTGAATCTCATGTGTGTCTGTGGACAGACTCCCCATTTCTTTCTGGAACACATGAATGAGTTTCTTGGGCGTTCTTGGAGGGTTTCACAAAGTGCCTTGTCGGCCTGATGTTAGGGAGTAGCTTCCTACAAATAGTTCTAGAAACACCCAGATGACGCTGCTCAGAGATACTTTTTTTGATTTCTTTGATCTGGAGAAGCCACAGCTCATCTTCTTTCATAAACTCCACAGGCCCAGATTTGTGTGTGCTGTGGTCTTATGCATTTTTCTGAAAGAAAAAAAAAAAGGTTGCTAGTTTTCAGCAGATCCTCAAAGGGGTCCGTGATCCAAAAGGATTAACTACCCCAGGTATAAACTGAAAACCTGTATATCCCTCAGCCAACCTGCTATTCAGTTTTCTTATTCCTTTTTAATACTGCTGGATTTTGAAACAAGAGGGTGGGAAGTTATACTCTGCAGTTGTTATGCTTGCCTCATCATCCCAGAGAGAGACAGGCAGCTGTCAAATGCAGTAACAAGTGAAAACAGAAGTTAGTGGACTAGGAAAAGACAGGGATTGAAACCAGGGGTGCCTAATCACTGGGCGACATCCCCAGCCCCTTTTTTTTTTTTTTTTTTTTTTTTGTATTTTAGTTAGAGACAGGGTCTCACTGAGTTGCCCCTGGGATTACAGGCGTGCACCACTGTGCCCAGCTTCCTTTCTTTTAAAGCAGGTAATTTACATTAAAAATTCTATAACAGTAATCTATGAGATATTTCTAGGGAAAGTCAACCAGAAAATCTTTAATTTCGACATTCAACGAGGCCTATTTCTAAAATCCTCGAATTTAATACTATTATCCTGCTAATAACAAAAAGAAGATGGTAAACAAAAACTAAGATGAGGAAAAGGGAAGAACCAAAAAAGGTTTGTATAAGACAAAAAAAAAAAAAAAATGGGAAGAGACAGTTTTAAAAAAAATCTCTTAAATTCTATCTACCTGATACTTTGTTTTAGTTACCTTTTGTGACCACAAAGACCCGACAAGAATAGTTAGAGGAGGAAAAGATTTTTTTTTTTTACATAGTTGTAGAGATCTCAGCCTATGGATGGCTGACTCCTTGTCTCTGGGATGTAGATGACCCTAGAAGCACCTCAAGATACGACATCACAGAAGCAGAGAGATCTCTGTTCACTGGGGAAAAAACCTACCCCAAAGGCACACCCCCAGTGACATACCTTCTCCAGCCACAACCTACCTACCTACAGTTACCACCCAGTTAATCCATTCAAGTGGACTAATCCACTGGTTAGGTTAAAACTCTCATAACTCAATCCTTTCACCTCCAAATTTTCTTGGATTGTTTCACACTTGAGTTTGGGGGAAGCACCTCATAGCTAAATCATAACATGCTTCCATCTCGTATTCTTGTACTGTATCATTTAGAAATGAAAGTGGTCTTTACAAATGGATTGTTACTGAGAGTCCAAAAGAAATCGAGTATGAACTTGATCTGTGAAGGTGGGTGCGACATGCCAGAACAGCCTGCTTGGAAGGCGCTTCTAGAATGATCCTGTTTTAAAAACAGAAAAGCCTCATCTCCCTGGGACCATTTGGGTCTTCTGCCACCCCTTTCCTGTTGCCTCCCTAGTTCTTTACCAAGGTGAAGGAGGTGGGGAAAGAGTAGATCACTTTTCAACTTCCTTCCACCTTGGGATTTCAAAATCCCTGGTATCCTTCCCATCCACCTTCAACAGGCAAGGATATTTCACCAACACTCCTCCTTGCTTTTCTAGGGAGTCTTCAGGATCCCAGGTACTAACAAACATATAATTAAGCAATACTTTAAAGCTTGAGCAGGTCCAGTTTCAACACATACCCTTCCTATTTGAAAAGCAAACTGGAAACACTAATGAGGGTTTCCTTGTTTAAATCATCAGTTTCCAACTGGAGAGAAGCAGAATCTCAGATTTTGGGGGGTTATTTCTTCACTTAGTGTGATGGGTTGCATGTAGAATGTTCCCCCAAATCTCACATGTTTAGAGGCAGGACTTTCTGGAAGTGATTGGATTCTGAGGGCTCTGTCCTCAGGTAGGTTAATTCACTGTTACCTGAAAGTACCCTGGGGAGGTGGGATTTTGGTGAAGGAATTAGGTTGCTGGGGGTGTCCCTTTTTGGATGTCTTCTCTTGAGCCTCTTCCTGTATCTCTGACCCTGCTGCCTTTTCTGGTTGCTGAGCAGCTTCCTCCCACTTCACCTTCTGCCATGGTGTTCTGCCTCACCTCAGGCCTGGAGCAAAGAGGCCAGCCCACCCTGGACGGAACCTCTGAAACAGCGAGCTAATGCCAACGTATCCTCCTGGGAGTGGTACATGTTGTATATTTTGATCACAGAGATGCAAAGCTGACAGGTGTACCCAGGTAATGAAAAACTCTGGAGGCTCTTTGCATGAGGTAACTCTACGTGTTAATGACAGGCCCCCGAGTCTTTATAATGAAGGCAGATTCATGCTTTCACAGTGAGGTGGTGATCACTGAGCAAACTTCAAGCCTTGCTTTTAGGATAGGGATCATCCAAATTTACATTAGGATGTGCCTTCTTACCTCTCCCCCAACCATAGCTTGCACCTTGAGCCTTGCCCCTAGGAGTCTGCTACTCTTCTTGGATGTTTGATTGGAGACCTTGAAAAAGCAGCCAGGTGCTGTGGAGAGGGACCCAGAATGCCCTTATCTCCTAAGAGGTAAGCTATTTTATAATGCCTTTGATAACTGCTGGCTCTACCTATCTACCTTGAACTTGGGACTCGGCAAGTTCCAGCCAAAGGCATCCTCCGTTGCTATTCTTTATTGTATCATCCTTCTCCCAGTAACTCAGGACCAAATCCTCAATGGTATATCTCAGTTTTCCTTCCTCCTCTCCCTGTTTCTAACCTTGAGCCATGGTTCCTTTCACTTCCACTGTACTTTGTAGAGATATCTCTTCTTCACCAATTGTTTTAGTCAGGTTTTTTAAGGCTGTGACTAAAGGATCTGACCGGAACAACTATAGAGGAGGAAAAGTTTATTCAAGGGTTCACAGTTTTGGAGGTCTTAGTTCTTAGAAGGCTAATGGCTCCATTTCTTGGGGCTCAAGATGAGGCTGAACATCAGGGTGGAGCATGTGGGAAGCAGCTCGCATCATGGTGTTCTAGAAGCAGAGAGAGACTCCACTCTCCAGATACAAAATATGTGCAGTAAAGCCATGCTCCAATCCCCACCTTCTCTAGCCACACCCTGCTAATTCAATTAATTCCATGAGGGATTAACTCACTGATTAGGCTAAGGGTACAACCCAATCAGTTCTCCTCCAAACCTTCTTGCAGTCTCTCTCATGTGAGCTTTCTGAGGACACCTCACATCCACACCATAACACCAATGCCTCACAGTTTGCTCAGGTCCTCATCTCTTCTAGCCTTTAATGTGTAACTGTTCTCTTTCCTTCTGACGTTTTAAATTAATGTGATTTCTTGAAGTAATACTCTGATCATGAACCACCACTGATCTCTTCCCTCCTGGGAGTGGGGCCTAACCTCTGCTCCACCACACTCCACTCTTGGCTAGACTTGAAGACCTGCTTCTGAGGAGCAGAGTGTGGGAATAGCAAAATGGTAGCTTCGCAGTTGAATGGTCTAGCAGCTCCTTCCTTTGCCAAATGATGAAGATTAATTAATTAAAATAACCAGTGATATGTTGATATGATGTGATGAGGAAGGCACTTTGCCTCCATGATACTGCCCTCCAAACCACATAACCCTAGTCTAAACCAAAGAAAAACATCAGAGAAATCCTACATTGGAGATGTGCACTAAAACAATCTGATCAGTATTCTTGGCAGTTCCCAGTGGTAAAACTGCCACAGACTGAAGAAGACTAGTTCGGATCTTCTTTCTAAAGGTTTGGCCCCCAGGCTAGTATTGGGAGATGGGGCCTAGTGGGCAGACCTTAGGTCCTTGGGAAGCTTAGGGCCTTCAAGGACCCCTACTCCTTCCTTTTCTCTTTTCCCTTTTTGGCCATAAGGTGAGCCATTTTGTGTTAGGGTCTGTAAACAAGTCAGGATGGCGCCTGGCATTTTGCCAGAGGGAGTGGTTTGTGAAGTAACGCCAGTGAGCCATTAAGTGTGGAGATTCCTTATTGGTTGACTGCTGTATCTAGTTTGTGTTAATTAAGATAAGCTGTGTGGAATGTATATATACCCCTCCTGTCCTACAATAAACGGCTCCCACTCCTGCTGTATCAATGTACACAAGTTGCTCGTCACCCCCTGGTTATTTTGCTGCAGCCGGACTGCGGCAATTTTGGTTTATTTCATGGTCTCGCCATAACATGATGCCTGCCACAGGCCTAAAAGAGCGGGGCCAACTGATCATAGACTATAACCTCCAAGAGTATGCGCCAAAACAATTTTTTCTCTTTATAGGTTGATTATCTCAGGCATTTTGTTATAGTGACAGAAAGCTGACTAACAGTGAGACTTGGGAGACATAATGACTTAAAGTATTATAGTATCCTGTATTAGACTCCAGAACAGGAAAAAAGGACACTCAGTGGAAAACCTGGAGAGATCTGAACTAAACCTGGAGATTTGTTTACAGTAACTCATGTTAATTCCTTGATTTTCATAAACCTGTCATGGCTCTTATATAAAACTGTAACATTTTAGGATTCAGAGTCATTGTTAGTCTCAATTCAGAGTCAAAGTTAGTCTCAGTCCTAACTTTTCAACTTCCTATGAATCCAAAGTTATTCCTAAATTAAAAAAAAATATGCCAACAAAATAATTTTATTCTTGATTCTCAATATCATTCTGTATGGGAACTACTGGAAAAAAACTTCATAAAGCAGGTATTTCAGGACTACATCTTTGGTGGTACTGATTCTGTGAGCTGGTCATGATTCTGGAAGTTACATATTTAAGTCTCCAGAAGATTCTGATATGCCTCCAGGTTTGGGAATCACATTCTCTAGATTGCACACCATCCCTGGAATCTGTGGACAACTTGAGACTTTAAATTCTTTCTTTCTTCCCACATAATCTGAAGATAATTTCACCTTTGCCTGGCTCTTAAAGAGCTTCCAGAACTCCCAGGGTTCTTTCAGGTGTGTTTCTCACCCATCAATTTTACTTTTTGGAAGAAAACACAGGCTAAGATGTAAAGATTCTCAAACAGTTAAATTCCAGCCTGCTTTTAACTCATTAATAGTGAGAAACCAGGTATACCTAAAGACAGACTACCTAGGTTAACCAGTCCAGTTCTTTGAAAAATCAAGGTTTTATTAGTCCTCATTAAAGCACTACTAAGTATTGCCAATCTCATTTGTTTTAATAAACAGATGAGAACCAAAGTAAGCTACTCTTTAATTGATTTTAAGTAAACTTAAGGTGCTCTTGAGATAATCTAGTGTCCATTGGTAAATTAAATAGTGTTCTTTTTCTTTTTAATTAAAATAGCAAATGTCTCTGCATAATGTATTTGATTTAATCCCCAGAATAACCCTGTGAAGTATTAGTTATCAATTCCACTTCACAAATGAGAAGGTGTGGGCAAAGAGAGGTTAATTAGTTAATCCAAGGCCATACAGGTGGTAAGCTGGGGAGCTGGGTTTGCATCCTAGGATATGACACTTTGGTGTTGCTCCCTGATCCATTGAAATGTTCTGCTGCCCTAGAAATAAGCTTTGCAAAACTTAAGACAGTGAAACGGAATTAGACTAGACTCAAGTCTGAAATGGTGAAATTGGTACACATGGGTGTATGCCATTTGCATAATATTTAGCTTAGATATAATATGTAATGTATTTTTCCATAGCTCGTAATTTTTCACACAGTGGTGTGTGTGTGTGTGTGTGTGTGTGTGTGTATGTGTGTGTGTGTGTGTGTGTGTGTGTGTGTGTGTGAGAGAGAGAGAGAGAGAGAGAGAGAGAGAGAGAGAGAGAGAGACAGTCTGATTTTCATGTTAAGTCTCTTTGGTGTGCTACATTTGACTTGTCATAGGCAAGATTCCTAGATTGGAAAAACTCCTCAAGAAGAGAAAGATCTGGGACCCAACACAGTGTACTTTGAATACATTTCCTTAATTGGGTGTCTGTTGTGGGGGGGGGGGGGATGATAACATTTTTTTTTTATAAAAATGGAAACTTTTTGTTAAGGTTTAGAGTTGAGCTGTTCCCCAAATGCTCATATGTGAGTCAATGACAAAGGATGTGGAGGTAAATGAGGGGGCCGTGAGCCTTAACCTAATCCATGTGCTAATCCCCTGATAGGATTAACTGGATGGTCACTGTAGGCAGGCTATGGCTGGAGAAGGTGGAGCACTGGGGGGCGTCTTCAGGGTTTACATTTTGTCCTTACTGAGCAGTGCTCTCTCTCTCTGCTTCTTGGTAACCATGTGCTGACCTGTTTTCCTCCACCAAACTCTTCCACCATGATGTTCCGACTCACCTCAAGTCCTGAGAAATGTTGCCTGCTATCTATGGACTGAGGTCTCCGAAAATGTGAGCCCCCCAAATTGTTTCCTCTTCTAATTTTCCTTGTTATGTCTTTTGTCATAGCAGTGAGAAAGCTAACTAAAACATTTTTAAAATGTCCGAAGAACAGCAGGAAAACATCCCAGTCGGACATGAACTGACCCTCCCATCCCAGGTCTCTACAAAACCCACTACTCTATCTCCACGTGGCAAAGAAGACTGGGCATTTTTGCTTATTATGTGTTCTCAGTGAATCTCACAAAAAAAAAAAAAAAAAAAAACGAAGCTAGCCTGCACTGTGGGTCCTGAAAAACACCATCTACGGCAATAAGAAGAGCCCCTGTTTCAAAATGTCCAAGGTGATAAATCACAGAAGGTTGCATTCATCAAGACAGCCTACAGCTGATAAGGGCAATTATGGATTTGTCACCCTAGGGAAATGTCTCTATCAGGGCTCCTCCGGCCCTGCATAAACACCCCAGCAAAACCTGGAGTTGTTGCTCAAAGACGGCTGCACCTAATTTGGGGACCCAGCACATCTTATCCTCGGGGTATTGAAAGCCTTCTGGAGGGCCTTATCCAATATCCACAGTAATGAAACCTTGTTCTGGTGAGATCTGTCAATGGGGCAGTGATGGAGTACCTCTCCTACCAATCGGCATCAGTCTCCACACATTACAAGAGAAAAGAAACCAACAAACGTGAAGCTTGAGTCCCATCTTCTCTTGCTCTCATACACGGCAGGAATTTTACATGAGCAAACGGGGAGAAACTAGCTGTCTCTCTCCATTCAGGGAGATGCCCACACTCACCCTACTGGATTGTTTCAAGATGTTAACATTTTCAAGGCAGTATATTAATTTTAAAAAGTACAAATAAATATCTATTTCGGATCAAGATGTGAAGAATTAAAAAAATCCTTGTTGAATTTTACTCTTAAATGTTTAAATATGTCTTCTCAGTGGTAGTTACTATGATAGCAACGTGAAAAACAAATGCTTTCCTATTTCAAAAAACTTAGGTGAATCTGTTTGGGTGGCAACATATTCAGAGCTCCTGTTTTAGTCAGCTTTTTCGTTGTGGTGACTAAGACCTGATAAGAATGATTTTAGGAAGGGCTGGGTGCAGCCAATGTGGAAAGCAGTATGGAGATTCCTTGGAAATCTGGGAATGGAACCACCATTTGACCCAGGTATCCCTCTGCTGGGACTATACCCAAAGGACTTAAAAACAGCATACTAGAGGGACACAGCCACATCAATGTTTATAGCAACACAGTTCACAATAGCAAACTGTGGAGCCAACCTAGATGCCCTTCAGTAGATGAATGGATTAAAATGTGGCATATATACAGAGTGGAATTTTGCTCAGCAAAAAAAGAGAATAAAATCATGGCATTTGCAGGTAAATGAATGGTGTTGGAAAAGATAATGCTAAGTGAAGTTAGCCAATCCCCCAAAAAACAAAAGCCGAATGTTTTCGCTGATATAAGGAGACTGACTCATAGTTGGGTAGAGAGGGGAAGCATGGGAGGAATAGATGAACTCTAAATAGGACAGAGGGGTGGGAGGGGTAGGGAGAGGGCAGGGGATTAGCAAGGATGGTGGAATGTGATTGACATCATTATCCAAAGTACATGTATGAAGACACAAATTGGGTGTCAAAATACTTTATATGCAAACAGAGATATGAAAAAATTGTGGTATATATGTGTAATAAGAATTGCAATGCATTCTGTTGTCTGGAGCTTCTGGGGGATACCTCCCAACTGAACCATAACAGCTCCTAAATTCTGGTATTAGGAATCTACTTTCATTTCAAGGAAATTTCCCCTCTGTCAAAGTTAGCCTTCTAATGGACTCTACACTCTGTTCACTTCTGACATAAAACCATGTATTCATCTGATAACTAAGTTCTTATAGATTGGGAATTACGACACACTTATATTTTCATATTCTTGTTTCTTCTTACACTCGATTTATACTTGATTAGTGACAAAGTTTGCAAGAAAATTGGTGCCACTTGTACTTTTTAAATAACACAGAATCCTAAATGAAAAGATGTGATGTTTCCAGAAAGAGATTTCAGCATAGAAGAGAAAGAGTTCTTTCCTTACCCATCGCCAGGATTGTGACTGAGACCCCTAAAATAAAAAAAAAAAAATAACAAGAGAAACTACACAATTATTTAATGTTAGTTTCACAAGACACGGGAATCTTTAGAAATGAAGACCTAAAGAAACAAGGAAAAAGTCTGTATTTTGATGCTTAGGTTTTATGAAGGGTGGACAGAAGGCAGAATGGTTTAATGGTGATGGACGGGAAACTCAGGTCTGTTTGTAAGGGTATTCTTGGGGTCTCTGAATGACATTCCTCCTCCTTGGGTATCGAGCAAGACAGGGAGAAGGAGGAAGTTCAGAGAGAGGCCTTCCTAGGACATATGGCCTGCTTCAGGGAACGAGGGTGTCAGGAGGTGAGAGTGACCTTCTGATTTAGCTATTTCCTAGGTGCCACATGTGGGAGAGCCTTTTCCTGCTTCCCATCACCAGTGTGCTCATGAATATACTATTAAAAACGAAAACTCAGCATTTAACTTCAGCTGAAAATAATGGTTAATTTAGTAAATGATGCCAATACATTGCTGTTAATCTAGAAGAAAACAAAAATTTCCAAGTCCTATACTATTTCTTTAAAAATTTCATATTAAAATTTTAAAAATAAAAAAAAATCATGTTTACCACAATCTTAGAGGACTAGCTAAATAATAATGGCCATGTGGTTAGAAACTTCTTAACCCAAACAGAAAACGCAGAGATTTTAAAAGGAAGGTAGACTTATTTGACTAAATGAAATTGTAAACTTCTTCCATATACCCTTATGATAGTAAATAAACGACAGACTTTTGTTTAAAAAAATTACTTATTCTTTTAAACAAAGGGTTAACAGGTTACTTCTTATAATATACAATATATATAATCCATGAGGCCCCAAAATTATAAATGATGTCCAAATATCCTCCTAATAAGTTCATGAAAATTAAAGCAACTGACATATCATTTTATTCCCAGGAACATGATGAAACTTAAAACAATTATCACTGCCAGGAACACAGAGAGTTCTGCCTTCACATGCTACAGCTGGTCATGAGAATAGTTACAACCTTCTGGAATCACGATCTGACAACACCTGTTAAAATCAATAGAAACCTCCTCCCTGTAGTTCCTGGTGATCTCTTTCATTATAATGAAAACATCAGCTAATAAAAATATACATGCCTGTATATATATATATATTACTGCATTATGTAGAGTGGTGAAGACAGATTAACATTATTTCTATAAATAGTGAATCAGAGAGGATACCCATGGGCTTGGAGGGTTTGCCCTGGGGATTAGGGAGTGAGTGAGAGGAGTGGAATGGAGAAAAGTAGGCCTGATAAAATACAGTTTATATAAGAAGACCATAGAACCTCATACTGGAAAATAAGGAATGGAGGGTGTGGATGATCGTGGACTTGGGCATTTCATAAGTTATTGGAGCGCATTCAAGATTGTTCTCTGGGGAGAATACGAGAAAGAACAGAATGTGAAAAAAAATGTAGTTGTGCCTCAAAAGCCAGCAAGGTACTTCCAAATGTTAGAGTAGATTCAGAAGAGGCTCCTGGGGGAGGATGGGCATCCAGCAGAGGCTGATGATGAGGATTCATTCCATTAAATAATTATCTGAAATTATCTACCCATGCACACTTATAAACTTTTCTAAATGTAATGAAATGTAGTGAATTTGGTCGTTCTGCAAAATGTCTCAGCAATGCAATTCATTGAATCCCTAGTGATTTCACTTATTGGTCATTCCAGCTCTTTCCTGTGTCCTTTTCCTGAGCAAAAGTGAAAGAAAGCTAAGAATTCAGTCTAATTATTTTGACTATTCTCAGTGTAGAATAGTTGAGGGACCTTAAGCAGAATCCTCCTAGAGACAGCATGATAGGGTGGGAAAAAAAAAATCTATTCTTTAAAGTCAAACACACTGAGGCTCAGAACCCAGTCTGGTCAGTAAGGGTCGTGTGACCTTGAACAAGTTGCTTAATGTCTCTTGCTTTAGCTTCTGCCTCTACAAAGATGGGAGAGGTGCTTGGGAGGACTGTGCTACAGACTGGATGATGTCACATGTGCAAGTGTGTCTAGCAAAGTGCTTGGCGCAGTGCAAGACTCTGAAGGTTACACCCAGAATAAATCAACATAAGCTGGAGATTGGGAGCCAGAGAAATCATGTCGTGCTGAATTTAATGGACATGTTTGGTGTGGAAGCCATTTGAAAAATGATTATGCACAATTAGTCGCCTTCATTCCCCGTAACACCAAGGCGCAATAAATAATCTTCGAACTGCCGGCACAGGATTCAGGTTTGCACAGTGGGATCTCCTCGCTGTGGCTGGCTTGCGCAGCCTGGGCTGAGTTGTTTTTATATATTGTACAGATGAAGCATGCTTTCAGATACACCAACTTGTCCTCCACAAAGGAAGAATTTATGAAGTCCTGTGGTTTTCATTTCATGAAAAGTGGATGTAATTTTTTTAGATCATTCAGCTAAGATTATAGGTGCTTTCTCCTAATAGAATTTTCTTCTTATGTATTGGCCTCATTTTTAAGAAAATAGGTTTACTTGTACACTAAATCCACCCAGACAAACTGGAGGTCTGGCTGTGTAGGAGCCAGAGAAATAAGATAGCATTGAATTTAGTAGGTATTTTTGATAGGGAAAGGTTTATGGAACATGATTATGCACAACTCACTTATGAAAGAAAATTTTCACATTGAATTAAACTATAAACTTTTACAGTTAATAGCCTGAGATATTAAATAAAATTCATAAAGTTCATAAAATCGAACTTTACTGAACATACAGAAATTCAATGGTGTCTGTATGTATGCAACACAATTGCTTTTAACTTATCCTAAAACATTTAAATTTTTTTGCTATAATTCGTAGTGCAGACACCTTTCCACTTACAAATGGAAACCACTTGTAAATCCTTTAAAGGTGTTTTTAATAGAAAAATTGAAAAGACCCTGGAGGATTACTATTGGAAAACAGTAAATCCGGTATCTTTCCTTTCTCTACTTCCAATCATAGTTTTCCTCCCTTGTTAAAGCTCCCCATCAAGAAAGCGCCTTCTTCATATTTTTCTAGTAGCCTTACACTGTTCCAAAAATATTTAAGAGTATCGTATAGAGCAACACTTCCTGAACCAAAGAAGTTGGTATGGCAAAAATCTAAAACAACTACCTTCTTTCCAAAGTGACCCTGGAATTTCATGAAATCAGTCTTCATTTCCTGAAGTCATTGTACCAGTAAAAATTTGGTCTGCTCTGAATGGCCCCCCATGGCTGATTGGCTCAGATGGCTACTTCAGACCAAGACTACACTGGCTTCTCCAGACAAAGGTGCCCTGGGTCACCCCTGTGCTACCTGAGCCTGTTTCTCCCTGCATATCATGCTTCTGAGAGGTGTTTCGTTTCTTTTAAGTGGCTCCCAGTTCTGCTTTTAGAAAGCAGCTCTAAAATTCAACTTTCAGAATGGTATTGATGTATTATTGTTACATATCTTTTTTTTTGGCATCTGTATGAGTATTTTATATGGTGTTTTTCAACTTATTAAAGAATATTTTCTTGTCATAATTGGTGAAACCATATACAGAAAAGATGTAACAAAAATGTCAGTTATTACACATTGTTTTCTCTCCCATTATCCTGAGATTAACAATTTCCCTTATACAAGTGAACTCGAGCATATCAAGGCAAAAAAGATAGAGCTTGTGTTGGTTGGTTATTTTTATTTTCAGAAGAGTAGCATAGTGTTATACGTTTCCTTTCACTAGCTTTGGTTCACTTAATACATCATGGATAATCTCCTATGTCAGGGGATATTCATCTGTATTTTTCTACTTGGGTACACATATCTAAACAAATTTTTACAGGAATGGAAACAAATATTACAAGCTGATTTCCTATCTTTTAGAATTGCATTTTTCTTCTTTGTTTAGATTTATGTCCCTGAGTTTGGCATATCTAACACACTTTTTTTCCCCTGTTCTTTATTGAGGTATAGTTGATAAGTAAAAATTGCATCTATTTAAGGTGAGGGATGCAATGTTTGATCTACACTGTGAAGTCACTGCCACAATCGTGGTAATTATCACGCCCATCATTTCACAGAGGTATCTACTTTATTTTCGTGGTGATAATACTTCAGATCTGCTCCTGGTGAATTTCCAGTATACAGCACCTCATTGTTGATTTTAGTCACCTATAGTCACCATGCTGTACAGTGCTTCTGTTGCTAGTCAGTGTCTTGGTCCCCACCTTTGGGGGAATGAAAGGCATGAGTTACATTTGAAAAATTATGCCAGAGATTTCTCATGGCTCAACATCTCATTGTTGGACTTCCCAACTAACATTAAACACAGGAAGGAATGAGATAACACAACCAATGGGAATCTCTCTCCTTGTCAGTAAGTCTTCATCTCATGAATTGCTTGACTAAAATCTCAGAGGTGAGCCACTAAAATAACAAGGGGTTCTGCTAGCTTGTCACTTCCTACATGCTTCCAAGGGGGTCCTAGACTATGATTTTTCCCCAAGGACTTTCCTGATTGTGAATAACACATGGTATCAGTTCAGAGAAGTGAAAGGTTAACCTATGGGAATGCCACACCGAAGAAAGAGGGTTACACCACAAAATATTTATATTTTCCTTTGGCATTCTAAACCCTTTTCCTCACATCACCCATCATTCACGTGGAGTCTGACTGGGCACCTGTCATTGCCATGGGCAGGTGATGTTCTCTTGAGGAGTCCTTTCAGGAAGAACAGCCTGCCGTCCTAGCTGCTGGGTGTCACTGACAGCCAAACTCCTAGGGGTCATATTGGTCACGAGAAACCACGTTGCTCCTAGCCAGGCCAGGCCTCAGCCCTCTCCTGGTGATTCAGGGCAGCTCTGAAGGTCATCGGGCATTCAGAACTTCCTGCAGGGCTGGCTGGAGCTTCTAGTGAGATGGCACTGGTCCTCCAATCCTCTAGCAGCTCATCACACTTTATCTCTTTCCTTCCACCTGAAGGTTCTCATACATACAACCACACTCATCTTTTCCTGCCTCCTTCTTCAATTTCTCCTTTAAGAGAAATATCACATTGGTCAGTTTTTCTTTGTTGCGACCAAAATACCAAGAACCATTCAGAGGAGGAAAAGTTTATTTTGGCTTCATGGTTTCGGAGGCTTCAATCCATGCTTAGCTGTTCCTATTGCTCTGGGCCTCAGATGAAGCAGAATATCCTGGTGGGTGGGCACAGCAGAAGAAAACTGTTCAGCTCACACATCCAGAAGGAGAGGGAGAGGGAGAATGGGCGGGGGGGAAGGGGGAGATGGAGAGATGGGAGGAGGTGAGAGAAAAAAAAGAGAGGGAGAGATGGGGAGGGAGTGGGAGCGGAAAGAATATAAACTCTTCCAGGGAATGTCCCCAGTGACCTACTTCCTCCAATGAGGTCCCATCTCCCAGTATTCCATTCAGCTGTGAATGGATTAATCCAGAAAATGGATTAATTCACTGATAAGGTCAGAGCTCCAATCATTGCCCAGCATTCCTACTTCTGAACCTTGCTGAATCGGGGGACCATGTTTCCAATACATGAGCCTTTGGGGAACATTCCAGTCCCAAATCATAAATGAACATCATCTAAGCTTGAAATTTCTTAGTCATCATCATCAAGATCCTTCCCTCCTACGCATGCGATGAGCAGGGTTTTCACATTTATTTCTTTACCATGTCTCCCGTGGTTGTCTCCTTTCTTTTCCCCATTCCGATTTTATTGCTGCACCTAGAGAGTTGAAATAATCCTCCTCATCTCCAGCTGTATCTTTCCCATCTACTTTGCACTGTAGAACGACTCGTTCTTCCTAAACGAATGTCTCATCACATAACGTCCCTCATCCAAGGCATAAGACATTCTGAGTGATCGCTAGTGTTCTTCATCAAGATTTTTCCAGTTCCCTTCCCTCTGGGCACATGGTAGGATTGCTCTTCTCCAATGGTGTGTAATTGATGTGACCACAGAGCTTGCTTTGGCCAATGAATTGCAGGTGGGATTAGATGTCACTTCTAGGTGGTAGACTTTAAGAGCCTTAGAATGTTGGGTGCCACTATCACAAAATGCCAAACTGTCCTTTATAGAAAGAAATTTCCCACAGTTCTGGAGACTGGGAAGTCCAGGATGAAGGCACCAGCAAGTCAGTCTGGAGAGGGCCTTCCTGCAGCACCCTCAGGTGGCAGAGGGGGTAAACCTTGTGTCCTCCTGTGGGAAGAGGCGGAAGGAGGGAGAAGTTAAATGGACGTATTCCCTCAAGCCATTTTTAGTCCCTTTACAAGGGGGTGGCCTCATGGCCTAATAGCCCTTAAAGGTCCCACCTCTCCATATCAGGGATTATGTTTCAGCATGAATTTGGGAAGTGATACAATTCAAGCCCAGACCCTGTGCACGCAAGACTTGGCCCCATTTCCTTTCCATGTGATGCTGCAGGTGGTGGGATGTCTCTGGTGGTTCCCCCGGGGTCCCTGAAGCAAACCCCTCACTCCCTTGAGATGAGCATGTGACAAGAACCAGAGACGAACCCTTTCTTTGGTCTCCTCAACCCATGTCGTAACTTGTCTATCCTTTATGGTGTAACCACGATACAACTGAATCCCTCTTGAGCCTTTTATTCCAATGAACATTATTCCAAACCCTCCATTTGCTGCTATCCCAACTTTCCAAGATGTCTTCTCTTCTTTTCTTAAACAATCCCCAGCTCTAGTGGATCTGATCTTCTTATTGTTTCTCCCTATAATTTATTCCCAAGTCACTTCTGATCACGTTTTTCTATTTCTTGGACGTCTGTCTCCTCCCATTTTCTCTTCCCATTTAAAATTGTCTGCTGCCTTCCAGGCAGGCAAACATAATCCTGCTCTTTCATGAAGCTCTCCTTGCCCACCCCAAGGGCCAGAGGTTGTGAAGTCATGGGGCCTTTTGAAGTTGCGTGATATCAAGTGAACAATCCATGCTGCTTCATGCCTGTCTCTAGAGGCAGTAAAAAACATGACCCCTGCCCCGGCCCCTCAGAAAGCAGTATTACAATATCCTGAAATAGGATTTCAAAATGGTCTAAGTCCTTTATCACTATTCACTAATAAACCACATGCACATTCTTCTAATTTAAAGTTTATCAGTAAATGTCCACCATACAATGCAGCATGTCAATTATGCTAATCAAAAGTGTCCCTATTGTGACACATGGGGTCTATGTTAATATTTAAACAAAGAGCTCTTATACCATATAATTAATATTATTATGGTTTTTAACGTTATGCTAAAACACATCATTATTAACACTTTATGTTAGGTATAGAATTATATTTCTTTAGAATTTACCAAGTTTATTTCTTATATTTTCATAAACAGTTTTTTTTAATGTTAGCCATCTAATAGTTTCACATCCCATCTCCGTAGGCTGTCATATTGATTTTCATTCCCATATGTAAGCAAAATCATAGGTATCTTACAGCATTTGAAGTTAAAAAATGTACATATCCAATTGTGATCCACCTTAATTGAAACTGAAAGGAAGCTTAAGGGACATGTTCTACTGATAAAATACAAAATTTGTAAAATAATTTAAAAATCAGTATATGAGTAATTCCCTTGGGTATTAAATAATACCCTTTGATGTGGCTTAGTTCAAATAATACATACATGTCTGTATGTGGCGAGGCAGGGGGAGAGAGAGAGCGTGTGCACAACTTCTATTTTCTGATTGAGCACTTCCTTTGATTGATATATTTGCACTAAATCCTTATGGTTATTAATTTTAATTGAGAGTAAAATTTAGAGTTAATTTGCGGATATTGATGCTTTCATTTTTAACTTTCCTTAAATTGCTAAAAGTTATTTGCTTTAGAGCATTCAAGTATTCATTCAACAAACTTTTATTGAGCACCTATTAAGTGCCAATCACTATGCAACTCGCTAGGGATATAATGATGAATAAAATATAGTCTTTAGCTTCAAACTACTCACAAGCTAATGAGATCATTAGTGACTGTAGCAATTTTACCCTTTGCTCTAATTATCATGTGATTTCTGGAGTACTTTCCAAGCTTAGAGAATTTCATCTAAATTCTATCCATGCAGAAGCAGAACTCTGCACCTTTCCCTACTATGGGCAGTTGTGGTATAAGAAACAGTACTCAACTTGGAATAAAAAGATTGAAATTTGTATTGTGGCTTAGTTACTCCCTTAGTTACTCCCTCATCCATCACCTTTTGAAAAAAAAATTAAATTTTGAGTATTTTTTACTTTTAAAATTGATGCGAATTTATCTCATAGACTGTATAGAGGATTGCAAATTAAAAGCTATAAAAACAGTATCATGCACAACTCTAATGTGTTTTTTAATAATCTTCGTACTATGTAAATTGCTTCTTTTCTTTCTCGAGTTCTGTGGGAAAGAAAAAGTTACTGGGACTATTTCACTGCCTAAATTTTATAGCTGAAATGAATTCCTTTCTAATCAACATCATCATTTTGCTGGTTACTAATTTGCTGTACTCCTCTACTTATCACACAGTGAGCTAGCCTACATATTCAAATCTATTTCTCAACCTTAGGTAACCTTTCAACCACATAGGTAATGTTCAAAAAGACTGTGCCCAGGTTGTATTCCAGACCAATTACATCCAGATCTCCAGGGAAGGACCAGCCATCAGTACTTTATAAAGCTCCTCAGGTGATTCCAATTAGGTTGAGACCAACTGCTTTGATTAACTATCTCATTACATATAAAAACACAGAAAGTAGAGACAGAGACATTCATCTCCATTTTGTAGAGAGGAAGCAGGCTCAGCCAAATCAAAGACTTTATTAAATGTCACAAGGCTCACCAGGACCTTGGATTCAAACCCAGTTCTCTCTGGTTTCAGAATTTAGATTATTTTTCCTGTGCTCTTTCCTTGTATTGTCAATCTTCTTCTGCTGGCACTCAAATTGGAGGGTTTAAGACAGGAGAATTCTGAGAACAGCTAAATCCTACACTTTTAAGATTCCTCTTTCCATTTTGGGGTGCTAGGAATCAAATCCAGGGCCTTGGGTATGTTTATCACATGCTCTACCACTGAACACCTCTGGCCCAGGGAAGTTCCCTTCTTCACATAACATACTTTCTGTAAGTACGGATTAACATTTTAACCTAACTGAGGTGTTTTGAAATTTGGCGATAAAAATGTCCCATCCCAGATAACAAAGCAAGAAGCTTCATTATTGAATGTGAATAATGGAGATGCTAATGCAATATGGTGTAAAAAAATGTTGGGCAAAAGTGAGAAGGAAAGAAATATCAGTATAGTAATAGCTTTTAGAAACCAACTAGGAATGCTGATCTTAACCTATAATTATTCTGGAATATATTGTTTCCATTTACTTATCTTCAAACTTTATATATTATTTTTTATTTGGTTAGAATCTTGTAAATGAAAGTAACATAAATGTAAACTTTAAAAAAATTCTTAGTTTTTTTTTGAGTCTGATCCTTTTAATATCTATTATAACTCAGTCACATTTATTGTGTTTACTCGTGTATTTGAAAATATGCCAAATTAGTCTGTGTTTTCTGATTTTTATTCTCTGACTTTACTTTTTTCTCTTTTGGATTTACTTTCTTTAAGATATTTTAAGTTTTATGTTATCCATACTTTTTCCCCCCTATGATTTTGTAAATTGCTCTAATTAGAGTTCTTATTTGGAAACAGTAGAAATCTACTTTCACCTGAACAGAAAAGGCTTTAATGAGAAAAGCAATTATGAGAAGCCCCTAAAATTGTTGAGAAGGCTAACAAATTCTGCTAGGAAAATAGGCAGGACCAAAGAAGGCTGGGCAGCTAAGAGTTCAGCTAAATCAGGTCCCAGATACATCCCATTGGATACCACCATGGTCCAGAAGAGCATCTTGGCTGTAGTGTAGAACTCCATAGCCAACAAACCTCAACTCTGAACCCCTAAATGTTGCTTCTCTGTCTCTGCCATTGCTACTCTGCCCTGGGAAATGGACCTTGTTCTTTACATTTTGCTTCTTTGTGAAGACGTCTACGGATTCAGAGACCTAAGTGGGGTTATATGTTAGGCAGGCTCAAGTCTTATTCTTATGTACCAGCCTCTAGAGGGCCCAGGAAAGAAGCAAACCAACCATTTGAACTTCTATGCTCGGAAGGGAACTCTGCTTCTACCAACACACGCCGCAGAATCCTTCATATGTAGGAAGGGAGTTGAGGTAGCAGGTAGGCAACGGTAGTAATAAAAAAGAGAGAGAAAGAGAGAGAGGGACAGAGGGAGGAGGAAACAGAAAAGGAAAGAAAGAAAGAGTGAAGAAAACCATGAGTTGAGTTTATAATTTCAGTTTTTTCACAAAATATTAATTATATCCTCAACATTATATCTTTAAAAATAACAGTTGAGCCATATCTGTACAAATATAAGAACATTCTTTACTTCCTCTTATACATGGTTTTAGTCAGCTTTTTCACTACTGTGACTAAAAGACCTAAACATAAATGTGAATAATGGAGATGCTAATGGAAAGGAAGCAAAGTTTATTTGAGGGCTTATGGTTTCAGAGGTCTCAGCCCATAGAAGTTTGGTTCCATTCCTTGGGTTAGAGGTGAGGTTGAACATCATGGTGGAAGAGTGTGGCACAGGGAAACAGCTCACGTGATAGATCAGGAAGCAGACAGAGAGAGACAGAAAGAGAGATTTCACTCTCCAGGTACAAAATAGAAACCCCTTAGCCACACCTCCAATGAACCACTTCCTCTAGCCACATCCCACTTGTCTCTAGTTACCACTCAGTTAATCCTATTAGGGATGAATCCACTGATTTAGTTATGGCTATAATCCAGTCATTTCTCCTCCACATCCCTTGCATTGTCTCACACACGTGAGCTGTTGTGGGAGACCACATGTAAACCACAACACACCTTTTCCCACCTTCTCCTGACTTGAACTGGCTATAGGAAATCCCTCTGTTCTCACTATGCCATGCTGATTCTATGATGCACACTCATGGAGACACTGTGGAGCAGGCTGGCTAAGGACCAAGTCTGTACAACTAAACCGCCTGTATCCCATCCTTCTTCACCATCTGACTGTGTGGCTTTGAATAAGCTCCCCATACCTCAGCTCCCAGCTCTGAACAATGAGTACAATGATAAAACCTGGCTCATAGCATGGTATGCAGATTAAATGCACCAAATCATTTGAAATATTTAGACAACTCTTGAGATATATTAGTAGATGCTCAACAAACACTCAGCATTATTATTTTAAAATTGTACGTACTGATTTCTTGAGCAGCTTTCTTTTGTCACAGCCTATTTCTTATTCTTGGTTTCAGTTGTGGATTATCTCCTTTTCAGTTGAGCTTGCATTCTACACTGCCTCCCTCCTTCACTACTTTTCTACTAGGAGTTCGCAGTCTTGGGAAATGCCTGAGTGTGAGTCTGGTAAGTCTTTATCTCATATTTACCTTTAAACTGATGGTTTCTGGGTTCTAGCTACAAAGCTAATTCTCCCTCATAACTTTTAAAATGTTACACCCCTATCTCCCATTTCCAATATTAATTAAAAAAATCTGTGAGCCAATTGTTTTTTCTTTGCCAAAGAATATCCTTCTGTTTTTCTCTTGCTATTCTGAGATTTTACTATAATGTGGCTAGGTATGGGTAGTTTAACTTGTGTGGTTCTCATAGAGAGTTTTAACTGATTTGAATGGATGACAGTTCATGCTAGAGTGTGAGAGTTTGCTTCCAGAGGTCTCAAGTTTCTCACTCAGTGGTAATGGACATGGCAAAGCCATGTTCAGTGGGTAAAGTGTGACTATAGTCATAAAGGTTTTATTTTCAACACCACTTATTTAAAATTAGAGCACTCTTAAGAGCAAATTAAGGTGTTAATTAATTAGTTAATGAATGAATGAATCTGGGATAGCAGTCATAATCAGGGACACATGTAACTCTTTTTATAGATAATTCATTAGAATGACTTTTAATGAAATGTGTATATTGACCCTTGTCAGTCACTTTAAGTTTGCAGTCAATCAATCAGAAAGTAGACATGAAAATATAAGAAAAAAGAAAAATTAAATATCTCAATGTGAATGTTTTATTCTACACTCAGAAATTTGATGTATGATTAAAGTATCACCAAAGACATGTAAGGCAGAAAATGTGGACTATTTAGTAGTATACTCCGTAAAGAAAAATAAAACTGGATTTCTATTTAACGCTATACGGAAAAGTATACTACAGGTTGAGTAAATACTGATATGGAATATAAAGCAAATCAAACGTAGCATAGAAAAATTTCTGTGTGATCAGGAGTTGAAAAGCACATCTTTAAAAAAAAGCATTAAAAGTAAAAAATGTATTACTTTGATCATGTCCAATTAAAGGATTTTGGGACTCACCTCAGAACATCAAAAGCAAAGACAGAGATTTGGGAAAGATAAAACCCACAAGCAATAATAACAACTATGTAGGAATAAATCTAACAAAAGATGTGAAGATTTCTGTGTTGAACCATAAAACCATATTAAATTATATGAAACAGGACTTAAAACATTTATGTAACTACTTAGAAAGCAGTTTAACATTACTAAAATGGAAATTTACCTGCTTCCTGACCCTGTAATTCTGGTGCTTAGGTAAATAACCAAGAGAAATCCACTAATGGTGTACATGCTTAACACAAGACACTTAAAATATCCACATAAGTGCTTTCCACGAGAGCAAAACACTGTGAAAAAAAAAATCTAAAGGCACATCAATAGGGGGGGGTGGTAAGCATGGAATATGCACGTATTCACATCCAATAGAATGCCCTATGGTGGTCAAAATGAACAAGCCACAGTAACCAAAACAATCACAGCTGAATGTCATCAATGTAATATATACTATTAAGGGAGACAAGTAGTCCCCAAAGAAGAATGATGTGGTGCATGGTATCTTTTCTATCAAGATGAAAATAATTACTCAATATATGCATAGTAAATATATATATAGAGAGAGAAAGCATAAAATATACTTAAAATACATATGCTAAAATTAAATTGATAAATGTCAATATATGCATGTGTATATATTTGGAAGGGATACTGCTGTGTAAAAGGAAAGCAAGACAATAATGGGCAAGATTCAGGATGACAGCTGCCTGGTTTGGGGTGACAGGTGGGTGATTCAGGGTGTAAACTTAGAAGTAGAGCATTTTCATCATAGACTTTTTGAGGGATTGTGATTTCCCACATACTTCTTATGTTATTAAAATTAGTAAATGGGTAATCAAAAGCAAGAAAGAGGGCTGGGGTTGTGGCTCAGTGGTAGAGTCCTTGCTAGCACGTTTGAAGCCCTGGGTTCAATCCTCAGCACCACATAAAAATAAACAAAATAAAGGTATTGTGTCCACCTACAACTAAAAAATAAATATTAAAAAAAAAAAAACAAGCAAGCAGGACATGCACAGACCAAATAAAACTCTGGAGTAAATTAATTTTGTGTGCTCATAGTCTAAGAAAGAGATTAAAGTTAAACCAAGCAGAAACTAATACCTTTGGACCACGCAGAGGAACAGGGGATGTGTAATTTGCTGCCCACGCCAGCTTAAGCTTTCTTTGTACAGTGATCAGGTAGTTCAGATGTTCTGAGAAACTCAGAGATCAACACCCCTTTCCACTAAACACAGCCAGTCTTATGTGCTATATTATCCCAAGGTTTTGGATCCGAATATATAGCATTGTAACTACACTGAATGAAGCTAAGCTTCAACATTTATGCCATGGCAGAATTTTCTGGAGGTAAACTCTGCCTGGGACTTGACACAGCCATCACCCTAACGGCATCCCTGACCCATGTGTAATTCCCCTGCCTACCTGGCTGGATTTCACTCTAGTGACTGACTGACGTGCTCTCCTCCCTCCCTCCACACTCGCCTGACTAAGTCCTTTGTATCCTGTCATTTTCCACTTAGATGTCACCTGGGAAACCTTCCCGACCTCCCTACCACCCACTCCTGCCTGGACTAAATTTATCTCTCTGTGCTCTGGAGTCTCTATGTTTCAGAATTTAGAAGATGAAAACGCTTCCCAGACAGAGATCTTTCTTGGGGAGGCAAAAATCTGTACTCCGTGCATCTTAGTATCACCTTAATTTGACTGCTCATCAAAGATCTACGCTTTCTTCATGTACAAGTGTATTTCTTTATGTGCAATTTAGGAATCAAGTAAAAGAAACACTCTACTTCCTATATTTTTTTTGTGCTACTATGTTTTATAAACTATTTGCAATTCTGTTTATCTGATGAATACTAAATGAGATCTGCAAATCATTTATGTTCCTGTAGCTGACCGTTCTCCCCACCTTAGGCAGAAATACCACGTGTTATAGCTCTGGCTACCATTTAGTCTGTTACCAAAGGCACCCATCTCACTAGAGAGGGGCTCATTTTCCAATCAGACATAATGAACCTTTGAGGAAGTGCAGCACTTGGAAGAAAACACTGCTTCATGGAGTTTATTTCAACCCATTGACCACATGTCAATGTTTACAAAGACACTTGCTTCCTCTGGTATCACTGGGTGGGATTTCCCTATAGATTTCTGGAATTTTAGAATTCCAGCATGCTTTAGAATTTCTTAGAGAAATTTGCACAAAATATACCTATTGCCAAATTATTTTATAATCGGAATCCAAAACTCCCAGAGAAAGTAATTATACCATAAGAAGTGATTGGTGATGGGATTCATCTCTCTTTGATATTCATATAGAATATAAATGATGACAGTATAAGAATTTAGAAAATTTATAACACCCTAAAATATTCTAGAGCTCCTTTTTATTTATTCTCACGAGATGCTTTGCCCCACCTATGTTAATAAATATACCTTAGAAAGATAATGTGGTTAATGGAAAGGGAATGAGATTTAAATTGAGGCAGGAAAAGTTTAAATCCTGGTCTCAGCCTGTCACTTTAGTTAGTTACATACAACCTCAGTCTCCCCAGTGCTAAAATGGAGAGAGAGAGGTCTGTGCTGTAGCTTAGTTTTCATAACGCATTTGGCACACAGTGGCAAGCTGTCATGCTTACTGGACATGACAGGAAGAGATGACCAATTACCTAGATCTTTCCATTTTCCTTTCTTCTTTGGATGGGCTTAGATGTTTAGATGTCTGTACATCCTTTTTCGCAGTGAGTGTTTGGGAGTGTGAATGATACTCTCTGTAAGCCATCACTATCAGCTGGGGAAAATAGCCTTTCTGGGACATGGGTGCTTTCTGACTTCCTCTGAGTAACAGTTGGGGTTTATAACTGGCCTGATTGCAAGCAGTATGCTCAGTTTGTAGAAATGGTTACATAACCAGCGGAAACAGTGATTCGGAGATAAACATGCTCCTTAATACTTTGAATGCATAGGTTGCCAAGTGAAAGAAAACCTGTTCATTTCATTCAGATTGGTTCCATCAAAACCTTGCACACAATAAACAATTCTAGATTTAATCTGCACTTTTCCATGCTGCTTTAGAGATACATCTTCATTTCTGAGGCTAGTAGTGAAACTTCCGATCAGTGCTTGCTGTGAACGTGATGCAGAGAGTGTGGGGAGATGGGCTGGAGGCTGGTGCGCCTTCTCCCCTGGCCAAGGAAATGTGCTCCTTTCTTTATGCAGATCTGTAAGTCTTTCCCCAAGGTTAGAATTTCCAGGATTTCTTTAGCTCCCATCTCTTCACTTCAAATACATAGGTGACTTTTTTCTTTCTTGGAAAAAAAAAAAAAAAACTTTCTTCCTGATTCCGAATGAGGATTTAGTTAAATGCCTGTTTAAGAATTGATGAGTAATTTAAAGGATTTAGGGGAACATTCGGTGCTATTATATGCAAATACATGCCATGCGTGGCTCCCTATGTCATTAACCTGACAGTCATTTCATGCATGACTCCCCATCTTATTAAGCTAGCAGTATGGAATATTTGATTTACTAAACTGGTATGAACTACTTAGTGTGCTAATATAGGAATATAACTTTTAAATTTCTTTGGAATAACTATCTTCGAAACAGATTCTTGAAGACGATAACATTATTTTGACAGCTGTGCTCAGTTTCTAAAAGTCTATTTTAGGAAGCGTCTTATAACTGGTGGAAATGTACCTGTGTGATTTGAATGAACCATACAATAATTGAAAATGAAAACCATCATAACAGTAAGAGCTCTTGGAATTTTGCAGCGAGGGATTCAACAACACAGGTAAATAAATTTGGTGGAAACGTTTGCTTCCAGACAGGATGTGTAACAGTGTGTGGTTGCCTGATAGTCTGCCGCTAGGCTCCCAGTTACCATGATGCTCTAAACACTCTCTCTTTACAGCCAAGGCCCCCCTGGCTTTACCAGCTTTTGTTGCCATAGCAGCATCCGTTGGCCATTGGATTTACAGGGGAAAAGAAAAAGAGGGGGAAGGGGGCTGCATATTTGTAAAGTTGGTGCAGTGCCAGATGTAGCAGGAATTATAAATTCAGGATGCTGGAGTCTTCCCTTAGTGTCCATTTCAGCTGGCGCCTAATGTCACCCACATAATCACAAACCACTTTGTCATCATTCAGACCAGCTGCATGAAATGAGACAAAGGGAAATTTAGCAGCAACGAAGGGAATGGTAATTTAGAAGGCTTTTAAATGATGTTTTCTATGTTCTTCAATCAACAATATTTTAAAGCCTTTAATTTTTTTTTTTCTTACAATAGGATCTCCACGTTGTTGCTGGCTTGCCTGATGACATATTAGCACCAGGTTGGCCAAAAAAATGTCAGAGACTAGAAAGGAGGTCAAATAGATAAATGCAAAAGGAGTTGAAAGGAAATATTTACAGTCATCTTCATTTCTGCTAGACTTTTTGCATTTCAATGACATAGGTAAATGTGCCTTTGCTCTTGGACAAAGGTATAATTTGAACGGGAATGTTCAATGTTTACCAGATCCGCCCTCAGTGCAGACTTCCAGGTCTGTGATATTATGTTCATCGCTCTTTTCAGTCATGACACGTATTTCAGAGTTCACAAGGCAACAGGGGAAAAAAAAATGGTCAAGGGGGAAGAAAACCACGTGAATAACCCAGAGAAGTTGGTGAACTGCGACATGTGCTGAGCTCACAGGAGCCATGAATATGGAAGGAGGCTGGCTGGGCCAGGAGGCGGGGAGGGTGTTAGGCGGGGAATTTTTCCAAGAGAGAGGGAATATAAAATGTGTTTGCTTGCAGCAATTCCATGATTTTGGCCAGGATACCCACTGGGATATACAACGGATGAAGTAATCTGTGAAAACTGGAATGGTTATTGGTAGATCGTTGAAAATAGAGAAAGCTGTTTCCAGAGTCTTTTCTTGGTTAATTTTCCTCTTTATGAACCCTTTATCCTGAATTGTCAATAGTGCCTACATATAAGGATAAACAATTAGATGGATGGAATAGGACAAGGATCCCAGAAATCAGCTCACCATTATCTGGGAAACTGGTCAACCGCAGCGGTGGGCTTGCGAATCAGTGGGGGAAAGGAAAGACTTCAGATTGGGGACAATCTATATGGAAAAAAAAATAATAAAAGATTTATATACTACACCACAGGGGAAAAAATGGAATTGAAATTTGAACAAAATAACAGTTTAAAGGAGGTATTGATTTTTTAAACAAGCAACGAAAGTACAAATTTTAAAGCAGAAATAACATGTTTGTTTGACAAGGGACAATATAAACACAATGAGAAGACAAGTTAAAATCTGGGAGAAGATATTCGTAACACAATAGCTGGCAAAGGATTATTTATCCGAATAAGTAAATCACTCCTTTAAGTTAATCAGAGAAATAATTTTTTGAAACTCGGTTAAAAGTGGCTAAATAATATGAACAGATCACTCACAGAAGGACCATAAATAGCCAGAGATCACATGGAAATGCTCAAATGGTGAACTATTTTACCAATATCAGATTGACAAAAATTTAAACTCTGACAATACCAACTATTGGTATTGATTTGGAAAAACAATGCTGGTAGGAGTTCAAAATGTTTTCAGGGCTCTGGAAAAAAAAAATTCAGCACATTGTGGTGACATTTAAATGCGTCTCTCTATAGGACTGAGCGATTCTATGTGTGGCATGGTGCACACAAAATGTTACAATGTTTATTAAATGGCAAATAAGCAGGTTGCCACTTATTCATGATGTTTTTATATTGGGATTTTGCATGCCACAGTATATTGTGTAATGGTGAATTAAAAGGGATGAAATAGTTAAGAGTTGAATAAATGAGGGAAAAATGTTGAGTAGAAAAAGTAATTTTTAGTATCAGATACAAATTCAGATGCCACATGTAATAATGTAAACATACTATTATGTTAATATAAAAGAGGCAGTTTATATAACTGTCTATTAAAGCACAAAAACACCCATACGAAGAATATACTCCTGATAAAGAAAAATTGCACACTGGTTTAAGAAGGGCAAAAGAACATGAACTGAATCTGTAATGATTTCTACCTTTGAAAAAAAAAAAAGAAATCGAGGTAAGCATACAGTAAGTCCTGGCTGATGGAGGAGCACTTCACCCTCTCTGAAGTCCTGTGGCTGAAATAACCAGGTTCTGAATCTGAGAAAACCCTGAGTCTCAACCCCAAAGCAAATGTATAGGAAATATGGAGGACAGAGGAGCATCTCAAAGCTCACCTAGCGGTCTAAGCAGTGAAATCCAGAAACTGCTTCCAACTCCAAAGACGAATGTCCTACCTCCTTCTTCAACAACAACAACAGCAGCAGCAGCAACAAAAACACCATTCAATGAAGGGGGAAAAAAGATGAAGGGGAAAGTTGAAAAGATACCTAAAAGTCCTATTGACCAATGTCAACATGAGGGTCTTATATGGATACTCCTTTAAAAAATGTAAAAAGTAACATTTAGAGAGAATATAACAAACTTCTGAGGTGGGCTTATTTCTCTTAATATAATGGGCTCAAGTTCCATCTATTTTCCTACAAATGACATAACTTCTTTTTTTCTTTATGGATGAATAAAACTCCACTGTGCATATATTCCACATTTTCTTTATCCATCCATTCATTTGATGGACAACTAGACTGGTTCCATAGTTTGACTATTGTGAGCTGTGGGGCTGTTCTCAGGGGTACGTGTGTATCACCATAGTGTGACGACTTTAATTCTTTAGGATAAATACAGAGTAGTGGTATGGCTGGGTCATGACTGGTTCCATGCCTAGTCTTTTGAGGAACCTCCATACTGATTTCCATAGTGCTTGTAGTAATTTACAATCCCACCAACAGTGTAAAAGTGTTCCTTTTCCTCCACATCCTCTCCAGCACCTAAGGAAAAAAAAAAAACGTTGTCTGCTGGTGGGGTGGGAGGGTCTTATGAAAATTGAAAGGAGATTAGTAAAGAAAAGTGACCAGGGAGAGGGAGGAGGGGAAGGGAAGGGCAAATATTGGGGAGTGATATTGACCAAATTATATTGCTGTATTGTGTGCATGTATGAATATGTAGCAACAAATCCCACCATTATGTACAACTATAATGCACCCATAAAAATAAGAAAAAAAAAGTTACACTTAGGAGACAGTTGGAAATACGAATACCAAATGCATATTTCATGTTATTTTAGGTGTGAAAGTGATAGTACAGTGAATTTAGAACTATATAGTCAATAATTGAAGATAGCATTGAAGCCAGCATTCCCAGTTCTTTTAACTACAAATTAAGATCAGAGAGAGAGCAAACAGCTCTGAGCACATCCCTAGAGTGAACAGAAAGACCCATTCATTCTTTCATTCAGCTACAGTGTAGAGAAGCCATCATAGTTCTTATGTAATACTCTTTAACATGTCAGAGATAGGCCAACCATGGAGCTGCTCAAAGTCTATGAGAGAAGAGAGGAAACAAATAAACCCCCAAATAAATGATTGGTCATCTACTAATAAGTGCTAGACAGAGAAATTAAACAGGCAAGGGTCAAGAAAGGGAGAGTTTTTATTTCACATCATGCCAGGGAAGGCCTCTGGTAAGCAGGTACTATTTAAGGATAAAGATCTGAAGGACACACAGATGTGCCAGGACCTGGGACCTGGAGATTTGGGGGCATAGGGAACAGCCAGTGGGACCTGAGGTGGGACCAAGGCCGGGTGATCTGGGAAGGGGAAGAGGTCAGATGGGGCTGGAGAGACAGAGGAGTGTGGGATATCCTAGGGAGACAGAGCACATGGCGCCTGCAACACCCCCCCAGTTCCCACTGCTTCTCCCTGGACAACCCCTCAGTCCAGGATGACTCCCTTTCCTTCCTCTTTCTTGCTCATTTCTTCTGAGCGACCTTTTGCAATTCCCCTGGCTAAGCTGAGCATCGCCAGATGGGGTTTCCAGTGGTACTAGGCTGCTGACTTCCTCCTTTGTTGCATCATGCCCTTGCAGTAACCTGGTGATTTCCTTCTTTCCTGTCATAGACTGGGAATCTTTAAGTAAAAGGAACAGGTAAATCTATTTTATCCCTCAGATCTCAAACTTGTGTCAGGTATCAGATTTTTCTTTAAAATAGGCAAAATTTTAGTTGACTGGAAATGTTAATTTCTGTTGGAGTGTTAAGTACATATCCATATTTTAAAATGTTTTTTTAAAAAATAAATAAATATTTTATACTGCACTCCTTTAGTGAGTTGGCCATAGTTCTACATGAAACCAGAAGGGTCATTAGACCGAATGATACAATCAATGGTCTGGTTTATTCATGTTTTACAAAAATGTAAAAAAGTCTCTCCAGTGTCCCTATATTATGTTGTTTATAAATCCTAAGCAGTAGAAAAGTTAGCAATTAAAAAAATATGTCTTTAAAAGACAATTATTCAGTATATTGAACTGGTACTTTAGTTTTTAAGAAACCAAAATTTAAATTACTGCACTTAGCATCATCGTATAATTAACTTAGTTGTATTCTTTTTAAATCAAGATTAGTGTATGGATGAATTACACTGCATTATGTTTCGTTTCTTCAATCTCGGTATTGAAAATATTTTAAAAATTCTATGCATTTCTTTAAAAATTCCCATCATCTCTACTATTCTACATGTGAAAGATCACTAGAAACACTGATTAATCTACTAGCTTATGATTTTAATTTCCAGAAAAATGATTAGCATTTCTTAGCTTTTGATATTCAAACCACAAACAGAAGCCCTTTTCAGAGGTCTTCAATGGCAAGTAATTTAGGCCTAATATTATGCTACAGTAGACTGCAGTCTTGTCTATGGAATTCATTTAAAATATTCACTCTATTATCGTTAAGGCTTTGTTTATAATACAACTTGATTTGTTTGGATTAATAGCATGAATGACATATTTTAGAGAGTTCTTTTGGTTTTTATGTTTTTATGATTCCTGTTATTTACTTTTTATGACTTGATCATATGAAAGTGCTAAATATTATTTTTTTTAAATTTTTGCAATTACTTTATTTTGACTAACATATATTAATTAAATGTATTAATGGGCTTGGTGTGATTTTTTCCACACATGCAGACAGGGTACACTGTTGCTATATAACCTCCTTATCTCTTCGTACCCTGCCCACCCCTCCCTAGCTGCAGTAATCGATGTTACACATCAAGGTCCACATTCCCTAGCTCCTGCCTTTAAGACAGTTCATGTGGCACCTGTCTTTCTATGTCTGGCTGACTTCACTAAACATCATGTCCTCCAGTTCCATCCATTTTGCTGCCAATGATGGTTATTTTATTCTTTCTAGTGAGTCACACTGTGTCACATTTTCTTTATCTATTCATCTGTTGACGGGCACCTAGGATGTGACTTAACTATTGTGCGCAGTGTGTCAATAAACATGGACACAGAGGGGTCTCTTTGATATGCTGACCTAATTTTGTTTGGATATACACCCACAAGTGGGAGAACTGGGTCATATGGTAGATCTATTTTTAGTGTTTAAGGAACAGCTATACCTTCTCCCTAATGGAAGTACTAATTTGCATTTCCACCAACAGTGTTTGGGTTTCTTTTTTTTCCCCATCCTCTCACATCTATTTTTTAAAAAATGTAGTTTTAGTTGTAGATGGACACAATATGTTTATTGTTTTTTTATTTACTTATTTTTATGTGGTGCTGAGGATCGAGGCATGTGCTCTGCCACTGAGCCACAATCCCATCCCTCACATCTTGTTTTGATGGTAGCCATCCTAACAGGAATGAGGTATTGATACCTCATTATAGTTTTGATCTGCATTTCCCTGATGGCTAATGCTATTGGACATTTTTTGGGGGGTATACTTGTTGTCCATTTATTGTCTTTCTTTTGAGAAGTGCCTAATCAGATAATCTGCTCATTGGTGATTGGATTAATTGGCTTTTGTTGTTGAGTTTCTTGGGCTCTTTACATATTTTAGATGTCACCTCTTTGTCAGAATAATAGTGTACAAATATTTTCTCCTGTTCTGCAGGCTAACTGTTCACTGTGTGTGTGTGTGTGTGTGTGTGTGTGTGTGTGTATGTGTTAATACCTTGGAAGAATATTACATGTATTAGAAATATGACTTCTCCACTCAATTTGTTGTAAAGTTGACTGTTTCCTTTGCTGTGTAGAAGTTTTTAGGTTTTTGTAATCCCATTAGTCTATCTTTGCTTTTGCTTCCAATTTTGGGGGAGTTACATCCTCAAAACTCATTTGCTGTACCAAAATCTTGGAGTGCTTCCCCTGTTTTTCTTCTAGAATTTTCAGGTTTTACATTGAGGTCTATGACACCTTATAAGATGGTTATGTCAGTGGTGAGAGACTGAAATCTAGTCTCATTCTTCTGCATGTGGGCAGTTGATTTTCTTGGTTTTCCAAGAACTATTTTTTGGACAGGCTGTCCCTTCTTCATTTTGTGCTTTAGTTGCCTTCGTCAAGAACCAGCAACTGTAGCTATGTGAGCTTATTTCTGAAATCTCTAGTCTGGTGTATGGGTCTATGAATTTGTTTTTATGCCAGTCCCATGCTTATTTGATTACTATGGCTCTGTAGTGTCTTAACATCAGGTACTGTGATGGTTCTAATTTTGCTCTTTTTGCTCAAGATCTTTGGTTCTTTTGGGTCCTTTGGGCTTCCACATGAATTGTAGGATTCCTTTTTCTAGTTCTTTGAAAACTGTCATTGGTATTTTGATGGGAATTTTATTGAATTTCTAAACAACGTTGTATAGTAAATACATTTTAACAATACCAGTTCTTCTAATCTGTGAACATTGGTGGTCTTTCTATTTTTGTATGTGCCTTCTTTAATTTCTTTTGTCAGTGTTTGGTAATTTTTATTGTAGAAGTCTTTTGCTTCCTTGGTTGATTTTATTCCTAAGTATTTATGTTTTATTGCTATTGTGAATGGGATTGTTTTCATGATTGTTTTTCTCAGCAAGTTCATTATTGATCCATAAAAATACTATTGATTTTGTATGCTGATTTTTCATACTGCAATTTTGTTGGATTCATTTATCACTTTTAATACTCTTTTGGGGGGACTCCTTAGGTATTTTTGTGTATTGACTCATATCCTCTGCAAACAGCAATAATTTGACTTCCTCCCTTCCTATTTGACTTCCTCCTTTCTATTTCTTTCTCTTGTCTAATTGCTGTGGCTAAAACTTCTAGTACTATGTTGAGTAAAAATGGTAAGAGTGGTTCCCTAGTCTTATTTCTGATCCTAGAATTTATTAAGCTTTTTCCTATTCAAATACTGCACACTACTGTTTGGTATGCATTGGCACAATCTTAAATTCAGATAAACATATTTATTACTGTGTTAATTACTTTGTTCCCTGTTTTCCAGAAGAAGCATAAACTCATGTACACCTTCATTAACAAGATAAAAATTAAATATATCAAACAGTGCTACTTGGAGAAGAATAATAAAAGTGACTATAATACAACAACATTTCTATTATGTTCATGGAGTGCATTCATGGCAATATGAATAGCCGAGCATTCAATCTTTTCCGAGTGCTTTTAACAAAGTCTTTATGAAGATTAGTTTCCAGGGGAGAGAAGATGATGGATTAGGAAAGGGGTGCATTTCTCAGCAATTACTTAGTTTCAGACTTAAAAAGCAGGAAGACTGCTCCTCAGCAAAGTGGGTTACTAAGGGGATGAACTGAAATTCAGTGCTAGTCAGTAAAAGAAACCACAGAGACCCAGAAAGTCAGAAACTTTGAACATAATATAAGAAGTAATGTACTACAGATGCACCAACTTGGCTGCTGAGGGGAGGGGAATGCAAGCAGAGAGAGAGGAAAGCAAATGGGGTTAAAATGGTGTGGGGCAACCAGTGGAGCAGAGACGAAGTCTGATCTTAATGGACCCAGAGTCAATTGGGGAAGTTGTTGAGTGAAAAGCAAATCAAAATCTCTAGGTCCATAGTGGATAGTTTGGCAGGAACCAGGGTCATTGTGTGGGAACAATTATAAGCACCTGTGAACAGAGTCAGGACTTTGGAAACTCATAAAGTAAGTTGTCAGTGGACCCAGCAGTCACCTTCTGTGATCCCCAGAGTGTGCCTGGACCAATGTGACTGCAATGGGTACAAAGAGGATTGTGCCTGGGCATCCAGGCTCTGGATACTAAGGCAACATGGCTCCTTTTGCTGCTGGCGTTCCATAAACACTCTTGGGAAGATGCCAATAATGGCCAGACAAGAGCAGCTGGTGAATGTGAAACCTGTGGGGTTTAGACTCTGCACCCTAAAAGCAGAATTTATGGGAGGACCCTGAGATACAGACATCCAACAGAGATTAGCATCTCCCTAGCAAAAGGAGGTGTGAATCAAATCTCACATAGCCACCAAGAGAGTTCCAAATGTCAGCCAAGAGCAAAACCCAAATGCTGGAACTTCCAGTTGATATCTCTGCACTAGCCCAACTACTGGAACATATCTCATGTCAGCACCCTGCTCTGTCCCACCATATCCAGGGAGACAGGAAACTGATAGCTGCTAGGATCAGCTTTAGCTCCTGGCCTCAATGAGTGGTGGGGTGAGGAACACAAAGACATTAAATTAACAACTCTAACCTCTGGACCAAGGGGCAGAGCCCCCCAAATAAATATAAGAAATGAAAATCCATCTTTGCATATGGTTTTGACCACCTCAGCAGAAACAAGCTCTTTCTCATTAAAGTTTTTTAATCTTTTATTCTTAATTTTTTCATATTCCCAATTTTTATTCTTTTTATTTACTTTTTTAAAATTTGATTTCATTCATTTTATAATTTTATAAATGTTTTCTTATTTTGCAAGGTTGTGTGTGTGTGTGTGTGTGTGTGTGTGTGTGTATTCTCACTTGTCAAAGTTTTTCTGTGCCAGCAATTTCTGTAAATCATTAATATTTCTTAAAGTCTAGCTTTAAGTCTACCTTCTAATAATTAAAATATTAGAAATTTAATTCTCTTCTCAGAATTTTAGGAATGTTTTATTTATATGTTTATTTATCTCTACAAACCAATCCCAATAGAGTTTTTTTTTTTCATTTAAGAGATAAAATAATATAATTTATGAAAAACTTCCAGAGGTAGGAAGATAAACCCATTGCTTAAGTAGAGACAAAGAGACAGATGCAGGCCAGAACAGTTTCCACTGTAAAATTCAGCCACGAGTCGAAAGTAAACGCCAACATAAAAAAATCACATCGCTCACACATGAGAAAGGTATTCTTTCCAACGAGTACAGACAATTAAAATCAATTTGAGATCAAAATACATAAAAAATAAACTGTCTGAAAGCTAGATTCTCCTGTCTCTCCACTAACAGGGAATAGAAGTCTATCACCTACCAATAGTGATCACCAAATAGTGAGATCAGGGGTTGGTGACTAGTGACTGGTCCATGGGCCAACTATCTATTTTTTTGTTTTTTCTTTCTTTTTTTTTTTTTTTTTTGGTACTAGGAATTGAACTCAGGGGCACTCACCCACTGAGCCACATTCCCAGCCCTATTTTGTATTTTATTTAGAGACAGGGTCTCTCTGAGTTGCTTAGGGCCTTGCCTTTGCAGGGGCTGGCTTTGAACTCACTATTCTCCTGACTCAGCCTCCCAAGGGGCTGGGATTACAGGCATGTGCCATAGTGTTTGGCTCCAAATGCTATTTTTGAATGACACACAAATAAAAGACCTAACACTTTAGTACAATTGAAAGTGAATTAAAATAGTATTGTGGGACATGTGCATAAGAAATTTAAATTGTAATAGCTATACTTAGTGTTATTGGCCCTAGCCATGCTTGTTCATTTACACATTGTCTGTGGTTGCTTTTGATTATTATTATCTGAATGTTTGTATCCCCCTCACTCCGACCCAATCTATACGTTGAAATCCTAACCCCCAAAGCGATGGTTTTGGGAAGTGGGGCCTCTGGGAGGTGATTAGCTCGGGGAGGTGGTGCCTTGCTGAGGACAATCAATAACTTTGAGAAAGAGGCTAATGGGAGACACCCCTTCTACCAGGTGATGACCCAGGGAGAAGCCATCATCTGTGTACTAGAAAGTGGGCCCTCAGTAGGCACCTTGACCTTGGGCTCTCCAGCATTCAAAACTTTGAGAAACATATTTTTGTTGTTTATGAGCTATATTGTTGATGGTACTTTGAGTAGCTATGTGTCATCACTAAATCCAAAATACTCCCCTAAAAGCTGATGTGTTGAGAACAGCTCAGTGCCTCAAGGTTCAGAGGTGGGGCTTTTAGGGAATGATTGGAACAGGAGATCTCTTTCCTCATGGACTAATCCATTGCTAGTTGAATGGACTACTGGAAGGTGGGAACTAGTTGGAGGAATAGGTCACGGGGGTCATGCCCTAGAAGGGCATCTTTTCCCTGGCCCCATTGTGTCTTTGTACTTGCTGACTGCCATGAGCTGAGCCGTGTTCCTCCTCCATACTCTTCCACCATGATGTGCTACCTCACCTCCAGCCAGAGCCATGGAGTTGGCTGACCAAGGCTGAGAGCTCAGAAACTCTGAGTCCCAAATAAACTCTTCCTCTAAGTTGCTCTTGCCAGGAACTTTGGTCACAGTGATAAAAATCTGACTAACACACCATCTAAAAAGATCGAAATAGCACTACCATGGCAGAGTGGAGTAGTAGCAACAGAGACCATATGGTCTCTGAGCCTAAAATATTTACCATCTGGCCTTTTACAAAAATAGCTTGCCAGGCCTTGCATGAAACCATAAAATCAAATCCCAATCATTGTTGCCACCAATGGAAAATAGCTTGTTGATTATATAAAAATCAGAAACAAAACCAAGAAAAGAAACTTAGTGCAGGAGAAAAAGGACTATGGAAAGAGAATTAAGAGTGCTATTGCCAATACTCTGAAACAATTAAAAATGAACATTAATATTAATAGTATTAGCATCACGAGCCTTTGCAGAATTACTCACCAGCCTTTGTATAATTTTCCGGTGAAATTTCCTGGGAATGGTACTTTTATATGACAGTGTTTTAATAACTGTTTTTCTAGATCTGCTTTGGAAATTCATAATCCACTTGAATCTATTATATGTAATATGAGATGTCAAGAGCTTTGTAATATTTTGAACAACCAATAAAAAAAAATAAAAAAAATAAAACTAAAAAAAAATAAAATAAAAAAAAAAAAGGAAATTCCTCTATAATCACCATTTTTGCTGTGGTCAATTGTTTAAAATGACATTTTCATGGAAAATTGCACATTTATCTTGGTTTTAAAAAATATTTGATTTGTAAAAAACTAGTAATACAGACTTGAATGTGTGTATATATTTGTGTGTGCTCATAAGTGTCTCTCAATGGTTATTTCTAGCTTGTTACTTCTAGTTTTGTGCTTGCCTTTAAAAAACAATTAGATTAGTTATTTTTTTGTTGTTGTGGTTGAATATTTTCAGGAACCACTATTATTATTTCTACTGTTTATCTGATTTCTACCTAATTAATTTCTGCTTTTATCATTAAAATTTTTCCCTTCATTCTTTTTTTTTTTTTTTTTTTTTGGTCAACTTTGTGCTCTTCTTTCAAACTTTGTCAGAAAATACTATTCTGTATTTTTTTTTATTGACGTATCTATGTACGACTGTGCATTTTCTGTAAATCTGTACTTTATCATAGAATTTGATATGTAGTGTTTTCATTGTAAGCAAGTTCCAGAATTCCTATAATTTCAGTGTCCTCCCTTTATCTGAGAGGATTTTTTAAAAAAATTTTTAAAATTTTAGGTGAAAGAATATAATTATACATGCCTTGGTTCTCTGTTTTGGATTTGGGGGGTTTCCTTAATTATTTTGTCAGTTGGGCTTCTATTCCATTTCATTATGATAATAGACTGTTATTTGTGTTTTTGTTTGTTTGTTTGTTTGTTTCACGGAGACCTCAGGAATCATGGAGCAGAAGATGCAAGCCAGGTCCACAGAATGCATGAGCATAATAAAAGTGTTTTATATCAATGAATTTTCAGGTGATTTGTTATTTTTGTAATAGATAACTGGGATATGATAGGACATCGAGAAATCTTACTTTATGATTTTAGACTTAAAGGTCCCTGGCAGTGGATGTAATATTAGAGGTCATAAGATCCAATCAGATATTTAATGTTTGAATCCCCTTTAAATGAAATTGCTGGTCATCCTCATATAGACCCTAGGCAGGTACCTCCATGTCTGGCAGTTTCCTGATTTAAAAAGCCTTCATATTCAGCCTAGTATTTTTTTTTTCTTCCTGGCTTTAACTAGTAGGACATAATATAAAAGAAAAAAGATTAGGAAGACTGAGAAATCACACATTAATATAGACCAGACCCAGATTTTCCAAAAGAGATAATGTATGTAATTGTTTTCTGGTTCAGTTTTTCTAACATTTAATAGAGCCAAAGTAGGTGTAACAGCTTTTATACTTTCTGCTTTTAGCTTCTGTTTTCTATAAGACAAAGACAATTTCAAAATGGTACTTTGTTCGGTATTCAATTTATCAAATATCTGGCAGTCAAAAATAGCTAGTGAGACTGACTGATTTTTTTTCACTGTTATGAAAGCATTTCTTTGACTAACAAAAGAAAATATTAGGATTTATATGACTATGTTCTTTTGCCTTTAATGAGGTACAAAAGTGCCATCTGTTTCTATTATTTGTGCCCATGGCTGGCTACTGACCTCAATGTCCAGAATAGGTAATTGGTGAGTCATAGCTGTGCTTCTACGGAGTTTATAATTTATTTAGTGATTAGCTGAGTTTTGTGATCTGATCTAAGGATTAGAAACTGTTTTCAAATGTCCATCACTCATAAATCTTGGTTGTGTTTTGGGATGACAAAACTTCCAATATCCTGAAGGCTTTGGGTCCAGTCCTGAATTCATCTTAGCTCTCCATGTCTGGTGTCATTTCCACCCATCTTAGGAACAGCCCCCAATGACTTTCTTGAACTTAAAAATCCAGTTTTGAGGATCAATCTCAAATTCCCCAGCAATTGACCCAAATATCATGACTGCGATGGGTCCCGGTCTATAATAGACCGTTGTGACTCACTGCCAGGCCAGAGACTTGTCAGTCTGTATCCCCCAAGAACTTAAAAATCCTGAAATGACATCTTCCGTTTGAAAACACTGAACTTACATCATCTGATGCTGATAAAAACATTTTGGAGAATATGCTTTTAAACCTTAACTTTTAAATTATATTTTAATTTCAATTTTCCAGCACCCCATTATTATTTAACAACAAAATTTGGAAATTTTGACAGCACACACACACAAAAAAAAAAGAAAGAAAAAGAAAAAAGAAACAGAAGTGACAGATTTAATCAGTTGGAAGATAGAAAAATTAAGAAGTTGCATCTAGAAAATTCAAGGGAAACAACTGAAAACTTCTGAAATAAATGAATTGAGTTTTAAAAACTTGTTTTAACATCTATGCTACCTATAGGTAGTGGGTACATATGGGGGAAAATAAGCCTTCTTTTATAATATTTCTTAAATGTTCAGAAAAATGGAATTATCTCATCTTGTTCAAGACCTATGAGAATAAAAGTCTAAAATTTTACCAAGAGAGAATTATTAAAGAATTTTAAATAATTCTTTATATTATCTCATATAATGTTGACTAAAAATTTGGTATGTACAGTGTTACTCTAGTTATGTTAGCATTAACTTTATGAATAAAAATGTGACCAAAAGGAGGTACAAAAAATAGTATTTAATATTAGTTTTGTTGTTATTTTTAATTCAAATATTCTTACATTTCCAAAAATTTTTGAGTACATATTGTATAATTTGAGTAAAATTTTAAAATTTTAAAAATAATGTTGAGACTTTACTGTAAAAAATATAAATTCCCTTAAAATTTGGGGAAATTAATTTCATTAAAAGTAAGTAAGGGTGTGACCATTTCTAAATTCTAGAAGTGATGGTGCATAAAGTCATTTGATTTATAAGAACTAGAAAGGATTTATTCTTTTAACCCAACCCTTTTTTATTTTTAAGAAAATGCAGGATATCATATTATTTCAACCTCAACTATTTTGGGATATGCTTCTAATGTATAAAGAATCTTTTTGAAATAAAATACCATAATATTATTATCACAGATAAACATTTAACAATAATTTCTTAATATGAAATATCCAGTTAGTATTCAATTTATTAATCATCTCCAAATTTTTAACATTGCTTAAGTCAGAATTTAAATAGGATATATGTGTGACAATGGTTGACGAATCTCTCTAGTCTCTCCCAGTTTGGTAGGCTTCATCTTTTTAGGACTCGAATTTTATTTACTGGACAAACTAGGTCTTTTAACAGACTTTATACCATGTAGATTGGTTGGATTCTGTTCATTATTAAAGCCCTATGTTTTGTTTTTTAAATCTTTGTATTTTCCTGTGCATTTCAAATTACTTTTCTGTAATTATTTTAAAAGGTGTTGAAAAGTTTTGACATATCCATCATTAGGATATGGGATATCTTTGTTTCTCCTTTGAATCTCAGCTTGTTTCTGGTAGAATCTAGCAGATGTAATGCTGTGATTTTTTTCAAGCCAATCAGAAAAACAAAACACAAATCACACAATTTACACCTGGATTTCTCTTTTGGATTCTCACTCCTGGGCAACCATTCCCTACCAAGGGCAACCTAATCCTACATTCCATATTTCCTAGGGATTTATTGAAAGAAAAGTGACCACAACACTCGGAGCAACCAAAAGATCTTTATTGCAGCAGTGCAACAAAGAGAAAAGAAAGAAGGAAAGAGAGAGAGAGAAAAAAGAGGAGAGATGAAGAGGGAGAGAGCAAGAGCAAGAGAGAGACAGCACAAAAGACAAAAGAAAGACAAAGAGAGCGGGAGCGGGAGCGGGAGCGGGAGCGGGAGCGGGAGCGGGAGCGGGAGCGGGAGCGGGAGCGGGAGCCTGGCAGGAGGGAGTTATTATAGCCCAAATCTAATGGGGCCTCTGGGTCTGCAAGCTGCCTTGTTGGCCCAAGGGGGGGTTAAGTGTTCAGCCTTGAGCAGGGTTGAATGTTCAGACTTGAGGCAAACAGGTGATAAAGGACCAGATAGAGGGGGGGTTGAGTGCCTGGGCTATCTTGCAGCCAACATCTGTTCGGCCTGCCCTGCAGACAACACAGTTCAGCCTGCTCTGCACCCAACACTTATGGTAATATCTGGATATTGGTTGTCACAACTGGGAGGGTAGTACTTCTTTCCATCTAGTGCCTGGATAGGGATATTGCTTAACATCCTACTATTTACAGGACAGAGATTTCCACTACAGTCTTCCAGCCCAAAATCCAACTGATTCTGGAGTCAGCCATCTTTCTCTAAGGGAAGTCAGCTGCTGTGTAACAAGAATGACTATTTTGATACCGTCATACTGAAGAATCCAGTTGTAGATTTTCTAGAAAAGTCTCAGAAAAGCTCCCAGGTAAGAGCTTTCAGTTGTCAACTTTCAGCTGTATGAGAGAACTAAACATTCATTCCACCTGAGTCCTCAGATCACTAATGTTTTAGCTAAACTTTGCTTGCAACTGACAGAGTCCAAGTGAGAAATGCCCAGCCACATCCTTCCTGAATTCCTTGCTCATAAAATTATGAGAGAAATAAAAATGTTGTTGTAATCCACTGGTGATTGGATTAAATTGTCATAGAAAACTGGAAACTGAAATTAATCATTACTTAGATTCATTCAAATCAGGAGTTGTAAAATGGCTATAATTCTTTCTTTCTTGATTTATTAATTGGAATATTTTATAAAAATCTTCTCAGTTGACTACTTGATTACATAAATTAAGTTTGCCTAGAAAAATCAATATGACTATTTGACTTTACAACCTAGTAAAACTACCAAGTTTTTAAAAATAAGACAATAAAACTGGGGATGAAAATGTTGAAATGAATTTTTGAAACTAAGAAGGGGTTGATAGGTATCTTAAAAGACAATAGTTACATTGTTGGTTGCCTGTTCAACAGTCACAATAGAGGGCAGATATCAGTGGATGATGGCTTGAATTTACTGGAAGGAAATAACTACCATACTAGAATTTTATACCCATGAAAATATCCTTTGAGAATAAATGCAAAATACTGGTCCAATTCATATTAGTCATTACAATAAAAATACTGTGAGGTTTTTAGTAGTTATGAGATTGCCACATGGTTTTCTAGCCAAAGAAGAAGAGATTCACTGACATCAATGAGGGACCAGATGACTGTGTTATACCAATTCGAAGAGTCACAAATGACCACACTAACCCTGGACTTAACCTACAGTGTTCCAAGGAATCTTCATCCTCCTTTTGCCTCTCTGTGACCAGAAGTAAAGAACTAAATTCCTGGGCTGGGGATTTGGCTCAAGTGGTAGCGCTCTCGCCTGGCATGCGTGTGGCCCAGGTTCCATCCTCAGTACCACATACAAACAAAGATGTTGTGTCCGCCAAAAACTAAAAAATAAATATTAAAAATTCTCTCTCTCTCTCTCTCTTTCTTAAAAAAAAAACAAAAAACTAAATTCCTGAGTCAAATATCTAGAAATCGTCTCAGGATTGCTTCTGAACTCACCTCAGATTGTAACATAAGAAAATAGTACATTTAAAAGTGTTACTCTCCTGGCCTTTGGGAAATTGTTTAAAAAAAAAGATTAATTTCTCAAATTAATGCAGGCACTGACAAGTAGTGAGACTGACATCAAAGTCTGGAAAATGTGGAAATTCAAGTTGTATGGTACCAGTTCATCTGATATACTGCTACCTGGAGTAAATTGAGAGGCAAATTCCTATCTATTGAGAAAGTAGCTCTTGTGTGGGAAAAAAAAAATCTTAGTGCATGTTAATTGTTGTTGGTAATTTTGACAAGATAAAGTTAGAAAGAATTGGGAGGTTTTACTAGCATTAATAACAGGAACAATTGAAAAAATCCAGAAACAGGTTTGGAAAAGCTGTTTGTAAATCTGTTCTAAGAGTTGGCATTTTAAAATACCCCCCCCCAAAAAAAAATACACAAACAAACAAACCCCACCACCAAATTCTAGTCAAACTTCTAATTCAGGTTACAGATCAAATTAAGATGTGGTCTTTCCACCTATTTATTCCAGATGATCTTATGAACACCATAATTCCATCAAGAATGGAAATTGTAGGGTTTTGGAAGCAAATAAGACTGAAACGAACACTGGTGGTCATTGTATAGGGAACCCTAAGTAAACAGAACTAAGCTTTTGAAAAAAAATTGTATTGCTGAAGAAATCATGAGCCTCAACCCCAAAGTCTTGAATTTGGGGGACATAAGCTACATTTGCAACCCTTATATAAGCAAGAAATGGGCTATACATACCTTATAGGACCTTTTTTTCTAATACCATTTCCAATATGCCTAAGTAAGAAAATTGAAAGTGAAGAACATGGCAGAAGGAGAAACAAGGCTTTAATGCCTAATGGACATGGGTTTTCCATCAAAAGAACAGACTGGTCTAATTCTGAAAATTCCAAAGCCATGGACTTCATAATGCCTGACCTGAAGGATTTCTGACTTGCCACCACCCACTGCTCTGTTCCTTCCAGATTCTTTTTCTAAGCCATAATCTTTATTCAATTATCCTATCCCTGTGACAAAATGGCCTGTTGAATATAAACAGAGTGGAAGATGACTCTATTTCTTCAGACAATGGTTTCCAGAAACAGAACAGTGTAGTTTACAGCTTGCATGTGAAATGTCCTCCTAAGCCCCTGTGTTAATGCAGGAATGTTTGGAGGTGAAATCATTAGATTATGAGAACTCTAAACTAATCAGTGGATTGATTTATTTGATGGATTAATAATTTGAAAGGACTTCATGGTTGGTAAATGAAAGTGGGGTGGAGCTAGAGGAAGCTGTTCTCTAGGACTGTACCCTGGAGATTTTATCTTGTTCCCCTAGCTCTTCTTTTTCACTCCCTGGTTCCTGTCACATCTGAGCAGCTTTCTCCTTCCACACCCTTGTGCCCATGATGTTCTGTCTCCTTTCATACCCAGAGCAAGGGAGTCGGCCAACCAAGGATTAAACCTCTGAAACTATGAGCCGAAATGAAATCTTTCTACTCTAAGTCAATCTTGTCAGGTGTCTTGGTCCTAATGATGACCAAGAGAAGGAGATGCATGACCCAGACCACAGAAGTCACCACAATTAGGGTTCACCTTTGCAATGGCGGTTGGGAGTGGTTCTCTGCAGTCCTCAGTTAGACATATCTCTTCATGAAGGTTGACTTTATAAGCAACTGGATAATTTGAAAGGCTTTCCCCCATTACAGACAGACAGTATTTCAGTTGAAATGCAGTTGGAAAATGGAAAAGCTTGAAGACAGACATATTGATGCAGCTTGATATCCATATAGTTAAGTGAACTTACTTTAAAAAATGATAAAAAAATTTAGTTTAATTATCACTAAGAAAGTTGAAGTTTTCTGTTTTCATCTTTTAGCCTTTTGTGCTACCATTAGACTATTGTCAATGAGTCATCATAAGCAAAGCAAAGTAGACTGCAGGTGTTGATAATGATCACTTATACATTATCACACTGTTCCAAAGCTACACTTTGATACTTGTTCCAGACTTAGCTATTTTTATTTTAATTGGTACTTTTAGAGATTTGGTACCTATCCAGCTGGCATGGTCCAGCAGGTGAGGCAGAGAAACAGCACTTTTGTCATGGTAAAAAATGGAAGTAAATTGACTAGCATCTATCAATGATAATTTGAAAGAGGCCACTGCTTCTTTGTTGACTCATATATTCAGAAGATAATGGCAGAGGGTATTGTCCTCTGGGAAGACTTGTACTCTTAGCACACAAAGAGGTATTGAAAACACCCACAAAATAGCATGAAGAACAAATAAGGAGCATTAATATAGTTTAATAATTGTTGATTTTGATGTTTTATCTATCACTAACAAAATTAACAGTTATTGGTCTGATTATAGACCAATGGCTGAGACACAAATAACAACATAAAAACAATGTATTTGTTTGCTAATCATTGAGGAAATTTGCACATTTCTTTTGTATTCCCTCTACCAAGCTCTTAACACTGGTCCTATGCCTAAATGAGTATCATGTTTTACCCAAAATCTCAATACATGAATCTTGGAAATAATAGTCATTCTATACTTACTTGTTGATGTTGTAGAATCTTTAATTCAGAAGCAACTGATTTGTTTTATTATAATATACTCGTATGCTACACTCCATAAAGCATTTGTAGGTCATTCAGCCATCAATTTCAATAGTCTTGTTTCCCAGTCATTTCATTTTTTGTTTGCTTGTTTGCTTGTTTGTTTGTTGGACTAGAGGAACTATATTCTCTGATCTGTTAATTTAATGGGAATTTTTTTTCATGTAACTGTTATCTCCATTTCAGTCCCCAGTACTTTCCCTTTCCACTCCCCTCCTTCTTCCCCCAATCCTCTTCTGCTAATCTGTTGGTCTTCCTTTTATTTATTTTATAGTTGTAGTTATATATAGAATTGGAAGGTGTTGTGATGTATTCATACATGCACACAGCATGATTCTGTCCACTTCCCTCCCCACTTCTTCTCCTTTCTCTCCCCATCCCTCCCTGTTAGGCCCTGGCCTCTACTCTCCTCCCACTTCTATTTTTGAGAGACCCTCTTTTGTTATTTTTCTCTGTAGCTTTCACATATGAGGGGAAACACTTGACCCTTGACTTTCTAAGTATGTCTTATATTTATACTACAAGGACTATATTCTCTGATTAGTTAGTTCACTAGAAATCTTTGACATATCACTGCAAGGGGATTTTTACTGCTATTCTTTCTTCAATCAGTTCCAAACACTTCAGTTTTTAAAACTATAAATGTCCATAAAACCTAAGAAGGTAGAATCTGACTGATCCAAAATAATCCCATACTATTTGTCTTTATATTATTTAGAAATTGTGCAGATAGATTGTTCTTATTAAAGATCTTTGTTGCTAGTAAGTAAGAAACTTGAGACCTTTTTGCTGACTTCCTTTCATTAGCGTAATCAATCAGAATTATAGTTTGAATTCAAACCAAGGGAGAATACTATGTAGAATTAAAGAATAAAGGCCAGGGTTGCTGAACATTTAGATGTCAGAATCTGAGATGGAATAATGAGAAACTCACAAATTCATGCCTAGCCATCTCTCTCTCTCTCTCTCTCTCTCTCTCTCTCTGTGTGTGTGTGTGTGTGTGTGTGTGAGTGTGTTTAAGGACATGTGTAAGTTGAATATTGACATATACACATACATGATTATATGTAACATTGAATATTAAATTCAATATGGAATTGATGGCAGTGTATATCCAGTATTGTAGGTTGAATTTTGTCTCCCATGCAGATATGCTGAAATTCTAACTCCCAGTACTTGCAAACATGACCTTATTTAGAAATAAGGTCTTTGCATTAAAGTAAAATGAGATCATTAGGTAGACCCACGATCTAGTATGATTGGAATCATTGTAGGAAGAGGAGACAACCCAGAGAGAATACCACTTGACATCAGAGGCAGATTTGGGTTCAGCAGCTGTAAACCAAGAAGGGCAAAGAATCACCAGTAAAGTACCAGAAGCTAGGAAAACACAAGGAAGTATTCTTCCCCAAAGCTTCCAGAGGGAGCATGGTCCTGCACATACCTTGATGTTGTATTTCTATATATGGAAGATAGAAATACAACATCAAGATATATAAATATATATATATTTTTTAAGCCACCCAGTTTGCAGTCCTTCATTACAACAGCCCCAGGAAACTGACCCACCTAGCTGCAAACGTCTGAAAAAGAAAACTAAGTTTTGCAGGTGGTTAGTTAAACATGTGAAACAAGTTCACATTTTGATAACACCTTTGGTCCCAACAACTTGTCAAAGGTGGGTAAAATACAAAATAAGAAAGTTAGAAGGACAATGACCTCCTCAACATCATTTTAAGCAGAAACAAAAAAAGAAATGCAAGGTTGTGCACAGAGCAGATGCTATGACATTTCTGAGTTTGGGCTCTCAGTGGGCAGAAGTTTTCAGGACATAAAGTGCATCCTCAAGAAAGGCACAGGTTTGACATTTGTTACTTGAAGTCTAGAGCTAGTTACAGTTCCTGGTGAGAAATAGAATAGATAGAGTTATGGCCTCATGACCAGGAGATGTGCAAAACCACCCCCAAAAGAAATGAAGCTGAGAAAGTCAATTTTACCAAGCTTCCAAGGGGCCAGACATGCTTATTTTGTAGCTACCATTTTGGAGAAGAGTAAAGGCACAGGGCTGTCTGTCTATACCACAGTAAATAGCAGGGTGCAAGCTCAGCAGTGCAAACAGATGCAAAGTTCTTCAATAAACTAATGTTATACAAAATTGGGGGTGGGTAAATGAATGTGCCATAACTAATTAGGGTATTTTCCAGGGTTACAAAAACAGTTTAACCTCATGAGATGCATTACTCCAGAAATCTCACATCAAAAAAAAAAAAAAAAAAATCAAAGAAGAAAATAAATCATATGATGACAAATGCTTAAAATATCTTTAACAAACTACCAAACTCATTTGTTAGGGTTTGGATGTGAGGTACACCGCCCCCCAAATTAAAAAAAAAAAAAAAAAAACTCATATTGGGCAATGTAGCAATGTCCAGAGGTGACATGATTAGAGTATGAGGAGACTCTCCAACAGTGGGTTCTATTAACCAGAAGATTAATCCCTTTGATGATTAATAATTTAAGTGTAGATTGCTCCTGGGGTAATCAACTGTGAACAGGTGGGGTGTGGCTGGAGGAAACAAGTCACTGGGGACATCCTCTTTGGGTTATATTTTGTCCCTGGCTCCTCACTGTTCCTCTCTGCTTTCCAGATGCCATAAACTAAGCCACCTGCCTGGACTTCACCCATCCACCATGAGGCTTGCCTCACCTCAAGCCCACAGCAATGCAGCCAGGCAGCCATGGACTGAACTTCTGAAACCAGGAACCACAATGGACATTTCCTCCTCTAAGCGGTTCTTTGTTAGGTATTTGGGTCAGAGTGACAAAAAGTGGACTAGTACATCACACTTGGTAACTCACAGGTAAACTGTACATTTTTTTTTAACTTCCCTAACTTAATTATAGCCACATGTCCAGTTGGGACAAGAGGAGCTAGGGTGTGGCTCAGTGGTAGAGCACTTACCTGATGCCCTGGGTTCAATACCCAGCATTGCAACAAAACAATCAAAAGGAGCTATAATAAAACACTGAGATTTCTAGACAATAAGGGACAAGAAAGTAATACCTCTGTACACAGCTTCTATTCAACAGCAAAATGCAGTGATTGTCAGTGCCATATTCAAAATTGATTGCAAGAAAGGAAAAAAGGGAAAGAAATTATAAAACTAATGATCACAAAGAAAGATATAAAATTGTTCTTATTTGTCTTATGATCTCCTACATTGAGAATGCAAGGCAATCTGTAGGCAGATATTAGAACTAATGAACATACAAAGATCAATTTATTTCCTAATAATGAATACATTAATAATTAACAATAATAATCAATATAGTGTGTTATTTATATGTTATCTATAAGTTATATAGAGCAAAAAGCTTATAAAAAATTTTAGAGATCATAGAAAATGACACAAGTAAGTGTAAAATTGCATTCATGTGTTTCTTTGGGGAAGAAATTACGGTGCACTCCAGATTAATATCTAGATATAATATAATTTAAATAATAAACATTCAGAGTCTTGGAGAGAACTTGAAAACTACAAAAGCAAATACATGTGGCTAGAGATAATTGCCACAATTTTAAGAACTGTGATATTAGACTTGAGTTACCAGGAATTATAATTATAATAAATAAATAGTAAAGATATTGATGTAGGATAAAATCCAAATAGAATACAGGAATCCTAGAAAGTGACATACTCATATATGACAACCATAGATGATAGAGGTGGCATTACAAATGAGTGGGAGAAAAGATGGACTTTATTTGTTATACTAGGACAATTATTTATCCATATGAAAAAGTGAGTTACTTTAAAGCTTTTTGAGAAAAATATAGAATAATATCTTTGTGACTTTCCAGTAAGGAAGAATTTCCACTTGAGACTGAAAGCACAAACCATAAAGATAATAGGTATGCATTTGCTACATCATAAGTAAGATATTTTATACCAAAACAAAACAAAAAACCTGCAAGCTGGGTGCTGTGGAGGCTGAGGCGGGAGGACCTTGTGTTCAAAGCTAGTCTCAGCATCTGAGTGAGGCCCTAAGCAATTTAGCAAGACCCTGCTTCTAAATAAAATACAAAGAAGATCTGGGGATGTGGCTCAGTGGTTAAGCACCCCTAGGTTCAATCCCTGGCACCCCTGCAAATAAACCTGTAAATAAATGAAAATCTTGCCATAGACTGAGAAAAGATATTAGCAACTCACAAGTAACAAACAGAAGTACCAACTGCCCAGTGGGAACCTGTGAAGAATATAAATGAGAAATCCACAGGGGATTAAATAAGAATCACCAATAAATGAATGAAAGGGTGCACCTGCACTAGTTAGTAATCAAGAAAGTGCAAATCAGAATATGAGAACCATTCATGCCCATCACTGGAAAAGTGGAAAACAATATGAGAATATCAAGGGCTAGGGCTGTGGCTCAGTGGTAGAGCACTCACCTAGCACGTGTGAGGCCTTGGGTTCGATTCTCAGCACCACATTAAAAAAAAAATGAATAAAATGAAGGAGTTGTGTCTGACTACAACTAAAAAATAAATATTTTTTTTTTAAAAAAGAATATCAAGCACTAGAGAAACAGAAGTTCTTGAGTTACTATTCACAGGACTGCTAAATAGTTCGGATTACCTGGAGATAAGTTTAGTAATATATAGTAAAGTTTTTAAAACTCATGACACAGATGCTTTAGTGCTAGATGTTCACTGTGGAGACACTTGTGTAAACTACTGAGGAGAAAGACAGCAGGGCAAGATGGCAGAGCATAAGTACCCTTCCCATGTCCCTGAGGGAGAAGAATCAGGGCAACAAAAAGAAGACATATTCTGAGGACAGTCATTCAAGGGACACCCTGATTTGGTCAGTTGAGGGTCCTTAGGCTCACAAATGGTAGACCTCTGGGTTGAATATATGCCTGCCTCCATATGCCTCTGAATCTGAGTAGGTGAGAAGGACTTGCTGTAACCCCCAGTTGGCCAGGCCCCAAGGCGTGCAGAATGAGGGGCTGTGGAGCAAGTTCATGCCAGTCCCCATGCCCAGGTACCAGCCACAGTTCAGCTGGCAAGGGATTCAGTGGCTCTGACATAGCCATGACCCTGGGTGTGTATACAAATTTTCTGGAGGGAACACGACCCCAGTGTGGTCATGGATCCTGTAGCCTGCCCAAGGACAAATGCAGGGAACTGCCTAGTAGCTCTTCAACTTGTCTGGTACAAGTCAAGAGAAAACACAGCAGGCATCAGCTATGACTCACTACACACCCTTGCATACCTGACAGCCTCCAACCTTACAAGACCTCAAAAGAAGTGATTCCAAATACTTCAGCTGGAAGGAGTTTCTGACTTAATTATCACTCTGTTTATTCTATCTTCTATTGTTATTACTATTTTCATTTCTATTTTTATTCTGATATATATATATATATATATATATATATTTTTTTTTAACTGGGGATTAAACTCAGGAGCATTCTACCATTAAGCCACATCCCAACACTTGCTCTTGCTGAGGCTGGCTTTGAACCCATGATCCTCCTGTATCAGACTCCTGAGCTGCTGAGATTACAGGTGTATGCCACTACACCCAGCTTATTCTTAGTATATTTAATTTTTCATACTTCAATGAGATTTTTTCCTTTCTTCTTCCTCAGTTTCCCTCTTTTTTAAAAAATTATTTTTTAAAATTAAAAAAAAATCTGCTTTACCCTGTGCTTCTCCTTCTTTACTATTCTTTTGTTACCTTTTTAAAATTTATTAATTTTACTTCTATTAATTTTAGCTTTTTAATCTATTATTTTTGTCCCTTTCTTTCCTGTCATAATTGATTTTGTAGTTGTTATTTTTATTGGCTTTTTACTATATTTCTTTATTTGTTTTGATGTTATTGTTATGATAGTTTTATACTTTCCCAAGCAGCACCTTGAGACTGTTGGACAGGTGATTTTCTGCTAATATACACCTCAACCCAGTTGAAAGAAATTGTACCTTCCACCAGTCTGGACCTAGTCTTATTCAAACCTTGGTAGATACTTCAACTTACAGAAAAGAGAGAGAAAAGCTCCTCATCGTTGACCTGAACTAAAGGTGGCATGGCTAGGGAAGGGGACCCGAAGTCCCACTCTTGGACATTGACCTCGATAGTAATAGTAGAGAGAAATAGTACAACTACAGTGAACCTCAGCACAAGTTGTTGAGTCGTTCAGAACACACATTTCTGCCAAAACTGGAGGAGTGACCCCAGAAGGTGTGCTCTTACATTCCATCATCTACCTCACACCAACTTGAGCTAACAGAGGGACCACACTCTTGTGAGATCTAGCAACAAAGAGTGTCCCTCAGGCTCACACCTATGCATTATGTAAAACTCACTAATCAAAGCTGAAGAAATCACAATGAAACTGCACTTTGAAGTCCATTTAGAATTAAAGTCAGTAAATTGACATCACAGTATGCACTGTAAAGAGCAGGCTGCTCAGTAAGAAGGTCCTAGCACAGAAGACGAAGAGCTATTCATCCCCAAAGATGCAAATCTCAACATAGAATCAGAAGAAGTATGAAAAAAAGCAAGGCAGCCTGAATCCTCCAATCAATCAGAACCCCAGTGACTAATTATAGAGAAGAAGAAAGGGATAAAATGCCAGAAAAAATCATTTTAAAGAATAGTTTTTAAGATGATCAATCAATTCAAAGATGATACGCATAATTGCCGAATGAATTGTGGAAGATAATACAGGATATGAAGAGCAATTGGATAAAACAGAGATTTTGAAAAACAACCAAACAAATCGTAGAAATGAAAAGCTCAATAAGTCAAGTGAAAAAACAAATCAGTTGAAATCTTCATCAATAGACTAGATCAAGCACAAGAAAGAATCTCAGGACTCAAAGACAGGGCTAACCTGAAAGTAGAAGAGAGTAGGATTAAGAAAAGGGATGGGGTCTGCAAGGATGGGTGACAGGGCAGTGGGAATCTGGATCTGATAAAGCACCATATATGCTTGTATGGAAAGCCACACTGAAAACCATTAATTTGTACAATTAGTATAGATGTACACACATGATAAAAAAGAAAACTTAATGGGACATGTGCAAGAAGGAGGGTTGCAAAATAATTCATTATACTAGAAAATGGAATAAGTAAAATTTACATCAACTGGGGAAAAGATAAATTAATTACTATGATTCACCTTACAAGTAATGTATGGATTTAAAAATACATTTTAAAAGGTGTGTGTGTGTATGTCTGAGCATGGCTAAATCTTTCTAACAACAAAGTAAAAAGTGAATTACAGAACATGAAGAATCATATGTCACTAATATACATTTTTAAATCCTCCCATGTCATATATAATAAAATAATGTGTTTGTATTATAAAATTTTAAAATGTAGGACAAAAATAAGATTTTTTTTTTAAAAATATCAGTTTGCTTTTTGGTAAACATTTTTACAGAATTTAAAATATATTTGAGTTGGAACCTGGAGTTACCAATTTTCAGTAGGTGAAATAAAATCTCATTAATCAAAAGGACACAAATATAATGAACCTTAAAAATCTACTTATAATCTGTACTAATCTTCCAAGTTGTCCCCTGAGACTTTTGTCAATAAGTCAAAGTTCATTGTGTTTCTCTGCACTTCCTCTTCATTCAGTCAGAAGGCGAAATGACCGGAACCAAAGAAAAGAGATCAAAAAAAGAAAAAGAAAAAAAAAGAAAAAAGAAATCCCTGGATTATTTACAAACTAGATAATCAACTCTTAACTAAAGAGGATTTGGCCTTAATAAATACCAGTCTACACAGTGAAACTATATATGTAAAATGACTCTAAGGTTGTTGTTTTGAATCGATTTGGAATTTTAGACTTTGAGTAGCAGATACCCTGATCATTGTCATGTAGAAATTGTCATGTAGAACATTGTCATGTTCTTTTCACTATCACTTGGTTTTTCAATTTAACAAATATTTATTGACATCCATTTTTACAGTTTTGATGTGGGGCCTCAATGTAGAGTGAAATACCTCCTGTTTTTCACACAATAAAGGGTCCTGGGTTTGGCTTCTCTTCAGACTCCTAAAAGACATGGCTGCCATTGTCTCCTTCCTTCCTCCTCTTCCTCCCCTCCATCTACATCCCTCTTCCCACTCCTCACCCTTCTTTTCTCCTCCTCCTCCTCCTCTTCCTTCTTCTTCTTCTTCTTCATCACTCTATTTTTCTTCAGCAAAATGTCAGTTTTTCCTTATTGCTTTTTATCAATTATTTTATTAAGAAACTTTGGAATGCTCTATTTTATCATTGTTATGGTTTGAATCCCCCGAAGTTCTCAGGTCACACACCTCATCCCCAGTCAACAGTGTTGAGAAGTGAAACCTCTAGGAGGTGATAAAGTCCTGAGGGATTTTTATGTTTTGGATGTGAGGTGTCCCCCAAAAGCTCACATGTGAGACGATGCAAGGTGTGGAGGAGAAAGGACTGGGTTGTGAGAGTCTTAACTCAATCAGTGAGTTGATCCCTGATGGGATGAACTGGGTGGTAACTGGAGGCAGGTGGGCTGTGGCTGGAGGAGGTGGTTCACTGGGGGGTGTGGCTAAGGGGTATATATTTTGTATCTGGAGCTGGTGTCTCTCTTTCTGCTTCATCATGTGAACTGCTTCCTTCTGCCACACTCTTTCTCCATGATGTTTAGCCTCGCCTGGAGCCCTGAGGAATGGAGCTGGCTTGTCTATGGATGAAGACCTCTTAAACTTTTCCTGCTCTACAATTGTGCTAGTCAGGTCTTTTTGTCACAGCAGCAAAAAGCTGACTAAAACAGTGGTCTACCATTATGAATGGATTAATGTCAGTACCATTGAAGTGGCTTACTTGCTGTGGGACTAAATTCCTGATTAAAGGATGAGTTTGTTCTCTTCTCCTCCTCTCTGTCTCTCCTTCTCTCCTTTCTCACAGGGTGGTATGCCTGTGCACAAATGTACCTCCTGCTTTCCACCACAGAATGATGCAGCAATACAGCCCTTAACCTAAGGCAGCCCTTTGATCTTGAACTTCTCAGCTTCCAGAACTGTAAGAAATAAATCTCTAGTCTTTTTCTAAACTAGTCTGTGGTGTTTTTCTATAGTAACCCAAAACTAAGACGGGTATCAAACACTAAGCAGTGTGGGAGGCCCTGCGTTCAAGCACTAGCACCACAAACAAAACAAAATACAAACATTATAAACAAGATTTCCTGTAGAAAGTGATAAAAATTCCTCTAAAAACAATTACCTCAGACTATTTCCCAACTTCATAGTGTTCTTCCTGCATAAAGAGAACATTTCTCCCTAGTGTGTTGGCACACACCCATAATCCCAGAGACTTGGGAGGCTGAGGCAGGAAGATCACAAATTCAAAGTCAGTCTCAGCAATTTAATAAGGCCCTAAGCAATTTGGTGAGACCCTATCTCAAAATAAAATATAAAAAGGACTAGGAGCAGGGCTCAGTAGTAAGTGCCTCTGGATTCAATCCCCAGTACCAGAAAGCAAAACAAGCATTTCTCTGGAGAGAATGAGTTTGTATTGATTTTTTTTTTTTTTTGGTGGACTTTTACAAGGGAGCAACTGACATATAGTTGCACGGTTATGCCTAATAATTGAGCACTATAGAGTTTTAAAAATGCTTTTCCATTTACTTCATCATTGAGTTCTTAAAATAATTCTTTAAGATCATACATGTGGTGTTTCTCATTTTACATATGAGAAAATTGAGATTTCAAAAGGCGATGTGACTTGACAAGATCATTCAGCTAAGTAGGAAGCAGAACCCATTCAAATTTAGGTCTTCTGATTTTAACTGCAGGGTTCCTTTTATATGCTCAGATGCCCTGTTTTATTATAGAAAGGCTAAATTGAAATCTTGGCATTGTGTACTCATTTTTTTTTTTTTTTAAAGTCTTTGGTAGACCGCACCATTACACTCAGCAAAGAAGAAGTGGAGTATTATTATACTTTAGATTTGAAGAGGACATTAGCAGGATAATGCACATAGAAAGATCTAGTGGAAACTTAGTAGATTGTATGTAGTAGAAAAAAATGTTTATGAATAGTCTTAGTGCAAATTAGTAGAATATAGTGAAATTTCTGTAAAAATGTCACTGGGGTTACACTGCCTGTTGCCATCCTAGTGTCCTGGGACATTTCGAAATGGTTCCTTTAGACTCTTTCTGGACCAGGGCAAGGCTTGCCCTGTGTACCACCACCTCTTGCTGCAAGTCTTTACCTTCTCTCTGTACAATTATGATTATACACGCATCTAGGCTGCTAGGGGTGGATGGGAGAGGTCGCTAGGGGATACTAATGGAGCTCAAGGGACAGACATGCCTGAGGATCTGCTGGGCGATTGTCAGGAATGGGCTGACCTCTGGCTTCCGACCGCCCTGAGTTCTGCTTTCTTCCAGGAGCTGCTGGTGAGAGGCCCTTACTCTGTCACTTTTATTTCCCTACATTCTCTGCTGATTAACCATACTCTTCTCCTGCACGTGACACCTTTTCATCAGGCATTTAGGAATTGGAAAAATTATAAGAATCTTGATCTGTTGAGATACTGGATCAGTAGATTTTGAGCAGAGGAACAACTAATAGTAGCAAACATTTAATGTATACTGTGGCAGGTTCTCAGCAATTTATGCATGTCAACTCAACTCGTACAGGAAGCCGAGGCACACAGAATTTAAATAATTTGCCTGAAACTATTTGATTACCAACTTTCAAAGCTGGCATTAAATCCAAGGAGTCTGGCTCAAAAGTCTGCACTTTTAACCACTTGTCTATCCTCCTTCCAATGATGCAGCTTAATAGGAAGCCATTGGGAAGCCCTCAGGCCCAGCTGCCATAGATGATGGTGGAGGGTGTTCAGGGGAGGGTAAAAGATGATTTTAGGGTAAAATTAACATAGGCCACGAGTGTAAAAGGTGAGAGTACACCAGAAAATACCTCAACATAGCATCTCCCACGAATGGATATCAACATTATGTACAATAGTATGCATCTCATATTAGATGTAGTATCTTTATTAGTTTATCAATCAGGTGAATTTTTTTTTTCACATTGTCATTTTTAAGAACCAGTATGCTGGGGTTGTGACTCAGTGTTAAAGCACTTGCCCAGCCTGTGTGAGGCACTGGGTTCGATTCTCAACACCGCATATAAATAAATGAATAAAATAAAGACCATCAACAACTAAAACTACATTAAAAAGGAACCTTGTATTTAAATCACGTGTCTATGAATTTTCCATCTTGCAGTACTTGAACATCCAATTGTGTGATTCAATGTCAAAAATGAACTCACAGATTTTAGAAAAAATAGTTCTATCTTGCTTTCTCTAACTTAGATAGTAGATTAGCTCTTGTGAGTGCTCAAATTGAGAACACAGACTTTCTCTTTCATTCCCTCTTTTTGTGATATCCCTTATAGCCATGTGAGCGTATTGGTGGTTTATTTGGGGGAGAATAAATATTCAATTAACTCTGATTCTCTCTGTTAAATATTTTCCAATTGTTAACTTGCAATCATGTTTGTGGTTGAGATGTTCTTTCTGAGCTAAATTTTGAATTCTCAGTTGAATGTTGTATTGTACTCATGTGGTAGGCTATGAATTTAAAAGTATCCTAGAGATAGCACATAAATCAATTTGGTAATAGTCTATTGCTTTGGGGATAATTGCATTACCGTTTTGGTGTCAAGAGTTGTCCTGATGAACAAGAGCCATCTTGTTAGTCAGCTGTATTTTCAAGCATTCGTGCATGAAGGACTCAGTGCAGAGTATAAATTAGAAATGGTTAAATTGATTATGCTAAATTAGTATTCCAGTTTTATTACTCTGCCATATGAAATAGTATTTCATAATTCAGTTTCAGAACACTTTTCCTTGCCACTTCTGCTTATCACTTTTATTCCTTGAAATAACTGTTAAATATTGATTTTTTTTTTCAATGAGGAAACTATACAATGCTCCCCGAGATTGCTTTGTATTTTATTTGCCTTTTTAAGCCTTCCACCTTTCTTCTTTGTAGGATTATTTCTTCTACCCTCAGATCTAATCTTCGAGCAAGAGCTTCTAATGATTGTACTTCAGACAGGAAGATAAACCAGTTTTCCAATGCTCCCCTCAGTAAGTGCAAATTGAAAGTCTAATACAACATTTTAATCATGTGTGTCTATTTCTAATTATGCATTTAGTTTTGAATTATTTCTTAATTATTTCATGCTCCGTTTACCGATTTACCATGCTATCCTATAGCCTAAAATAGGCCATAATTAAGGTTTCAAAAATTCCAGTGATTTTGATTTACTTTCTGAATATTACTTTATTCTGGTCTTATAGAGTATAAAGTTCCCCAACCTTTAGATTCTAATGCTCATAATCAACCATGCACCATAGCCGATTACCACCAGAATCTACCAAGCTGAACAGAAAAGTGGTTTATGAAAAGATAATAACTATCTCAGAATTCTCTGAGATTCAAAATCGTTTCCTCCAGCACTGCTCATCACAGGCTGCCAAGGTCTAGGAAGAGCCACCCTGACACCATAGCCCCCATAGGAAGCAAACCCCAGGAGCCTGAGCTTTCTGAAACTCTGTCGGCCACAGCATGATGTCACTTCCTTTCAGGATCTCTATTTGCTGAGCGCTTTTTGTTCCAACTACACCAGCAAACACTGTGTCATGCCTGGAATAGTGTCGATAACAGCCAGAGGAGTAGTGTATTGGAGCTGGACGCTGTGGTGCAGACCTATAATGCCGGTGGTTTAGTAGACTGAGGCAGGAGGATGACAAGTTCAAAGCCAGCCTCAGCGACTTAGCAAGGCCTTAAGCAATTCAGCAAGACTGTGTCTCAAAAAAATCAAGGGCTGGGGATATGGCTCAGTAGTTAAGCACCCCTGAGTTCAGTCCCTGGTACAAAAAAAAAAAAAAGAAAAAAGAAAAAAAAGAGTCCTGCATGGAATTCCATTATGTGTCTGAAGTCCCATTTCCTAATTCCAGAAGAACTAGATAATTTGGATTAAAATTTTCACTTTGGGAAAGAGACGCCCATTGTGAAAATTTCCCCACATATAGAAAAACTATTTGAAAGATAATTGTCAGTCATGAAAATGATTATTTTTACATTAAAATATGATATAGAGGAAAATGTGAAATTACAATAACTATTTATCATCCCATTTAAACAAAGTAGCTCTGTGATAATTATGTCACCAAAAATACAAATTTGAAATCAAATTATAAAATAAAGAACAGGTTTTTGTTGACCTGTAAAAATAACTGGATTATTAAAGAAAATAATGCTCATATTTTAAGTCTACCTCTGTGCTATAAAGAAATATGTTAATTATAAAAGGTTATTTTATGCTAACACTTTCTGAAGTTTACTTTCTTACTTTCATGTGGTAGGCTATGAACTGGAGATGTTAAATGAAATAAGCCAGGCACAGAAAGACAAGTAAACCGACTTTCTGGGTTTACAGCATGTTGCCTGTTGCCTAGATAGGAAAATCATGAGTATTTGGTGAATGATTAGCCACAGGTTGATTAAAAGCATTAGCAATATGATTTTAATAGTACCATCTAGACTTCAGGCCACTTAATGCAACATGGACTCATTAGATGCATGCTCATTTGTAATGACTTTTAAGCCTTATTCTATATTGACCTTGAGCTCATGTTTCACAAACAAGTAGGTAGAATAAAAGTAATGAGTTTTAATGTCTATGTTATTATGTTAGAAATTGTAACATCAATGAGAACCACTTCTGAGGGTTTCTGCATATTGAATGAACCAGAATCCCCTTTGCCATGGGAGAGTTATGTCATGTTGGGACATTAGGATAGTGGATGTGAGGCAAGACCAGAGGCAATGGCATGAAAAGGCACCATTGTGGCTCAAACCCCAGAGGACAGATGCATGCCCCGATGGAGACTTTTTATGTCGTTAATTGCAGCAATTCCGTGGGCGAACAGAACAACACACAACATGGTAAGGAGGAAAACTTGAAGTACTTATGTTTTTAAAAACATCATTTAATAAATTATAAGAAGACTAAAAGGAAGTCAAGCAGCTGAGTGGGTTGATTCCCCAGACAGCCCTTAAAAGATGGGAAGGAGAGGACGCCAAGTGTGGACTGTGGATAAAATATTTACAGAACAAACCCCACAGGCAATAATAATTGAATATTTTATATTTTGACTTATTCAACTTTTATGATTTAATTTTTTTCTTCATTGACTTTAATTATGCTTTCCCCAGGGTCACAAGCATTGAAAACTTTGAAAAAATAAAGCTGTTTTGTTTACTATGTAAGTTTACATAGCTGTCTTCAAATTGAAGTATATATTTTGTTAAAATCTTTTCCTAAGGGCTGTTGTTCAAAATTTTAAGGTGTCTGCTGCTCCATTAAAAAAATCCTTAATGATTTGTCAAAGAACGTGCCTTCTGTGATAAAATTTTAAAAGTTTTCTTCACTACACAGATAGTTTTTTCTTACCAGATATGAATATCATCTTCAATATCTATATAATGGCAACACATAATAATATACTTATAAATATTTTCCACCTCTAGGTAACTAAATAATGCATGCCTCATATCGGAAATGTACTATGAGACAGGATTCAAACTATTCCTTTATTTCAGTTTTTGGTTAATTCATTATATATGTTCACTCATTCATTCCAGTACAACCTGCCGTTTGAGATTCTAGGAGATAGTAGAAAAATAAATAGCAAAAGAAAGAAGGAAGGAAGGAAAGACAGCAGGAAAGAAGAGTGGAAGACACAGAGAAAGAGGGAGGGACAGAGGGAGAAAGAAAAAGTCAAGAGATACCTAGATCTTTCACTGTGGAGTGCAGTTCATTCCTTCCTGCCTCTACAGGAGGTGATGGGGTGGGCTGCCACTTAGTTTTAAAACTTTTACTGACAGATCTGTGATTGGGCCTTGATTGGATCCGGGCTGGAAAGGGAGAAAAAGAACCAAAGTACAACATATCCCAGCTCTTCCTTTCTGCGAATAATCCGAATTTCCAGGCAGAGAAATTCAGTGACTTAAGTAAGACTTCCTTGGCTTTACATAGGGAGGAACATAGCTGTGGTGGAGTATAGTATTGGCAAGAATGCTACACTTTTTAGATACTATAGATCGTATTTATACCATCCATATAAGCCACTTATTTGAAACAACTCATGAATAAAAAGGCCATTAAAAAAAATAATGAAATCCTGTCATTTTCGACAACATGGATAGAACTGGAGATGTTAAAGGAAATAGGCCAGGCACAGAAAGACAAGTACCACGCGATCTCACTGAGTTGGGATCTAGATGCTGGAGAGGTGGGAGATGAGTGCGGGAGAGGCTAGCCCCTGGGTACTAAGCATCCTTAGGAGCAGGAGGCCCAGGTGTGCTATGGCACAGTGAGATGACTAAAGACAAAAACACTGTACAGTATATTTCAAAAAGCTAGAAGAAAGGATTTTGAATGTTTTCACAATAAATAAGTGATAAATGTTTAGAAGATAGGCTAGAAAAAATGATTTTAAGTGTTTTCACCATAACTAAATGTTTGAAAAGATAGATATATTTAACCCAATTTAAACATTATGCAATATGTGTGTATTAAAGTTTCATATGGTACCCCATAAAAATGTGCAGCTTTGTATTTTGATTTATCAATGAAAAAGAGGAGTGAGATATGGCTATGTGAGCAATCTAAACATGATGGTTGTACAAGTTATGTATACTTGGGTATTTCTATATGCACCAAAGCATCAAAAAATGGGGAATTTCATCAAAACCACCCTAAGATACCATCTCATTCCAGTAAGATTGGCAGCCATTAGGAAGTCAAACAACAACAAGTGCTGGTGAGGATGTGGGGAAAAGGGTTCACTTGTACATTGCTGGTGGGACTGCAAATTGGTGCGGCCAATCTGGAAAGCAGTATGGAGATTTCTTGGAAAGCTGGGAATGGAACCACCATTTGACCCAGCTATTCCCCTTCTCGGTCTATTCCCTAAAGACCTAAAAAGAGCATACTACAGGGACACTGCTACATCCATGTTCATAGCAGCACAATTCACAATAGCAAGACTGTGGAACCAACCTAGATGCCCTTCAATAGACGAATGGATAAAAAAAATGTGGCATTTATACACAATGGAGTATTACTCTGCATTAAAAAATGACAAAATCATAGAATTTGCAGGGAAATGGATGGCATTAGAGCAGATTATGCTAAGTGAAGCTAGCCAATCCCTTAAAAACAAATGCCAAATGTCTTCTTTGATATAAGAAGAGTAACTAAGAACAGAGTAGGGACGAAGAGCATGAGAAGAAGATTAACATTAAACAGGAATAAGAGGTGGGAGGGAAAGGGAGAGAGAAGGGAAATTGCATGTAAATGGAAGGAGACCCTCAGGGATATACAAAATTACATACAAGAGGAAGTGAGGGGAAAGGGGAAAAAATATAAGGGGGAGAAATGAATTACAGTAGAGGGGGTAGAGAGAGAAGAGGGGAGGGGAGGGGGGAGGGGGGATAGTAGAGGATAGGAAAGGCAGCAGAATACAACAGACACTAGTATGGCAATATGTAAATCAATTGATGTGTAACTGATGTGATTCTGCAATCTGTATACGGGGTAAAAATGGGAGTTCATATCCCACTTGAATCAAAGTGTGAAATATGATATATCAAGAACTATGTAATGTTTTGAACAACCAACAATAAAAATTAATAAAAAAAAAAGGGGGACTGAAGTTGTGGCTCAGTGGTGGAGTGCTCACCTAGCATGCACAAGGCACTGGGTTTGATCCTCAGCACCACATAAATGTAAAATAAAGATATTGTGTCCACCTAAAAAAAAAAAAATGGGGAATTTGGTTATTTCACTGGTTTAATTTTTTAGCTAAATTAACTTTTATTTTTCCTTTGTAACTTTTACAATAAGCTCAAAAAGCTTTCTACACAGTCAAAAGAAGTCTCAAACATAGAGGAATAGAATTCAGTTTTCTGGTGAATTTTAAATATCTGCCACATGCTATTGTTTCTAATAAAACGGACAATTTTCTTTTTCTGAATTTTGATACAATTAATAATCGTTGAGTAGGAACTGCCTTGCTCTTGTTCATACCCATACATCTATGCAACTAAATCATTTCAATTTGGCCTATTTTTGTTGTTGCTGTTTTTGAGACATAATCCAAGTAATATTTGTTTTTGGTGAATGTTGGTGTTTTTTCACAATCTACTGGAATGGAAAGAAGTAGCATAAGGATCCATGTTGGCAAAAGTGGCTGGTGGGCTTTGCCAGCTTAGCAATCCAAAAGCTCTGTATCTTGCAGGTATTGTGTGTCTATAGATAGAAGTACTTATACAGAGGTTTGTATGTATATATGGGTGTGTGTATGTGTATGTATTTGAAAAACATTTCTAAAGTTATTATGTCTTCCTTTTTTTTAATCACCTAATATCCACAGTAGGAAATTTTAAGTGTTTATAGGTAGCTCCTTATTTTATTATCCTTTATTTGAGTGAAGTGTTTTCAGATAGAACCCTATCCTTACTTCTGCCTCATCCAGGCACATCTTTTCATTAAAAGTCAAAAACAAGAAATCAATTGTTAAACTGATGCAAATTAATCCCTGGACAAAGGCAGTTCTTGGGAAAAGGTGAATTTGAACACATTGCCATAAGATTTATCACAAGAAGTTCATCTCCCTCTCCGTCTCTCTCTCTCTCTCTCTCTCTCTCATACACACACACACACACACACACACACACACACACACAGAGGAAATTCTTGTCTGAGACACATACATATCTCCTGATACTCCTGGCATACCTTATCTTGTCACTTTATCACTGGGCTCTGAAAATAAAATAAATACAGCAACACAGAAGACTAGAGCCCGGCTTCCTTTCCTTGTGCGGCAGCCAGCCCCTCTCTATGGAAGCTGTTCTCAGGTCTCGTATAAGAGCTCCATTGAAAAATTGCGCTGGCTTGCCAAATATCTTAATGACTTCTCTCTCAGCAGTGGGTAATGGTGAAATGTTATTCTAGTAACCATAATGTCTCTCATAAAACAATTGCATACAATATGTCCTGGACTTCTTATTTTAGTGAGCTCTTACTGTCAGAATAGCAGTGCCAGTAACCATTTAGCATTTCGTAGCAAACTGCTTACCAGTCCTTCAAGTGTAATATTGCAGAAGGAGTGAAGAAATGCGTGATTAAAAACGTTCACTGAGGGTGGACCATTGAACGCAACCTGACGCCGCAAAATAAACCAGCCTTCACATATGTAGGCGCTCATCATATAAATGACACTTCTATGTGGTCATTTAATTTTACGATCTCAATTCTCGCATATATTGCTCACATAAATATAGTGTTCTCCTGCAGGGAGGTCTGCTGGGTGTTATAAAATCAGTGAGACCTCGATGGGTTCAAATGGACATCTTTTATAATTATTGCTATAAAATTTCTTGACAATGCATTTTGTTGTCCAATGGCTAAAGAAAACGATTTTCCAAAAGAATGGATTTCAACAAAGAGAGTCACGGAGCCTGGGAATTTGTTCCTGTGCTCACCCATATTTAAATGACCTTCTTTGCTCTCACCTATGGGAGGCCTTCCTGCTCTTCAGAATATGTTCTTAGAATTTGGCTTCCGGATAATAGCAGGCCAGGTTAGCATTGTTTTCCGGTTTGATGAGACAACATGGAATGGGATATCTAAAGGGAAGGATTAATTAGCTGTTAAGTGCAATTAAAATCTACTTACCAGGATTTTTTTTTTTTTTCTATGCACTTGGAAAGTTAAGGAAAGGGTAGGGAGAGGAGTTCTATAAAATCTGGATTAGAAATGGTTTGGAGAAAAAAAATCACATCAACTTTGTAAAACGGCCCCAGGAGCATCATGTGTGGCTTAAAGGACACTACCACTTTTTCTGACTTTTAGGGGTTCACATAATGGTAGATTTTTCTCTGCAATATTGGGACATTTTGATTACCTCTTAGTTTTTTTTTTTTTTTTTTTTAATCTCTTCTAAGATAATAATACAGTTATTATTATCTGAATAGTACTGTTGCTGTGTGTGACCAGTGTTGAATGGCACCCTGGTTGGATTTGGGCGTTTGTTGCCCAGATTGCCCCGTCACTACCATAGCAAGCATTTCTTAATGTGGCTGTTTGGAGATGCAATCAATATTTGCTATTAATTGTGAAAAAGGAAATGAATCGTTTACTATATTTTTAAATGCTAAAGTATTAATGAATGGTCACATTTATTGAAATGCCAGGAAGGGGAGTAGCCTGTGAGCTGTGGCTTCGCTCCTGTGGGGATAGCAGTAGTGCGGTGGGCGTCCAGGTGGAGACGGCTTGAAGGCATCAGGGGCTCTGGGTTACTTGTGCCTAGGTCAGCTCTGTGATTCTGGTGCTGTTGGTGCTAAGCTGGCTGAGGCACTCATGCTGAGATGAAGGGTTAGGTCCCTGCCACTCTCCTTCCTGAGGCTTGATCAGGGTTCCTCCTTCACAGGCAGGAACAGGGTATCAAAGAAGCCTGAGCCAAACAGGGAATTCCCTTCTCCTCATCACAGTGATTGGGTTAGAGAGAACACACCCTTGGTCCACTTACCCCACAGTGGATTTCGGGACTGTCGTAGGAACCACTGGAAAATACTAACAATAACAGTGAACAAGACTGATCCAGATGCTGCTCTTAGAGGAGCTGTGAGGGAGGTTGATCCACGGCCCTGGTCTCACACTCAGCAATGTCGGAGATTGGAGGTTTTCCATGGAGGAGAAGAGTAAGAAATTGGAGACAATGAGATTGCAGGTCTTGGATCACATTCGAATCCTTGGTTAACCTTCACCTGAAACTCAACTTGCCCCAGAAGGTTTTAGCTAAAGTAAATTGAGTTTCTGCAAACCTACTGTTGAGGGAATCCCAAAGTACAAGTCTCTTGCCTTAGTTTTATCATGACATCAGTGACCTTCCCCCCTTTTGCCCAAGAGGTTCAGAGGTTGACATTCAGAACCAAAATCATACTCATAATCTGTTCTTTGCAGGAAGCAGATTGCACCATGCCCATCTCTGCTTCCCCTTTGCCGAGGCAACCAACTCACTCTCCTCCAGTGAGTACAACTGTATTTCTCCATGTGATTCCATGATGAAAACCAGAGTCTGTTTTCTTAAGGCAGAATCTAAGGAGAGAGGCCATTCAAGATTCAGTCAGAAGAGCTGCCTGAGAGGAAGAGCACAAGAAGGTTTAGAAAGCCTCACAGACAAACCAAGCTATTCCATGATATGTCCAAGAAGGTTCCTGGTTGAGCGGACATAAACCTCAGGTCCGGAGAGGTAAGCTGCAAAAAATCCAGAAAGACTTGGGCCCAGTTGAAAAAAAATCCAAATTCCAGAGCAAGCTTAACATAAGTAACTTCAAACACAGGCAGGATATCTCGAGAAAGGGGCTAGCAAGGGAGTGGGAAGAGAGAGTTCAAGGAGCACAGACAGGGCATAAGTTAACCCAGGAAGGGATTTGTAAACAATTGGTTAACAAGGGAAATTTGGCTTTTTGTTGTTGTTGCTGTTGTTAAAAACAGTTTAAAGTGGATAAAGTTTGAAGTTCAGGTGACAGGATTAAATTTTGATTAGTCTAATAAAAACTCATTTAGTTAAGGAGAGATCTCATTCAAATGGATTACTGCAGAAAGGTGAGGCAGACTACTGCCCTGTCCGGTGAGGGAGATTATTGCTGTAAGAAAGCTCCAACTGTGATATTTGCAAGTCTTAAGTTTCCGACAGAAATGGGTTTTCTTTTATAGGGAGTAGTGAACAAAGCTGCGGGGGAAATGAGTTATAAGGAAATTGGGCAAGAGTTTAGAATTGGTGGTAGATCAGGAAAGGTTTTACCATGAGGTCCGTGTACTCCTGGGAGGGATCGCGAAGAAGGGGTTGCATGCTGTCTTATACAGAGGATGGGATAATATTCTTGGCCTTGGGGGAAGGAGGGAAGCTTAGCCAAAGTTTGGTGAAGTGCAGTTACCAAACACTTTGTGCAGATTGGTAGAGGCTTACAAAGTGTTCACCTATCACTTACCATGCAGCAAATGGGAATTTGGAGTTTCTATATGGTATTGTTGTAGGTAAACCAGGGGCAGATGTGAATTTTATCTGAGTTGCATGGGGAGAATTGTTCTTCCAAATAAGCCATTGCCTGGAACACAGAGTCGGGGGACTTCCTATTATATCTGTTTTCTAGGCACATAAGGCTCAGGTAAAGTGTGACATGATCAGAATTCAGATGGATCCCTTTAGCTACACCATGGAGAAGAATTTGAGGAAGCCTAAGGGGCAAAAGTGTATGGTAGATCAACTGCAATAATCCTGGATCAAGCATGGCAAATGACCAAGCATTGCAGACATTTTCAAATCGTGAAACAAGACAAAGCAAGCATCCAGAGAACTTAGTGTGGTTGGGTCTGGGAGGAGAGTGAGATACTTGCCTCTTGAGTCCTAATTTATAATTTATACCAATCCTTGGGTTGTCTTTGACTGTTAAAAAGTTTATCTGCTTTACACTGAATATTCTAAGGTTGCTTTTGGTATTTTAAGTAAGTGGTCAGTAAGTGGTTCCCTTGAGCTAAAATTTCTCTAGTTGTTCTCCAGTGGCTGTTTAGATTTTTTGATCTATAAGAGGTTCTTTGAATCACTGCCTTGCAAAGAAGTTTTAACCTTTCAAGGACTCAGATTTCCTCTTTACCCCATATCCTCTGGCCTCCAGTTTTGGTCTGAGATCTTCTCTTCTTAACCAAGGGTAGTTTACATAGTCTTGTTTTTCTATCAATGTTTGTTCCCCCAAAACAACTATTTTAGGAGTTTATTCCTTAACCCAAGATCTCTATCAAACTTAAAAATAGTTTTAAAGATTGTTATTAACAATATTATATATCTAATTTATATCAATCCTTGGCTTGTCTTTGACTGCTAAAAAGTTTATTTGCTTTACACTGAACATTCTAAGGTTGCTTTTGGTATTTTAATTTATTTGAAGCTTTTTGAAGTAGCAAACATATATGAAAATATACAGATAGAATGATAGGTGAGTGAGTTTGCATGAAATGAGGACACCTTTGTAACCAATACCCTGATCGCAACAGAAGTGACACTGAGAAGTCCCACACTGTTCCCACTTCTCAACACTGCCCTCTATTTTGACCTCTAATGAATAACTTAACTTTGATGGTTTTAAAGCCTTATAAATAAAATAATATGGTATACATTATTTTGTGTCTATAGCCTCTTGTTATATTTGTGACCTTTATATTGTTACTTGTAATCTTTCGATTCTCATTTCTGTACTGTACTCCACTTTTAAGTACATTATCTTTTTTTTTTTCTATAATTGAGGACATATGAATGTGGGAAGGGGGGTCACTCTTTAGTCTATAATAAGATATCAGGAAAAAATCCAATCTTCTATGAGAGGTTGTACTGTGCTTACTTCTCCCTGCCCTGCAAAAGCACTCCAGGCTACCGAGTTGCATAAAGCAAAAACAAAAACAAAAAAAAACAACCAACAGGGACATGAGACAGTCTGCTTTTTAAAATATTGAAATAAAAAGCTTATTTAACATGTATAAACTAATTGAATATTTTTCCTTTCCAAAAATAAAATTTAAAGATAAGTTCCAGCCAAGGATCGAAAGGGAAATTATAGTTAAAATTCATAGACACAGAGACACACATGCTCTTAAGAAGACAAAAGAACTAAAAACAAGTAACTATTCAAAAGATGATGTCACATCAGAATATGTGATAATCCCCAAAGTGTTAAAAACAAAAATAGTGGGACACATGTCTAAGACTTTGAATGGAATTCCATAAAAATTCTTCTTTAAAATAAATTAGTGCAACTGAAGACATGCATAGATGTTGAAGTCCTAATCTCCAATGTTACTGATCAGAAGGTTAAATGGATTCACAAGGGTGGGCCCCTTAACCCAAGATGATGGGTGTCCTTATAAAAAAGAGACACCAAAGACACGTGCACAGAAAAAGGGCCTGAGGACACAGCAAGAAGCTAACCAGGGGGAGAGGTCTCAAAAGAAGCCAGACCTCCTAACATCTTAATCTTAGACTTCTATTAGAGTCTGTAAACAAGTCAGGATGGCGCCTGGCATTTTGCCAGAGGGAGTGGTTTGTGAAGTAACAAAAGTGAGCCATTAAGTGTGGAGAGTCCTTATTGGTTGACTGCTGTATCTAGTTTATGTTAATTAAGATAAGCTGTGTGGAATGTATAAATATGACTCCGGTCCTACAATAAAAGGCTCCCTCTTCTGCTGTATCAATCTACACAAGTTGTTCGTCAACCCCCCCCCCCCCCCCCCCCCCCCCCCCGTTAGTTTGCTGCAGCTGGACTGCAGCAGACTTCTGTCCTTGAGACTGTGAGGTCAGTTTCTTCTACTTATGGCAGGGAGTCTGGAGTTTTTTTATGCCCTCCTGTGACTTTTGATTTCAGGGTACAACTTAACATTAAAACTTATATATCAAAATTTTCTGGGATGTATTTTCTCTTTTAATCTATAGATAGTTATTTTATTTTCAAAAAGTTGTCTTTTCTTTGAATATTTTTGAATATTTTCATCCATATCATTTGTCCTCTTCTTCAATGTAGAAATTATATATGAGTTGAATTCCAGCTTCCATAGTTATTTGATCTCATTACTTCTCAAGTTTTTTCTTCTTACTTCCTGTTAGGTCTCTCTAATTCATTACACATGTGCACTTTGGCACACCTGTCCCTCTTGCATCGTAAGATCTGCATTTGGGCTAGAGTATGGAGACCCCATTGAACTTGAGCCTAAAGCAGATGCTTCAAATACTGCAAACCAGCTTTGTCATCTAGAAGTAATGCTCTAAGAAAGAATTCTGTGCATATAGCCCTCAAGAAATCTGTGAATGGAGGCAATTCTAGTTTTCTAACCAGATACCAATAGGGCCCAATCTCACTATTACTTTATGTCCAATAGGCTGGTTATAGATAACTCTGAAAAACAGTATAACATATATTAGAAATGCATTATGTCAATGGTTAATGCCAATGACTTCTGCTTCATCAACATTTGTCTGAATCATTCATTTCCCTGATTTAAAAATGCAAATTAGATATTTAACTGAAACATGCATTTCTTCCATAAGAGAATTCTTCTATTATAAACACATTTAATATTTCTCTTTGCTTATCTTTAATACAGACTACACTAAAATCATTTTCATTATCTCTTTGAGCTGATCTAAATTTTGAAAATTAACTCATACAATTAATTATGGAATTTAATACTCATTTTTCTATATTTAAAGATTAAATTAATAGAAATCATTATTATTTCCCTTTCCCTAATGGTGAACACACTTTTCTGTTACATATCCTTCAACTGATATGGGTTGAAAGTCTTCCCATGCTTTTGCAAGTGTCTTAGCTCGGCTTTGTCCAGAAACAGATAATGAGACAAGTATTTAAGTAAAAGAAATTTGTTTGGCAAATAATGCAAAAACAACAACAAAAATAAAACATTGATTAGAGAATAGGAAAGCATGTCAGCAATAGAAGAAAGAAGATAAAGGTGAATTATGGCATTTGCAGGTAAATGGATGGAGCTAGAGACTATCATATCAAGTAAAATAAGCCAATCCCAAATAACTAAAGACCAAATGTTTTCTCTGATATGCAGATGCTAACATACAATAAGGGGTGGGGAGAGGAAAGAATAGAGTTTCATTGGGTTAGACAAAGGGGAATGAAAGGAAGGGAGGCAGAATGGGAATAAGAAAGACAGTAGACTGAATCGGACATCTCTTTCCTGTGTTCATAAATGAATATATGACCTGTGTGACTCCACATCATGTACAACCACAAGAATGGGAAGTTACACTCCATGGATGTATGATGTGTCTAAAGACATTCTACCCATGAAGATCAAATTAAAAGAAGTTGATGCCTAGTGATGTTTCAAAAACAAAATAGTCTTTGAATTAATAGGAAAGTTAACTCTTCCACTGTTATTCTGAACATGTATCATGTCCACAGATCCTTATCCTCCTCGCTGAGCTTTGGAAACCCATCACCTTGTGGCCATGGTGATGCTCTTCATAGCTTCCTCTGCCCTATTAAGGAGAATCCAGGCTCCAGGTCCCTTTTGCAAGCAGTAGGATGTTGTAGGGCCAGGAAGGAAGTAGGACCAGCATTAGGTGTCTTGGTCCTTATCTCTAAGTGACTTACAGGGACTCCTCCTTCTCTTCTGTCAAGTGACACTTTCCAGTGGGTGACATTGCAGTGACCTCTCTTGGGGAATTAATATATGGCTGCATGGACAGAGACCCTGCCACAGTCCTCCACCTGTGCCACAGCTGTCCACGTAAGGGTCTGCACCTGTCTCCAGGCTGGGTGGGGGATGGCCAATTTCACATGTTCTCCCTTGCTGGGGGCCATTTTATTAAATAAATATTACATTAATATTAACAAAAATAAAGAATATTCTATTATGAAGTAATATACATATTTTATTTTGCAATTTGTAAAGTTTATAGTGTTAGCCATGCATCACCACTATCCTATTAAAAAGACAAATAAACCTCACATTTCCACGCCGCTAGTGGTACATCTTTCCTGTGCTTTGAAGAAGAGGCACCACATTACTTTTGCACTGGTATCTGCAAAGTATGAGTGAGAACTTAATGAAATTCATAGCAAAAGAGAAAAGAAGGAAAGAAGACAGAGAGACATTAATATTAATACCGAATACAATTGTAAAAGTTCCTATTATAAATAAAAATGTTTTGTGACACATATCTGAAACAAAATTAATTGCAATGTCAGAGTTAATTAATACTTATAACTTTGTGATCTTTGACAGTCATCCTGTACATATCAAAGGTTCTCTATGTATTTGCCCATTTATATTCTACTGGGCTTTGATTTTGATGCCATTTCCTGACATTTTGCTTAACTTTCCAGAGGTAAGAGCCAAATTATATTGGTCTCAGAAGCAAATGAAACAAAGAATTTACTAACACAGGAAATATGCAGCATGCTCTGTATTCTATTGAGGGCTAAAGAGAGCCTTGTTTGTGCAAGAATGTAGTTGGAAAAAAAAAAGTGAAAGTTAATTGCCTGGTTTTTTTTTTTTTAATGGAAACAGGCTAAGTATAATCAATTATACTTGGACATTTTGTAAAAGTAATACTTTCTGCTGGCATTAATGATAGGTGTACCTCTGGAGAAGGACTGCCAATCAGGAAAACACTGGAAGTAAGCTGGACACACTAAAGGACTGTTGTGGGCTATGGTGTGGATAAATGGGCAGCGTGGGTGTTGATGCTGGAACAGGGCATGGAGTGCGGGGTGGAAGGGTGGTGGGGAGCAAGGCTCACTAAATACTCTAAAATGCCACTGTTTTCCAATGTGCTCTTTCCGATTCTTTGAGAACAGGTAGAGGACGTTCTCTCTTCCTGAGGTACGTGGTCAACAAGCCAGAGTTTGTGAAGCCAGGTCTTCCACTCTTTGTCTTCTGGTGCTTCTGTCCTTGGGGATCCCCTTCCTGCACATCTCCCGGTTTCTACATATTTCATATTCTTGTTCTTCTGCCCAACTGGCTTCCCCTATTCCTTCTGAATCTTCTGAACTTACTGTGGAATTTGGTCTATTTCTTCTTACATGTGTTGAATCCCAAATGTCTTCAGGTTAAAAATCATCATCGTCTCAACTCTGGATTCCACAGTACCAAAGATGATAAATGAGAAGCTCAAGGCAGAAGAAAGTTGGAGTGATTTCTGATCAAGGATCCTGTTGATATGTGGAAGTGACTAGAAGGGGTCATTGGATGCGTTCAGGCCCCCAAAGACAGAACTTGACTTGAACAGGAGGTTGGTGTGCAAAAGCAGAACCAGCCAGTGAACAGATACCATGCAGGACTGGCCTCTGGTGTGGGTGGTCAGCAGCGGGGTGGGGTGGGGTCAGGTATGGAGCAGTCTTAGAGGAAAGTTGGTTCTAGATGTATTTCTTTTGGCCATTTCTTTGGCTCGTCTTTTACATATCCACAAGAACTTGATACCTGGATAAAACAGATATTCCTGTCTTCAAGACCAAAAACAAGAACAACAACAACAACAAAATGAAATTCAGACCTACTGAATAACTTGTGTCATTTTCCCCTTTATTGTTCCATGTTAAAACGGAGTCTTTTTTTTTTTTCTGCAGAGGTTAATCATTATGCAGATAAATTCTGCACACCCACCTTATAAATAGTGATTTTTCCAATTGCCCCAGGTAGATAATAATTATGCAAAGTGAGAATTCAAGAACCAGGGTTGTACCGATTTGCATATATCCCTAGGGAAGGTGATGTTATGGGTTGAACCATGTCCTCCCAGAAGACATCTGGAAGTCACAAGCCTGGCACTGGTGCAGGAATCTTAATTCAAAAGAGGGTCTTCAGAGACATAATGAAGGTGAGGCCTTACTGAGGTAGAGTGGGTCCTACTGCTGGTGTCCAGGAAAGGAAGAGATGGAGGGGTGATGAGCATGTGAAGATGAGCTAGAGATTAGAATTATATTGGTGCAGATTGAAGGATGTCTGGGGCACCCAGAGTTGGGAGAGTTAAACAGGGATCCTGTCTTTGAGGCTTGGGGGTAGCACAGACCCCTGACATCTTCATTTCTATGTCAGTCTCTAGAAGTGCAAGAGAATAACTTTCTGTTCCTTTGAACCATTCACTTTGTAGCCCTGTGTTAGGGAAGCCCTCCGAAACTAATACAGAGGATGAGACATTCTTTCTTGTAGGTAGCAATAAATGAGCCTGGATCTAGTAACCCTGCTTTTGGGAATCAGAATAAGTTTCCACCTAGCTTCTAAAGTCTGAATTCCCCACCCTTGAATGTATTTATTGTTAGTTATTTGAATTCCCCGCTCTTGAATGTATTTATTATTGGTTATTTTTTATAGACCTGGGTGACATGTATTTTAATTTAGATATGACTCCCCTGTTGATCTTTCTCAGCTGGTGTAAATTGTCAATTACTATTTGTGTTCTAAACATTTCATGGAAGGATCTCTAACTAAAATCTAATGCAGGAAAGAATTAAAGAGTAGTGACCTTTGGGCTGGGGATGTGGCTCAAGCAGTAGCACGCTCGCCTGGCATGCATGCGGCCCAGGTTCGATCCTCAGCACCACATACAAACAAAGATGTTGTGTCTGCCGAAAACTAAAAAATAAATATTAAAAAATTCTCTCTCTCTCTCTCTCTCTCTCTCTCTCTCTCTCTCTCTTTAAAAAAATTCTCTCTCTCTTTAAAAAAAAATTCTCTCTCTTTAAAAAAAAAAAGAGTAGTGACGCACAATTCAAATTAGTTTAGTTTAATTCAACTTTGAACCTGTTTGTAGAATTTCAAGCATCTATATCTATCTTGGCTTTAGCAAAATAAATATTAAAATATCTATAAGATCAAAAATACTAATGATGGAGTAATAGACTTTTATTAAAAAAAAAAGAAATTCTTACCATGCCTGGTTCAGATGCTCAAAGATTAAAAAACTAAAACTTTTATAAAAATAATATGGTTAAAATAAGGATAGCTTGAATCCTCGCCCGGCCATCACCCGCCCCGCCCAAATAAGAGAAACAGAGAGGGAAAGAGAACCAACGTTTCAGTGGTTTGTATAGAGATGCAATGTGTACTCCAAGTATTCCACTCCATGCTTAAGAAAACCAGATGCCTTGGGTGATGAACATGAGATACAAATGGAATCGCTATTGGGATTAGAGAGATGTTCAGGCATAGCTCAAACCTCTAAGATTTTCATATTCCTCTCCAATTTTTCACCAGAGGAGAGAAGTATGTTATGAAAAGATATAATAAAAATGACAAAATAATAATAAAAAGTATGGGAAACAGAGGAACATATTAAATCACACTCTGGGGATGGAACCAGAAAAGAAGAAAATAATACACTATAGGAAACTTTGCAAGACAAATAACCTTAAATGAACAAACTTCATACTTACATAAGATGAAGGTAGAGTTTAAAGAATCTTGATAGAAATACCCACCAACACGAAAATGTGAACATTATGTATGCACATTCTGATTGGAATATGTAAAAAAGTACTTATCACATAATAATATGTTTAATATTTTTAAAATTGCTAATATAATACAGTTTAATGCTATTGTAAACCAATTGGTATAATTTGCCACATTTATTTATGTCTTAGCAAAATAAGTATCAATTATGGTCATTAGGTTTATTTAAAAAACTGCCACAATTTAAAAACATAAGCTGAAGTTATTACATGAAATTATATAACATTTGTTATTGATTTCACAATAGTTCAGGGGGGCAAGGGAGAAATAGATTGTTATATAGCTGAAACAAAGTTGAAATTAACTTGTATGTAAAAATAAAATCAAGGGCTAGGGTTGTGGCTCAGTGGTAAAGTGCTTGCCTAGCACGTTTGAAGGCCTGGGTTTGATCCTCTGCACCACATAAAAATAAATAAATATAGCGTGTCCAACTACAACTAAAAAACATAAGTATTAAAAAAATAAAATAAAGTAAAATAAAATCTAAAGGAGCTGTATGAAATGGAGTGTGGAGCAGGAAGCAGGACCCATGCACAAGCCAGGGGCTGACCAGGACCTCACTTGGGTCATCTCCAAACTTGTTACGGGCACCTGCAATAACTGTAATAATTGGATAGTTCCTTCATACCCAGAGGTTCAAAAATGCACATTAAGATAGTATCAGACTCTTGCATTATGAACATTTCTGTCCATTTACACATTTTTCCTTTATCTTCTTGGTCACTTGACCCCTTTTGCTTTTCCAATATTTAATGGCCTCTATGGGCTCCTGTGTTTCCCACCTCCCTCAGAACACTGAGGTTTGGAGAATTGAAGTAACCAACCCAATGACTTAATTAATTACAGAAAGTAGAATTACAGAAGTAGAATTCAAACTATATTTTAAAATATGGTTATTGATTCAAGTTTAATGAACATAAAGAAAAGTATATCCTTTACAAGACTCCCAAAGCACAAGAAGTAAAATCAAGAATCAATAAATGGATGAATTCAAACTAAAAAGCTTCTTCTTAGCAAAGGAAACAATAAATAACATGAAGAGAGAGCCTACAGAATGGGAGAAAATCTTTACCACACACACCTCAGACAAAGCATTAATCTCCAGCATATATAAAGAACTCAAAAAACATAACACCCCCAAAGACAAATAAACCAATCAATAAACGGGCAAAGAAACTGAATAGAAATTTCACAGAAGAAGAAATACAATTCATCAACAAATATATTCAAAAAATGTCCAACATCTGTAGCAACCAGAGAACTTCAAATTAAAACTGCACTGAGATTCCATCTCACTCCATGAAGAATGGCAATTATCAAGAATACAAGCAACAGGGGCTGGGGATGTGGCTTGCCTGGCATGCGTGCGGCCTGGGTTCAATCCTTAGCACCACATACAAACAAAGATGTGGTGTCCGCCAAAAACTAAAAAATAAATATTAAAAAATTCTCGCGCTCTCTCTCTTAAAAAAAAAAAGAATACAAGCAACAATAAATATTGATGAGGATTTAGGGGAAAAGGTACACTCGTACATTGCTGGTGGGACTGCAAATTGTTGTAACCACTCTGGAAAGCAGTCTGGAGATTCCCCAGAAAACTTGGAATGGAACCACTGTTTCACACAACCAATTAGAACAAGTAAATTATTTGTTTTAATGTATTACTCAATAAAATCTCCCCAAATTGACACATCTGTTTATATAGAACATTACTTGTACTGAAAATTTCTCATGTTTAAGTTTAACCATCACCCAAAACTTATAGTGACTAAGGCTGCCTCTCTTATCTAGGTAAAAGAAATATCCCACCAAACTAATTAAATAGAAAGGAAGACTGGATTCAAGACTATTGCCACAGGGCAGAGAGAGATTTGAACTTATCTTCATTGAAACAAAAGGTGGGGGGAATTTCCAGCACTCCTATGGCAGGAAAGGACAGGAAGCTGATGAGAAGAAGGCAGTCACTGCTAGATGAGATCATCTGGGCTCCCTAATTGGCACTTATTGAAGTGAGGCTCCTGTGCTCTCATAGGATGATGGGGCACTATCTTTCTTGGGGACATTTCAAAGGGATGGCTCTCAGATCCTTGTAAAAGACCTGAGATGCAAACATCAATGCATTGGGTTCTAGAATATGTACAAGTCAAAGGACAGTGAGAGAAAAATGAAAATGGCAAGTGTTCTAATGTAAACGTTCCAAGGGAGGCCAGCGGATTGTCATTTGGAAGAAATTGCTTGGGCATTTCTACATGCAAAGAATATTCTGGTTCTTTAAAGGGCTGGAATCCAGACCCTGGTAATAAGGATGATAGGAGATTTGTAGGGCATGGACTTTTCAGTGAGGTTAAGGGAATAGTGTTTGCCTGATGGTGTTTAGAGAATAAACTGTGCAAATGGCTATGATAGAGCACAGATGCTTGGGAGGTGATAACACCCAACAGGAAGAGGAATTTTTCAGAGTATTAAGGGTTAGTATAACGAGGTAGAATGGCCTGAATCTAGACCATTAAGCTGGACATTAGGAAAGTATTTCTAAATGTAGGGTTGATGAGATTTGGGTATAATTTGCTCAGAAAAGGTCGCTAGGGTGCCATCTCTAGGAATACTCAGGAGTGAACAAGATGATATCCATACTGCCATTTAAGGCCACAGTGACAAGGTCAAACCCACAGTAATAGAGAAGAGCAGACTCCATGACCTTGAATGTGTTTTCCACCCTCATGATAAGATTCACCTGAATTTACAAAACAACAGAACAGAGCATTATAATTTGTAATATTTAGTCTCAAGCAAGGATTCACACAACAAAAATGTGTTTCTCTGTTTTCTTTTAAGTAGCTTTTAGAGGGTAGATGTTGGCATCAGTGAAGAGAATGAAATCCATGCCCATTTTACATGATAAGGAACTAATTTGCAGCCAATGTGCTTATATTAACAAATTGTTATTTGGTTAGAAAATAGCCTGAGTGGTACTTTATCTCCTTAATGGCCCTATTTAACAACTCATTTTAGATGTTTTTGCTTAATTTTCATGCTAATTTTAAGCTATTTCCATTCTTTTCCGTTTTAACAGTATTTTAAATTTAACAATATATTGATGTTTCAATTCTGTTTTATTTGATTTAGTTTATTTTATTCAAAATGGTTTGATTGGCACTTGATAGTTTAGTAAATGATGCAAAAGATACTGAATACAATTTCTGCAATACAGGATTGGATTTCTATATTCAGTGAATGTCAGGGCAGGCCTTTTGTATTGAAGGGCAGAGTGTGAATTCTCTATAGTAATTTTGAATATCTCAAAGTATTAATACAATATTGCACTATTATTATATTATTGTATTATTATATACATTATAATATATAATGTATTATTACATATATTCTTTCAAATAGGGGAGAATCTGTAAATAAGGATCATTGCAGACTTTTGTCAGGAACATTGATGCACCTTGTTCCCTAACCTCTAGCTCTTTCCTGATGTCATAGAATTAGCCATTTAACAGGCATCAAGGTATTTCCTTGTCTGCCAGGAACAGTCCTAGATATTGGCCCATAGAAGCAGTCAGCAAGAACAATAATATCCATGCCTTTATTCAGATCTAATCCCAGTCAGAGAGACAGAGGAAAAACTGATAACTAAATATATATCACAATATTAAGAATTGATAAAGATCCCCATTGAAAAAACTAAGGAAAGTGAATGACTGGGTGACAGAAACTTAACTAGGTGGGGAAGGCTCTCTGAGAAAAAGTGATCTTTGGACTGATTCACTGGATAAGAATACAGACCTCAAAGATCCTGCAAAATGCACTTAAATGCCAGTTTTCTTTATGTGCAAGTCTTAACTTTAAGTTTTGCCAAGAAACAAGTCAAACTGTTCTAATCGGTAATGTTTAAAACTGACACCAATCATTTCACAAATACTGCATAAATTCCACCTGTCTACTATGTTAAAAGCACTGCTTGAAGTCTTTATTTATAAAGTTTCTCTCAAGACCAGAGAATTCTGGCTTTGTGTGTGGATTTATTTCTATGTAATGTGAATAGGTTTTAATTTGAACTTAATAAATGTCTACCTTATGAGAAACACCATGGCTATTGCTCATTAATGACAAAATGCTGCTTAATTTCAATGGCCATTTGAGGAAAGTTTTCAGTATGTTTTGCTTTTCTACTAATGTCTTCTAGAGAACTTCAGACATTAGTAGAATTTACCATTTATCGCCTCATCTCATATCCAGATTAGTCCAATTCCCTTCTGACTAGCACTTTAGACATTTCAATTGTAAGTCTTTAGTTAAGACAGAATTTTTTAAAATGTTCATTTTTTTATTACTTCTCTGAGCACTGGCTTTATGATTAGTTCGCTTAAGGAACTGATCTGCTTTTGAGTTTAAATTGGGTGAATTTTGTAGGATCAAAGATCTGCTAGATTGAGGTACCTTTTCAGAGGTTGCATGCAGAAAAGATGGCATGTATATGGTGGTGTGGTCTGAACGAGTCTACCCAAATTTCTGTGTTGGAAACTCAATCCCCAAAGCATCAGCCTTAGGAGGTGGGACTTTTGGGGTGGTAGTTATGTCATGAGTGTTCTGTCCTCATAGATGGATTAATGCTGCAATAAAAATGACTGACAAGAGTGGACTCTCTTTGCTTTTCCACTACGTAAGGACACAACATTCATCTACTTCTTACTCTTGTTTTTTCCACCAGGTGAGGATGCAGTAAGAAGGCCCACACCAGATGAGCGTAACTTGATCTTGGAATTCCCAGCCTTCAGATGTGAGGGAGAATAAATTTCTATTTTATGATTTATCCAATCTGTGTTATTTTCTGTTATAACAATTCAAAGTAGACTATGACATACAGTTACCAGGCAGGAGAGTTAAACATTTTATAGTAGGAAAACAAGCCAGGAAGGAAAACCAAAGACCTTAGGGTAAGGTGACCAAGATTTAGTTCCAGCTTGGTCACCTACTAAACACAATAAGTTAGTTAGCCTTGTCAACTCTAAGAGATTTAATTACTCCTTTGAATAATAGATTCTAGTCCCTCCTCTTCCTCCTCTTCGTATTCCTCCTCTTTGTTTTCTCCTTCTCCTTCTCTTCCTTCTCCTTCTTCTTCTTTATAGAATGGCTATCATAGTGGTTAAGAATCATAAACCTTGGGATGAGCATAGGTCCACTTTCAAATCCTAGCTCTGCCACTTAGTGGTTTTGTGTCCTTGATAAATCTGAGTCTCAGATGCCTCACCTGTGAAATGGATCACTGTAGTAATAAACTTAAAGGTTAGTGGCGTTAAACTTTTCATTATTCTCTTTTGTAGCTCAGAAATTCAAGCAGGGGCCAATAGAGAGAGGGCTCTTCTTTCAGTCATGATGACTAACTAGGGCCATGGCTGCCGGGGCTTGAACAGCTAGGATGGTGTGACTGGGATTATAACAAAGACCTTTGGTCCTTGCTATTCAATGTTTCCTTCGCTCCTCTCAGATTTCACGTTCTGGGTGTGAACCCAAGATGGCTTCTTCATGGGTCTTTCTGTTCCAGTAAAGATGGGTAGAATCATGGGGGCTGAACCACCATCTCCATGTTTCTTCTTTGCATAGTTTGTGTGGATTCCTCCCAGATGGCAGTCTCAACGAGGCAGTAGGGTTTGTCATTGGGGACTGACTTGTTCTGAGGGAACCTTCCGTGAGCACCAGTGAGAGCTGCAGAGTTCTTACGACTTAGCTCAGGAAGTTCCAGAATGTCTCTTCCACGACACTGTCTCTCAAGCAAGTCATCTGGGCCATCTCCAGTTCAAGGTGAGGAGAGAGTAGACTCTTTCTCTCATGACGGACCATGAGCCCACATGGAAGGGAGGATTTCACAGTGGCCACATCAGTTTCCACATTCTTCATGAAGATATTTGGAGTTTTGACACAGTTGTCCTCTATAAATTGTGCCTCACTCAATAAAATTTGGCTGAATCACTGTTTGAAAAGATATGTTTTAAAGAATGTGCTACTTGTAGGAAGGCAGGTAGCCATTATTATTTGTGGAAAAAATGCAGTTTTTTTTCTCTTTTCCTTAATTCAATAAAATAATAATTTTAGTATTTAAATCTTATCTCATGCACATAGTAACTATTTTCTTATGTTTAAATCAAAAGGGCAGTGATCCTTACAGATATTCTTCTTATCTGAGGTGTCTAAAGCCTGGAAAAAAAGGAAGAATTTCCCACAAGCTTGGCAAATTGTAACAATTATGCCACTAACCTCTAAGATCATTCTACAGTGATACATAACCATAATATAGGAGTTATTATTAGGTCCATTTCACAGGTGAGGCATCTGAGACTCAGGTTAGTTCATTTTATCAAGGACACAAAACCAGTAATTGGTAGAGCTAGGATTTGAAAGTAGACCTATGCTTGTTCCAAAGTTTCAGTACTACTTTTGATTTTTAATGATTATCCTAAAACTGGAAATATAGTAAACACTTGACACATTATTCTTTTTCCTCTCCAGTCCTATGATGTTTCTCATTAATTATGATATGCTTTGGTGCTAAGGCAGAGGCAGAGAATCCTCTGAATCCTCAGAGAATCCTTCCCAACAGTATTTCAGGCATCCATTATAAATTGACGCGAAAGTTGCTGCCTATCCATGTACCAATAAAGAACCCTCATAAGTGGGATGAGTGTTCAATAAAAGAGGCTCCAGAGACTGCCTGTCCCTCTACCACATAAGCACACAGCAATAAGTTTCCGACTATGAGCCGGAAAGTGGACCTTCATTGGACACAGAATCTGCCTTTAGTTTGGACTTCTCAGGCTCTAAACTGTGAGAAATAAATTTCTGTTGTTTATAAGTTCCCTGGTGTCCAATATTTTATTATAACTTCCTGAATGGACGAAGAAAATTGCTACTGAGAAGTGAGGGCACTATTATAAAACTGCGGAAGTGGTTTTGGACCTGGAAAATGGAAGAGGCCTGAAGTACATGCTGGGAAAAAGCTTGTATTTCAATTAATGAAACCTAAAGGGCATTTTTGTAAGGGTTCAGGAGAGAAGAGCTATAGAGAGAGTCTCTTTCTCAGAGAATACCTCCATGATCATGTACAGAGGTTGGTAGAAATATGGATGGTAAGAATCCTCCTGATGAGGTTTCAGACAGAAATGAGAAACATGTTATTGAACAATGGCGATTTTTCTTATTATGTGAAAAGAGCTTCGTTCAATTATGTTTGTGTTCCAGTGTTTTGTGGAAGATAGGACTTGTGAGCAATGAAATTGGAGGTTTAAAGATGAGAAAATCTCTAAGCAAAATATTCAAGGTATAGTCTGGCTTCTCTTGATTGTTTATAGTAAAACCTGAAATATGAGACATGGTTTGAAGGTGAAATTTTTTAATCAAAAGGGAAGCAGAAATTAAATATTTGGATAATTCTCAGCCATCCAAAGGCAAGCCAGGAGCTATGGTTCATCACAATGGATAGATGACCCTGAATCCAATGCAGAGGTACTACTTCCATCGCAGACCCAGAGATCAAAAGTCCCAGTGTGCAGAGAACCGCTACAGACAGCACCTACTAGGACAATGACTGGTGAAGCTATGGAAGTGGAAATTACTGCCTCTACCACATAAGCTTCATAAGTCTCTGGAGCCTCTTTTATTGAACACTCATCCCACTTATGAGGGTTCTTTATTGGTTCATGGATAGGCAGCAACTTTCATGTCCATTTATAATGGATGCCTGCCACTGAAATCCCTGACCTAGAGCCACTGATGCAACTCCAGCCTAGGAGAGCTGTGCCCCCAGGGTGTGCTGTGGGAAGCCGTTCTCCAACGTGACTGAGATACCTCCCAGATTGGGTGTGAGGTGCTCTGACCAGCTGCATCAGAGCTTTCCCCACCCTTTCCAGGTGTGAGGGCTTATCGTGTGGGGGTGTGGCTGACCATTGACCTGGAAACCAATCACTGACCCTGACTTTGGAATGCTGTCTCCCTCGACCTTCATTGGATGGAATTTTCCCTTGAATTTTTTGTTCCCCAGTAAAAGCCCACTCTCTGGCGTGCTTCTTCCTCTCTCCTGCTGGCCTCTTGTGTAAACCTTGCTACCGCCAGGTGCTCCAGGCAGGAGCCGGGAGAAGCTATCTATGACCTGGGCAAGAAAAAAGGTAAATTGCGTTTTATGTGTCTTTAATCTGATCTCACTAGTTAACTTCTATGTTTTGAACCTCTAGTATGAAGCTAGCATGCTGGTCGCGTAGCAGAGTGTGCAGCTTCCCAAAGCTATGTGGCTGGGACCACTGCTGCAGCAGTTTCCAGAAGGTAAGACACAGCCCCAGTGTGTCTAGAAGGTGGAATCCCCCACTGCAGTGCATAGGGAAGGCAGGACCATACACCCAGGGAGGCTGAAGGACAGATCACATCAAAGGGAATCACATTTTTGTGGGGGCAAGGTACCAGGGAATGAACTCAGGGGCACTTAGCCACTGAGACACATCCCCAGCCCTATTCTGTATTTTATTTAGAGTCAGGGTCTCACTGAGTTGCTTAGAGCCTTGCTGTTGCTGAGGCTGGTTTGGAACTCACAATCCTCCTGGCCCAGCCTCCTGAGCCACTGGGATTACATGCTTTCTCCACTCCATTAGAACGAGAATGTGTCTCTTGTGCCTGCCCCATTATATATTTCAAAGGCATGTAACTTGTTTGACTTCTTACGCTGGAAGGTAAAGGGGAATTTGCCTCTTGATGCTTCACATCTCGAGTCTCTCATATCTGACTTAGGTGATATTTAGATGAGACTTTAGATTTTAGGCTTTTGAGTCATATTGGATTGAGTTAAGACTTTGGAGGATGTTTGCATGAAATAAATATGTTTCACAAGTGAGAAGTACCTGAGTTTGGAGGGGCCACGTGTGGAATGCTGTGGTCTCTGCTAAACTCTGCTAACATCTCTGCTAACATCTCTCCTATGTTGAAATCCTAACACCTGAGGTGATGGCATTAGGAGGTGAAGGCTCTGGGAGGCGATTCAAGGAGCAAGAGTCTCATGAATGTGATCAGTGTCCTTCTAAAAGAGGCCCAAGTGAGAGAGACCCTTTGCTCCTTCCACCAGGTGAGGACACAGCAATAAGTTGCTCTCTCTAAGCCAGCAAGTGGGCCCTCCCCTTGATCTTGGACTTCCCAGCTCCTAGGACCATCTGTTGTTTAGAAGGCATGGTATTTTGCTTTGACAGCCTGGATGGATTAAAACAATATAATGTGTTGGTGATGGGCAAATTTGAATCCATGGAAGATATTTTGAATAAGTAGGGAGGGTGGTGAATAAAAGAACACTAACTAGATGTGTAAAGGGGAAGGAAATTTAAAACACCACAGACAAAACTTGCAAAATGTAGGTCCTTTCCTTGTTTGCTCATTTAGCATATAATTACCCAAGGTCAAGAGTCCAGCTTGATGAAATAGAAAATAGGGAATGTCTGGAAAAGCAGAATCAACAGGCTGTGGGCACACGTGCACACACACGCATACAAATGTGTGCACACACATGCACCGAGAGGGAGAAAGTTATTTTAAGGAATCAACTCACACAATTGCAGAGGCTTGGCAACTCCCGAGTGTGCCCTTGGCACGTGGGTAGACTTGGGACTGAGAAGCGCTGCACTTGCTGGTCCAGTCTTTGGGCAGTCTGCCAACAGAGCTCCTTCAAGCAGGGGGTGTGGGTCAGTCTGCTTCTACTAAGGCTGTAATTGAATGAGGCCCACACACATTGTGCAGGGTGCTGGGATCTACTCAAAGACTGCTAATTTAAATGGTAATAGCATCCAAACACCCTCCCAGAAGCATCCAGAATAACATTTAACCAAACATCTGGGGTCCATGGCTCAACCCAGTTGACATAAAATTCACCCTCACAGAGAGATATAGAGAGTTTTAAAGGGAGAAATGATGAAAAAAGTATTTTATGAAGATTCTTAGGGAAATATTTTGCATGTTGGTTTAAAGAAGGGAGTAGTTGAAATGTCAGAACAATGAAGAAGGGTTGGCTAGACATTCTCCAGGCAGGAGCTGAGGAGACATGGCTGAGAAGACCAGAGGTGACCTCAGCCACTGACACATCACCCACCCCAAGAGTCACTTTTTAATTCATGAAGACCTTAATTGCAGCATTCTGAAAATTGCTCAAATCAGGCAGATTCAGCTCTGTTATCAATATTCTGTTTGTAGCCATGTTTGAAATACTTCCTTACATTTCAGGAGTTTGGGGCACTTCATCTAAAAATGGGGGCATTAAGGCCAATAACAAAATGTCTTGAAGATCAATGGAATAATAATGTATTTAAATATTTAAAATTGCACAGTCCAGTTCAGGAGACTACTACAGCAACCTATTCGTTTAATTCAATAAATCCAGTTATATAAGCTCTAAAAATGCAGAAGAAAGAAAGAAAGAGTTGGCATTTTCTCTGGTTGAAATTAAATCTTTACGTCCCCTATCCTAGGAAGGTAGGTCACAGTAAAATACAAAGAGAAACAGGAGATAACTCTTGATCTTTGACCTCACATGCACCTAAATCCTGGAGGCTTATGGGTGGCATAGCTGCTTTTCAATGGGAATTTTGACTCAATCAGATTTCTCTCTTACTTGCTAATTTTAGAATCCAGTTCCTTTTTAAATTTAACTCCACAGTAAATATGTTGTAGAGGTTCAGTGTCATGTGTTTTATAGTGCATCCACGCAGGGAAAAGCCAAATCCCGCTGCAGCCGATGTCAACATGGTCTCTGGCCAGGCCTGCATTGGACAATGAGCTCATTGGCTTCCAGCATCTCCAGATGTTGTTGCTGAAGATGTGACCTCAGCTTGTATTTTTGTAGCAGCTAATTGGAGAGGAGCCACCTTGCAGATGATCACAGGCATATTTGCACCCCCTCAGCAATAACATATCTGCAACATCCTGCTAGTTCTTTTGGCACAGAGGCTGTGATCATTAGGTGACTCACTATATGGAATTGAACTGGGAAGATTTTTTTTTTCAAAGGTGAATAAATATCTAACATTTGCCAAACAATTCTTTATGATTAGAATGAAACAGTCCCTGTCTGGGCAGAGATGTGGCTACATCCTTTGCTACAGTCATTTTTTTCTCTTTATATTTTATCGTGTCCTATACACAGATAATATATGTATCTCTTGATTTGCTTTGTTAGAGACTGTAAATGAAACTTCACAAAACCATCTTCAAAATCATGTAGTGAAACAAGAGTTGGTAACATTTTTTTTCCTTATCATCATTGTTGCTTTCTGTTGAATAAATGTACATTTCTTGCTGACTGCAAAAAATAACATTAAAAAGCTGTTCCCAGCTAAAAGGTTTCAACACACAGAATTATATCACCCGCTTTATTCCACCCCCTCCCCAGCAGAGACGGACGTGGTTATAATAGCCAAATCAAAGAACATTTGTTTGAATGATCTGTAATCAGCACTGCTGCTGTCCATGGAAGTTGAGAACAGTCCTACAATCATAAAACCTTGTACCTGGGAGACTGCATGTCTCACTCTCAGTGTTGGCACAATTATTATGATGCTAATAATTTCTTAAAATAATGGAAAAATATGAGATCACTAAGTCTTTCAACAGTGAATGCAATATGATGATTAAAATATTCTGCATGCAGAATAACAAATCCAAATTCAAATGGTAGAGGAAAACCAAACAAAAACCTTGGAAAATTCAGTAGTGGGCTGAAAAAAAAAACACCAGGATTAGGAAGACAGAAGTGTGCAGAAATGAGTTACTTGGTTTTCCACACAATTTCTTGATTGAAAAATCCAAAGAATGCCTCTGATTTATCTCATTTTTACCACATGGCTTGGATTCTCCTTTGAAAATATGGGAAGAACTTTACAAATCAAAATATTTCTAATTGTGCTCAATCTGCTCAGATGGAGAAAACATTTAACTTGAGATGTCAGGCCACTGGTCTTTTCATTTTTCACTGTACCAGACCCTGTGCTGATGTAAGCTCTTCAAGAAAAATAATATTTACATCGAACTTCAGAATTTGTAAAACACTTTCCCCCTAAATTCTCATTTTATCTTTACAACAATCCTGCAAGGTAATCAGGAGGCAGGCAGAGCCGTTACATTCCAAGGGATAATATATAATTGATTTATCATCATAAACTCTTTTTCTCTGCCAACTTGGTTGCTTGGAGCCATTCTTTTTCCTAAAAGATTCTGACTTTTCTGGAGATGAACATTTATCCTCTCAGGACAGTTTCCCCTTAGGTTACTTCTTGGTGTGCAGTACCATTGATATACACATTTCTCTTAAAATATAATAAAAGAAAAAAAAAACCTGTCAGCTAGGTTTCCAGGAAGAGTGAAATAGCACAAGAACAAGAAATACGGAGGGTGTGTAGTTGGTGAGAAGTGGGGTATGTTTCCGTGGAAGAAATTCTCTAAATTAACAACTAGCTTTCAGGTATGGTTGCATTGATTTAGGAAGAAAAGGGAGAGAAGAACTCAGTATCGTCAGTTATTCACAAAATGTCTTTTTTCTGAATGTGTTTCTTTTTTACAATTAAAGTGAATTTTGCTCTAAGAAAGTCAGCAGTAGTTGAACATTAGAATAAGAGGTATGTACTATACAGATTTTCTTTTTTTTTTAAATGAAGTCAGAATGCTGACCACAATACTTCTTATACTAGCAAAAGAAAAAGAAAATAAGGTTAACTGTTACATTTCATCAAGATTATTGTAGGTGGAAATGAACAGTCTGGATTTCAGTTTGGTTTAGGTAAGAAAAGTTGTTTATATTCAGTCTCAAGAGTCAGCTAAATTTGGTTTTCTTTACCTCCAATTCCATTAAGAATCTGGAAACGTAGAAATACATCTTTGTATAATCACACACATACCTGAATTTAAATTAATTACAAAAGTGAGGTAAAATCTTATAAATCTTCAAAGTCAGAATGAAAAGTTGGAGAATATTATCAGCTTTATTCAAAACGTCATCCATAGTTATGGAGAAAAAAAAGAATGATTTAGACACAAATAGTTCATACTGTTTTCGAAATTTAAATGATACCTTTATTAAAAATAATTTTGCATGTTTCAGAGCATATTAAGGAAGGCTAGAATATCAAAATATAGTGAAGAAAGCAAATCATCAATAATCCACTCATACAAATTAAATCTGCTTGCACTTTGTTATGATCCTTTCAAAATTTCTATAACTTTTATGTTTTCAGTGGTCTTATGGAATTCCAAGTTTTAATATTGACAATGTAGTGTTCATGAGTAAAAAGAAATTAGAAACCAAAGAAGCAGAAGTGAGGCCAGAAATAAGGGGGCTTAAAGCCCAGCTAGGTGTTAGGCTATAAATCAAGCAAGGGTTTAAAAGCAGTTAAGGGATGGTGTCATCTGCCTTTCTTCCAGGGGCATCCAGGTGAGAAATAGGGAGCTTTCTCCTCTGAACAGAAAGGGCTAAGTTCAGGTAAAGCTCATGCTAAAGAAAACCACAAAAACTCTTGCCACGTATTAACCAGACATGAAATGGGAGTGTACTACTTTATTACTGAGTCCTCTCAAAAATAAAACCGCAAGCCTATTACATTGTTCCTTTCCTGGTCAATTACTTTACTTTCTATCAAAATATTTGAATTTAGGGTTTTTATCAACTACATAGTGAAAGCACATCATGTATAAAGGCTGACAGTAATCTCCAGTTCCCAGCCTATACCAGCTCTTGAGCAAGTGTTCCAATAGATGTTTTTCTTCTCAGAGATTTCTTTTTCTAAGGTCATAGTCTAGCCATCAGGGTCCTGTGTGTGTGTGTGTGTGGCGGGGTGGAGTTTGGGGATTATACACAAGCAAGCACTGAGGATTGGCTTGAACCCAGCTGAGATACCACCCAGCCCCTCATGTTCTTCCTAGTGTCCATTAGGTTCTGCCATGCTCTGGGAAAACATATCCCTGCTTGCTAACTTGGAATCAGCAGGTGCCCCAGAGAGGAACCTGCCTTCCCTGGGGCTCCACCAGCCTTCTTCCAGCCCCTCGGTCCTATTACAAGTGCACCAGCTTCCCAAAGAATAGGGCCCCCAAAGTGAGTGAAAGTAGTCCACCCTACACCTGATACTTCTACAAGTGTGGTGTTCTGTGTTCACTAGAGGAGAGGGACTGGCCGCATGGACGTGTGAATTTTTCCATCTTTGGTTTCACAACGAGACAGATCATTTACTGATAGAGAGTAGAAAGTCAAATATTGATCTTCTGTGATTACAGGTTAGGGCAAAGGATGGATGAACTGCCACAGAAGAAAGAGCCCCAGGGAATTAGCAGGCCGAAGTGGCTTATTTTGCAATCAGAGGCAATTTACAATGAAGGAAGTCATCGGATTCTATCAGTCACTGGTGGAAGTTTTTTTTTTTTTTTTTTTTTTTTTTTTTAAGCCTGCCATGGAGCCCTTGGGACATGGTTTATACCTGGAACTCTAGAAGGAGATGTTCTAAACTATTCACTAGCAATGCTGTCACTGAGATATAAGCAAAATTAGGATATTACAAACACTAGTGGCACCAATAGAAAAAGAGAACATTACTTTTTAATCAGTAAGGCATCTTTGCTATTAATTTTTAGGTTTTGTTCTGGGGATTGAACACAAGGGTGCGTTGCCGCTGGGCTACATCCCTAGTTCTCTTTTTTATTTGTTTGTTTAATTTTGAGACAGGGTCTCAATAAATTGCTGAGGCTGACCTTGAACTTCCAATTCTCCTGCCTCAGCCTCCCAGCATGCTGGTATTACAGGCATGTACCACTTTCACACTCAGTGCCACTGACGTTTTCAAAACAACCATTTATTGACATATCTGGGAGGAAGATGGATAACTGGATGATGATCTCAGTCTCGAATCTTGCAGGTCATAATTCAGTATTTCTCTTTTACACATTAAAATACTGTTAATGCTATTTGGAAAAGTTACTTATTCATAAAATTTTTTATTCTCTGCTCTCTGAATAAAATGTGTCCCTCTTCCTTATGAATGAATCCTTCACATATACCTTTATTCTGATACCTTCTACATCCTTAAACGCCTTGTTCCATTTATTGTGGTGTTCATTTTTTTCTGTATCATTGTTCTCTTTGAAAGTTTCTTTGTATAAATAGGTCAATTTCTCTTTCCCTAAACAAGATAAATCTTCCCTCCCTTAAGATGTTATTTTTAGTCATATGGCATTTTTCCGAGTCCCCAGTTCTAGACTGAAAGCTTGTCAGTCATTGATTCTTGTGGCTGATGAATATGTTTAGGCTTCAGGACACAATCTCTCCCCTAACGGTCAATGGTGCCCTTTGGTACCAAGTATGTTCTTGGTTTATTTGTGACACTTGGCCCTTTGACTGGTGTGTGCTTCTTTCTTTCTTAGAGTTCCCGTCCCCATACCTCTGAGTTCCCCTGTGTCCCTAATTGGTTGCCTTCCTGTTCCTACACTCAGATTCTTGGATCCAGAGTTGTAGAAAAAACATTGAATCTAGGATGAATATAAGCACAGGCAAGACTTTGTTCGGGGACTTCTGCTCTAGCCAGAAAGGAGACAGAGACCCCAGGAGGACTCAGGCAAAAGACAAAGGGGCAGAGCTTCTTTGACATGTGGGGTGGGCAGGCCTGGGTCTCTAGATGTCAATGCACAAGGTTGTGGGTTTCAGTTGAGCCCTGGTCCTCCCTGTCCTGCCTGCTTGTGGGTCACGTGTCTCATCACCATCCTCTCTGCTTACTCTGCTCACAAGGTAAAGGCAACTCAGGGTTACTTTGGTGACTCTCCTGTATATACGTTTACCTCTCCCCTCCTGGGTCTGCCCTTATCATCTGGAAAAATCTAATACTAATATTTTCAGACGAGGACAATCCTGCTTGCCTGGCTTCCTCTGGCAGCTCTGCTGACCACCCAGCCCCAGTGGCGAAGGATGTCCAGTTCCCATCTCCTGATGTGATATCTCGCTCCTAGCCTCAAAGGCTGCTGAACCTTTAAACTCTGAATTCCTGGGCACTTGGGCATGGCTGCTAGCCTGCAAGATTGAGAGCTGGCCTGGCTATGTTGCCTTGAGGGTTGTTTGTCCTCGACCCGAGGGGTCTAACTTTTCATGGGGCTCCCTGATTGTCATTTCTTTCACTCACTGGCTTCTCCTCTGCCAGTCTACACTTGTAGACTCTGGGTAAATCATGACCTTAACTCTCTTTTATTGACCTTCTTTATCTTCTCTTTCTGGGATTGCCTGGCACAGGAGTTTCACCTTTAGCTATGCAGTGACTGCCAAATCAATATTTTTATTCCATTTTGAATTACACAAACACACACACACAATCACACACACACACACACACACACACACACACCTTGCATTTCCAACTTTTGGCTAAATGTCGTTGTTTAAATTTTTTTGTTTTTCCAGCATGAGTTAGACCACTCTTTCTCTTTCTCTAAACTTCTAACCCATTTGTGTTAATGGCTCCACTATCTTCCCAATTTCCTACAGTTTTATTTTGAGACGGGGGTCTCACTACATTGCTGAGGCTGAACTCGAACTTGTGATCCTCCTGCCTCAGCCTCCAGAGTCCTACTGTTCTTTAGACGCTTAAATCTAACCAATGCTGAATCATAGCAACTTGACCTATTTTTCACCCCCGTCCTTTCCACCTATGTATTAATTTCCTGGATCAGCCTAATATTCTTTCTTACCTGGTCAAAATATTCTATCAACCATTTCATATGTGTTAGGCTATGTTTTGACTTTTTAAATTCCATCCTAAATACCATTGGCAAATCAAATCCTCTTAAATGGGGCTGGATTGCTTCATTTTCCCACTCAAAATTTTTTTTAACTGCCACCTGCTGTCTATTGACTTTGTTAAAAGCCTCTCATTTCCGGTAATTTGCCAACTTACCTCACATCATTTATTCATGAGACCTCTGTGGCACCTACCCATTCCTTTCATTTGTTATACCTGTTCACATCTCTCTCGTGTCTCTTCCTATTAGCCATTCCTTAAGAATAAGGGTCATGATTCCTGAAGCTTTTGATCACTGACAGTATCTAGTATCATGCCTTACACAAAGTTGATATTCAATAAATTCAAGATGTGGTCGAAGAATATTTTGTTATATTTAGAGAGTGAGAGATTGGGTGTGAGAGACTTTAAATGTTAATTGCCTCATTGAATATCATGATACAATTTTGACAAAATAAAAACAGATGTATTTTCTTATACCTCACTGGTTGTCATCCTATACTGGACACTTAAAAGTAAATTAAACATTTTTAATAACAAAAGAGAAAATTTAAGATGCCTTTTAATACTGTTAAATAACAAAAGCGAAAAAATAGTTAATCTTAGTTATTGGCAGAAATAAAAAAAATGGTATTTTAATAATTTTGGGTCAGCATTTTGGTATAAGTTTATGGCATAAACTATAACAATATATTTTTAAAGTCTTAGAAAGATTCTCTGATTCAAAAGATCCCTTCTATGAATGAATCCTGTTAAACTAATTGAGAATTTGCTTGCGAGTTTAGCTTTTAAGATGTTTATTATAGCACTGTCAGTAATATGTAATTGGAAAGGAGAAAAGAGAGGCATAGGATAGGAAGGAAAGAGAGAAAATCATCAGTATTTGCTGGTGACATGATCAGCTATATAGAGAACCCCCAAAATCAATAGGTAAGCTATTAGTTTTAATGAGCAAATTGGTCAGGTTTGCTAAATATAAGCTCAACTAACAAAAATCAATAGCTTTTTTCTATGGCAATAATAATAACAAAAGCAAGTAGCTAGAAAAATAGAGTAGATAACAGGTCATTTACAACAGCAAAATAAGCCACAGCAAAATAAAGAAGGACTATTTATTGGAGAGTGATTTAAAGAAATATAAATCTATCTTGACTCCTCCTCAGAGAATAAAACATTCTGAAAGAAGAGCATAACATAATGCTGAGCAGATAAGACAAGAAACAGAGCAGAGGGCTCAGAAAAAGACTCATAATGGATTCCTTGCGGAAGGCCACAGAGGTCCAAAACACAGGAAGAAGGAGATATTTGATTTAGCTGGGTCAAATTAAAGCTCTCTGCTAATGAATAACACTTTAAACAGAAATAACAAGTGATTGTAGGAAAGGTATCCGTAATGCCTGAAAACCAGCTGAGTAGTAGTGAGCACTTCTTAGCATGTGGGAGGCCCTGGGACCTATCTTTTCCTGTCACTGCAAAAGAAATGAACAAGAGATGTTTCCACTCTGTAGTAATCAAAGCCTGGAAATTATAAAAATGGTGAAATATCATTTTGTGCCTGTCAAATGGTAAAACTTAGAAAACTGGATACTAGTTATACTGGTATAAAAAGGTATTACCAAGTATATTGTGAAATGAGGACCTTCTTGCCACACTGACTCAGCCATGCGGAAACAGAGTCTGGTTAGATTTAATGGTATTGCAACAATTGTGATCTACAATCCCAAGCATAAATATATACTCCAGAGATGTGCTTAAGTAAATCATTAAAGGGACACCTAGGAACATGTATAGGTCAGCACTGTTTGTCAAAATAGGGGATTAGAGGAAAGTTAGATAGATTATCAATGACTCTGGGAACAGATAGGTAAAGATAGAGTAATACTATAGAATTCCGCATGAAGTCATTAACCAGTGGTAAAATGATGGGATTTGAATGTGGTTCAAGAATAGACCCTTTAATGCTGCAATTTATATCAATTTAATTAGGATATATTTTATAACAATAAAGTAATATCTGAGGATATGTAGCAAGTATAGGAGTGGGTACCAAAAGGAAAGAGGATATAGAAATGAAATCCGATGTACAATGAAGCTGCCATCATGTGCAGCAAGAAACTATTTTGTTCATCTATGGATGGTGTACACCATGGTGGCCCCATAAGACAGTCTCATCTAGTGAAAACATAGAAAGCTTAGTTTGTGTAAGCACATTTTAGGTTATTTTTCCAGCAATAAATTCATCTAATGTCACATTTCTCAGAACACATATCCCTGTCATTAAGCAATGCATGACTATAAAAACATATGAAAATAAAAATATAATACAGTAGGTATTGGTTGGGATAACAAGTATGAATGAAAGAGTGTAATAAACTCAATTTTCTTCATTTTTCTCAGTTTAAACTCAATCTTCTACTCCAGGTGTTGTATAAGAATAATAAAAAAAAAAATTGCTGGCCTTTGTTCTTGGTTCCTAGGAGCTCACCTCTAAATTCTTCAAATTTCCCAAGCATTAGGAGTGTTCTATTCCTGGTTACACCCTAGACAATTTAAGCTAATTGGTTATTAACTAATTTCAGCTATTCTTCTTCAGCCGTTTTTAACTACCATTATTAAATGATAATTTCGTCATCCTACGATGACCCAGGTTGGGGACTGACCACAACAGAAAGATCAACCTGTGATTTAAGGATTGGGATTTCAGCTCCGTGATGACAGCCTGATGTCCTGGGACAGGAGTGGGGGCTGGAGACGAATTTTAATGGCTTGTCCAGTGATTCAAGCACCGCTGTCTAGGAAGGAAACCCCGGTGAAACTCTGGACACTGAGCCAGGGTGAGTTTCTTTGATTGGCATTTCTCTGCCTGTTGCTGCTTGTTGTGACAAGGGGGTGATGTGACCTGGAGGATCGTGAAACTGACTTTGCCCTGTGTCTCTACCTTTGTCAGATTCTAATTTATGTTCTTTTGCTACATAAAACTATAACAAGAATAAGTAATATAGCAATTTCCTCAGCTCTGTGAGTCATTCTAGAGAATAATGTGTTCTGAGGGGAGAATGGAAACCAGCAGATTTGTGATCAGCAGGTTAGTGAAGGTGACCTAGAGACCACTGCCCTGTGACTTGGGTCTGAGAAAGGGCAGTCTTATGGAGGGACACACCCCTAACCTGTAAAGTTTGGCCTTTGCAGATGGTTGGGGCCAGAAGCCACTGCACATACATACAATAGTGGTGCCATCTAAATATTTAAAAACAGGTTACTGGTAAAATAGATCAGATAGATGCTTTGATTCATTCAACAGTAAGATGACATAAAATATTATAGATGGATAATACTTTAAATTGCTATGGATAATGTACTAAATGAGAAAAGAGGATCGAATATTACTATTAAAAATTTTGTTTAAAAAATCCACATATATCTCTTGGGGTTAAGTGTTTTTCCCCCCATTTTCTTTTGCTATTTTCTAATTTGTCTTCAATAAACTTGAATTAATTTTCTAAGAAAAATAAAATGCAGTTTTTGGAATCTTTACAAGTACATGATTATGCAAAAACTTTTCGTTATTTTTCTTACTCAATAACACATTTTTTTCCTGTATGCTGAATACTGCTAGGGTCAGGTCTGAGGAGACACTTTGGTGAGCTCAAGACTCCATTTAAATGTGGTTAGTGGTAGCTCTGTCTCAGATCCTTGCTCACCTGTCTGCTCTGAAGCATCCAGAGCTCACGACAGGTCCTCAACATTTGGCCTTTAGTTGTTTTGTTTGGCTTCTTCAGGGCCTTGGCTCCCAGCTCACAGGGCTCCTGTCTAGGGGCCCTAGGGTAGTGTGATCCATCATACAGCACAGGTGGTATAGAGAGCTCTTGGCAAAATGACATTTATCCCCTCATCTCAACTTGTACTATTTGTGAGGTAAAATTGGACCCCAAAGTGTCCCTGGAAACCGGGCGCCATATAACTCAGTGTAGAAAAACCACATAGAGGTATAGGGTCTCAGGCCAGAGCATACCTGTGACATCATTGCCTATGGTATGGTCCACCTGGAAGGAGCGGACCACTGCCCAAGCTGGTGTGTTCTGTATGGCTATCCTGTTCCAATTTAAACAGTATTGCTATGGAAATAAGAAAAAAAGAGATGGAATTTAAAACATCAGAGGTGGAGGGTTTTTCCTCCCCATTTTTAAACTTAAATATCAACTTGTCTCTTAAGGAATGATTGCCACATGTAAGGAGGCAAAGTAATTCTACTTGTGTCTTTGAGAACATTTTCATTGCCTGATGTAATAATAAACATTCACACAGCTTTGTAAATGGTGGTATTCTCTGGTCCTTAAAATGTCAGATTTAAGTTATTAGCCACCAGATGATTCTAAAATATAATAATGTTGTAAAGGATCCCATAAAGCTATTTCATATTATTCTTACATTATTTATTTAATAGAATATACATATATATCAGTGTGTGTATTTATATATTTATTTATATATAATAAGTATACATATATATTTCTTTAGAAAGTGATATAGAGACAAGATATTATATAATGAAATTTCTTGTCTCTTATCATTTATCATATTCTTATCACTTTCTAAGGAAATTGTGTGAGAGGGCAGAGTTTAGAGAAGTGAATTTGTGGTATAATTGGAAATTTTAGTGTCTATTTCTGTTCCTCATTTTACCAAACTGAAGTAGGTGTAAACATTTTTTTTTAAAACAAGAAAACAACCTTGGTGTAACATTTCCCCTCTGCATTTCACCCTTGGTTGGTTAGTAAGCTAGTAATGATAGTGAGCACTATACTAGGTGCTATGGAGTGACATCAGTCTCATTGATCACCAGGAAGGGGCAGTGGTCATGAATCAGATGCTGCCAGAGATATAAGCTGCTCTTATGCCCCAAAGAATGAACTTAGTCTGAATCTGGTGCCTCAGGAGCTTCTTCTAATGGAAGATTCGTTTCTTCAAGTGCCCTACGTTACACACACCACCCTCACGCCCTCTTCTAGACACATCTCCTTCACTATCCTTTAGAAAGGAATGGATGGAAAAAGAGGCAGGGTTTTGAGAGAATGAAGGAATTCATGAGGATGCACAAATATTAACTCAATATCATAGCTTATCATAGCTTTCTTATTCTACTTGTTTTGAATTCTATGTTTTACCACTATCAGGACCACTGGTCCTTTGCCTGTACCACCATTTCACTGTTAATTTCCCTTTGCACACTTGGATTCTGTCATATATCATTATAAAAACTTCTTTGGATGAACTCCTTTGCTAGTTTCTTCCCAAATATTTGCTGGGCAAAATCACAACTATAGTTCCACATTTTTAGACCACACAGTGCTTATCTCTTTGGAGTTGTGTATTGCTGGAGGAAAACATAACGTCACTGACCATCTCACATTAAATTTTGACCACAACCCTCATGTGGGACATTAGTATATTTGACAGGCAGTCCTATAAGACGTTGCTCTGGAAATCTAACTTTCCCTTGTTTTTAGACAATGATTTCACATCTCTACCATTCTCTTCAAACTGTCAGCCCTTCCTCCTTCTTCACAGTATTGGATGACAAATGTTTTATTTCACTGACAAAAGAGAAATAAGCAGAAAAACCTTCCAACTGAGGCTATCACTTAGTTTGCTAAATGCACTGCTTGCCAACTTCACCATGTTTTCCTCTCAGCTACTCAAAGACTTCTCTACTGCATGTTTTTTTGCTCTGCTGCGTCATCAGTGCTTCCTTACTACAGGACAATCTTCATGAGCTTGTAAACATACGGTGCTATCTCCTGTTGAACTCATCTCTTTGTAGCCCTTGCTTCACTTCTCCCTTCTAGATTCAGCAAACACAGAGTTCTTCCTTGAAGATGATTTCATGGAGAGCCTTCAAGGGCTTCCACCACCTAACCTGCTGATCAGCCATTTCATTCTCCCCATAAGAATACATCAACCCATTTTTACATGCATCCTCCTGAATCATAATCATGAAAACTACTATTTCCCAAATAAATCATCTCAGAAGAGCCACCATTTTTATTTTGCTATGACTTTTAGGTCAGGCATTGAAGTACGAACAATAATAGGAGCGGTCACATCTAGGAAACAGGAGAGTCTGACTTGCCCATTTTCAAGACTCCCTTTACCAACTTTGGTCCCAAGAGTGCAGGCATCTACACCCCAGACTGCACTGAAAGAGCACCCAACCTCATGCAGAAGCTTGTCTCCTCTTCCCCTGAGTTCCTTAGCCTATGGTTCTTCAAGTGCATTTCAGGACCTGTAGCTTCTTTGCTCACTGGAACCCTAAGAGATATGCTAATTTTCAGTACCACCTGTGCAGGCTATATGAGACACTCCAGAGGTCCTGCCTCAATAGAGATTCAGCAAACACAGAGTTCTTTCTTGAAGATGATTTCGTGGAGAAACTGTAGGGGCTTCAACCTCTTAAATTACTGATCAGTCTTCCAATGCTTCTGCTACTCAATAGTTTAGAACCACCACCTTAGGCAGCTGCTCTCAGTAACATAGGAGGCACTGCTTAAATTAGCTGGGTTTGAGTCAACTCTGATTAAACCTTGGCCTTCTAGAATCTGATTTGTGTGATGCCTCTCTGTCTTCTTTTCCTTGTGTGCAAACTGGAGATATTAGTAACAGTAACCTTGTAGTACATTATAAAGTTAAAATTAACTCAGCCAAGTGAAACACTTAGGGTGTGGTCAGGCACATAATAAGAAACAACTACAAAGCTGATGACCATTGACATCATTGACAAAAATCTTATCACCAAATGCTTTTTGATGTGTCTTCTGTACTAGTTCATAAATTATCAGAAGAAAAATATATTTTATATACATTCTATACCCTTGTAGAACTGAGAATATCAATGTTACTTTTACAGTCATTAACTGAGTGCTTACTAGGTACCAGGGAATATACTCAGAGCTGCTATGTCATTTAATCCTTGAATTCTATTAATTAGACATCATTACCATTTTATAATAAATATCTTTAGCTGGCTGTTTTGAAGTATTCTGCTGATTACTCAAACTGAAAGAGAACTTTGCATTAATTTGTCCACTGCAATTATTTTTACATTATTTCAGAAACTTACAAAATATCATAACTGCTAATGAGTCTCAACCATTACTTATATCAAGATAAACAAGTCACACAAATTGTAGATCTTTTGTAGCTTCATTATTTGAATTGCACAGACTTGCCGTATACCCATATATTTATGTATCTCATTAATTTGTTATAAAGAGCAAAAAAAAATTGTTAATGTTAAGTCAAATTGCCTGTAAATGACTTAAGGAATATGTTAATGATCTTGCTCCAAATGAATAATTATAAAGCAGGTGCAGTTGAGATATGATCATTTAACTGACAGCAAACAGCTTTTAATGGCTTCAATAACCAAGATAATGGTGATATCAGAGAAGCCTGTTAAATCATCGTTTACAGCATCCATTTAATGCACAAGAGAACTTCAGCTGGAATCTCCCTGTAGACCCATTGTCCTGCTTATTTAAATAGCAGTTAATTTAAACACATGCACACACAAAAGTCAAAATTCCATTATTTCTAATATACTTCTTTCTAATAAACTGTATTCTCCGGTAATTGAGCCCCTGACAGAAAGAGGCATTTCTGTATATTTACATAGGTGTCACATTGAACTTGAGAGTCATCCCCCAGGACATTAATCCCCCAGGAAAAGAAGCTCTTAGGTGCAAATTGCCGCTGTCTGGCTGGGCACAAGATCACGAGCCACTCAAACAGGAACAAACTTTATTTGAAAAAACCGCCAACACCACTTCCGTGCCGGGAAGCTTCCCGATCCACCCACGCGGCGTTCCGCCAGTTCCTTCCCGGAACTCCAGCGCAAGCGCCTCCCCCGGAATTCCCTCCTACTGCACTTTCCCAACCAATGGGAACTCTCCAGGAGTCCCGCAGCAGGAGTCCGGTATCCATATGAATGTAATTTTTAACATAATCATATCATCTCAATGGCTAGCTGGCATCACCTTTCAATCAAAAATGCCATGCATCATATTAATTGGCTGTGGCTCCCAGCAGCAAATAAAGTGGGCAATGTTTCTAACTACTGTGTTTAGGACACTTGGTTGAGATGAACAGGGTCCACATTCTAAAAACACTAAATTTAATCCCACTGCCCACCAACATACATATGGAGGAGGTGGAATAGATGTTGGTTTCTAGCTGATTTCATTTGAACTTTGCACTTTATCTTCTCAGCAAGACTCTGGCTATAATTGAGTGTAATCAAACTCCAACTAGCTTAAGTAGGAAAGGAAATTTATTGATTCCAACATCTGAAAAATACATGGTAAGATTTCATCTCAGTCATGGCTAAACCCAGAGACTCCACATTTTCCTCTTCTATTTGCTTTCCCTCCCTTCCTCCCCCCTCCCCCCTCCTGGGATTGAATCCAGGTTGAACCCAGGGTCTCACTCACCCAGCTGTTTGCCTCAGCTAGGCAAACAGCTCTATCATGGAACTACATCCCAGCCCAGAAAGACAGTCTCTATCTTATCTTAATGGGACAGGACAGCCATAATGTGTACCACCCTTCTTGACAAAGACCACAAGGCACTTGAACAACCTCAGATCCTTCACATTTTGATCTGTCATGGAAACTCTGGTAAAAATGCTAACAGGTCTAAATTGGGTTGGGTAGCTGCCTCTAGGCAGGGAAGCAGACAATTCCTTTTGAACTGAAACATGGTCTCAGGACTCCACATGGAAGCAGGGTTTTGTTCATCAAAATAAGGGGAACGAGATCTTGGACACCTCAAAATAGCATAGCCTTTTGCATTTTACTGTAGACTGTCTGGTGTAGATGCACCCATCTTTTTTCTTACATGTCCTTTAAAATATAAATCATAGCAGCTACCATAAAATGTCTAGAATATGGGCTCTCCTTCTCTACAATGCTATTCAAAAATTCTGCATCTATTTTCATATTTAGGACTTCTCTACTTTATGTGCATTCTGCTGTCTGGTCAGGACCTGGGTCCTCATGCTACAACCAACCATGACTTGATCCTTATCTTGGGATCAGTCACTTGCAACACAATATTCATCACATCAGGATTTCTTTTTTTTTTTTTTAATTTTTATTTTTTGTGATAGTGGAGGCCAAACCCAGGGGCACTCTACCACTAAGCCACATCCCCAGCACTTTTTATTTTATTTGAGATAGGATCTCACTAAGTTGTCAAGGCTGGCTTCAAAGGTGTGATCCTCCTCCCTTGGCCCCCCATGATCCAAGGGGTCCCCCTCCATTGTGCACATCACACCTGGGTTTCTAATTGCAGGTTACAAGTCCAGTCCAGAAGTATGTGGTCTTCTTCCTAAAATGATGTCCTTAAAGTCCCAATTCTTCGATGGGTTCTCCCTGTGTGAAGGGTATCAGGAGGTTGGTAGTTGTAGTCTCACAACCTAATAGCTCTGCACCATCAGTGGAAAAGTAACGGAGGATTAATTGAGATGATGCACACAGGAGTTTACTGCACCATATAGAAATTATCAGTAAACGAGAACTTTGCATATTACAACTCATTATTATTCTGCCATCATTCCCTGAGGGCTTAGGGCAGGTAAATCCTGGGATTGGCTTGACTTAGGTGATGTGATCATCCTTGTGAGGCAAGGGAAACATTCCCCCTCAATCAAATCCAGAAAATGGATTATTCCAGGGCTAATTGGGTTCTTTATGGAAGGAGGAATAATAAACCTCTGGAAAGCAAGAATAGCATATATTCACTATATTTTCATTTTCTGCCAGCTGGTCCAATCATTAAATAGAATTCTTCAACTTTGAAAAATCGGTCAAAGTTTTCTGATGTCAAAGTTGAAACCAGATAAATGGCCTCACTGGTGTGAATTAGGCCATTTAATGGATATTGATGATATTGATAACACAGTTGTTGTAACTATTAAGGAAGGAGTAGAGGATTGGTAGGATTAAAGTGTTTCTTTCCATTTTTGCAAGCTTTAGTTAAATTTTATCTCAAGGTGGTGTTATTTAGAAGATTACTTACAAAACATTTTCAGACAGAAACATTAAGTTATTTAAAGATAACACAGTTTTTACAAGTAAAATTAATATAGATAATATGATCTCCCTTTATATATTCTGCTATCTGTTTTCAACATTTTTTATGAGTTACTTAAAGAAAGGAAGAAGGGGAAGAAAACAACAGTATAGTGAGGGTGTCTGCTCTGACATAATAAAACAGGTGTACCTTAATAGGCCTACCAGGAATGTTTTAGCTGTTAGCATCTTTTAAATGCTTCTGCTGAGAAACCATGTTTTCATAACAAGGTTGGTGAGTATTAAACCTGTGATAGTTCTTTCTGGGATTACTATAATTTACAAAAACAATAAAAACCTGCTAAAAACATTTATGTATTTTTAAATGTTGTAATCTAGGGATCCCACTGATATTTGTGGTGAGACATTGCCCAAGGCTACATAACCCGCTTGTACATTGCCAGGACTGCAATCTGTTTTATGACAAAACAGATTCATTTATCTCCAAATAAATAAATTACTTTTGTGAACATTTAGAAACATTTGCATAATTAGGCTGTAAGATCTTAGCAGTCTTTTTCATAATAATTAAACTAATCTAATCTTGGACAGGGTAAACAGACTTACTAAGATGAGAGCAGCCTTCAGGCAAGGAACTTACCGCGTTCTACAGGAACTGTAAGGCTGATGATGTTTGTTAATTATGCACAGCTTTTACTCCCCAGTAATAGCAGCGTTTGTATTGCCTGAAGCTCAGATAGCTACTCCCAGGCACATAAAATTAGACTCTGCTTTTTTGACATTCTCTTAAAAAAAAAAAAAAACAAAGAAGATGCTTCAAAATGATTATATGCTTTCAAGGAGGAGGGCATTAGCTTTCCACTGATGGATCCCGGATCTGCATACAATTGGCTCCTTCTTCAGTCACGTGATCGTGATTATCTTTAGATCTGGAATTCTTCAGACTGTACACAGATACACAGAGCTGAGGCTTAATGAAAGAGCAGCAAAATGAATGATGATATTTATTTTAATCTTCAGAATTTCCTGGAATCCCACTTTCAAAAATGATGCACTTTTGCAAATCAGCCATTTCAAAGAATGCTCATTATATTTGTAATTATCAAAAGGAAACACTGTGAAAATTAACAAATGCACAATTTCAGTGCTTTTCTTAATGAGTCATTTTATCAGACAGGTCAATTCATGCAATGTGCTTAATATTGACTTCACTGGAAGAAACCACTACTAGTCTTCTACTTAAAGATGTGAAGTGTAAAAATGGACTCTCAAACAAGAAATGCATCTTTTCAAATTAATTTTAAAAATTACATAGTATTTTTTTTCTATTTCCTACAGTTAAAGAAACTTCTATATATACATTCCCCCCCCACCAAAGGAACTCCTAAGAACTAATGATTCCAAAACCAAGACCTGAGAGCATCAGTGAATTGCAAATTTATCAATGGTCTGAACCTTCTTTGGGGCCACAGGTGATGAGCAATACTTGATGCATTCCTTCTTGTTCACAGGATATATTAAATAAATATGGTTGCAATAACACTAGTCATCAGAAAAGTGACTCTATTATTTCTTCTTTTTCATATCATTTTTGCATGTAATTTATTCATTTATACACATTATACTTTATTTTCACTTGCATGTAGGTGAAACTCTAGAACAATGACTTATTCCTGGAATAATGAAACCTCATTTTTGTGGTTTGAATATAAAATGTAACTCTCAAACTCATGTGTTGAAGGCTTAGTCCCTAATGCAGCAGCGTTCAGAGGTGGGGCTTTGAGAAGTGATTGGCTCATGACGGCTCTGACATCATCAATGGATTGATCCATCCATATCTGCATGGACTTACTGGGAAGTGGTAGACTTGAAAGTAGAACCTAGTTGAAGTAAGTAGGTATTTCTTGTTGCTGTCCCCTTTATCTCTATCTTGTTGTTTCCCAGCTGCCATGAGCTAAGAGGTTTTCCTCTACCACACTCTTCTGCCATATTTCTGCCTTGGCATCAGACAACCAAGGCCTGAAACCTCTGAAACCATGAGCCAAAATGAAGCCTTTTTCCTTTAAGTTGTTTATGTCAGGTATTTTGGTGACGGTGATGAAAAGCTGACTAATTAATTCACAGTGCATTTAATTAAGACATTACAAACTGCTTCCCATGGGAACAGACGTGTGATGTCACAAGCATGAGGCATATGAGACTGGAGATCAGTTGCTAGAAATTAAGGCTGAAAGGCAAGTGTCAAATCTCCAAGCTTTGGTTGATCTTGTACTTCTGTTAGCAAGATTATTTTGTGGAGTAACACATTTCTAATACATGCATGTATATATTTGGTTTTAAATTAGGTACACATCCTGCTGTCACCCATAAGTGATTAATAATGCATACAGGATCTTGAAAATCAGAATCTTAAGAAATATTTGGAAAAAAGTAAAACAGGCAAAAATGAACCTCATAACTACCCCCCCATCACACACACCTCCAATAAGGAATTTCTGTATTCTGAGTGTGGGGAGATGGTTCTCCATGAGTCTTCCATGTTTCTGCACAATTTGGGAGGTGGGGTACTGGAGATAGAATTCAGGGGTGCTTTGCCACTGAGCTACATCCCCAGCTCATTTTCTGTTTTGAAACAGGGTCTCAGTTGCTTAAGGGATTTTTGAGTTGCTGAGGCTGGCCTCAAACTTTCAATCCTCCTGCCTCAGTCTCCCAAGTCACTGGCGTGACAGGTATGTCTCACCAATCTCTCTGTGCACATTTTATAAGAAGAGGCACTGACAAGCTTTTATTCTGGACTATCTTTTCAAGAATGTTTATATAGTAAATCACTTTTCAAAATAAAGATGGTGCTTCATTATGGAGCAGAGGACAAGTTTGTTTCCTGTACGGAAAAATAAAGATAATGTCTGTCTCTAGGGCAAAGATGAAGCAGTTTTGCTAACAGATCATTATAAAAGATTGGTGTTCCCAGGATTGTGGTTCTTCAGCTGAGATACAAGCTACTTGATATGCAACTTCTCTCTGCTGATACCTATACAATATTTATTTCTTTTTCAGAATTTTGTTTCTGATATTCATATATATGTCTTAGTATTGACTATAAGTTCTGATTAGATTGAGACTTTGTGAGCCTTATGTTTAATAGTATTTATAAAACATGGGTTTCTTTTTTCTTATTATGAGGAGTATTTACTCTGAAATTTCATTTGCAAACACTACTAAAATTTAAGCTTTTATGATAAAACAGAAGGCTGTAAATTTAGTTCTAGATATTTGTTTCTAAATAAGTCCAGATCTATTTTCTGAATGGGACTCAATTTTCAGATTTGTCCTACATTGTATCTTTTGATTTCACCACCTATTTTTCTATGGTCATTTAAGCGCCTTTTTTAGAAACACATTCTGAATTGCTGAATGAAAAAAAAAGAGAATTGCAATTTAGAAAATATAAAGTAAACAGTTGTGCCCAGTTGGCTTCAAAGGGTAAAGCAAAACGTACTTATCCTACGAGACAAACTATTAGAGGACTCTTTTTTTTTTAATATTTTTATTTTTTAGTTGTAGTTGGACACAATACCTTTATTTTGTTTATTTGTTTTTATGTGGTGCTGAGGATCGAACTCAGGGTCTCTCATGTGCTAGGTAAGCACTCTACCACTGATCCCCAGCCCCAAGAGGACTCTTTGAATGTAAAAAAAACAAAAAACAAAAAAACCCTCTCAATCAGATTACAGTGAACATTATAAATTTTGTGAACCAAACTCTGCCGTTGATGCACTCTGCTTAATTTCATCCCAGGGACTTGGTCAAGGTTATCAGTTGTTCATGGCAATCCAGCTCGTGAACCTTAGGCCTTTCTGAAAATCAGGGAAAGGTAATGGCACATTGAATGCATGAAGGAAAGTTTGCTCTAACATCATGGCAATGAGATTAAGTACATTCCTCCTGACATACTATTGCAGGGTCTGCCATATGCCAGGTGTGATCAGATGTGCTAGAAAGAGAAAAAACCCAAGAGTGTTAACCACCAAAATATTCTTTGATGATGAGACTTAACCACCATGTAGTTCTGTTATATTTCACTATCTTAAAAGGAACATTTTTCTAGCAGTGTAAAATTACCTTGTAATTGTGTCTGTTGCTTTTAGATGGGTATTATCTCTGAAAATGCCAATATTTCTATGGCTCTGAAGTTATAACATTATGTCTTGTAGCTGTTTGACATTAGCACTATGGCTTCTTTAAGTATTGATTTGGGTTCTAGAATCTTTCCAGAAGCACTAAAAGAAATTGTCCAAAACCTTCTTGTGGACTAAGATTCCAAAAGGAATCCTGCTCTATTCTATCTGAGCTTAATTTCCTTAGGGAATATCCTTGGGGAATAAGTTTTACAAGTATTTGCCATTACTAATTTTATAATTTGCAGTAGTGAATTTGCAGTCTGGTCTAGCACTTTCTATAAAACATACTAAGCCATCCCTCTGCATTCTAATAGCCTATTCCCAAGAACACACCTGCATCTCTGCTCCTACTAATTGAGTGTGTGAATCACATGTGTGTGTTTCCAAACCTATGGATGTCTGTTTTGCTTTTCTAATAATTATAAAATGTAATTAAAATTATATAAGTGAAATATATGTCAAAACACTTGTTGTTTCTGTGAAAATTAATTAGAATGCTCTGAAAAGACTTCATAAAAATGAATGGCTAAAATTTTCACTTTGTAATAAGGTCTACTGAATATAATAGTCTTTTTATGGGAGGTCATAACAATTTAAAAAATCTAAAATGTTTCTGTGCTCATGATTTTATAAATATTTTCCAGTACTAACTTTAAAAGTGTGTTGACACTGTTAAAAAATATTAGTAACCAAATTTATACTCTGAGGAATAATGTAGTACTACGTTGGAAAATTGGTCAATGAAGGTAGAACTTTTTGTGTGTGTGAACCAGAGACTGAACCCAGGGGTGCTCAACCACTGAGCCACATTCCCAGTCTCCTTTTTAAAACATTTTATTTGGAGATAGAATATCACTAAATTCGTCAGGACCTTGCTAAATTGCTAAGATTGCTTTGAATTTATGATCCTCTTGCCTCAGCCTCTGGAGCTGCTGGGATTAGAGGCTTGTGTCACCAGGCTGGCTATTTGTAACTTCTAAATGAGTTAAAATATTCATGTTGTATTTCACTGAATTCAAATAACCAAGTAACCACAAGGCCAAATTTTGTGAGAGTAGTGATATTTTCTGCAGTTCTCTAGGTGAGTGTATTCTTTTTACTTTCTATGAAATTTCACACTCTTTGAGAGTATGTTTTCTTCCTCTTTTAATTCAGTATCTTATGAGCAATAACAATTTAATAAAGGTTTGTTCAATGAATGAACAAATGATGATTTTGAACCTATATCTTAGAAACCATGACAGTATCATTTAGAGAGAGATTTAAAAACAAACAAAAAAAAAAGCTCACTTTTACCAAACTGATTTTATATTGTTTTGTGTAAACTTAGAATTACTGGTTTATACATGATTAATTATCTTTAATTCTTTTTCTCCTCTGAAAATTTTGTTAGATGGAACATATTCTTCTTTTTCCCTAAAGGAAAGAGTAAAGTGGAATGGAGCCCTTGATGATAAACATTGACAAACATGATAACATTAGTAGTATAATATTGCTATTGTAATATTCCATGACTGGCGAATTGTTGGAATTGTAAATGAACTTTCTAAAAGTGTTGCTTTTGTGAGATTTTCTACAAATCAATTTACTTAGAAGAAATGGAAACCTTGGAAGACAAGTTCATGAATGAATACGGCATATTAATCAAAATGCTCTGCTTGGCACTGTTCCTGTGGTCACCCAAGGGAAAATATGTCTGCAGCTCCACAGCACGCAGGAAATCTCATCCCAACTCTCAGGCAAAACACCAGTGTAATTGACATGTTCTACTAATCAGATGAGTATAACACATGATAATATCTTTTCCTCTGTGACTAAGAGTGATATGCTTCAGTGATTATCACAGCATGCACAGGGCTTCCATCTTTACATATGCTTAGGTGTTCAAGCAGTTAGTTCTGAAAACCTGCGCCAGGCCCTCTATCCATGTGTGGTTAAGTAATTGAAGCAATTGTCTTGTGAGTGGTTGGTCACCACATCTGTATATTTCCCCAGGCCCTAATCAGTACCAGATGTTCTACCATATGATGGTTTATGAGGCCACAAATATTTCTGATGATCCTCCTGGAGATGCTGGTCCCATGTTAAATTTGCCTGCAGCATATCAATGACCACCCAGGGGAGACAGCAGGTGGCCAAAAAGCCCCTCATCTGAAGGGCTTGACCAATTGAGGGTTAATGAGTGCACCTTTTCCATAGCCATAGAAGTTGCTGAACTCATGCAATCTTCTAATCTCTTATTTTCCCAATTCCTTAAAACTGAACTGCTCTTTGCATTAGCCACTACTGAATAATCTACGAACGTTGCTTAAATACAGCGACTAGCTTCTTTAGGTGGTACCTCTTGACTTTATGATATTCAGTTCATTGTGGAGGGTCCCCATATTTTCTCTCAGAATGTGGTTGGTGTCTTCATTTGTTTGGGGCACTTTCTTCCCTTGTCTTTTCATGTTGCTCGTGTGTCTTCCTTTCTAGCTCTGTGGGTCTAGATTGTTATTGTTTTTGCCCTATAGCTTTGCAATGCATTTGTAGGGTTCTAAGACTTCTCCTTTGTGGGGAAGGACAATGTTAACAGATCCCAGTATCAACAATATACCACCTATGAACAATTAAGACGTTTACAGTTTAGTCTTGATGTACAGAAATGTTGGATTCAATTATTATCCAAAATATAACCAGTAGTTTTGTAAAAAGGTTTACAGTTTCTGACAGTGGAAAAAAACTGGAGATGGGGCATAGAACAATATGCTGAGGAGGTTGGATGTGAGGATATAGAGTTAATATATCTTAGGAAGTGTGAAGGAGAAATCTAGTGAAGAGGGTTAGTAGCAAAAGAATAGACAGGAAATAATTTAGGGTAGGCAAGTACGTGGGATGACAGTAGAGTACATAAAACAAACACAAATATGTATTTAGAAAAATACAGATTTAAAACAGTAAAATTTGGAGGGGAAAAGAAAAATAATAAAAGAATAAAAAGGAAAAGGAAAAAAAGGGCATATACAACACCTCTATATTATATTATTCAGATGACTCAGTCCTCAAAGTCCTATTTCAGGCAAAGTTCTTGGTTTTACATATGTTGGGGATGTGAGGGCTGAGGATGGAGGGGTAGAAGAGAAAAAAAACCAACCAACCAACCAATGAACAAAAACCAGGGTTGTAGCTAGCTTTAGAGATCCCTATCTTTCCTGCTTCTCTTCTCATCCTATAGGTGGGGTCATCTGTTGTAAGCTGGTGTCTCTTCCCTGCAGATGGTGGAGGTAACCAGGGTGGGAAGATTGGTCCTGGCTCAGGGGGCCTGGATGCGGGGAGTGGCACCTGCCATTCCCTACAGGGTGACTGCACCTCACAGGTCTGTCTTTGGGGCTGCTCATATGACCTGAGCGCCCGGTACTATCTCCCACTCTTGCCTGGAGATTTCCCAGTTCCTGGTCTCTCCTCTCCCCCAGCAGTTCCCAATTGAGGAAACTCTCACCTCACCCCAGGGCTCCCATGGGCAGCTCCCTGGTCGCACTGCACACCTGTGTTGGGAAGCTACTGTGTTGGGTTACCGCTGCTGGGAAGGGAAGAAGGTTGGAAACCTGTTACCTGGCAGCTGGAGATCCGATCTGGGAACTGCCCCTAGCTAATATGGTGAGAATGTTGAGCCAGGATGGCAGTGATCTGCTTTCAGCAACGGGGTGTCTGGTGAGGTGGGGAGAGCCAGGTGATGGGCATTGTGCTGTGGGTAGGTAGCAGCTGACCTACCCACATGGGAGCAGAGCAAAGTCTTAGCAATCTGCAGATGTGTGGATAGGTGATTGATAGTCTTGCATGGGCTAGAACTTTGGGCTTTGGGTCCTGCTCCAATGCCGGGTATCCTACTCTGAACGCTGAGGCCTGGAGCTCTGTGTGGGGTCACAGAGCTGGTGCTTTCTGCAGAGAGAAGCTGGACAGGGGTCCTCTAACACTCTCAGAGATGCAGTATTCTGACTAGGTGAGATCTGCAGGTGCAGCGGTACAGGGGCCCGAGGTGGCTCATTCCCTTCCTGCTACCATGTTCCCTTTCTCAGAATGTTTTTCTATACTTTTATGAAATTCTTATGTCCATGATTTTTTTTTTAAAGGCTAAAGTGTGGTTTATGTATTGATATCACTCCAGGTAAGTGTTCTTTGAAAAAGTTGCTTCTAATCATTCATTTTATACTTATTTATTGAATAATTTTATGTGTGCACACATATCAATAAACAAATAAAATAGAAAAAAAATCTCTCTTCTCATACAGTTAAAATTTAAGCAAGAAAGACTGCTTTCTATCCAGGGAGTCCATATTTTATTTAGGTAATGGATTGTAATTATCCAATATGAAATGAGCACCTTGTGTTACAGAAGATGGCCAAGAAATGACAGGTGACAGGTGACTGACAGGTGACTGACAGGTGACTAAGGCTCTCTCTCACCTGGCTCTTCACAGTTGAGGATTCTGGAGTGAGAATGAGGTGGGCAGCAGGTGTTGGCCTCCTTGGTCATTCTCTCTGTGCTGAAGGGAAAACAAAGCTGCTGTAATTATAGAGATGGCCCTTGTCTCTGTCAAACACTTTAAGCCCTCCCCAAAGATCGAGGACATCTGTGGGCCTTGTGTGATGTCCAAGAGCAGCCTCCACCTGGGGTGACTCCCAGCAGTGGTCATGTCCCTGACAATACCCTCCATCCTAAGGCTACAGCTAGTACCTTCTGGTCTCCAAGTTCAGTTGAGTTGACTAAACTGGCTTAGGCACAGGGCAGATATCCCAATTCTGACTCCAATAAGTTTCTTGCTTCCATTTTCTCTGTGCCCAGGGCCAAGATTGGCCAGTCTCCAAAGTGGGCCTGGCTTGTAGTGTCCAGAACAAGCAGGACTAGCTAGAGGCAAGTAGAGAGCTAGACTTGGAATTCTTCCAGCACCTAGATGTGCAAGGTGTGTACCTGGCTGGATACTGGTGGTGGGCCTGCCAAGGATGGATGCGGACAGCCCTGACATTACTTAGAGCTGAACTGCCCTTTGAATTAGCCATGAGTGAGTAATCTGAGATAACTACTGAGACTGTTGGTTGCTCCTAGAGGTCACAGAGCATGATCTGGCTGAGAATAACTCAATTGGGAAGCCATGAGGGCTGTTTCAACAGGCAGAAATGCTTCTCTAAACAGGTGAGGAGCTCAAAGAGCCCTAGATAGAGAATGGACAAGTGATGGGCAAGTTGGTCAGATGTACTAGGGCTAAGGTGAAGCAAAACTGCAGCAGTGCAGCCTCAACTGTATGAGCAGAGCTTCCCGATCCTAGGCCAAAGGTACTTGTGGTTTTCGATTCTCTCAACGATTGCAGTCCTCCATCTTACCTGTAATCATGGGGACTTGGTGACTTCTTGGCGCCTCTTACCCTTTGGGGTCCCCTCTTTTTGAAGCATTAGTTCATTGGTTGGTTGATTACCTCATTCCTGGAAACATATAGAAGAGGAATGAGAGGCTTCTTCTGTCTGTGTCACAGCTGGGACCACTGGTCATCTGAGGCCTGGACCCATCTATGAGGCAGAGTGGCAAGTCAGAGAGAGAGAAAGGCCCTGCTCTGGGCCTGCATTTTAATGGTTCAACCAGTGGGGGCTCAGTCAGCAGCTTCCCGCCTATAGTCACTGTGGACCTCCCTTAGGTCAGCAGGGAGTGACTGCAGCTTCTTCCTCTTCCCCTTCCTCCTGCTCCATTAGAGAGCATTGGTCTAGCATCTTCTAGTTCTCTAGGACTTTATGCTTATCCATACTAATGCAGAAACAGCAATAAAATAGAATCAAAAATTTGAGAAAGTTCTCTCTAATCTTACTGCCTGGAGTAGACTGTGTTAATATTTAGACTTCATCCCTCCTTGTTTTCATTGTTTAAACCTTAATACACAGACGGTTTCACAACATGCTTTTCATTTCAATGAAGTCTTTCAAACTGTAGGCATTGCTATTATAGAGCAGGTGTGCCAGATATTAGAATGAAAAGTCTGTTTTATTTTAGCATGCATGCATTTGTTGGATTGCTAGTAAGGAGACACTGTCCTAGAATTTCATTGGAAATTTGTATTTCCTGCTTTGTTCATTGTCAGGTGGACGGTCATTAAAGGAGGTCGAAGGCTGGGCTCTGAGTAGCATTTGGATGGGTACCTTGGCTCTTCCACTTCACACCTGTGCAGTCACAGGGAGTGAGATGCCAAGTGTGGATGATGCCAGATGACAAGCACAGCCCCACAGAGCTGCTTCTGTATCAAGTGGGTTAATATCCCCAGGGTGCTTGGAACAGTCTGAGAGACATGCAGTGAGTGTTTTAAAGTTTTGACTATCAGTGTTGTTACTATCGTCCTATGTTTTTCTAATTCTGAATGGTTTTCTTCCACCAACCCCCCAATCCCCACTATCTGTTTGCCTCCTGTTTCTTTTTATGTCATTGCAAATAAACTCCATTTGTGATCTGAGCTATCACCTGATTCTCATCACTACATCTTCAATATGTGCCTATAGCTGGGCTCTCTCCCCAGAGCCCAGGCTCAGCTCTTCTGTCTTTGATACATCCCCAGAGAATATTCCAGAGGCACATTTGGTCCACATGGCTCCAAATGAATGACTCATGTCCACCTATATTTGGTTCTTCATCCTTGATCCTTTCCTCTACTGGTAATAGCACCATCTAGCAAGGACACAGGCAGAAGCCTAGCAAAGGAGTGATATTGTGCCACTCCAAAATATGCTCATTTGGCATGGGGATTATTCTGAGCTGAATGCACTGAGAAACAATGGGCATAGAAAGAGCCTCCTGCTCTCTGTTTAAAAGCAAAACACAATTTCCCTTTTTAAGGAAAATTTCCATTGGCACAGATATCTTCTCTCATCTCAAGAAGAGGAGAGCTACCCAGGATTGCAGATGATTCTCACACCTGAGATGGCAGAGACGAGACGAGTCTGCACAAAGAACCTTACAAAATAACCCTGATCTACCACAGATTTTCTAGTCACTGTCCCACCACTTACCATCCCTAGCACCCCTCCTGCTTTCCCTTTTTTTGTTACTTCTGTACCATTTGTTTCTCTCTCATAAAATGCTGTGTAAGAATGGCTAAACTGTGGAACCAACCTAGATGCCCATCAATAGATGAATGGATAAAGAAACTCTGGTATATATACACAATAAAATATTACTCAGCATTAAAAGAGAATAAAACTATGGCATTTGCAGGTAAATGGATGGGGCTGGAGAATATCATGCTAAGCTAAGTAAGCCAATCCCCAAAAACCAAAGGCTGAATGTTTTCTCTGATTAATGGGTGTTGATCCATGATGGAGGGGGGAGAAACAAAGGAAGAATGGAGGAACTTTGGATTGTGAAAGGGGAGGGAGGGGAAGGAAGGGGGCATGGGGATAGGAAAGAAGGTGGAATGGGATGGACATCATTACTCTAGATATGTGTATGATTGCACGATTGATCTGTCTCTACATTGTGTACATCCAAAGAACTGAAATGTTGCACTCCATTTGTGTATGATAAATTGAAATGCATTCTTCTGTCACGTACAACTAAGTAGAACAAATTTAAAAAATGCTGTCTAAATCACCAGATCTCAGTGTCTCTTTGGATTTACATTTCTGTTATGGTTTAGATGTGAGGTGTCCCCCAAAAGTTCACATGTGAGACAATACAAGAAGTTTTAGAGGAGAAGTGATTGGGTTACAAGAGTCTTAACCCAATCAATGATTTAATCCTCTGATAGGGATTAACTGAGTGGTACCTAAAGTGGTAGGGTATGACTGGAGGAGGTGGGGATTAGGGCGTGGTTTGGGGGTATATATTTGTATCTGGAAAGTGGAGTCTCTCTCTGCTTCTTGATCACCATGATATGAGCTGCTTTCCTCTGCCCCACACTCCGCCATGATGTTCAGCCTCATCTCTAGCCCCTAGTAATGGAGTCGGCCCTCTATGGACTATAATCTCTGAAACCATGAGCCCTCAAATAAACTCTTCCTCCTCTACAATTGTGCTGGTCAGATCCTTTAGTCACAGCAGTGAAAAAAGCTGACTAAGACAACTTCTTTTCTTTGGAATCCCGATGCATGTAAATTTAAAATACAATTTGAATGCCTCTTTTTTTTCCTTTTTAAATCTACCTTTTGGCAGCTGAATTTGCTTTTCTTAGGTAGAGAACAAGGTTTTCGTCCCCTGTACTAGAAAGCATCCGGAATGCAACCTTTCACTTTCCCCAACCATTTGATCCCTAAATTTTTCATTTAAGATGCTTCTTTAATCTGCCTTCTTCTCTTGAGGATTCCCACTAGTATTCTTTGCTGCATTTCTCATGTCCTGTGTATTTATGGATATTATTTACCATGCCTAATAATCAGAAACCTCCCCATAACCTGAGCACCAAGCTCAGCTACCTTACCCTGGTATAGGAGCTCTACAACCACACCCGACTGTCTGTCTCAGCTACTGCAGCTCCTTCTCCTTCCCCTTCTCCCTGGCTTCCTCCCTCCTCACCCCACCTTCTCCACCTCCTTCCATTTGCAGTGCTGGGGTCACACCCATGGACTCATACATGCTGGGCAAGTGATGCTCCCCTGCGTGACACCCTCACCCTTCTAGCTTCTTAATTCCTCAAATTTGCTCTACATTCATTCAACTCACCAGCAAATGTTTTCTACTCTCCCTTCAATTCAAAATGTCCTTTCCCAGTCCCACCCCCACCTATTTCCCTGCTTAATCGTCTTTAAAGACATACCAATGTGATTCTGCAATCTTTGCAATGTTTTGAATAACCAATAAAAAATAAAAATAAAATAAAATAAAATAAAGACATAGCTCTGATGTCATGTCCTCCAGGGCGCCTCCTGAATCCCTGACTTGCATCAAGATCACTTCTTTGGCTTTCAGGGCAGACTGTGTGACCCTCTCCCTCAGGATCCCCTGTACTGCACTATATTCATGTGTTTAAGTGCCAGCCTCCCACACTAGATTATGATTTCCTCTCGTTTGAGGACAATGTCTGACTCACCTTTGTATCCCTAGTACCTGTCATGGTTTAATAGTCATTCTTAAGAAACATTTATTAAGTTGGGACAAATGAACCTGCTCATGTGAAGAAGACATAAACTATGACAGATGGCTGGGTGGGGTGATACTCCTGGGATGTCATAAATCTGGGTGATGGGTGAGCATCCAGCATGGGTTATTTTGTTTGTAAGACTAAAATGTTGCTTGGCAAATATGATGGATGCGGTTGGCTGTCTGTTTAGGGCGTTCCCTTTTCTTCCTCCCTAGTCAGGCCTCCACTCCTCCTCTGTGCTGGCTGATGCCTGGGGAGTTGTACTATCCCTGGCTAAGTACTTGACTCAGGAATAGCCAGGAGGCTCATTTGGGACCACTGAGCCTGGAGAAGAGAGATTTCTGCGTGATTTAGGGAAGGCTTCAAGAGCTGATTCTCTCTCCCTCTGCACACTGAGAGAGTGGTTGTAAAGTCTTCTTCCTGTTAGAGCTGCCTTACTCTTCTATGTTGGTGGGGGATAAAGATAACACACAGACGATAGATTGACATCAGGGATCTCAAAGAAGTTGAGATTGGAGTTGCACCCAACCTCTGTACTCCCAGATGTACATGCCTTGATACTTAAGTTTGAGATGAATGTTCTGGTACTTGCAGTTGAAGATATCGTCATTGATTGGGTAAGCATGAAGTCACTGGAGGAGAGTCATCCATACCAATCTTGTCTTTCTGGTCTCCTTCTATTCTTCAAGTATACATTTGTGAGTGAAATGCTGTCCCTATATAATTCATATATTGAAGCCCTTACTTAGAATGCCACCTTATTTTGTCATTGCAGAGGCAAATATTGCCATTAAGATGAGGTCCATAGAATGGGCTGCTGATCCAAAGTGTCTATTGTTCTTATAAAAGGAGAGGAACATGGACTCAGGAAGAACATTATGCAATGATGAGAGCAGAGATTAGGAGCCTGTTTCTCTAAATAAAGGAATCTCCAAAAGCTAGAAAAGAGTGTCAGATTCTCCCTCACAGCCCTCAGAAGGAATCAAGCCCTGACAACCTTGATCGTGGACTTCTGGACTCCAGAATTGTACGACAGAAGCTTTCTATTGTTTAAACAACTCAGCTTGTGGTGCTTTGTTCCAGCAGCCTTAGAAAAGCATGATGCACCAACCCATTTCTGAGTTAGGGCTCCTATACCAGCTGCTTCTGTGCTTGGAAAGCTCTCAGGCTCCAGCTCCACGTTGCAGGTGCCTACTTCTTTTTCACACCTCAGTTTGAGTCTCCTCTTCACCCAGGCCTCTCAGGACTAGCTGATCTAGAGCAGCCTCGCTGGGTACTTTCCATCATTACCTACTTTCATTTTCTGCTTCATATTTGCCACTCTCTGATATGCCCCTTGCATATTTAATTGTATATTTATTGTCTGTGTCTTCCCTGCCCCCAACTAGAACGTGGGTTTCCCTGCAGAACGGGAGTTTTTGCATCTTGTTCACTGCTGAGTTTCGAGGACCAAGAACCTTGCTGGGTACATATCAGGTGCTCAGTAGGTATATGTTAAAGGAAGGGATTTGCAGTGTGTGAATAGAAGACAAGAATGATTTATGTCATTAAGCTTTTGTGTTTAAGGTGAATAGTAATATTCTGCTTCTACCTTTTCAAATGTGGATTTAATTAACTTTCTCTGCTTCTGTTACCTTATCTATAAAATAGAGAAATAGTGCCTGTTAGATTATTTTGAGAATTTATGAAAAGCACTCAGAACTATGCTATGGTGGCTTATGCCTGTAATCTCAGCAACTTGGAACACTGAGGCAGGAGGATTTCAAATTCAAGGCCAGCCTCAGCAACTTGGCAAGATCTTTAGCAACTTAGCAAGACCGAGTCTCAAAAATAAATAATAAGAAGAAGGCCTGGGGTAGAACATCCTTGGATTAAAAAAGCTAAACAGCTAGATAAACTGTACTAGATAAACAGCAAATATTTTTAAAATCTTAATTTTTGGTTACTTTTAATATTTTTAAAGTGTCTTTCTCTTTCTCTCTGTTTTCTAACTGTGTCTTGACTCAGTCCATGGCTTGCTATAGCCGCCACACAGTGACTTCTAAAGATACATAGATATTTTATTTGGGAAAAGGGTCTTTGCAGATATGATTAATTTAAGGTTCTTAAGATGGGAAGACCCCTGGGTTTTCTAAGTACAAACTCATCCCAATCATTGAACTAATAGATACAGACAGGTAGACAGGTGAATGTGATTTTATGATTGTGGACAATTATTAGCACAGCAACTAAGGGACTTCTTCAAAACTGTTGATAGATGAGTATATGATGCATGCACCTTAGGGATACTAAACTGATTTTTTTGTTGTTGTTGTTGTTCTGGGGTTCAACCCAGGGCCTTGTACATATTAGGCAAGAGGCAGACTTCTGTGCCCCATCCCCAATTCCTGATGCTTATTAAGAGAAAGCATGGAAAACCCAAAAGACTTGCCAGGTCTCAGTTTAATACTTAATTCAGTTCATTAACTCTACACAATGTTTGGGCAAGTTTCCTTCATGAAACAAAGCTGAAAATAACCATATTTCAGTCCAAACTTAGAAAGAGTCTGCAATATACCCAGCAGATTGCCTGATATGTAGTGGGCACTATGTTACTTTACAACTAGTGATTTTTAAAGCTGTATATATTAGTTTTTGTTACATGACCTGCCACCCTAATGCTAAATTGATAAAACAAGAAAATGCATGATTTATTACTTTGCTATTGCTTGGCTGGGCATCCCTTTGGTCTGGGCGAGTGGGGTTGGAACTGTGTGCTCTAAGGCCTCCATTGGAATGGCAGGAAGCTGGGGACTTTGCTCTCTATGTGGCCCTCATCCTCTAGTAGCCAGTCCAGGCTTGTAGGTATGGTAAAAGAAGGTTTTTTAACAACAAGAAGAGCAATTTCCAGTGAGCAGACACTATTCACAGGTCTCCTAACTTTCCATTGACTAGAGAAAATCACTTTGCCAAGTTCAGATTCAATGGAGGTGAACTAACTCAATTCTAGGCATGACTAGTATAAAACTGTGAAGTACATGCACATACCTACATACATAAATATGTGTGTGTGTTTATACAAACATATTCTTCTTTTATATAAAATGTAGATTTTATATTTTGTAGAAAATATATAAATTCCTATCAATTAGTTCATTCAGAAAAAAAAGATTGCTTTAGAGAATCATCCAATTCATATGAGTGAACACAGCTAATTCTCAAGTTAATAGGACCCTTGTGTGTTCATCTAAGAGCTGAATTTAGCCACTGTGTATGCCATTCACTGCCTTTATTTACATTATAAATTACCACACTTTATTATGTCTACTCCCATACCATTCCATTATACTCTATTATTTTAATATAATATGTTAAAATGGAATTAGCAATTAAATTACTACAGCATTATTCATATAACCTAAAGTGTTTGACCTCAATCTCCAGAAGCAGGGGGATTTGTAATTGACTAAACCTTCATCTACATACTGTGATATATGGAGTCCTTTAATTGTACATGATATTTTCTTGGTGGTGATGGGGTCAGAAATTCTGCTTTAACTCTACTCATTTCTTATGCAAGAGTCTGTTATATTTAGGACATCATTTGAATCTTGTTTAGATTTATAGATTTCAACATGCCCCATAGGATTCCCATACTGTATTAAATTTAAAAAGTCTCCAAAGCATTTTCTTATTTTGTTATATTACAGACCCCCTGTGATTTCTTCTACATATTCACCAAAATGTTTATTCTTGAGATAGTCCTTAGAAAAAGATCAAGCTGTCTATGTCCTTGCATTTCTCTATGCCTACAATAGTGCCTGGCATATGACAGGTGCATGAGGTCCATAGGACAGTGGTAATAAAGTATTAACAACCTGGGGGATGAAAACCAGAGAAAGTTACTGGCTCATAGTATGAAGGCTGGAGGTCCCAAATCCAGGTGTTTGTAGGGCCATGCTTTCTCTGAGACCATTGGGAAATTCAGACCTTTCCTCTTTCTGGCTTCTGGTGGTGAGGCATCCCTCTTTGGCTTGCTGCTGCCAACTCGAATCCCTGCCTTTATTGCCACATGACATACTCCTTGTTTGTCCTTGTGTCCTCACAGGGCTGACTTCCCCAGGACACCTGCTGTATTCATAAGGGGCCCACCTAGTCCAGTATAAGTTCATCTTAGATAATTATGTCTGGAATGTCTTATTTTCAAATAAGGTGGCATTCTGAGGTACTAGACATTAGGACTCCAACACACCTTTAAGGAGCACGCAATTGGACCCCTACCAGTAGGTAATTTTCAGATGTCTATGGGTTATCATCATATTGACCAGTTCGTTAAAGAGTATTCTTTATAATTTCTATTTAGTTTATAAAAGAAGCATTGGTCCAGATAACTAAATGATAAAGGGACATTCCCAGAAAAATAACAAAATAATTTACGAGGTTCAACTCATTTATAAAAAAAAAAAAACTATCAAAATATCTAGTCTCACTTGTAGCAGAAGATACATAAATCAATGGCGTTACTGTAAGGACCAGCAGTTTGCACACGTGGAAGATATAAAATATCACATCCAGCCTGGTATGGTGGTACACACTTATAATCCCCCACTCAGGAGGCTTAGGCAGGAGGACCACAAGTTCAAAGCCAGCCTCAGCAACTTAGTGAGGCAACGAGCAACCTAGTGAGACCTTATCTCTAAATAAACTATAAAAAGATCTGGGGATTGGGCTCAGTGGTTAAGAGCCCCTGGTTTTGATCCCTGATACCAGTATGTCTGTGTGTGTGTGTGTGTATACGTTTTATATTTATATCTATGTGTGTGAGTATATATATATACATATATATATGTATATATACATACATATAGATATAGATGTACATTTTTTTGGTATGTGGATGTGTATACATATCACACCCATGTATTTTCTTTGTCACTTAAAGCCTATTTAAATAGTGATTCATTTATTCACTTTCTTGAGGAAGTTTATTCTGACTTCTCCCTGTGGGTCCCCACATTTTTCTTTTATTTGTGATTTTACATTTATTTGTGTGAATATTTGATTATTCCCTTCATCAGTGGGCTTCAACCTCCAATAGGACTATATCCATTTTTAATTTTTTCATATGCAAGACTTAGCACAGCACTTGAAAGTAGGTACTAAATAATTACTTGTTGATGAACTAGCGAAATGAATACCTGAATTGGTGAAATGGACTGAACTTTACATATTCAATAGCTACAGAAACTCTTCTTACTGTGTTTGCTATAAATTGTTACATATTTTATATCATTATATTATTAATACATAAATTATTATATATTGTTAAAATATTTATCTTATCTTGATAAATAAAATATAAGCAGGATTGCAAGGACAGTGCTTATCCACTTAGATGAACAAATTCCTTTCAAGTAGATTGCAGGCACCCAGTTGCATAAAACATTGAGTATGCTAATTACAATTAGTAATTATCTACTGACTATTGGAATTCTTTCTCTTGGAAGCATTTAAGTAATCCTAATTTAAGTTACTATATGCACTTGAAAATTACAATGCCAAGTTCTGCATACATATTTTATATTAGTTTTTAATTTATGTTAGCTCATCTTTTCCACAAAGTTTGTGTTTCCTGTAGCTTCTGAAATAAAATGGGTATATTTTACATACACACACACACACACCCTGGGGATGGAGTAACACTAATTCCCATTCAATTCCAAGTCAATCATATTCTTAGAATTTATTGGACTCACCTTGCTAATCCATGCTGTTAAAAATGAATTAACTGGTTCTGGCTTTTAGAGAATATCTAATTATTTAATTATCTCCATTATGTGAATAAAGCTGTAGTGAATCCCCTTCCCGGTGCTATCATGTTCTTCCTTAGGGATGATCCTCATTTAATGTACAGTGAGTTCATGCACACACACATGCACACATATCATAATGATATAATGTTACAAAGCAATTTTAATTAAAACTACAGAGACTATGTTGTGGTTGTATTTTAAAATCATCTTGCTCTGAGAATGATATAAAGTGTTGATGTGTGTACTCCAGTGGGAGACCCTGTAAATGTTAGCTTTCAGTCATTTTCCCCAGGACCATGCAAGAGTTCCTCTCCAGTCCCTGGTTGGGCTCTTGTGGGAATAGAAACACCACACTCTTGGCTTGACATCAGTGCCATTTCCAAATGTTACCATGGTGATCACCTATGCTGCATCACTAACCCTTCTCACAACAGCTCAATTTGAGATTCAAGTTTTACGTTTCCATGATTATGGGAGGGTAATTATTTCATTACTCCAGGGAAGAAGATTTAGGAGGTAAATAGCTCTTCATTAAATCTTAAATGACTCTAGTCTTTTTAGGCCACAGAAATGCCAAATATTAAAGGGATGAAATTCAAAAGACTAAAACATGACTGGGAATTGGAAAAAAACTCAATTTTTGTGTAGTATAACTATCAATATTTTTCTCTAGTGAAAACATCCTGCATAAAGTGTAGTGTATTGTGTCAATAATTCATGATTTAAAATAATTTCCATGTAAAATAAATGCACAGAAATGGCTGTGCATATGTTTGAGTAGAAGTGCCTTTATAAAGCGAGGGATTTTAGGAACTAACCTGGCTTTAGAGGAGGCAGTGCCATAGTTTACAGGGTATAATTTTTCCATGCATCTAAATAAGAACCTCCCTGTAAAAGAAAGGATTTTCATTGTACAGATGATCGCTTTGTAAAGAATTATGGTTTCTTTTATTTACTGTTGGTGTTTCCAGATTATGCAGTTGGAAATAAATATTAATGTGCAATATTTTAAAGTATACTTGATTTTATGAAATGTGATGAGATAGTTGTGAATTAAAGATACTTGGGGCATGTTTTAAATATAAAAATAAGCGGTTGTATTTGCTCCCGCTCTTCAGCTCTTGGGCTTTACCCACAGCATTGGAGGGGGACTCTGATGTCCTGGAGCTGTGGAAACCACACCACACCTTTCTGGAAGGGATTTGGAAATGTTATAAATTGTGGGTCAAAAATGGTCAGCGTACAGACACTGTGGGTTACTTAGGTTATTCCACCAAGACAAACGTTTCTGCCACAGTGTTGAAGGGACACCTGGAGGCCAGGGTAGAATTCAATCACTGTTTTCCTAGAGGACAGCAGGTCTGTCTCAAGCCCAGCTCTCCTTCTTGGGTCTTTAATACTTTTCAACACAGCATCTACCTGTAAAGTTGACAGGTTTTTTTTTTTTTTTCTTTTGGTTTAGTGGAAGGAAAATTAGTCGGAATTGATTGTTGGGAGGCTCACTGATTGAGTAATTAATTAATTAAAATTATTCATTCATTCACAAACCTCTGGAGAGGTGGGATGGGAAGGTTAAGAGGCTCAGAGTGGCTGTAGTCTCCTGTGCCTCTTAGCTTCTTATTTAGATCTCATCCATCACAGCCTTGTCTAAGGTATTCTCGTTCGCAAGGTCATCAGAAAATAAAGACTGGGAGGTGAACAGGCACAAACAAGGACTGTTCACTCCCAAACAAAATCACGTGAATCACGGAAACTCAATGGATATTACATTTTTCAAGGTCAGAACTCATGTTTAATACAAAAACACTCCTCCTGAAAGGGTTCCCAAATAAATAAGACGAGACAGTCTCAGTCTCATGCCTTCTCACATCCTGTTCCATTCAAGATAAACTTGCGGTAATGTCAAATAATCCCAATGGTTTAGCACCACAAAGTTCATCTCTCACTAAAGCAAGGCCCTTGGTAGGTCTGAATGACACTTTGGGACAACTATCCTGCTTAAGATAGCTGGGTGACTCCCTGTCCTCCTTTAGGAATGAAGGGACAGGTGGAGGAGAGGGAAACAGGGTGGTGGTTTTTTATGGGCTTGGATTTGAAGGACCATGTGTAACTTCCCCTCATGTCTCACTGTGTAGAATCACTAGTCTCAGGTGCCATGTGACAGTAAAGGCCCAGGAAGGAAATTGGAGCTGGAGGTTCTGGGTGAGTCTCTACAAGACAGAGGAAATACTTTAAGAAAAAGGAGGAGTCCTAAACTCCCCGGGCAGGCATTTCTTAATTTTCACCAGCTAGTGCTGAAAATCTTATTTTGTTCTGTTTGTGTAGGACTGGGACAGTGACAACAAGGAGGAGCTCCTGGAAGTCACACCAGATGCTCTGTGGCTTGAAGAGGAAAGGGAAGAGGCATATGGCTACAGATTGAAGGAAGGACGACTAAACTGCACACTTTGAAATTTTTAAAAAATTACTAAATAATGTTGTGCCTGCAAATAAAGTCCTTTGTAGGAGCAACAGTGCCATTCTTATGGTTAGCACAGATTAATGGACACACTTCATGTCTCATGAGCAAACGGATTTACTAAAATAACTTTCTAGTTTCACTTTGTGCTAACAACTTTACCACTACCCCAATTAATTCCCCCCAAACTGTTAATAACCATGTCATCATAGACCATCATGTAAATGAGCTCTAAAAGGTAAAATCTGAAGAGCAATCTTGCCATTCATTTATCTGAGCTAATTATAATGTAGGAATAATTCTCACAGCAGGTGAAAACTAAGAAAAAGTATGCTTTTCCAGGAAAGCAAACATTTTAGGTTTTGACATCAAAATTTTGGAAGAAGCAAAAGGCTTCCTTTTTTTTTTCAAAGTAGAGGATATCATGTTTGTTATTTTTGTTACAATCACATTTTAATGAGGTATTTGTAAAGAGAAAAATTATGGATGATTGTACTATTGTTTTTTTTAATGGTAATGGCATATATTTCATTCTACTACTGTTTTCCTGAAGAAGTTATTTACAGAATGGACAAGGCAGAGATGTTATACTTGAGAATTAATAGGTTTTCATGAACTGAATGGTTATTTTGTTTTAATTCCATTACAATTTATATGGATAATGTAATGTCTTACTAAGGCAACTTGGTATAGTGGAAGGGACAGATGGAGGTTTTGAAGGTTTGAATATGTGGTGTCCTCTGAAAGTACACATGTGAGAAAATGCAGGAAATGTTCAGAGGTGATGTGACCAGAATATGAGAGCTGTAGTCAGTGGCTTAATCAATTTGAAGGATTAATTATATGAAAGGACGTTTTACCGAATGGTGACTGTAGGAAAGTAAGGTATGGCTGAAGCATTTTGTCCCTAGGGATGTGCCTTTGGGGTTCCTATTTTGTTTTTGGTGAGTAGAGTTCTTTTTGCTTCCTGGCCATCATGTTTTGAACTGCTTTTTCTCCTCCATCACCTTTTGCTATGATGTTCTACCTGACCTCAGGCCCAGAGTTATAGAGTCAGCTGACCATGGACTGAACCTCTGTAACCTTGAGCTCAAATAAACTTTTTCTTTCCTAAGTTGTTCTTGTTGGGTATATGAGTCACAGCTATACCAAGCTGACCACCACAGAGGTTCACAAATTAATCCATACTTTTAGCTCTGTGAATTTTGAGTTTGCTACTTGATACCACTGGGGGGCCTCAAGGTGAGTGTGGGAAGAGCAAATATGGTGTGTAATAGGCCCATTTCAGGTCTTGACATGATTATCATAGTCTTTACCTTATATTTTCTGTGGCACATTTTCTCCTTGTTTTAACTTTGGTTATTCACATTTTCTTCCGTTTTATTTCCTTTCCTTTCAAGGGAAAACTGTACAGAGAAACAGATGTGTCGCGTATCATGTTAAAAGTGTTCCAAAAAACTTCAAAGGGGAAAAGAGTCAGAAATTGTAAGACCAGTCTGAGTAAGAAGAAACCTTAAAACTCTTCTGAGAAGCATTTGATAGTTTGAAAAGTCTGCATGTAGTGAAATCAATATTTTAAAAATTTAATTTTCCATCTGTGAAAAAGTTGCAAAGTCATCATAGATGGAAGGAAAGTTACCTGCTCTGACAGTTTAGTTATTCATGGAATTAGGTCTAAAAGGAACTCGTTAAAGTTAGATAGAGAGGAGAGTCATGAACTTGAGATAGACAAGGGAGCCTTGTCATTTCTTCATTTATCATAAAGCATCAATGGATATTTTACTATGATACTATTCTATAGGATTTTGCCTTTTTTTGTTTCAATAAAGGAGAAATTTGGGGAAAGCATAGTTTTACTAATAACCTTGGCAAACACAACCTCATTTTTATAAAACATTAATATCTTTTGTTAAGAAAAATTATACCCAAAATTTGTAAAGAAATCAGAGAATGAATGCTGTCCTTGTTTTATAGACTTACTCAAGAATTATTTCAATTTATAGGAGAATGCACCTATATTCAATTCACTATTTTTTACATAAAGAATTTTGTATTTCTCCTTTACATGTTAATGTGTGTGATTCTGGATGATAGAAAATATAACCTCAGATGTTATAGTTTTATATCTATAGGATACTAACTGGTTTTAGACTGTAGTCTGTGGACATATCAAATCCCTTTAAGTATTATTTGACTGGTTATTTACATCTCAACTTCCAAAAATCTCCTTTGAACCAAACATACCATTTTACTGACTCCCTCAGTTATGGTTTGGATATGAGGTGTCCCTTGAAAGATTCTGTGTTAAGCCAGGAAATTAAATGATTTTGAGAGCTGTAACTATTCAGTGGATTAACCCATTTGGTGGATCAGTAATTTAAATGAACTAACTGCAGGCAGGGTGGAGTGTAGCTAGAGGAAGTGGGTCTTTAGGGGTGTGCCCCTGGGAATGATATCTTCCTCTTTTTTCTCTCTGGTTCTTGGTGGCCAGGAGCTGAGCTGCTTTCCTGTGCCACACCTTTCTACCATGATGCTCTGCTTCTCTTGGGCTCAGAGCCATGTAGTCAGCCGCCCACAGACTGAACCTCTGAAACTCCAAGCCAAAATATACTTTTTGTTCCGGTTGGATATTTTAATCACAGCAACAAAAAGCTAACACACTCTAATTAATTAATTAATTCTCTAATAATGTTATTCTACGTTTATATGAGAATCACACTTTATATTATTTGGAAAACGATAGTTGGCTTGCTCAATCATGAGGTCATTTTTACATAAGGATAACAGATTTGTTTTGTTTTTTTACTAAAACTTCCAATGTTAGGAAGGAGATAATGTCTCTCCATAGTAGACTGATCCACCTCTATGTTATTAGTCAGTTTTTTAACTGATTATAGTATTTAGCATCATGTGTATCAGTAAGAATATCAGTATCTTCTATAAGGATATGTTCAACGGGGAAGTAAAATATCAAGTTTCTCCTGAGAATGTTTCTACATTTGAAAATTTTAGAACACAAGTATTATCATAAAAAGGTTAAGTAAAATAATTTTATGTGCTCTTCAAATGAAGATGTGGTATGATACACATGGTTGTGTATTATTAAGCGGTATATTTTAAAACATTTAATAGAGAGAACATCAAGCAGTATAGATGATAAAGTTTCTTTGTTTGAAACTTGCATTGCCCGTAAACATGATTTTGGACAACAGGATAACATTAGTGATGAGATAATGACAAGCAAACCAAAATTTGTTTTATTTTTCTAGCACCTTACATGTGTTCCTTTTTCATCTTCCTCTCAGGTATCATTTCAGGTCCAAATAAGAAGAAAGTGGATTGTTTGAGGAGAATGTGATAAGTAACAGAATCATTTGTAAGTGTGTGAACATGGTAGAAGATAAACCACCAATGTCAGCACAGCCTGGAACAGGAAGCTGTTGGCCCTGAGAAAGTGGAACCCTGGGAATGACTATTGTGACTTTTCTCTCACGTCTCCATCGATACTCTCATTTGGTTAACTACACCCCCCCCCAAAAAAAAAAAAAAAAACAGAAGACAGGAGAACATGAATGTAATCCACATTGGCCAGCTTCCTGGGACACAGAGTAGGTAGGGTGAAGACCGAGAGAGAATGGACCTACAAACCATATGGACAATGTTCTGCAGATTGGTTAATACTCAGTGGAGATGCCAGTTGCCGAATAAAGTATAGGAGAGGCCAGGACTGGAAGAATGGTCAAGCCATGTGCAATGCACCTGGTCAAGACAAGGGGGCACAGATTGAGTGACAGCTCTGCCCATCCATCCAGACAGGAAACCAGGTCTGCCATTCAATAAAGTCAGGAAGCTGCAGTCATATTCCTATGGGGTTTTGTGGACTACATTAGCATTCTATGAACAACTAACAGGGACAATGGGACAATTCTTTTAACTTCGAGTTATATATTTTTTTCATGTGTAAAATTAGAGCATTGTAATAGAATGAATGTTTATCTTCCTATAATTTTAAGTGGAAAAATAAAAACAGGAACCAACTTTTTCATTACTTTTTATATTGCCTCACTTCTAAGTATTTTTTCAGAAGAGCAACTAAATCAGCATCTTTTGTGTCCCTATATTATTATTTATCAATGAATTCTCCCTGAAGGAGGCAATCAACACCAGATTGTTAGGGTCACTTTAATCAGAGTGGTAATGGTTTATTCTACTCTATGAAGTTGATATTTACTCTCTATATAATGAGGAAACACCAAGTGATAAAATGGTCAGCTGTAAGAAATAAGCATTATATCCAAATGGGGGGGGGAATCTTTCATTTAATTAGATGTCCCTCTCAAGTATAAAGAAAAAAAAAAAAGGTAAGTTAGTGTCTTTATTACAAAAGAAGCAAGTCAAGGTTAAGTAATTTGTGTACTAGTTGACCCAGGGAGAGAATGAAAGGATAGGTATTTAACCTAAGGTTGGGTGCATGGCTGGTCTTGGGGCCTGCAGGCCCTTCCTGAATTTCTCTGCTGAGATTGGCCTGTGCAGTCTGATTGTCCCCGTCAAGTGTGTGCTTGGATTGCCCTCCAGCTTGCATGCCTCTGCTGATTACTGGCAGCTTGAAATTGTCCTGCAAGAGAATGAGGGCTCTTGATTAATCCCCATGCACAGTATCAACATATTATTGATTCATTATTAGCACATCATGTTTCATTTCCTGGCAACGTGGGCAATGTGGAGACAAATGTGAATTTTTTTCAAAACAGATGCAACCTGGATAAAATCCTTCTACTATATAAGATACTGAAAGTATTTCTTTTCTCCAAAGAAGAACACCAAAGTTCAACTGCTCTATTTTAACAACTGTAAAGCATTTTGTTATTTATGTCTTCAGTTATAAAAGTAGCAGATAAAAATTCCCTAGTTAGAGTGTGCTATATATTAGGCACTACATTATATAGCTTTCACTCATCTCGCTGTTAAATGCAGAGCTTTAAAAAGACATGCAAACATTCATTAACTTATCCATCAATCATAAACCTATTTATTCACCAGTCCATTTACTGAGACCTACCGTATTATACTAGGTACCAGGAATACAAGACTAATGTTTTGGTTCACATTCAGAATTCAAAAAGTATATAAAAGGTGGGCATATAAATAAAACACACCCTTAATAATTAAATAATTAAAATATATACAAGGTAATAAAGGGATACTGAATTCTCAGGTGTGATTTCAGAAAAAGCCATGTCCATGTTGGGGATTGGGAAATTAATAGTTCTGCAGATGAAGAGGTTAAAAAGATAATTTTGGGTAAACAGAAACAGATGATGAAAGCAAACTATAAGTTTTCTCCTGGATACTGTAAGTATTTGATTGTTTCAGAAGCATACATTTAAAGGGGGTTAATGAGGTATCACTCACTTTTCCAGCCTTAGGCTGGAAAGATAGAAAAGGGATAGATTTTTGAGGGTGTAGAATTTTAGTTTAGTAGGCAATAGGGTTCTAAGCAATGCAATCTCATTAAAAATTTACCCAGATATATTCAAGTGCTATACAATTGGAATTATGGATACTAGTCAGAGGATGTTAAAAATAGGGCAACGGAAGCCCATGCCTGGATTATCAAGAGCATGGAGAGGTGGGATTCAAATGTGTCTAGGAGAAACAGTGAAATGAACTTGGTTTAAACTTGATGTTGGAAACAAAAGACTTGTGAGGGTGACTCTGTCTTGTGTTTGTTCCCTGTGACTAAGGTAGAAGGAAGCCATAGAACAATAAAATTGTGACAGTAGAAAACAGAGATGCTAGAGGGAAGCAATAATAATTGGCACAGTTTTGACCTTGCTGACTTTATGGGCTGGGTGTCTAGGAATGGGCTGGATCTCAACATCTCACACCCAGGGATAGGAATTGAGCTAGGTAATGCAAAAGCCCAAATTGCAGGCAGAAATTATAGTTGCATGAATTATTCTGTTATCATTAGTAATGGCTCTGTCTCAAAGACAAAATAGTCCACGTTAAGACAGAGGATATATTTGCAATTCCAAAAGTCTAACTCTATTCATGAAGGTCACCTCTTATATTGATAACATTTTCCTTTAAAAAATAAGACTGCCAATAATATCTAATTACTGAAGGTATTCCTATTAAGGTAAATATTGCTTCTTACTTTTTATTATTTTTAAATGGTTTTAGGCTTTTGTAGAAGTTGCAATTTAGTGCAGAGTACTTTTGTGCACCCTTCACCTATGACATCATCCTAGGTGACCACAGTAGAAATAACAAACCAGGAAATTGGACACTGCTGTGAAATTATTATTTAAACCTAGGTCTTGTTCAAATTTCTAGGACTTTTACATGCACTCATGAGTTTGCTGTTGTTTTGGTATGCAGTCTAAAGAAATTTTAACACATGTATAGGTTCATGTGACCACCACTATAGTGCTCAAGATACAGACTTTGTCACTCCCAAACTCTTCTTTATCAATCTATATTCACCCCTATCTCTACCCGAACTCCAGTGATATTTTCTATATCTTTAAAGTTTTGTCATTTTTAGAACATTATAGAAATGGAATAATGTGGTACATACTCTTTTAAAAATGGCTTGCTGTACTTGTCACAATGCCTCTGAGATTCATCCAGGACATTGTAGGTACCAGCCGGCAACTCTTTTTCATGGCATGTTGGGTCCACTTGCAAAGCCTGTCTCTGGCCTTCAGTGGCTCTGTGCTTTGGATCACTGTAGTTACCATAATTACTACATGGTAATTCTTCACTTCTCTGAGACGGAAATTTCACCATAATATATTCACCTGCAAAAGAGTCATGGAGATCACCCAAGATGGAAGCCTTGCTGTTCCAGCTGAAGATTTCATCTGAAATCAAACGGAAACCAAATAGGAAGTAGATGGAGCCCATCAGATTCTCAAGATACAGATGCCCTTGAGGTTCTGGAATCCTTATGGTTAAATGGTGCAAAGAAAGCTAAAGAACCACAAATAATTGTAAGGGGACACTGTCCACATGCATGGAGATTGGAGCCTCCCTGCTGCCCCTGCAGGCCCCTGTCCTCCCTGCGAAACTGGTAAGAGCCCGTAGAGTTGGGCTTCATCTGGGGCAGATATTTCTCCTTGCAAATATGAACACTCTGATGTATAACTGCAGGAAATGCCCAGCAGATGCTGTAAATGCTGGCCAAGGTTTCTGGGTGCCAGGCCACGTGGACCTCAGGAGCACAGGCTCCCCTAGCCTAAGAGGACCAGCCTTCCATTTGTCAGGCTGTCTGTGAGGTTCAAAGATGGTCTGTCTGAATCTCCAGTTTTGCTACTTTCTAAAGCTCTTAAAGTCAGAACTTGAAAGCTTCTGCTTTGGATTAGTCATCAAAAACGTGATATTGATCTAGTTTCAGCCCAGAATGATCAAAAGCATGGTGAAGGGCCAGAAGTTCACAAAACATGGCGAACATGAGAATGTCAGAAATGATGACTGGTGGAATAAATGAGTGACGGGGTGAAGGGGAAGAATTAAAAAAGAAAACCTTCCTACTTTCTCATTTTAATCCCAAATGGTGGGTCCCACAAGTGAAGGCTGACACTAATACCGAAAGAACTGCCTCCTGGGGAGGTGGGACGTCGACAGCTGCCTAAGTTCAGGAGAGTCAGGTAAAATACAGCTTCCTACAAAAACCTCAACAGAGGTAAGACCCACTCAAATGCTATTATTTGTTAGTTGTTTGCAAAGTAATAATCACTTACCAAAGTTTTGGGAAGTTTAAACTGACTGATTTTACTTTTTTAAAAATTTTTTAAAATTATTTTTTAATATTTATTTTTTAGGTATAGATAGACACAGCACAATGCCTTTATTTTTATGTGGTGCTGAGGCTCAAACCCGGGTCCCGCCTATGCTAGGTGAGCGCTCTACTGTTGAGCCACAATCCCAGTCCCTGATTTTACTTTTTACCATTGTATGTGTTCCATCGGACAAATGCCAGGCCCAGGATCGGGGGTCAGTAAATATGTACTGAATAGAACACAGGCTTTTTGACATTCTGAGAAGGGTCAGGTGTTCAGCATGCAGCTCAGCCTCTGGGCAGTGATGCTTCTCACTGCGCCCGTCTTTCTACCTGCCTCTTCACAGGACTGCAGGCAAGGACTGTGCTGTACTCACTGATGGATCCCGTGTCCAACATAGCCCTTGGCACATATCAATCAGTCCATAAAGACTTGTTGAATCACTTACTCTCTACAGGCAACACTTTTTAAGATAAAAATTTAAAAAATCATTTATTTAATGTTTAGTTGTTAATGTATACTTGGTTTATTCCCTGGGTTTTGCTATTCATAAACATTGTAGTCATGTCAATGTTTATAGCAGCTCAACTCACAATAGATAAACTCTGGAACCAACCAAGGGAGGGCCTTCAACAGATAAATGCATAAAGAAAATGTGGTACATGTACACAATGGAATGTTACTCAACCTTAAAGAGGAATAAAATTATGGCATTTGCCAATAAATGAATGGAACTGGAGACTACCATGCAAAGTGAAATAAGCCAGTCTTAAAACAAAGGCTGAATATTTTCTCTGGTATGCAGATGTTAATTCACAATGGAGGTGGGGAAGGAAGAATAAAGTTACCTTGTATTAGGTAGAGGGGAGTGAAGAGGAAGGTCTACTGGGGGTAGGAAGGATAGAACAATAAATAAGACATTATTACCCTAGGTACATATATGACTACATGACTGGTGTAATTCTACATCACTTACAACCAGAAGAATGAGAAATTATATTCCATTTGTGTAAAAAAAAAATGCATGGCTATATAAGATGCTGGACAAGGAAAAAAAAATCTATAGTCATTGATGAGTTCTTTAATGCCTCCCAAGTTTGTTTTCCTCATTTTAATGGGGCCAATAATTCTAATTCTGCTAGTAAAGATTTTTTCGGAGAATAAATTAGATAATACAATCCAAGACAATATGTGTGTGATTTTTATTAATTTATTTTAAAAATGTATATGAAGCCTTTATTTACATGCAATGTCAAGCCAGTCAGTCATTGTTCTGGATTAGCTATGAGTTGTTCCCCAAAGCTCCTGTGAGACAATGCAAGAAAGTTTAGAGGTAAAATGATTGGGTTATGAAAGTCTTAACCTGATCAGTGCAAAATTAATCCACTGATAAGGATTGTTAACTGGAGGCAGGTAAGGTGTGGCTGGAGAACCTGGGTCCCTGGAGTTGTGCCTTTGCAGTATATATTTTGTCTCTGGTGAGGGGAGTCTCTCTCTCTCTGCTTCCTGGTACAATGTCCTGAGCCACTTTCCTCCACCACACTCTTCTGCTATGATGTTCTGCCATCTCATTTACAACCCAGAGGAAGCGTGCTGTCATTTATCGACTGAGGCCTCTAAAACCATGAGCCCCAAATTAACTTTTCCTCCTCTAATTGTTCTTGTCGGGTCTTTTGGTCACAGTAGTCAAAAAGCTGACTAAAATATTCATGCTATATTTTTTCTTATTGATAGTGTTAATGGTTGATTAGGAAAAAAATACTTTTAAACCACTTCCCTACAGCCTTGAGACATAGAATGTGTACCACGTATAATTAGATTCTACAGTAGTTTATAAACAGAGATATATGTAAATCAATTTTTAAAGACATGGAAATTCTCACAATTACCCCAAATTCTTGGCCCCTTCTGATACATCAAGTCCTAGATTATAATGAGCTTTGTTAGCTAGGAAGGAAGTGGTTAGTGTGTTTCTCAGAGAACTTATGTGCATGCTTCCAGGAAATGACCAGGCAGGTTTAAAACTTTATATTCCTGCAGCATAGTTGATCAAAATAAAAGTACAATGAAGTTAAAAAACAATTGCATGGACACTGTGATACATCTGGGAATTTGTTTTCAAATATTTCCTCTGCTCCTAGCTATCTAAAATGTCTGAAAACAGATGAACAGACCAAACCATACACACCCAGAGCAGTTTAATGCCAAAGTCTAACTTGGGGCCATTTATTTCTTGTTCGTAGAAATGAGCTACCAAAGCTATGGGAATCCAAGCAAACTGTCTACTTTCCAGAATTTTTGTGATTTGGCGAGATACTGCAATAACAAAGGACGCTACTTAACAGCATGATGATAGTAGACTGGGATCAGGTAGACAAAGAGCACAGAGGATCTGGACCTCCTTCCATGAGCAGTATGACGTCACTGAAGATACTGGTACGCAGAAGCACAGGACCAAAACAGCAGTTCAGCAGCAAAGCCCTCAGCTAACGGGAGATGGAGCCTGTGGTTGTGTCACTAGCAACCCATCCATGTTGTTAGTAACACTGAGATAAATTCTTGGTCTAGATTAAGAGCAGCTGGAATACGGATGGATGTGTGTCCTACTAGGAAGCATCTGTCGCTCATGGTACAATGCTGTGAACTTGTGAAGAGCCGGTTACATGTTTTTCTATTTGTGAGGTTTCAAAATGGGTTGATGCTCTTTTTTAAAGTGTGTAAGTGCTTCTAGAAAGAATGATTTTCAGGCTGTACATCTATTTTTTTAAGAGAGAGAGAGAGAGAGAGAGAGAGAATTTTTCAATATTTAATTTTTAGTTCTTGGTGGACACAACATCTTTTTATTTATATGTGGTGCTGAGGATCAAACCCAGCACCCCGCGCATGCCAGGCAAGCGCGTTACCTCTTGAGCCACATCCCCAGCCCCAGGCTGTACATCTATTCCCATGAATTCTTCTCACTCTCACAGGCATCCTTACTTCCATCAATGGTGTAAGTGTGTGGGAAACTGTCTCAGTGGTGGTGTGCATTCTGCCTGTGAATACATCCCTTCAAGCTCAGATGCTGACTTATGCTTCTTCATGTATAGCTACTAAAACATATCAGGGTTGCAGTTCAATCTTAGTGTATATTTCAAAATTTACCATATAGACATAATAGCAATACTTGACAGGCTTTTTAGGAAAAAAAAAAAAAGTCCATCAGGAGACCCAGTTCACTCCTTCCTGTAGAGACTTTGTATTTGCCAATACATCAAAATCAAGGAAAAGTGGATGAATGGTGGTAGAAGAGTACATTGCCCTGGCTGGTGGTAGTGTCACAGAATGAAATATATGTTAAAGTCTATCTTCATTGAGGCTCAATTTGCCTTTGAGACTCTACTTTAGTTAATATAACTTACTTATCTATAGAATGAGATACACATCACCAGCCACCTTGGGCAGGTTTGTTTTTGAATATCGTATTTGCAATGACTCACTTACTGCAAGGGTAAATCTCTCTTTTCCTTGGGTTTCCTGACCATGATTGCACTCATATCAACATGGCAATCAGGATTATGAAAGAAGGATTTTTGTTGGTAGTTTTAACTATGGGGGAAAAAAACAGTAGAGGGAAATTAGAAACTTGGGGCATGGATATTGAATTAGTTGTAACACATCAACAGATTTAAATAAATAGATAAATAGGCCAATGGTGTCCTGAAGAAATTTATGGGTGTTAGAGTTGCTCTAGAGGAAGATAAAAAATTTAGTTAAAGGCACGTCATTAAGCTAGAGATTTGAAGTGTGAGAAATCACCAGGTAATGAAAGTTCACCTGCATTTTTATTAGTTCTATGTCAGATGGGCTCATATGTAGAATTAGACTCCAGAGTGTGACCTACTTGTTCCTGTTTGCCTGGGGCCTTCTCAGTTTGGGCACTGAGAACCTCACAGCCTGGAGGAACCTACAGTAGTCACCCTAATTCTTAGAAAGTTCTTTTAAGGGACATAAGCATGGGTCTGTCTCTCTCTTCATTTCACCTTCCTCCATTTTTCTGAGCCTCATGGAATTCATCTGCACACCATAATTATCAATATCCCTTTTTAAAATGTCTATGATTGGTTGAACACCTGCCTTGTAACAGAAGCAAGAGGCTTTTTTTTTTTTTTTTAATGTAGACATTGGCATCTCCCAATGTTTCCTTGACCTCAGTTTCATACAAAAACTCCTCAACACTGTTCCAAACCTTTGAACTAAAATTCACATTCCGTTTCCTTTAATTTGCTATTTCACAGTAGATTGTATTGTAGGTATGAAAGGTGTTTATGGGTAGCTTGTGAGCTTGCAATTTATTTTGATTACAGTAAGGACTTTATAAAATTTTCTATTTTAAAATCAATGTTGTTGGAAATATCTTCAGATGTGCTAAAAGTTCTGAAATAGACACAATCTGTAGCCTTTCAGGAAAGCCAACAAAAACCGCTGGGTCAGGAGCACAGCTGTTTCTAGAGGGCATTAATTTTTTTTTTTTTTTTTTTTTTACAGTCTTTCCCATAGGCCAATATTCTTCTATGCATTGATTTATATTTTAATAATGACAGACTCCACTGGCATGAGCATTTCGGTTCCTCAGAAATTAGATAAAATCATAATTTAGACACAGGATAAAAGGTGGAGGGAATTAGCATTTTGCAGCATTAATTAGCTCACTTGCCCTCGCTTATTTCTGATCAAACGGAGACGCTCAGTGCCGCAGCAAACAGGGCTACGAGTATCCTTCAATTGTAGGATATGACATTGATGTTTCTAATGCATGTAAATTCAATAGCTTTGCCTTGATTTTAAAAGTATGGTTTTAAAAATAGTGGATCATTTTAGAAGGGTATGATAAGCAACGAACAAAGGAAGCGATTGGATGCACAATGTAACGTTGAAGGGGCTCCTGTTGACAGAAGGAGAGCTGTGCAAATTCGCCTGAGAGGTAGGATTGCGAAGGCTTGCTCCCTGCCTGGTCTTCTCCTGCCTCGCCTTCCATCTTTTAGCATCTTCCTTGTGATCCCAGGTTGCTCCAAGCAGCCAGCAACCTTAGCAGGCAAGCATTTCATTTTAAATAAATGGTTGGTGTTGTTTTCCAAAGCGAGCGACTTCGTCTTCCTGCAGCAGCCGCCCGCTCCCGGGCCCCCTCTCTGTCTCAACCTGTGTGTTTGCTCCGCTGTGGTCGCCTGCACTGAGATTCTCGCTTTCCCTTTCCACATGGCTGCTTGGTGTGCAGAAGATGCCTTCTTACAGATGTGCTCCCTCCCCTGACAAACAATTACTCCTGCTCCCCCCAGCGGGAGGCCATTAGGACATCATCACGGGTTCTGCTAAGTCATCTCACAATCACAGTTTTGTGCAATCACCTCTCATCTGAGACTCTCTAGGCATATGCCACGCAGGGAAACTAGCAGTCACAAACGGCAGCACCTCCAGGCATATTATTTGTTATTTTGGTCCAAAAGTGTAAAGGATAATGGCTAATACACTAATGTCTGGGTGTCTCATTGGACACTCTGACTGGCATCATTTGCAGCAAACTTGTGAAAGACGGAATGGGTGATCATGTGCTATTCGAGAGGGAAAAAGAGGCGCCTCACATTTCCATAGCAATTACACACAACGGTCGGTCGAGAAAGATCTGGCCATAAGAGTGATTTTACAAAGTTATCCTATTCAGACTTCCAGCATTCTGAGCTTCGAAAATAAATAAATAAATAAATGATCAGATATTATTTTCCTTCGAACATGGTTAACCAGTTATATGTTTATTTTTATTCTAATCTCACAGCACCAGTTTATGTGAACACACATAGCAAAGACCCATCTAAAATGTATTCCATCTAAATCAGAGAAACACACATGCGCGTGAATGCTCGGCTCGCTCTTAAGGTCTCTGACAGCTCTTCCTTGTTTTAACAGGTAGCACCTCACTGGGATTTCAGTGAATCTGTATTCAACATTTACTATATTATGAAATAAGTAGATTTTGGCATAATGCCACATTAACACTTGGATTGTTTTTTATGGATTTTCAGGTCTAGATTACTGCTGCACTGGGGTGCCATGCGTCTTTGTGTAGAATCAGAGAATGTACTAACAAGCCAGGGCTTCCCCAGGGGCCCAGGAGACTGATGCAGCAGGGGGCGCTGTTCTCCTCGTCTGCAATCTCAGCCACCCCCACCCCCATTTACTTCTGTCCCTGGTTTTGCACAAGTTCCTAAATTTCTCTTCCTTACCCTTCCATGATAAAATGCCATTACTTTAGATTCGCTGAAGTGAGATGCAGTAAGATTTGTGAACGTCTGGATTAGAGGCCCTCTGGAAGAAACACTCTTATTTTTGCCCAGGACACAGAGATGTTTGAACTAAGCAAGAATATCACGTCCCAGTCTGGCACAACATGGACACCCAATAAATACTTACCAAATGAACTGAATTGAAGTCAAGAGTTCTATAGAACCTTTACTTTAATGAGTAGGTGAAGAATCATTGTAAAGGGAAAAGTGGAATATCACCCACAACAAGCCAAGGTCTTCCTTAAATTTTAACAACTGCTTGCATTTGGAAATATGCTCTTGAAGTGCTTGAAATTCAGTATATTCCTCTAAGTGGCTGTATAGGCATTTCTGTTCAGTGTGGCTTCTACTGTTCATTTCTATATTGAATTCATCATTCTTGCTTGTTTTCTTCCCCCCTACGAAGAAAAAATAAGGACCCACAGGCCTAGTTTTCCTCTCTGCCTAGATCTCCGCAATCAGAGTTAGGAAAAGAGAATTTAAACTACTTATTCTATATTTTATCTGCATCCTCTCTTGCCTCTACCGGATAAATTTACAAAAAAAAAAAAAAAAAGAAAAAGAAAAAAGAAAAAAAAGAAAGAAAAGAAAAGAAGTTCCAATTGAGTTGGCTAACTGGTCTCAGTGACATAAAAATGCAGGAACTCTAGTCTTGTCAGGATGCATCTCATTTCAACTGTCAGATATATTCAATTTCTAAATCCAGTGACAGAGAGACAGAGAGAGGAGAGAGAATAGAGAGAATGCACCTTGTTCTCCTCATTTACTTGGAGAGAATAAAGTCAGGAAACTCAGAGAAGTGTGACAGTTGACCTTAAGATTTTCAAATGATTTGTTGCTAATTATTTAACTTACAAATATGTGTTGAGTACCTATTATGTACAATTAATTGTTAGCTCATATAAGTAGATTTTAAAAAGCAAATAAAACAGGATATCTTCTTTTAAGCGCCCTCCCCAACAAAGTTTATAACTATAGCACACAATTGCATGAGATAGAACTGTCAGGTACTGTTAGAAGTTAAAAGTTGGATGGGCCTGAGTTGGATCCCAACTCAGCATCACCATGATCATGCACTCAGCCTCATCAGACTTCATATCTACAGCTAGGCGGGACACATAGAAGCGTCGAGAAATAAACTCACATATCTACGGCCAACCCATTTTCAACAAAGTGTTAAGAACATGTGTTGAAGGAAGAACAGTCTTTTCAATTAATGGTGCTGGGAAAATTGAACATCTACATGTTGAATGATGAAACTAGTTATCTCTCTCACCAGGTATAAAAAAAATCAGCTCAAAATGTATTAAAAACTTAAATGTAAAACATGAAACTACTTAGAAGAAAACAAAAAGAAAAATCTTCAAGAAAGGCACATTGGAATGGGCAAAGATTTTTTTTTTTTTTTGATAGGACCCTTTTTTGAATAAGGCACAGGAAACAAAAGCAAAAATAGATGGGATTAATTTAAATGGAAAAGCTTTTGCACAACAAAGGGAATCACCAAGAGAGTCAATCTACAGAATCAGAGAAAATATTTGCAGACTATACATTGGCAAGGGGTTGATACCAAGAATATATATAATATATAATATTAATTTATACACACATATGTCAATTATTACATATATATGTGTGTGTCTGTTTGTACATGTGTGTATTATCCTATATGGCAGCACTTGGTGTCTGTTCCCTGAAGATGCCCCATCTCCCCCGCATTCCCCACAGTAGTACTGGCTTCCTGCCTCCCACCCCAGCCAGCCATTGGAACCATCAGCTTGGTCCTACCTCCATGAAGAATCTGAAGTCTTCTCCTGTATGTAACTCCAGGGGACATTTCTATACTTACAGCAGTGTTGAAAACCCATGTGTTTTACACAAAGAGCCACCCTTTCCAATCTCATCCCAACAAAATCTTTACCATTCCTGGGGAAGACAGGGACAGACTCATGGATTGTGTGTTGGCTGCAGCAATGGAAAGTGATGTAAGTAGTAAAGCCATTGTGGAAAAGTGTGGAGGTTCTTCAAATAATTACCATATGATCCACAATTCCACCACTCTGCACACAGCCAAAGGAAATGGAATCAGCATGTGGAAGAGATGCCCACACTCCTGTATTCACCACTACAGCCAAGATGGAAGCCATCTGAGTCTGTTAATTGATGAATGGGTAAAGAAAATATGCTCCACATACACAGTGGAACACTATTCAGCCGTAAAAAGAATGAAATTCTGTCATTTGTGATAACAGGTGGAATTGGAGATCATTATGAAACAGGTTCTTCATGATCTCACTTGTACATGGAATCTAGATTAGTTGACCTTAGAGAAATCGAGAACAAAAGGGTGGTTACCACAGTTGGGAACAACGGGGGAGAGGGAGTAATGGAGAAATGCTGATCATTGGGTACAGAGTTACAGTCAGATAGGAAAAAGTTCTGGTAGGCTGTGGCACATTGGGTTGACTACAGTCAACAGTATACTGTAAATTTTGAAAAACCAGAGGTAAAGATATTGAGAGTTTCACCATGAGGAACTAATGGACGTTTGATAGATGGATATGTTTAACCTGATTTGAATATTACATGATGTATTTATGTATCTGCACATTAGTGATACACCACTAATATGTCCAAATATTTATGTTTTATGCACCAATTAAAAATAAATTTAAAAAGAAAATATAAAGTAGATTGCCAGGATAAGCCCAAACACATAATACATAGGGGGAGGCTGAAGTCTACTGTACTGAGATTTAAAAATATATCCTGTGATACTGTTTATAAGAAGCTCACCTAGAACAATGTGCCACAGAAATGTGGAAAACAGATAAATAGGGAAAATGTGCCAGCCAGATGTGATCTCTAAAAACTGTGCTAAAATTCAATTTGACAAGGAAGAAAAATCAGGCCTTCTCTTTGCAAAAGTCAAGTGTGTGATGCTCAGCCTAATGCTGGGAATGCAGTTAAATCCTACAAAGATTGGGATTTATTGAATGGTCTCAATTATGGTTGTCCTCTGATAGGTGGCAAATGAGATGAGCCTTGAAATACAACTAATCACTGGGTTCTCCTGATTGAGGTTGATGAATGAATGTGCAGAGCTGTTATCATTTACTCCTGACAGGTGTTGGCATGGTTCATCCCCCTGGGTCAAGAGCAAAGTGAAGGCAGAGTCAAGGAGAGGGACTCAGAAACTCATGGAAGCTAAGAGAAAGCAGGGTTACGCCAGATGTGCATGGCCTTTGCATGACAATGAGGGGAATAGGTTCATCCCAGATTCGTAAAATGCACTAATGGTCCAAAGAGACTCACATCAGAGGAAGGGAGAAGGGAATCTGTGCAGGGGAGTATAAAGAAGGAATCATGGGAGAATTGAGGATTGACCTGGGCGTTCCATGTGTTGAACCAGAGGACAGGGGATCAGAAGGAGATTCAAGAACCACCCACCCCGGTGTTACTGGGAGCTGATAGGAACCAGGGGAAGACAAGCCCCGATGATCTGTCTGATCCACACTTTGGTCAGCATTATTAGGAAAGTGAGATGCCAAGGGCAAAGGCAAGGAACATCAGTCATCTCCATCATTGCCTGGGATTCTGTTTGAGGATAAATAGGAAGTCTCCCTTCTCTCCCATCAAGGAGAAGCACAGTATATTTTGGGTGGTTAGCATGGAGCCAGTGCTAGGGGAAAGTAGATCACATGGTCGAGATGACTGACAGCTCACGAGAAAGTGAAATTTGTAGGTAGGGAAAAAAGCCTGAGCATTTAACATCAGCCAAGGAGGTGGGTTTAAATAAGATGTCAAAGAGAAGCTCTTTCATGTTATCAAGAAGAACAGGGACATCAAAAGAGTCATGCTTTTTGGAAGTGGACCAGAATGAAGAGGAAATGGAAAACTGGAGGAAGAAAAATCAGAAGACTCTTAGTATTGAAGTCCTGATCTAAATCGATTGGAATGAAGAGAAAAAGACAGGCCTGTGGTAGAACAAGGAAGGATTCACAGTTAGCTAGAGAGATGCAGGAAGGAAGAGGGTGAGGTATTAACTGACCAAAGCAGTTACAAGCAAAGTCTCAGAAGTCAGATTGACTGATGGGCCTTGCGACCTTGGGAGAGGTATGTAATTTTTCTGTGCCTAAATTTTTTATCTATAGAACTAGTGTAGTAATGGCACCTACATACTGATATTGTTGAAAAGATTAAATGAGAAAATACATGTCAAGTGCTTTGAAAAAGAATTGGACTGAAGTAAGTGCACATGGCTCAGATATTTTGAGGAATTTGGGCTTCTATTCTGAGAAATACATAGCTATAATGGTGCTGTTAACTGAGAAGAGGGTGATGACCGGAAGCACATACTTGGGGCAGAGGAGAGGGTGAGAAATCATGTTGTTCACACTCCCTTCTTGTCCACACTGTGTAGGAACACCTGTTGTTGATGGAGGACCAGAAGGAATTAGGTAGGACCATCTTAGGTTACCATGGTAGGGCTAGACTGAACAAAGAAAAATCACCTCACTCCCATAAAAAAAGAAAACAGATATATAATATCTCTCAGATATATATCTGAGAGATATTTTAAGTCCAAGGACAAAGAAGTTGAAGGAGTTTCTTTAAGTGATTTCAGTAATGAGAGCAGTTTAGGTCCTTTGGAAGCGTGATCCATCTGGGGCAGAGGCTGGAAACCTGACGAAAGTGAGACATTTTGAAATAATAGCTATAGGGAGTGAAATAGTCACCTAGTGATGAATAAAAGAAATGTAAAGTCACCTGCCTGTGGAGTCTTTTTAGCAAAATGTCTTTTCTGACTTCATTTTCCACATGGGTGATACATTTTAAAATTTAGATATTTTATGTCAACCATGAAACCCTGAATTTTTCCCAGATGAATGCGGGAAATGCCACTTGGGAAGTATGGAAAATGATTTTGGGGTGGTGGAAAGTGATGTGTTTGTGTGAGAGCTGAGAGTTGTGTGTGTGAGTGTGTGAGTGTGTGTGAGTGTGTGTGTGTTGTGTGCATGTATGTTGGCTTGTGGGTAACGGTGAATTGATATAATATAACACCATTCCCAGCATTTCACTCTGGCTTATTTTGAGTTTCACCAGGTAGTCTGGAAGATTATGACCAATAGATTATCAAGCACATTAATATAATCATTGGGCTTTCACAATTATCCATTGTTGGTAGTGCCTTGAGGAACCTAGTGTCATAATATCTCATAATATTATCTTAGTGTATCCTTACAGTGTAGGTAATAGTGTAAGGAAGATTGAAACATCCTGGCTTTCCTTCTGCATATTGATTAAGGCCCAAAAGAGGAATGAGAGATCAGTCAATTCCATGCCACAGTGATTACTTGCACTTAGAGTAATTGGATTTTAGCCAGATTTGTATTCAGGGGTGGATTTCCATATCCTGCAGAGTGAGCACTGTTCATTTTGAGGTACTTTTCATCTACTTTACATACGTAATTGCTCAGGAACTGGTGGTTTTGTTTTCTTTAATTGAGCAGTCTTGAAGGTGAAGTGGACACTGGGCTTTTTTCTACAGTTTCACTCTGTGGTCTCAAGAGAGAATCTTGCTCTGTAGCTGACATTGTGTCCAGTAACCCACTAGATCTTTGGGGGCCTTCAGTGGGTTTTAAATGGTTCACCTTACGGAGCTGGTATTGGTCTATGGAAAAAAAAATGGAGTTCTGGCTGGTTTTTAAATATTCTGCTTCAACTTTCTGTGACATCTCTAATCAGCCCATCCCATGGAGGGAGAAAAGGAGGCTTATGAGAAGTAACTTGGGCTCATTAAAGCCCCTTAATATAATCCCTCTATTTAGCAATAGACATGAGTATGCTACCTCTACTGAAGTTTAAGAGTAGATGAACTTGATAGAATAAGAACAATGACATACTGGTATGATGATACTATGATACTAATCACCGAGAGCTCCCTGTGCACCTGGGTATTTTAAACTCTCATCATAATTTTCATATTAGATAAAATTATTCCCATTTACAGTTGATGAAACTGGGTCTTAAAAATAAATTCCCAGTAATGACATCTCTATTCAGAGGGAAATACAACATGCAAAAGGATTTCTGTCTTGTTCTAATGTTAGTTTGTCTTTCAATAGGAAAAAAAAATGACAAAAGATTACATAGGCTTAGTTTTGCATATAAGAACCCTCATGTCATTTATACAAGATTATTCACTTTCATTATACTCTGAGAGTATGTGACCTAAAAATGTTATAATGACAATAATGTCAGCTTGAATGAAAAGCCTAGCCCTTAGTATGTTTGTTCCTGACCATTACTATTGTCATGTTCCTTTAAGTTAGAAGCACAAGATACTTAGTTTAAAATAAGCTCTTAAAATCTTAGACTGAGGTTACATGTCTTAAATCATTTTATGTACCCAAATACCTTTACTTGAATTCAGTAGTCATGTTTCTGCTCTGATTGAATTCATCATCAGGCTTAGCAAATGAGAAGGTTCTGTCTCAATTTTAAGACTGTCTAGTTCCCTGTATCTTCTTGTAATATTTATACTTGTGGGCCACTTGATACAAATGTTCCCTATCTCAGATTGTTGAATCTATCAATCATGTTCCTTTGTAGACAGACTCTGCATCCATGGATTTAAGTTAATAATCTAATAGTTCAACAGCCAGTCAAAATTTTTTCTCTGGCTTTTTACCTGGAACCTTACCCTGGCCATGAATTTAGTTCTAGAAACTAGACAGACAACTTCCTTGTTGAGTGTGTACACATCTTACTTCTTATTGACCCCAGATCCCTGCTTCATTGATCCTGTTTCTGACCAGTTTGCTTCTGCCAATCTTCCTGAAGGCTGAAGTCTAGGCTTCCAGCTCCAAGCTTCATAATAGATGCTCTGATACCTGCAGCAGATCTTTGCAAAGTTAACATTCTGCCTACCTGCACCTCTGTGCACATCCTACCAGGTGCTTTTCTAATTACAATCCCTGCCTAACAATTTGCTCTTGGCTCTAACAATGAGAGCATGTCATACTCCAGTGGATTTTTCTTCATCCTGAGTCTTGACCTTATATTGACCATCTAACCTTGAACTGTAATTTAAACACGAATCTTAGGTGAAAAATAGTCCTGCATTTTAGAAGTTTTTTTTTTATTAGGGTACAGAGTTAGTACGTTTTTTTCCTTGAAAAAGTTGAAGCCATCTAACTGTCCTTCTACTCTCAATAACCATGTGGTAGGGAAGGATGTGGTAGGAGAGGATATGCTTAATATTTCTCCTTTTTTTGATAGTACCTAGTGTTGAACCCAGTGCCTTATATATCTTAGGCAAGAGCTCTATCACTGAACTATATGCCCAGCTATTCCCCCTTTCTTAAAGAGAGAAGACTGAGAGACACTGCTGTGACTATTCCAAATCTCCTATGCAGGCATATGCACGTGAATATGACCAACACCATATAGTCTCCATTAATAAACTTTAAGAGTTCCTGTATATGTTCACCATAGATTAACCCAATGAATTCATAAAATTCATACACATCAAAAATAGAAGGGTATCCCCCAATAATCCATCCAAAATCCATGAAGAAGTCTTTCTACAACAAAATTACAAGCATTTCTTGACAATTTCCATTGAACATACACTACACTATGTGAAGGCCATGTAAATACCTCTTATTTCAAGGAATTCACCAAGTGGAAGACCTGGTCTGCATGGGCTACACATGACATTTTATCTATAATCATACCATTGACCATAAAGCAGAATGAGGAGTATATCAGGGAACTGTCATTGACATCCGAAATATGTAACTCAGTAGACATGCTCCCTTTGGAAAATTGGTCATGAAGGAAAGGGTCACCTTGAACTCACACCTAGACCTCATGCCTGACATCTAGTGGCCTCTCCAGGAATTACAGTGCTCGATACCAGGCATGGTTGCTGGTAAGACTGAAAAAAGGATACTGCCCGCCAGCTCTCTCCCAGGCCTGGACTATCTGGACAACCTCAGCTGCCCTTCCTTCCACTGCATTTTATAAATATAACCCCAAAGAAGCACATAAATTTAAAGCTATAGCATTCTCATAACTTTCACTTAATCACATTCTAATCCCTATATGTAGATATGAAGAAAAACAACACTTCAGAATTTCTGACTTTAATAAATGTTTTCTATGAAATAAACCTGCTATAAATAGAACTCCTCATATGTTTACTTTGACTGTGGTTTATCCTTATTTCTTCTTGAAAAAAAAGTGGGGATATAATGCAAACCTACCTCACAGGGAAAAATAGTGAAAATAATTATAACATAGCTAGTTTTTTTGTAATTTGAAACAATATATATATATATATGTTTTTTCCACTATTGGTGATTAAATTCATAGCCTTGCACGCATTAGTCAAGTGCTGTGTCTCTGAGCTACATCCCCAGCACTCATGTTCATGATGTTAAAACATGATTGGAATATAGTAAGTTCAAGTATTATTTACTATATATTATTTTTTATTTGTGGATTCATAATAATAAACATTACTAAACAGTTTTTAATGCATGCCCATTAATGGTCTTATTACTAGGGAGAAATATTACTCCCTCTATACTTTAAGAGCTAACTGTTTAGAGAATTCAGATGCTATATATGATGTACAATACTCCAACTAAGGAGACATTGTCCAGATTCCAAGCTGACGAGATACTGTCCATCTCTAATGCAGCACTGTCAATTGCATATGAGGAAACATTATCTGAGACGTTATTCAACTTGCAAAGTTTATATAGATAGTTGAACCTGAGACTGGAATCTGGATTTCTCTTTCAACTTCAACCCATTTACCAGTACCACTCATGTCTCATTTTAATGTTCAAATAAGTAGTAACAAATGAATTTTTACTCACAAAATCTGTTTTCTTTTCCGACATGACTATGGGTTTATGCTATGCACATATACTGGAAACATTTGGTACGCTTCCACATTTTGAAGAAATGTTGATAATTTTAGTAGTAAAAGCATTTTTACTGGTGAAAAATCAATAATACACATAAAAAAAGATTACACTAAAATGAACCCATAATCCCATTGCTCATATATATATGCACATGCACATATGTATAAAATGTTCAAAACACATGTATTCATTATGTTCATGTATATTATAATTTTCTATAACAGATGCATATATTTCAACTAAATGCCATGTTCAAATTGTACAAATTTTATGATTTGATTGTTCATTTATGTAATATTTCTATATCAGTATTCACTATTATATCATTTTTATTAATTGCATGATGTCTATTAAATGCTTGTACCAAAACTCGTTTAATAAATTACTCTTTGAGATCAAGTTAATAATAATCAAAAAAAAAAAAAAGATTAGGCAATTGGTCAAGAGCAGGAGGCAAAGAAAAGTGAGAGGAAAATGTTGGCAGTTCCTTGAAAACCCTGTTTCTACTCTGTCTTTGGACTTGGTTTTTTTTTTGCCAGCAAGAAGTCTGAGACGAAGGGAGACCAGCTAGATGAGGGTGCTGATGTGCATCCTGATAGGGGAGGTAGCGGAGCTCTCAGCTGAGGGAACATCAAGTATCCAACTTGGACATGGGTTCTGTAAAAGGCAGCAAATGGAGCACATTCCAGAGTTCAATGTGTAGAGTTCAAAAAGATCTGTGGATAATAATGCCAAAATGAGAGCATTTGATAAAGCACAGTCAACATCCTGCTCTCTCCAGGGATGTGGAGAGAGTTTGAACATGGCTTGTAGATACCACGTAATTTAATGTCGGAGTATAAATGTACATAATTTAATTTTGAATGCAAAACCATATCCATAGTTTTCCCACAACCCAGTAGAGGGCTAGCTGGCAAAGGCATGCATGCAAGTATGTGTGCATGGTGGGTAGAATGGCAATGCTAGAAGAACATGAGCCCAACTAAGAGAGTGACCAAGCTGGAAATGGTGGTGCATGCCTGCAATCCCAGCCACTCAAGAGGTGGAGGCAGGAAGATTGCAGCTTCCAGGTCAGCTTTGGCAACTTAAAGAGAACCTGTATAGAAAGGAAGGAAGGAAGGAAGGAAGGAAGGAAGGAAGGAAGGAAGGAAGGAAGGAAGGAAGGAAGGAAGGAAGGAAAGAAGAGGCTAGGGATGTAGCTCAGTGGTAGGGAGCCCCTGGGTGCAATCCCTAATGCCAAAAACCAGATGGGGCAGAGGGAGAGAGACCAACCAATACAGGATTTCGTGATGAAAAATTGAACATAAGTCTAGAACTAATTATGAAAAGTTCAACAAATTTCCATGCTGTAAAAGAAGAACAAAGATAATGTGAGCTTATCCAGATATGTGACAGAAATCAGGGCAAAGCTGCATTCTGTCTCATCGTTCTTTTAACCTACCTTTTCTTTTTATTTCCATTCATGGTATCTTTACAGATGTGCAAAACTGTCTATTATGGGGTGTGCGTGGAGGTTTCCAGCTTATACTGTTGCTTCCTTTCTTGTTTTTCCATGTTCTTCTAGGGCTCTATGTGACCGCCTTTGAATCCCTCAGAAAATATAGATTGTGCATATTTTCTTTATAAAATGCATTTTTCTCACTCAATGATGTACTCTCTGATTCTGTGGTACTAATAGAAAATTATTGAAAATGATGGTAAGGCTCCATGGATCCTGCTTGATGTACCCGTGGGCACTGCCTCTGGTCTCTTAGTGGGGCCCATGCTCTGCTAGCATTGCCATTCTACCCTCTGTACTGTGTGCAGCCAGCACAGTGTGAGTGAACAGGGGGCTGTTTGGGGACAGGCACATTGTGCCCTCTCCTCCCCCATTAGAGGGGGCATTTCCTAATTCAAAAGGACAAAGATAGAAATAGAAATCATCATGAATAGAATGCTATAGTTTATCCACCTCTGACATTTTTCATATTTGTCTTCAAACCGAGAATAAAGTTCCATGGCCATTTTGTAGAAAAATAAAATCATAGGTGTAGATTAGCTATACCAGCTAAAAAAGATGTGTACTTAAAAAAAAAAGTCTCAATTGCCCTCCATCACTCCCCATCATATAGGAAAAGCAGACAGTTCTTTAAGTACAGAACTATAAAAATAGTATTCACACCTGTGCCACTAGATGGTTCACACACTTTTATTTCTGTTAGAAAGAAAACTTAATTAAATTGCATGATTTATTAGCTGTGTTATACAATGAGAAAAGTGGTCTGGAAAACTTGTATATTCTATGTAAGACCAAGTAAGCTGTCTCAGAGGAAATACTTCTGGTCTTGTGTCAATTTTGCAAACTTCTGAATTGCTAACAGGCTCTTAGTTGAATGTTCTACTCTTAATAGACTCTACATCACTAGTGGGGGAAAAAAGTGATGTCCTAAAAGAAGAAAGGCAGTATATATTTTGTTAAACAAATCTGCAGTCAACAATGATCTTTGTCTTTGATGCTAATAGATTCTGCTACATTCCTCCAACTATTAGCCTATAAAGATATTTTGTAACAGAGTGCACCCCTAATTTTACTTTCTCTGAAACCAACTGTCAAATGTATTTATCTGCATGCATTCAGACCTTCTACAAATGCACATCATTCTGTGATTGCCTTTAAGAGCATAACCTTAATTCAGGCTTTCTACACTCTTTCTGGTTTATGGTGATATTGAACTCAAGCAAATTCATTCTTTGAAATCAATCTGGGGAAAAACCCACTGGTCTATAATTTAAGATTATTTGACTGCTCACTGGCAAACGATTACATAGCATAATCATTTACTGAGCCTCAATCTGCATTTTCTGAAATTCTTTTACATACTCTGTGATAGATGAGAGTAGAGAAAGAAGAGAAAAATAGGAGCAAGCAGCAGACAACCAAACCATTTTGTAACTGTGTAGCTGCATAATGTAAGTTAAAATGCCTCTGGGAAAATTGGGGGGGGGGGACCTGACTATTAGAATTCTCTAGGTATTTCCTGTTTGTGTATAGGTTCACAAAGACACACATACATGATCCTTCACATACAAACACCCATGCAAACGCACACACTTCTTGTAAGGAACTCATCAGGGAGCCCCTCCTTAATTTGGGCCCAAGCTTGTAAAGAAGTCAGTTTTTTTTTTTTTTTCTTTTTCCTGACACTATTACATCAAAACAGTATCCAGGCATTAGACAGTATTTATTAGCTTGTAAGGCCAGAGATAATGATCCCATTCAATCAGAACACATGAATAATTCAATAGTCCCAACTTCACATAATTTCTGGCTCTACTTTTAAAACCAGCAAAAGAACCATTTGTATCATTTATTTATTTTTGGTGACAGTGGGTAAAAGATAAAGGAGGTTTTGTTTTGTTTTTGTTTTTGTCTTTGTTTTTTTCTCCAGGAAAGAGAGCCTCTTGGCTCTTTCTTTTCAAATTGGTCCTAGACAGTCAAATGAACATGTATATGGATGTAAATATGAAAGAGCATGACACTACAATGGGAAAACAATTCGATTACCTCTATGAATTATTTCTATAGAAATTTGTTGAGGGTATTTTAATCACTGTGAATGGTTTAGTATTTTTGTACACAGTGATGCTGGAAAACAATTTGGTTTCTGCAAGACAGTTGAAGCTACAATTCAGGGGTCATTTCTGCAATGCACAATTTGAAAGTATATTTGAAAGAAAGTGAAATATTTTAAGCACTAAGAAGAAGGTGAAATAATTTGCTCTTGTGACAGAAAATGTTGCGGTTCCTCATTTTCTAACATAAACAGTCAGAAGCAATGGAAGAAGCTCTGTCCTATGGTACATCAGTGTTCCATATCTGCAGAGTCCAAAATGGAAGCCACTGGCCACAGTGTCTATTAAACATTTGAAATATGGCTAGTGCAATGGGGGAAGTGAATTTTAAATCTTATCTACATTTAATTGATTTAAATTTAGATAGCCACGTGTGGCTAGTGGCTCCTTGTTGGATATCATAACCCTCAAGTCCTCACAGAGAATGGTTATTCAATTATAAATGCCAACAGGTAGAAACTGATTATTAATATATGTTGATCTGGGGCTGGGGATGTTACTCAAGTGGTAGCACACTTGCCTGGCATGTGCGGGGTACTGAGTTCAATCCTCAGCACCACATAAAAATAAAATAAAGATGTTGTGTCCACCGAAAACTTAAAAATAAATATTAAAAAAATCTCTCTCTCTTTTAAAACAAAAGATATGTTGATTTTTTTTTCTAAATATCACATCTATGGAAACTCTCGTTTTCTTATTACAGATTATCTGGACATTTATGATTAATCTACCAGGTGCCCCTGTGACAGTTCATTGGATACAAACAGAAGGAAATGAGTTCTGATTGCTGTGGCTAAGATATACTACAACACAGGATGTATGGCTTATGACTGGATAAATCAAGAAGAAGCAAAGGGACACTGAGATGAGGTAAAGTATATCACCATGGATTGACAACAGGCTCAACTGCATTATGGATTTGAAAGACGTGAAGAAGAAACTCTATTTGGGAAATTGTTCTTTTAAAAATTCTCTGGTCTTCGATAAGCAAAAAAAAAAAAAAAAAAAAAAAAAAAAAAAAAAAATTGTCTGGTCTTCAATAAGCAAATTATCTTTCCTAAATATCTAAAATGGCCATACTTTGGGAATTGTAGATGTGCTGCTGGGCTTACTTCTTCTTTGTACACTCTTGTAGTGTGTTTTTGATCATCCCCATCCAGAATATTCTAAAGAAGAGGAATCAGGAATGTGAAAGTTAGAGAACAGGGGTCAGGTCAATCCAAATGCCTCTTGGGTTTACTTAACACTTGCCAACAGGTATGAAAAACCTTGTTTCAATCAGTGGTCCAGAAGGAAGGTCATGTTTTAATCCCAAGATACAGATGCACTTGTTAACTTCCAAATTCAGTCCAAGTGTGCACTTTTTGCATTCATATTGGCCATTAATTAAAGGCCACTTGGGGAGAGTTTAAGCTCTTAAACTGGATTAGTGAAAGTGATCAAAAGAACCTATTGAATTTTTTAATTGAGTTTTACAAGACAGGGGGTGGACTTTGAAAAGAACTTCCTAAATCAGACATCATTGATTTCCTCATCGAGCCTTAAATTGGGGTTTCATTAAGTAGATTAGAGAAGAATCATCAGCCAAATGTTGATATCATCTGCATAGCCACTGAAATATGACATGTTGTGTCAACAATTAGCATTAAGATTCCAGGAGCAGAATTTAGTCATTCTTTGGATCTTTGGATCTGAAACACACTAAAGGGTGTTTCTATGTAACAGTGACTGATTTAGAAAGAATCTCATTGCTATTCTCAAGAGCATTAGTAAGTGTGTTCTTTAGAAGTCTGTAGTAGAGGATTTCTTACATGGGTAATTTGAGCACTGTGAGATATATGCACAATACTTGTATCCATTTTCTATTATCATCCTTGTTATTTATGTTAAGTCATGCATTTTTTGAGTTTCAACTTAATTTTCAATCTTCACACAACCCTGCAGATTATATGTTCCCATTTTATAAATGAAGAAGAAAAAGATTCAAAAAAGTTAATGAAGGGGCCTGGGGTTGTGACTCAGTGATAGAGTGCTTGCCTACCACGTGTGAGGCACTGGGTTTGATCCTCAGCACCACATAAAAAGTAAATAAATAAAATAAAGGTATTGTGTCTATCTACAACTAAAATACATACATACATACATACATACATACATAAATAAATAAAAGTTAATGAAGACTACTATTATGTGTAGTTATGATTCACCCATAAAATACTTAAATAAATAATTTCTAAATACAATTTCCAAAAGAGGTTAATAAATTTCTTTATGATTTCATGCATACCAGCTGATGAAAGAAAAATGCACATAATTTTTTTGTGGTTTTATGGGCAGTAGGTTCTAGAACTAAAAGTGAATATAGAGCTGGGCTTGGGGTGTACACCTGTAATCCCACATTCAGTTTCTAGTTTCCAGGGGTTAAGATGCTGAAAATGTGTTTGTAACATTACCATTTGATGTACTAGTCAGTAAGGCCTAAATTCTTTCTGAACTTCATTGCCCCACATAATTAATCAAGTCCTCAAAATCCTCCTAATTAGAGTGTAAATAACTCAAAACAATTTACAGAAGCAATTTCCAGGAAGGCAAAGCCTACACCCAAGTGAGAGGCAGTAGGTGCAGTGGTTTAAGGTGTAGACCCAGTTGGAGACTCGGTACCTGGGTTCAAGATCACTCACATGCTCCGTGAGAATGACCCCAACCTCATCTGTAAAACAGGATGACCATCTCTCTCACGGCATCCTTAAATGAAAATTCAAGAATTTTAGGTCAAGAATTTAGGATAGTGCCTGGCATGAAGCCAGAGGTAAGCAGTGCTATAAGTACCTGCTCCCTAGGGCATCTTCAGAGATTACTCAGAAATAGTTAATATCTCTCAATCTGCCTCTTTATTTTCCCCTCTGCCGCTATTCATTTACTTATTTCCTTATTTGTTTATTTTACTAAAAATGACTGTAAATAAGAACAAATCCCACTCTCAGAAATATGAAGGCTTTCTTTCTCAGAAGTCGTATTCATGAGTAATAACAAGTAAAATTGCCATACAAAGACCCCAAATATTAAAAAAAGACCCCAAGTATTCATCCACTATTTATTAATCACTATAGTTTCTGGGTTTGTGATAAAAACAAGGGACCACAGGATGATCTTAACAATTTCATCAGTCTACCACTGTGCATTTTAATTCAGGGCTATGAACGAATTGTACACTAACTGTAAGAGGGTAGACTTGGTGCTTTAAAGATGTAAAATCAGGACACCAAGCAAACAGAAGGAATTGCAGGAACAAGCAATTTAGAAGGGTAGGACAAAGAAAGGTGAGAAAAATTTCCCAAATGACAGTGTAGTATAGGTGGAGGAGCATGGGTCCAGACACGGAGTGGGAGTGAGGTGGGAGTCAGAGGATCCAATCCTGTCTGTATCACTGGTGAGCAGTTCCTTAAACTCACATTGAGCTCATCCATAAAACAAGATCCATATCTGTGTCATTAGATTGTCGCAGAGATTAATTAAATAATGTGGAGAACAAAGTTTGGTACCTATCAAGGGATAAATAATCAGCTATTTAGCCATGGCTGCTGTAACTGCTATTAGAAAAATCCCAAACTGCATACCTGAAGTTTAACCTATTTCATTCCTTCCCAGGAGGCTACTCCCACTTCAGATCCATGTCTTCAAGGTGGCTATCTGCATCTGCATCAGTCCTCTGTGCTCTGTTTTCTATACAATAATAACCTACTTGTTGAAATAATCTGTTTCTGTATATTTTTTTCTTCTCCACTACAATATAATCTCTTTGAAAACTGAAATTTCAGCTATTTCCTGTGTGTTGTCCGAGCATATGACAAAATGTCTAGCAGTTACTTTGTTAATGTTTCTTTTAATGGTAAGATTTAAGTACACACTTTCCTTCCCCCTCCTCAAATCTAATAGGCTCTGAAGGTCACATTAACACCTTCCAAAAGAAATCCCAGCAATATCAGAACTTAAGGACGACGGACCTTTATTGTGGTTGTATTGATTTTCTATTGCATCATAACACACTGCACAAACTTACTGGCTTGAAGCAACATATTTCTCATCTCGTATTTGAGGTATGCCTTAGCTAGATTTTCTTCTTGAGGGTCTCATGAGGCTGCAATCCTGGTGTCAGCACAGGCTCAGTAGAGGTCCCCAAGTGAAGAGGGATTTTCTTCCAAGCTCCCTGGGTTGTTGGCAGAATTCATTTCCTTGCAGCTGTAGGATTAGGGGATGCTTGCTTCTTCCAAGCCAGGAAGAAAAAGGCTCCAGAGCAATATGCTAACATGTTGAAGTCTTTTATCAGGTAAATTACAGGAGTGATATCTGTGAGTGTGCCCATCAAACATAAACATAATCATGATGGTGACATCATCATCAAAGTATTTTATTAGTTAAAAGCAATAGAGGAAGTGATAGAATAAGACATAAACACCACGGTGTAGGAATCATTGGGGGGCCAACATGAAGTCTTTCCCCCACAGCTATGTTCAGGGGGTCCAAGAGTTCTGAGCTTCATACTTGCAAAGAATTATTCTTAATCTTTTACTCATTTGTGTTTTTTATCAAAGACCTAGAATTAGATGATAATAATAAGGTACAACAATATGCATTAAGAAGAAAAAATAGAATGTGAAAAAAAATAGAAAGATACCACTTCCGATAAAATGGTAGTAATAAAAATCATGTAACTCTGAGGCACACTGCTCTATGAACTTGCAAGTACCTATTAGTTGATCTATTATGGTGCAGCCATCATTAGGGAGATAATTCATCACACTAGAAGGGTTGTATTGTGCATTATAAATTACTATAATAATACACTGCACCTGATAGTTATTAATTTTAATGCTGCCTGATTTATCATAATATTAAACCATTCTATATTTGAAGGAGACAAATAAGACAGATAGGCGTTCATTTTCTTGGTGTTCTGAGATATGGTGAAACCGCGATGCTTGAGAGTAATCATTAGCATTTGGGAGTTAACCATAGGTTCTGAACCAGACTTAACTTGGTCGTTGCTGTCATTGATGTCATTCTGAACTTTACTATAGTAAGGAAGTTGTGATGTGAACCTGGGTGGTGATCTGCCCACAGGTGATATTTGGCAATGGCTGCAGACAGTTTTTAGGGTTACAACTGGGAAGTTGTTACTGATACATGATGGGTAGAGTCCAGTGATGCTGCCGAATATCCTGCAATGCCTGAGACAGTCCTGCCCCCCCAGCAGAGATGCAAAATGCACAAGCACTGAGAATTCCTGATGGAAAGGGAGGAAGGAAAAGCCATGGGCAGAAAACCCCAAACAGGAGCAAGCAGGACATTCAAAGCACCTTAAGAACAGCATTCAGCAAAGGGGGACAGCGAGAGCAAAGGCTGCAGACCACTAGTGACTGGTGTGACTGAGGAGGGGACAACTGGACCCCAGCACTACTGCTCTTATTGGGATGGTATTGGGGTGACCTTCTGTGCTCAGAGGAGTAATAAAATAAAGACATAAGTGATTCACAATTACCATATATTTTTTCTAGTAAAATTGGGTTTTAGCCTTTGGCGCAGCAAAGCCATTAATTATGTTGTAATTTATAGTTTTACAAAATCCGTGGTTCAGGAACACATCTGTTCAACACACTCTTTCTTGATTGACTACAAACTTTAAGTAATCCACAATTTGGGGACATTTCATTTTGAGAAGACCAAAGTTCGAATGGCCAATAAAATTATTAAAGATACACTCATAGTTAATGAATTTTATATGTCATATAAAGAAGGAGTGTATGGTAAATTATCACCATCACAGAAATATTTCAGAAGAGTTTTGCTAATAGCATGAATTTTACTTTGGCTGCAAAATTCATATGATGGAATCTCATTCCCAGGTAATGGTACTAGGATCTGAGGCCTTGGAGAAGGAATTGGGTCATAAGTGTAGAACCCAGCAGAACACCATCAGTACTCTTGTAGGAAAGACCTAGAGAGCCCTTTGTGAGGACACAGGGAGAAGTCACCATCTGTGGACCAGCAAGTGGGTCCTTGTCAGACACAAAGTTGGCTGTCACTTGATCCTGGACTTCTCAGCCTTGAGACATGATGGAAATAGATTTCACATGTTTACAAGCTTCAGCAACCCAAATACACCAAGACAAGTTCATTTCACATGTCATGTTACCAATCACGTCACAATTTCCAACATCTCAAAAGAGAAATATCTAGATTCCTGCTGTTTCTTATGTTGTTCTATTTCTAGATTTTTTTAGTTTAGGAGAAATAATAAAGAAAATTGAAAACAGCAATAAGTTGCTCCATTTGTTCAATATTACTGTGAACTGAGATTATTTTTATATGGCTTATTTATTATTATTTATTATTTTATATGGCTTCCATATAAAATAGTTTTGGTCATTCATTAACTAAATTTCTTGTGCTGTATGAATGTCACTTTTGTTGAATGTTTATGAGTAGTTTCCTTTTTGAAAATAAACATTTTTTCTAAAATTAATATATATATATATATATATATATATATATATATATATATATATATAAATCTATATGGGTATGTGTGTATGAATATATATTCATGCACATTTATAATATAAGTATGTATATATTATACATTTGGATTTTGAAAAATAAGATTTGACTAACATTGGTAAGTTTAAGGACAAAATTCATACCAAATAATTATGAATAATTAATAATAATAATTAAGACCAAATTAATTTAATTTTCTGCAAATATAAAAAAAAATATTTTCTGTTGAGGATACACTTATTTTGCTTAACTCATGTAATGCATCTCAAGTCTTATCTCTTTAAAATTTCATTCAGAGACAACCTCTGCTTTAGTATCATTTAGTTGACATTTTCATCTTCTGTGCAAATGGTTATAAGATTGAATTTGGTGTGTGCTTCATCAAAATGTTCCACCGTGGGCAGATCTAAAAAATATTAAAAGGATAATCTTTGGGGTTTTTTTCCTAAGCATATCTTTGCTCTTAAGATGACTTAGTTTGTCTAGTATTGAGAGGTTGAAATTACTTTTTGAACATGGCACAAAGAATACTTCTGGATTTTTCCTAAATTTAACTGTTACACTTTTTTTTTAAATGATGACATGAGATGTGTTATAGACTTGTTCTCAATTACCAAAATCAAGATGTATTTTTTCAGTCCTTTAATTCAACTTATTTATTTGTTAAAAATCTAATTTCCAAAAATTTTAACTTTTCATTTTTAAATGAAACATGAAAATCTATCAATTGCACATACAAATGGGGTACCATGTGATAGTTTGATAAATGTATCATTTTTTTAAAAGCCTAAATCTAGTTAAATATATCTATCTATTCAGACACGGTTCATTTCAAAATCCTTTTATATATGTATGTATGTATGTATGTATGTATGTATGTATTTATTTATTTATTTAAATAGTACATGATTGCTCTCTGGTCAGCCTCTTATAAAACAACACCCAAAAGTGTGTACTCCTCCCTCACTGTGACTTAGTACCTGTTGACCTATTTCCTCACCCCTACTCCCTCCAGCCTCTGGTAACTACCATTTAACTTCTTGTTTTCTTTCTCTGGCAGTTGAAACACACAAGCACATCACTCACACACACACACACACACACACACACACACACACGCATCTACAATTCTATATAATAAATTCAATTCGACTATAGTTCTGAATTTCATAGTGTGTTTGTGTGTGTGTGTGTGTGGGCACGCACAAGCAGTAAAGGCAGAAAGAACATTTTCCAGAAGCATTTGATGGGTACCTGGTAGGAGTCAGCCAATGGGAGGACCTTGGTGTTGGATTTGAAAGGTAGAACTAATAGTTCTCTAGAGGCAGTAACAGCTAGAGGCTCATTGTTGCAGCCTGAGGATTCAGCGGCCATTCAAAAACATCATGTCATAAAAGTGAAAGAACAGCCATGGAAATGTTTCAGAGTAAAGAAGGCTAACTAAATAAATGCAACATTTAATCCTAAACTGTATCCTGTGTTGTAGAGGAGGGAGATGTTACGGAGAGCATTATTAATTTAGTTGACTAAGTTCTAATACAGCCAAATGAATAAAAGCATTGTATCCATGCTAAATTTCTTGGAGTTGGTCACTGAACTGTGACTGTGTGATGTAATAGCTCTGCTCTTAAGAAAGACATAATAAAACCTTAGGGACAAAAGACCCATGATTTAAGAAACTTACCCTCTAGTAGTAGAGGGGGAAAAAAAAGTGTATAAAGAGAGGGAGAAAGAGAGAGGGTTATGAACTCCCATTTTTACCCCAAATACAGATTGCCCACTTGAATCTAATGTATGAAATATGATATGTCAAGAGCTTTGTAATGTTTTGAACAACCAATTAAAAAAAAGAAAATTAAAAAAAAAAAAAGAAAAGAGAGAGGATGAGAGAGTAAATAGTAAATACAGTAAAATGTGAAGAACAGGTGAATGTGTATAAAGAGTGTTTCGGCACAGTTTAAAATTCAGCAACTTCTCTAAGTTTGAAATTATTTCCAAATTTAAGAAACATGGAAAATGTGTAACTGGTCTGTCACGTGATTAGATCGGAGGGCAATGATCTCATTACCACTGCAAAAGGTTAAGTGGGAGTCCATGGTATTTATCTGGAAGCCAATAAGATCTTAACTGTCACCTGTGGCTTCCTGAAGTACAGCACATATAGAAAGAAAGGGTTTGGAGCATCAACTAACTTTTACGAGGCAACATTACGGTAGAAATGGGAGCCTGAGAATTCTGGGTAGTTTGGCTATTTCTGACCCCAGTGGAGAGTTTAGAAAGGAAAATGAGAAATTCAGGGTTTTAACTTTTGAACTCATGGCTTGAGTTAGGAGCCAGAAATCTTCTACGACGGATTGGAAAACAAATCTTAGATTTCTTATAATTGTTGGACTGAGATTTCTGAAACAAAGACTATCATCTCTGTAGATCATTGAGTTTAAAATGCAAATTGAATTCACTGCAGCTAACTTGTGAAATTTCTTATGTGCAAGTTAGGATGTTGATCACTAAAATGACTCTGGAGAAAATGGAATGCACTCTGATTCTCCATCAATGGAGGTACTTACATATTCCTCTATTATTCTAATTTTAAAAACTAAGCATAAGATACATACAGTGAAATGCACAAACCTGAATTATACCTCCCTTACATTTTGACAAATGTGTACACTTGTGTGACTAGCACCCCAATCAAGGTAGAGGACGTTTTCATAAACCCCAAAAGGTATGAGTAATTTCTGTCCAGTTAATCTATTCCTCATGTCCAAGAATAACTCCTGCTCTGATTTCTGCTATCATAGAGTAGTTTTCTTTTTTAATTTCATACAGTAGATAAAGAAATGTTTGCCCAAAGAAGTCCCAATACCCATCACTGCAACCTGTGAATATGTTAGGCTACGTAGAAAGCAAATTAAGATTGTAGGTGGAATTCAAATTGCTTATCAGCTAACCAGAAAGCCCCAAATTACCAGCACACTGGGTGTAGCGCTGAGTGTATGTCTGTCCTTCCAGCTGCTCTGAAGGCTGAGACAAGAGGATCAAACATTCATGGCCAGCCTGGGAAAGACCCTGTCTAAAAATTTAAAAAATAAATAAGAAGGGCTGGGGATGTATCTCAGACATAAAGCACTTGCCTAACATGGACAAGGCCCTGGGTTCAATCCCCAATGCTGCCCAAACTAACAAACAAAACAGAGGTCATGCAGGATTGTCTGAATAGGCCCCAGGTAGTGACATGGATTTAGACTTCAAATTTGTGGGACCACAAAATAACAGATTTGTATTTTTATAAACCATTAAGTATAAGATAACCCTTATGATACAGTCCATATGAAGCAAGGCCATTGAATGATACAATGTGTATTCTTTTGTGTATGCCTTCTCTTGCTCAGTCTTTTACTTCTGAGTTTCAGTAATATTCCTTTATATACCAGCATGTTTAGCTGAATGATATTTAATTTTATGAACATAGTTCAATTTCTTCCGTAGATGGACATGTGGATTGTTTTTTGAGTTTTAGTAATTATGAATAAATCATGTATTATTGTGTGTTTGTGTGCATATGTGCGTGTGTGTGTAAAACCTTCAAGACTTCCTCACACGAAACCTGGAGATGGGGTTTCTCTTAATGAGAATCACTCCTAATTAAGTACCACTTCATAAAAATACCTGTGTTTAAATAGTATAATACTAAGTTCAAACTTTTTTGTTGAAGCAACTTAGAACACCACAATTATGATTATTACTATTAATGATGATTACTAACAGTAAATCTCTTTTATAAAAGTTACTTATAATTTCTTTTGACTCTTATAAAAGTACTCTGAAGGAATCCAGAGATATCAAATAATTTTCCCAAGTTCCTATGGCAAGTGGACAGAGAACTTGAATATGCATGGGACATTTTTTCATTAACTTTTAAAAATTTACATATGACATCAGGATGCATTATAAGTCATATTACACATATACAGCATAATTTTTCATATCTCTGGTTATATACAAAGTATATTCACACCAGTTTGTGTCTTCATACCGTACTTTGGATAATGATGACCATCACATTCCACCATCATTTCTAATCCCATGCCCCTTCCCTTCTTTTCCCACCCCTCTGCCCTATCTACAGTTCGTCTATTCCTCCCATGCTCCCGTTCCCTACTCTACTATGAATCAGCCTCCTTATAGCGGAGAAAACATTTAGCATTTGGGTTTTTGTGATTGGCTAACTTCACTTAGCATTATCTCCTCCAACTCCATGCACTTACCTGCAAATGCCATGATTTCTTTTCTCTTTTATTATTGAGTAATATTCCATTGTGTATAAACAAAAATCAACTCAAAATGGATCAAGGACCTAGGAATAAAACCAGAAACCATGCATCTAACAGAAGAAAAAGGAGACCCTAATCTCCATCATGTGAGACTAGGCCCCAACTTCCTTAATAAGACTCCATCTGAGCAAGAATTAAAATAAAGAATAAATAAATGGAATGGATTCAAACTAAAAAGTTTCTTCTCAGCAAAAGAAACAACCTGTGATGTGAATAGACAGCCTACATCTTGGGAGAAAAATCTTTACTCCTCATACATCAGATAGAGCACAAATCTCAAGGGTATATAAAGAACTCAAAAAGCTAAACAGCAAAAAATCAAATAACCCAATCAATAAATGGGCCAAAGACCTGAACAGAAACTTCTCACAAGATGATGTACAATCAACAAATATATGAAAAAAAAGTTCATCACGCTAGCAGTTAAAGAAATGAAAATCAAAACCACTCTAAGATACCATCTCACCCCAGTCAGAATGGCAGCTATCATGAAGACAAACCACAATAAGTGTTGGTGAGGATGTGGGGAAAAGGAACACTCATACGTTGCTGGTGGGACTACAAATTGCTGCAGCCAATATGAAAGCAGTATGGAGATTTCTTGGAAAATTGGGAACGGAACCACCACTTGACCCAACTATCCCTCTCCTTGGTCTATACCCAAAGGACTTAAAATCAGCATACTACAGGGATACAGCCACATTAATGTTTATTGCAGCACAATTCACAATAACTAAACTGTGGAACCAACCTAGATGCCCTTCAGTGGATGAATGGTTAAAAACAATGTGGCATTTATATACAACAGGCAGGACTTTTGACAGGAAATAGCAACTCCATTCATTTCTCCCTCCCCCTCTTCTCCCTCCCTTCCTTCTTCCCCTCTTTTCTGTCTTACATTCATCAATGACTAAATATTAATAGTAAGCCAGGCATTATGTCAGCGCCACCTGTGATGGCATATTGTATATTTATCTCATAATGAAACTTAGATTATAACCTATTAATATTTAGCAGTGATAATGCTGTATGATATATTCACTCTTCCTATTTGCTCCCTGTTAACAGGGCCAGACCAAGACTTTGTGAGGGAACTTGATTTTAAGAAATATACCTGCCCACTTAAAATAGGAACAAAGAAGAGAAATTCTTCATATACCTACCATGCACACAAAGTTAATTAGTTCTCTTACTTTTATCACATGACTTAAGTGTTGTCTCACATGGGAGGATAAAAAAAGAAACGTATAGTCTCACATCTAATAAAAGCAGCAGTATTTGACTGGCTTATTTCTTTGACGTGATGTAAATAATAGGACCCTTGATTGTTATTCTACGCTTGATTCATTATAATTATCTCCCAGTGTATCACTCCCATTCAGATTAGCATTTCTTACCTTTATTTGATCATAAAACTTTTAAAATACTCATGTATTTTCCAAACACCAAAGACTCATGAACTCTAATGGCCAAATTGCATAAAGGAGTAAACAAAAAGTTGACTCAGAAATAACTAAGAGTATCATAAGGTGAAACTGGGTTTAATCTACATGGTCAAGATACAGAGGACACACCAGACATACCGCAGACACGGTTTGGACCAGCAGTCATTTCAATGATGACTCGGTGGAGTTATTGGAATGCATTGCCTGTCGGTGACCAGGCAGTTAGAAGACCATGATTAACATGGTCTAGACTTCTGTGAGTTGCAATTTTTGCATAAAAATAACTACCCATATTGATATGATTTTTTGAAGACAACTACATGACACCTTTTAGAAAAACAGCTTTGCTAGCCTCAGGGACCCTTGCAGTTGCATTTGCTGCCTGTTTGTTTTTTCAGAACACATGCTGCTACTGAACAAAGCACAGTTTGGGAAAAGCTGGTCTCACTTCTCTGCTGCTTCTAGTCTGGATGCTGAGAAGGGAAGGTCTGTAAGTGGAGAGTGCAAACGTAGCTGCGTTTATCTCTGGCTGCACTCCAAGATGCAACATAAATTATGTCTGCATAATCATTTCCTTTGTTTCTTTCCACTGGCCTGTATCATTGGTGGTGTTCTGCGGATGGAATTACAGATGACAGAAGCATAAACATTACGACGCCAACTTTCAGACACTCACATACTAAATTTCATTTTAAAAAAGAAATGTGTCACGGTTGGCCACAAAAAAAAAAAACAAAACAAAAAAAAAACGCAAAAACCTAGATTCCCACATACAAAATGAATAAAAGAAATTCCTCCATCATACAGAACTACTAAATAGAAGAGGAGAACATTTGGATTTGAATAATTGAGCTCATCTTTATCAGCGACATCTGCCACAACACCCTTACCTTCCTCTGTCCACCTGCCTAACATCTGTTTACTTCCTTCTTTTAGACATTTTTTTCTTGATGCTCAAGGTCAGAGGAGCTATGCCTCCACCATACTCCCTAGTAAATTCTAAATATTCGGTCACATCCGTTTCTCCCATTGGAATGTGATTTTGTTTGTATTTCTGAGTTTCCTATGGGATTTGAAAATCTCTAAGGACAGAGGCTGTCTTTCTGACTCACAGTTTCATGGTGCCATATTTGTCTGTGTATACAGCTATTTCTTTTTATGTATTTTTGCCTATGTCTACATGCAGAATGACATACACCAAGAGGGACATATGATAATGATTTAATAATTACTTTATTATAATCCTGGTGTTGATGGCATCAGAGAGGACAGTGTAGATGACCTCTTATCATATCCTTACTCTAGACATTGGATTGATACAGGTATCAGATGAGCTGAAAACTTTAGTGGTCAGTTTTCCTAAATGGAGTGTTGAATTAAGTGGGTTAAATTAAGTTTCACCTCTATATGTGATTCGTTGAAATACACAACAAGATTTCTCAAACATTTCTTTTCCTCTTCCTTTTCTTCTTTTATGGTTGACTACATACCCAGGAAAGAATTTCAGCTATCATAATGTTAAATTCTGAGCAGACCAGTAAGTTTGTTTTCATGTTGTTGTTCTTGTGATGGACTTTAAATCAGCCAATAGTCTGGGCTCTGATTACCAAAGACAGTTGTATTTTTTTCTATTTTAACATTTTTCAAATGCGGCCTTGAGTATCTTAGATATTTTTCTTTGAGTAGAATTCATAATTCCATATCATAGGTGCTAGATCTCTGAAGGAAGTTTAAAAAAGGAGTAGTTCATAATAGGAAAAGTAGAAAAGTCTTCATAGTCCAAACATTAATCACTGTTACCTAAAGAAAAGAACTGTTAGGATAGAGATTAGAGATAGAATTTAAGAAATTGGCTGGTGCAATTGTGGAGGCTGGCCAAGTCCAACATTTTCAAAACAGGTCAACTAGCTGGAGAGTCAGAAAATAGTTGATTGTGTGATTTGAGTTAGAAAACAGTCCACTGGCAGATTCTCCTTTTTCTTGTTGGAGGTCAGTCGTTTTCTGTCAATGTCTTACACTGATTAGATGAGAACCACCTGCATCATGGAGGGTAATCTGCTTGACTTAGTCTACTCTAGAAACATAGAGCTCATCTAAAAACTATCTAAAATATTGACTGATTAACTACCTGGGCACTATGAGCTAGCTAAGTTGATACATGAAATTAGCCATTACCACCCGTGTAATGCATCTCTTTTCTTTCCCCATATATAACATATAAACAGTATGGAAGGTCAAAGCCCTTAAAAGAATCCTGGTTGGGATCTCTTCTGCAAGAGCCAGCAAACAGGATCAATAGTTTTTGCCATTAAATTTAGAATAGGCTATGCCATCCGCTTATATGGCAACAGGTATCACTTAAGTCGTCCAACAGTGGTGTGCATCAGTTTCTTTATTGTCTAGGGTAACTATAAATTCACACAAATGTGATAAGCAGCAGACACTCTGTAGAATACCTGCATGCCTGTTGCCTGATGATTCTTGTGATAAATGCAGAGAATCTGATATCGAGTATTGGCAATGGAAACCCAGAGGCTGGGAGCTGGCTCTAAATTTAGCATCTGGGAGCTAATTGGGTTCTACATTTGACAGAAGGGTTGTCTCTTCTTCCCAATCAGTGATGAGTACTAGGAGAGCCACATATTGACTAACTTGCCCCACTGTCTTTTTTTTTCTGTCCATTAAGTACTAAGCGGCAATTGCTTTTGATCTGTGTTGAAATTCTGCCACCAAAGCACCATCAGCCATGCTTGTCAAAACATTTGCCCACATGGGAAGGGAAGTCCCAAGTGTGGGCCATGTGCAAAGACAGGTGGCCATCTGGAAGGGGTCCTACCTCTGTAGGTCCAAGATGTGAATGGCCTTCCTGATGATAAACAAAATGCCCGAAGACTTATCCAGGGGGCTTGTCCCGGAGCGGACCAGGTGCTCACAATCCCACACAAGAAAGGAGGCGGTACAGTGGGTTGCCCTGTTCTCCTTGATGCATGCAAACTCCATTACAGCTGATGGGAATTGCATTTCCAGAAGACATTCTGCCCTGTGAACTGCAAAGGAAAAGAAAACACAGGCAGGAGCTTTAAAAAGAAAAAAAAAAAAAAAAGGAAATAAAACAACAACAACAAAAAAAAGACAAGAAAGGAAAGGAAACCAAAAACCATTTTGCTTCTGTACTCCTATGGTGATAATAAAACGTGTGGATACTGAAAATGAAAGCAAGCACTTCTTAAAGGAACTAAATGTGGGTGCGCACCCTCCCACCTATGCGTCAGCCCAGATTCAAGATCAGATCTGGCAGCTGGTACTCTAGCTATTCATTTCCTTCTATAAAACAGCAGGTATATTTCATGGGGGTGTTGACTTCATTTTTTTTCTCTTTTTTTGTTATTTATTTTCCACGATTTAAAAATATTATAATTATAAATTGCGGAATTAATGTAACTGTATAAACTTTTTATGTAGCACATAGTAGAAAATACAGGATGTGGTAAGCATTCATATATCAACATATACTTCAAATAGGAACAGCAATCATAGATCGTATTCAAATATACTTAAGATTATAATTTTAAGCAATAATTGATGTAAATATCAATTAGTTCCTGTTAAAACAGGTAACATAAAAAAAAAAAAAAAAACTCCAAGAAGAATGGTGCTTCTTTGAAGCACATAGGATGTTGTGAGTGTGTAAATATTTTGAATTCTTGCCACATAACTAAGTATAAATTCCTAGCCTGGATCAAAATCTTGCAAAGAAATCTTGGCAAAAGAAAAAAAAAACAAAGGAAACATTGAGTCAGTTCCTTAAAGAAAACAAACAGGCCTACAAATAGAAAATGCTTTACTTCCAAGTCAATTCATTTTGGCAAACTACATGGTAAAATAATGTCTTTTCTGTGGCTATGAAAAAATAGTATTCAATGTAAGTCATGAATAGACCCGTTACTGATGATTAACATTGACTCCATGATAGTTAATATTCATAATAGAGATAGATATGGCCCTGCAATATAATTTAATCAAATGTCTTAAGAATTTTTTTTAAACTGACCAACATCCAATTATCCCTGTGTGTGGTTTTTGTGCACAAAAGAAAGATAGTTTCTCTTGCCACCATGACCCCTGGGGCTGAAAGAATTATTAAGATTACAGCTACTACTTAGATTTGCATAGGCAATTAATAATTTTGGAACTTACATAGTCCCTCTGGATGGATTTTCCAACATTCTAATAATAAAGTTGATGAGGATAATTATGATAATAGCACTTTCTACATCCTGTTCCTTCTTACAATAATACTGATATATACTCACGGCAAGATGCCCGCAACAGATGAGGAAACTGGACTCAGAAAGACTAAGCAACTTTTCTAAAAACACACAGCTAACAAGAGCCTGAATGGCAAGAATCCAAATGTCTATGGTCTAAATTTGTGGATTCTTTTTTTTTTTTTTCTGAATTAAGGTTGTTTATTTTTATGTGGCCAAATGTTCATCTTACAATCAGAAATCTACTGAGTCTATGTTAGAGAAACCAAACAAACATTTAATAACAAATAATTTTGATGTGCAAAGGAACAACTTAGATGCTTCCTAACTTATCTTGCAACATAGTTCTTAATTGTAACCTACTTCCAATAAATAAAAGGCTCTCTGACTAATCACATCATTTTGTAGTACTTTAAAATGAAGTCAAAGGGTTAAAAATTTTGCTACAGATGAAAATACCTTTGCAATGCACACTGCATAGGATACATGCGCATACATATGTGTGGAGACACAGGATGCTCCGGCATATTTACATTTTAGAATCAAAGGATGTCTACTGAAGATCAACTAGCATCAAAGTACTGGTTTGTTTTTGCTGACCTCAGACATTGCCTAAATCCATAACCACAGAGGAACAAAGGGTCAGTACTGCCAAAGTGCTTCTGAGGTGGCTATTCCTCTGATCCCATATCTCACATTTTGGGGTTCCATTCAGGTACATAAATATAATAGTAGCTTTTGCTAGCAGAAGGGACACTAGGTGCTTAAAGGTTTTATCCTCCCTAAAGTTTTTGAAATAGAAAAGAAAACTTCCTTCTGTTTGACTCCAATTGGGTTTCCAGATGTCCAGGGTCAGAGGTGGGAAATATAAGTATCAAGTTTTGGCCCCCTCTGACCAGACAGCCTGCCCCAACATGAGAGTGGTTTCCCAGAGGGTGGCCGTTTGTACTTTTATTTTTCTGTTGCCTTTCCTGGTAAGAGGTCCATGTCTCCTCTGCTTTATTGTGCCATTTTAATTCCACCTTGAAAGTGGCCTGTGCCTCTGTATTTATGCTTTAGCAATGACTGTGGTATGGACCCTTAAAATATCTACCATAAACATCTACATATGGAAACCCTCTAATTCTCTTCTTTCTGAGTCTGACGGGCCAGGTTCTGTGTAGTAACGTTTTGATGTTCTCACTCTCTTGTCAAGATGAGAGAGGTAGGAGGTGAACTCATAAAAACATAGAAACATCAACTTGATTTTTTTTTTCTTTTTGTTCTAAGGCACAGTTCTGTGGTTTAAGAAGAAATTTTTTTTTTTTTTTTGGTCATCATATTTATTGAGAAAATATTCTGAAACTAAAATTTTAGTATAAAATTTGGTTGGAAGGATTCTTTCAAAGCTCTAAGGGTTGGGGTCAATTTGAAATATCACGTTATCGAAAGTAGCATCCAAGACTTATTTATTCTTCTTAATTGTTTTCTTCATTGTTTTAGTAATTTCACAGTATGCAGTGAGCACTTTTTAAAGACGTTCTGGGCCCAAAGCAGGGTCAAAACCATTGATCTCTTCCATTATCTTAAGAAAGTTGAAGGTCCACAGTGTCCTCTTCTCTGTAGAGATTATTTCAGTGCTTTGGGCCTCTGTGTGGATTTAGAAATGATGGGACGCCTCATAAGACAGTGTGTAAAGTGGAATGTCCAGGCAACACCTTGCAGCCCCATGGCGAGGAAGCCACAAAGTCACTGAAATGCAATAGATGCATCCAAATCAATCTGAGATCTGCGACTCACAGGAGAGGAGGTGATGGAAGAAATGATATCCTGCAACTATAGGCCCAGAGGTGCACTCTCTGGGTGCAGTTCTCAAGCCTCAGAACTTCCATCCCCATGGGTGCACATGCTGCCACGTTCAAAGGCAGAGTTTCCAGTCTGTGCCCTGTGGTTGACCCTCATTGATCAGACTCCTGACAAGATCTGCTGGTATCTTTCAAAATCTGCATTGAACCACGGACGACTATCCTAGTTCAAAGAATTTATTGGGCTCATTATGGATAGTATCTGACAAAGAAGAGATAATTAAGTTGCATTTCCTATAAACAGACAAATAAATAATAAATTGTGCTAGTAGTTAATTAATAACTATTGAGTTGTATACATATGGGGTTCTATTTTTACAAGTTAGGAACTGGGCATGGTTGTTTTGGACAATATATCAAACCAATCAAATATAAAGAAATGTTGCAAAACTGTTCAAATTTAGTGTCGTTGAAAGCAATAATAAAGGGCAGAGAGGCTTAATATTGAATCTCATGACCATTCAAAGCCTGTCTCAATTTGGTAACTTCACATGTCTATGTTACTATTTTCTTACCTATAAATACCTCAAAGTTTCATCGTCGAGAATGAAAGAGGTGCGATCTATAAAGCACTAAGAACAGGACCCAACATATCACAATTTTTATTAATTAGAATGTGAGCTTCCACAGGGAGACATTTTCTGTCTTATTTGTTCACTAATTTATTCCAAATACCAGGAGACTGATTATACATAACAGAAGCTCAAAAAATATTTTCAAGTAAATAAAGAAATGAATCCACCACTTAAAGAATTAGTTTCACTTAAATGATAAAAATATGACCATTAATTTTTGTTAATAAAGTATATCAGGGGCAAAAGAATTAAGGTCCCATTCAAATGCAAAAAAAAAATATGAAGAAAAAAACGAGAACTGAATTTGCTTATTGTTAAAAACAACTTACATATGTCAGTTTTAAAATTTTAGATTTATCATGTTTTCAAGAGACACATCTAAGGGAAAAAAGTCACTCAGCCCCATAAGATGAAAAAAATAGTGGGAAAATATACTAGTAAATCTAGTTAAAATAAAAGAGTTGTAGCAGTACTACTTATTAGACAAAATATAATTGAAGAGGAAAACCGTTAGTAGAGACCAAGAGAATCATTTCAAATTCATAAATAAAGCAATTTGAAAGAGAGTATAATGTATAAAAACAATGAAGTACCTAGAAACTTATGTTTAAATATATAAAATAAAATATAATACATTTTAAATGTGATTTCATCAAATCCAGATCATTGGAAAATTTTAACACTCTTCTAAGAAAGTGACAGAATCAAGTATATACAAGTTAGAAAAGTATTATATAATTTGAACTATACACGTGGTTGAATTTGATGTATATCTTATGATCCTCCACCCAACACATAGAAACTGCATGCTCTTGTCAAAACTACATGGAATATTTCCAAAAATGGAACACATTTTACGCTACATGGGAATCTCAGAAAAATACCAAAAGTAACTACTAGATAGGCTATACTAATTGACTACAGTGCAATTAACAAAAAATGAAAATAAACCAAAGTCAAAACTTCCCTTTCCTTAATATTTGAAACACAAGGTTCTCCTAATTCAAAATAATTGTATTCACACATAGAAGCCAGGAGAGAAAAAAAATTCAAACTCCCCAGTGATAGTCGAAGGAAGTAAAAGGAAAAATTAATTTAAAAACAAGAATAATCAGGAAAGTTAATCCTTGAAAAGAATATGCAATATTTAAAAAACAGGCAAGATAAATCATGAAAATAAAATGAAAGGCACATGTAATGAATATTAGGAACAAAAATGGGGTAGAAATATAGACATAACGGAGATTTTTTTTCTTAAAAAGCCATAAAATTATGATAAATTACTTAATGACTAAAAATTGGAAACTTGAATATATTGGATATATTGGACTATTTCATAACCTTATGTCTTTAAAATTGAATCAAGAACATATGGAAAAGCTAGAGTATATCAATAACCATCAATAGTTGAATTAATAGCTATACTTTTCCCCAAAGCAATGTACCATGGTTGTATGTGTTTTGTCTGTAATTTTTGCCATATCCTCGGAAGAGATTAGCTCTCCAATCAAATCCTGTCTAATAGAAAGTATAATAGAAAGAGTATAAAATATAGTAAGGTCATTTGCTCAATACCTAAATATGCTTTTCTCTCAAATAGTTAGAACATCGAAGTTTTAGGGGAAAAAATAGGACATAGATTATACTGGTAAAGGCCACCTGAACCTCAGATAAAGCATTCATGTCCAGGATATATAAAGAATTAAAAAAAAAAAACGCCAAAAATAAATAAATAAATAAATAACCTGATCAATAAATGGGCAAAAGAACTGAACAGGCACTTCACAGAAGAAGAAATACAATCAATCAACAAATATATGAAAAAATGTTCAACATCTCCAGCTATTAGGGAAATGCAAATCAAAACTACTCTAAGATTGCATCTCACTCCAATCAAAATGGCAATTATAAAGAATACAAGTAACAATAAATGTTGGTGAAGATGTAGGGGAAAAGGTACACTCATACATTGCTGGTGGGACTGTAAGTTGGAGCAACCACTTGGGCAAAGTAGTTTGTAGTTTCCTCAGAAAACTTGAAATGAAGCCACCATTTGACCCAGTTTTCCCACTTCACAGCATATACTTCAAAGACTTAAGATCAGCATACTATAGTGATGTGGCCACATCAATATTTATAGCAGCTAAATTCACAATAGCTAAACTATAGAACCAACCTAGGTGCCCTTCAATAGATGAATTGATAAAGAAAATGTGGTACAAATACACAATGGAATATTACTCAGCCATAAAGAAGAAAGAAATTATGGCATTTTCCTGTAAATGGATGGAACTGGAGACTATCATGCTACATGAAAGAAGCTAATCCCCCAAAACCAAAGGCCCAATGTTTTCTCTGAAATGCGGATGCTGACTCACAATAGGCAGTGTGAGGAAGGAATGGAGGTTCGCCAGAATGGAGTGGGGAATTGGGGGACAGGAGGGGTGATAGGAATGGGAAAGACAGTCGAATGAATCAAACATAACTTTCATATGCTCATATATGAATACACGACCAGTGTAACTCCACATTGTGTACAACTGCAAGAATGGGAAGGTATATTCCATGTATGTATGATACGTCAAAATACACTCTACGGTTATGTATACCTTAAAAGAACAAATAAAAAAAATAAATAAGAAAGAATGTTCTGGTAAAGGGACTTTGCACGTCCACATCTGTGTGGGTTCTTAAAATCAATCCAAACACGGGCGCTGGCAAGCCTCAGATCTAGGCACTCATTCCTCAACTCCTCATCCCCCTCCTTCATAATGGGGAGCCTCAGTGTTTCCACCATATGGAAGGTGGCCAACTGTGTAATGACAGATCTGACCCCAGGTCATCTCTGGCTCTGGCTTCTGAATTCCATCTTAACCATACATGTCCTCCTCATACTCCATAGAGAAAAATAGATGTCGTCAGAATGAATTATCCGGGGAACTCCTACCCTTTAACTTCCAATAGTACTCAAAATATAAAAACAAAACAAAACAAAACAAAAAAAAACACATTCCCTATCACTTATTTCCTCAAAGACCGACCCACCTTCAGGTTCATCATATCACTGCATCCCTGTGCTTTAATCTCTCTCTTGCTTCTGAGACCGTTCTCACCATCCACCATAGACCGCCATTTGTTTTCTCTGGGGGTGATAAATTTCCACATACCCAGTCACTCAAAACTCACACAGCTTTACCACTGGTGCTGGTCAGGAGACTTGCATGGTGGGGTTGGGTTCTCTGCTCAGTGTCTTAGCCATTTCCACTCAGAATATCTTTAAAAAATCATGTCCAAATATGAATTTATCATCTCTCCCCCCTTTCAATTCTCTTATTTTCCTAATATAACTAAGAGATCCACTATCTTTTCTTCCAAAGTAGAATCCTGAAATTGTACTTGATATTTCTTCTTCTTTTTGTTTCAAATAAGGTAGTTATTGAGTCCTGTCAATCTTGGAAATGTTGAATCTGTCTCCGCCCCCACCCCCCCAAACCAAACAGCCATTATTTCTTTCCCTTTCTCTTTAGCATATGGGATAACTTCCTCTCTGCTTATCCTGCCATCTGAAGTTCATCTTCCAAATTGTTCATCTTCCAAACTGTTGTTCCTCATTATCTTCCTAAAATGGAAATGTCCAAGGAGTGTCTTGAGATTCCTTTAAAAATTCAAACTCCACAATACTGATCTATCATCTCCTATCATTAATAAAGGACAGGCAGTCACATCATTCTTTGAAATCAATCAGTCCTTCAAATGACACAATTACAAATTTTCCAAGTTCTTCTGATGTGCTTATTTTGTACAATTTTATTTTTTATTTTTTGAAATTTTTGAAATTTCAATGAGGCTAAAACAAACAGGTTAAACATGATTCTTGGTTGTTTTAGTCAGCTTTTGAATTGCTGTGGCCAAGATACCTTTCAAGAACAATTTAAAGAAAGAAGAGCTTTTTTAAGGCTCACAGTTTTAGAGATCTTGGTCCATAGTTGGCCAACTCCAATGCTCTGAGTCCAAGATGGGGCAGTACATCATGGCTGAAGGGTTGGCAGAGGATGACTAGGAGCAGGGAGAGAGTTCCACTCACTAGGGACAAAATATAAACCCCAAAGACACACCCCCAATGACCTGCCTCCTCTAGTCACATCCTATCTGTCTGCTGCGACAGAGTTTATTTGTATGAGCAGATTAACCCAGTGATGAAGTTACAGCTCTCATAACCTGATCATTTCACCTCTGAACATTGCATTGTCTCACACTTGAGCTCTTGGGGAACATCTCATATGTAAACCCTAACATAGCTACAGCTTTTTAACCCAAATCTAGTACTGATTCCCTCTTCACCCAAATATGTAATCTGAGAAAACAGCATCATTTTAATTACCCTGGAGTATTTTAGTTAAACATAGATCAAAAATAAATCCCGCTGCTTTCCCCCCAAGATTTCTATCCATACACTTTTAAACCACATTTTGATTTGATATTTTTTTTACATTATATATTGTCCCATTGGAAAGAGAGGTTGCTCCATCACAGTTCCACAGCCACACCCTCTCCATACCCCAGAACCCCACAGAGGTACTTCTTGACCTTGTAGGGATCCTATCATCTCACTCACAACACTTAGTAACCTAAGCTAAGTTAACTTCTGGGAGAGGTCGTGATCCATGCCCAGGGACACAAGTCTCTGTCGTAGGCAGGATGGTGGCTCACTTGGGACAATTTCTGGAGTGTAGAAAAGACACGAAATTCAATCCCACCTGGTATCTCACAAACCAAAGCAAGGTTCTTCTTCTTCTTTTTTATTTTTAATAATTATTTATTTATTTATTTATTCTAATTAGTTATGCATGACAGCAGAATGCATTTCGTTTCACTGTGTAAAAATGGAGCACAATTTTTTTTTTATTTTTCTGGTTGTACACAAAGTAAAGTCACACCAATCGTGTCTTCATACTTGTACCTAGGGTAATGATGTCTGTCTCATTTCACCATTTTACCTACCATTCTCCACCCCTCAATCTCCCCCTTTGCCTAATCCAAAATTCCCCCATCCTTCTTCCCATGCCCCTTCCCCCGATTTTGGATCAGCATCCACTTATCAGAGAGAACATTTGGCCTTTGGTTTTTTGGGATTGGCTTACTTCGCTTAGCATGACATTCTCCAACTCCATCCATTTACCTGCACATGCAAAGCAGGGTTCTTAACTGTCATTAACTTTTCACTTTGGGAGGTAGCCATTGTATTTTAAAATCATGAAATGTTTAGAGTTTGGGAATTTTACAGTGATCAAAAGGTTAATCTAACCTTCTTGTGTACAGCTACAATCTTTGGGGCATGATATTTATGGTGTATAAATGTTTTTTTTTTTTTTTTTTTTTTTTTTTAGATAAGAGAACTGTGGTAGAATCAAGTACAAAACATTGCTGGATAATATTTTTAAAAATCCTCAAGCTACCAGCAGACTTAAAATGGGTTTGTGTCTGCTATCTTTGTTTTCAAAGTCCTGGAGTGATTTTATGTATATGTTTTTCTGGTAACTTAGATATCACTGAGCTGAGGATTCCGTAGTGAAAAACTTTAACACTCTTTTATAAAAATAACAGTTTGGGAAAAAGATTTTTTTTTCCTCCTACTTTTCCTACACACTAAATCTAAGATTTTAATCTGACCCTTTGCAAACCCCACTAAATAGACGTTTTCATACTTGCTTATGGAATAAAATGCAAAATGATCTCAAATAGTTTAAGAATATTCAATTCTTCAAATTGTTTCTGACATGACACATTTTAGCTTCAAAGCCATGGTGATTTATTCAGTGAAACAAGCTGTATGCTTTGATCGGTGGCTCAAGGTCCGTTGCTGGTCCATGATTTCCCTTCAACTCTGGCTGCCTTACCTCCTTTGGGGGGCTGGATAAATTATTCCTATTTGTAGCTTTCAGTCACTTCAGAATGAATATCATATTCCTCAAGAGGTGACTACAATATTTTCTTTAAAAATCGTCAATATATTGATGCTGATAAATGATGTGTAAAAGAACTGTCTATTGAAAAGGGGGGACAAGCCATTGTCTTACATAAATTCAGCTCCAATTTGAATGAGCTATCTGAAACAATCTTCTAAATAGAACTTTGAATAGGAAATAAAAAGTTTATATGTTTGGGAGAAACATTTTTCCTAATATTAAAAAATATATTTTACTATGTAAGTTACTATGCCTTACATCAATTTCCTAGATTTTAGGTCTAAATTAAACTTTCTTTACAGCATCATTAAAAATATGTCACAAGTCTTTGCCTATGTAAGGCACTCACTAAAACTAGGCAAAGTTAGGGAAATAATCTCTGGACTTGTAGAATTGTTGATTGGATAAAAATTTCTTAGGTTGATATGAATATATGAAGTTTATTCAGCACAAATCACATTTCGGGTATTTTCTTTATATTCAATCATTTATAGTTACACTATTGTAAAGAAAAATCTCATTTTTTAGGCAAGAAAAAAGAGACATAGAGAGGTTGATCTATTACCTAAAGTCACATAACAAGTAAGAGAAACATTTAGGATTTAAACTTGGAGCCCATGTTCTTAACTATGTGGTATATAGCTTTGAAGAATCAACTTGACTTGTTAATATGCTGTTGATATTTTTAAATACTAGCTTTAAAAGATCACTCAATATTGGTGTCTGTGGAGAAACAAACTGGCATCAAAGCACCAGAAAAAAGAGGTATAATCATATCCTTTTTCCTAGTTGAGGATATATGAATATCTAGGGAGAAAGTCTATATTAGTATTTTATAACCAAAAACTTCTAAAGTCGTATTAATAAATGCAGTTATTTTAACTTGACAGTGAATCTCTCTGAGATTGCCACCTATTTTAAATATGCCCTTTGTATTTAATTTATACTCAATGTATTATATCCCTCCAATCAGGGAGGCTTCTGATCTTTCTAAATTGAGCCATTATTTCACTTCTTTAAGAATAATTTTTTAATTTATGTTATTTCCCCATTATTCTGTGAATAATAACAACATCAAACTCTTGTAGAACATTAGTGGAATAAAAATAAAACTGAGCTGCTATCCAGACAAAAGACTTTTATAAATTAGTCACTATCATGCAAAGAAGATCCGAAGGCAATACTTCCAAGAACAAAAATTGCCCTCTTTTCTATAGTGTGACTTGAATTCTGAACTCTAAAAACAGATATAAGAAGGTGTGATAAAGACAGGAAATATTATAATACTGTTGGGGATGAACACTTAACTGGATCAATAACCAACTTACCTCTCATTTATAAGACTTAAAAAAAACTCTCTTAAAAAAGATCTTTGTAGGTTTTACTCAAATTCATTACTCAGTCTGCCACAGATCACTACAATATATTTCTGTGGGTATGAATATTGTAGTCTACTATTTTATGGCTATAATATATTTTGCATAGTTTTAGTTCATGGCTGTCACTCTTGGCAATGGGGAAACAGGCATAAGGAAGGACACAGATAGGAAGAAAACTAACAGGAATCAGATAACTAATTCTGGATTACCAAGAATTATTCTTAGCTGGCAAGAGATATCTCCAAGATATTTATTTATTATTTCTCTTTAGGTTGAATAACCCATTTACTCTTTCTTCTAATCTCCATCTATCCCAAATCCATACCACTCTAGAACTGTAAAATTACAGTTATTATGTATATTTTTATGTATTTTTAAAGAAAGAGTTCAAATGCTTAAATATTTGTTTTAGGATAATATTCAATTTTTTTTAACAAAATTCATACCTGCATATAAGCTAGAGCAAAGAAACTATTTTTTTTAATGTTTGTAATAACAGAATCATCTGTTCTATTGGAGCAACTAGAAATTGAATAATTGCAACCCAAGTGTCTCAAAAGCCTCCTATTTCTAGCCATCTGTCTCCCTTCCTACTCTTTGAAAGTATAGTGGTGAATCTATTGTCATAAAGCATTTTCTTTATTCTGAGAAATATTAAGAATAAATGAGATATCCAAAAGCTTTCATGCATATGGGTTCCCATGAGGACTTTTCCTTATCTTTGCATATAGGTTCACACAAGCCTACAATCTATAGTGAGTCCGAATTAGTTTTTGACAACTGATGAAGGATTGTAATATATCCTAAATCTAACCATTCCTAAGTATACTTAGAATAGCTTTCACTGTTTTCTCTTTCCTAAAACTTCCTTTTCCCCTGTATAAAAATTAGAGTATCAAAAAATTGTTTTCACGTTTTTCTTTGAAGTAAATAATTTCAAAAAATTTTTTGAAATAGTGCTAATGTTATCATCTTTTACTCTGGAATAACTTCATGTGGGCATTCAGCCAATGGCTCCTACCCTAATGAGTCTGCCTGCGAGGGTCTATGTTCACCAGATGGGGATGTTGCATCAGGAAAGAGCACTCCTTTGGAGCAAAACAAGGATTTTCCCTACAACTAGGAAGTGCAGGAGGCACACAGCCATCTGTGTTCTCCAGATTTGGGTGTGAAATAAGAGAAAAGGATATTAGGAAAGTATTTAATTATTGAACTAATTTAGATGATTTGCATTAGTTGGATATTGGCAAATCAGATTTGATTTTTTTCTTTTGTATCTGGCTAGCAAAAGGATTTTGTTATTCTTTTTTCCCATGCACATAAATCATTTATAAACATCTACATAAATGGTATTTTAATACGAAAGGTTTGATGCTATGGATCTGTTTTTTGAAAGTTTCTTAAGCTGACAATGTGGGTATTATTTTATGTCTTTGTAATTTATTTCCATTCTATTTTATATTTCCTTATCCATAAGGAAAATGATATATTCTTAAGATGTTCATGTAGACAATTATTTACAGTCAAAGTAATCATTGATATGCTTTTGTTCATATTATATTTTAACTACTATTGTCTCATTTTTAATAGAAATGGGTATGTTTTGCAAAATAAGTATTATTCATATGTTATCAACATTTCAAATCATATGTTGGTTAAATTGTATATGGTTTTTTGTGTGTGTCTCTAAGGTGAATATTGAAAATTTAAGGCTGGAGAGAACAAGTTTGGAGAACTTCAGTGTAAGGAATATTTTGAGGTATTTAGCTCAAAAAATACCTATGTCCATGATTTAACATTTTAAATACTGAAAACAGTGTGACTTCAATGTGCTCATATAAATTATAAATTTTTATTATCAAGCATTTGTCATAATAAGTAGAAAACAACATGAATATGTATTGATGGATAAGGGAATAATAAAATAAATAAGACTAAATTAAAATAATAATTTCACTACTCCAAATAAAATTTACATTCAGTATGATAGGTGCAGCCATATCAGCTTGAAGGACTACATTGACAGGGTTAACATCTTATTATACAATAATATATATTTTGTCATTTTAAATTCATAAAATCTTTTTTAATCTGCAACCAAAAAAGAAATACTTCATATACAAATATACACATAAAAGTGAAAAATTTCACATAAATTCTCTATTTTGTTTTGTATAGTAATATTTAGTCCACTTAAAAATTTTTATTGGGCATACGTAAGCTGTAAATGTTATAAATTCATCACTTTACGTCAAATTAAGCAACTCTTCAAATCCAACTATAATGCATTGCGTTTCAAGTTGTTTTGCCAAACCTGCAGTTACCATGGGTAGATCTGGGACACAAAAGTAAAAGCAATGAAGATAACAGGAAAAATACAATCATAAGAAGACAAAGAATAAATTTATCTGAAATATCTTTGAGTGTAATAAGGCAAATCTGCTTCCCACCTGGAGTGGTTACTTCTAGGAATTTCAAAAGAGTTGCCCGAGCAGCTTCTAAAACCCCATCCACCATGGGGTCACACACTGTCCGTCTTGCTCCTTTCTCCTGTATAACTCCCATTTATCCAACTGCATGGCCTGAAAAATTCTTGTCACCTGTCTGTCATGAAATTGGCAATGATTATTCAGAGAGAGACATCTTTGTTTGACTCCTACTCTATTTAAGCATTAAAATGTGTAGATTTTTGAAATTTTTCATGTTAAAAAAATGTATTTTCAGGGCAATGAGCTCAACTGAGTAGAACCTACCTACCATGCACATGGTCTAGGTTTTTTAGTTGTGTGATAGTCATATTCATGAAACAACTTCAACTAATAAAAGAGAAGGAAAAAGCACAGAAGAAGGTTTTCTGAAAGTCTTATCAGAGCCTCATTTCTTCCATTTCAGAAAAGTCACTTTCTTACATTGTTCCTATCCTCTTAGAAACCGTAGGTAATCTGATTTATGTAAATAAAAAAAGTGCCTAACATGCATACTTCTTAAAGAAATCTTGTGTGGACTGGGGATGTGGCTCAAGCAGTAGCTCGCTCGCCTGGCATGCATGGGGCGCTGGGTTCGATCCTCAGCACCACATAAAAATAAAATAAAGATGTTGTGTCCACCGAAAATTGAAAAATAAATATTAAAAAATTCTCTCTCTCTCTCTCTTAAAAAAAAAAGAAATCTTGTGGTAAATCCTGTCATTAATTGATCATCCATAGTATAGCTGACAGCTAATCTTGAATTTCACAATCTACTAAGTTTTCTTAGAGTGCAAATTCTTCGTGTTGTTATTTGCTCAAACAAGCTATAAAATGAGCCATATAACCATGTCTACATGAAGATGGATAACACAGTTACAAAATAACAATAATTTTGACAAAATTTGCAGAAAACAAAAGGGTTACTTTCAAAACCAGATGGAAAAAAAATGAGCTGTTGAGCACTTTAGTGTCAGTAGTAACTAAGATTTTTTTTAAAGAATGTTTTATCTTACACAAAATCTGCCAAATCTCATTTCTCAGCTGTTTTTTAGTCAATTGTATTTGATGTTGTATAGAAATAATGAAACAATCTAAAAAGAAAGGATACTCAAATTAAATTTAATTCCTGGAATCTGGATCCTGCTTTCTTGAGACATGCTCATCTATGTCTTTCCTGTTCACGGTTGAAATGAAGCAATATGAATGACCACAGAAAAATATAGACATATGTAATACAAAGGATGAAGCAGAGACTCAAATTAGGATCTTGCCATGAGGAGATAATAAAACCAAGTTGTGGCCAAGCCCAGAACTGTGAGTATTTGAATATGACATTGATGTTACTTTCTTTGCTTGTAAGTACTATAGGACGTGATTTGGTGGCCAATGCTTACTTACCTATAAAAAGCCAGCTAGTTCCTTTGTGGGTGGCAAAAATAAAGCTCAGACATTTCTGCCATGTGACAATTATTCAACAATTTCAGAAAGGATTTTAATATTTATATTTCACATATAATCAGAACTTTACATAAAGTTCTGATCACTAATATTTGGGAATGCATATTCTAATTCATTGGACAAAATGTTGACCAATTAGAAAACTGTTATGATGCATGAATAAGAGAAAATACATATAACATAAACTCTGATTCCTCATCTTTTTAAATTTTCATCATCCTGATTGTTAACATACTGGGATATTAATAATAAATATATATGACCATAAACTCTGCTATTTCAATGACCAAAATGCTGCCTGACATTTAAATGAAAAAAAAAAGAATCTGTAAATAAAATAACTTTGGTTCCTATTTACACAGATACTATAAAATCAAGTTGTTTATTAAAATAAAAGATTTATAATTGAGAATAGAATTATTAACTAGAATCCATTATAATCTATATTCTCCCAAAGAATGGCTTATCAGACTGTGATTGGACTTGAGGTGTCTTGCATTTTACATCAGAAATCTGAACTCTAATAATAATGTCTACTGATATCCCTGATAAATACATTCCATCTCTCTTAAGCGAAAACATTTTCTTTCCCTATTTATATATATGAGAAACATGCATTATTTTTTCTATTTTATTGTTAACAGTTATTATTGAGAATTCTCTTCAATGAATTTTTAATCAAAATGCAGTCATAATAGTTATAGTAGTATAAATGTACAGTTACTTCTAAGAGACTTAATGGGTGGTTGACAACATGTTGAGTTGGGCTTTAGAGGAAATATACTAGAGAATTAATACAGACTTTGAAGGAATGTCAAGGAAAGAAGTGTGGAATCATCAGTTATGCTTTTTGGAATACGTTTTTAATGGATATAATAGTAGGCTCGTGTAGAATGATACCTATTGTGTTTGTAAATATTGTAATAGAGCCTTTCAAGACATTCATTGGTCTTTGGGAATGTCAGTTAACCATGACATAGTTTGATAAGCCGCAGGAAATACAAGGTATTATTCAAGCATAGGGTGTGGCCTGTAGTTTAGCACAGTGGTCCCCAAAGTTCTCCAGCACCATCACCTGAGCACTTTCTAGAAATGAAAATTTGCGGGCCATCCAGACCTGCTGAATCAGGAAAAAAAACAAAAAAACAAAAAAAAAAAAAAAAAAAAAAAAAACACTGGGGGTGAGTCCAGAAGTCTGTACCTGTTTAGGAAGTCCTCTTGGTGATTCTGGTACATGCTAACAGTTGAAAACCATGGGTACGTTGGTTTTCTAGTTTGGGAATTCATAAAAATCATTTGAAGGACTTATTTAAAATATCTAGGGCAATGTAATCTCTCAAAATCCAATAAGAATTTACTATGCACATTAATAATCTGATTCTAAAATTTATGTGAAAATTCAGTAGGCCAATAACAACTGAGACAAAACTGAAAGAATCCACAGACAAAGCTGAAAAGTTTATGGCACAAGTAATGAAGACTTATTAAACTAGGGTGATCAAGCTCTTTAGAGGGGCCAAGGACAGACAAATAGAACAGAATAGGGAGACCAGAGACAGACCTCCCAGCGTGTGGTCACCAAATTTATGACAAAGTTGACACAAATATGGCAGCAAAAGTATGTTCTTTCCAATAAATTGTGCTGGGAAAAATGAATCTTTACTCTTACTTCATCTAGGCCCCAAATCAATTCCAGATGGACTGTAAATCCAAACATAAAAGCTGAAATAATAAGCTTTGTGGTGAAAACAGGAAAATATCTTTCTGAATTTGGTGTAGGTAAGGATGTTGTCAATGAATCTCCAAAAAATGATGAGTATACAAGAAGAATATCTGACTCTATTAAAACAAAGAATTTGTAATTATAAAAACATACTAAGAAGAAAATGGAAAGGCAAATTACAGCATGACAGAATAAATCGATGGCACATCGATCAGACAAAAGCTTGAATCCGAATGTGTCCAGTGGCTTAAGAACTCTTTCAAGTGTAGGCAGATTCAATTACCCTTTAGAAGAATGGGCAAGAGACTCATGGGTACCTCACCAAGGTGAGTGTCCACTTGGATAATTAATATATGAAAGAGAAGGTGCTCAAATTTCTTAGATAGTAGGGAAATGCAAATTAATGGTACAGCATGACTCCATCATACACCCACTAGAACACAGTCAAAATGAAAACAGAAAATATCAAGTTTTGCGAAGAATGTGGAATGGCTGGAACGCTAAACGGCTGTCAGCTCTACTCCTGGGTATATACCCGATGCGGATGCGTGCACAGAACCAAATGCCCAAAACTGCACTCCAGAATTTTCTTATCCACATTATTTTAATAACAAAAAAGTAAAAATGAACCATCTAAATAAATACATTGCAATACAGTTATTCACTGTCATTCCTCAGTAAGAATTAAGAAAAAAAAAAAACAGCTACATTTTACACAAGCAAGACATAATCTCACAAACATAATGTGGAATTTTAAAACGTGAACAATTTGTGATTACATTCATAAAAGTTCCACGGGGGAAACAACTCTATGGAAAAGCAGTTGGTGGAAGGGTGTGGATAATCAGGGTGAGCACAGGGAAGAATTTATTAGTGTGGGTTATGGGGGTGTGTTCAGTTTGTAGAATTTAATCATCTATAATAACTAATAATAATAACAACAACAACAGATGCAGTTTTTTGAGGATTATACTTCAATTAAAAAAAAAATTCTATCTGAGTGCCATGGAACTTACCTATAAATCCCAGCAACTCCAGAGGTTAAGTGGGAGGATCATAAAGTGGAGGCCAGCCTGGGAAATTTTTAAGACCCTATCTCAAAGAAATGAAAACATAAAAAAAAAAAAAAAAACAAATGATGAGGATTTATCTCACAGGGTAGGACCCCTGGGTTCAGTCCCTGTTTAAAACTCCTAAAAAAAATTTCAGAGGGCACAGGAAAAGCTACATTTTAAAAACACCCATTACTGGAGAACATGATATAAGGCATCCTCAGAAGGCTAAGGGTCTTTCATATGCTGAAGATTGAGCAATGTTAGGGGGAAGTTGGGGGATCCCATGAAAATAGAGGGGAGATCAGTGGAGCATGGGAAGGATATTGGGGGGGTGTGGGATAAAATTGACCAAATTAAGCTATGTGTATGTATGAACATACCACAGTGAATTTCACCTTTATGTGAATCTATAAAGCACCAAGTTTTAAAAGAAAACTATAAATAAATAGAAGAAAGACCACTAAAGTCCAGGAAGGAGACTAGGGGAAGGGAGGAAGGGAGGGACAGAGGAAGTACTGGGGAATGGAATGGAGCAAATTATATTCCATGCATATGTGATTATGTCAAAATGAACCCCAATATTATTTGTCACTGTAATGCACTAACAAAAACATCTAAGAAACACTAGTTGGAATAGAGTATAGGAGAAAGATGAAGCCAAGCTACAAAAACTGTGAGAGAGTGAATGAGTCTCTTGGTTCAGGCTGGACAGGAAGGGAGGTGTGGTCTAAAGTAGAAACAGGAGGATTGGGAAAAGGAGAGCAATTCCAAGGTCAGATCTGGAGGGGAAGCTGGCAGGATCTGCTCATGGATGTGAAGGTGAGGAGAGCCCAGTGCTGGAGCAGATAGGACACGGTGACCCTGCAAGAAACCCCTGTGGTGGAGTTGGATGCACCAAGCAGTCAGAAGAGGGACTCCTAGAACTGCTGGGGGGAGGAGGAGGAGGAGGGCTTCAGAGGAGGCAGAGCTGGAGTTGTTTCAGGTGAGTATTCACCCTGTTGATCATTTGTTCCATTTTGACTGACTCTCCTTGCTAACTTTCTCCTTCTCTGATGGTCTCACCTGTTTCCTTTAAAACTCCCAGGACTCCATTCTAAGTCCTCTTTCTTCTCTGTTAATGTGATCACCCAGGTCAGCTTTCCAATACTATCCAAGCAAGTTGCACCAGTACAGAACTCTGTCTCCAGTCCCAGACTTATGAATACAGTCGTACACTTGGCCTCTCCATTTGGGTTTCTAATGGTGATCTTTAATTAAATGGATTTGAAAATGAGCACCTGTTTCTTCTTCCCAAACATTCTTTCTGCAGCTTTTCCCATTTGGTAGTCTATAGTCTTTGCCAGAAACCTTGCAATCATTGATACCGCTACTCTTTCCATCAATCCCACATCTCATCTTTCAGCTCTTCCTTTAAAATACATTCTGAAGTCCCCCAGCTTCTCATCATCTTGATTGCTATAATCTCAGTTGAGCTATCTTAGTTTCTCACATGTGTTATTATAGGAGTTTCCAAACCAGTACTTTCATTGCCTTTCCCCATACCCCTCTCCACATATTCTTTGTTCCAACACAGCAAACAGAACAATCTTCTTAAAATGTGAATTAGGTCCTCTCTTGGCTAAAATATCACAACTGTTTTTTCTACCTGTGAAGAATAAAATCTGAAGTCCTTGCAATTGTCCACAAGAACCAAAAGATCTGCTTTTTAGCTCTCTGACCTTGTTTCCTCTAGTATTCGCTTCAGTTACTATTCTGTTCAGATGGGACAACTGTTACTCATGAACACATGAGGCACACTTCTCAATGTGCATCGGTTCTAGCCCAACCCTGGTAAAAGAGTCTTCCATAGAAACCCTCAGCCAGCTCCATCATCTTCTTCCAGTCTTTGTTCAAATGCCACCTCCATCATCGTCACATACAACATGACGGCCAATACCTTGCAATATACTTCTGATACCACTTACCACATTATTGGATTTCCTCTATGCATCTCTTAAATCCTCTTCCATTTATGTCACTCTTCTTACTTGTATCTATTCTTAATTTTCACCATAGATGAGTGATTCAAATGTCCTTCTATTCAGCCAAGTATTCTCCTCCAGATTCAAATGTGAGGCATCAATATGTGAAGCAATGGATGTCACTAAATGTATTACATCACTTAGGAGAATGTACATAAAACATAGACAAATGTCTTCATAAGAAGAAATCTGACATCAGATGTCACATACTTTAAATTGTGCTTGCCTTTTTCTCTTTTCTGGATCCTTCAAGATCCTTGACACACCCACTTGCACGAGTTAAACGCATCTGTGTCTCAGAACCAAATCAAACTCATTATTCTGTCCCCAAACCTAATCCTTTTCTAATCTCTCCTTTGCCAGTGAACAGCCAAACCAACCATGCAGATATATGGCCATGATCTTCAAACCCTCCCTCTTTTGGACTGGTTCTTCCTGCAGGGATTCCAGTTTTACAGCTAGACTGTCTCTCGGTGCTCCCTCACCATCATGGCCACGCCCCAGGTCTAAGCGACCATCATCTCTTCACCACCGTAGATGTCCCCTAACTAGTTCTGTCTCAAACCTCCTTGCCCCTTCTCCCTCTCAATTTATTCTTCACATTCAACAAAAATGATCTATTCACTAGGAAAATCCTATCCGATCAGACACAGCTTTAAGTCCCTCAAAGGCTTCTTATTGATTATAGGATTAAGACCACAGTCCTTGATGAGGTCAGCCTCATCAGGCCCTTCGTGGCTTAATGCTTCTCCTTCTGCATAAAAGTGCCTCTTCCTTTGTGACCCCATCACAGGAGGCTGCACTAGCCTCTCCCTCGGCCTGACCTGCTTCTCTGGTGCCACCCTCCCACCCCAGGCTCTCCCAATTAAGATACTCATCTGCTAGACCTCAGCCCACCTGCCAGTTCCTCAGAGAAGCCTACTTGACTCTTCGGGATAGACAGGGTTGTTTGTGCAGCTTTCCTTAAAGGCTCTACCACCGTACAGCGGACATTTTTCTGTTCAGTTATGGGTGAAGGCCTGTGTCCTTTCCTGGACTGTTGTCTCCACAAGGACAGGAGCCATGTGTGTACACCACTGTACTCCAGGTACCCAGAATGGAGTCTAGAACATTTTCAAGCTCAATAAGTATTTGGTGAGTGACAGAACCATTTGGGGAAAGCAGACTCCATAATGAATATCAGCAATGAAGCAAAAGAATGCCATTAGCTCACGGGGCCTGTGCCTTGTCAGGCAGTGTAAGGGGGGAAAACAAAAAGGGACAATAAATAAATAAGTAAATCTGGTCTAATGACTTAACCTCTTTCGACTTTGCCTAGGACACCTTTGGTATTGTGTTTAGGGTAAGCCCTGCCTCTCGTGACATTGAAAGAGTGCTGCTGTTGAGTCCCGGCAACTCAAAGACCAAATCATCAATCAGCTCAGAATAATTTTGATTCAGATTAAACAACAGTTAAGTCACAGATTTTCATCCTTCTTCTTCTTCTTTTTTTTAATCCCTGACACCATGTCTGATTTGCATAATAACTACATGAAAAAGATTTCAGCATCGTCCATCTGGGAAGGCAGGGCCCTGAAGGAGCTGATTCTGAGACTTTCTCACGTCCAGGACACTTGTTTGCCCGACGCCCAGTGTTGATAACAGCTTAATAGACCAGGCAGCTCCTCAGACGCCGGCACAGGCGGGATGGATTAAGGTCCGCTTTGGGGATGCTGAGGGTTTTTTTTCTTTTTTGAAACGTGAGATCTAAAATAATTTGGTTTCTAGCCTCTCGCCACTGTTCTCACTCCACACTTGCCGTTTTAGATATGATTATTAAGTTGACCCGAAAGGCTTTTTCGTTGGGAGGCTGCAAGGTCAGTGTCCCTGCCACCTCCCAATCTCCGCCTGTACCTACCTCAGACGCGTCTTTGTACTATCCCTGCTGGACACTGCACCTTTCCGTAATTATAAATGTCTGTTTTCAGTCACTTCAAAGGTTTCCCAGCACTGGGAGTCCTCCTTCAAAGCCTCCGCATTGCTGAGGAACTTCTGTCATTGACGGGAGGTCTTCCTTTGAAGTTTTTCATGCCATTTATTGATTTCCCCCTTTAAAGATGTTCAGATTAGAAAATGCTTCACCCCCTTTGAAAATGTGCATATTTTCAGGACGCTGAAGGGTTAAGCCTTTGAAGATATTTACATTTTACAGCAATGTCCCTATATGAAGAAGTTTGACATCAGATATGGCAAATTCTTTATGGGGCTTTCCTTTTCTCTGCTGGATCTCTCAACATCAAGATACTCTCAATTTAGCGTGTTGTTGGTTTTTGTACTATTGCTTTTGTTCCTTTTAATGCAATACCAGGAGAATTCAGTAAACATACTAAGAGTTTAAGTAATTTGGAAATAATCTTAACTGTAGTTATTAACATGTCTACTTAAAATTTGGAGACTTAACATTTAGGAGTGTTTACAAAGTTTCCTCTCTCTCGTGACTGTCCAGAGTGTCTGGATGATATAACTAACCACCAATAACATAACAAAGGTTAGCTTTAGAAAAACAGCTCTATGTTATAAAATGTGTATTTAATGGATGTTTTCCTTTGCAGATAGGTGCATAAGTCTCAGTTCCCTGATCTCTTAGATAGGGTAGTAGGAATGCTGTGGGGTTGGGAGTAAAATAATTTGCACTGAAGTTTAGTACAGAACCATGCTCATAGTAAGCCAGCTATGCTCAGGGCAATTAAATGACCAAATTCAATTAGTTCAGTTACTGGCTAACAGCCTATGTCCTATTTCAGGTATTAGCTTCAGGACTGTCCCTGCTGATCAGAAGAACTCCTTTCCCTCTAATTAACTAATTTTAGAAACTTTGTCACTCAAAATTGCCATCATTTAGTGTAAGGCTTTGATTACTGTTAGGACTATGGGGAGAAGTAGTACTTTAAATATTGGTGTAAACGAATACACTGGAAGCGTATTATGGTGTCACAAGGAGTGAAACAGTGCTAAAGAGTAAAAAGGAGCTAGAAAAATTGAAGGATGATGGGGGTACCAGAAAATCAGGTAAATGTGAACTTTTTACAAGTTCTTCAAAGGTTGAAACACACACACACACACACACACACACTCCACAACATGTGAACCTGATTTAGAAAAAACAACAATAAACAGTGGCATCATACACTAAAATACAGATGCTAAATTTATACTGCCTCATGCCAAAAAAGGAAAATAACTATAACTGGAGTGAGTTTTCATGCCTAGAGGGCTTGTAAACTCATATTAAATGGAGACCAGTTGTTAACCAGGAATCCTATATGACCTCTCTGTGCATAATAAAAATAAAGCATTGCTATTTAATCCCTGTCTGACATCATAAAATTGCAATCATAATGCCAGGGAAGCATTTTCATTTTCCTGGATATCAGCGATTGACTTCATTTCTCTAGTGCTCTAAATATACTGCTTCATTCAGTAATTTAATCATTGGTTTATTTAATATTTAGCCAGTGCCAAGGAAGTACCAATGGCCAATAAACATATGAAAAGACACTCAGCTTTACTATTCATGCGGGCAAAGTAAATGGAGATGACAATAAGGTGCATACGTCATCCATCGGTTCTTGATAGTACCAAGAGCTCTTAGGGCTGTGGATGAATTAGCAATCTTACATGTTGTGAAGAGAAGTATAATTTTGATATGTATTTTGTAGAGTCATTAGGAAATATTTATGAAGATGTGAATGGGTATATCATGCAATCCAGAGAATATTCATGTCAATTTTAAATTTTAGCATATAATAGAAAAAAAATTGATGAGATAAGAAAGAAGAGGAAAGAGAAGAAAATAAAGGTAAAAATAACTAAATGGTCACTGCATAAAATACTATCCAAGAATTAAGCAAAAATGTATAAGCTACATCTCTATGTCCTGACTTGGAAAGATTTTTCAACCAACCGGAAAGAAAAAAAAAAAAAACAAGTTGAAGAGTAGCATGTACTGAATAAAGCCAATCATATAAAATGTACAGTGTACATCTTACATGCATTCATGTGTATAAAAAGTGATAAAACTGATTATGTTTAGGCTGGGGTTGTGGCACAGTGGTAGAGTGCTCACCTCTCATGTATGAAGCACTGGGTTCAATCCTTGGCACCAAGTAAAAATAAATAAATAAAGATATTGTGTCCATCTACAACTAAAAAAACAATATTTAAAAAAATTCTTATGTCTGTTCTGGGGTTGAATTTGGAAGTGATATTCACTAGTGGCTCTTCTTGATTGATTAAACATTTCACCAATTATGTATTCTTTTGTGTAATTAAAATAAATAAAATAAGTTAGATTAAGTACACATGTACTTTATAAATCAACTCCTAAACAAGTGAATACTTACACAAGATTTTATTCCAAATACAGAAATATGAAGCTCATCTGTTAGTCATTAGAGGTGTATTTAATTTTGTGCAAGTGGTCTATTGGCCAAAAGGCGTAACATGCTTTATTTTATTAATTTTGGAGGGATACAAAAAGTATATGATTATATGCTTCAGGGTCAGCATGTCTTCCAAAGAATCTTAGATATTAAGTGACACCCTAGTATGAATAATCAGTGGGTACGATCAAAGAACATGTTCCAAGCAAAATCCCAAGTATATCCTTATTCCCATCCAATCTCCCAGTAATTCCCCTTAGTTCTGGCATCGCCTACATGTCTATGCTGGTACCCGTACAGATGCCAAAGGGAAGTAAGATGAGCTTCTTGAGCATGACTTCAGAGGTCATCTACCAAATTCTTCTCCACTTCCTTAAATGGAACTATGGGAAATAAAGCAATATATATTCTGAAATAAACATGTAGCATTAAAATGTTTACATTTTCAAAAATATATTTCATGTCAAAGGGTTTCCTCCTTTTCTCAATCTTTCGTACATGAAAAAAATATATAAAAAAATTAAGTTTTCCACTTATAAAGGAACTCAAACCTTAATACAAAATCAGAATTCTCCAGTTCCATCTGCTTGCTGTGTTTGAACATAGAACAATACCTCCAAACACATTAATTCTGGTTTGGAGTCCTGCAACTAAAAAAGGACTCTAGGTATCAGTGAAAGAACAGATCCTAGGTGTTAATGGAAACTGCTGCTTCATACTTAACTCTAACATTTATCATTCTATACACACATTAAAATATAGTTTCTCTTAAAACTGGCGTATTTTTGAGAACTATAGAATTTTCCTTTAGTTTCTAACTTAATTCCAATACCTAGTCTCGGCCTGTGTTGCTGTCCTACCTGATATATCTAGATAGATTCTACTGTCATGTACAACTAAAAAGAACAAATAAAACTTTTAAAAATGGAAAAATAGAAAAAAAAAAAAGATAGATTCTACACAATTTCTTTTGGCCTGTCCTGGACAGTGGCCTTTGTGGACAGGTTTCATCTTATTGCTTTCTCATTACCAAACATTGTTTAAACAGACTAATTAATAGCAGTTCTTTCTTAAGTCATGGAACAACACTGCTTTTCATTAAATACATAGCAGACTTTATTGGCCCTTCTATACAGTTCTTCATTGTTTCTTAGGATTATTTGATTCCAAGAAAAATATTAGCATATATTATTTGAAGAGGAAAACTCAGATTGCTTATGGCTATTTATCTTCAACTATGAGCATAAAAGCAGTTCCAGTGAAATAAATTGTCCAAAATAAAATGCTCCATTAATACAGGGAAAAATTAGAAATGTTGCGGAACATGTACCTACGGGTTTTTATCTGCTAATGACAGGTCTGATATTTTAGTTTCCATAAAAGCTGCACAAATGTGAATTTTTCTTTCTCTTCTAAAACTGAAGGGGTCTTTATCATTGTTAAACACCATGTTCTGCCAAATGAGTGTTGCTAGTGACTTTATTTTTCCCTGTGGAATAATGAAATCAATTTTTCTTTACACGCTACAGGCATTTTCCAAAACTTGTTGATCTCTTCAGACTCCAGAGCTATAAAAAATAAATAAATAAATAAATAAATAAATAAATAAATAAAACATGGCATCAGTTCTTAATCCCTGTAATGGAGGTTGTAGATTGTGTTAGCCACTGTCACCACACATCAGCAAGATCACAGGGTTTCCGTTCAACTTAATGCTCAAAGATGGTCACAGCCATGGGAGGAAGCCACCGGGTAGCCTGTCAGTTGCGGTTATGACAAATAAGCACAGGATTTCAGGACCATCTAAGACAAAGGGAGCCTCCCCAGACTTGGGATGGGTAAATACAAAGGGAGAGCTTGAGATTTTTCTAGAAGAAGTAACAATAACATCTGAACTGAATTGTTAAGTACCCAAGAAGTCGGTCATCTATCTGATGGCACAGAGAGAAGAGCTTCCAAATGTGGAAGCTAGTGACCTTCACAGACATGCTGAGAGGTGAGACAGCATGGAGGGTCAGTGGAACTGTGAAGATTTCAGCATGAACAATGGCAAAGGACCGAGGAGGTACAAGCCTGGCTTAGAGAAGTGGACAAACACCATGGGGTCCTGGTGGAGGAGAAAGTGCACGGACCCCACCTAAGGGAACTGGAGTGGACACAGTGCAGAATCCTGAAACGACTTTCATCACAGGTGAGATGTAGTTGGATTTGTTGCTCAGAAAGAACCTCCTGTCATTTACAGCAAACTCACCTTTTCCGTGGTTCTGAGGATGGCTACAAGGAGTCCTGTAATATTCCATGATTCTGTCACACTGCAGACTCCGTGCAGTGAATATTATTGAACTTGAAAATATTTCTGTAACCTGAGTGGATCTCACTACATCCACCACCTCCATGCTGGTGGAGCTACCACAGTCTTGCCTAAGGATTGCTGCTGTTTTATCCTAAGGGGTATCTTTCATTTTGTCCTTATTTTCTTCTGGCCTTTTCTACAGGAGCCAGTATTATGCTTCTAAAACCATGACATCCCTCTGCTAAAAATCCTCAGATAATTCCATTTCTCAGTGTATAAGACAAAAATCCTTCCGATTGCCACACAAGACTTCCATACCTCTTCTCACTGCCTTTCACAGCCAGCTGTTTCCCCTGATCTGGCCACATTGACCTCTCTACCTCGGGGCCTTTGCCCATTCTGTTGCTGCTTTTCTGGATATTCATCACCACATCTACACATGAATCTTATCTTCATCCTATTTAAAGTAATTATTTGAACATTATCCTTTTGGTATAGACAGTTCTAATCATTTTTATTAAAATTTCAAATTAATCTTTTTTTAAAGAGAGAGAGAGAGAGAATTTTTTAATATTTATTTTTTAGTTTTCGGTGGACACGACATCTTTATTTTATTTTTATGTGGTGCTTAGGATCGAACCCAGTGCCCTGTGCATGCTAGGCAAGCACGCTACCACTTGAGCCACATCCCCAGCCCCTCGAATTAATCTTATAAAGATTAAAAGTCAGGTATAGGACCTTTCATTTTATCCCCAACATGTGGAAAGCTGGGGTGTTATCACTTCTATCCTCACCAGAAAATTTCAACAAATTGAAAATCAACAACTTAAAAACAGAAAAAAATCTGAAAATTGACGTGGCAAAGCAAACCATTACTCCAAATTGTAGAAAGACAAATTCAACTAGAGAGACACAGCCAAAGTCTGCTTATATGAAGGAGAAGCTTCAGGAACCATAAATCAATAAGAATACTCACTGTAATTTTGAGAAACTACTAGGGGCTGAGCATGAAGTCACATGACACAGGCAAAATCCTGGGGGTCCACTCTTAGAGGAATTTTCCCTCCAATGTCCAGAGCTTCACATCTAATAACTCCACCCAATAGTCATGAGGATCCGAGAAAAATCTCCTTGCAGCTCTGGTAGGAGGAGAGTCCAGCAACACCCATTGTGAAGGATGTCCAGAGCCTTCTTCAGAACAAAAGTCTACTCGTCATGGGAAAAGACTGTCCAAGTCCTACTCCACCTGCAAAATAGGGATTCCACTCACGCTTCCTTTTCTTGCATTTCTCTCTTACCCAACGGGAGGCAAAGCACATGGAGAATCCTCATACCAAAGGCCTATTAATATCAATGTCTACATTTATGTGTGAGGTGCCCTACTTTTAACAACAACAATGAAATTTACATGGGCCACCAAAGACACAGTCGGAGGAGGCAGAGTAATCATTAGAATAAGACTCGGATATGGTTGAATTATGAGATGAGAGATTTAAAATAATTTGTATTAGTCTGTTAAAAAGTTGAATGGAACAAACAACCATAGTGAAAGCCCACACTTTTAGTTCTTATGGTTTAGATAAGGGTCCCCCCAAATCTCTTGTGTGCAAAGATGCAAGAATGTTCAGAGGTCTGATGATTCGGTTAGGAGACCTTTAACCTAATTGGTGGGACTATTCCACTGATATGAATTAACTGGATGGTATTTACAGGCAAAGAAGGTGTGGCTGGAGGAAGTTGTTCACTGGGAGAGCACTTTTGGGGTTTGTGTTTTGTCCCTGGTGAGCAGAGCTCTCTCTGCTTCCTGGCTGACATGCTCTGAGCTGCTTTTCTTCAACACATCTTTCTGCCATAATATTCTGCCTCTTCTTGGACACAGAGCTATGGAGTCCGTTGCTGTGGACTGAACCTCTGAAACCATGAGTCAAATGCATTTTTCGTGCTGTAAGTTGTTCTTTTCAATCTTTTGGTCAAAGTAATGCAAAAGCTGACTGAAGCATTAATGTAAGCAGGAAGATTGAAATGCTAAAAGAGAATCAAAGAAAACTCTTGAAATTGAAAACACTATACCAGAAATGAAGAATAACTTTAGTAGGCACATCAGCATACCTAACATGGTCAAGCAGAGAATCAGTGAGATAGAAGACAGTCAACTAAAAAACCAAAAACAACACCACACACACACACACACACACAAATATTTCAAATTGAAATGCAAAGTGCTAAGAAAACAAAACAATTGAACAGAACACCCAAAGATTTTGAGATAATTTTTAATACTAACATACCTGCAATTGCAATACTAGAAAGAAAGAAAGAAAGAAAGGAAGGAAGGAAGGAAGGAAGGAAGAATGAAAGCAGGCAAAAGAAATATTTGAGGCAAGATCTTCCAAAATCAGTAACACAAAAAGATAATACACCCAGGATTCTCAGAAAACATCAAACAGGATAAATAATAAAAATCAAATGAAACCAAACAAATTAAAACCACATCTTGGGTCTCCATGTTCAAATTTCAGAAAATCAAAATGAAAATAAAATTTCTTTAAAAAGATAAGTGTGAAAGTATGCTATTAATTTAGACAGGAACATGGATGCAGGAACAAGAATATAGATAATATCAATTTCTGTTCCTATATAGGATGTGTCCTACTTTAACAACAACAAATATAAATGTATTTTTAGTTCAAATATAGCTAGATTCCTTTGAAGAATCAGAATAATTTTAACTTATGAATGTTGAATTGCTTCACTGCTGGTTTCTATGAGCCTTACATCTACCTTTATGGCAATGTGTAGAACTTGTAGATAGATTAGATAGGTAGGTAGATAGATAGATAGATAGATAATAGATAGTACTAGTTGCAATCATGCTTCATTTCATATTTCTGTTACTAACTTCCCTTTCAAAATTATTCTTTGCCAACTTATATCATCTTGTTTCCTTAGCCAGGAGAATTAGTGAAGTCAAGAGTGGGAATGGTACTGGAAATAAGGAGGCAAGCAGTGCGAATGGCAGTTTGTGCTATGGTGAGCTCAAGTGGTCAGTGGACAAACAAGTGGAGATAAATCCTAGATATGTGGACATCCCAATTTGAAGTGACTTCCATGGTGAGATGAAGATTGAAGACACCTAAGGGGAGTAGCGGAATGCATACACAGTCAACAGTGGGTGAAGCATCAAAGCCAAGATTCCCCCAAAGCAGACCCTAAGAGGAGGATTCACAAGCAAGTGACTTACCAAGAAAATGTTTCTAAGAGGAATCAGAGTGGGGGAGAGAGAGAAGCAGGACAGAGGAGGAGAAGACTTCACATCAAGGTACAATTTTAGGCAAAATACAAGCCTTTGTCTCAAGGTTTTGCCTAAAAGCAGTTAATAGGGAACTTCAGGGCTTGAGTGGCACCTCAGCATTTGTCGACCTCAGTAAGAGGAAGCTGTATTGTCGGACCTCCCTATTAGATGGGCTGCCACTTGGTGTACAGAGAGTCTCACTTACTTTCCCAAATTGGTGCATGAGGTCTTAGCATCTCCAGTGGCCTCAGGAAAGGCCTCTAAAGAAGGATGTAGATGACGACTTTTAACATCAAAGAGAGAGAAGCTGTGGAATGATTGCTCAGATCCACAGGAAGGGACCCATGGAAGAAGTACACACCAACAGGGTCTGCCACATGAGAGCTTTCAAGAAAATCCAAGACAAGTTGAGCAACAGTGGTAGAACACAGAATCAAAGAATGAAATCAACAAAGTAAGAAGACATCCTCAAGGGTTGGAAGGAGGAGAGTCCAACTCTGGATTAACTGCAGTAAATTAAGGTTCATGACATGTGGATTGGATCTCTGGGTAGGGGAGCCACAGCATGGTAACAGTAGCTCAAATAAGATTAGCAGTGAGTTTTCAAGAAAGTAAAAAGTGAGAAATCAGTGACATTAACTTTTGATTCCCATAACAAAAGATCTCCTGTTACTTTCGAGGAAATATAAGATTATAACTGCAGCATTGAGGAAAGAAAAGGGATGGAGACTTCTAGACTAGGAGAGACTGGACTGTTTATAATCTGAATGGGATTCATCCAAAGACTCAAGAAGACAGAATGCATAGGACGTAATTTTCCTATTTTCATATATGAATATGCAACTAGTATAACTCCACATCATGTACAACCACAAGAATGGGATCCTAATTAGAATAAGTAATACTCCATGTATCTATAATATGTCAAAATGCACTTTACTGTCATGTTATCTAAAAAGAATAAGTTGAAAAAAGAAATAATAAGAACAGAATAATTTTTCTTAAATAGATATGGAAAATAAGCATGTCTAGCTAACACCTGAAAGTCATAAGTAATGTAAAGTAAAACAATGTGACTAATCAGTTAAAAAAAAAAAAAAAAAAAAAAAAAAACTAGTTGGAAGGATAGTGTCCGTGCACTATTTACTCCTCTGTTCAACTCCACAGCCACTTCTGATTGTCACCATCCTTTCTTATCTTACCTATGGACTCCTGCACTTTATTTAGATATAAATCCCATATGTCACCTCATATTCTGGGCACTTTTTTTTTAAAGAGAGAATTTTTTAATATTTATTTTTTAGTTTTCGGTGGACACAACATCTTTATTTTATTTTTATGTTGTGCTGAGGATCAAACCCAGTACCCCACGCATGCCAGGCGAGCTCGAGCTTGTATTCTGGGCACTTCTGCATCTCTCCTTTTTTCTAAATGGAAAGCTTCCTAAAGGCAGAGAACCATGGTCTTTTAGTGACTTCATCCTTTGCAATGATTCAGTAGCTTAGTTATGGCTTCAAGGTTCTTTACGTGTTTTTGTTGATTTTAATTAAACTAATGCTATTTATGAAAAAAAAAAAAAGAGATTTTGTTTAGTTTAGGTATTTCCCTAGTAAAATAAACCTGGGCTCTTGAGAAGGACATTAGATCTTCTAGTTCTAATATTTATATTGGGGAGATTGTGTCATTGATTATTCACTAATTCATCTATTTGAAGATGTGGTCTATCTTGGCTTCTTTTTAAAAATTTTATGTATTTATTTTTAGTTGTAGATGGACACAATGCCTTTATTTCACTTATTTATTTATTTATTTATTTATTTTAGTGAGAGAGGGGGAGAGAGAGAGAGAGAGAGAGAGAGAGAGAGAGAGAGAGAGAATTTTTAATATTTATTTTTTAGTTCTCGGCAGACACAACATCTTTGTTTGTATGTGGTGCTGAGGATCGAACCCGGGCCGCACGCACACCAGGCGAGCGCGCTACCGCTTGAGCCACATCCCCAGCCCCACTTATTTATTTTTTTATATGGTGATGAGGATAGAACCCAGTGCCTCACACATACTAGGCGAGGGCTCTACCACTGAGCCATAGCACCAGCCCTATCTTGGCTTCTTAGTCTCTTTATTGTTCTCCATCATTGCTATAACAAAGCATCAGCAAGTTAGATGCTTAAAACAACTAATTTATTACTCAGTTTTGGAGATTAGAAGGCTGGAACGGGTTTTGCTGGGAGGAATTCAAAGGTGCTAGCAGGGATGTATCTTTTTAGTCCCTCTGGGACAAGCAGTTCCTCACCATGTGCACCATCTGAAGGCTGCTCACCTTCCTCAGCTCAGTGTCCACATCACATCTCCTTTTTATCTCCTGTGTCTATCTCTGCATCAGCTTTTCTACAACCTCACTTAAGAGGACTCTTGAGATCCCATTGCACCGACATGGATATCCACATAATCTTTCCGTTTGAAGATCCTTAACTTAACACCATCTGTAAAGTTTCTTGATGCATTTACAGGTTCTGGAATTAGGATGTAGGTATTTTGAGGCAGGAATTATATAGTGTCCTACAATCTCCCAGGTGATTACATTTTTTTGTTGTTATTTTGTGATTGTTCTTTCTCCTTTGAGAATCATACATAAAAATAATGAAATTATCAATGTACTGAAACCTATATCACCCAGTAAGGATAGTGCTAACTTTACCAATGATTTATGCAAAGTAGCATAAAGTTATCATATTGAGCATAACGATGGGATTGGAAGTCACTTGAGTGACATGTCAATTGAAGCATTCTTGATTCCTAGGATTACTTAACACAGGGTGCATTACTTTTCTTTGCCACATGTGTTTTCCATACCTCCCTAACTTTTCTCTTGAGGTATAATTTTTTCAGAGTTTTAAATATGCTTGTTCATGCTCTGCAAGGACTGAGGTTTAAGAAGTCTTAGGCTGTTAGACTGGAAAGGGAATAAGGGTTACAATCTTCTTTCTGTGACCTTTTGTAATTTATAAGTCCAAATGGACTGAACAACACTGAATAATTAATTCATGCTGTGTTTAAGCCCCTATGCTTGCATGTTTTACACCCTAATTATTATGGATTCCTTCCTTGTGCAAATCTTTGATTCCCCAACCTAAATCAGGTTAATACAGACTCATATGCTCCAATTATGGTGATATCTTTCTCTTAACCTTGGCAGAAGGAACATTATAGTAGGTCAAAAAGTATCTTTGAGTTTCATTGAGAAATTAACCCATGAGGGAATTGTGCTCATGGTTGTAGTGTTAATTAGTTTCACCAGGAACATATTTTGTGGCTTAGTTAACATTCAGATGCTCCCTGCATTTAAATAAAAATATATGCCCTAATATGCTAAAGCCAGTCAAATGTGATTTTTATTTAATGATTTTTTTTTCCTTGTGAATCAAGTAATTAGCACATTGCACATTTTGACTAATTAAGAAAAAATAACTGTCACCACACCCCAGTGAGCCATGCGGGTGGTGTTTTCCCAGTCATAAAGGGAGAGATATGATAGTAACAATAGCTTTTCCCTGGACCCTGAAAGCAGGAGAAGGGACAACTGCCTCCTGGAACTGAAATCTGAGATGACTAACCCACGGATATCGTCCATCCAAACTGCATGGGCTACAACGAAAAGGGATGGTTTGAAGAAAATAAAACAAAACAAAACTGAAGCAAAAGGTTCGGTAAATATGCTCTCTGTATATATTGCCATTGCACATTTATGTGCAAATGGAATTATGGAGACAGGACTCTGAAGGGTGTGTCCTCAGGAAAGGTGGCTCTGGGTATGCATCCACTAGTCTGATCTTCACCTTAGAGGCTTATGGCAAATGTCTCACAGTTCTATAATAAAATACAAATTCTCCACCCACTCAAGTGCACACATTCTCTCTCCCAGCTGCAAAGAAAACAGACTTTAAAGCACCATTTTGTTATGAGGAAAATGTGTTTGGGGGCAAGTATCAAAACCTTCACAGAGTGTTTTCTCCTTTCTCAGAGCTTTTGTACAAACTTCTTAAAACACCATCTTTAACATTTGGAGCAGTTTCTATACTTGAAAGTAGTCCACAAAAATAAGATTCAAATAAAAAAATACATAACTGACCTAGAAAGGTTTCATGAAATTTGAGCATGAGAAAAAGAAATGGCTACTCTTCCTACATCCTATTCATTTTCTCTGTTTGTTTCTCTCTCCAAGGGGAAAAGCAGATGAAATAAATTAATTTTTAATAGAATTAGATGACCAACTTTAAATGATACCATCACTGGTCTGGCAATAAGATAAAATACTTCCATATCATTTCATAATGATAACTAAATAAGGTTTCTTTGTTCTCAAAGATACTAAGGACATAGAAACTGATTATGATGATTTAAAACAACTAAGCAATTATCGAACAAACTTGCATATCTTGCACTACACAAAAGCTAACTATAAAGTGTTAGCCTAAGGTTGTATTTCCACATCCTACTAAACCAAAAGTTTTAGAGCAAATGTGTTTTTTTTTTAAGAGCGAGAGAGAGAGTTTTTTAATATTTATTTTTCAGTTTTCGGGGAACACAACATCTTTATTTTATTTTTATTTGGTGCTGAGGATGGAACCCCGCGCATGCCAGGCAAGCACATTACTGCTTGAGCCACATCCCCAGCCCCACAAATGTGCTTTTTATCATCTTAAATGAATAAACATTTCTTGGACCCTGATTGTATAGACAAAAATATTTCATAGTTTTTAAGTTAGTATATTATTACTAACTTCCAAGTTCAAAAACATATAAACTAAATCAAATTATATAAACTAAATCAAATTCTAAAATACAGAATTCTATGTAATAAAAGAAACAGTTATCTTGACACTTAATGACAATACCTTGAAATTTTTGATACATTTCGTAAAGGTCATCTGGACATTGATAAATTCATATGAATAAATTTTATTATCTACACTATATATAATGCTGTGTTGAATATTCTGGTGAACATAAGAGTGCATGCGGATGTGATGATCTCCTCCGCATGTACATCCAGAAGAAAGAATGCTGAATCAAGACAAATGCACAATTTATGTTATGGTGCTCATTGACACAGTCTTCCAGAGAGGTTGTAGAAATGACGACCCCTTCCAGTACTACTTAAGAGGGAAAAATTATTTTGTAATGCTGTTTAATTTTTATATATTTGATTATTAGTAAGTCTGAAGGTCTTTCCATATACTTTGTTACTTTCCTTATATAAATTACTTATATTTCAGGGGCTGAGGATATAGCTCAGTTAGTAGAGTTCTTGCCTCACATGTACAAGGCCCTGGGTTCAATCCCCAGCACCACATACACACACACACACAAAAAAAAATATTTATATTTCTACTTTGACTATTTTTTCAAGTAATATTGACCCTTTATCATATTTTCATAAAGTGTTTCACAAATTCTTATACTTATGAAGCTACATGTATTATTTTAATATAATTTCCTTATTTTTCTTTTTGACTCAACTATATTTAAATGTTTAATTCTTTTTTGTTTCTTTTCATATATTTTTAATTTTATGTATTCAAACTAGACAGCTTTTTATATTTTATGATTTGGGGATTTATGATTTGGGGGGTTGGAAATAGAATTTATACTCTAAGTGTATAAAAATATTTCCCATTCATTCTTTTTCTAATAATACCATTATTCCTTCTACTGTTAAGATTGGAACTAAGTAGGGCATATTTTGGTAAAAGGAGCTATGTAAATATTTTTCTTCATATTTTCTTGTAAAAGATCAACCAGTTGTTCCCATAACAATAAATATTTTAATTTTCTCTATTGATTCTAAATATCAACTTTATCATATGTAAAATTCCAATATAAACATTAGTCTATTTTTGAATTCTCATGCTGTTAAAATAAATTGATATTTTTTCTTTTTTTTTTAAACTGTATTGACTAGCATTTCTAGTTCCTCAACTTACACTTATAATATTGAATCATTACTCATGATATGACATTAGGATAGTATTTCTATATTTCTGTATATGTGTATGCATGAAAGCAAAAATATTTGTAAATCATTATTTTTTTTACAGTGCTAGGCAACTGCTGTACCATCCTCCTAGCCTTAATAAGTCTTTTTATATTTTACTGAGAATTTTTAACTGAAGATAGAAAGATAATATGTAAGAAGCATTATTTCAGGGTCTATCGAAGTAACCATAATTTTTCTTTTGATTCTATGTTATTTGCTATGGATTCTATCTGTTCAGATATGTTTTGTTCTTCTTATATTTTACTTATAAATTCTATTTTATCAGAATTATAATTCCCATCAGCATTCAGAAATAATAATGGCCTGTGCTTTCATCTTAATGTCATTTGGAGTTCTTCAGCTTCGGATCTATTCATTCTGGGGTTACTATCAAATCCGTTTAAGTAACAGCACAAGTTATTTTCATTGAAGATGCAAAAAGAAAATAATTTGTGAAATTCACATTTGATCATTTTGGGGTAATGGATAGTGATAATCATCAATACATTTCTTTAGTTCTTGATTTAAGTAAGATTTTGTCTTCTCTTGACATAATTTTAATATATTTCTCAAAATTTATTTAATACAGTTTTACAAATGAATCTCAGTGATACTTTTAATGAACTTTAATATCTAGATCTACATAAGATGTATTTCTTAGATATTTTTCTGATTTATAATATTTTATTTTATTTTTATATTGTCTAATTCTGTTTTTCCAATTCTGCACATATCTTTATTGAAAACTCTGAATTTCCTCCATTTCATCATCATAACATGTCTATAAGACAGGTATGTTTTTTGTCTGCTTTCTGATGGAGCCGGTGAGGCAGAGGCGTTTAGGGAATCTGCTTGCACTTACACAGCAGAATGAACAGAGCCGGGTTTCCTCTGTCCATTTTGGTTTTAGCTGAGGACCACCTTACTAACCTTGGCATTGTGCTGTCTCTTGGACTTCATCAGCAAACTTGCTATTCACCCAATCCATTGGGAAAGACCCTTGGAAGTGAACATTTTCAATTTTGATAAAAATAACCTTGGTATCTCAGTTACACTTTTATGTCACTTTTCAATATATGACGGAAGTTTGTTTTCTTTCTGCTGGGTATCCAGTTCCCAACCTCTCCTACTGCATGACATAAGCTTCAGCTAAATGATTTGATACATTATAGTTTTTCTACTTTATTTTCCAATTCAATAATGCATGCAAATAAATAAAAAAGTAGTTTTTTTCAAGGATTATCAAGAAAAATAGCACTCCCTTGCCCTACTTTCCTCCCCATCTCACCCAAAGATTTGGCTTCCAAAGTGTTTGTGTTTTCTCTTGGGACTTTCATTCATGTTTCTAAATGATGTACACCAATGCCATCATTTCTTGAACTTTTGTTTAGATCTGAGCTCTTCTTTTCCTATCATGAAAGGTACTTCACAAATTTCCCTAACTCAGACATACATGCACCCACATATGTATACATATGGCCGCATTTGCTCTCCTGAACACACATACACATTTATCTCTTTCTCGTATATATAAATATGTATATTTCATATTTATATTTTATATTTAGAATTAATATTCTCTGTGTGATTTCTGCATGAACTCTGTAAACATCATTCACAGTAACAAGCTTCATTTCTTGCTGTTTTCTGATCTTCTGTGGATGTAATACAATAACTATCTTTTCCTTTTACTTAGTTTTCTATGATTGGATGGCTTGTTTATTCACAAACCCTTGATAAGTAAATTATATATTCATATTTAAGTGTATTAAAACTCTCATGTAAAATCTCTTCCCTATACTTTTAGTTGCATCAGGTATGTTGTAGCTTTCACATTTTATTTGAATACGAGCTCTACTCCCCTGGTGCAGGGTGGACTGGTTGCCTTCTCTGCTCCATGGCTGTTATCTGACATATCCTCTACTTTTTCCCTGAACTTTCCCTTTATTTTTTTCCTGGGTTGGAGATGCCATTCCCTGTATCTTTTTCCTTCTTTTCTTTGGGCTTGTTCTTTCCGGGATACTAACAAGAGAAGGATATTAGGAAGTTAATTTCTTGAGACTTCAACTAGCTGAAAGTTTTTCATCATCATTATCAACATTTAACCTTTGTTAGAAAGTTTGGGAGTGCATCACAATTTGGATTGGAAGTTACATTTCTTAGAATTATGGAAGCTAAAATGGTACTCAACATGAGTTTCATTGTGTTCTCATTTCCTCTTTACATAGGATCTGCTTGTTCCTGTTTAAATTGTCTGTCTCTTTGCGCTATCCTCAGTGTTCTAAAACTCAGTGATGATTTGCCTTGGTAGGAAGCTTTAAAAATCCATCTGATGAGCATTTCTTTTTTCAGGCCCTGACAAGAAGGGAAATTTTCTTGTATTATTCTTGACTATTTTCTTTTCTTTTATTTTTCCTTTGTATACTGTTGGTTACCTAAGCTTCATACGTTTCTATTTCATCAACTGCCTCTCTAACATTCAGTTTTTATTTTTTTAGGAAGATTGTCTCAAATTTATCTCCTAAACTTTGTAGGAAGTTGCTTTAAAAATCTTGATCTCATATTTTTAATTGATAAGTATCCCATTTTTGTTTCGTGACTAAATGGTTTGAGATGGTTTCTAGCTGAGGATATTGTTGGTTTTTTTGTTTTCTTTGACTTCCACCATTGTTTATTCTTTCTGATTCTTTTCTCTTTGAGCTTTTTCTCAGGTTAGAATTTTACTTAATGTTTGGTGTCCCTGGCACTAAAAAGCAGGCTGAAGAGTCATGTTGAGGGGCAGGTGAGGAGTGGTCAAGCAGTCAAATACTCTGCAGCCTCCAGACTAGGGAAGGTAGCCTTGGGAGAGAATAGCTCAATGGAAGTAGTTTTCTCTTCATTATGTAGACTTCTTTTTTTATGTTAACATTTTATATAGGGTTAAAATAAATAGATTTATTTATTTTTGCTGTACTTGAGATTGAATCCAAGGGTGCTCTGCCTCTGAGCTACATTCCCAGCCCTTCTTATTTCTTACTTTGACAGAGTCTCACTAAGTTGCTCAGGCTGACCTTGAACTTCTGATCCTCCTTCCTCCTGAGTTGGTAGGATTACAGTTGTGTACCAACATACCCTACTGGAGTTAAGTTTTACAAGAAAAATTTTATCAAGGTATTTGTGGGTACTAGAAAGAGGTAAATTTATATGTTCATTCTACCATGTTTAAATGAAAACAAACAATTTAGGACAAGAATAATATAGCTCATAAACAAACAATTTAGGACAAGAAAGTCTTGAAAGTAACTCTAATAAGATTTTCAAAAGGTATTAATTTTAGAATAAATATTTACTGAACTATAACCTAAATACAGACTGTGATCCATTTCCTAAAGGTGAACAGACTCATGTAACCAGCAGCATGACTGAGAATCAGGCTAATCAACACTCAGAAAACCATCTCATGCCCATTTCCAGTTACCACCTCTTTTCATTGAAAGGTAGGGGGGTCCTGACTGCTAAATCCACTAATTAGCCTTGCCTTTAAAACATTTTTTTAATTAACAAGGATTGTATATATTTATGGTACACAATATGAAATTTTGATATGTATATACATTAGAGAATGGTGAAATCAAGCTATTTAATATTGTATTATGTACTCTTTTGTGTGGTGAGAGCACTAAGGTCTACTCTCAGCCATGTTCAAGTATACAATATGTTGTCATTAACTGTGGTCATGATGATATGCCATGAATCTCATGACTTATTCCTCCTGTCTTACTGAAGTTTTATGTCCTTTGACCAACATCTCCCAGTCCTCCTCCCTCACCCTACCACAATTACCCTAGGCTCCATTAACCACCATTTAACTCTCTTTTTCTATAGGTTAAACTTCTTTGTATACCGCATGTAGGTGAGACCATATGATATTTGTTTATCTGCGCTTGGCTCATTTCACTTAGTAGGATATACTTGAGGTTTTTCTGCTGACACAGATTACAAGTTTCCTTTTGTGTTAAGGTGGAATTGTACTTCATCATATATATATTCTCTTTGTACATACCACATTTTCTTTCTCCATTCATCTGTCAATAGACACTAAAGTTGACCCCATATCTTGGCCATTGCAAACAATGCTGCCACGAATTTGGGAGCATTCTTCAATTCTGTAAGTTTTCTCTAGACTCTTTTGATTATTCCCTTTGCTGTGCAGAAATGTTTTAGTCTAATATAATCTCAGTTTTTAATTTTTACTTTTGTTGCCTGTGTTTTGGGGTTGTATTCAAAAATCATTGTTCTGCTGAATCTCATGGAGTACTTCCCATGGGTTTTCTTCTAGTAGTTGTACAGTTTTGGTTTTCACATTAAAGCCTGAAATTCATTTTTAGATAATTTTTGTACATGGTATAAGATGAGGGTTTAATTTTATTTTTCTACATCAGGATATGCAGTTTTCAAAATAGGACTTATTGATGAGACTATCTTTTCCCCACTGTGTGTTCTTGACATGTTTGTCAAAAATTAGTTGATCTGGGGTCTGGGAATCCAGATCAGTGGTGGAGCAATGCTTTCCCTGGGTTTTATCACCAATGCCAAGAAAGGGGGGTAGGGGAAAAGAAAAAAATTCAATGAACTACAAATACATGAATTAATTGAATTAATTTATGTGCTTTCTGTTCTGTTCTGTTCTATTTTCTATGTCTATTTTTTTATGCCAGAAACATGCTGTTTTGATTATTGTAATTTTATAATAGATTCAGAAATCAGATAGTGTGATACCTCCAAGTTTGTTCTTTTTACTCGTAGTTACCTTCATTATTAGGTTTTCTTTTGTAGTTTCATGTGAATTTTGTGACTACCTTTTTTATTTTGGTGAAAAATGACACTGAAATTTTGGTGGGGATTGGATTGTACTGAATCTGGAGATCACTTTTGTTACTTATGGACATTTTAATAATATTAATTCTTCCAATCCATGAGCACAGACACTTTCCATTTATTTGTGCCATCTTCAATTTTTTTCATCCATGTTCTATACTTTTCTATGAACAGGTTTTTTATCTCCTTAAATCAATTTCCAATTATTTTATTTTTGTGTAACAAATTCTTAATTTGTCTTTTGGATCATTCATTATTATTGTATAGAAATGTTGCTGCTTTTTATATGTTGATTTTGTATCCTGTGAATTCACTGAATTTGCTTATTAGTTCTAATTAGTTTTCAGTACAGTTTGTCAGATTTTCTATATTCTTTAAGGTGACAGCAAATGATAATTTCACTTATTCCTTGACTTTGTAAATGTTTTCAATTCCTTCCTTCCCTCCTTCCTTCCCTCCCTCCCTCCCTCCCTCCTTCCTTCCTTCCTTCCTCTCTTTCTTTCCTAGTTGCTCTGGCAAACCCTTCCAGTAATATACTGAGTAGAAGTGGCAAAAGTGGGCATTCTTTCCTCCCTCCTGATCCTGAAGAGAATTAATCCCACTTTTCACCCTTTAGGAAGATGTTGGGTGTGGGCTTGTCACATATCGCCTTCATGTTGTTGAGAGGTGTTCCTTCTACACCTAATTTATTAAAGGTTTTTTTTTTCTTTAATCAAGAATGGAAGTTTGATTTTGTCACATGCCTTTTCTGCATCTACTGGAGTGACCACAAGATATTTGTGTTTCATTTTGTGAATGTACATTTGCTGACTTGAGTATGTTGAATCCATCTTACATCTTAGGGATATATTCCACTTGATTATAGTGAGGGATCCTTTACATTTACTGACAAATTGGTCTTCTGGAATTTTGTTGAGCATTTTTGCATCTATATTCATGAGGCATATTGTCTTGTAGTTTTATTTTCTTGAAGTGTCCTTATTTTTTTTTTTTTTGTTGTTGTTGTTAACGCTGACCTCATAAAACTTTGAAAGTTTAAAAGTTTGAAAAGACAAAATTTCCTTTGTCTTCAATTTTTTGGAAGATTTTTTAAAATAAGTGGTGTTAGTTCTTCTTCAAATGTCTGGTAGAACCCATCAGTGAATCCACCAGAAATTTTGATATTTGTTATTCTTATTATTTGTAGACTTCTTATTACTGATTCAATCTTATTACTCATTGTTGGTCTCTTTAGACTTTCTCTTTCTTCATAGTTTTTTCTTGGTAGGTTTTGTGTGTAGAAATTTATGTATTTCTTCTAGGTGATCCAATTTGTTGGGGTACAATTGTTTAAAATAGTCTTTTAGTTCTTTTTATCTTTTTGATATCAGTTGTAATGTCCTCTTTAATTTCTGGTTTAGGATTTTTCTCTACTTAATCAAGTTAAAATTTGATTCATTTGACACATTTGAAAAGGTAAAATTTTTTTCAAAAATAGTGTTATTGGCTGGTAATGGTGACACACGCTTATAATCCCAGCAGTTTGGGAGACTGAGGCAAGAAGATTGTGAGTTCAAAGCCAGCCTCAGCAAAAGCAAGGTGCTAAGCAACTCAGTGAGACCCTGTCTCTAAATAAAATACAAAATAGGGCTGGGGATATGGCTCTGAGTGGTTGAGTGCCCCTGAGTTCAATCCTTGGCACCAAAACACACACACACACACACACATACACACACACACACACACACAATAGTTTTATTACTATTTTCTTCTTTTTTTCTTGCAGTACTGGAGATTTAATCTAGGGACTCCTTTATATTAGGCAAGTGCTATACCACTGAGCCACTGAGATATATCTCCAGGCATTTTTCTGCTGTTTCTAATCTCTATTTCTCTTATTATTGCTCTTATCTTTATAATTTCTCTTCTTCTACCAATGTTGGACTTAATTTGTTCTTTTTTATTCTTCATCCCTTGAGGAATAATAACATTAGGTTGTTTACTTGAAGTCTTTCTTCTTTTCTGATATAGCTCATCTACTATAAAATTCCCTCTAAGAAGAGCTTTTACTGCGTCTCATAAGTGTTGGTATGTAGCATTTCCATTTTTGTTTGTCTCAAGATAATTTTTAATATTCTTCTTAATTTCTTCATTGATTCATTGGTTGTTTAGAAGCATATTATTTAATTTCCAATGTTTTAATAATTTTTTTTCTGAACTTTCTTCCATTATTGATTTCTAGCTTTATATCATGGTCATCAGAAAAAAAAATGACTTGATATGATTTCCATTTTAAATTTGTTAAGGCTTATTTTGCAGCCTCACATATGATCTATTCTGGAGAACGATCCAAGTATTCCTAAGAAAAATGTGTGTTCTGTTGCTATTACATGGAATGAGCATTCTCTATATATATATCTGTGACATCAGGTTAGTTCAATTATAGTTCAAGTCCCAAGTTTCCTTTTTTTTGTTACTAAAATTTGCACATCAAAGACCCAACTATTATTGTATTGCAGCCTCTCTCTTTGAAGATCTTTTAACATTTACCATATATATTTAGGTGAAGTGGGCAGCCATGTCTCCCTTTATGAGGTGCCCTGTAGGAATTGTTGTTGGTTACCTCAGTGACAAGAGATGCTGGTGTCTTCTGTGGAGTGACCATGGAGATTGTAGTGGCTCCTGCTGTGGATAACATGAATAGCATTCAACTTTTCCCTGTATTATTAGCTGTCTCTCAGCATCTTAGGTATGCTGGTGTGCTGATCTTACCAGTAAATTGTTTTTCCATCGTTTTGCTGAAAATTCTTTAATGGGACCTTAAGCTCTCTAGGTTATTTTGACTTGTGAAGAGCTGTCTATATTTTTGTTTGTTTGTTTTGGTGAGGTGGGGGAGTGTATTTCCTATTCTTTCATCATCATGACATCTCTATAGTTTTGCCTGTTTTAAACTTTGTAAAAATGTAGTCATACAGTATGAACTTAAAGGAGGTATCTTTGGCTAAATATGGTACTTGTGAGATTTGATCATATGGTTGAATGTAGTCAATTTTACTGATTAATAAAACATATGAATATATCATATTTTCTTTTTACCATTTCCAAAGCAGTTTATGATAGTTGCCTGGCTCATATCTGATTTGGGATAGCCATGAACAGAGATGCTGTGAGCATCTCTGCCCACATCTTCTGTATGCCCATGTGTTGCACTCTTTTCTTTTGGGTGTACACCAAGGACTGGAATTGCTGGGTTGTAGGGTAGTCATGTTAAACTTTTGTGGTTGTATAAATTCATATTCTAAGATTGAATGTATAGAATTTCCAGTTGTGTAGTATTCTCACAATTGTTGGGTATCATTACACTTCAACTTTGCCATCTGTTGAGTTTGTAGTACTTTTTAAAAGTTTTCAAATATTTTGTTTTTTCAGCATTTCAGATGTGAATCTAATTAAAAGTAAGGGCAGTATCCATTCCAACATTGCTTCACTTACTTTTAAGAGTTCTGGAACAGTAAACGTCCTCATTAACCTCTCTCAAGGGTTTCTTCATTACTAAGTGTACAATACTATGTTAGAGGATAACTGTAAGGTTTAACACAGAATATGCATGTAAAGCACTGGCAGAGAACCTGCTGAGATGTCTTAAAATCATCTCAAACTCACTAATCACATCTGAATGCCTGCTCTTCCCCACTCTTCCTGACCAGGTTCTCTTGCATTGTTCCATATTCCAGGACACTGAGATGTATGTCTCACATTGTCTAATGGCAAAAGCCCAGGGATTGTCCTCTGTGACTGCTTCACTCCATATCCAGTGCCTCATCTCTGGTCTACTCTGCAGCTGGCTCCATTGCTGCTGTCTTAGCACCGACATTCTGCTCTCGCCATTCCCCACCCACTTTCTTCTCTTTTCACTCTTAGTGTGTCCTTGTATTTTCTCTCAATCCATCCTTAGCTGCATGCTGTCACATTAAAAAAAATGACATTATTTGTTCATCTGGTGCAGGAAGGGAAACAGATAACACATTTTTGTTGATAACATCATCTCTGCATAGTCTCACTACTTTATTGTAAAGTTATTTTCTCCTGTATCCTTGGTCTTTAACTCCCCTCTGTGCCTCTAGTATGTGTGTGTGTGTGTGTGTGTGTGTGTGTGTGTGTGTGTGTAGCATATATATTATGTATAACTTACATATAATATATATTATATAAATACAAATATATTATTAAATATAATATATAAATGATATATTTACATATTATATTTATATGTTATATTTATGATATATTTTATAATACATAATAATCATATATATAACATATATAATAAGCATATATAATATAATAAATACATATATCAGAAATTATAAAACAGAAGATATAAGATATTGTATATGTTACATATATGTAATTACATATTATATATAATTTTTTGCTATAGAGCTCGCTTTCTTACTTTTTCACTCAATACTATGTTTTTAAGATCTAACTAGGCTTTAACTGCTGCATGACCCTTCAATATGTAACCCTCTTGTTATTCTTTTATACATTTATGTAAACAGACACCTGGGCTCTCCCCATTTCCACAACACTACCACCAACATTGTCATGAATGTTTTGCGTGAGTATCACCCCTCACAGGAAGGGGTCACTCATCCTAAGTTATGTTTTCCAAGTGGCTCTGTGGGGTCACAGAGCAAACCATAGCTAACTCTACTCTATCCTTTCACTTCTGTTTCATTACATTCTTTTTTTTTTACTTCTTATTTCCCCCTTTTTCTTCATAGTTTCTACATAGGAGAGAAAAAATTTGATCCTGACTTTCTGATTCTGGTTTATTGCACTAAGCATGATATTCTTCAGTTCATCAATATTCCTGCAAATACCATAATTTCACTCTATTCTATGACTGAGTAAAACTCTGTTGTATATATGTATGACAATTTTTTTTTTAATCTGTTCATCTGTTAGTGGACACCTACTTTGGTTCTGTAGCCTAGGTATTGTGAGTTGAGCTGCTATAAAATGAGTATCCATGCAGGTTTTTAATATCACCAACATAAGCCATTTGCACATGACTTTTCCAAGCCCTCTTCATTCATTCAACAACTGATTCTACCTATTTCATATCTCATTTGGCTTAAACATCATTTCCTCAGAAGTCTTTTGTACCTGGTCCTGACATTTTCCTAATACAATTTTATGGAACCCTGTTCCTTTAATATGAACTACTGAGCCTGATGTGTAATTACACACTGGTCTACGCAGTCATTTGTTTTCTTTCTCCCTGTGTTGTTAGGTCCCTGAGAGCAGGTGCTATAACTGTATAAATTCAGCCTTTTATTTCCAGTGTCTATCATAGTACCTGCCTAATAATGCTCACTCAATAGGTATTTGCTAAAGAAGTAAATCCTGTGTCAAAAAGAATTTTGAGAAAACTGGGTCAATTTTGTAACTGATTCAAATAATTCCTCCTGTATATTTGAGATTTCTCTGAGGTTTTCATATGTAGCCGATAATAAAGTCTTATTCTCTCCCTTCAATACTTTTGATTCCCTGGTTTCACCATACCTGCCCAATTTAATCTCCTTTATATCTTTGTATTGTGGAGGAGCTAGGTCTTCTTTTATTTAAAAAAAAAAAAGAAAGAAAGAAAGAAAGAAAAAGACTATTCCAGACATGCTTGAAGTTACACCCACATAAGTTTACTCAGGAACAAAATGTCAAATGGTGTAATGTTAGATAAAAACATCATTCTCCATCATTCTGTTTGAAATTGGAGAACTTTAAGTTTTAAAGTAAGCATGTTCCAGGGAGCGTAAATTATTTCACATTTTAAAACTCTGAGGGAGACTGTTCAGAGGCAGTAGGTGAATAATTTTGAAACAGTTGCCTTCTGTGTTACCAATTTGATACCTGAACAAGTAGCAAAAGTGAGACAGTGTTAATTGTCAATGATTTATAGAGTTTAGAGTGTGCAATGAAGGGGATAGAAACTGCCCTTTTCAGACTAAGATGAAAGCCAGAGTGGATGCTGCATCAAATAGTGTTGCATCCTCTTTGTATTAACAACTTTCTAATGAAAACTCAGAGTTGAGTTTCCTGTAGTTTCCATTGATCAGGTAACTGGGCATGTGGAATCACACTGCTGTTCCCTCCATCACTATGCTAAAGCACTTGTGGTTTGTGACCTGGATTATGGTGTTTTCTCTCTCTCCTTTCCCCCCTGCTTTTGGGCTCCACTTATTCTCTTCACTTTATCCATCAATAGTTTAATATGCCACAAGATGCTTAATACACCTCCATGTATTAGAGTACAGAACAGAAAACTAGGCAGTGAAGTACTCTGGGAGCTCAGGTGTCCTCCTGCAGTGGGCTCTAAAGTGAGCAGCACGTTCATGAGCCACAGTGTTCTTCGGGCCACAGAGAAGGACACGGTCCTTTCTCAAAGATTTCACTTTCTTCCAGAGGTGCCCAATCCTGAAAGTAGCCTCCAGAGAATGCTATGATTTAACAACAAAGGAAAAAAATGTTAAGAATTTAAAATTACCCAGCCTGAAAATATTGTTTAGAACTCTTTGACCAATTTTCACTTTTTAGAAAGACTAAGTAGTTACAAAAAAAAAAAAATGTGAAATTGGTTAAGGATTTTTTTTAAAAAGATAAAAGTGAAAACATGAGGCACTTGTGAGAAAGGTGTGTTTTCCAGTTTCTGTGATGATTTTGAAAGGAGTTGATGCCAAAATGCACAGACTTAACAGCAATAGAAATAGCAGAATGGTGGAAAACAGCGAATGTGCCTTCACTGTCACTGAGCACTGAGGACAAAGAGAAAGGATTGATGGAAAGTTAATTTCACCATTTTTTCTTTTATTATGTATAAGAAATAGTTGTTTATAACTTACTAAGTATATTAGTTGGTAGAGATACAAAGGTGATTGACAGGTACACTCCCCCTCAAAACATTTTTGATGCAATGCTTTGGTAATAAGAGATAAAATACAAAGATCTCAGTGACAATATTTGATTAGAAATTTTAGTTTAAAAATCACGTAAAGTATAACTGAGAAATAAACAAATATAAGGCAAATTGGACTTAACTAATTTAACTAGATACAGCAAATAATAAAATGAAAGTAGAACTAGTACTAATGTAGTTAGTACTCTACTCATTCATACTCAGGATTACTTCTGTAGATTTTAGTTATCTTATTTTCTCAATCATCTTTATATGTATTCTTAAATATAAACCATCACCCATCTTTCTGCCTAACCAGTTATGATTTTTAATTCTTACTAGTCAATTACCTTATGAAGACTTAATTATTATAGTACAAAATTCCCATTGCAGCAAACTTCAGGTATAAGGAAATATTCATTAAAAGAAAGTCAACAGACTTTGTATCTAGTATTGATTTTAAGTGATTATCAGAGTGCTTTTTCAACCTAGTAGTACATTCATTTATGATGAATGTTTCCAGTATGAGGTTATTTTGGTATATGAGAGAAGAATGGAAGACGATCTGTGTTCCAAGGGAATAAGACCCCTGGGAATGAAAAAGTCTTTGGAACAATGGTGACATAGCATTCTTCTGGCTCCATGAATGCTCATCAGCATTTGTCACATGGTGTTGGCGTGAGTTTCATTAAATAAAACAGCGTTTGAAGTTAAGCACCAGCAAATACAAAACTATTCTTTCAATCTCACCATTAATTAATGCCTAAGTTGAATATTTTGAAATTTGTAGCATTTTGCGACCCCTGCCACTCAGTCTAAGAGATTAAATATTAAGATAAAATCAAAATGGATTGACTGGTTTTTATAGCCTTCTCTTTTTCCAAACTTGAATCTCCTATCATTGAGTTTGTACCACGAGCATAGAACTGAAATTAATATTAAAAAGAAATGAATTAAAAGACTGTATTTCAAACCCAAGATTATTTTTTCAGCATTATGAACTAAAAGAGTATGGGTTGAGCAGTTTGTAACTGACAGCAATTCCATAAAATTGCAATGCAGCCTTGATAATTACCCTCTTCATTATTTTTTAATATATATAAAGATAAATATAGCATTTCTTTTCACTTTCAATGACATGCATTATAATAGGAAGATGAGAAGTGGGGTGTTTGTCTCACAGTGTATAGTTAAAAGCAGTGGCAGAGGGAAGGGTATGACATTGAAGATCCACAGGCACCCATGTGTAATTGACATCAGTTTCATAATCATTCTACACAAACCGTACACACGCAGTTAAAATAAAACAAGATGCTCTTTTTTCACCAAGCTAAGAACTGTTGACAACTGCCATTAAAGACAAAACTTAATGCAATTAAGGATGGACAAAATGATTTTCCTCCTGTCTCAACTGAATGAATATTTACAGTCACATAGTTGGTGTTTAGACAAATTCAAGATGTAATTAATTTATTGTTTGAAAAATATACTGAGCAATTAGAGAGCCTTTGGAATCCTGCATTAGTCCAGCTTCCTAATGTATTAGCTTCATTAGCTTTCCAATTCCTCCAAGTTGATTTAAGTTAAATTCAACACATGCCATGAATTTCTTCTTACCATTAATGGCAACTACATTTTCAGGATAAAATGTTCCCTGCCTTTTCTTTCTCTTAAACATGAAGAATCAATGATGAAAATTTGAAGACAAAATTCCTAAGTCTGTGTCTACAAGGTCTATTAGCTTAAAGTTCAATGTTTTGGTGTTTGTTTGTTTCAGCACTGAAAATCAAATCTAGGGTCTTGGATATGCTGGGCTAGTGCTCTGTCACTGAGCTACAGCCCGAGCCCTTACCCAACCTCTGCTTGAGTTTTATGGACCCATTTTCCACCTCAATGTGACATATAGGAGCTAAAATACCCAAAGAATAGTGTGGATGGTACCATTTCTTTTTAATTTGAATCAGAATCAGTGATTCAGAGACTGATTTGGATTAAATACAAATGTTCAATTATAAGTCATTTCCTAATGACATTGTAAAGTTTTTCATTGATATCACAAGTTTATGTTTGGTGATTTTCTAGTTTGCCTAGACCATGCTTAATCAATGTCAAGGAAAGATTTCTGGAAATGATCCAGTTAGTTGGGAAAAGACCAAAGTTCAAGGAAGAAATTATTCTGCACTCTTTCCCTGTAGGGGGATCTTGCACACTGTGAGAGGATAGGTGCTGAGCTACCTCCTTGTCTGGTTCGTATGTATGCACACATCTGGGAGGAAAGCCCCTTTTCCTGTCCTGTTAAGCTTTGTTGAATCATCACAGGACAAGGAGGTACACTGGAGGAGCCTAGAGGCACCAGATCACTTCAAAGACTCAGAGCAATGTCCACTTCTGGGAAAGGGCAAGGCATTTTCTGAATAAACAGCCCAGATGTGGAGGCTTGGTATCAAGAGGTCCCCAGATAGGTTTTGCTGGTGAGTGTTTCTGCCATTATGACACCACTTTGGGACCACAAGAACCCAAAGCTCTCAGGCACACTGGTAAGAAATTTAGGGGGATTCTGTGCCCATTTTTTAGGACTTTTTCTAGGTGTCATAAGAGTGCAATACACTACCTATAGTGCAGAATAAACCATCATGGGATGTCCCAGGAACAGAAAGTAGGGCAGAAATGCCACAGCATTGTCAGACCCAGAGCCAGACCCACAAAGGCCATGTTTCTCTTTGGACTCCCTGCAGTCCTGCCTCATTCAACTGCAGGTCACTGGTAACGACACTTGTGTTGGGCAATCCTGGCAGTTACGATAGGGCAGCTGTTTAAAAACATTAACTTTTTCATTGAAGAAGAACAAGGAAAATCCACCCAAGCAGATAGTAGATAGATACTGAGCCTGGATAGAATGTTCTTTCTTCAAAGATAGACAAACAGAAACATAAAACTCAAAACCCAAACAAGTCCAGGGAAATGATTATGCAGCACAGCATTATGAGAGAGCATCACTTACAAAGGTTAAAAAATAGAATATATATTAAGAAAATATTAGAGGGAACAATGTAATTTCAGATAGTAGGCATGCTTCTTTCCCAATCAAAATGTGCCTTTGCAGGTGACATGAAAGAGATTTTGACACAGCCAACTGATAGGAAAAGATTGCTGGCTGAGGTAGAGAAAGACCTAAAGGTGAGACTGCATTATCACGATATGAGATCTGTATTCAAAGTGGATTTAAGAAGAAAAAAAAAACAGAACTGATCCTTCAGAAAATTGAATCCTGATGTGGAAGGCAAATTTAAGATCTTTTTCCAAATACAGAAGGGCAAAGAACAAAATCAGTGACAGGGCACACAATGGTTTTCAATAGTTTGGACATCCCAGATTAGGATAGTTGGAATCCCTAATGTAACAAAAATAAAATTAAATATCAAATTGAAGAAATCTTTCATGAGATTAAAAAAAGAAAGCTCCCTCAATATGTGGAATTATATGTTTATTTAGTGCCAGACATGATTAATGAAAGGAGCCTAGGTATATGCTGGTCAAATTATTAAATAGACTATTAATTAGGAGACTTGCATAACAAATAAAGAAGAAAGAAATCGGGAACATGAAAAAGTTCTCAATAAGTGATATGGAAAATAAAAATTTAGAAATAAAAATAAAGTCTCATGTTTAAAATGGCTACAGTTTCTTCCCTAGATTTTTCTCTTCTTCCCCCTTTTCTTTTTCTGGCTTCATCTGTTGTGTTTCATCAGTTCTGATCTTTTTGCAAATTGTTGAACAACAACCTTGATCACCATTAATATAATATAAGTGATATATTAATTGCTAACTTTATCAACACTAGAATGTAAACGCTACAAGGGCAGATATCATTGGCTGTTTTCTTATCATTAACATAGGTACCTAAAACATCTCCTGCCAAAGAATAGATACTCAAAAGTGCTGGTGTATGACACAACATGCCTTAGCATTAAGACTGCATGATTGAATTATGGCAAGTGTTGTGTTAGACATAAGAAGGTAGGTGGTAGGGGTGGTCAGAAGGCCTTTGGAAAGATAGGCAATGAGAACAGGCCATGCAGAGAACTGCAATAGGGAGACCACAGGCATCAGGCTCACACAAGCCGGGAAGCACTGAAGGGCTTGGTCTAGTTGAAGAACAGAAAGGCATCCAGTGTAGTTGGTGTGCACAGAATGACGATCATGCTAAGACTTGGTGAATAAGACTGCAGTGTATCTGGGCACGGTAGTGCACGCCTGAAATCCCAGCAACATGGGAGGCGAAAGCAACAGGATCCCAAGTTTGAGGCCAGCCTCAGCAACTTAGGGAGGGCCTAAGTAACTTAGGGAGACCTTGTCTCTAAATAAATATTTAAAAGGACTGGTAATGTATCTTGGTGGTAAAGTGCCCATAGGTTCACTCTCTGGTACCAAGAACCAAAACAACAATAAGAGCAGCAGCAACAACAAAAGAACCTATCAGTCTAAAAGGCATCTTTTGACCTGTTAGCCAGAGTTTTGAAAGAGAAAAGAGAAGATTAAAAAAAAAAAAAAAAAAAAAAAAAAAGGTGATCGCTAGTGTGCTCCAGAGCCAAGAATAACAAGAGGAGAGAGAAGCTAAGATAACTGATAAGAAACAGCTGGATAAATACAAAAAAAAATTCAAGACTTTGAGATAAAATGGCAAAAGAGAAGTTTCAAATGGGAAGTAATGGACCATCCAAAGGCTACTCACAATAACAGTTAAAAAAAAAAAAAAGAATTATGGAATAGAAAAAGATTCACGGAACATGAAAACAATAATAATAGTACCTATGCAGGTTTCCATGGTTCAAGAGCAGTGCTAATTCCTTTACGTATATTAATTCCAATACTTTAAATCTGAGAACAGGCCTTGGAACCAAATATAACCTTATTATTTTAATTTTAAATATGTATAAAGTAAAACAAAGAGAAGTAAAGTACTTATTCAAGGTTATCCAGTGAGTTAGTGATGGGGTCTCAGATATTTTGGTTCTAGAGTTTATGTTCTTAAATCCTTTATGGTGGGCTTACATGGTAGTCTTTTTAAGTTTCATTAAGTGTTCAGCAAATTCTTCAAAGATCTACACTAACATATGAACAGCTATTATCTTTATACTTAAAACATAAATGCATCTTGTTTATATTTATTTATTGGAATTATCTATCACATGCACACAAAAAATGTGATACATGCATGATTCTATTTTGAAGAAATTTTCAAACTAATTTTAGGAACCTTATGATAAAGTTTGATGTGATGAAAGTAGTAACATCCGAATTAGTTATCTGCTGAACATAGCAAGTTATCTCAAACTCAGAGTAACAAATATCTGTTATCCATCTGTTCCCTGTAGGTTAAGAATACATGATCTGGGGTTGTGGCTCAGAGATAGAGCACTTGCCTAGCATGTGTGAGGCACTGGGTTCTATCCTCCGCATCACATGAAAATAAAATAAAAATATTGTGTCCATCTATAACTAAAAAAATAAATATTAAAAAAAGAATTCATGAGCAGTTTAGTTGGGTGGTTCCAGCTCTGATCCTCTCATGAAGTTAACACTGGCTGGGATTGGAGTCATATGATGTCCAAGACCCGTTTCCATGAGAGCTCACTCACATGGCTGTGGGCAAGAGGCCTCAGTTCCTCACCACAGGAGGCTCTCCTGAGGACTGCTTGAGCATCCTATTGATGTGGTGACTGGCTTCTTCTGGAGAAAATGATCCAAAAATTGGAGCAAAGAGGAATTTCCAGTGCCTTTTATGACCTGGTTTCAGAAGTTAAGTTAGAACATAAACTCTAGAACCAAACTGTCTGAGACCCCCATCACTAACACTAGTTTTTCTCTAACATTGCATCAGAAGAAAGTCACGAAGACCGGCCCACTGAGAAATTAGTCTCTAATTTATTTACCTCTAATTATGAGGTAAGCATGTCAAAGAATGTGTGGGTGTTTCTAAATACACCAAAAGCTAAAGAAGAAGGAGGAGGAGGTAGGGAAGAAGGAGGGAAAGAAGAAAAAGAAAGAGAAAGTCAGATTGTAGAAGAAGATAAGGTACAGAAGGAGAGAAGGAAAAACAGAAAATCAGACAAACTGTGATTTATCTGTTTAGAACTTGTGGCTACTACATGTTATGGATACACTATTTTATGATCTTTATAGATTCATAATCTAAAAATGAATTTATTGCCTGAAGTATATGTGTGTTTTAACCATTGTTATTACTAACATTTTAAATGACTCTCTCAACTTTAGTAAAATGATTTAAGTGGCTTCTTTGTTCCAACATGCTGCTCTTATGAAAAGTCTTTCATGTGCATCACTGGATAAAATAAAAGATCTGAGTACAGACCTTTCTATTGCAATTTTCTTCACTTTATATTAATTCCTATGTGTACTGGGTAACCCCTTCCACTTCTCCAAGATCAATTTTCTTTTTCTGTGGGCCGTTCAACTAAATAGATTTTCAGTTTCCATTCAATTCTGAGATTTTTAAGTGTGCAGTAAATTTCAAATTTCTAAAGGCCAAAAGTTTCCATTTAATGAATGATGGATGTGGCTTCACCACTGCTCTCATGCAAGGGAAAATGACATTTGACATCAACTAGAAACGCAAGGAAGGAGAATACCAAGAAGTTTGTTGTGAACTATGATGCATTCAAAGCTTTTGTCTTAGTGTGAGACCCCACAAATAGGATTCAAGCCCCAAGTGGAGACTATAGGAGGCAAAGCTCCCCCAAGAAGGCACCATTTCGTCTTTTAGTAATCTAGGAAATTCTTTCATGGATCCTGCATAGATGCTTTTACAGAGAAAACACATATTGTGTAAGAGAAAATGGATGAACATAACATTTTTATCTTAAATTTCTGATTTGATGGAGCCTTCATTTTGATACAGTGTTCTTTAGCCCGTGTCTTTGGTCATCGGAACTAACATAAGTTAATTAGATTTATTGCCTCTGGTTTACTTGATCTATACAAATGCCTTCACTATTTCAATTTGACGGGGACATACATAAACTGTTAAGGGATCAGGTTCTGTCATTTCATATTATTTTGCCGCCTTATAGAAATGACCTCTTTCCCTTTTCCTCTGACACAGTCTGTTGTGAGAGGTCATTTCAATCTGCTCCATTTCAGAACAAAGTCTCTAAGATTGGTTTTGAGATTCTGAATTTCTATTTTAGCTCCCCACATGAATGACACCAAATATTTTGCCATGTATTCGATGTCATATCTTATATAGAAAGAAGGCACAGAAAGAAGGGGAGGGAAGAGAGAGAGAGAGAGAGAGAGAGAGAGAGAGAGAGAGAGAGGCCTTCCTTTAAGCACTGTTGTTTTGAATTGAAATTGTGACAATTTATTAACACAGCAGCAGTCTTTCTAATTAAGCTACCAATATTGCTGCTAATAATCTTCATTGTTTAATTCAAAGTAAGCCCCTCCCTCCTTCTCTTTCTCCCACAGAGGGGCATTTCTGCCCCCCTGCTTCACCAGGCTTATAAAGCCCATGGCTCATCAGACTTCTAGTCTACAGTTCCTGATGCAGAGGAAACTATTAGTAACTATTTCATGGAAAATGTGTTCCCCACAGTGACTCCTTTTTTTTTTTTTTTTTTTTCCGGGAGTTAAAATGTTTTAATTAAGTATAATCCAATGTTCCTGAAATTTGCAATTACTTTTCTTTCCCTAATGTTTGCAGTGATTCCTGGCTTTGATTTGTTATGTCTTTGTTTTTTAGTGGAATCGAATTTCCCACCTTCTGCCTGAGCTTACTGTTCTGATTAGGGTCAGGTTGGAGTGGCTGGTGGGTTATGACTTAGGAACATTAAATTTGTTTTGTCCCTCATGTCTGGCCTATCACTAACCATCTTCAAGCACTTCCCAAGATAAGATTAAAAGACATCGAACCAGAAAGAAAACTGAAGCCTTGCAATTAAAAAGACAGGTTTTGCCATTTCTGTCTTTAATGCCAACTTCAGTGTAGTCTAATTTAAGTGCTGTTTTTTTGACCAGGCTCTAGTATTTCTAACTCCAAATCGTGTTCCAGAGATCCACCACAAGACTTAAAATGTGTCTTTTCACAGCAACTCCATCTTAGCTTGTGGTTATTTCAACCCCTGCCCAACTGTAGTTTCATCCTTACTTAGAACATGGCTATACATTCAGTATCACATCGGTTTTTCTTCCTATCTTTAGTTGTTAACTTTATGTCAGTATAGATCACACAATTCTGAGATCATTATTATAATGTCATAAAAAGTAGAGTATTTCAGGCGTGCAGTAATATGAATTTTTTTCAGCTGTGAAAGCTGTAAACTCAGAACTAAGGAGCTGCAGCGGCAGAAATATCTATCCATGAAGTGGGAAAAGAACATCAGAGAGATGCTGTTGCAGAGAACAGCCCTCCAGAGTGTGTCTGTGGTTCTCTGTGTGTCTGAACACTGAAGCTTTATCACTGCCCTCATATTGGCAAAGACAGAGCATAGGGATGTTGTAAAAAGCCACTTCTACCCATGTTTTCAGTCACCTCCCAGAATGTCCCTCAAGGAACCTGGAGGTAAAGAGTAGACGAAAGTTCTGTCTTGACAATTGCACACCAGTAAGTGATGAATAGTTCATTTATTCTGCTTGTTTATTGTATTTTGTGAAGTGATTGAAACTCAGCAACTGAACACATAATTTCCTGGATCTGAATGCTATTGTATAGAAAGGGCTGCCCCTTGTCCAAGATAAAGAACTTTTATAAGTTTAGACCCCAATCAAGAAGAATCTTTTCCCATTAATATGACTGATGGCTTCTCATAGGTTATCCACTGATTCTATTTTGTATGTGTTTTTGCAGTACATGTATACATGAGCATAATCAATTACAGTCCAATCTCACTGCTGAAAAGATTTGTTCTTAGCTGATTCTTTTGTCTTCGTGAAGTCTGAATAAGTTCAAATTCATTCAATAGTTATACTTAGACCTGATGAGTCACCAAAGTTCAACAAACTTTTCAAGTTAGCTCCTCCTCTTCTAAAGTCAGCTCTGTACTCTCTGTGTTAACTTTCACATGAGGACCTTATCTTATCCCCAATAAAACACAAGCTGTGGCAGGTGGGCTTACTCGTCATCCCACTAATGAAAGTTCCCATATTCGGAGGCATGTTCTGTGCCTGTGTCACCAGAACCATGTCCTACATAGGTTCTGGGCCTTTCCTCCCTTGCCTGCTCAAGGACTTTCTCTGACTCTCCTGGCCTCTTTCTGTGACATTGTTTCCTTCCGCAGATTGTTCCAACATAGTATAAATGGGTTTTCGCATTCCTAAGGAAAAAAAAAAAAAGTGTGATCCTACATGACCCTCCAGTTACTGCCTGAGTCATCTACAAACTTTGTATCAATATCAGATGTCTCAGTTTCTTCATTTTTAACATCTCAACATTGCCCCTCTGCACAGTGTCATAAGGCCTCTTGCTATAGTTTAAATCTGGACTGTCCCCCAAAAGCCCCTGGGTTAAAGGCTTGTTCCCCAGATGGTGCTATTGGGAGGTGATGGAGACCGGCCCTGGTGGGAGGTCCTCAGGTCATTGGAGGTATGCCCTTGAAGGGAGTCCTGGGCCTTTTGCTCTTTCTTGTTTGCTGGTCCCCTGCATGCTTCTACCATGGTGCACTGACCTGCCACAGGCCCAAAGCAATGGGGTCCATCAGTCATGGACTGAAATCTCCGAAACTGTGAGTCAAAAGCTCTTTACAAGTTGATCTCTGTTTATAAGATGATGATCTCAGGTGTTTTTATTGTGAGGGAAAGGTGACTCACATGTCTTCTATGATCCTTCATGTTGTCAATTCAAAGTTCCCCTCTCTCTTCTGATCTTTCCCAAGTCCTTGGGAGTTTTCAGTACCATTTCTGCTACGACTGCCCTTCTCATCTTTTGTAAGACGACCAAGTAGAAAGAAGCTGAATGAAAGTAGTAACCGCCTCATGTCCGAGTTCTAGCATGAGTGGAACACAGTGTAGAAGAAATAATAACAATGAGGCTGATGATTATTTCCAATAATTATAAATTGTTCTTATAATTATTTTACTGGTTGTCATTGTGTGTTGCTTCATATTTTATAGGTACACCAAATTTAAAAATCCTTTCATTAGAAATCCTCTACTCCCTTTGGTGAATACTTATCCCACCTGCTCATTATTTTGTCCCAGGTACTCAGGACTCCTTTCCCAATTTGTCTGCCTGGAAAAATCTGAGCAGCACCCATATTAAAAAGACCCAAGTGGAAGCACCCATATTAAAAAGACTCTCAGCTGGGAAGGTAACATTATCGAGGTGAGAAGGGGTCAGATTTATTATTTTTTGCCTTTATACTTCAACATTTGGTAGCACACTTAGAAAATGTTCCTTAGTTCAAGATCATGTAAGTCCTGCCCTATATTTTATCACAATGACTTTCTGAACTCATTTTGTCTTTTTATTTTTAGTTCATCAGGAATTAATTTTATCATATAAGCAATATATGCGTATCATTTACCAAAAAATCTAGTACTTTACTTACTGACTTGAGATAGTTTATTATATACTCAATACATGTCCTTAGGTATGTTTCTGACTTTTATGTTGTGCTATTGATGCTTGTGTGAAATTCAAATTGTCTTAATTACTCTGTTTAAAATGAAAGTTAATGTTTTGTATAACAAGTCTCTCTCTTTATCTTGCAATTCTCACATTTTCTGTTGTATTCCAAATAAACTTATGAGTCACTTTTCAAAACTCTGAAGAAAAATATATTTCTTTGTGTCATAAAATCTTCCGCTTTGGTACATAAATATTTACATATATTTGAGCTTTCACATATTACCTCTGTAAATCTTCCAATTTTCTCTCTTTAGGTTAGTATTGCAGTTAACTAATTTTCTCACTACATATTACACTTTGCAATTTTGAATATTTTTTCCTCTGAGAAAGTTTCTAAATATAAGTTGTGATAAAGTTATAAGCTCTTAATTTTATGACTCACTCAGTTATTATATTATTGCTCATAATATTTCCACTGATTCGGGTGATTACCTTGGGCTTTCTGAGTAACATACATAACATATGCAAGTTCTGGTTTTGTCTTTTCTTTGTAATAATTGTACCTATAATGAGTTTTATAGCCATTGAGTACTCATATGTACCCAAAATAGTTGTAACTCCAGTTTTGTCATTAAAATTTGTTTTGTTCAGGTTTTATTTTTTTACTTTTGGTACTAGGGATTGAACTCAGGGGCTCTTACTTAACCACTGAAGCACATCCCCAGCCCTTTTTATTCTGTACTTTGAGACAGAGTCTCGTTATGTTGCTTAGGTCCTCACCAAGTGACTGAGACTGGACTCAAACTTGCAATCCTCCCTCCTCAGCCTCATGAGCCATAGGAATTAGAAGAGTCTGCCACTGACTGCACCTGTCTTGTCTGTTGTTTTAAGATACTCTTTAAGTGTGTCAGAACATTTTTTTTCAGTTTTTATAGTTTTAAAAATAAATGAATATTAAATTTTAACAATTTCATCTATAAAGAAAACCACATAACTTTTCTCCTCCAGACTAACTCTCCTTAAATTCTTTGAAAGAAACCTTCTGGTTTTGTTATATTTCTCAATGTTTTGCTAATAATTTGTTGGAGGATTTTGTAAGCTTACTCATAATTGTGATTGATTTGTGTTCTTTGTGTGATACCTTATTAAGTTCTTATCAAGAAGAATGTTGTGTTACACTAAATGTTTCAGGAAGATTTCTATCTTTTTCTCTGACCTAGAACAATTTAAATAGCATAATAAATTATCAGAATGTTAAGCTTTGATGGAACCATATTCAATAATGTATGCATGCTCTCTCACCTCAAAATGTTTATCATCTAATTTGCATTCAAATCATGTCAAGAAAACGCCATTTTAGAAAACCTGCAAATTATTTCCAAAAAAAAAAAATAGAGTTTAAGGTTAAAAGTCAGGATACCTGGATTCTTTTCCAAGTTCTGCCACTGCCTGCAATTTTGACCAAGTCTTTTTCTGTTCTGAACTGAGTATTTTGTTTAGAAAGCAAAATAGAAATGATGAGACCTGAGATCATGTGTTTTGCTATGTGATTTTTACAAAACATTTGATTTGCTCCACGTCTTAACTATTTTATTTGAAGTACATTTTAAACTTTGCTGAACTATACTGACAATGCACTCCAGATTCCTGAACAATGACTGTGTTGTGCTATGAGACACACATGGTTTGCCAATGCCACCGAAATGTCTCTCAAAACAGATGGTCACAAGACAATGCCTAGTTTTCACTTAGAGGTGAATGCATCCTTAGGTTCTACACTGCAAAAAGAAAACATGGAAGAGTTTTGGGGCACCATGACTGACCTTATCTGGCTCTATTATGGTAGCATCTCAATTCATGAGACAGTTGATGGAGAAGTAAAAAAGATGTTGTATAAGTCTCATTTTATTCTTATATATTTATAATAGTATTTGCAGAATGTGAGCTCTTAATTCACATTTTATCCATCACTTATTTTATCTCCACAGATGTATGCACAATTGTTCTTTTAGGACTCTGCTCAGCCCACAGATGTCTCCACAGCTGCTCTCCATTCCAAAGGGGAATGTTTTTTTCCTTGGAAGCAGTCATGTAAGGTTTTTTGTTGTTTTGTTTTCATTTTGCTTCATTTTTATATGAAGCATTGTAAAGATGTTTTCTCCACTGAGGGGTAAATGATCTTACTGGAAAGATAGCCTTGAATTTTGCATCAAGAAAGGTCTATGCAATAAAGCACTATCTGTATTTCTGTTTATTTTTAAATCCTGATAAATGTTTTGCATATTGGAGACTCAAGAATTATAACCACCCAGGAGGTGAATCTCACGCCTCCTGCTTCCATGACGGAGTTAAAATGCTGAGGCAAGGTAAATAAAAGCCACAATTCATTCAAGCCTGAAAAAGGCGGGGGGGGGGGGGGCGGATGGGAGAGTGGGCAAAGTCAAGCAAAATCCTGGTTTAGGGTAAAATTGCCAATGTGACTACAGCTTGGGAGTTGGGAAGCTAATGATTCTATTGCTGCTTATATCACCTGCATCTACCAGGCTTATGAACTTCTTGTTTTTATGTTCTAGGAATGACCACATAATTTGACAGGGTAAACTTGAGGTTATATCAATTATTTTTTTTCCTATGTTCCTCCAGAAAACCCTGATATTCATAATAGTGTAAGAAAGATATTTTCTTTAAGCAACACCTGTATCCAACATTCAGCGTTACTGATGCTCAAATTGCAAGTCATCTTACAAGAATTAAGGCTTTTGCCCTCATCTTGTAAGATTCTGAGCTGACCACCAGGACCCACCATGAAGTCACAGAATGAGAGCTAGTCAGATGCTCTGGAAGCATTAGATGCATGGTATCCTGACGAACGTGTCATCAGCACCACATACCTGGCCCATGGTTCACTTTAACTTGTCTGAGGTTAAAAATCAATAAACATCTCTGAGGTTAGAACCTAAAAGAATTAGGGTTTACTGGTATTTAATTTTTATGATGTTTGTGTTTTGCTTTGTTTGCTCTTTTTCTTAGGATAGGAGATAGTTAATCCATGGTATGGAGCAAGAATTTACACAATGCATAGAAATAAATGTCTATTTACTTGTGGGAATTAATAATAGTAGTGAAGATTTTACAATTCAAAATATAGGCAAAAAGCATTTAATTTTTAATTTTTTAATTTTTATTTATTTATTTATTTGTGTGAGTGTGTGTGTGTGTGTGTGTGTGTGTGTGTGTGTGTGTGAAACTGAAGATAGAATCCAGGGGCATTTTACCCCTAAGCTACCTACCCCCAGTGCATTTTCTTTTCATTTCTATCTTTCTTTTCTTTTTTCTTTCTTTCCTATTTTATTTTTATTTTTTAAATTTTGAGACATGGCCTTGCTAAGTTGCCCCCACTGTCCTTGAACTTGGGATCATCCTACCTTAGCTTCCCAAGTTGCTGGGAATACAGGTGTACAATATTTTTAAAAATCTAAGACAAAATTTTTAGACTACTGTTTTAGGACTGAATATTTTGGCCTTTTTACTTAACTGTTGGAAGAAAAGTACTAACACACAAACCAGACAGATTCCAGTTCCACTTTAGAGAGTTTATGCCTCATTGGCTAAAAGTGGTATTTATATTGAATGACAAATGTCCTACTAAACTACTGAGGATGAGGCAATTTTTAATAAATCTGTAAATGTAGAAATTCTTAGTCTGGACCACCCTTATATTGTTAAACAGAACTATACATCAGTACTGCAAGACGGAATACATCAGACTTATCAATGATTCACTCACTAATGATTATTTCCAATATCCAAACTGGAGACGGTTGGTAAACTTGGATCTTGTGCAATACAATGTAAAATATTTAATCACTTAAATATTATGCATAGTCTTCAAACATATTAAGAAAGCTACTGATGATGCATTGAATTCTTCTTTATCTTTGTTCTCCATAGCATCCCATTCTGCCATTCTGTTCGGTTGGATTTCCTTATCTGAAATGACTTGATGATAAAGGCCTGTGTATTTTGATTTACAATTTTGTATAGTTGCTTTTAAGATCTAGACTTCCACAGATAACATGTATATGTATGTGTGTGTGTATATATATATGTAAATATACACACAAATATATGTATATTATATATACACACACATATACATATATATATATATATATATATATATATATATATATATAGAAAAATGAAGCAATGTAATCTTTTCACACTCCTAATTAGACATGAGAATTATGCAGTATCCTTCAAGAGAGTTACCATGAAATAATTCTATAGCTATTACTTGGCATACTCTTTCACTGGGATTATTATTGGAGCCGTTTTCTTAGAAAACATTAGTGTTACATACCATATGTTGAAATTATTTGTTGATTTAAAGAATAAGGGCTAAGTTTTCATAGAGGAGATTTGGGTGTGCATAAAATAACACATGCAGTTACATTTTCCCCACAATTACCTAGTCATGCTATACACTGTCAACCACAAAACTCGTTTGCTTCTCTTTTGAAAGATTGGCTGGCTTGCTAAAGTTGAGTTTAGTTACACATTTTTCTATCTTTCCCTCTTTTTTCAATGGACAAAAGAAATTTGTGACTGATTTCCTTGCATTGCATTTTACAAAGTACTGAATCTACAAAGATCAACAGTTTTTACTTTTATTATTGAGAAGGGTCCCCATTTGCATCAAATATTCCTATCTATAAGTGAACAACTTTACGAAGTCGCTTTTTTTTTATTAATTGCTCAAAACATTACAATGATCTTGACATACCATACATTTGATTCAAATAGGGTATGAATTCTTATTTTTCCACGTGTACAGATTGCATTTCACATTGGTTTTACAGCCACATTTATACATACTGCCATGTGAGACATGGCTCCACATAATAAATCATCATGTTACTTTTATATGATTTCTATGTAATATATACTTTATAAATGTGCATCATAAGAATATATTAAAAGAAGATAACAGCTTAAAATATGACAAAGTTACAGTAGTGATCACGACCACTATTCAATATTGTCTTGTAATATTAAAATATGAAGAAACAAATCATATATTGATTGATTGATTCCATAGGATTATAATTTTATGAATTAGGATTTTATGTTGACCGTTGGTCATATTTGCTTACAGGTTTACTAAGACTTGCAGAAATGTGAGCATTTTCGTGTTATTTTATTTTATTTTGCCTCCAACAACAACAACAACAAAAATCTGTAACTTGGATACCAGGTCCTTTAATGAAGCTTTTGAGACTTACAAAATATGATTAATCTGATTAGTGATTCAGCCTCCTTTTATGCTTACATTATCTAACACAAAGAGCCCCCCTACAGGTTAAAGTTTAAATGTGGATTACCAGATAAAGCTAGTCCTGACGAGGTTTCTATGGTGCAAGGAAAAATTGGATTTGCTTTTCACCTCCTCTCAGGCTCTGTCATCCTGGTTTTTGCCCTGTTCCCTTGTTCACAGCAAGGATATTAATTTTGCAGTAAAATCTTTAAGCAATTATGCAGATAGCTCTGGAAAAGCAACATACACACACAATAAGAGAAGCTTAACTGAAAAATGGACCCCAGATATTCATTAAAAACAGATGGCGACATTGCCAACAGCATAACTTTGGATGTTTGGGCTAAGCTGGTATTAATCTGCCACAACATGAAGAGAAGAGGAAACTGCTGGTACCAACTGTATGTATTGCTTCTACTTTTTGCTTACAAAGGAACACAATGATGATTTATAGCTGCCTTTTTAATAAATGTCCAAAAAAGCATTCCTCACTCAAATGTGAAATAACATTTTCATAGTGCTTGATATATCAAATATTGATGCTCACTTCCAAGAAGCTAATAAAATATAAGTAATCATATTATTTAACATTTTTATTTTTCAAAAATTTCTATGGAAGTAGGTGAACAGATTCCATTTAAAAAAATACTTTTTAAGGTTACTGAGTTTATATCTATTGAAAATGAAAAATATTTTAATTAGTAATCTTTTGAAATTGATATAAAACACAATTTTTCACTTATTTAACAAAGTAGTTAAATTTCTAGTCACTTCCTATATATTTGCTAAGTGGAAATCGTGAAAATTTGAATCTAAACAAAATAGGTTAAAATAGAGCAGAAAAAAATGTTTGACCAAGTCTTCCATACAAAAGCATGGAGGACAGAAATTCCTCTGCCACTGAGGATATTGCACTAATGATAAATGCATAAAACATACTTATTCATTTACATAATTATAAAAAAGAATTATTGAAGAATACGTGGTGTCTAAAATTATATGCAGGAAATAAGTGGTAGAAGTTTTACAAAGATTTCCAATCAAGCTTTGGGGGTTTTTTATAAGCCAAAGTCATCAAAGTATAGAAACACTTTTAGGACAGAATTGTCCTTAAGATATGTGGATTGACTCCTATCCTCATAGAAATGGCTGCATAGAGTGTTGGGTCCAAGGACTAGTGGCAAGACCTTGATAGTATTCTACTACTTCATCACATATAAAGACCAAACTGAAAATGAAAGCCTGGAAGTGGTTTTTGTTATCAAGAATTCATTTTCTCTCTTTGGGTATTAAAAATTGCCTTGTCTTATATAAAATAACAAATATATTTTTGTAGAAAAATTAAACAGATATGCCAAAGAAAGTCCAGATCATCTCTAATCCTGTTACTGAGATGGCCAGCTACCACTAATAAACTTTTAAATATTTTTCTATGTATACAGATGTGTATTTTAAATTGGGATCTTAATCTTGGAGTTTCTTCTATTACTCTAACCATCTATTTTATATAATCCAATACTCTTCAACCTCAGTTTATTGAATCCACAGTATTCCAGTATTGGAATAACTGAAAATGTATTTACTAATCCTCTATTGAAGATAAACATACAGTTTAAACTTTTGTTATAATGAAAAAACATCACACAAGTCATCTATTTGACTAAAACTTGTGTAAAACATGTTACCAATGAGTTCATCTTCTAACATTATCCTCTACTTTAAGTTAAAATTTACTTGAAAAAAAGTAGATTCATGGAGAGAAAATTCAACAGGCTCTTTGATTAGTTTTTTTTTTAAAAGCACATTCACAGTGTAAATTATTAAAACAATCTCATATGTTAATAACCCTAAACTACCTTTCCAATCTAATCAAATTCCCATCATCCCTGCCCTGCTTTTCAATCTTGCTCTATGCTTTGGCTATGCCATTCCTCTGGCATGCCCTTTGTTCTTAAGTACTAACCAAACTTGGCCAATGCTGGTCTTGCTAAGATCCATGGAAGGACACTCTGGTGGTCCATTGAGCATTCACCATCCTGTAAACCCATCACTTAACCCCACTTGTGATAGTATTGCTGCTTCTTGAGTCTCAGTGTGCTGATCTTTATCTGAGGCTCCTTTTCCTGAAAAGACTTGTGTGTGCGTGTTCTTTCTCAATAGGTTCTGAGCAGCAATTCAGTTGTGTTTCCTGATGTCTCGCATTCTGCAAACATCCACCCAAGTAGGTAATGGCCCGAGGATATCTAGACAAGAAGAAAAAACAAAACACACACGTAACAAAAGGGGCATGACTACCTATGCGAATCCTAGACGGAGCTGCTCTGGGCTCAGACACCCCTATGGCCTCAGAGCCTTGGTGTCACTTTAAAGGATGAAAAGACAGAATAGGCTTGGCCCTCTGACTGATTCCTTCCTTCCTTTCTCCACTGAGAATGGACCAAACAAATGTGTGGGCTCACTCTTAGGCTCCACAATACGAGGGTATGTGGTTTGATTGTGAGCAACTGGGAAAAGGAGGCAGAAGAGTGGTGGGGGATGGATTTGTCGCTCTCCTCCACCATGGCAGCACTTTCCAACCATTACCAACTCTGTTCTGTGGACAAAGCAGGGGAGAGAAATGGCAGGTCAAGACTGCCTAAGACAAATGAGCCCTGAACACTGGGAAATCTATCTCTGGGATCAATCCTCACTTACATCCAACCACTGAACAGGTGCTCATGTGCTGTGGGTGGAACACCACGTTAGCTAGCAAACATCGGTGGCTCTGTCAACCTTTATGTTCTACCTGCCTTGAGACAGAATGGTTTTGAGCAAAGACTGAAGAAATGAGAAATTAGCAACTTTGGCCCACCCACAGATAAAACTGGAATGATCCAATGAAACAGGATGTCCTGTAGACACTCAGACCCAGGAAACAAGGTTCAGGTTCAGCAAGTAGAAGAAGATGCAAGACACAGTCAGGACAGTAGACATGCTTTTTCAGCCTCTAGCTTCAGCTTCAGCTCCCAGCCAGTTTCATTGTGTCCCCGATTGGCCCCTTGTATATGCAGGCCAATATGTATATGCTCAAAAATTAATGTTCATGACCTTGAATGTATACACTGAATCATAGTGTCTCTGGCCTTGACCTACCATTCCATAGCCAGTTCCCAGCCCTGGCTACATACTAAAAACATAGCATAGCCCCCTGGAAGCCTGCATGAGGGAGCCTAACTATAGTCATTTGGGGCCAACACAGATTCTTTAAAAAGAAGGGCACTTCCTTGCATTGGAAGGAATCAAAATGCACCACCCCAACCCACACACTGGGATACAGGTGATGCTAAGTCCAATTCCCCTCATCTGAGAGCCCACTCCGCATGGTTTCCAAACTCCTAACAAATCTAGAGTCTATGAACCTGGACCACTATTTATTTCTGTACAAGAAGACTTTGCCTAGACTAATCACCCCATTTACAAATAATTTTCATGTCTTATTGTTTTTCTATCCAATTGAGAAATTAATCAGACCCCATTATATTGTATTTGAAGGGACTGTCTAAATTTGGGAACAGGAATTATCTATCTGATCTAGATATCTGTGTAAATATACAAAGTATTGACTTTACATTGAAACTTTTTCTTAAATCATTTTCTTATGACAAGTGTGTTTTCTGTGTTGGTATCTGTCATGGCCAGTGTGATTAAACATTGTGGTAACAGGATTCAACAGACACGCATATCAAAAAAAACAATTTCTGTGGTTTGAAAATAATATTAAAAATCTTTTATTTCAGTGATACCAAATGTTTCTTTGAGGTTAACATCTTGTGACAGGAAATGAACAAAGCATTAAAAAAATATGCAGCTAGACATCATAGGAGAATTTGGTGCATTTTCATATAGGGAAACTTCTTTAAGCAAAAACATTTTAAATTTCTTGGTAAATAAAATGGGTTATGTACACTTGAGTAAGACAATTTTTGAATAAGGCATAGCAAGCAAATGGTCATTAAAACACAATTTATTTTTATAGAAATCATTATTAACATCTTGTGGATATTTTTAAGCCCTGAGATTTCAAGTTTGAATATGAATAAAATGTCTACATTTAAGAAGACTAACAAGTGATTTAACCCTTTGTGTAATGTGGGCCAGATTATTTGTTTGATGATTAGGACACCATGCACATAAGGCAGAGGCCGTGTCCCCAGATGGCAAGCAAAGAAATAAGTTTACTCCGAGGCCAGCAGCAACACTCCAAATTCTACTCAAATTCACCAAATTCATTCCCATTGAATTGGCACCTAATCTCTATAATTTAATAAAATAACTTAAAGTACATTTCATCCAGATAGGAATTTTTGTCTTTCTATTACTCCTTTATTTATGTGGTTGGTTTGCTGCTACTTAATTAATAGGTCCATTTAACTGGCCTCATTGCAGAAGGGTTATGATGCTCACATGAAGAATAACTGGAACTTGGATGTCCTTGCTGTCCCCTAGCCTTTCTTTCTTCCTATTGTCCTATGGTACAAACTATATTATCAAATGAGAGGAAATCAGGGATTTTAGGAAATGACATGGAAAAAGTTTAGATGAATTATTTAAGTGCTATTAATATATTTATTTTCATCACAGCATTTATAACTTAGCCTAAAATAATCTTAAAAACTCTAAGGGAAGCACATATGATTGTATAAATACACACATGCATTCTCAACAAGAAAATCACAAGTGCTCAACCTCATCTCTATGGGGGAAGCCATTAGTTGGAGTCTCTGCCAATCTTCACATGGTGTCACCCCTGAATATTTGGAACAGGTGTCTGGAGTTTTGCAGGAAAAAGAGAAATAAACTTCACGACAGTGGCATAGTGGTCAAGGGTATGATCCTGGCCAGGTATCACAAGCTCAGTTAAATGGAGCTCAGGTCTCTGTGTTGTTCACAACCTACAACAACCCTTCCCTATAGACTTCCTCTCTTCTTTATCCACCTGGAAGAGAAACGACACACAGTTCATAAGGAAAAAAAAAAATTGCTTTCGAGCCTGGAGAAAAGTTGTCTTAAATACTTTTCGGGGGCAACTAAACTGATGATTCTATGAAGATAATAGAGGAACAGTAATGAAATTACAAAGTACAATGCTGCCGGTACTGTTTGGGTTTGGCTAATGAATTCTTCACGGTTTCCTATTTGAGTTCTTGTGCTAAAAGTCTAAAATGGCTCTGAGAAGCGGGCACCTGTCTTGAACAGGTGCATCCAAATGCACATCCTCTGAGAGACAGCACTGAGGACAGGGATGAAGTAAAGAGATCAGTAGCCACTTCGCCACCACCCAATGCCACTCCAGCAGCTCATTCTGGTAGTCTCTGAGTGTTTTTTTTGTTTGTTTGTTTATTTGTTTGTTTTGTTTTTTTATGCTGGGATGGAACACAGGTCTTCACACATGCTAAGCAAGTACTCTGTCACTGACTTACATCCTCAACCCCCTGATATTTTAAGAGACTCTAGAAATCTGGATTTTAATGCAAAATTTATGTTTTGGATATTTTTCATCGATTTAATAATAATAATATGATGAACCTCTATAGATCAAATAAAACATATCCACCAAGTTGCTCCTAAATAGTCCTTATGTTAGAAATTCTGAGAAAACAAGATCGGGCTTCCAAGTATCAGATTTTGTTCCTCGTACTGTCTCCTGCTATCCCTAATGCCTCCTGATGACTGTCCACGAAAGATAATTGGGCTCAGCTGGTGAGGCACCTTTGCCTTGGAGCTTTGGTACTATGAGGTCTGCAACATGCTACGACAGGATTGCTCTGTTTCCACGCGGTATTTGATAAAGGCAGAAAGAAGGATCAACCTGTAAAAGGTTTGCTTTCTTTTCCTTTCCTTCTGTTATGGAACAGACTTTGTTAGTTTAAGTAACTACTTATCAATCTGAAAACAGAGTTTTTCATTATAATTTATCACCAAAAAAATATGTGAGGGATGAAATTATTTTTACTCTCTGAGGAAAGAGAACATTAACACAGGCATAATTATAACAGGAAAAACTTGTGTTAAGTAAGCACCTGCCCTATGGCACGTTCTGAGTGCTCTGTGTACCATGTTTGATTCAATGCTCACAATCATCATAAGACATCATTTTATTGATGAAGCTACTAATGATCAGCCATCTACTCAGGGTGACAGAGTTGGTAGGTCAAACTTAAACCAAGGCAGATAATTCCAGAATCTAGGCTTTTAAGCATCGTGTTCTCCCACTGATTCTACTTACCACTGAGCCCTTCAGTGGTCCAGATACCCCCATTGCCCTTGTTGATAGATAAAGAAACTGTAGCTACCGGAGGGGGAGTAGCCTGCCCAGGTGTGAAGAGTGGGAAAGTGGGTCCTGGTCCCAGATCTCATGCCACAAACCACGTGTATTTTAGCACATCACAGTGTTATTGCAGTGTAATAATTTCTAAGATATTCTTCTTAAATGGAAAACTAAACCACTTCTATTTCAACTAAAACTGAAATCTTTTAAGTTCATATTTAATGTTGATAGAAGCCAACTGGACAAAGTATTGCCTATGAATGAAGTCTTTTCACCCTCATAAAAAACTATTTAATATTTCTATTAAACTTTGAGATAAACTTTTCTTTTTACCTCAATTATCCATCATATATAATACTTTTAATTCATCTTAAAGGACATGTCTACTATGCTTTAAATAGTTGTAAACTGTTTGTTTTGTTCTGCTTAATAACTACTTAATTTCAGAATATGAATATAGTTTAATGAAAAAGTTAGTCACATAGTTCTGAATTTCCTCCTAGAATTGAAAGGAAAAAACATTTCTACTTTCTTTCCATGGTGCTGACATTGAGTTTAATTTTTCTGTATGTGATTCTGACCTTCATACACTACCATTTGCAATAAGCATTTTGTTTAATGGCTAACATTTTTGAGTTACTATCTAGAATATAACATCACAATATTATAGTTAATGTTTGTATTTTCTCTTTTATACTCAGATCTTATATTACCTTTGAGAAGACCATTACTTTCTTCCAAATTATGGAGTTCAAATCACATAAATTGTCACATTTTAATGGACCTAAAAATGAAGCTCAGCTATAAGTTTATGTAAAATACTAGAAATAGCATTTTAGAGAACAGTTAAAATATAATAGCAGTAACTTTCTACTACATTAATTGACTTCCAGTCAATGCAGCAGAATTATTTTTGAGCACAACTACTTTTTCTCAGTTTGAATAGCCATTTTATATGAGCTTTGAAGATTTAAATACAAAGTCCCCTTCCCATAGACATCTCACCATATATGCCTGGAAAGACTTATAATTAAAACCAGACAGATAGCAACCTGCAGCTTTTTGAAAGCAAGAATATAGGCTGTGGGAAAATCTGATAAATCAAACTCTTAGACCCACAACTTGAAAGCTTAACTTTTCCTCCTCCCACCCCATAATGTTGACCTTGGTCTGGTCTGTTCCCCTCTGATTGTTTGAATTGCATTCTCCTTCCTGGATGATGGTCTCTTATTAAATTATTTATTGATGTGGCTGACACTAGTTGAATAGATTCATTAAACTTCGAAAGTTGTTGGAGCCTAGTTCACTGGAAAGAAAAACCCCTCTTTAGACTCCTTAAAGGACAAAAAGCGTCATGTTTTTTGAGCTCTTTTAAAGTATTTAATAAAGCATGAAAAGATATGACATCAATCCTACTAAAACACAAGGAAAAATGAATGATGTTACTGTAAATCTTTACATCAATCACACCCAATACTTTGGAAAACAATATAGTTTTGTTTGCATTTCAGAAGTGACAAACAGCTCTTGTGACTGGCTTAACATAGTCACTTTCTATTAGTCAAGACCAGAAGCAAGTCAGAATTAAAATGTGGCCCTGCGTTGCTAGGCAGCTGAGTTGTCTTGACATGGTGGTTAGTTTCCTTTTCACTGAATGACAACAGTGAAATGAAAGAAGTTTTGAAAAACTTGATAATGGTTTTCAAAGGAGGAGGATAATTGGTGGTGCTCGCTGTGCGACGCTGTGTGGAAACTCTCCGGCGGCCGTGAGAGAAGACTGTCACTAAAAATTTAAACTCTTGTACACAAACTTGACCTAGAGTTTTCTCCAGGTTTTGGCGGTTCATTTTCCGAACACCCCTCTGAGACCAAGGGGTGTGGGATGAAAGCGTTAAGACAGATGGGTAAAGCCCCAAAGGAAGAAAGGAATCAATAGTTGTGATTTAATCCATTGGTGAAAGGGAGGAATTAAGTAAAATCTTAAAAATAAGGAATGTGTAAAAGACTGTTAGGTAGTACCGACAACAAAAATGTTTTAATTGCATGGCAAGCTGCAACTGAGCAGAGCGTTGCATCAAATGCAGAGAATAAAGAGAGGTACAAAATCGGTGGTTTGCTCTGCCAGGCATAAAATAATTGTTCTGGTGTTATCATCATCATTATTTTTTTTTTAAAGAAAACATTATTTAGTTGATACACAGTTAACTCAGAAAAACATCCTTGACCTGATAACTCCCAACACCTAGGAAAAATAACCACAACGTAAGCATTTATTGTCTAGGGCCACAATCAAATACAGCACGTATTTTACAACAAACAAACAAACAGGCAGACAGAGGAAAAACCCCAGGCAAACCAGAAACACACCCAGAAAATACATGTTGCTGACTGTTGCATTCCAAATCACCTAATGCAAGATCATTTTGTTTAACCATCTTTGCCATTAATTTGCCCAGAATTTAAAAAACTGAGCAAAATGGACTCATATTGAAAGAAGGGACCAATTAGTGTTGGATTAACATTCATGGTTATTTACAGTTGTTTTTGTACTTGTTCTTGTGCTCTGACTTCCTAAAATTTCACAACCCAAAGATTTAGAAAAATGGGGTTGTTTAGACGCAAAGTGCAATGAAGTGGCGGTGACCATTGTGTAGACACCACCTCTCTCATTATCCCCTCTCAATCAACACTCAGTACACAGGAAACCGCAATAAAGCCCATCTGCCACGGTTAATCTGCAGGCAAACCCACACCCATGTCTCTGCCGGTTACTCTCCAGCCTTATTATTCTCAGATCCAAAGCTTCATAAGGGATCAGCCAAAGTCCATTAAAGTAAATAATAGCTAGAAATGACAGGCTTAGCAAGGATTGGGAGGAAGTTGAAGACCAATCTGAGCTCTGAGCTCTGATTAATAGAGAAAAGCATTAGGAGAAAAGGGGAGAAAAATGACCTCAGCCTGCTCCAAAGAATTCCTGAACCTTCGTTGTTAGGGCAAGTGCTACCATCTGAGACGTTAGTGATCCTTGAATTTCCTTCACTTTGATGAAGCTCAAATGGGAAAATTTTGAAGGTTCAGCAAGGCCCCAGACCTCAGCTGGAAAGCTGTCTGGAGTCAACCCTGTCAAAATTCTCTTGTGTAAGAGAAAGCCTTTATTAGCTAGATTGCAACAACAACAATAACAACACCCACAGATGCCCTACCCGGTCGCAGAAGGAGGGGCCTCTGCTAGAGACTGCAGATGCATTTATTTTTTTACATGGGCATAGTCATTTTTAAAATGTCTCCAGACGAGTGTAGTAAAATTTTTTAAAAAAATAATGATGCTTAAAAGGAATGGCTTCAGGAACTAGCTGATAGGAAAGTAGATGTATATTTGGGGGAGAGGGTATTCAAATATGTATCTAGTTTCATTTTGAAATCTGATGTTTATCTTCAAGGCACAACACACACGTACACACACACACACACACACACACTCACACACACACAAATATCCTTCTCAAGCAGTTCAAGGTCTGTTGAGTGGACATAGAATCATGAAACCGTGCAATTGTTTTAACTGTGGCTTTTATAGAAATGGCCAGGAAAAAAAAAAAAAAAATCCCAAATTAGTTGAAAATAGAGTTTTCTCAATACACTATTTCAAAAAATTTCTGTACATCCTCTGTTTGATGAATTTCATAATGAAAGGCGCACAGGTACTGTCATACCCACCCCCACTTCCCTGCCCCACATCAGTGTCTTTGGACTAAAAATGAGACAGTTTTGAATTTTGGTACAGTTCTTCATAGTGCTTAGAAGCAATCTATACTCGTAGAACTATCTGTGATGAGGAAGAACTCATTTCAAGTCTGCTTTACATAGATAAATGCTACTCCTTGTGTGAAATACCATTTCTTCATGAAACAGGGGGTGAAATGAGAGTAGTAGAGAGAGCTCAAAAACTGTGAGGGCTCTTTAAAGTAAGAGTTGCGAACTAACAAAGCCGCTCCTGCTTGTCAGAAATCCCAGACTGAGGGGCAGAGAGCACTTGGCAGAGGCAAGCAGGTACTGGGAAAGCCCTAGTGATTTCTTAGGAAGATGGTAATGATCCTGATGAGAACTTGATGTCAGGGAGGCTCACCTGCAAATGTATTTCTTGCTCAAGTTTATATTGTAGCATGCAATTTTCATAAATAAAATGAAGAGGCCATGTAACAGCCATGGTTAAAATGATGGTGTTTCACAGACATTGCTGATAACTTGGCTAATGCATTGCTGATGTGCACGTGGTACAATTTTCATATTTTAATCTTAAGTAGAACAAGAAATGACAATTATGAAAAGACAAAATAGATACCACCAACAGCTGTAATTGCTATCTGGGCTGCTCAAAGATGGGCAAAAGACACAGTAAATCAATATTAAGTTCTCTGCAAATGCAGGTTTCACAACAAGGACATCATATAACATCATTATAAGCAAATTCTAATACAATTTGGACAGTTGTAAAGAACGCAGGAGGAACGCTGGGAGTGCGAGGCTAACTTGTCCTCTGCAACTTCAGCTGGTCTCTTAGAGGGAGAAGAAAAATCCCTGGGAATCATGCTATGTGTTTAGTTAAGGATGCAAACTGTGCTGGCTTTAATAAATGAGTGTCATCTTCTTTTGCACGTTTTAGAATGTTAAGATCATAAAGGGTTAAGTAGTTCTGCCCCATGCATTCAGTAGTTTTAATACACTAAGATGTGAGTGAAATGCTTTTGAATATAATACTATATCCTAGACATGTAAGGAACATCTAATTAACATGACTGAAACAACTAATAAACCAACAAAACTTCAAAAACTTCAAAAACTAGTAAAGATTCAAGGCATGATATAAACTAAAAGAAATAAAATTGAAACTTCAATGCAAACCTCAGGGATGAGAAATGAAATGAGGGGGAATAAGGAAATACACAAGAAAATAAAGAGTTTCAAGGGAGAGATATAACAAATGTAACAAATATGGAAAAGTAGTTAGGTCACAAAATTAAAATTAAATATTTGCATTTCAGATCCTAGTTTTAGAGTGTAATGATTTAAATGCCTGAGAGAAAGTAGGTCTGATTTTATGCACATTTATTTGTGTGTGTGTGTGTGGCTATTAGTTTCCTTTCAGGGAAATGAAATCTACATAAGCACAATTTTTTTAAAATAAATCATTGGCCTTTTGTATTCATCCCTAAGTTATATTATGAATTCATAAAAACTGAAGGGAGTATTTGATAGTTCAGTTAGAATTTTAGATTTTTAAGTGAAATAAAATATTTAGAATTTACTTAATCCTTTATATTTTCCTCATTCCCCAAAATGAGCCTCATTTTAAATTCAGTCTCCTCTATGAGATATGCAGTATAGAAGAAATACTTTTATCATAATTTCCTACTTTGCATTAAAATTTGGATCGTTTTGAAAAGTATTTGATTCCAGAAAATATATAATCTATCAAGAAAAAGACTATCAGAATCAAATTCTCTCTCTCTCTCTCTCTCTCTCTCTCTCTCTCTCTCTCTCTTTATCTCTCTCAGAGTGTGTGTGTGTGTGATAATTAAAAACAACAAAAATAAACAAAACAATTGATAATTTCCTGTGAGGTTTTGTACTTTTACAAGGATCATCGCCCTTGAACATTGGCTTCATGTTAGCATTAAATGGTATCCATTCCCAAATTACTTTGGTATTTGTATATGTAAAAAAATTAAATGTCCATGTAGTATAGTTTATTCACATGTGAAATAGTTTATGAGTAGTTGAGGGCATGATATTATGCTTTACCATATGCTTTACCTCGCATCACATGTATAAATAAGCAACTTGTTTTAATGGCCTGGAAATACTCATCTTCTCATCACCTGAAGGCAGCTGAAATTCTAATTTCATTCATACAAAATCAGATTTATAAGTGGACTTATTATTTCAAATATTCTGCATTGACCTGTTTAATAGAATTGCCATGTCATGAATTTTAATAGGGAAAATTTCTCTTTGGATATGTTACCAACATACAAAACTCCATTGTCTTGTGTTCTTGATATGAGAACAAAAATTTAAAAGAAGAATATAATTTTCTCACCCATCTACTGAAGACTCAAAACCAAAAGGCTCTTTCTATAATAATAATAATGATCTTCAAATTTTCAACCTAAGAATGGATTAAACACGTGGCATTAACCACAAGGTGTCTCCAATGCTTAAATTCTCTAGATCCCCCCTCTCCTTCATGCCTGCATTTTAATTCAGAATGAATCTATGTGGTCATTTGTCACATTTGGAAATTTCAAATATATTCAGTCAGATGTAAGTGAAAATACTTTAGAAGGGACTTTATGAAAGTTAAATATACATATGTAATATATGTGTAAAATTTTATGTCATAGTTATACATTATATATATATATATGCTAAAAAAGAATTTACCAATTAAATCCTATGAGTACATATTTTGCAACCTGGTTTCATATAAATGGGGATACATTACTAAATGAAAAAGAAGTTTAACATCAAAGCATATTTTAGTTTGCTTAACTATGATCAAGTTTAAATATCCCAGTAATTCTATCAGGAAGCCACAGCCTTCCTACGACTCCTAGGAACTACTGATTTTATGAGGGCCCATACACATCTGCAAAGATCCCAGATACAACTCACATTCTGGTTTGTACAGACCAAAGCTGTTGATGAAAAATAATTACTGAAGCTTCTTTCATTATGAAGTGTGAATATATAATGAAGAATTAATCTCATTTAAAAGAATTTCAAATATAGAAAGTCTTCCTAATTCAAGGCCATGTATGGCTTATCTCTCTGTGTACATGGAGAATGCCGTGTGTGTGTGTGTGTGTGTGTGTGTTTAATGGGATGCTGTTTATCCCACTATATCTTACCACTCTGTCTCTTTGGATAACAATCACAGGACCCAGATGCTAAGGGTAAGTGATATTTTCCCACAAGCGGCTTCTGGCTCCTTGGCAGACGTGGTAGGCAGTTGTGTTGGCAGCCGTAGAGCTGCCTCTGGCTCTCTTGTGTGGCTTTGCTGTTGAAGGGATGCTTGGCCTGCCCTGTGCTCCTGGATGCCATTTCCCTCTGACAGCCCTTGGGTTTTGTGAAGCTTTATTCTATACAAATCCCTTGTGCAATCTCTGGATGAACTAATTCTCTAAAGGCAAAATGAGTCTGTCTTTATGGTTGTGTTTAATGATCAGCTGAATTGTCAGTTCAGGTACTCAGGAAAACCAAAACCAAAACCAAAAATAACTTTTCTGATCTTTGTGGCTATTTTTTTTTTTTTAATTTTCTATCCTGTTTTTAACCTCGAGAGCATTGTATCCCAACTTAATTGCCAGAGTGTTGACCATATGATTTTGTCAAACTATTGTGCTTTGGGATTTTTATGTTGTAATTTATGTGGGGTTTTTTTCCCAAGTCTTTTGTTTCCTCAAATTCATTGTCAATTTTTCAATATTTTTTCCCTCAGACTATAAACAGCAACATGAAATAGCTTTTGCAAACAAAAAAAAAGAAAGAAAGAAAAGAAAAGAAAAAGAAAGAAAAGAAAAAAGAAACTCCCAAAAAGAAAGAATTTGAGGATTTTACCGAGTACAATTGTCTGATGAACTATTTAATGAAATAAAAGCAGTATGCTTCTGAAATTGATACAGAAGCAATACTTCATTCCTTGCATGCTTGTAATCTGGGTGACATTTTGAAGCATGTGCTCAAATTGTACAAACAAAAGTACACAGCAGAGCCAAAGATGGTTTCAAAGATATCAATAGAACTGTCTCCCCAATAATTTGTGAGGTGTTTTCTGGTTTCCTCACAGTGACAAAAGTAGTCCTAAATGTGTACCGGGGATTACATCATTCACTGGCTCACCATATGCCTGACCATCATCCCTAAGGCAAAAGAATATTTGGGGGAACCTATAGCCATATTTTTTTTTCAATAAACTGAAATATCAGTGAAGAAGAATCTTCTAAAAGAAATAACCAGTCACATTTTGCATCAAAATGCCCACTTCGATTGAACCTGGGTTAAAAGTGATTTCTTTCTGTTCTACCATTTTCTCCCCCTGTGTTTGTAAATTTTTTTTTTAATTATTAATATTATGTTTCAGAGTTTACCAAGGAAAAGCGTTATACAGGTGTTATGTGAACCTTCAGATAATTACCTAAAGCAATTGCTTGTGAAAGTTCTCATGGGATAAAATAATTTCTTATGAAAGTTCTCATGTGATTTATGAATAACTGGAAATTATCTGGAGTGTTGAGTGAAAAAATGTTATAAATTAAGAAAAAAATATAATTTAGAGGAGCTTCACTGAAGTCTCAAAAAAAAAAAAAAAAAAAAAGTGCAGGGGCACGTCTTCTCCACAGCTGTAAATCTGTTTTAGCAAATACTGTTTTAGTGTTGAATCTTCTCTGATATAGAATACATCCTTATTGTATCCAGCGTGCTGCAGGCCATGTGCTTTTAGCTCAATTGAGAAATGATCGCATTCCAGTGTGATTCCAATGTTCTATGATATGTGAAAAATCATGTTCTGGAAAAGCATTTGTAATTAAATTAGCAGACAGCTTCGAAGTTTCTTGGCTATTGGATTACTATGAAATATGTGCCCTGTTTTTGTTCCTGAGTCAACTTTGCTTTTTCTTACATATAAAATGCTTAATAAACATTTATAGAAATGAAAAACGTTAACTATTTTTCTCCAGGGTTCCACCTTGTTCTGATTTCATTCTGAAATATGGACGCTTTCAGAAACGCTTTTGCTGAATTTTGGCTTCCCATTTTCTGTGCTATAAAAATCTCAAAAGACTGTAATTTCGTATCTACACACGATTAGGTCTTAATTTATAATACACCGCTCTGCAAACAAGTTTTCTTTTTCTTTTTGTAATTATATATTTACATTCTTTTTCACTCACTCATAAGATATTAGGAATTAGTTACATTTCTAAAAGACCTGGGGAAAAAACAACTGTAAATTGGGTGTGTTTATATCAACAGAATCCTTAGTAGCATTCTCCAAAATAAACAGAGAAGCAAAACTATTTTTGATTCTCGTTCTACCAGTAGGTGTCACTGTTGGGACTAGAAGGTGGTGGTCTCAGTACAAGAGATTGTACTTGCAAGGTCTCGCATTACCTGTAGGATCCAGAAGGTAGTTTACACAGCCAAGCTTACCCAACCACCCCATGAATGACTTGACTAAAATTTATCTCAAATAAACACGAAACCACTTGAAATGTGAACTAACCCTACTGAAAATAGGTTGGTGAGGAATCCTAAGGTAAAACAAATCAGTCAATCCAACCAAAGGAAGAACTCATGGGATTTTTGAAAGATATAATAAGAATAAAGACAATTAAACAGAATCCTGTTATAGTCAGATTTCAAATAATCTTGAGTATAAAAATATAAATTTAAAAAAAAATAAACGAGAAAGGTCAGGGCTTTGCTGTTTGGAAAAATTTGAGGTTAGAGGTAGTCTCACCCTCATATTCCACACTTGAACAAAGACACTTGTGGAGTCAAGCCATTTTCTCAAACAGAAAAAAAAAAAAAGAACTTGAGATTTTACATGCAAAAGGCAGAAAATAAATACCCTCATCCTAGGAGATATTAAATAATTTTCAATGTCTGGTGGAAAACTAAAATTTTTAAAAACCAGTGAGGCTGATTTTGGCTTGGCTTTATGAAAGCAAGCTGCAAAGATAAGTTCATGTTAAATCTTACTTAAAGGAGATGACTGTTTTGTGTACATATCTTCACTGTAACTAGAAAATCTTTGCTGGAAACTTTTGCTTTTCAATTAATCCAGAATCATTTACAAATACCTTAGTTTTATTAAAAATATTTAATTTTGTCTATTCATCTATGGAGTATATGGGTATGTGTATGAAGAGTGTGTCCAATCCCCCAAACATACACTTTAATAAATATAATTTCCTATTAAAATGGTTTTAGATGTTAAACTTGCATGGGAGTCTTATGTATGAAGGGGAAAAAAAAAACATTACCTGTTACTTCCTTTTTGAATAATCTTAAAATACCTCAAAGTGGCCAAGAGGCTTGTACACCACACCTTTATGCTCCTTTTATTACCAGAGAACAAGCAGCTAGACATGACAACTTGAACAATGTGAATGGCATTGCTCAGTGTGTTGTCCAGGGTGCTCGGGTTATCCGTCTAGGGTGCAACTTTCCAAGGCGGTCGAAAGTCACCCTCTGCTTTCTGAGCCAGGGCAGTTCCACAAGGACAATTGCACAGAGAGACACTCGCCAGTAGAGGCCTCTCTAGATTTGCCTTCTGATTGAGAACTCAGAGTGCGCCTTGGATCCGCGGCAGTTAACACAACTACTTGAAAAGATCCTTGTTGCATAGGGAAAAAGATCACTCTTTAATGCCCTTTTAAGTTCCACGATGTTGATTAATGTTGCCCTTTACATTAATGATGTTTCAAGTAAAAGAAAACAAATTTAAAATGGATAAATTCTATTGAGGATGCATTAATTAGACAGAGACTTTGCCATATGCTGTGGCCGGAGGGCTGGCTGGCCTTTCTCTTGTAGTTACCTGTGTAAAATCCACCCTATCCTCTACATGAATGCCCAAGCTGAATAGCCATTTGAATGAAGGCTTTAGTTTGATTCGCCATACAAGGGGTACTGTGTCACTGTGTTTTCTTTCTAGGAGTCACTAAGTGATTTCTATATCTGTTGTCATGGTGATATAGCAAAGCAGGGGGAAACGGGGGGCAACTTCAGGCTTTCTCCTCACCCTCTGCACTAAGATGTTGTTAGCAAGCCTATAAAACATTGGGCTTTATCTGGGCCTTCTTTTTGTTCTCTGATTGTCAATAAAACTCATTTTAAGGGTAACAAGGACATCTAAATGTCATCTGTCACCGTGTTAGAGAGATTAAGTTTGTTTAGGGACTTGTGCAGGACAAAGGCCACCATTTGTTCCGCAGACACAAAGCAGTGTTGGCTATCACCACTCTTGATTTAGAAGGAAGCCCCGAGACCATCAAGGAAATATCATCTCAGTTGCAGGTGACGGAGAGACCTTCTTGACATGACAGCATTAAAATGAAAGAAAATTAATTATGGTTTTGAATGAAAATCTACAGTTCTATTTCCCACACCACTTTCTAGATGCCCCAAAGCTAAAGCCTCCTCCTAGGCTAGAGGTAAGAAAATAGACATCAAGGGCCACAGGCCTGTTTTAAAACAAATCACAAGATTGGACCCTGAATGAATGATAAAAGAGGGAAGAGAGATTTTGCAAGTAAAGTCAACAATAATGTGTACAGCATTAATTCAGCATTTGCTCAATAATGAGTCTAAATGGAACATACAGATTAATGAAGACATTGGTGTTATTAAAATCAAATCCTGTGGTTCATATGCTTTTCTTAATAATGAACATTGTGGCTATTGGAGAGGAAGAACAGGATTTTTTTTTTTTCTATTAATTTGGCACACATCCCAGATCTCATTCAACCAGAACATCTCCCCTGCAAAAGGCAGCCATGGCCTTTCTGTGTCTTAGTCTCACTATTTCATATGTGTTCATTTGAGGGGGAAAAAAAAATCCCCCATCACAAAATAATTTTAAAAAGTGAACCTGAAGCCCAAGTAATAATTGAATTATATTAAAACTAAGAGATTTCTTCTAACATGCAGGGTGTTGGAAAATACACAAAATGACGTGCCTATAATGGAGTACTCACATCACATCTGCCTGTACCATGTTAATTGACAGAGCTATCTTGGGGCTTTTCGAGTCTGGCCACATCCATGCATCTCAAATCCTTTTTTTATAAAATATGTTCATGATAGAGATGGCCACTATGTTAAAACACAGATGAACTGTTTTAAATGTGGGCAACGGAAGATTCTTAATTTACAATTTACTAGATCTCAATAGGATAGATAATGTAGGAAATAGGAATGGAAGCAAATTTCTCTGTGAGCAAATTCCCATATATAAGACACATGCATGTGTACAAACTTATCACTTGGACCATAATTTACATTTGGAATGAAAAACATGAGCTCTGTCAATATGCGTGTGTGTGTGTGTGTGTGTGTATGAATGTGTATACACGTAATATATCTGTTATATAATACAAGACCTGATTCTATATTATATAACATATATATATGCATGTTATATAATATAGATACTATCTATACGTTGTATAATCTATGTCATATAACATATATATGCATGTTATATAATACAGCTATATATAATGTATATACGTATATATAGTAAATATATACATTATATATTATATATGAATACATTTTATATAGGTGCTTTACATAGTAAACTGGAGTACTCTTGATTCATGTTCTCTCAAATCAGTTTAAAATTTTTCATTTTAATTATACTGAAAGGGGTCTGAGCATACAACCATCAAATATACATATTTCAACTACTGGACAGATTTCATTTTAGTTGTACATATAATAATCACGAAGAAGTTAAACTTTAAAGAGCAACACCAACATCTATAACTAGAGCTTGTAAAAAAATAATAAAAACTTTGAAGTTGCACAATCACATAGTTGTAAATATGCCAGTAATATTTAAACATATGTCACTGCTTAAAAGAGCTACAGCTGGATTCCTTCTGTAAAAAAAAAAATTCAGGAGCAAATCACGATCAAACTCAGTATGATTTCTTTTTTTAAGATAGAAAGATTTATTCTACACAAACCAATAGAGGCAAATACAGTATTGAGATGCTGTTCCATCAATATTATGGGCTTAGATGACTTTGTTTAGTATCTTAATAGCTTGATCATTTGTTATTCATTCAGCCACACACGGGACACTAGGGTGTTATGAAGGACAATACTCTCGGGGCATTTTGAGTTCAATTTGTGTTTCTCTACTTATGCAGAACATGTGTTGGCATCAGATATGGTTACAACAGGGGAATCACAATATACAATGAAGTTTTGCCACATTTCTCTGAGATAATTTCTTTTTCAGAACCCAATCTCCAGAGCAGCTGAAGGACAGTCATGCTACAGAGCCAACTGGACGCACGCCTCCTGCCTCTTCTTTGAACCTCTTATTTCTTACAGATTTTCAGGTTAAAAAAAAAAAAAAAAAAAAAAAAAACTATGAGAAAGAATAAAATGCCTATTCCTGACAAAAAAGTACATTAAGCTTCAAAACAGTTCAACAAAAACAAATATTTGTCATTTATACTTATAGCTATAAAAGAGGTGACAGAAAAGGGATTCAGTCAGTCTGCTGATTGCCAGAGACACACAGTGCACACATGTGCACACGCACACAGATTTACCTAGGTAAAGTCTCACTATTTTCTTTGCAAGAGGACATCTTTGTTATTTAAATGTTTTCCACATTCACACATTCAGGGTGATTCTAATGAGGATAGTAAAAGAAAAGGGATGCCTTGGGCAGTCATTCTTCTTTCTAAATTTCTTGAGGTAAAAATCTTCCAAGTACTTTAAGTATATGAGCAGCATGGATCAATCATTTACTTTCTCTCAGTTCCTTCTCCAGGAAAACATATGGATGACATGAGGTCACCTCTCAAGTCTAAAATGCAACCAACAAGCAATAACAAGGTTTTTAATTCTTAAAAAATGTCTGGTGTTTTGAAATTGACTGTTTTTATTAAGAAAAACAGGCGAGTCAAGAGTATTGTGGGAAGAGCAATAATTCACGACATGAACATTCTGAAAATGTACTGTATAAAATTAAGAGTACCGTAAATTTGTAATTTCTCAGTACTAAATTCTTTCCATTTTTTACAAATGAATGGCAAAAATATTCATCAAATTGGGACTAAGTTAATTCATCAAGCCTACTCCTTTGCATTCAAAAAATAGTGAAACAGCAAAAGAAATCTAATAATGAAATGAGTTTTCTATGGCAAAAAGGATTTCTTTGATAAAAATATACTTACTTGCTATGTTATTGTCACTTGGCCAAAATGAAGCCCCTGAGAATGTTCCCTCTCCCTCTACTACCTCATTTTGCTTTCTTGTTTAGAGCAATTATTCAATATCTGAATTTATCTTAAAAGAGCTGACTCTGGTGTCTAATTGCTACATATTAAAAGGTTTTTTTTTCCACCTTACAGAATACAGTATTTCTTTATCAGGTAAAACCATCTTCAAAAATAACTACAAATGATCACATAAATAAAGGAAGTCAAACATTGGCTACTCAGAAATGTCTTCAGCCAGATATTCTATGTACACAAACAGCTTAATGACAATCTCAGATTGTTGCATTTATACAAAATATTTTTCCTCTTCTGTTTATCTGTCTTGTTGTCTAAAGACTAAATGCTTTCATTCTAATTTGTGAATATAAAATTATGTATTTTGTCTAAATATTAGTTTATCCAGGTATTTGTTACAATTGAAAAGCATTTTTTAAAAAGTTCATAATTATTTTCTATCAACAATGATATCTATGCCATAAGGAAAAATGTCTCATGATGTTGTAGAGAGTATAAACTGAATCTAACTAATAGAGCATACTGTGAAAAGTGGTCACCATGATATCTTCCCAGGGTTATTAGTGCATATTATTTCCATCAACACATTTTAAAAATGGAGTGTAATAAATTAATTAATTAATACCTTATTAATATTTAAACTTAAAATTATTTATTTTTAAAAGTATTTTTTATACTACTGATTTATCATCATTAAATATTTAAAGTCACAGTTTAAGAGAAAAAGAAATTGTACATTTAAAATAAAACATCTCTTTAAAAATCCAGCAGAGCTATTTTTAATATAACAGAGGTCTTCAGTTGTACCAAAAGAATGCATTATGAAATTTGTCATTAAAAGAAACATAAATTTAAAATTCTAATGAGAAGATGATAAACCTTAAGACATTGTAAAAAAATGTTTTTAGGGAAAAAAATGACATTAGAAAAAATGTTTTTAGGGAAAAATTATAAAACAAAATTATAGCTTTTAAAATATCAATAAATCAACTTTCCAATCAAAGAAATATTTCTCAATCATTATCTTTGTAATTTTTAGACTGAATTTTATTTGAAACTAAAATATATATCATGCCAATCAAAAATCATAGTTAATCATAAATATTTTTTAAAAATCAGAATTTCAATTCTACATGAACCCACTCTTAGCAAATTCAAGTTGAATTACATGAGTCCTTTGTTACTCTAATTATATACAATCTGAAAAATAAACAAATAAAACAGTTTAGTGTATAAAGCTTCAGAAGGTTTACACTCTTTCCATTTTCTTTGTAGCTTCTGAGAAATAGATTCTTTTACCTATGAAAAGAAAAAAAAATACATATTGGCTATCTTTTCTCAGAATTCAAGTATCAGTATCATTTATTTTGTTACAGAATTAAAATACATACTGTAGAAATACAGCTCATTTTTTCTGTTCATAACAATACCCTTATTTCTGAAGGTCATAGGTTTTCAATATTATTCCACACACCATTTTTTTAATACACTTTGAATTAAAGTGAAATACTTAAAGCAATTTCTCAGTTCATTTTTAAAATATTTCCTGTCAGTTCTAGAGCAAACAAAAGATAGTTTATAAAAATAATTTCTTGACATTAATTAATAAAATTATTGCTCTAATCATGGGAAAATAAAAATCCTGTTATTTTAATTTCAACAATGAAAATTATATGACATTAGTAATATAGATAAAACCTAAGAAACAAAACAAACCTTCCATAAGTCAATTATTTTTTTACTTTCAAATACTGGCGATGGTTAGATGAAAAGTTGCTATTTAATTTATCTTTAAGTGGAAATTTATCTAATTATGTAACCCAGTGGAAAAATAGAATAAAATATCTGAATATGGTAGCCACCAAAGATTAAATGTCTGTTTTCAGAAAATATTTGGATATGGCTCACCTAAGTACAAGTTTATGAATTTGAAAAATGTCTTGGGCTGGGCTTATGCCACAGTAGTAGTGTTTGCCCAGCATGTGTGAGGCTCTGGCTTCTATCCCAGTACAAGAGAATGAATAAATGAATGAATGAATGAATGATCGAAGGAACTAATGAATTAACAGATAAATAAATAACATTTTAATCTGAAATAACAACATGCTGATTGGACAGAAGTCTCTAGGGAAATTCTGAAGGCATCTTCTTTGCCTCTTTGCTCTTTCCAGATTGAGTTTCATTTTTCTTTTAATTTCCTTTTACTTCCCCTCCCCATACAAGCTACTTTTATGATACTTACTACTCCTTTTTTCATTGTGTTTTATCCTTGCTATTTCTCTTTTTCTTTTTTACCAAAATCTTGGTGTCCATTTATGGACTCTACCTCATTAATAATAACCTTTAATAATATTAACCAGTCATTTTATATGTTACTCTTTCTTATTATTTAAACTTAATATTTAATGGAAGCACTTTAAATAGCATGAACAAATGAGTAAAAAAAAAAGAACACAATATTTTAAGTTTATGTGTGTGTGTGGGGGGGGTGCTGGGGTTTGAACCCAGGGACTCACACATTTCATGGGTAGTTTTCTATAACATTTTCTTTCTTTTTTAGGCATGTGTTCTACCACTGAGTTACATCACAGCTTGCAAATAATATTTTATATTTAAATTATAATAGTCTACCTCCTTAAAATGCTTCCTGAAGCAATACTCCATTCTCTTTTATTTAATGTCTGAATTTATATTATAATTTGGCTCCCACTCCTTCAAGTTCATCTTTAAATTAGAAAATCCTAGGGAAAAGCCCTTTCTTTCCCTTTTAGCCATAAACAGCTTCAAAAAGAAACAGTAGAAAGAGAATAACAGACAATCTGATATTTAACATAGGTTAAGAATTAAAGTCAAAATTAAAATGGACACCCAAGTCTTATCCCAGTAATATTAGGAAATCCCCTCCTATGTGTGCATTTCTCCACCCACGTTTTTACATTTTGAAGGTTAGAGAATATGATTGGGGTTTCAAAGTCAAAGAGGCCTGAGTTCAAATCCTAATTATGGAAAGGAAGATAAACTCTCAAAGCCATCCTTTATTCACCTATAAAGTGAAGATAAAGGGTGGGACTATTCTGTAAGATGCGCTTGGTACTCATCAGAAAACCTGGCACTCAAAAAAGGCTCAGTGAGGTTAGCATTTGCTATCTGCCAAAGCACTGTGGAAGACTGCTGGCTAAGGTGGCTCGTGTTGGTCTAACACTTAGTAGATGAGTGGCACGGGGCAATTCCACTCATTTCTCTGAGTTTAAATTTCCATTTGCATAAACTATTCTGTACTTTTGCGTGGTCTGAGATCTACAATACGACAACAAATGCTCACAAGTCTGTGGTTTGCCATGTCTGCTGATTTTCACGATATAAATCCTCCTACCGTGGCAAATTTCAGGGCATCAATGCAGACCAGACAGCAGATGTGTCCAGTTGAAATTAATTATATTATACAATGTAATATTTCCATGTGTATCATATTATTTTATACATCATTTTTAACATAGATGTGATAAATGTGAATATCCTCAAAGGCACAGTTATTGGTGAAATATAATAAAATGATCAAGAATGGGTAAGTTTTGAGTGTTTATTGATTTTGTTTTTAGTATGGCTTATTTATTTCATGGTACATTTCTATAACATTTTGGTTTCTTTTTTAATTAATGGTTATGCTTGGTGACTCAGCTTTCAACATTCCCCAAAATGTAATGCTCATCTATTAGAGGAGTCAGCTCTGCAGCACCATTGTGTGATGGGATGGGTTCAATCATTGTGTCTGTGTAAGTCCATAAGCTAGGTTTTTTTTTGGTTTTGTTTTTTTTTTTTTTTAAGAGACTGCTCTGTAAGATTTAAAACAAGGTTATAAGTTTTATACTTGTTATGGATATTATTTACCCAGGTTTCTTCACACATGATATAAAGAATTATTGTTCTTGGCCTAGTCAAGTTGGGAAAGTAGATGAGGCTACCACAAGCAGCAAACAAACAAAACCCCACTGTTGGACACATCAAAACATGGAAAACTCTGATGGTCCGTCAGAGTGAACAGTCAAAGCATGCTTCAGGCTGAGGGTAATAGCCCAGGATGTGTAATCCCAGCAGCTTGGGAGGCCAAGGCAGGAGGATCTCAAGTTCAAGACCGGCCTCAGCAACTTAGCAAGGATGGAAGCAACTGAGCAATGCCCTATCTTAAACAAATTTTAAAAAAATTAAAAGGGTCTGGGGATGTGGCTCAGTGGTTAAGTGCCTCTGGATTCAATCACTGACACCCCACCTCACCCCCACAAAAACAACAAACTTCGGTGGCAATAAACTGTGCTCAATGTTGCTTTAATTAACAATTTTAACTATATCATTGATGATTCTATGAGTACAAAAGCTATAAACAGTATAATAGAGTTACCCATAAAAACTCTTACAGAATTTAGATATCACTCTAAAGAAAATATGTGGACATTTTTTTCTTCTTAAAGTCATGCATTGGCCTAAGACAAAATATGATTTAAAATCATTACCCTGAAGAATTAGTACCATTATAAGAAATTATTTTCAAAATCTTTTAAAAATCAATTAAAGCAAAATTAAACTAAATAAAATTATTAAAATTATATATAAATTGTTTCTCTAAAAATGTAGATATATTAGAGCTATACCCACTTGCTGTATATTTAAAATACATGAAATATTTTCCCTTATCAATAATGAATCATCTTTCAATTGATTCTACAAACTTTCTTGAGCACCTACTGTGTTCCCAATAGCTATGCTGAATGATTTTGCATGTTACATTGATTTTCAACTTCTCCTTGTTAATATCTTTATATACTTTTAAAACTTCACACATTCCATAAAAGCTTAATAAGAAATTTTGTTCATATTTTTATATTTTTGCTGAGATTTATGTTAGTAAAGAATACACCATAGTTTTTTCTGTTTTTTATTCATCATTTAGTCATCCTTTTTCCAATGAGTTTGTGAAAATATTATGTAAAAATATAAAAAGATAATCAGCAATAGTCATACTGGTTGTGCTATGCAATTTAAAAAGGAGAGCAATAATTTAAATTGGTTGAGCTAAAAATTTTTATTTACAAATTGGTAACTCTAAGAAAAAAAATATTTTTTATTTCCACAAATTAAGTAGGAGTTAATTTTTTAGAATAGAAATAGCCTATTATGCTTCTTATCTCTTAAATATAGGCATATACATATGTATTATTATGTGTATATGATGTACATTTCAGAGAAGTTGGCTCCATGATTTTTCTCTCTAAATTCAGAATGCAATTGTCTAGATAATCACAAAAGTCTGAATGGTTGAAGATGACAACTTAACAAGAAAATAATTATTGCTAGCCTTAGTTGAAACACCAGATTAATTTTCAAGGTCATTATCACTTACAATAAAAATTACTAGTTTTTCCAACTGGTATAAATACAAAAAACCTTAACTAGATATGAAAAATATGTATTCTTGCTGTTTCCCATGAATACTTTCAAAGTTTCAAGTGCATAAGCGTAATTGATATTAAGTGTTATACTTCTGTTTAGATGAAATGGTCTTTGGAAACTCTCTTGACAAAGTACTGTGTTTGTACTCGAAGTATTATATCAACATTGCTCCATAGAGCGAGCCTTTATTTGTAGGTTTTATTATGATAAAACAGAGTGGCTTAGAGAGATGGAATGTGTAAATAAATTACAGCTTCTTAAAAAAATACAGACTCCTTTAGAGAATTTCCACTGGCATAGAAACTTGTTTTGAACTACATTTTTTATTTCAAAATAAATGTAACTTACTGAGATTCACATTCCTTAAAGTAACCGAGGAACAGGAAAGGAAAACAAAGAAGCAGGGTGAAGTCATAAATTGTAAGAGACCTAAAATGTAAATTATTCCTAACCTGATTTAGTTTTCACTTTAAAATGGCAACTATAGAGACCAGGTATATTTTAAACACTTTCAAGCTATTTACAGTATACACATAATCATTGTTTATCGTTAAGGAAACAGCATGCATTGAACAGGCTTAAATGTCAACTTCTTACTGTGACCAAGAAAAGAACGAGTCATCTAAAATCCAAAAGACAGAAATAATTAAAATGACCTGTTTCTATTAGAAGAGTCAGTGCCAGTAAAGTAATATAGGTTTATGAGCTCAATAGTTAATTATTCTACATATAAAAATAGATGAACTATTTTAAATTCAGTATTTGCTAAGTTTTAGAAAACCTTTATTTTCTATCAAAGATGGAAAAACAAAAAATCAAAGTAAATATTACTCCACGTTCTGAAGCAATGACAACAGAGGATTAGAAAAACTAAAAAACTTTTAATTGTCATCTCTGTTCATTCAAAAATAACCATACCTGTTTAAGATGCATCTTTTCTCTTTGTTCCTCTTACCAAAAACTAGATTTGTCATGTTTTTGATCAAGATTGATTTAGAGGAATAGTCATTCCTAAAATAATCATGTTTTCTCTTTGTATAGGAACTTGATGTAACAAAAGCATCCTGAAATACTGAAACTGGACACCATGATCCACTATTCTTGTATTGTACATTAAAAGTCTTGTTATGCTTAGTTATTAAAACATACACAAGTTACCATAATGGTAAAACTGTATTTAGAGAGTGTGTCATTCATTAATGAACTTGGTTAAAACCTGATGTTTAGAATCATATCCATACATAAGATTAGTTATGGAATAATTGGCATTGTGATTTCAGAGCCAAAGTGTAATGCCCGATTTCATTGTATTTGAAACACAGTGAGCCCTGTGGTTAGCAGTGTTTTCAAAAGGAAATGTACATTTTTATTTTGAAGTGTACAAAGATATCAAAGGTTACCACATAGAACAACATTAAATTATTTGAAATGATGATCCATGGTGATTCTTTCATAGTTCACTTCTTGAATAAAGTATTAGGATCTGAGGTTGTTCCTCTCCACCTTTTGGGGTAGTGTGCAACTTTGGAAAACACTGCTGGTACAACAGGGAGAAGAACAAGAAATTTGAAGCTTCCAGTAACCTGAATTTGAACAGTTTCCATTTCTATGCCCTGCAAAAGTGATTACACAGTGTCAATTTCCTGAATTGAAACAAAATAACAATAATAAAATTTACACAGATTAAGTGAAAAACCACAGAATAACCAGCCCAGCACCTGCTGTAGATTAGAAGCTCAGCCTGGTAGTTTTTGTTCACATTCTCTACAAAAACAAAATTGTATCTCTTTTTAAATTTTGCAGTTACCATCATGAGATTAAAAATCTGAAGGGAAATTTTGCCCATTTTCTTTCATTCCTAGATTATTTTGGCCGAATAGAGTGTTCTAGACCCTCTCAAAGTTGGACTCTTGTTTTTAATATTTTTTACTAGGAAAACTTACATGCTATGATTTCATCCACAAATGATTTAATAATGAGAAAGATGAAAAATGTGGTTTCCTGTGGTATAAAATAAAAACTTTTAAAAAGTTTTATAGTACAATATCCATGTCAGATTGATACCCTGGCACTTGTTTGAGCCCCTCCTGTAACGATGGCATTGCATCAGTCAATTATTATGGCCTTCAAGATATCTTTGCAAGTACAAAGGAACATTAGGAAAGACAGTAGCTGAAGAGAGACCCCGAGATGCAAACTCAGGATAGGAACCCAAAAAAAAGCCAAGGAAGGTAGCCAAGGAGGTCAGACATGGTGTGCAAGGCGGTGGTTGTGGGATAGTAATCACAAATTTAGAGAGAAGATTATAGCAAGAGCTGGCCATGGTTGATCCACATGAATGGAACTGTCAACTATCAGTTTAGTTCCATTGACAGGGAATTAAAGAAAAATGGATGTTTGTAAATGCTCTGTCACGTAGCCAGCATAACTCAGGCTGAGGGCCACAGGGACTTCCCTAAAACTTAGGAGATTTTAAATTTTACTTGAACTCTCAACCAGATCTGGCACTCTGGAGAACTTTCAGAAAAGTTTAATAATTTAGAAAGTTACTCTTCCTTGTCTTGACCTACAGTACAGTTTTATTTTCCTAGTCCTTTGGGAAGTCCCAAATCTCTGTGGTAGACTTCTCTACTGGCCATTCATTGTATTATTATTCTAAGGTACAACTTAGGCCCTAGTCTTATATTATTTTATCACATCTTCCCATGTCAACTTATCCAGGGCTAGAATTTAATTGGTTAACTAGATCCAAACAAATCTCAGATATTTATTTCTATCCCGGACTTCCATTTTCATTTCCAGAGGCTCATAAACCAGGCTATCCACGTCTCACCAAGACATCTCCAAAGAAATTTTATCTTTTGACATGTTCTGGAATCTTTTGTCCCCCCAATTTAGATTCCCTAACGCAGGGAACAGATGCACCATCTCTCCCTCGGTGCATTAGAAACCCGAGTCACCTCATATATGTTTTCATCACTAAGTCTTGGAAATTTTAGTTCCCAAATATTTCTCAAACTATCCATTTTTTCTTCCACAAAATAAATTTTGTATGTTATGGGAAAAATTAATTATTTGAACCTCAAAACTCATCACTCAACTCCTTCTGCTTTTTAGCACCTTCTCATTTCTGTTTTAAAGGCTTTAATTGTTCTTAGAATAATTGAATTACTTGACTAAAGTACTCAATGAACATCCAAGACTCAGAATGATTTACCTAGGGACCATCTGTCTATACCCTAAAGGTGATGAGGGTGGTAGTGAGTCGGGAAAAGTATTTCAGAATAAAGAATAACCATGCTTGCATAAATATAAACACAATTAAAAGAAACCGATTAAGAGTGTCTTTAAAAGAAAGGAAACAATGCAAGAATCTCTTTTCTGGCAGTCAGTGGGTACCACATACCTATGGAAAGGAGAAAAGATACAGTCTTCTAAGAAACACATCAAAAGGTAAAAAGTAGTTAAATTTATTTATTTATTTATTTTTGAAACTTAATTATTGGTTCTTTTTATTGTGCATGACAATAGGATGTATTTGGGCATAACTATGTGAGCATAGAATATTATTTGTTCTAATTCAATCCCAGTACTTCCCCTTCCCCGTTTTTTCCTCCCACCCCTTGTACCCTTCCCTCTTCTCTACTGATCTTTCTGCTCTTTATCTACAGATATTAATTATTTAATTAATGTCTTGTGGATAATACTTGATGGTGAGGCTCACTGTGGTGTATTCATATATGTACATGGGAATATTATGTCAGATTCATTTCACTGTCTTTCCCTCTCCCATCCCTTATTTCTTTCCTTCATTCCCCTTTGTCTACTCCACTGATTTTTCTTCTGTTCTTCTATTCCCCCAACCTTATTTTGGATTAGCTTCTGCATATCAGAGAAAACATTTGACCTTTGGTTTTGCAGGGTGAGCTTATTTCATTTAGCATGATTATGTCTAGTTCCATCCATTACCAGCAAATACCATAATGATATTCTTCTTTATAGCTGAGTAATACTCTGTTGTGTCTATATACCACATTTTCTTTATCTACTCATCGGTTGAAGGGCACATAAGTTGGCACCATAGTTTAGCTATTGTGAATTGTGCTGCTAGGAACACTGAGGTGGCCACATCACTGTACTATGCTGATTTTAAATCCTTTGGATATATACCAAGGAGTGGAATAGCTGGGTCATATGGTGGTTCCATTCTTAGTTTTTTAAGGAACCTCCAAACTGCTTTCCACAGTGGTTGCACTAATTTGCAGTCTCACCAACAATATATGAGTGTACTCTTTTCTCTATCTCTTTACCAACATTTATTATGACTTATATTCTTGACAATTGCCATTTTAATTGGAGTGAGATGAAATCTCAGTGTAGTTTTAATTTGCATTTCTCTAATTGCTAGAGATGTTAAACATTTTTTCATATATTTGTTTGCCATTCATATTTTTTGAGAAGTGTTTGTTTAGTTAAAAGGAATTAAATTAAAACATAAATAGGTACTCTTTATGATTTTTCAATTAAATTATATATTAACTTTGACAGATTATAGTTAAAGTTTATGACACTAAAATTTATTAGTAGAAAAGATGTAAGTAGATCTTTTAGTGTTTTGGTGTTTTTATTTTTTAATCTTTAGTACCAATATAAAATCTTTTATTATACTTTGAAAATGTATTTAAACACAAAGACTTTTTAATTTTATGTTCTAAAATGTTCATAGATTCTTAGTTTGCATTTTCAATCATGTCAGAAACCTACCAAACACAATTTGCCAAAACTACACTTATTTCTAGTTTACTTGCAAATTCTTGTAAATAAAATACTATTGGACAGTTCCTCTTAGTTGACTAGTCGACAAAGTTGGTCTATCTTAAAAAAATGAAGATTTGCCACTCTCAAAGGAATTCAAAGCTGCCAATTCAGAGGGCCGTTGTAGTTACTGGCAGAAGTCCATTCTTGTGGGGTCTGATAGGGACATAAGTCTCTCTTTATATCACTTTATCGCTCCTCTTGAAGTGTCTGTGTGTCCACTACTTTCTGGGAGGAGGCCAAGCACTTCTAGATAAATAAACTCTTTGAGGCAACTGGAGTCTATTCATCTTCCTGAAATAGTGTAGAAACTGGAAGAACCCGATTCAACAAGTATTAAATCATCTGTTCTCAGTATTTCACCCAAGGAGTGACGGTAAAATACAAAGTAACTGTCTATGCACATTTGAACATGAAACCCTCATGAAAACAATTGTTTTTGAAGATAAAAATTCTGAAATGGTGTATGTTTATTTAGAAATTAGAAAAAATTCAGAATAATCTCTGGAATTAGTTTCAAAGTAAGGTCCAACATGAAATTTCCTAGGTATTTTAGTCATAAACTCATTTTGCTCAGACACTACTATGATTTCCCAGGGTTCTTCACTAAACTTTTTTTCTTATTGAAATTGGAAAATTTACAGCTCCTCAGATGCCATCTATTTATCATCAGAGAAGGTCACTGTAAAATAGAAGTTACACACATGTTTTGAGATTCTGCAACTTTGTTTGAATATATTGAAAGATATCAGAGAGGTGGCATTGTGAACACAGACTTAACTGGTCCTGGCCCACAGCAGTACCAATATAATTGATGTACTCTAAAAATGGGGAAAATTAGCACAAATTCTGGAGAGCTAAAGGTACATTACAATAAACTTTTGTGGATTCCCAACAATAGAATCATATTAAATAAAGTTACTCTGAACCTCCCATGTTTTAAAAAATGGCATTGTCCATCAGGGGAAAAAATAGGTACTTATAAAAAAGAAAATTTCAGTTTCGCTGAAACATCTCTTGGATCATTTCGAATACAACAAGTCAGCAGAGATTTTTATCGATGTTTTGAGGGAAACAATTTGTTATCCAAAAAATCTATAGGAAGCCAAGCTGTTAGTAAACTACTTGCACATTCCTAAATATTCAGGATGTGAGAGTCTCCATCTATAAGTTATTTAATCAGACAGTGATCCAGGGTCCTCTATGAATCACAAACCTGTGCTAGAAAGAGAATATTGAGCACTGAGGTCTGTTTAATCTTTTTAAAATCAATTCTTATTCCATTATTGCATTAGTTTATTTTAGATACAATAATCATCGGAGTCCAACTTTGGGATATCTGAAAGTGAGGTTTAGGGAAAAAAATTAAAAAAAAAAGAAAAAGAAAGTTTATCATAGATTTAAAATATTTCATAAAACTACAATAATTAGAATGATGTGACATAGATCACAAAATAGACTAATGGAATAAATTAGGTCCATAAATTTACCTCATTATATACAAAACATAATATTTGATCTACGAGACATTTTCATGGTTTAAATAATAGATTATTTAGTGAAACTTTCTGGGAACACCAGGTAACTGTTTGTAAAAATGAATTTATTATTGAATTGCATAAGTGCTTGATGAATTCAAGATTTCTATCAAAAGTGTTTCTAAGGATGCACAGAAGAAAATAGAGATGGGTGTAATCTGCAGGTACAAAACAGTTTTCTAAACTTCCATAAACTAAGAAATGAAACCATAGAATAATCAACGAGTAGATTTAACTTCATTTTTTTTTTCCAATTGTTCATGTCAATAGAGGGGCTTTTCCTTTCACTTGCTTATCCAAAAGGAGGGGGAGAATAAAGCCTGACCCTCCAGCGCTGTGGAGTAGGGCTGCAACCAGAGACTGCACACACGTGCCGCGCGCCCTGGCTTCCAAGGGCCCCATGAAAGGGTTTCAGGGAAGAGGAGCGAGGAAGCAGCAGAAAGGGCTCGGTCGTGCAGATCTCAGAAGCACCAGCAAATGTGCTCTTTCTGAAGATGAGAGGCTCAGCCAAGGCGAAATATCTGTACCCCGGTTTGAACAGCAGGAGCAGGAACAGAGGTGAACTGCTGGCAGCAGGAGTCCTAGGCTGGGATTGGTTTAGAGGAAACAGAGAAAGTAGGGTTATGTGAGGAATCTCGGAGACAGAGAATTATGGGCCACGGAGAAGAAATGAGATTTGCATTATGAAAATCAAGCAGCTGAGATGCTACTAAGGCGCCCCTCTGACCAAAGGAACCTATTGCAAACAGCTGGTTTAAGAAAGTACAACTAATTTAACAATAGGATTTTTTTTTAAAAAAAAAAAAAAAAAAAAACATACTAGCAGAGCTTGGATAAAACATCACCATAATAATAAAATAAGCAATAAGTAGTCTATCTAATGGATGAAGGGCATGCACCGGAAAAATATTGCTACTCAGCTTGTCAAAATATGTAAGCAATAACTATCTTTCCCCCCTCACCCCCAATAATGAAGCAATTGGTTCTTTGAAGGAAAACTCCAAAGGAGGGGAAAAAAAATCAAGGACAAGATGATAATAATAAAATAAGATTATGATATGTTAGAATATTTGAGAGAAGAAGATAAAAGCAATAAAATCACTAAAAAATAAAGAAAACAAAGGAGAAAGAAAAATCATGAAAATATCGTAAAGTAATAGAGAATTTAAAAAGTGATAGAGTCAAATAGTCATTTTAAAAGAGCTAAAAAGTCTTAGGAAAAAAATGATGAGAAGAAAAAAAAAGGGATTTATCTCTACAGGAAGTCTGAAAATAAGCAAAATAATGGAAGAGAATTTTTAAATATTTAGTCCGCAGAATTTTCCTGAAATAAAAGGAAAATACCAAATGTAGTCACAGAGGCTGTCAGCTTCTCTATAAAAAATGCTTACTTGATTATAAAAATTTTTAAAGCCAACCTACATCATTAAGAAAAGCTCACAAACAAAACAATTCACATATAGCAACACTACACTAGAGATCTTTATCATCATTGACATTTGGTACATCTGTTTCAATTTTTCAGTGCTTAACTATGATGAATATGTAACATAATAACAATGTAAAATTTATAATTATATGTAATATGCAATGAATAATAGTGTAAACTACATTTGAAGAAAAGAAGATCATGTTTAGATACAGATTTTCATACTAAATAGAAATATTACATATGCTTTCCCATGTGTTTACATATTATTATAGATTATAATGTAAAGGTTAGGTTGAAAAGTTCCATGCTTATAGTAGAAAAAAAATATACAGAACAAAATTGCATAGGAGGAAAGATTATCTTCTCATCTCAGGGATTTCTTTATATGTGTATATCTATCTTTCTAGAGACTGTCCATATCTTTGCATAACTGGGAAAATACCACAGACAAACTTTGGGATATTTTTGCCACTAATAATTTATTTATGCAGAGATTGTTTTATATCAGCAGTATAGATCGACTTCATTCTCTTTTGGTGATCATATAGTATTCCATTGAGAGGACATACTAAAATTTACCTAAGCAGACTGCTTGTCAATAGTGTTGAAATGAATATCCCTGCATAATGTAAGATATGCATGAGTATATCATAAAACTATATATGAACATAGGGAGTGAAAATGTAAATGCATTTAAATATTTTATAACTGTTACCATACAGATCTCTGAATGTGTTCTTATTTTCCATACCCAGAAAGATAGAATTTAACCACTTAACTACTTACATGTTTTCACCCTCACCACAGTGCCTACTACATACATATATATGATAGGTGAAAGATGGCTCTTCATTTTTGTTTTAAATGAACATTTTAAACATGATTAAAGTTGAACATACATACTTTCCACTTTCATTTCTTTGAAAATGATCTCTTCATGGACTCACCTCATTTTGTTGTTGAGTGATATTTTTTCTTAGTGATTTAAAAGAACTCTTTATATATTAAGTAAAACAATAGTTTGCCTGTCACACATGTGGCAATTGGCCTTCCTCAGATCGCCATTATTTTCTTGATGTTCTTCATTTGTATTTCTATAGGTAAAACTTTCAAATTTTATATGGTGAACATTACCTTGGGACTTAATTAGAAAGTCTCTCATTTGATGGTATTATTTTGATTTTGCACAGTTTTCCCAGCATTTAAACATCCTTTATTAAAAGTAACACATACTATTCAGTTGTGTCAGTGCCTTATAATTTGTTTACCTTATCACTGTCTATTTAGTTTGGTTCCTTTTTATTTTTATTTTTATCTTTCCCGATCATAGTATTGTAAAGAACATTCATGTGGGCTGGGGCTGGGGCTCAGTGGTAGAGCGCTGGCCTAGCATGTGGGAGGCACTGGGTTTGATCCTCAGCACCACATGAAAAAAATAAACAAATAAAATAAAGGTATTGTGTCCACCTACAACTAAATACATATACATGTATTTTATATATATATATATATATATATATATATATATATATATATATATATTTTTTTTTTTTTTTTTTTTTAAAGAACATTCATGTATTTTACACACTTCCTTTTTGACTCCGTCTGTTTTCTCGTGGTGGGTTATTTTAGACTGTACTTGTCTAAAATAACAATAATAGGGTCAGAGAGCGTTCTTACTTTGACATGGTGCCTTGGCATTCTTGCCACAGCCCTGCATGAGCAGGACAACAATTTACATGCCCAGCTGCACATAGGAGAGACCCTGTGCTGCTTGCACCACTGCTGATGCTGAATGCTGCTAGTTTTCAATATTTCTGTTTGTAAGAGTTTACACTCACGTTACCTCACAGTCAATGTTCGTCACAGAGTTTATTCCCAGACCTCTACCTTTTTCTCTAGATCTCTTTTTCAGTACCTTTTCTAAACTCCTTTTGTTTCCTGTTTCTAGGACAAAGGCCTGACTGTACAGAGAAGAAGGGCCTCTGGGTAAGTGGTGGACAAAGTACACAAAAGGAAATTCATGTTGCTACTTCTCCAAGTAAAGAAGATCAGTCTTTTCCAGCAACAAAACTAAAAGCTTCCTTTCTCTAAACTAACAGCTCCCCCCTTTTTTTTTTAAATCTGTAGAGTTAAAAACATCATCTCAATTACATGAAGTCTGCTCCCACAGCCCATTTAAACTTGTTTTCTGTTCTTGATATGTCTGTGAGGCTGGAAGAGGCTCAGACTTCCTATCACCTCCTTGCCTCCCTGTTGTCCTGGGTGGCAGGGAGCAGAGGGACATCCCCTCTCCCTCCGCTGATCTCTCCTCACTGTCACCCCGTGGTGGGGAGCTCCAGGCAGACAGGAGGGAGACTAGCGTGACCTCCAAAGACAGCAGTCCTAAAACCACTCCTGCAAGATCAGACCCTTGCTAATTACAATACTAACATCTATTAACTTTTTCATTCATCGTCAATTTTCATTCATTTCTTAAGGCTAATACTAATTGCAACTTAAAAAAAAATAATAATGCTAAATAGGGCAAGCAATCTGGGAACACGAATGGTATGTTTCCCTCCTGGTCCCTGTTCTCTCATCAGACATATTCACAGAGGAGGGGAAAATCCCTCCAAAGAGCCGGCGCTGCAAATTATTATTATTTTTTAAATTTATGTTTGTTTTCAGGTTATCAGATGTACTATTTTTTTTAACCTATGAAGCAAGAGTTTGGGGATAATCGACTTCGTAAGCAGTCTCAATGGAAAATTTAGAATGAGGGGGAAATGTGGAAAAGAGGAAATAACAAGGGGAGAAAAGTACTAGATCTTGAAATGTGATCTGCAATAAACCAAAGGCATTTTCAATAAACATAATCTTTGTTAAGTCTCCTTTGGGTATAGGCAAAAAAAAAAAAAAAAAAAAAAAAAGAATCCAGAAGTATTTTCTAGTTAAACAATAACAACAGTAAAACTCCTTTCCTAAAAAAAGATGCCCCTCTCTGGCCTGTTATTTACCTTCTAAATACAATTACTATACAAAAATATCAGCTAAAAATAAGATCATTGATACTAACTGGGTGAAGAAGAAGAAGGTATGTTTTACTTATTTATTTGGCAAGAATTTGTTGACATGTCCATTGTTATAATCAGTCATACCCTAGGTGAGAAAATCAGAATCCTCACTTGGGGATTCCCCCCGGGTTTCTGGTCATAGGATTCATTTCCAAAATTGTTCATAATTGCATTTGGCCTTCTGCTTCCAAAGCTGTGCTTTGAAGTCATTACCAGAAGTCAAATGGGCAGTGCTTTTGATCACAGGATGGGCCAAGTTTTAAGGGATTCTTAGAGGAATCTAGGAATTGACACTGCTCTCAGGTAAATGTTAACTGAATTGAGATTGAGACCTTAAGTGGGCTTCATTGTCACAGCTCAGCGTCCAGGGCGGCAAGCAGCTGTGCACCTGTGGCACCCAGTGGGGACCCTGGCTCCTCTGGTCAACAGCCACATTTTGCAGGCGAGATTTGGGAGCTAAGATAACACAGAGCTGTCACATGGTACCTCCCAGGGCTCCGTAGCCTCAGTCCTCAGGCTTGCTTCCCAGGGTCTCCACAGAACACTTTTCAGGTCCTCTGAGGCTGACTGGGGAAGAGTCCCTTTTGGGCTCAGTCTGATTGATCCCTTCGAGGTTCAGTATCTCCCTGCAGCACTCGGAAGGGCCTTTGGCTCCAAGTTACTGTTTCTCTTATCAGTAATAAAAACCTAGGCATCGACAGAGAGGAGAGGAGAATAGAAACTAAAGGTACTTCTGTGGCTAATCATGGCCTTACAAGAATTGCAAACAAACAAATCACAGCTTTGATTACATAATAAAATAGAGGTCAAAATTGAATTTACTCAAACATAAGCTGCTTGTCAAATTACAGCTTCTGAAATCAGACTGCATGAAGAAAGGCTGTAAAGGATCACTCTGGTGCCTAACATGGGGACTGTGGAGTGACAGAGTGAACTTAGAAACAACAGTGCTTGGGAGAATAAATATGCCAACAACAACACAGGTCAATAGCTAGTCTAGCCTCTCAACCCTGTGTTTTCCCGTTGTGCACCTTGGTGACAGTGTCACCCTCCAGTTGAGGGGGACTGTCTTCTGACTTTGGTGGGATGCTATGGCCTGTATTTCTTGCTGAGTCTAGCTGTAGACACCAAATGAAAACATGCATTTTCCCCAGCAGCAGGGGGACAGCCTTCCCAAGAGGAGCATGGGATGGGACCCTCTCTGTGACGCTGTGAGTGGCTCTTGCTCATTCCTGTAGAGTGAGCATTCCTCTAAAGGAGAACCATTCACATGCAAAATAAATATCAGGGTTGTACAAAAGTAGATGATACATATGGCAAAATATGTGTACCCAAAAAATTCAGCAGCAGATTCAAAGAAGAACCTTATGGGGTGAATTAACCCCCATCCAACAACAACAACAACAATAATCCATCACACAATGCACTGAGTTTCATAAGGGAGTATTGGGGGTTTTTTACACCTACAAGCAGCAGATGATTACAACACTTTTGTGAGATTATTTTTTATGAGATAAAATGTCATTATTGTTTTAGAGTTAAAATTTTAAGATACGAAGAGTATAGTATAAAAACACAACCTTATATGTGAGTAAACCTAAACAACTAAATGAAATATTAATATGTATGAAGGCCTTCCCACTAATGAGAAGGGCAAGACACCAACAATTTTTATAGCTACCCTTTTGTAATGATCTATGAAAATTCAGATTCGTGATTTTTATCTATGAAAATGAAGCATTATGATTAACTTTTTTTTTATTGATCAATAATTTGATTCTCTGCCCGGGAAACAAAGTTAAACTGATGAAAAACTATTGCTGAACGAGGGGAACCAGGTATTTTCCCAAAGGGTTCCTTTCACTTTACAGTTCTAACAAACCATTTTCACCCAAGGTTTATTATAGTTTCCTTCAGGGTTAACTCTGGGTATTGTGTGTTCTTTGGGGTTAGACAAATTCATAGTGATGTGCACCCACCACTATAGTATGGTACAGAATGGTTTCACTGTCCTAACCTTTCTGCTCCCCTGCTCACCCCTCCATCCCTGCAACCACTGGAAGCCACTGATTTCTGTACTCTCTCCATAGTTCTGTCTGCTCCAGATGATCACACACGGCTGTAATCATGTAGCACACAACCTTCTCAGACTGGCTTCTTCCACTTAGCAGCATGCACTTAAGTTTCTTCCCTGTCTCTCCGTGGCTTGATAACTCATTTCCTTTTATCAGTATGTAGCCTCCCATAACCAAGATGCACCACAGTTTATTTATCTATTTACCTATTAAAGAACAACTTTGATGCTTTCAAGTTTCAAGAATTATAAACAAATCTACTATAAACATCCACATGAAGGTCTCTGTGTAAACATAAGTTTACAACTTTTTGTGGTAATTACAGAGTGTGATTTCTGGATCACATGGTAAGAAGGTTGAGTTTTGTGAGCGATCACAAACTGTCTTACTGTCTTTCAAAGTGGGGGGACTGTTTTGACTTCTAGCAGCAAGGAGTGGACACTTTCTATACATAATCTTGGCATCTGATGGTGTCAGTGTTCTGGATTTGGGCCTAGTAGATGTGTATTGATCATACTGTTGTTTTAATTTGCGGTTCCCTGATGACATACATGCAAACTTTCCTTCATAGTCTATCAGTGTGCCAGCTCTGGTGTAATGGTCAATTTGAATTGTCAACTTAATTGGATTAAGAGATACCGAGGATTCAGAGGATTATGGGTGTATCTATGAGGGTGTGTCTAGGAATGATTGGCCTGTGGGACAACCAACTCAAGTGGAGACCCTCCCTCAGTGTGAGCAGCATCAGCCAATTGGATGATGTTGAATGGAATAAAAGTTGGAAGAACAAGGAAGCAGCAGCATATGGCAGCTTGATTCTTCTTGAATAGGTCCTTGATTGCTCCTGAAATCATCTGAGGATATTGGACTCTGTGTCTTCACTCTTCCAAATCATACTCTGCCAGTGATACTCCAGAAGCCTTTGGTTTCAGACTAGGGTATCGTCATTGATCCCTCTTGTTCTGAGGCTTAAGCCTCTTGGACTGTTTAGCTACTGGATCCTCCAGCTCTCCAACCCACAGATGACCATTGTGGACTATCCAGCTTCTGGTCACATAAGCCAACCTGATAAATCTCCTTTTTATAATTATACTCCTACTGATTCTGTTCCTCTAGAGAACCCTGACTAATACATCTGGCAAGGTGTCTGCTAAGGTTTTCCATTCATTTATTAACTAAGTTATTTACTTTATTACTTTCGAGTTTTGATTTCTCCAAATATTTTGAAGAGTTGTCCCTTATCAGACATGCTTTTGCAAATACTTTCTCCTATTTGTGGCTTTCTTTGTTTCATTATCTTAAACGTGTCCAAAAAAAACTGGGTTTTTTGTTGTTGTTGTTGTTGTTTATTTGTCAAATAAAAAACTTTAATTTTAATGGAGTATGGCTTTTCAACTCTTTCTCCCATGAGTCATGTCATTGATTTTGTTTCTAAAAAGCCATCTCTAAACCCACAGTCATTTACATCTCTCCTGTTATTTTCTAGAAGTTAAAGTTGTAGATTTCAGCTTTAGATCTGTGATTCATTTTATGTAATTTTCATGGAGAATGTAAAGACTGTGTCTTAATTCATTTTTATTAACATGCAAGTGGCCTTTTTATTCCATAATTATTTGTTAAAAAGACTATATGTTCTTTCTGTGGGATTGCTTTCTTCCCTTTGTCAAGTATGAGTTGACTATATTTATGTGGGTTTATTTCCTTGTTTTATTCCATTAATCTATTTGTTTATTCTTTCCCAAAGCATATTGTCTTGACTACAGTAGTTTTATGATATGGGGTTAAAGTTGAACAGTGTCAGCCCTCCATCTTTGTTTTTCTTTTTCACTACCACATTGGCCATTCTGGGTCTTTGCCTCTCCATACAAACTGTAGAATCATTTGTTAATCTCAACCAAATAATGTGCTGGAATTTGGATTGAAATTACCTATTAGTAAGAACTGACATCTTACAACACTGAGATTCCCCATCTGTGCACATGGAATATCTTTCCAACTTTTTAGTTTTTCTTTGATTTCTTTAATCACAGTTTTGTAGTTTTCATCATAGAGGTCTTGATTAGATTCATGACTAAGTTTAAGATTTTTTCAGACACTAATGTAAACAATATTATATTAAATTCAATTAATTAATTAATTGATTAACTTCAATCAAATAACATTTGTTCATCCCTTATATAGGAAAGTTATTGACTTCTGTGTGTTAATCTTGTACACTGTTATTTGCTACAATGGTTTACTAGTCATGGGAGGTGTCTGACTATATTTTCAGATTTTCTGTATGTACAACCATGCCATCTACAAATACCTTTTCATTTCTTCCTTTCTGGTCTGGGTATATTTTGACTCCTTTTTATCTTATTGCATTTGCAATGACTTCCAATATGATTTTGAAAAGCAGTGGTAAGAGGGAATATCTAAATAATTTACTATTTTTTGTGGAAAACTTCAAGTTTCCCACAACTAATTACAACATTATCTATAGACTTTGGTTGATATCCTTACCAATTTGAGAAAGATGGACTAGATTTTAAAAATGAAATACAAATGTGAAATTAACATAAAAGTAATTACACATAGGCTTAAAATACTTTTTAAAATATGGATAGGACTAATTTTAGAAAAGGGGGAAATAAAATGAAAATCATTTAAAACAGTCTCCATGCAAAAAAAATTATGCATCAAGTATATAAAAGTTGATAAGGACTTATCTTACAAAAAATATGCAATTATCTTGAATTTTAAAAAAAATATTTACTTTTTGGTTGTAGATGGACACAATACCTTTATTTTATTTATTTATTTTTATGAGGTGCTGACGATCAAACCTAGGGCCTCACATGTATTAGGCGAGCGCTCTATCACTGAGCCACAATCCCAGCCCCAATTATCTTGAATTCATATGAACTAAATATTTCAGTGCTTCAGCTACATGTTAACATCTAATCAAACAACATAAACACAAACTGATAGAAAAATGCAAGGAAAATTGGCAAATTCTCATCATCACAAGAGTTCTAAATTTGCTTCATTCAACACCAGATATACAAAAACATGTTAGGATATTCTGAACAATCATCAAAACAATCATCTTGATCTAGAAAACAGCTTTTATTACCTTCAAATACAAATAAAGCTTTAAATTCCCCAAATCATGATTCATACTGGCCAAATTCTTTGATTACAGTAAACTTAATAATAAAAAGGTAATCACAAAATAAAATGTCTCCACTTGAAACTATAATGAAATGATAATGTCACCTGGAGATAAGATATAAGTAATTGAAGGAATTATGACTATTGAGAAAATCTGGAGGACACTGCATCAGCATTAAACCCAATGTATACTGTGTGGCTCTTAATATCCAAACAAAAATTACCGAAGGAGGAGAGAGAATAAGGAGCAGCATGTTATGATTAGGGAAATCTAGGTAAAGCATCCACGCGGCCCTTGTCTCTGTGTTGTCTTTCATAATTGCATATTAATCTACAATTAAGTCAAAAATTTTTGGGGGGGTACTGGTGATTGAACACAGGGGCACTTCACCACTGAGCTACATCCCTAACCCTATTTTGTGTTTTATTTAGAAACAGGGTCTCACTGAGTTGCTTAGAGCCTCAATTTTGCCAAGGCTGGCATTGAACCCTCAATCCTCCTGCCTCAGCCTCTCGAGCCACTGGGATTACAGGGTGTACCACAGCACCCAGCCTACAATTAACTCAAAATTTAAAAGTTAAAAAAAAAAAAAACTAATAAACTTCGTAATTCTAATTCTCAAAACTAACCTTTTTATCTTTGTCATAGCATTTTATCAGGAGAAAATTACTAGAAAGTAGATTCTGAATTCAATAGAAGCTCTAATTATGAACTGCTACAACTAGCTAACATACAGAATATTTATATACAAATAAGTTTAACATCAGAGTCCATATGAAATGTGTCATAAAGCTGCTTCATTTGGGGGCTTTTTAATTTGCTAAATCTAGTCGCATTTTAAAAATTAGCAATGAAAGTGAAAAAAAAAACAACCATAAACTTACTGGAAAACACAATTTATTCTCAGTTTTCTCTATAGGTATGGTGGTAGTTATGCTGGTAGTTATGGTGGGGTACTACTTATTGTTCAGCAGGTTAACTGCACATTTTCTTCTCTTTCTAATTTTGTAGCAATAAAATCATGGTTGAAAGAGTTGATATGGTATGGTGGAAAACTACTGGAAGTATATATTAATGACCTTTTAATTTAAAAAATACTTAATTTTTCACAATGTGATTTTATTTGTCTGTAAATCAATAGAAATACTACTTTTTGACTACAAGTTGCAAATCCATGTAGGTAGTGCAGAAGAGCAAGGTAGAAAAATGGTAAAGGAACTAGAAAGAAAGAAACTGAATGCTTATTCCCAGGTAATACAGTTTTTTAAATTAAAAAATGCAAAATAATCCATGCCAAAATTATTTAAATAGACAACTTCTCAACATTACTGGAATCAAACCAACATGTATAAGTTTTGTTCACATAATGGCAAAAAGTAGAAAACAGATTTTTTTTTTAATAAATCACTTGCAATTTTAAGCAATATTATAGATATTAAATATGTAGAAATAGATTTAACAAAAATAAAAATAGTAGATTGCAACAAGAACACAATTAAGGTTCAGGAGGAATTAAACAGTTACTAAACCATAGATAAAAAGAAAATACCCAATCTTAAATAGATATAAAATAGTTTGAAAAAGAAAAACAGAATTCCAGGACCTGTGAAATAATAATAACAATAAATATATAACTTTCTTGTCACAAATGTCCTGGAGAACCAGGCTGAAAAAGTACATACAGAAAGATTTCCTGAAAACTCCTTGTATTTGGAAAGAAACATAAAGCTACAGATTGAAGAACTTGAGCAAATCCCAAATAAGATAAACCAAAGAAATCCATGCCAAGACACATTGTAATTATGCATCTGAAAATTAAATATAAAGAAAAAGTGTCTTGAAAATAGCCAGATAAATAGGGAGAAAAATTAAAAGACAGAAGTTTTCTCATCAGAAAGCAGAGAAGACAGAAGAAAGTAGTCAATCATTTTAAATGTTGGAATAAAAGAACTGTCAAAGAAACTTGTATCCACAGAAAATACCCTTTATGAATGAAGGTAACATAAAGGCAATCTCAAATAAAGGAAAAGCAAGAGAATGTGCCACCAACAGACCTACCTTAAAAGAATAACTAAAGAAGATTCTCTAAAAGAAAATTTAAAAAAAAATAAGAGAAGGAAATCTGAAACACCAAGAAGGAAAGAAAAATATGGAAAAATCTGAGAAAATACAATAGGTTTTAATTTACCTTTTGAGATAAATTAAATATGTTATTATTTTCAGCACAAAGACAATAACACTATCTGATGTTTCTAAACATATGTAAAACAATTGTATGGGAAAGGATAATAAAAGGAGATAAGGAAAAAATTGGTAAAATTACACCAGTGGATTCTAAGTTATCTGCACATAATGTAATCCTTAAAGCAACCACTAAAATACTGCATAAAGAAATATATCAAAAAGACTAAAGGTAAATCAAAAGGAAATTCCAAAAAAAAATTTAAGGTAATCAACAAAAGACAAGAGGAAGAAAACAGAAAAAATCAGGGAGAAAAAATGGAAAAAATAAAATAAAAATAACAGATATAAGCCCTATTCTGTTAATCACCGTAAATATAAAGAAGAAAACTACAACAATGAAAAGGCAAGGATTAGCAGTAGTATTAAAAGTTTGACCCAACTATATGCTTTCTACAAGAAACTCATTATACATAACCAGTTGAAAGGAAAAGTTAAAAATTAAAAGTTGGAAAAAGATGCACCATGCAAATATTATTCTAAGAAAATTGGATCCTTTTAACAAATAATGTTGAGTTCTTCATCCTTGTGGTTTTTATGTCTAATGATTCTATCAATTATTGAGGAGAAATATGTTTTAATTGCCATCCATATTCATCTATTCAATCTTTATCTCTTTTTAAAATTGGGTAATTTTAATTTTTCTATGTTCTATTACTGTTCTTCTCCCAACTACATTGTGCTATTGACAGAATCCCCTAAGTTATATTTGAAAAATGAAGTTATATTTATAAACACATAAATGCTATTTCAAAGCAAAGAAAATTGCTAGAGATGTAAAGAGATTTTATATAATTATAAAGTGTTCATCTATTAATGTATAGTAATTCTAAGTGTGTTTCCTTGAAAAAAAAAAAACTGCAAAATCTGTGAAGTTTAAACTGATAGGACCAAATGAAGGAATAGCAAAATATGTATGAAAATCAAAACACCTTTTTCTCAAAAATTGGTAGAAAAATGGACACAAAAATAACCCAAGAAGAAAGAATTCAACATTATTGTCTAATCTAGTTAACATTTATAACACTCCAACAAACTACAGAAGAATATACATTCCGTTCAAGTTTCTATACAACATATATCAAGATAGACTTCAGATTGGACCACAAGTTTTAAATGATTGAAATCATAAATTGTGCTCTCTGATGACAAAAAGATTAAACTAAATATTAATCATACAGAGATAAAAACTAAATAAATCTCAAAATATTTAGAAAGAAACAGAACATTTATATGTAGCACAGGGATCCAAAAAAGTCTGAACAGAAATTTTAAAAATACATTGAATTGAATGAAATTTAAAATAGGACATCAAAATTTGTGGGACACAGCTCAAGCCATGCTGAGAGAAAATCTATAGCACCAAAGGCATACTAAGAAAGACAGAAGGACTAATCTCAGTGATCTAAACTTTCATCACAGAAACCTATAAAAAGAAGAGTGAAACAAAAGAGGAAAAAAAAGATAAGAGCAAAATCACTAAAATTGAAAACAAAGAACAACAGAGAATGTCAATAAAACAAATGTTCTTTTCCTTTTTTGAAAGACTGGCAAAACTGATAAACTTCAGACAAGACAAAGAAAGACAAGACAGGTTACTAATACCAGGAATGGAGAAGGGATAACTGTACAGATTCTGCACATGTCTGAAAGTTCAAAAGGGAGTTCAATGCACATAAATTTAGCAGTTAGACAAAATGGACCATTGCCTCAAAAAAATACAAAACATAGCAATTCACGTAATTGGAAGTAAATAATGTGAATAGCTTCAACACTTTTAAGATAATTGGATTCATAATTTTAAAACTCCTCCAAAGGAAATTTGTAGGTCTAGATCATCTCACTGAAGAATTCTACCAAATGTGAAAGAATTCATTCCATATCATCTTTTCCAGAAAATTCAAGAAAGGGAAATATATACTTTTATAAAGTTAATATTATTCTGATACCAAAACCAGTATGACAAAAAGGAAATTACATACTAGCATTTCTTGATAATACAGGCCTCCAAATAGAATTCAGATATATATACAAACACATATATATATAAGAGTGCATATATAAGAACTATTAAATATAATAAAGTGTACATATATAATTATGTGCATGTATAAATATATGATATATATATAATTATATAGCATGACCAATTGGGCTTTGTTTCAACAGTGTAACCCTGGTTCAATATTTTTTTTTAAATCAATCAAAATAGTCTTCCATATTAACAAGTGAATGAAGATTATTCACATCATTCATATCTCAGTTCATATATAAAATTATTTAGTAAAATGCCAACACTCATTTTTATGGTTTAGATATGAGGTCTCCCCCAAAGCTCCTGTGTTAATGTGGAAATGTTCAGAGGTAAAATGACTGAACTGCAAGAGCTGTGGCCAAATCACTGCACCTAGTTTGAATGGACTAACTGAGTAGTAACCGCAGAAGGTGGGAACAGCATTCCTCCACCGGGCCTGGGCATCATGATGAGCTGCCCCACCTGGCACCCGGATTAGCAGAGTCCTCTCACCATGGCCTGAGATCTCTGAAACCATGAACCCAAATAGATTCTTCCTCCTCTACATTGTTCCTGTCAGGAATAAAGGAAGGCTTATTCAACTTAAGGAAATCAACTAAAAAAGTCCCTTTAGCAAATATTATACTGAATAATGAAAGAATGAAATCCTCCCTTCTGTGACCATGAATTAAGTAAGAATGTTCACTATTACAAAATATTCTCCAGAGATTATTGCCAGTGTAATAATGTAAAGAAAAAAAAAAAACACCCTACAAACTGTAAAGAAAATGATTGCTATCTGCAGGTGACATAACTAACCAGAAAATTCCAAGAAATCTACAAAAAAATTGTAAACATCATAAGTAAATTCAGTTATTTGTCAAAATATAATATAAATATGCAAAAATCAGATGCACTTTTGTGTACTGGCAATGAACATCTGAAGGCCAAAATAACAAATTTATGAAATAGATAAGTACATTATAACATGTATAGCACTTTTATGTTGAAAATTATACAATGTTGTTGAAGGAGGTGATATATCAAGTGATAAATAGAGAGATATGCTGTGCTGAAAGTTTATATAGGAAAGATGCCAATTCTCTCAACAGATAAGAAGTTTAACATACTTTTTAAAAAATATGAATATATTTTTATGAGATTATTGAAAAGTTTACATGAAAAAAAAAGAAATCATAATAACCAAAACAATTCTGAAAGACCGTAAGATGGACAGAATCAGTCTAAGAATCATACCAGATTTAAGGATGTAAAAGGTGTGATATTTGTGGAGTGATGGATACACAGACTGACAGAGGAACATATATATAGAAATACGGTCACAAAATAAATTATTTGGGACAAAAGTGAACAAGAAATTTTGGTGGAGGATAACTTTTTTTTCAATAATTAATACCAAAGCAACTGGAGTGCCATTGGTAAAAACATGAGTGTTAAATATCATATGTGATGCATAAACCAACTTAAACACCTATGTTTAAGACACTTGTACCAAAGACTAAAGTGTTAATGAAAGCAATGAAACTCATAGAAATATGTGGGAAAAATCTTCAGTATCTAGATTTCAGTAAAGAATTCTTGGGTTTATACCACAATCTTGATCCATAGAAGGAAAATCTTATAAACTGGATGTCATTAAAATTTTTTGCTCTCTGACAGCCTGGTAGAATAAGAAGATAAGACACAGAGTAGAATAAAATATTTGAAAACCACATACACAGCTGAAGATTAATATCTAGGATACATAAAGAACTCCAAAACCTCAACAGTCAATAAATCAGCATTGCAACAAAAAAGACTGCAAACAACTTTGAAGGGACATTCCACTGAGGACATACTGAGGACCAGAAAAGTACATGAAAAGCTGCTCCACCTGAGAGGATTTAGGGAAATTCAGGTTAAAATCACTGTGACATTGCCTGCAAGAATTGGTGAAATTGGGGGAAAAAATAAATAGCTGCCCCACCAAATGCTGGTGAAGGAATAGAAACTGGATCACTGCCTTTTTGGAGAAGTTGAAAAATTAGTATGGCCACTTTGCAAAAGTTTGGCAGTTTTTTTACATAACAAAACTTTAAAAAAATTTTCCCAAACTAAATATTCAGCTACAATATTACCTAGTAATTACAATTCTGGGCCTGTATCCTACAAAGGAAAAGACATAGGTATGTTTAAGCAGACACTTGTACATGAGTGTTCGTAGTAGTTCCAAATTGTACCTAGCCCATGTGACCTGCAACTGATGAGTGGTGAGACGAATTGCAACACGTCCTTGCTGTGGAACATCACTCAGCAACGAGGAGGACAAAGCCATTGATAAACGCAGTAACTTGGATGAATCTCCAGGAAAAGAAAATGGCAACTCGAAAGATTAGTTGAGCATGTTACATGATCTCACTGACAAAGCATTGATATGACAAAACAATTGAAAGGGAGAACAATGTATAGTTAGTGGGGTTTAAGGAAAGGACAGGGAGTGTGACAACAGGAGTGCGACAACAGGGATGCATAAGAGATCTTCCTGCCGAGGGAATGTTTTCTGTCCTGACTTTATCAAGGCCAATATCCTCATTCTGAAGTCATCCTATAGTTTTGCAAGATATTAACATTGAAGAAAAATGGTTAAAAGGTGCTTGAAATCTCCCTGTATTTAAATCTCCCTGTATTGTTTGTTATAATGCTTTTAATGTTGAGGTAATTAATTTGAAAAAAAATCACAGATTAAAAAAAAAAGGAGGATGGGGCAAATACTAATGCTAAGTTATTAATCATTATATTTCATATGAATACTGCACTTGAAAAGCAGATTATAAAGCTGGACAAAATAAAAACAAAACTAATTTATATACCGTGTACCACAAACAGGTTTAAATTTTAAAAATTATGCCCTAAAGAAAAGGGTGTTAAAAGGTTATATTATGAAATACTAAAAACACTAACAAAAAGGAAATTTATTTAGTTTTGTTATATCAAAGGACATAGAGACAAAAATTTTAAATAATGAAAATGTTTATCTACTAAGAATATCATGACAATTCTAATGTGTGCACCTAGTAACATAATCTCAAAAAAAAAAAATACTAAAGATTGGTACTGGTACCAAAATAGACACAAAGACCAATGGAATAAAAAACACAAATCCACATTAACACAGTTACATGATACTTGACAAAGGTGCCCAAAGCATACATTGGGGAAAAAAAAGATAATCTTCTCAATAAATGGTGCTGAAAAAGCTGGAAATTCATATGTAGAATAATGAAAACTTGACCCCCGTCTCTCACCTTGCATAAAAGTCAACTCAAAATCAATCAAAGATCTGGGAATTAGACTAGAAACTCTGCAACTGCTAAAAGAAAATGTAGACTTAACACTCCAGCATGTCAGTATGGGAACTGGCTTCTTTAACAAGATTCCTAAAGCACAACAAATAAAATCCAAAATCAATCAGTAGGATGGAATCAAATTAAAAAGCTTTTAAAATAAACATACTATAGGTATACAGCCACATCAATGTTTATAGCATCACAATTACAGTAGCTGAACTACGGAACCAGCCTAGGTGCCCTTCAACAGATGAATGAGTAAAGAAAATGTGGCACATATACACGATGCAGTATTAGCCATCAGGAAGAGTGAAAATATGGCATTTGATGGTAAATGGATGGAACTAGAGACCATCATGTTAAGTGAAATAAGGCAGAACCAGAAAGTCCAATTACTCTGACATGAGGAAACTAGTCCAAAATACAGGGGGAAAAAAAGAGAAAGGGAAAGGGGGGAAATTCCCTGAAAATAGAAGATCAGTGAACTTGATAAAGGGGATTGAGTGGTGGTGGGCGGGAAGAGAAGGGATGGGAGAAAAGAGTACTAGAAACTAATTAGAGCAAATTATATTCCATATCTTTATAATAATCTCCAAGTGAATCCTATTGTTATGCATAACTAAAAAGAACCAATAAAAAGAAAAAAATGGGAGAAAAAGACTGATATGTTAACAAAGAAATTGAAGGATCTATAGTTGTTAGAGATTGTAACATATTACTCTTAGTATGTGATAGAATCTTTAGTGAAAATAAGAGCAAGTTGCAAATATACACATAAAGTGGTGTTTTCTATTTTAAACAATACATATACACACAAGAAATCATATAATACAGAAAAAAATGGGCACGGCACTGGAAGAAAGTCAGGGAGAATTAACATTTTCTCTGGATCCTCTAAATTGCTTGAAATGTTCTAGTAAGCATGTATTAATTTCATCGAAAACACCAAATATGATTTTCCATTTTTTCTTGTTTAATTATCTCAGAGTTTCAACATTTGTAACTGAATCCTAGAAGCAAACAGTAATGAAAAGTTTCAATGGGTTTTCTCCCCATTCTTACTCACATCCTTCTGATGGTGGTTTGGATCATGTCCTTATCGAATTTGACAGCACGCCCACTGAGCCAGACCCCTGGCTAACCCTACAACTGGAGGGCTGTGCTCCCCCTGTTGTGCCTCACAAGTGTGGTGATACCGTCAGAGCCACAGGATGGTTGGGTTTCCACATCTGTTCAACAGCTACGGGGAATGCAGTGGATCTGTGTTATTGCAGCATTGTAGCCATGGTTTCCTGTTGGATTAATAACTACTCATCTGAACACGGAAAGAAAGAGCCTTTTGTGAACTACTGTATGTGCCTTGCTAGTAAGAAGCTGTATTTGTGGAGTCTGGCACAGGTGTGCTGAGAAAACGAGAATGGTGAGGAGGGAGAAATGATGTATGGAGAAACCCTTTTGTAGCTATGGAGCCAAAGCCCAGGTGGAAATTGGGGCCACCATGCGCGGAAGCTTCCTTGTTAGCCTCTCTTAGTGTGTGGCCTCAGTGCCCTGGATATTGCCTGCCATACAATAGATGCCATATGGGTCTCATTGTGTTCCTGCAAAAGCTGTGTTGAGGTCCTAACCTTCAGTACCTGCGGCTCTCACCCCATTTGGAAATAAGTATTTTGAAGATGTAATGATGTTCAGGTGACATTTGTAAAGGGGACTCTTCGTCCAGGACAATGATATACTTATAGAAAGAAAAAATGGGGATGCCCAGGGAATGCCCTGTGACAACAGAGGTGGTCATGGAAGTACAAGGATACCCAGCTTCCAGAGCCAAAGAAGACTTCTGCCAGAGTCTCAGCGGGGAGACAACCCATCGACATCTTTGTCCCCGTCTTCTCACCCAGAACTGTGACAGGATAAATTCCTTCTGCTTTAAGCTTCCTGGTTTGTGGGACTTTGTTGTGACAGTCCTAGGAAACCAAAGCAGTGCCCAATAAGTAGCTGTCTCATAAAATATAGAATATGGCTATATTTTCACCTTAAGCTCACTTACATTTTTTTTAGAATATTATTATCGATACATATAGAAGAATTTACTCTGGAGGAAATTAATGGAGTTATAAGAAAAAGGCTGTTTCGTTTCACTGTGTCTGAGTCAGTTTTCATTTTCCTATGATCCTTCTATAACTAATCTCAAATTACTTGCAGATAGCTTCACAGATGAAATGACTTTGTAGGTACATACTTTGTGGGAGAGGCATAAAAATCTGAACAGAGCTGGAGACAAACCTTGGTGGTGGAGCACTGGCCTGCACGTGAGACCCCAAGTTCAACTCCCCAGCACCATCACCACAACAAAAACCATCTGAACAACACAATAGAATAATTCTGATTTTTGTGTGTCTATTTAAAGGCGGTAACATGAAAACTTCCCAAGTGTTCTTTGACTTAACAGACATCATTAGTTAGTCTTTTCACATAAGGCATCTCATTCAAATTGCATTTTTTTGTTTTTTAATTTTTGACTTTCAAGTGTAAGACTTTCCCCAAAAATTCCATAAGGGGCTACACCTCCATTCAAAATTAGGTAACTCTCAGCTCTATCACAAGCTTCTTGTTATGTAAATGCAGTTTATTGGACTGGTTAATTCCAACATTCATTAATACTTCATTAAATCAATATTGATTGGGTCTTATACTATGGACAGGCATTTTTCTTTAAACCATATGGTAAACATTTTTCAAAAAGCTTTGCAAATCCTTTTTTTTTAAGTTTCTCTCTCTCTCTCTCTCTCTCTCTCTCTCTCTCGTTGTTGATGGACTTTATTTTATTTATATGCAGTGCTGAGAATCAAACTCAGTGCCTCACACATACCAGGCAAGCACTCCACCACTGAGCTCCAGCCCCAGTCTCCTGCAAATTCTTTTTGAAAACAGGTTGTTTAAAATAAAAGTAAATTACCAAACAAATCTTCACTGAAAGATGGTTTTAATGGCATGTGACAGTGAAGAGCAGATTCATATTGCAACAGGAATTTGATAGAAAGAAGCTAAAAATACAAATTAAGGATAATGTAACCTGGATAAGAATAATGTAATGTGGATATTTGAAGTGGTGCTGCCAAAGTGCTGTAGGAATTCTTTTTTTTTTTCATCATTAGGAGAGAATTTTATTTTAAAGTTCTTAAAGGGTAAGGATTACAATCCATTACAATTAAACTCGCCAAATGAGAAGCCATGCTATCAAAATGCCCACATAACCCACCCCAACATCTCAAACCCAATCTTTGCTGACCTTCTATAACCCCATTTTTGAGGTTTATTTTTTATTTGTTCATTTCTAGTTATATATGACAGTACAGTATATTTTGACATATTTATACAAACATGGAGTATGTCTCATTCTAATTAGGGGCCCAGTCTTGTGATTATACATAATGTGGAGATTCACTGCGGCGTAGTATATATGTATGTAGGATAGTTGAGTCAGATTCATAGTGAAGTGATGTAGTAATTCTGAGAAGGAATAATAAGGTTGTGTTTGTAGCAACAAATACAATATCTAATCACTGAATTGGACAGCCACCAATAGCTTATGTGGCAAGAAATAATATCATTCCCATTGCAAAGAGGAGTCTGTTGAACCAGAAGAAAAGCAGCTGTTCTAGGCAACAGGCCCCACACAGGTGGAGCTGGGATTTGAACCCAGGTCTGCCCGCCTTCAGCATTTGTGCTCTGGACTACATCTTTATTGCTCCTTTTGGGATAAAGCTTCTCCAAATCCCTTGATTTTAGGATATACACATGGGTTCATATTTTTGGAGACACATGTATGCTAAACTCATATACTACTAGTTCCTTCGTATACCATTTTGTCATTGTGACTCAAAGTATATAGTGAGTGCAGCAAACTTTTTCTCAAAATTTGGAAAGATGCCTTTCTACCAATTGATCTTACAGTCTTTGAAAAGTTGTATTTGCTAAGATTCAAGTTTACTCTTCTGTTGTGATTGTTCCTGACATTTTCCTTCAGGAGACGGACTCCAGCTCTGACTGATTCATGGCCCCAACCCAGTCGACTTGAACATCCCCAAATACAACTGGTCCCCAGCAAAGCAGATCTTCAGTAACAATGCTGGTGAGAATGTCCTAGGAGTCGTGACCCAAAAGTGTCACAGAAGTTTTCCTTTTAGTATTCAAATTTCCAAAGCTTTACTCCCAAGCCTATTGCCAAACCCATTCCCAAAACACTTGCCAACAGCATCATATTTGATTCTAAGTGGATTGGATCCTGAAAAGCGTGTACTTCTGGAGGGAATCACTCTACTGAATGTCACATGGCCCTACTATCTGCCTGTTTTTTTTGTTGTTTGTTTTTTTGTTTGTTTGTTTTTTAACTCTACTGGTCTTCATCCCAAGTTTGCTAAGAAAAAAACAAAAACAGTATCAGGAAGAAAATATGCCTTGTTGGGGTCATTTTTACTTCCCATTTTTAGTTTTGGCATGGTTTTGATCATGAGTAAGGAGAGGGACTGAATCTGCTTTTCTCACACAATGCTGGACTGTAAAGAAATGGATAGAGCATGATACTTTAATTTAGGAAAAAAAAATTGCATAAGCTTTGATTTGGAAAAGCTTGAAGAAGATACAAGGAAGAATATTCACTTCTGTTTTCTGGAGTATGAAGATTTTATGAAATGAAACATTTCCAAACTAATTCAAGAGAATAGAAAGGACAGCAAGTTATCAAGGTGTTTATTTTTGTTTTTACTAATGATCAATTTTCAGAGTGCTAAAGGATTATCCATCAGTGATTTAAATAAAAACTTCCTAACACAATGTCTTATATATATTTTTTTAATTGAGTTTCTTTTTTTATTGGTTGCTCAAAACATTACAATGATCTTGACATATCAGCTTGTTAAATCTTTGCAGAAAAAAAAATGAGTGATATAAAAAGGGAGTGGTTGCTGGGCATCGGGGAGCACACCTATAATCCCAGAGGTTTGGGAGGCTGAAGCCAGAGAATCACAAGTTCAAGGGCAGCCTCAGCAACTTAGTGAATGCCTAAGCAACTTAGCAAGACCCCATCTCAAAATAAAATATAAAAAGGTCTGGGGATATGACTCAATGGTTAAGCATCCATGGGTTTAATCCCAGTACCAAAAGCTAAAGAAGAGGGAGTTGATGATAAATAGGATCCATCTTCTATAAGGTTTTCTCAATAGATCATAAAATACCTATCTCTCTCTTAGAAATTCACAATGGGATTTGTTTTTATTCTTTGTATACAACAAAGAGCCTTGAGGTCACTTTCTATGTCTTGGAGTATCATAAATGTCATCCTGATTATTATTGATGGCCTAAGAAATCAAGCAGCTGTAAATGGTTCAAAATTTTAAAGACACCCATTTTTCTTTCTTTCTTTTTTTTGATTTTTATATTATATTTTATAACTTTAAAATCATGTTTTGTGATTCCAGTAAAGAAAAAGTTTCTATTCACAATAGAGATCACATAGGGTTGAAAAATTACCAATGGTTCTCACTCAAATGTATTTCTTTTTTTTTAAGGGTCTAAATAAAATTTTATTTTTTTATTTATATATGACAGCAGAATGCATTACAATTCTTATTACATATAAAGAGCACAATTTTTAATATCTCTGGTTGTATACATAGTATATTCACACCAATTTGTGTCTTTATACCTGTACTTTGGATAATAATGATCATCACATTCTACCATCATTATCAGACAAATCCATCTACTACAACTGGGTGTAACTGGATGGTCTTCAGGTTTATCCCAAGCTCTTTTATAAAGATTGCAAAACTGTCAGATGTGTTATTATGCAAAACTAATACATGTTGTATAAGCAAAAACTAAAACATATGGGGGAATGAATTGCATTTCTGGTACCCCAGATCATGCATGAAACCATGAAATCAAATGAGCATTAAGCAGGGATTAATTTGCAATGGAATGCTATAAAACTCAGTGAATTTCTCCAAAACATGTGAGTAAATCTTAATTATTTTTTCCTTTACCAAAATTCATTTACATTTGAACTTATGAAACTTTGCTTGTCTGCCATGTTGCCCATTTTGAGAATAATAATTGAATAGTTGTAGGGGAATTTTCCAGCATGGAATCATGATTCTAAAGTATCTGGCAATGCTGTAAAATATAATATAAAAAATAACAGAGCTATTTTCAGGACTTGAGGTGGTTACTTTTAAAGCTACCTCTTGCTGAAGCCTGATGTGAGCTTTATAAGCAGTGAGTCTTTAAATCTCCTAATATTTCTCAATTCCCTAAAGATTTTCTTTTAATTCAGATAGAGATAATTAAAATTCTCTCCAAAAGTAACATTACATTTCTGGCAGGCATTTCTCTGATACTAAAAATACAGTTTTTTTTGGAATGAATTAATATTAACAGATATGATATTTGAAACCTGCCAATTCCTAATATAAGTAAGGCTATAAAAGTAATTTCCTTACTCACACAGTAGGTTAGACTTAATCCCCTTCAGGGGAAATAGATTTTAAAGGTAGATGTCTGAGACAATTGTACTGCCCTTTTTGAAACTCCTGTAGTCTTTTGTTGGCTGAAAATATTTCTAAGTAGGCCAAATCATTAGGTCTTTTTCAACAACTTCATCATTGAAGTGTGTGTGAGAGAGAAGAATGAATGAAGAGTCTCAGGAGGGATGAGGGATGTCTTGCGTTTGCTCTGTGGGGTCTCCTTTTTCTGTGGGGTCTCCTGGTCCCTACACACCACCATGGGAAGACAGCTCTGGAGGACTGACAGCAGAGAGACATAGACACTGTAAGGTGAGAGCTAACTGAAAAAAATAAAATTGACCTGTGTGAGCACAGTGAGCGCCATGAACTGTATCTGCTGCACAATTGCTGTAAGGTCTCCTCTTCTTTCCTTCATACTGCCCGTGAAAAAGGAGACACTCTTATCTTGGAATGTCATGCATTCCTTCCAAGTTCCTTTATGCCACCTGTGAGAGAAATGTATTCAACAATAAGCTCTCTTCAATGATTGTTTCACCAACTTACAATATCTTATTTAATCTGAGATTCCACAAATGAAGTTAAATACTGCAAAAACCCTGAAATCTGAGGTCTCCGTTCAGTCTTGCTACAGAGCTTACCCCATTACCACAGTTTCGGCACAGCCAATAGCCTCTTCTTTAATAAGTAAAACCTCTAACCTCTGGCGGTGGTATGTGACCAGCAAGATTTTGCCAGCAGACTGTGGGAACTCCCTCATATCAAAGCCTGAAGCTATGCTAATTTTTTTTTTCCAAATAGAATGGAGACAAAACAACTATAAATCAAGCTGTTCTTTGTGAATCTAATTCAAGATGCCCTTGTGTGGTGAGAAAACAGGGATGTTTAGGTCTAATGGAGGTTATAATAGTAACTCCATCAAATGTAGATAGCAGAAATTGTTGGATCAATTCTAAGTGGGAAAAAAAAAAGTACTAAAACATTGCTTTGCAAATTTGCAAAACTAAATAAACTGATCCAAATCGAAATGAATGAACAAATACTCCGGTAGAAATGATTTAATTATATTACATTAAAATATTGTTACTTTTAAAATCTAGTTATGCTTGCTCATAAACAAATATTGAGATAAATGTATCATGCAAGGAAATATAAAAAGGTCCACCAGTTCAGAGAGTCTTCAAAGCAGAAAATGCAAAATAATTCTTTTCTGTATCCCTTAAAAACTCTTCTGTTCTTACCAGCCTGTAAGAGAATTGAACTTGAGTAAGAGCTGCATTAGAGTTCTTTTCCAGGAGTCGGTTCCTGTGGTCTCCCTGGGTCCAGCTGCTGATGACTCACAGAGGAAGTGGTGGAGATTAGGGTGTATGGGGGAAAAATCAGAACAGCACAGAAATAAAGCAAATCAACCAACCATTACCTTTTGTGCCAAACGGAACAAGGGCTTAACGACTGTGGTTCAGAATGGTCGTCTTATTCCCCTCATTTATGCTGTTCCCTTAGAAGGACCACCAGGAAACCTGAGAAGCTCTGCAGAACACACACCGGAATCTGTGGCACATCTCAATTAATATTCCCTCTTGGCTCAACTAGAACAATGAAGAACATCAAGCAGTTTAATCTCCGGCAATAATTCCCTTTGTTAGGTTGAGAGGTTTTCCTCTTGAATTCGGTTGTAAGATTGGATTTTCCAGATTCGTTAGTTATTCCATGTATTGTAAAGCAGAGAGTCCAGGTTTTATCAACACATGCATACCTCTACGTGGGACATAATGAAGTCTGGGGGTCAGTTGGGGCTTTGCAGTTTCCTATAATTTTTACTTTCTCTGAAATAAAAGCAGTCTTTTATTAGCAAACAGTTTTAACTAAACTGCACAGTTGTTAAAACTCTTCTTTCAATTTTCCTTAAAGGGCTGGAAATGTAAATGGGCCCTTTACATTACCCCATAGAATTAAATTTGATCAGGAAGATTTTAAAAGGCTGTGCATTGCAGTTTCTCAGTTTATTTGCTGATGAACTGAAATATCTCAGGGAATTTAAAAAACTTCATGTTCTCAAATGTTTATGAATAGATACATATGTATACTATATATATTTTCACACACATTTATGAGATATTCCTGTCTATGGAGCAATAGGAGTAAATTTTGGAGGGGATTAAGTATTATTGTCTCATCTTTTATGTTTGATCACAATGCCCTACAAACACTGGCTATTGTAGAGAGAAACTTAAATCTTTTATGATTAGTTAAAAACAAAGAGATAAACATAAGATTGAAATCATTAGTTTATTCTGAATGTAAGCCAACTATAATTTTGAAAATATTGAGAATACTAATTATGAAATTGGTATTCTCTTTTAATCAGGTCCACAAAGGGAGGTGTCTGTGAAATTATCGTCAAATAATACAAATACTGGAAACTTTCAATTCAGTTTTTGATGGGTGTTATTTCTCTATTCTGAAATTAATTTTGGTGATGGTCACATAATTCTGCAATCATATTAAGAACTTCTGGATTGTATACTTCAACTGGGTGAAGTATATGCTATCTGAATTGTATTTTAATAAAGCTTTTAGAACCATAATGGTGTTTTCCTTATAACATCATTTCAAAATGAACCCTCTAAGACATTTTATGGAAATTAACCCCAAAACATGTTTTCTTGTTTTTAAATAATCTAATAGGAAAAGTTACTTTCTGCAGATAAAATGCAGACGTTTTAAATATGTATATTGTTTTGTAGAAAAAAAATTGATATTTTATTAACAGAAATAAGTGTAAAATATATTTTGTTTTGCTAAGTCTGAAAAACCTTTAATAGTAAAAATTTTAATGGTGTTTTATCAAACTAACTAAAATTAAGACATTATTTTACCAAATCCACAAAATTTTGATATTTAACATGACTATTAAAATGACTTGTATTTGTATATGAATCTGTTTAAGTGGGGCCCTCAAAGAGGCCATGATTTTTTACCTTCTTGTCAACATGATTTGTCAATTAATCTCACTCAGGCTACTTCTAAGTAATTATAAAGCCAGAAAAGATTAGGCTCATCAAGGAGACACAAATGTTTCTCGTCATTTCCTTGGGAAGTAAATGCCATTTGAGAAATTCTCTAGAACTAGAAATTCAGCTCATTCTAATCTTTAGCAATGTCTAATTTGGTTAACTGTCTGGAAATTCTTATAGTAGGACATCGTTCACTGACTAAAAATCAAGCAGCCAGAAGACCCAGTGCCTGTCTTAGAACTTCTAGTGACACCAAGTAGAGTGTGTCCTCAGACCTAAGGCTGTACAAGTGGATTCACCTGGGAAACCTACTCACGGGAATGTTCAAAGGGACAGTCACAGAAGCCGTTCAGTCACCATGACACTCCATGTTGACCAAGTGCTTTTCCACCTTGGCCTATCTGGATCCCGAGAGATCTCACCAAGCTTTCTTAGACTCTTTGCTGCTGCTTGCAGAAAACCACCAGTTCCTCATTTGGGGGAAAGAGAGAGGACTGGATTGGGCCAGTTTGCCAGCTGTCTATCAGCTGTGGCCAGTGAGCAATAGGTTTTCCAAGAATGAGGTTGAGAGTGGGGAGCATGGGCATGGCTGATCATGAACGATGCATGAGAAATTCTGGAATGACAGTAATGTTTATTCAAGAGTGCTTACTGCTCACCTATCCTGGGCCAGGCATTGATTTGGGCAACTACCGATTTAAAAAATGACAGGCCCTGTATACAATTAAGAGAAAATTATTTTCTGTGTTGATGAGTGAACATAAATGACAAATATTTGAAAATTTTTGACCCATAAAGATGTCAACTGCATATAGTTCAATTATACAGGTGTTCATCCATATATCACAAGAAAGATATAGCTATAAGTGATTACTTACTCATTATAGTTTATACAAAAAATGTTGAGTTCATACCACAAGATCATTATCAGGTTTTTGCTGATATGTAATTTCAATTATGTATTTTATTGACTTTCTCTCTTTCATGTTTCCTTCAAATGATTTTGGGCAGATATCACACTGGGGGAAATTTTACACTGTGGCCCTTTGGCCCTTTGAAGGCATAACTCCTTACCTGTTTTCTCTCCCATGCTTATGTTATGTGTGGTTACAATAAGAAGATGATCATAGTATGATTTCATAAATTATACGGTTTATTGTCATATAAAGAAAGTATTTTTCTTAGGTTCACAGTGCTTAAAAATGTAAAGAGGGAGAAAAAACTCAGAGAACAGTCAATGGACAAGTTTCATTAAACCACTAAGTGAGTTTCAAAAACAACAGTCTAGTTGCTCAATTAGGATGGAAGCAGGCCTTAAGTTAAAGTTCGTACTTTATATAAGTGGATCTTGAGAGATGTGTATTGACAGGTAAGTCCCTCAGGCTGAAGTGCAGTACCAGCCTCAGTGAGCAAGGAGGTCAATAAAGCTGACAGTGAGGTGCCACTGGCCAAGCTCTCTTAAGTGTCTGTCCAACTTGTGAGCTGCCTGTGTTTTAAAGTTCAGAAGTTGAGGTCTGTAACTCACATATGGTGTCTGATCAGCTGTGATGTCACATCCATGAGGGGATGGGGTTCATTCCAAGCTCTCACAAACATGAGTCTGATATGATGTCACACTCTTGTGTAGGAAAATACACTTTGCATTCTTATCACAGTTAAACATGTATCATGGATGCAGCAAAGTATTTTCTGTACTAAACATGTGCAGACTTTTTATCATTGTCCCCAAAATGGTATAGTAAAAAACGACTGGCATAGCACTCTGTTGGATGAGGTATTATAATTAATCTAGAGATGATTTAAAGTATACAAGAAAAGATGCTTAACTTATATACAAATACTACATCATTTTATATAAAGGACTTGAACATCTGTGGTGGGTATTAGAACAGATTTCCTGGAGATGCCAACAGATCACTTCATATTCCATTGGTATGAACATACATTCATTCTGCAAAGGTATGCATAATCCAAAAGTGATGATGAAGTGAGTAAAGAATAAACAAAAATTTTAAAAATCTATTATTTATTTATTAGTGATATAAATCTTTTTTCCTGTCACTAGATATTTGACAGAAGTGATGGAACTTGCTATTATTCACTAGTTGGGGTATAAAAGTTTGAAATATATATTTATTTGAAGCTCTTCTTTAAATTAACTTATTTTGTTACCTGCTTAATAACTGTCGTGACTGAAACAGATCCTTTACAAAACCAACTAGTTCCAAATAGAAGGAGTCTCTCTTATTAAATCAGGATGCTAATTTTTCAATCTCATCTCCAATTATGCAAAGATTTTTGTTAAAATTCACTTGTATTTGCATGATGAGTGTGTTCATTTTCTTTGCAGGAATTTTAGAAAGTCACTTGTTAATTTGGTGAAGGCTAGTTTAATTAAAACTAAATAACAGTCCACAAATACACTTAACTATCACTGTTTGGAAATACATTGAAAGCAAGTGAATGCCTGATGGTGACTCCTTTGGTAACTCTATGCTGTGGACATCTCCTTTTGCCTTAGGACACAGCCCACCTTGCATGGAATGGAACATATGTCCTCTACGTGGACTCTGACTCAGGATGGCACAGACATGGAACAGAAGTCAAGTATAAAATATTTATTATTTTGAGATGAAATGTTAAAAAAAAAAAAAAACTTAAAATTTGAACATCATGTTTTTATACCTAAAATAATTGCTTAGTGGATCTGAGTGGATGCACACAGTTCAGAGATCCTGGGTTGCCATTCCTGATGATGTCAAACTCACAGAGCCTACTAGACCAAAGAAAAAAAGTTATGTTCTTCCTCTATAAAAAAAAGAGAAGTTTTTGTCAAATCATTAGCTTTCTTCATTTTAGTGAGTTTGTGTAGGTTAAGAAAAAATTCAGTCGATTCTAATGTGTGTCCATTTACTCTTCCAATAAAAGAATGCAAAAATATACCCTGGCATAAGGTATGCTCCTTGCCCTGTGGACTGTTAAATTCTCAAATTCCACTTGCTCATAACTTGTAAAGAGAGGATTTTAATTGCCCAATTGATTACAAATTGAAGTGTTTCTTAAAAACTAACAAGTCTCAAATCTGCATCATTTCCGCACATTTTATTAAGAAATATTAATTTTTTAAAAAAAAAATCAACATATTATATGGCATATACTGTATACTGCTGCTGTAATCATCATTTGCATATTTATGAATTTGTAAATGCTAAAGTGAGATAAAATGATAACTTTCCCCTGGTCTTTTACTTAAAAGTCAAATATTTTCACTCCCAACACATTCATCTGCACATCGTCTTTACAAAAAGGGGGGAAAAAACAATGACTCCAACACATTAAATATTTAATTCCTCTAAGTTATCTTCAATTGCTGCCATGCTCACTCATGACAATTTCTAATTAATTTTAAATGCCATTTAATAGCCATTGTCCCAACAAGTGCAGATGAATTAGGAGACGCAGTGCTTTTATTATACAGAGTTGTCCCTGTAAACTCTCAAATTAAATTTACACTACAGTCAAAACTCATTTGATATTTGCATTTTCTACTTTGTAGAGGAAGATGGTCTCAAAGGCAGTAGAGGCTAAAGATGTGTTGGATAACTCTATAAGTACAGTCTCAAGACTCTTGTCATCTTAGCTGTCTAAATTACTTCAACAGGACTCCAGGGAATTTAAAGGGGAGAGATGACATGACAAACAATTATATTCTAACACTCTATTTATAACAATGCCCTTTCAGATTATTGTTCCCCTAGACTGACACATCACTGTAATCCCAGGGATGAATCAAGGGACGTAGAGTTAGATCACGCACAGCTTGTAGGCAAAGGAAAAAAAAAATACGAATGAAGAGCTGACATTCAGGAAATATAGAGTGACTCAAGGATAAATTCAGCTGGGATGAGCTTAATTTATCAATGTCAATAACAACGGTGAACACATCGCAAGAATACATGCATATTAATTGAAAATAATTCAGATTAAATCACTGCTGTTTGACATTTTGAGATAGGCACTTTATCTTTTCAAGAAAAAGAGCACTATAAAATCTTTAATCTGAAAACACATCTTAATTGCATGTTATCACCTCCTAATTGCTTCTATATTATATTAAACATTTTGCTAATTACTAGCCTGATCATGGTGTAAATAGCTGGAGGCAAGAGCTTCCATCCAGCTGAAGACTGCGGGCACAGGAGGGCCAGGAGGAAGTTGAGCGCTCAGTGCGGGCATGAACCTGGAGCATATTCAGGGGCCATCAACCTTTAATTCAGATCTCTGGTGAGACAAAGGCAATGGTAAAGATGAAAGTTGTTTTATGCATCTGTGAATTTCTAATACCAATACCGTTCTTGGAAAAAGATGGTCTTCTTTCTGATTTTACAGATGGGCCTTTTTAGAAGTGACGTATGAGTTCCTGACTTTATAATAAAAATGGGCTCAGCAAGAGAAAAAAATTACATCTATTTTTTTAACCTTGATCTTTGTGATTCTATCAGGATAAGTTTCTACCTAATAACAATTCCTAATATGGAATCTTTTCTATGTGTGTGTAAATTTCTTCTAAGCCTATTAAAAAATTTTACGTCTTCCTTCACTCACAATAATGAATAATTTAGAATGAGTCAGATAAGTTTTAAGTAAAAGAAATTCTGCCTTGAGTTAAAATATTAACCAAAATAGGGACTAACTTTTCCATATTACCAAAAAAATGTGTGCAAGCAAAAAGGTTATAATCAGCCTTGGTGGTGATAAAATTTTAAAAATTACTAAAGCAATGAAATGGTGTTTTTCTAAAAAGTCTTTTTAGTTTTAGATAGATTCAATACCTTTATTTTGTTTATTTAGTTTTTTTTTGTTGTTGTTGTTGTTGTTTGTTTTTTTATGTAGTGCTAGGGATCAAACCCAGTGGCTCATATATGCTAGGCAAGTGATCTACCACTGAGCCACAAACCCAGCTCAGAAATGGTGTTTTTTGACAAAGCCTTTCTCTTCTAATTCTTTCTTCTCCTTGTCTTCCTTTCTTTCTTAAATAACAATGCCTAAGACATTGCAGACTTTAAAAATTTTTATTCCATAATATTTTTCAAGAGAAAAATTTGGCAAGACACAATAAAATGTTCAAAATGTTCCAAATTCTTTACTATACCTATTCTATTCCCAGATTTTTTTTTCTTATGGAGTACATAACGTAAGAATATTTTGGAAAGTTTTATGATTCTTATAGTCATACTTTGAATTTATTTTCTTTTTTAATTTGGTGACACTCTACATCTGGTGTGTTGGCTTCCATACTGATTTTTTTAAAAAAATTAACAAAAGATATCATAGCATCATTAATTAGATTAGGCATAAAATGATACAACAGAAAATTATACTCATTGTGATAGTCATCTGTGCTGTTTATCAATATTGCACTTTTCCTTTTTCCAGGAACATTGTCTTTCACTCCCCCTTGAAATTACTTATGGTCATGTGACTTTTAAAGCAACCATTATGGATTGAATTACATCCTCCAAAATTCTTATGTTAAAGTCCTAGCCTCCAATGTGACAATATTTGGAGTTCGGGCCTTTAAAGAGGTAAGTATAGTTAAATGAAATCTGTAGAGATGGATGTGCCAAAAGGAGGAGAAAGATGGACTGGGGTGAAGCTCAGTGGTGAAGCGCTTTAACTTAGCGTGGATGAGGCCCTACAAAAAAAAAAAAACGATAAAGAGGAAGAGACACCAAAGATCTGCCTACCTGTCCTGCTCCCTCACTCTGCTCTGTGCATACATAGAGGAAATGGCATGGACTGAGAACCAGAGCAACAAGATAGACATTCACAAGTCCAGGAAAGAGGCCTCTCCAGAAACCTAGGCTGAGGGCACTTTGACCTTGGACTTCTGGACTCAAGAACTGTAGAAAAATGAGCTTCTGTCATTTGCGACACTTGCTGTGTTGTATTTTTGTTAGGGTAGCCTAAGGAGACTAATTCAGCAATTCAGGATGGGTCATACTGCCTGAGGGAGAGAAAAAATATCCTTTTTGTTCATTTTAAGCCTCTGGTATTTGGGGATTTTTGTTACCATAGCACAACTGAGCCTAGCCTCATTAATACAGAGCTGTTTTTGCTGATCTGTGTTTGCTTATCTATTTCAAAGAATATTTGGTGTATTATAAACAAAAAATATGTAATATAAGAAAGGAAACAATTTTATTATCAGTAAGGAATTATTAGGAACAAAACAGACTGTTTCTCTAATATGGTATAATAAATAAAACAAATGGCCTCATTATCAGAAAAATTTTTTTGAGCTAATTTAAGTCATTCCTTATTTCTCTTCTATAATGGTTTACTCCTTTTCTGTGTGTGTGTGTGTGTGTGTGTGTGTGGTGCGTGCACGGTGTGATGCAAACTCTACTATCCATGCAAGTTTTGCTATGACTACATGATTCTTTCCCCACTATTATTAATCTAACTGACACCATTAATGGCTTGTAAAGATTCTTAAAGTCATACTTTGAATTTATTTTCTTTTTTAATTTGGCGACACTCTACATCTGGTCTGTTTGCTTCCATACTGATTTTTTTTTAAATAACAAAAGATATTTTCAATAAAAAGAAGAAAGTGATGAAAGAAGAAACAAAACACTATAATGAAATTGAACTCTCCTTGTTTTTCATTGAATGATCTTTGTATGATCTTTTACAGGTATTTCATTATTTTAATAGGTAATATGCATCTATATATAAATATATATTATACATTATAAATGTAAATGTGTGTTTATAAATGTGTTATAAATATGTTATAAATATAACATACATATATTTATTTTAAATATTTTTATCATTGGCCTCTTCTGTTTGCTTTTCTTAAGTTTCCCAGAGAGAAAAAATATACCTAACCAAAAATTTCAATTTAAAAAAAAATCAATTTCTTGTCTTCGTATTTGGCCACGTGCATCAGCATGACTCACTGGTCCTAAGGAGTCATTTCCTATGATTTTTATCACAGGTTGCTTCGGTTTGGGTATGAGAAGTTGACCAAGAGCGACTGTGTGAATTCTGGAATGTTCGGGGGTGACATGGTTAAATTTCGAGAGCTGTGACCTCATCAGTGGATTGATCCTTTTCATGGATTAATGACTTGAACACACGAACTGGGTGGTGAGTGTAGGCAAGCATGATGTGACAGGAGGAAGTGCATCTCTGGAGGTGTGCCCTTGGGGCTTACATCTTGTCTTCCTGCTCCTTACCTCTTTTATTCCTTCCGGGCTACCATGCACCAAGCAACTTTCCAATGAAGCTGCCTTCTGCTCTGATATTCTTGCCCAAACCAAAGGAGTCAGCTGACCATGGACTGACTCTCTGAGACTGTGAGCCAAAACAAACTTTGCTTCCTTTAAATTGATTTTGTCAGATATTTTGGTAATAGTGACAAAAAGCTGACTAACACACATGTAAATTTTGTCATCTATTTAAACCTATACTCAAATATTTATTTTACAGCACCATTCTGGGATAATTTTTCACAGTTACATCTTTCATAATTCTTCCTGACTCTTCTTCCTTTTTCCTTTTCTCCCTTTCTTTAAAAAAAGAAAAAGAAAACTATACTCACTAGCATACTGTGAAACCCTCTGCTGACTAAGTTTTGATTGCACATATTTATAAAACAAATAATTGTTCATAAATAATCTGGATTCCTATTTTTGTTTGCTCTGAGTTCTTCTTCAGATGCGTCTCAACTAAGAATGGAAATTCGTTAGGCATTTAAACACTGCGGAGAACTGCAGTTGGGTGGAAGTGAACTGATCTTTCCTCTTTCCTGTGACACTCACCACAGGAGGTGGAGCTTGCGGAAGGTTCTGTTTTACAAGTTCATTTCATATTCCCAGTACCACAGCACACATAATATTTGCTTGAATAAGTTATCTCATCCATATTCAAATCTAATATCACAATAGCTACTAGTTCCTGAGAGAAATGAGACTAAGGAGTAAAATATGGACCATTAGCTGTGTTCCAAATACATAAACACAAGTACATATGTATATACATATATTTGTGCAGTAATTTTAATAATATAAATTACACTAAGCACTTTGGCTAGCAGAGGCTATGCCCTTCTGAACACAGGCGTTCTCCTCGGAGAACACTGACGAGTTCATTTTTCCTAATGAAGCTTTCATTTAAGGAGAAGTTTACTCCTCTTTGCTTCCTTCCCACTCCCTTTCCTAAGAGCTAAAGCCATCATCTGCTTTTTAAAAAGGTGAGTGATTTTGGTTAAACCAAAGAGAAATTCTGAATCTTTTCAATCTGGCCTGAAAGAACACTACATAGAGAAATAGTCAACGCAATAAAATGAAGTAATTGTTGAACAATGATAGAATCACTCCTATAGAATCATAAAATTTTAAGGTCGACAAGGCCTTAGTGGTCATCTGGATCTTTTCATTATACACACAATGAGGATAAGACAATGAAAACCCAAGTGATTTGTAGAGGTGGCTAATTAGAAGTATCTAGGTCTGATTAAATGACTTAGTCACCGATTCTTTTACTTGCTCAGTATTATCCAGAGGGAGCTGGGCCAGTGTTTTTTCTTCTCTAATTACACATTTATAAAGAAGTCATCTCAGTAGCATGTAAATAGTAAGATTCAGAAATGGAGTCAGGGAAGAGGGCATTGACCACATACAAAAAACCAAGAAGTTAGCAAGGATTCCGAGGGTTAGGCTCCAGAGATTGGAAGTCATGGGAGGTTACCTTTGTTTTGAGGTAAAGAACTTTTAATAACCTAAATCAGTTTTGTAAATCTCTATGAGTTATTCTCAAGTTTGGGACATTTTCTTTTACTTCAAAGTATGTACATAAATCAGCATGCTAAATGGGGTGGGTTTGTTTAAAACCCACAGTGAAATTTTCTCAATTTTTAAAGCCACGTCACTAATGTTTTCCTAGCGCTTCACTCATTTCTCTTTCCTCATAAACTGGAATTTACTCTTTCTGAAACACAACTTTCATGATGTCACTCTCCTTCTTGTAGAAGTTTTTAGCTCCCCGTGACACACAAAAGAACCAAATTTTCCCCAGGCCACACCAGCCTAGAGAAAAAAATGAGATTTCATTAAGGATCATCAGTCGAGTCCAGTGCCCAGCCCCCTCAAGGGCATTGCAGATGACCTACACCTGTCACAGAGCACCGCCCCCCAACCCAAGTGCTTCCAGGAGTTCCCAGAGGGAATTTCACACTTGCTCAAAATCAAAATAAGCTCTCTCCTCCCAGGTGTGAATGCCCCTCTCTGATTGGCAGCTCTCCTGATCTACCACTGCTGTTGTCAGAGGGCAGGGCACGGCAAGCTCCCACTTCCTCTGGGCACCACAAGGAGCAGATGCTGTGGTTGCCAGCCACGATCCCATGAGCACTTCCCACTCTTTGATGGACATGCAGTCGCTACAGTGCAGGCTGATGTCACTGATGTGCAGGTGCTACCCTCCCTCTCTTGGTCACTGCCTTTCCTGGAAGCTACCACTGATGCCCGATGGCTGCCACCAGCCCAAGGCAGTGCAGGGGTGTGCAGTAAGAATGGCACAAGAGGTACCCTCGTGTGGTCCATCAGGAAAGCTGCCTTTCCCATAGCAGGTAAGCAAGCTTGCCTTTCGTTTTTTAGTACATTTTTATATTTTAACACAGAGAAGGGTAGAGAAAGGGAGGAAGAAGTTTTGTTTTATATTAGTGAAAGCCTTGTTTCCCATGATACTGAACCAATGAGTCCTGTGAGAGCTGCTCCCACAGAGCGACCTCCCCTGGGGCATCTCCATGTTGCCTGTTAACTGAGGCTCTGGTGGCTTGAGTCACAGGACAACTGAGTTCTCTGAGAAGCTTTTCCACATCCATGACAACATCGATGGTCTGAGTCTGAACCTTACCTAAGGACTCCATTCGGAATCTTACCTCGATATACGTAAAGCCCACTTATTTGACTGGCATCTGCCAAGAGGACTAATGCCACCTATTAGCCAACTGCTTCACCAAATTACTTTATCACCCCTGTTCCCTTCCCAGATAATCCTAATCACGGATGTCCGTTTGTGAGCTGTCCCCAAAGCAATTTCTTTTTTTTTTTTCTTTATAAAATTTGCCAGCTTTACCTTCTAATGTCATATATACAGAGTTGGCATTAACAGACCCTCAAAATCTCCCTGTAGCGTCCCATCTCATTTTATCTTAGAAAATTATTCACCACACTTCTACCCCACCCTTTAGGTAAACGGAAAGATACAAAACGAATTTTTGGAGGCACCTGAGCTTATTAGTCTCATGGACTAACCTAGCCTATTCTCCAATACCTGTACTGAAGCTGCCCACTGAGGCCCTAAGGGACCCTGCTGACTGAGTTTGCGTGGGTTACCATGAACAATACGAGATAATGGAGGAATTAAACTGTAGGGATCTGTGGAGGCTCCAAGTCCAAGATCAAGGCCTCATCAAGGTTGGTTTCCTCTGGCCCTCTCTCCTTGTCTCATAGATGCCCATTTTCTGTGTCCACATGTTCTCCCCTGTATCTTTGTCCTAATCTCCTCTTCTTATAAGGACACCAGTCATTTGGGGTTGAGGCCTACTGATATGACCTCATGTTTGACTTTACCTCTGTAAAGATCCTCTTCAGATACATCGCATTCTGAGCCACTGGAGGTTACGACTTCAACATCTGTATTTACAGGGAACACAGTTCGGCCCATAAGCCTGGCTTTCCTTCTGGTCCTGACTGCTTACATATTATGTCCTCCCCCCGGGGCACTTCTCCCTCCTCCCTACACTCCAGCCAAGTAAAGAGATCCCAAGTGTCATTTGAAACTGGGCTTATTTGGAGCACTGGTGTCCACCTCTGGAGCAAACCCTATTCCTGGGCCCAGTTTCATCTGCCTAGCTCACACTCACTGGAAAAGGGTTTTCATGAGAAGGACACCCTGCCTTCTTTATCCAACCACTCTATCAAGTTTTCCTCCTGTAAGGAAAGGGACTGAGGAAACTGTCAATCTTTGTCATTCCCCCATTGGTCCAAACTGGCTAGTTGTGTTCACTGCTCAGGAAGGGAGGCTGGAACAGGGTTTCCTCACATGCAAACATAGTTAAGATACTGTTTTGCCATAATTAAAAACAAAAACAAGTTATGATTCTAATTTACAGGCTTCTGAGGAATTCTTTGTTCTATTATAACGTATTTTCCAAGTATACATTGTACATTAACTCTTTGGAACTTTTTGTTTACCTAGAAAGCACTGCTCATTCTGAATTTTTACTTGTAACTACCAATTTATTAAGTCTCAAGTGTTCTGTTTGAAGTATTTTCAATAAACTCTAGTCTTTGTTCTAGCAGTTCCAATAATAACTATTAACTGCACACTTCAATCATACAATGTGACCATTATAATATCATTATTTTACTTTTGAATTTTAACAGCTTATATTCTATAATGGCATCTTGCAATATTTTTCAGTACTGACCCAGTTTGTGGTTTAAAGAATTAAGCCATGAATGTAATTATTTCATAAATTAGATTTATTTCACAATCTAGCTATATTTTATTGTTTACACAATTTTCTTAAAGTGAGAGGAAATGCTTCTTTGAAGCATTAACTAAAATGCACAATCATTGATAATTTCTTGACACGTGATATTCTGAAAATATATTCTAGAATAATGGAGTGATTTAAAGTCAACTGTTTAGTAACAGTTAGGTAATTAATATGCTTTTGATAATCACTATGACCCAGTCATTATGGCAAGTGCTAGGATATACAAATTATTTGTCCTAGAGACTCTATTTACAAGATAAGAGATCAAGATCAATCATGGTACATCCAAAGTAGAGAATGAAAGTCACATTTATGAAAACAAACTTTAAAAGTAGGATTTAAGAATCGGTTATATTAAAAAAAAAAAAACACCATAAAAGCTTGTAATACTGACAATATCAAGATTTTGTAACAAGTTTTAGCAGTGACTTGCTGATGAGGAGTGCAGGTCCCAGGAGGCTGGTCTGACCACTTACTCCTAGAGGGCACAAAATGACACAGTGTCTCCAGAAGCATCCTCCTGCTCCAGGCCTGGAGCTCTTCCCACAGGCTCTGATAAGTCTGCACCACGCTTCCCCCCTTAATCTGCATCCATATTATTGCCAATTTTGCAAGTAGGAAATTTTATTCTGGTCAATAGAGGGACCCGAGTCCTTCTTAAAACTTTCTGGATACAGCTTTCAGCTCGCAGAGCTTCTGATATTTTGCCTTATCTCTTTTGATAGTATAGCTATAATCAGCTTTTGCCAAAGATGTTGTGGGCTCCTGGGCCTGCTTTCTGGGCTCCCTTTCTCTAAGGACTGAAACCAGAAGAGAAAAATAAATACTAATCCTTATAATACTAGGAAGCAAGAATAAATGAAACAGGATAAAATTATGCCCTAAATCTTCTCTTCTCGCTCAGAGAATTATAAAGCAAAATCATTAATACAAGCAAACACGATGGAAGGTTCTAGAGGTATCTAGGCTATTCAAAAAATGAGAAAATAAAGGAAAAAAATGGTAGAAGAAAGCAAAATAATAATAATGATGATAATAAATAATAATAGTAAAGCATGCGCCTGCATGTGCTAGAAAGAATAAAGACATTGCTTGATAAACTGATGAGATTCTTGGAAATGTTAAAATATTTGAATAGTTCACAAGTGGCATATACAGTTAAAATCTGAGGATATTTCCCTGATAGAATTTTCCAGATTTCTTAAAATCGTGTTCAACAAATAACTGTGAAGGTAATAAAAGTTCAAAGACGTAGTTTTGAGTATCTGCACCAAAAGAAACTTAAAATTGTTAATCATAAGCCAGTGCATTCTAAACATTGCTAATGTTTGGGAATTGCAGACCGCTTATTCATATTTCAACACTCTGCCTTTGAAACCTTGCTGCATTTGAGAGAAGATCTTCCAAGGCAGTTTCTGTGTTGACTCTCATTCTCCTAAGAAAAGGATCTTTAGCACAATAATTCTGAACAGGCAAATAATCCAATTATTACTAGAAAAAGCAACCCTGCTACAACTGACAGGACAATTTTATCTCCTATTCATTGTTGGAAAGTGTCTAAAGTTCTGAGACAAGGAACAACATTCTGTTTATCATTATATGCAAGCCAGAAATAATAGTCATTCATAAAACATAACTGTTACTATATCAGGCGCCAGGTTCCCCTGGATAGGCTTTTTAGAAACTATTAGAAATTTGTAAATATAATCTAGTTTCACAGTGGGATAAAATGGATGCTTAAGAAGGTATCTAAAGTGGCCAATGACACACTGAGTAAGATGTTGAGTCTGGAGTTCTATGGTTAATAATTATACCATTTCTGATAGGCATCCTACAGCCCCTGCTAGCCTGCTAGGATATTTTCAGTAATAGGATGTTTCTACTGCTCAAAACACCAAATGTGAAGGCCATGATGGAGTTTAGGTTTTTCCTTCTCCTACTAATTTTATAGCTTAAATTCTGTTATTTCCAGCAGCCATGTCTATTAACAGACCTCTGGAGTTAAATGGACAAATCTTAAGTTTTAAAATGTTTTTACCATCTCAAAAGAATATTCCATACCCTTAAAGCAATTAATTCTCAACTTCTCTCCCTCTGTCTTCTAGAAAGCACTAATCTGTTTTTTATCTCTATGAATTTGCCTATACGGAAGATTTTATAAAAAATTAATAGTACAATATTTGCTTTTTTTTTTTTTGCCTGTGTCGAGCTTCTTTCATTTAGCCTAATATTTTGCAAGTTCACACAAGTTGTAGCATGTAAATGTAATTCATGCCTTTTTATGGGTAGGTAATATTCCATTTCATGAAGGTTTATTTACATCCGTCCTTTTATGGGTATTTGAGCCAAAGTACGTGTCTATTTTATTTATTTATTTTTTTACATTATTTTTATTTTTTATTAATATTTTATTATGAATAGTGCTACTATAAACATTTTGATGCAAAAGTCTTTTTGAAATCTAGGTTGTCTTTTTGGCATTGAGTTGTAACCTTTCATTATTTATTCTATGTATGAAACCCTTGCCAGATACACAATTTGCAAATGTTTTCTCCCATCCTGTAGGTTTTCTTTTTACTTACTTGATAATCTCCTTTGATGCTCAAAAGTTGTTCTTTTTTTTTTTTTTTTTTTTTTAGTTTTCATAAAGACCAATTTTTTTTTCTTGTACTTTCAGTGTAAAAACTAAGCATCTGTTGTCAAATCTCAGGTCATGAAGATCTCTTCTTATATTTTCCTTTCAGAATTTATAGATTTAAATCTTCCATTTATGTTGTTACTACATTTTGAGTTAATTTTTGTAGATGGAGTGAGGAAGAGATCGAGCTGTGTCCCTGGAGGCTGGGAAGGTGACTCAGTGCAGAGCAGTTGTCTAGCATGCAAGAGGCCCTGGATTTATCCCCAGCCTGAAAACAAACAAAAACAAAATCAAAACAAACAGGAACAAAAACTTTCATTCTTTGGTGTTTGCTTATCCTGCTTTTTAAGCACGGCTAAGCTTTTCAAGTAGAATGGTCTTGACACTCTTGTTAACATCAGCTGGTCACAGATTTTGCCACTATGTCTGGACTGTCAGTTCTGTCCCTTGACCTAGGAGCTTACCTTCATGCCAGTACCACAATATGTTCATTACTGTAGATCAGTAGTAAGTTTTGAGTTTGAAAAGTATGATTCCTTCAGCTTCCTTTTCCTTTTTCAAAATTATCTGGCATTTGAGGATCCTTAGTAATTCCTTGTTTCAAGAATTGATTTTTTAAATTCTTCCAAAAAAAAAAAAAACAAACAAACAAACAAACAAAAAAAAGACCATTGGAATTTTGACAATTTTAATCCATGAATATGTAAGGATACTTTATTTAATTAGATCTTCCTCAGTTTCTTTAAGCTCTCTTGGTAGCTTTTGGTGTACTAAGGTACTTTATTAATCTTTGTACACTGTACTATAGATGAACTTTTCTTAACTTTATTTCTGGGTTAGTCATTGCAGATAAAGGGAAACTCACATGATTTGTAAGCTGATCATCTACCCCGACACTTGGCTAAATTCATTTACTACCTCTGAGTGCAGTATCCTCCCATATTAGCAGTTTCACTTACCTGCAGTTAATTGTGTGTATTGAAAATATGAAACAGAAGTTTCCAGAACGAATAATTGATACATTCTAAATTTCTATTTAAAGTATATTTTTATAATTTTTTGTTTGTTTGGGTATTGGGAATTGAACCCAGAGGCACTCTGCTACAAAGCCATATCTCCAGCCCTTTGCATTTTTTTTTTTTTTTTTGAGACAGGTCTTCCTAAGTTACTTAGGGCCTCACTAAGTTGTTGAGGCTGTATAATTTTAATTAGGAGTTGTTAATCTCTTACTGTGCTTACTTATGAATTAAAGTTTATTGTGAGTCTTTATTTAAAGAAGAAAATCATCTCCATAGGGCTTGATACCATCTGTGGTGTTGGCCTCCATAGGGTGGTGGAGAGGGGTCTTGGAATACATTCCCTTACGTATGAGGGGAGACTGCTGCAGTATTTTTGTGGATTCTTTGGAATTCTTTGCACTTCTGTGTATAGAAACACATCATCTGCAAGTAGAGACAGTTTCTTGCTTTCTCATTTGGAAGACATTCTTTTCTATTTTTTCCCCATGTGCTCCGGCTAGGTATTTCATCAGTGTTGAATAGCAAGTGGCAGAAGCAGACAACCTTGTCCTGTTTTGGTCTGGGCTGAGATGTTGTGCCTTTCAACACTAAGTATGATATTAGCTCTGGGTTTTTCACATATGGTACTTTTACTCTAGTAAATCCCTCTTACATGCCTCATGTTGCTGACTTCTTTTGTCATGAGAGTGGATTGGAATGTTTCAAATGTTTTCTCTGCATCCACTGAGATGATCATTTTTTTCCTTGCTCTAATTATATGGCGTATTATATTAATTTACTTTTCATGTTGAAATATCTTTGCTTTCCTGGGATAAGTCCATTTGATATGGAGTATAGTCTTTTTAATGCATCGTTGAATTTGTTACGCTATTGTTTTGTTGAGAAAACAAATATTTGCCTCAATCTCCGTAAGAAATTTTGTCTGTACTTTTCTAGTGGTGTCTTTGTCTTTGGTATCAGGGTGATGTGTTTAAATCATTGTTAAAAGTCTTCTGTATAGTGATCTGGTCTTGGGCTTTTCTTTGTTGGGAGGTTTTTTTTTTTTTTCCTGGGAATTGAACCCAGGGCCTTGTGCATGTGAAGCAAGCACTCCACCAACTGAACTATAACCCCAGCCCTGTCAGGGGGTTTTTGAATACTGCTTCAAAATTCTTTGCTTATTATACATCCATTGAAATTTTTCATATCTTCTTAAGTCAGTTTGGTAATTTGGGTGTTTCTAGAAATTTGTCCATTTTATCCTTATGGTGAAATTTGCTGGTTTACAATGAATATCTGCTACAGTTTGGATCTGGAATGCATTATTGGAAGGTGACTCTGCTGGGAGGTGGTGCACCATTTAGGAGGTGGAGAGTAGCAGAAAGAAATTAGATCACTGGGGGCAAGCCTTTAAGGGGATATTGGGATGCTGGTCTATTTCTGTTTCTCTTTGCTTCCTGGCTAAAATGAGGTGAGGAGACCTCCTTTGTCACATGTTCCCTTCATGAGATACTGTCCTACCACAGGCCCAGAGCAATGAGGCCCAGAGACCATGTACTGAAACCTCTGAAACCATGAGCCAAAATAAAACTTTCCTTTCATTAAGTTGACTTTCTCAATTGTTTTGTCACAATAACAGAAAGATGACTAACACAGTACCTTTTTAATAGATTGGTGGTAGAGTTCTCACTTTTCTGACTTTAGCTATTTGCGTCTTCTCCCCCTCCTTTGGCCCCTTATATTAGCTAAAGACTTGTCAGTTTTATTAAATTTTCAAGGAATCAACTTCTGGTTTTGTTGATTGTTTCAATTAAACAATCATCTCTGGGGTGTTGGTGATTATATTATACCTCTAACTCAGAAAGATAAGAAAAATTCAAAGTTACTTTTTCTTAAAATTTGTTTTACTTTGCTTTGCTTTATTATTTGTTTAATTATGGTTTTATTTGTTTGTTTGTTTGTTTGTTTGCTTATTACAATGCTGGGAGTCAAAGCCAGGGCTTTGGGTATGCGAGATCCACAGCATATTGCTGTATCACTAAGCAACATCCCCAGACACAGCATTCACTTTTAAACAACTGTTGCATAAATTAATTTAACATTTGGAGAATATCAATTTTGCAGCTGTAGAGACTGAATCAATTACTTCAATAACTGATCTAACATCTTTGTTAGTGTTTGTAAGTAGTGATTTTCTTCTTCTATTTAAGTACCCTTCAGCCTCTTTACAACTGTCAATAGGTTGGAAGACAGTTAAAAATGTTAATGAAGCTGAAATATTATAATGAGTTATACATTGTTATTAAGAAAGAACTTAGAGTCTGATGGTGTCAGAGAGACATTATGAGAACTGATGATTTTGCCAGTACTCTTTGGTATTTCAGCCAAAATAATATTGCTCCCTTGGATTCCACTTCTTTGCCAGAGGTAGTCAGAACTATTCTAAATATGTAGAATGCTTACAAATGCAGATACACACACACACACACACACACACACACACACTCACACTCAAAAAGTTGAAAGAGGACATAAACAAGAACCACACCAGCTGGTTAAGAAACTTGAAACTTCACTGATACAGATTCCTTTGTTTCCTTTCAATAATGATTTTATTTTGCTGCCTTAGGTCTGTGGTTGTTGAACGTCTTCCAGCTGTCAATCTGAAATGGAGATAGACAATCCGGTAAACTCACTTCCAAATTACTCTAAATGAAAATCAAATTAGAACCAAAACTTTTGGAAGCTGAGAGAAAAATATGATAAAATTAAAATCTTTTCTCTTTGTACTGGGGATTGAACCCAGGGCCTTGTGCTTATGAGGCATGCACTCTACCAGCTGAGCTATATCCCCAGCCCCCAAACACTCTATTTTCATTTTCATAGAACTTTATTTTCCTGATTTGATTTCCACTGGGGTCAATGTGTTCAAATTCTGAAATGACGTGCATTTCTATGATACTTTACGCACAGAATCTGTGATCCAAAATGCAACTTTGTAAGATGTCACAATTGTAAGTGCTCTTGAAAGAATCCCACCTTTTGTCTTTTTTGGAAAAAAAAAATGTGATGGCTTTAAGGTTTGTTTATTCTTTGTTCCATTCCTACAAAATTGTAGATGTTAAACATCTCTAATTTAAGTTTATGAAAGTGTAGTAAGTATAGTCCTTCAAAAGACTCACAAGTAGAGAAATCTATTCTTCTTTTTATTCTGTCATGTTTTTTAATGTGATTTATTTTTTTGCTTTTCCCAACACATTAGTATTTCCAAATAATGACAAATGAAGACCAAACAAAAAGATAAATAGTATATTCAATAGAGAGACTTCACAAACATTTGAGGGAGGAATTTTTTAAAAAGAGATGAAATGATGCTTTGTTGTCCAGGTTGGCCCTGACCTCCTGGGCTCAAATGAGAGCAATCCTCCTGCTTCAGCCTTCCAAGTAACAGAGACTACAGGTGCACAGCACCATGCCCACAAGTAGGAAAGAAATTTTAGGGTTGGATGGAGCCTTACAAGTTAGTAAGTCAAATTTATTTATTTTATCCATAATAAAACTGAAATACTTAAGATTAGTAGTGGGTCAAAGTCAGGTAAATTGTTGATGGCATAGTCAGAGAAAGAAATGAATTTCAAGTCTCCCAAGCCAGGCAAATTTCTGCTATCTTTAGCTGATATTAATGCTAATTTCATGTCTTATTCAGTTCATAAGATCTCTAATAATTCATCTCTTGTCTTCTTTTATCTATAGATTATTTCAACAATGATATATGATCCACTAAAAGGGCCAATTTCAACATTCACAGAGATTAAATATGTACTTAAGGCAAGTTAATTCTTTTTACAGTCATTCATTTTCTTCTGAAATGCACTTGCTTATTGAACTTTAATAATGATATAAATTATATTTATCATTTATTTTCTACCTATGTTCAAAGAGGTTATAATAAATTTGATGTCATTAATATACGTATCATAAAATATCAAATATTGTTTCTGTTGCAAGAAACAATAGAAAATCCAAGGAGTAAACACAAAATGTATAAATAACTCTGCTACAAGCAAATAATCTATTGGAGACTATTCATTTTCAAATTGAACTTCCTGAGATTCAAGAGGAAATGAGAAACTTGATCATTTGCAGAACTTTCATTTGGCACAAAGGGTGTCTTAGTGTCTTTTTATTTTGTCTTAAGAAACTGAAATCTGAAGCATACTTTTTTTTTCACTGTTCTAATGACTTTTTTGCTTTTATCTATTTTTAACGTAAATTTCATAAAAGGAATTAATCACCTGGATTATACATAGAAGATAATGAATAACATATGGCAAGCTATCTTTTTGTAGTCACTTTAATTGTTGATTCTTGTTTTAATATTTAATGTAGATATTTTGCTCATATTTTTTTACATAGATCTTAGACGTAAGTAGCAGGATAATTTAAAACCAAATAATTATATATAATCCTATAAAGGCAATTTTGTAGGGAGTCATGATAATAAGATATGGATTTATAGCTTTTTGATGCTGTACAATAATGATTAAGATGTAGAGAGCAAAGAACCATTATGTCTCATATAAAATTGGATCTAAAGGCATTAGTAAAATATACTTAAAGTTTCTCTATGAACAAAAGACATTTTTCTGTCTAAACATACTGTGGAAATTTTTGTAAGATCTTAAAAAGTAGGAAGAAACTTTTTCATTAAGAGCTTAATACGTGCAACTTCTGCATTAACACATTCAGGACAATTATTATCAAATGGAGAAAATATTTTCTATAATCTTTGTACAACACAAAAAATGTTCACGTTCACACAGTTTTTGCAAAAGCTTAAAAGCAATTATCATAGTGAAACCAAACAAAGGATCTTGGAAGTATTCGTTGAAACTGTTAAGCCAAAAGGAGTTTGTGCTTTTGAACTGCAATGTCCAAAACTTCCTGAATAAGGTCAACCTGCTTCCACCTTCCAGACCCTTCTTGCCAATCTCACACCTGCTTCTTGGGATTGGCTCTGTACTTAATCAGGCTTAGGATGTTTCTACTGTCACTGTTTCTCCTAAACATTCCCTACTCTCTCCTGCCATGTATTACCTCATTCCAGGATGCAAGCTCTTATCACCCAAGCAGTACCTGAACTACCCTCCTCATTCTAATCAGCCGGGCTCTCATTACAGAGTCTTTGCTGAATTCCAACCCTATGCTTGACTTTGTTGATTTCTGCAATACCAAACCTGTCTCCCTTGGCTTTCCTGATGCTTCCCTTCCTAACTACACCCTTCTGTCTCCATCCATGATTTTCTTCCTTCTAACTGCTACCTTCCTGTTATGGAAGCTTGAAATTCTGCAGATTTGTATTTGTTTGTTTTGTTTGGACTTTGCTAGGCAAGCGCACGAGGCAAGCACACAGCTCCATGTTCGTTCTTCAAATCTGCAATTTTAGCTTAGCAGTTTGATTGAATGGTCCCCTCGTATTGCTTTCATTCATTTCACTCACTATTTCTTAATGTAGAATCCACTCATGACCAATTGCATTTGTATTTGTGTCTATTCTGAACAGTTTATAAAACAAGGCTGCTGGGAGCCATGGTGCATGCCTGTAATCCCAGCGACTCAGGAGGCTAAGGTTGGAGGACTTCAAGTTCAAGATGAGCCTCAGCAACTTAGCAAAGCCCAAAGCAACCTAGCCATACCCTGTCTCAAAAAATTTTAAAAAAGGACTGGCATATGGCTCAGTGGTAAAGTGCCTTGGGTCAATCCCCAGTACTCATCCCCGCAAAAGACAAATCTACATGAGAGAGCTGGTACTTGATCATTCCTCAGGAAAATTGCCTCCCTCCCTCCAAAACACACAGCTTCATTTCAGTCCAAAGTCTGAGTGCCACCAATCTCCAAATATAGCAAGCACAGGTCACTGAGTTTTGCCTTCATTTCCTATATAAAACTCAATATCTTGGGCTGGGGATGTGGCTCAAGCCGTAGCGCGCGCGCGCCTGGCATGCGTGCGGCACCGGTTGGATCCTCAGAACCACGTACAAACAAAGATGTTGTGTCCACCGATAACTAAAGAATAAATATTAAAAAAAAAATTATCTCTCTCTGTCTCTCACTCTCTCTAAAAAAAAAAAAAAACTCAATATCATATTGTCTTATATTCCATGTAAATGTATCAGAAATAAGAAAATTCACAAAACCTAATTTAAATCAAGTCACCATGGTTAAGCACAGAACTTACCTTTGAAAAGCAATAAAAACCTTTCCTAACTTTCAACTTACCCATCTTTTCATTTCATTTCATGAGCATTCTACTCAAATTCCCATAGAGGTTCTTCGGGATTTATTTTTCTATATTTACAATCTCATAATCTTCTGTCTGCCCTGTGTTTCCATTGATAATGTCAGATACTACTACTCTGCCGCTGTCTGGCTGGGCACAAGATCACGAGCCACTCAAACAGGAACAAACTTTATTTGAAAGAACCGCCAATAACACGTCCGCCCGGGAAGCTTCCCGATCCACCCACGCGGCGTTCTGCTGCTCCTTTCCGGAACTCCAGCGCAAGCGCCTCCCCCGAATTCCCTCCTACTGTACTTTCCCAACCAATGGGAACTCTCCAGGAGTCCCGCAGCAGGAGTCCGGTATCCATATGAATGTAATTTTTAACATAATCATATCATCTCAATGGCTAGCTGGCATCACCTTTCAATCAAAAATGCCATGCATCATATTAATTGGCTGTGGCTCCCAGCATCTCCCCCCTTCTGTTTAATTAAGAAGCAAGTAATGTGGCTAGGGACCGTGCCTGTTAGGTTTGTCCAATTCAACATATGGTTCTTACCCGTCATTGGAAAACTGACCTTTAGGCGTCAGCCTCCTGTCTTAGGTTGATACCATTGCAATTGGATCATACCCGTCACTGACTACCGGTCCAGCAAATAGCCATAATTGTGGATAGGCCTATGCACCAGTGGGGGGGTGAGGTTCTTTGCCTCACCTCTGTTGGCCCCCAGATTTGGCCTTGGTGCCAGTGGGGGGGTGAGGTTCTTTGCCTCACCTCTGTTGGCCCCCAAAATTAGACCATCACTAGTAGAAGGGAGGAGGATACAGAAATGCCACAACACCACATCAATTGACGACTCCTAGGGAAAATTGCATCACTGGTGACACATCAGCAAAGATACGCCAGCATTACCATAATTTGTTGTATCAACGGATAGATCACAGTGCATACAAGTGATACATAGTCCAGGCAAGTTTTGTAAGCAGTTCAAAGTGGAGGAATCTATCAATATGTCCATTTCCTCCCAAGATCATTGATATATCAGTTTATACAGTTTGTTGTGATAATTATCGAAGAAGTTGTAGTTTGGTTTCATCTTTGTCTTCACCGGCACTGGGATGAAAAATAAGAATTCTGACAATGATGTTAAAGAGAAAAAGAAAAAAAAATGTAACATTTTAACAGGTACTAAGAAAACATTTTTTTTTTTTTTTTTTTTTTTAGAACAATTTACATTATCTTGAACAGAATTATTAAATATAATGAAAAGGAAAGATGAAAATAAACAAACAGATCTGTTAACCTGCTTATTTGTACACATATTAAAATAATTTTTAACAGCTGTTTACCCAATTTAAATTAAACCATTAAAATGACGTGAATAATAAAAAGTACTTGGATCCATTTTTTTTTTTTTTTTTTTTTTTTTTTGAGCACTCCTCATATATGATCTATGGACATACGCACATATAGACACATAACACAAAACAGAAGTGTGCACATATAACATACAACACATAAGACAATAGTAAAGGCCTTGTAGTTTCACCTAGGTGAAATCTCCATTGCAATGTTAAAAACTCCACAGTTAAAAAATAAAACTGATCAGAAAAACATCAACCTAGGTCTGTATGAGCTCAAAAATAAAATAGAACCTATGATATGGAAAAATGCAATAATAAAATAGATATTGAAAAAAGCATCCTGGTTAATCAGTCGCAGATGTAAGAATGGCCAAGCTGGAGTTCTGGATATCAGCTGTTATGGATTTGAGTCAAATTATCTTCTTTTTGATCTGTAGAAATCGTTTTAGTTAGTCTTTCTGGAATCCAAATCGGCTGCTGTTCTCCCTGTGGAAACACGCAAACAGAGCCCCGACTCCAGACAATTACTGGGTCAGGACCTTTCCATTGTCCTGTTAGAATATCTTTCCAAAGAACTTTAGGCTTATGCACATTTTTTGGATACATATGCCTTTCCGCAGCACTAAGTCCTGATGAATCCAAATTTAAAAAGTTTAGAGTAAAGAGGGTTATTTTAAGTTTATCTTTGGGGGATATATACCCCTTTCCAATTCCCTCCTTTTGTTTTAATAAGTACATTTTAATAGTTTGATGAGCTCTTTCAACTATGCCTTGTCCCTGTGGATTGTATGGAATTTCTGTTATGTGAGTAATGCCAAATGATGAGCAGAATTGTTTAAAAGAGGTAGAAGCATAACCGGGACCGTTATCTGTTTTTAACTGTTTTGGAACGCCCACAGTGGCAAAATTTTGTAAGCAATGAGCTATAACATCTTTAGTTTTTTCTCCGGCATGAAGGGAGCCCATCAAAAATCCAGAAGAAGTATCAACTGTAACATGCAAATATTTTAATTTTCCAAATTCTGGCAAGTGTGTGACGTCCATCTGCCAAATATGGTTAGGTATCAGTCCTCTAGGATTGACTCCAAGATTAACTTGTGGTAAAAATGTCACACAATTTTGACATTGTTTTATTATATGTCTGGCTTGTTCTTTAGTTATTTTAAAACGTTTTTGTAAAGTATTAGCATTGACATGAAACCTTTTATGAAAATTTATAGCTTCTTCTATTGTGGAGAAAATATGTATGTCATGTGTAGATTTATCTGCTAATTCATTGCCTAAACTAAGGGCTCCAGGCAATCCTGTATGTGCCCTGATATGTCCTATAAAGAATGGATCTTTTCTGTCCCAGATTAGACTTTGTATAGTGGAAAACAAAGAGAAAACAGTAGAAGAAGGGGAAATCCTACCTGCATCTTCAAGGGATACTATAGCATTAACTACATATTGACTATCAGAAAATAAATTAAATACAGAATCTTTAAACATCATAAAAGCTTGTAATACTGCATTAAGCTCTACCTTTTGAGCTGATTGTTTGGGTACTAAAAATGTAAAAGTTTGATCAGGGGTAACTACTGCTGCTGTACCATTATTTGACCCATCAGTGAATATATTTGGAGCATTCATGATAGGGGTCTTTCTTGTCATTTTTGGAAAAACTACAGGATGCTTAGACCAAAAAGACAACAAAGGATTAGATGGCAAGTGATTATCAAATGAAACATTAGATTTACACATGATTATTGCCCAAGTATTTAACTCATTGGCTAACTCATCAATTTGATCCATAGTATATGGAGTAATAATTTTATTGGGAGAAATCCCAAACACTCCCTTTGCTGCTTTTATTCCTTTGAGTATTAATTGTCCTACAGCCTCAGGATATCTAGTAAGAATAGTATTAGGAGAATAAGATAAATGTATCCACAATAATGGACCTTCTTGCCAAAATACTCCTGTAGGAATATTTTTTGTTGGTAGTACAATAAATAATAAAGGCAAACTTATATCAATTCTATCCAAGTGCATATTTTCCATATATGTTTCAATGATTTTTAATGCCTTTCTTGCTTCAGGTGTTAGCATGCGGGGTGAATTTGGATCTGATGGACCTTTTAGGATATCAAATAAAGGTCCTAGCTCTCCTGTTGGTATGCCTAGATAAGGCCTTATCCAATTTATGTCTCCCAATAACTTTTGAAAGTCATTAAGTGATTTGAGTTGATCTACTCGTATTTGAATTTTTGGTGGACGGACCATGGTTTAGGATAACAGGACTCCTAGATAATTAATTGGAAGATTTAATTGTACTTTATCTATTGCTATCTCTAGATTATAATTTTTTAATAAGTTTGTAAGTGTGGCATAACATTCCAGCAATATGTTTTTATCTTTATGTGCCAATAATACATCATCCATATAGTGAAATATTTGTAGTTCAGGATTTTGATTTCTAAGTGGTTGGATTGCTTTGTTAACATAAATTTGACACATAGTTGGACTATTAGCCATCCCCTGAGGGAGTACTTTCCATTCATATCTCTGATCAGGACCTTCATGATTTAGTGCAGGGATAGTAAATGCAAAATGTGGACTATCCTCAGGATGAATAGGAATTGAAAAAAAACAATCTTTAATATCTATAGCTAAAACATACCAGGTTTTTGGTAAAGCAGACAATTGGGGAATCCCTGATTGAGCAGGTCCCATAATAACCATCTCATTATTAATGGCTCTTAAATCTTGTAATAATCTCCATTTACCAGATTTCTTTTTAATAACAAAAATGGGAGTATTATGGGGAGATATGGAAGGTTGTATATGTCCTTTTGCTAATTGTTGTTTAACCAGATCATGGGCTACTTGTATCTTTTCTTTAGTCAGGGGCCACTGAGGAACCCACACTGGTCTTTCTGATTTCCAAGTAATTTTTATTGTCTCAGTGGCCCTTTCTGAAAATCCAACCCATGTCTGTCTGTTCCTTGATCTATTTGAATTGGTGCTGCTATATTTTGTCCTTGTTTTCCTAATCTTTTTTCTTTTTTAAAACCTTGTTTAGCCCTAGTAGTGGGCGCATTAGGATTGATGTTATTTGTTAACGTTAAACCTAATTGATCTAGGACATCTCGTCCCCATAAATTTATAGGAAGATGATCCAATACATATGGCTGTATAGTTCCCTCACATCCTTCAGGATCCTTCCAATCTAATACCATTGCACTTCTATGGGGATTAGTAGCCACTCCTAGGCCTCGAAGCGTTTGAGTGGCTTGTTGTAATGGCCAATGTTTTGGCCATTCCTGACTAGATATGATGCTAAGGTCTGCACCTGTGTCCAGTAGCCCATTAAAGTCGTATCCTTGAATATTTAGTTTTAGCATGGGGCGAGAATCTAAATTTAAAGACAGCATAGCCCAATCTACACCTGTGGAGCCCAATCCCCTGGTACCTCTTTCTACAGTACGACTAGAAAATTTATCATGTAGGCTGGGTATTATTAGTAACTGTGCTATTCTATCCCCTGGTGAGATAACTGATATGCCTCTTGGAGAACTAGCTATAATTTTTATTTCACCTTCATAATCGGGATCAATTACCCCGGGACTTATCATAAGTCCTTTTAGTGTGGAAGAACTGCGTCCCAATAATAAGCCTACCGTTCCTTGGGGAAGAGGTCCTTTTACTCCTGTGGGAATAATTTGAATTCCCATCTCTGGAGTTAGTACTGCTCTTGCGGAGGCGCAGATGTCCAGCCCTGCGCTCCCTCTAGTTTGTCTGATGAGGGATTTAATGGATAATGTGTCCTGGGCACTACCTTGATGGTGCTGTTGGGTTCCTCCATTGCCCCGTATATTTGTGGTTTTGGGCCCCGGAGCATTGGGCCCTCCAGTCCGTTTTTTGGCAATGGAGCCTGATGCCTTTCTCCACGATATCGTGGGTAAACACTTGATCCTTGTCCGTTTTTTGATAACGGAGTGCCCTCTATGGTAGTTTGAGAACGGCATTCATTAGCCCAATGTCTCCCTCTACGGCATCGTGGGCAAATACCTGGTATTCTATTTCTTTGATACCTAGCTTTGTTAAACCCTCCTCCTATGGGACAATTTCTTTTAAAATGTCCTGTCTGATCACAATTGTAGCATGTTTTTGGCCTGGCATCTAAAGCCTGTTGTACTGCTGCTAAGACTTGTCCTTGTTCATTAATGTCTCTACATAATTTAATATATGTGTTTAAATCTTCATGTTTCCATGGTCTAATGACCTCTCTGCAGCAACGATTTGCTTGGTCATAAGCCAGTTGTTTTATAAATGGCATTGCTTGTTCTACATCTCCAAATATCCTAGAAGCTGTCTGAATAAGCCTATCTACAAATTCAGCGTAAGGTTCGTTAGTTCCTTGTATTACCTTAGATAACTGTCCTTGTAAATCTCCATGCCCCTGTAAAGTTTTCCATGCCCTAACTGCATCTGCAGCAATTTGTGCGTATACACCAGGATCATATTCAATTTGTTGCCGTTGACCCTCATAAGGTCCCTTTCCTAACAACATCTCCAGATTTCTTTGAGGGTAACCGGCTGCTGTATTTCGCCTAGCTGTTTCCATGCAGAATTCCTCATTGGCAACCTTCCATAACAAATATTGTCCTCCATTTAGCACAGATCGACACATGTTAGCCCAATCTGCTGGTGTCATGTCTAAGTTGGTAATAGATTCAACCATGCTTATGGTGAAGGGTGCTTGCGGGCCATAGGTTGTTACAGCCTCTTTTAATTGCTTTACTGTTTTGAAATCTAGAGCGCGATGAATTCGTTGCCCTCCTGCCTGCTCAAGTACAGGGCATGCTAGTCTTTGGGATCTTGCCTTAGGATTTTGTGCATTAACTACAGGAATTGAGGGCCGCTCAGCTCTTACGCCCTCTGGTGATAGAACGGAGTTAGTAGCAGCCTCCTGTTGTAACTCCCCAACTGATGGTCGTTTTTCCTCTAAGCTTTCTTTCTTCAAATTTTCCTCTGTCTGACTAGCTGGAGAGACCTTCTCTTTTGCTTGACCTGACATGTTTTCTACCACAGTTTGGACCTCTAACAATTTACTTAACAGTTTTTCGGTTTGTTTTTTACTAGTTTCTAATCTACTATAAAGGTAACGCAACCCAGTTAGGTAGCATAAAACAAACCCGAAACAGAATGAAACAAAAACGGAGCAAAGAATAGTTGTATCAATTTTCTCTTTCTCCGGGCCAAACAACTTCAAGCCTTGAGCCAACCATTTTTCCCAGTTTGCCTGAGAAAATTCTAGGGATAGGCAGCTTGAAACAAAAACAAAATAAATCAAAAGAAGAACACATTGTTTTTTGAAATGGTCACCCATTTTGTCGCCTTCCCTCAGGGGCGAGCAATTTTACTCACCTCCAAGCTTCAGGCGCTCCCCGTACAGGGCCACCAGTTGCCGCTGTCTGGCTGGGCACAAGATCACGAGCCACTCAAACAGGAACAAACTTTATTTGAAAGAACCGCCAATAACATGTCCGCCCGGGAAGCTTCCCGATCCACCCACGCGGCGTTCTGCTGCTCCTTTCCGGAACTCCAGCGCAAGCGCCTCCCCCGAATTCCCTCCTACTGTACTTTCCCAACCAATGGGAACTCTCCAGGAGTCCCGCAGCAGGAGTCCGGTATCCATATGAATGTAATTTTTAACATAATCATATCATCTCAATGGCTAGCTGGCATCACCTTTCAATCAAAAATGCCATGCATCATATTAATTGGCTGTGGCTCCCAGCACTACTCCACGGAGAAAATTAAAACATGGGACTTAAAAGAAAGAGTAGCTTTGATTCTCAGGCACTGTGACATATTGGACAAAGATTGGACTTTGGAATCAGACTGAAGTGTATTTGAGTATAACCAGTTTTGGAAGCCTACCTTCCACTCCCCAAATAAGTGAATTCTCATTGGCATTCCTCTTTCTAGAACAACCTATCTGTGTCTCTTAGGAACACTTTTGGTGATAAGTGGTAAATCACTAGACATGGAGCCCTGAGTGAATGAGGGTTTGTTCTTGTCACAGAGCATCCAGCCTGGAGATAAGCAGCCGCTGGTGCTGAAGGAGGGCTCGCTGAGGTGGTCCCCAGATTTTGCTTGTTTTCTTGGATGGCTCCCATCAGCACATATACTGTCCCACAAGGAAAAGCAACAACAGGAGAAGTAGGAGGAAAAGGAGAGGCTTCTAGGGAATCCACAGCTGACTGACTTGACTTGCAGGCCTTCATCAAGAACCCTTCCTTGAAGTTCCTCAGCTGACAGGTACCTGGATAGGCACTAAGTCAACCAACAATATCCACGATGTTTCTTCCATATATCTGAATTATATTGATTTTTTTTCAAAGCTTACCTGAAATTTCTCCTCCTCTCTGAACTCCGTACTCTTCCTGAACATGCAGGTCTCCAATTCCTACAGATTTTCATTTCAATTATAATAGTTTGACACAAATTACCGATTATATGTTCATGCCCTAATATTTTCCATTTAATGTTTTCTCAAAATTCAGATGATTATTGAAAGCAGAGGCTGCGTGCATCATGAGAGGCACACAGTGGTTTTGTATATCATTTCATGTGTTAGACTCACACAAATTTCAATCTGAAATGAGCAGCCACTATATCTTAAATTCAGTATATCTTACTGAGTAATTCTAATCAAGAGAATTTACTTCCCTAAATTTTTGGTTTGTCTGTAAATGTGTAAAATACTAAATAGAAAAAAAAAAGAGAGAATTTAATATAATAAAATTCATGGAAGGTGGTGTATACCTAATACACATTATTTTTTCCTTTATAAATGCCTGATTATATCTGAGAGCAAGTATTTACTTGTACTTTTTTACATATTAATATTAGTTGTAGAACGTATTTTTTAAGATCCCCAAACTCAAAGCTTTCAACATTAATTCCATTAGAATTTCCTTTATGAGAAGAAAAATAAATGTTTTCTTAAATAATATATTTCAATTTTACTTGGCAGTTAGTTCAAGGCTACTAAATATAAGTTCATTGATTATATTCACTTTAGATAGGGATTTAGGTAATCATTAAAGATAATATCTTTTCATATTTATAGTTTTATTCTGCTGCAATGAGCTCAAAGTGTCTTAGCTATAAACTGTATTTGCCAAAAATCTATTTTATTTACAGAGTGTTTATCTGAGAGAATGGTAAAGATTTCAGTATACTGAAATCACTTCTTTAACTCCTTCTTAGTGCTGTTTCTATTTTAAAACCTATGTGTCTTAGTTAGTGTGACTTTCTATTAAGATTTACTTTTTAGAAAGTTTCAGGAGCATGGTGAAGATAATCCGAGCATAGTAAATATTTGGGAGGGGAATTGTTAAGGGGTCTAAAAAAATTTTTTTAGAAAAATTAAAAGCTCTTAAATATTAACTAAAATATTCATAGTTACCATCAAAAGTAGATCTTTTCAAGATAGAGAAAATGTAAATGAGTTTTTTAAAGTTTTATTGCAGAATTATTCAAATATACATGAAAGTAGATAAAAATATCATGGTGATCCCTGATGTTTTCATTATCCTGCCTCAAAACCTCATCAGAGTGAATCTGGCTTCATAGACGCTGCGCATGTTACTCATTGCTGAGAAAGAAAGAAGGAAAAAAGAGAGGGAGGGAGGAAAGAAGGGTAGAAATGAAAAACTAAAAGCAAAGCCCAGTGGCTTAAAACAGTAAGTATTCATAATCTCATTCTCTGAGGTTCAGCAACTGACAAGGACCCGGCTCTGTGGCTCTGGCTGAGAGGTGACATGCCACCTGGACAGCAGATCCACTTCCGAGGTGTCTCTCCCCATGGCCATTGTCAGGAGGCCCACTCCCCAGTAGTTGACAGGCTCTGGGCTGTCCACCACCCAGGGCTTCTGAAATACTCTCAGAACGCGCCCCCTGTGTTCCCTCAGGGGACTAACAGGAAGCCTCGATGCTTTTCAAGATTTCCTTTTGGAAATCAGACACTGTCTCTTCTGCCTCATTCTGTTCTTTAGAACTCAGTCACTAAATGCCTGCACACAGGAGAGAAGAATAAATCTCCAATTCCTGAAAGAAAAAGACATATTTTGGGGACATATTTTTAAGATCACTGCAATAATGTCCACCCACTTCATCCTCAAAAAATTCATGTGATATTAATTTTCCCCAATAGTGTATTTTCATTGTATACTTTTTGCATTAATTAATACATGACGAATAAATTTATTCATTATTCATTACCATATTAATTTGCAAGCATTTATGATAAGTTTTCTGTAGCTGACTTTTGCCTGTTTAATGCCAATTATTTTGAAGGAAATTCCAGGCGGCACACCATTTCATCTACAAATACTCCCGTGCATATCTCCAAAAGATAGAAACTTTTTAAAAACAAAACCATAATATCATTTTCATGCCTAAAACATTAATAATTATCTAGTGTTATCAAGTATCCAGTGTTCAATTTTCCTTGATTTTTTTTTTTTTCCTAGGCATTGTTCACAACTGGTCTAGTTTGTTTGAATCACAATAGAATACAAACAAGGACCAGCTCTTGCACTTCGCACTTTGGAAGTGCTGTCAAATCCTCCTTTGATCATTTGACTTGATATACACTTACAACTGGACAAAGAGAAGGGATGGGATCCTTGGTAATGGTTCTCTTGGATGATATTCATCCACTGCTTGTCTACATCCTATTTTATTGTGTTTTTTTTTTGTTTGTTTGTTTTCATAAGGAACACTTGAGAAGTGAGAGAGGAGATTTTTCCCAGGTTACCTTTGAACCTGGAATTCGTGTTACCACTTTGGTTATATTCCTAATAAGCCACAGGTGCCTACTACAGGAGCGAGCACATGCACAGGCAGGGATGGCATGACAGTTAATTGACCATGATCTAGCTGTCCCAGGGAGCACTTGCACATCTGGTACATATTTAGGTATTTGCTACTTGTAGTTTGTTGGTGATTTTTTTGAGTAGAGAAACATCTATATCGAAAGCACCATAAAAAGGAAAAAAGACTATCAAGGGGTTTTAAAGTAGCCACACAAAGAAAGGACAGCTTTTTGTGTCTCGGAACTGAATGGCTCCATTCATTTCCACGGGGATTTTGTTTTATATGGGACTGTATTAGGTTCCAGCACCAAACACTTGACTCTCATTGCAGAATGAATTACTTTGCTAAATGTAGGTATTTAAATAAGATAGGGACTTTAGCAGTTAATTTCTTCAATAAGTACTTACATCGTATTGAACATTTTATATAGCAATTCTTTATTTCTTCATGAAGACATGCATATATATATATATATATATATATATATATATATATATATATATATATACAAGGAGCATCTCCTCAGAAAATACTAAAGTAGCTCATGAAATTTCTTCTATAGTGTATTTTGACCCCTATTCTGAGTCAAGTATTTTTCATTGTGTTTCAAAATGATGATTTTAATATCCCAATATGCAGCAGTGAATTTTTTATAAGTGTTATAGCTGATCTTGCATAAAGAACATTTTAAATGTTCAAAAAAAAAACACACAAGCGTTCATATGAGAAATGTGGATTTAATCACATACAGAAAATTAACATTTAAATTAATAATTTACCTAGAAAATATTTTAAATACTTCAAACATTTTGTGTAAAAAGTGATTATTGTCACAATGGCATTCTTACTTTTTTCATTTAAATATTAATTTTTTCCCCATAATGTATTTTCATTGTATACTTTTGACATTAATCAATACAGGGTTCATAAATTACTTCATTATTCGTTAGCATCTGAATTTGCAAGCATGTATGACAAGTTTTCTGCAGCTGACTTTTGCCTGTTTTTCAATGAAATAGGGAGAACACTGTTACCAGTAAATTCAAACTTGTGTTCGACTTTATTTCCCCAGGCACAACCATTTGCACCACAAAACGTACACAAACAAGACTTCTGTTTGCAGCTGGCACTACACTTTGAGAGCAGTTGACTTTGCTATCTTGATCCAATTTTTAATGCTTACTGTTCAGTTTTCTTTCTTTCTTTTTTTTTTTTTTTTTTGTTTTTTGTTTTTTGTTTTTTCATTTCCAAACCACCAGAGGATGATTTCCTTAAGAATGTTCTCTCAGGTATGTTCAGAATATTAATTAGGCCCATCTATTTCTGCCGGGTCATAACAATGTCCGTGAGCTGAATGGACGCTGTGACCTGTGAAAGAACCATTCACAGGCTGTACTGGGCCCCTGCACATTCCTTAGCAAGTGAACGGCAACCTTTTCCACAGTCGTCCTAAATGCTTCGACTGTGTGTTTCATGTTCAGTTCTTGCATCTCCAGCCACATAGCTTTTCTTCCTCTTTCGGGGAATACTTCCTCGCTCTGCTCATTTAAATGCTTCTGCCTTTATGACTATTTTACTGCCATACCTATGGGGCTTCTTACTGTATTTGCCTGTAACTGAAGGAGACTTTAAAGGAATTAAATTTATTCAGACTAAATCTTCTGGGGGATGCAAAGTCATCTTAAACAATTAGCAATAATTAAAAAGCATCTATTCAGACTGAATAAAAGGTAAATAGATTTCATTTAAATATAGTAGTTAGTTGGTCTAGTTTTCCCATTTGCATATGGTTTTGCTTTTAACTTCCTGTTGGCAAATAACTTTGAGATTAAAAAAAAAAGTGTTGCATTTTATCCGTTTGTACAATTTTTTTACTCGTGAGTGCTATTAACAAATTGCTATACTAAAAAATTTAATTATCTTTAATTTAGGTGCTGCTACGAAAACTCAATATAATAGCATGCAAACGATGCCTGAGTCAAATCTAGGTGGTTGCTGCTGCTAATAATCTTAATGTGGAACTGGCTGAAAGATCTATGGTTATTCAACTTCTGATAATTTTGTATAATATGTATTCTGATGTTCTGTTTCAATTAACTATTGTTTCTGTAGACTGAAAGAGTTAAAGATCAATCTGTTCACACTGATATTCATTTAAATTAGGAATCGTTTCAGAATAGTCAGAGGAGATAGATAATGTTTTTATTCAGGGATATTTACAAGCACTCACTAGTGTGTGTGTACGTGTGGTGATGCATAAAAATAGTTATATGTGTATTAACAGGTGCACATATACAGATTCATACCAAAACAAATATGTTTCTTTCCACAAGAAATTCACAGGTTAGCAGTCTTGGCAACCACACACATGATGTTCTTTGAGGTGGACACAAAGAAAGGCAGCTAAAATCTACGCTCTATCACTTGACGTTTTAGTGTTTGGCTCCATTCATCTGAATTTTAAATAAAATCGTATTTTGTTTTCAAGGTGATCAATTAATATACTTAGAACATGATAAACAGTCTTTTGAAAAATATGTGACATAGAATGAAATAGATTGGGAAAAGAAAATAGAAACATGAAGGAATATAGAAAATACTAAAAAAAAAAAAAAAAAAAAAACATGCATTCCTAACATACATTTTTCCCAAGGGCTGTCCAAATTCAGGCATTCTATGATAGCCAAAAATATATGTAATGGTTTGGTGCCAAAATAGCACTACTAAGGACAAAGCAGGGTGTTTTGAGGTTACACATACAGACTTGAGCTCCTGTAAGACGTATGATCTCACTGATGTGTAACTGCCTACTCAGTCTTTTTGCAAATTACTAGAAATAAGAAATCATAAGAAACAAGGAATTAGAAGTAAAATAGAGTCGCTACTGATGGAACAGACAAAAATGACATTGAACATGGACTCACGCTATGGCTATGGTGATGGTGACTTGATTAGGTAAGCTTTATGCACAGGGAAGAGTCTGCACTCAGAGTGTAAATATTCTTGGATTTGGGGAAACAGATTATTGTTTGCATTGTAATAACTTGAAAAAGGATAGATTTTAGTCAGAAAATCTGGGATCAGGAAAAATGCCAATACTTGGGCTGGGTGGACCTCACCTCCCCACGTAGGTTGGTGTGCAGGGAGGGAGACAACTTGCACCTGAGGGGTGGCTTTGAGGATCAAGAGATGACCTTGTGGAATAACTTAAGGCAATAACTGTCTCAGGGAGGTGAAGCATTAAAATTATCATGTAATCCGCCCCACACATTGTTGCTTGATAGAAAAATCTCTACCTTCTAAATAAAAAAAAAAAAATCACATTGCCCTTAGCAACACAAAAGAAAGAAATAGTAGAGGACCTCAATCAACCTAAAACACTACACAGCACAATAATCAAGTATTCAGTGTTTGGACAACATTTAGAATGTGAGAATCCTAAGGCTATCTCAGTGCACAAAGTCCCTGTATTTTCCCCTCATCCTTTCAGGTTGCACTACTTTACTGGCTGGTATGAAAGATGCTTATGTACGTCTTCCATCTGTCTCTGGAACCCACTACTTGTGCTGACTTCCATCTTCTACCTGGTTCATACTAGATATATCCACCATGGTGCACCAAGCCTGCTAAGAGAATTTTCTGATTAAGTACCATCCCATCTTTTAATAACAATTGGTACCCATTCCTTGTGGTCATTTTATCTCTCTCTCTCTCTCTCTTTCACACACACACACACACACACACACACGCATGCACGTGTGCACACATACATATGCACACATGTACCCCCCCACACACAAACCCCTCCTAGTAATTTTTGAATCAATGTATTTTTACCAAATAACTCAGTATTCAATAGTTTAGTTTTGCATTCATAACAGCCCAGGTACGTTTTATTATTTACATTAGCGGAAAAAGCACTTACATGTAATTGCACACTGACATTCTATAATTTTTACTTGCAGATTTTGAGAACAGACTTAATGTGTATAACTATCCAAGAGGGTCTCACAATGCTAAATTTGAAAAGAATAATTTTAATATATTATTACACTCATGATGGCAGTCTTCAAAATATGAATAAATGCTAAAATTAAATGAGGCCTGGGGCTGTAGCTTAGTGGTTGAGCAGTTGCTTGGCAAGCAAGAGGCACTGAGTTTGATCCCCAATATGCCTCCAAATATTATCATTTGATATGACAAAATAAAGCATCTAACAGTAATTGTTTAGAGAATTCTGTGTTCATAATTTCATGAAGGGAACAACAACAACAACAAAACAGTTACCATGTTTATTGTTTAGACTTGGTAGTGATTTTCAAACATCAGTTTACAAATGAGATTCCAAATAAATAAGGTAACACAAGAATTACTGGAATTATTGGCTCTGTTATAGGTTACCAAAATTTCCTTCATCATAAATGAGAAAAACTTATCTGAAATGAAAATCAAATTCAGCTGTGGGAGTAGGTGACTTTTAAAAATATTTGGGAGCTAGTTACGGGGCACAGTGAAGGTAACAGTAGAGACTACTCCTAATTCTTATAAACATGGCTGGAGTCTAACTTTTGGGGATTTCTAGCATTATTCTTAGCAAGAACTACTGATTGCTTACATAATTCCTTTGACCTTTACAAAAAAGGATTTTACTCAGCTAAATAATAACATATATTTTTAATGTTAAAGTTTCCCTGGAGAGACCTGTCCAATATGGAAAAGACGTTTTACCAATGGCCTCATAATGGTGCACTGTCACTAATCAATGGCTGCTGTCACTACCCGTCAGCAGTGTCACTCTCTGGATGTCTAGCAATTTTGTTTAATAGTTCCACTCCAGAATATGCAGATCACTGTGGTATTATATTCTTAGGTGTTTTGTAAATTTTAACATAGTTGTAAGATTGATTTGAGTCCACAGAAATCAGAGTCCTAAAGATATTGTTTAAAAAAAAAAAAAAACTGAACACAGTAGAAAGACTACTTTTAATTTTTTATCATTCTTTTGTGGGCAACAGAAGAATTATATTTTTTCTATCCTAACTCTTTCTTATGAATTTTTGATAACAGGCTATACCCAAATGGAAAGATATAATATTGCCTCAAAGAAAGCCGCATACCATTTGTGATTCTATGATTTTAGAAACTTCATTTCAACTTTTAAGCCCTGTTTTGTCCTCCAAAGTGAGGCCAGTATTACTCATATTTTTGTGACTCAGAAGATAATTAGGCGAGTTAGTTAAATTCTGTAAAATATGAAAATTATAGTATTTATATTCTTATGAATAGGCAATCAAACAAGGCACCTATAACAGTATCTAGGAAAGAACATACTCAAAAAAATGTTATGTAAAGAAAGGTTAAGTGCTGCTGTTCCTTGTTCATAGGACTCCAAGATTTAAAAAGTGAAGAGACTCTCTGTATAAATATGTTTGGAGATTATTCAAACAGTTCATGCTCCTGGGAAATCTTTGCATTTAGTTCCACATTTAAGGTCTCAGAATTGCCTGAGGCTTTTGACAATCATAATAGTTTCTATTGTATGTTACCAAAGCACCTTGAACTTTTAATTTAACATGAAATTTGCCATGGAAAAATTTTGTAAATCACCTTCCTTGATCATCAACTAATAATTCATATATAGGAAACCTGACCGTTGAACATGAGAGTTGTGTTAATATGAATCCAAGTATATATACCCTTAAAATCTGGACATTGAACCTGTGGACAATCATAAAAACAAGTTAAAATATTCTTATGAAAAAGATAATCTCATTACAAAAAACAATACCTATATTTCTATACTGTGTTGACAGTCCACACAATGTTTCAACTTGCAAGTATTTGATTTTATGGTGTTGTCAAAAGCTTTCAATCTGTCCTTCACATTGTAATCTTTTCCCAGGCTGGTGTGGTATGTGGTTGGATGCTCTTGTACCACAATTCTCAATTAGCCTCATGATTGCCAGGGTTAACAACTGCAGCACACTGTGTTGCTAAGGGTAATGTTTTATAGGTTATGTGAATTAAACGCATCTTCAACTTATGATATTCCAAGTTAGAGTGGGTTTATTTATTAGTATGTGCCCCAATCATAGTCAAATAGCATCTTTATGTATGAAAGAAATTTCTGAATTGTGACCAAACCAGATTTTGCTTTTTCATTAAATGTTCATTGGAATAAAGAAACACAGGTGTAGAATTTTTGTTTCTAGTAATATTGGAATTATCTAGTTGACCGGTTCTTCCACAGAGAAAAAAAGAGAAAGACATATGAAACATTTAAAAAACAATACCGCTTGAATACGTTAGAGAACTAAAAAGGAAGGAAAGATACACCAAGTTGCAATACAGGAAAAAGAAACTCTGCAGACTGATAAGCAGTGTATGGGGGAATATCACTTTTGCATCAGAGTCAGGAACTTTAAAGTTAATAACCTAATTAATACTTATAAAAGTTTCCGAACTACAAAGGTCAACACTGGATTCCTGTGTCCAGGAAACGTGATTTTTGTGAGAAATAGACATTTTTATAAGTACACTCTCTGACTATGAGAGGCTATTAACTAAGAATGAGGGAACTCAAAGAAGATTCTCACTAGAAGATGCTAAAGTTTGCCTATGCTCCAATTCTGGATTCAGTTAGTCTATCTGGGGCTGCAAAAGTCCTAACTACCTACCAGGAGCAAATGTAAATTCCACCTAGAAATCTCAATTATGACTACAATATTTCCGGTAAATATTTGATCATAAACAACAATGAATTCCACATACATTGAGAAAAAGCAAGTGAATGAAAAGTGAGAGAATCAAGAGTTGATCAAACAGATTCATTGACTGTTGCAATATGGAGCACGAAGTTACAAACCGTAACCTGTCTGCAATTTATGTTTCAGATAAGAGCATCAACAGTGATGTTCAGAAACTTAAAACTATGGAATAGAACAAAATTCCAGATATGAAAATCATGGTAAATTATATCACAAACAATGAAAAATTTATTAGTCAATAAAACATAATTGAAAAGAGCATTCATAAACTGGAAGATAAATCAAAAGAAAATATCCAGAGTGAAGTCCTAACAGAGAGAAAAGGGGAAATGAGAAAAGACGCAATTCGGATGTAGATACATAAATATGCAGATACAGGTAGAAATATAAAACAGTTATAGATAAGGATGTAGGCAGAGAGAGAAAGAAGAGGGGAAAAGAGAAAGAGGAGGAACAGAGGTGAGATCTGGAGGGGAGGAAGGTTAAAGCAATGATTTCAAATATAATTGTTGGGACTTTTCCAAAAAATAGCAAACCACAAATTCACAAAATCCTCACAAACTACAACAGGACGTGCATGCACACACACACACACACACACACACACACACCTCTAGAAAATCATGTTAAATATTTTGAAAAAACAATGACAGAAAAGATTCAAAGCAGCTGGTGGCAAGGAGCAGGAACATTACACCTGTGAAAAATTACCAATTTGCCCACAATTGACTTAACAATAAAATAAGAGAAGTCAGAAGATAATGAAACTTTTTTTGTTCTTTTTTTTTTTTTTGGATAATGAAACATCTTTCCCACATTATTTTATTGTAGCATTATAGTTGTACATTAGTAGTGGTGTTTGTTGCTGCATATTTGTATATGAACACAATATAACAATATAATTTGGTCAGTGATAATGAAACATTTTAAGAACCTGAATGAAAATACCTAGCCAGATGTGGTGGGGCACATCTATAATCCCAGTGGCTGGGGACGCTGAGGCAGAAAGATCTTAAGTTCAAAGCCAGCCTCAGCAAAAGCAAGGTGCTAAGCAACTCGGTGATACCCTGTCTCTAAATAAAGTACAAAATAGGGCTGGGGATGTGGCTCAGTGGTCAAGTGCCATTGAGTTTAATCCCTGGTACAAAAACAAAACAAACAAACAAACCTGCCTAGAACTCTATTTCCACAGAAAGTATCCTTCAAAAATATACACAAAGTGGGCTGGGATTGTGGCCCAGTGGTAGAACGCTCGCCTGGCAAGTGTGGGGCCCTGGGTTCGATCCTTAGCACCACATAAAAATAAAATAAAAGATATTATATCCAACTGATGTGATTCTGCAATCTGTATACGGGGTAAAAATGGGAGTTCATAACCCACTTGAATCAAAGTGTGAAATATGATATATCAAGAACTATGTAATGTTTTGAACAACCAACAATAAAAATTTTTTAATAAATAAATAAATATTAAAATATGTATATGTACACAAAGTAAATATATTAGCATAAAAAAAGATGAAAACATTCATCACCAGCAGAACTTCATCAAAGGGAATCCTCTCAGGTGTAACTCAAATATGCGTAAAAAGTAAAGAACAATAAAGAAAGAGCTTAGCATCCACGAGGCCCTGGGTTTACCCCTAATAATGTAAACTAAAAATAAACAAACAAAATAAAACCAAAACCTAGATAAATAAAAATGGATAAAGTTAAATGAAAATAGATTGTCTAAAGCAATAGAAACTGCCGGGAAGTAATTAATGAAGAAAAAGTGTTAGAAATATTTCGCATTATCCAAAAAAAAAAAAAGGAAAATATGGAGTTTTATTAAGCTTTGATGAGTCAAGAATGAATGCTTTAAACTTAGGGTAAACACTAGAATTCCATAGGTGGTGCATGACTTACACATTAATGAAACATAAACAATAAGACATTCAATCAAATGAAAATAACATAAGAAGTGAAAAAAACATAATATATTTAAAATAACATAAGAAATGAAAAGCATGATATTTTTAAATCTCAATACAATATCAATTACATTTAAAATAAAATTGAGTTCTCCATTTCTAAGACAGTCACATAGAATTAAAAATAAAATTAATAAAATCATACCAATGAGCACACTCAGCACCTATTTCTTCATTCCTAAATACCTTTCTACAGTAATGAGAACTGAGGCTCTTTAGTGGCACCAGCAAGCAGAGACAGAGCTAAACTCAGCTCACAAAATACATACCCCAAAGTCCTGCCTCCAGGGACCCACTTTCTCCAGCTACACCCTATCTGCCTATGATTACCACCCGGTTAATCCCAATCAGGGGATTAATTAACTGTTCTGTTTAAAACTCTCATAACTCAATCATTTCATCTCAAAACTTTCTTGCATTGCCTCACACCCGTGATCTTTTGGGGAAACCTCATATAGAAACCATAACAATAGTAAATAGTAATATACCTGTATTCTTTGCCAAGATAGGATACTTCAAGTATTCTTACCACACAAAAAGCAAGGAAGAATTTGGAAGTAACACATAGACTAATTGGCCCCACATTTAGACTTTCCACAGTGGATACATATTTTAAAACAAAATGTTGTACACTGAATAACCAAATGAATTATGTGGAGTTAAACCACATCTAGCACTATAACAAATATTTCTGAGGGTATGCCAATGGACACAAATGATTACACAATAAACAGAGAAGATAAGACAAGTCTTTTCTTTTCCCCCTCCTCCCCTTTCTTGTGCTGGGGGATTGAACGCAGGGCCTGGTACATTCTCCACTACTGAGCTATCTCCTCAGCCCCAAGATGAATCTCTCTTTGAAAAAAAAAAAATTCCAAATAATTTTTTAGATACTGAAAATAAATGAAAGAGAATACAAAAAGAAAAAGAAATGGAGGCGGATCTCAAGGGATCAGCAATGCTTTCTTAAACAGCAGAGGGGCATATTTTTCAAGAGGGAAAATGGCCACTGGCTACAATAAGAGACTGCATTTTATGGTTTTAGAGGGGCTGAGTCCTCTATGGAACATAATTCCTACACACTCGATCTTGCGTGCGCTCGCACACGCACACACACACACACACACACACAATACCTCCAGCAAATATTGCATACTAAGGTAAAATGTTGTAAACTTTCTTTTTCCGAGTGTCTATGGATGTTCATTGTTAACATTTCTATTCAATGCTGTACTTGGAGGTCTTATTCAGTGTAGTAGTGCAAGATAATGAAATAAAGAGGTATAAAATTACTAAAAGAAGAAATATAACTATCATTATTCTCAGAACATATTATTTGAACTCATGGAAAATGCAACTGAGTCTACAGTAAATTATTAGCAATGATTTTTATACTTCATTGGATACAAAATGAAGCATAAATTTTAAATTTTAAAGATTCAGGCTGGGGATGTGGCTCAAGCAGTAGCACGCTCGCCTGGCATGCGTGCGGCCCAGGTTCGATCCTCAGCACCACATACAAACAAAGATGTTGTGTCCGCCGAAAACTAAAAAATAAATATTAAAAAAAGAATTCTCTCTCTCTCTTTTACTCTCCTTAAAAAAAAAGAAAAAGAAAGAAAAGAAAAAGAAAAAAAATCCACTGCTTTTTCTACTCAGAAGCATCATAAAACAAAATAGTTAATATAGTTTTCAGAAATATCAATGTTATGAGGCCTATAAATAACTTGAGCAAAGGATGAATCTGAGTTATTTAAAATAAACCATAAAACAATAAAATTATTGAATATGCAACTAATAGAAGATATGCAATATTCTCCATCTGGAAGACTTAATAGTTTAGAGGTATCTGTTCTCTTTGAGTTAATCAATTTATTCATTGAAATAACAATATATTTTAATTTTTGCATATATTAATGACTTATTTACAAATTTACATGATATCTATAGGATCAAATTCAGTGGATATACTTAGAAAACAGAGAGGAGGACTTGTTCTACTGGATGCTCAGGATTCCTGTGCAAAAGCAGAACTAGAACAGGATGGGACTGATTCAAGGCAGAACAATGCATCCATGAGAGCAGAGAGCCCAGAGCAGCCCTTGGGCACAGGGCACAAAGGTCACAGCCAAAGTGGCCCTGCTGGCTCTGGAGAAAGACATACCCACCTGCCGCAGTCCAGCTGCAGCAAAATAACCAGGGGGTGACGAAGAACTTGTGTAGATTGATACAGCAGGAGTGGGAGCCCTTTATCGTAGGACAACAGAGGTATTTATACATTCCACACAGCTTATCTTAATTAACATAAAATAGATACAGCAGTCAACCAATAAGGAATCTCCACACTTAATGGCTCGCTGGCGTTACTTCACTCCCTCTGGCAAAATGCCAGGCGCCATCCAGACTTGTTTACAGACTCTAACATTTCACCCCCTGTTATTTTGCTGCAGCCAGCTGGGCTGCGGCACCCACCTTGTTCCAGAGAGAAAGCTGGATGGATTGGATACCCACGTGGAAACAAAAAAGAAATTCAACCTTTGTTAAACATTTTTAAAAATACAATTTCCACACAGTACAGATTTGGGAATCCTAGGACACAGGCAAGAAGCCTCTTTCAGGACCTGGGAGTAAGGAAAAATTAGTTCAGCAGGGGACACAGAACTGACCATAAGATAACATGAACTTCAAAAACAGTGAAACCAAATAGTACAGTGGGTAAATTTGTCAAAATTCATTGGAGTTACACTTCACAGGGTAAATTATTTTGTGTGAAATGTCTAACTGAATAGATGGACATAAAAATGAACTGTAACCCCGATGTCCATCACCTGAATAAGAAAAACTGTGGTTTCATTGTGGCTCTTAATAATGGAATACTACACGGCGATCAGGAGTAGCATACTGATTATGTACCACCACATCTATAATTTTGGGGGTTTCCAAGAGTTATTCTCTTCCATGATTCCACTGTTAGTTGGGATAAGTGAAAACATCCAGTCATAGATGATCCCATGTTTTATGATCTTATCTATATGAAATGTCCAGAGTGGGCAAGTCTGCCGAGACTTACAGTGGATGGGGATTGCTCAGGGCTTGAGGTTGCGAGTGAAAAGTAGGGATTCCACTGCTGAAGGACAGGGAGATTTTTCATGATGATAAAAATGTTCTAAATGCAGCCATGGTAATGACTTTACAACTCCAAATATACTTTCAGTGTGTGAAAATAACTGAAATTCCAAGAAACTTTAAACTGCGTACTTGTTACAGATGAACTGTACAGCAGTGAAATCTATCTCAGTAAAGCTGTTACAAAAAGACAACAGAAAAAAATCAACATAACAAAATACAAACAGCGATAGAACTGTGATTAACTTGGTTCCTTTTTATTTTTCTGCTGTTCTTCAAATTTATGTAATGTACATGCATTGCTTTTCAATGGGGAGTATAATAAATGTTCACAGTAATATGCTATAGTTTCTATATAGGGAGAGGAGGTTCCCTGGTGAACTAGGGATTGGGAAGGGCCATAATGACATTTCCAGAATCCTAGCATGTTCTACTTCATGGCAAGCAAGGGTATTTGCTTTGTGAGCCATGCCATAATATTTTGAACACATATCTTTATGTTTTATTTCTTATTTTTCATAAGGCATGAAAAATCATGCACTTTAATGGACAGAGTATAAGCAGACAAATTTTTTTTCTTTAATTTATTTAATGTTCTCTGTAACTCTTCCAGACTTGATTCCCCAACACAAGAACTATGGTGCAGAAGCAGAAACAGAAAATTTAGCTGCTTAGAGATCATTGTGCTTGCTTTTGTATTCTTATTTGAAGATGATAAATAAATGAGCTTATCATGAGTTATTGCTGTAAACTGCCAATACTGCAATCATAGTGGCTGTTCTGTACACGAAGCTACCATCAACTGAATTGTAACGAGAGGCTATGTCAAGTTGAAAGTAATAAATATACAGGATAGGAAGAGCAGGGTCA